>NC_030818.1:54261666-55638333 GCF_001704415.2 Capra hircus
AGTGAAAAAGTTGGCTTAAAGCTCCACATTCAGAAAACTAGGATCATGGCATTTGGTCCCATCACTTCATGGGAAGTAGATGGAGAAACAGTGGAAACAGTGTCAGACTTTATTTTGGGGGGCTCCAGAATCACTGCGGATGGTAATTGCAGCCATGAAATTAAAAGAAGCTTACTCCTTGGAAGGAAAGTTATGACCAATCTAGATAGCATATTCCAAAGCAGAGCCATTACTTTGCCAACAAGGTCCATCTAGTCAAGGCTATGGTTTTTCCAGTGGTCATGTATGGATGTGAGAGTTGGACTGTGAAGAAGGCTGAGCACTGAAGAATTGATGCTTTTGAACTGTGGTGTTGGAGAAGACTCTTGAGAGTCCCTTCAGCTGCAAGGAGATCAACCAGTCTATCCTAAAGGAGATCAGTCCTGGGTGTTCTTTGGAAGGGCTGATGCTAAAGCTCCAATACTTTGGCCACCTCATGTGAAGAATTGACTCGCTGGAAAAGACTCTGATGCTGGAAGGGATGGGGGCAGGAGGAGAAGGAGACGACAGGATGAGATGGCTGGATGGCATCACCAACTCGATGGACATGAGTTTGGGTGAACTTCAGGAGTTGGTGACGGACAGGGAGGCCTGGTGTGCTGCAATTCATGGGGTTGCAAAGAGTCAGACACAACTGAGCAACTGAACTGAACTGAAATGAGCATGGCCCCACCCATCAGAACAAGACCCAGTTTCCCTCTCAGTCAGCCTCTCCCATCAGGAAGGTTAAGTGGTATATAAATTAATATAAAGCCAGCTGTTGTAACAAATAAATTCTCAGAAATCTTAATGGTTGACCATAATACAGTTCAAATTTTTGCTCAGCTAATAATCCAATGAACACATCACTCTGTAGAGTTCCACACTGTGATTGAGGGGCCTAATTTCTTTCTATCTCAAGGTTTCACCATCTTTTAGGGCATCTGATTCCTTTATTTCTAACTAATGGGTATAAAAGTATGAGGATGTTTTGAGAAGTCTTTTGGGCCAAATGTGAAAGGGACATCATTTCCACCACATTTCAATGGCTTCTGTCATATGGTAACACCAAATAGAAAGTAACTGGAAAAAGCAATCTATCTCTATGCAAAAGAATAAAGAGAAAAAGTGCAGTAAGCACTTAATTTCTTTCAAAAATGCTAAACACTAACCACCAGGGGAATTTGATGTATAGGAGAGGGATGCCAATATTAGTACTTAAATTATTAAATTTAGGAAAAATTGTGCTAGTTGTTGGGATCTCAAGAGAAAGAAAGACCTTGTGGAGGCAGAAAAAAAATAACAAAATTGGATAAAAGTTACACAGAACTTGAACCATAAAAGTGAAGGTAACCACAAATCTAGAAGAAAGTCAATCAACTAAAATTAAAGTTTAATTTAAAGCTTTAGCTTATAATATTGACAACCTAATAAAAAGAAATCCATGCACATGAGTAAAAATACATAGCTGCAAGGCCTGATGTTACTAAGTTAGTTTCACCTGGGAGAAATTCTGAATAAAAAGACATGAATTTACAAGGAGTTTACTACAAAAAAATTTTTTTGAAAAAAAGATTGTGTTGTGATGAGGATAATTAACACTATGGTTTAAAAGTTATGGTAGCTCAGATGGTAAAGAATTCACCTGCAATATAGGAGACTTGGCTTTGATTCCTGGGTCAGGAAGATCTCCTTGAGAAGGGAATGGCTAGCCAATCCAATATTCTTGCCTGGAGAATTCCATGAACAGAGGAGCCTGGAAGGCTTGGGTTGGGGTTAGGATTAGGGTCCATGGGTCACAAAGAGTCAGATGCAAATGAGTGACCAAGCACACACACAAAGGTTAAATAAATATCAAATGCTTCAGGTAATTTTTGGAAATGCTGCAGGTAATTTTGGGGGCTGTGGAATATTCAGTGATATGTCATACAGCTGCATCTCCACTCCCCCCCCCCCCTAGTAATCTCTAGGATAGCTCTGGGGAATAAAGTCCTCTATAACAGGAATCTTGACCTAGGATATCTAGACTCAGTTTTCCTGTGGTACAGAGCAGTGTAGACTGTCTACTTCTTAGACTGCTGTTCCTACCTTATCAGTATCCTGGAAGATTGAGCCAACTGAGAAAAGCAAGTTCATATAAATGAAAAGGAACTTACATATCAGGACCTCTTCCTCATCTGATTTCTCTCTTCTTATTCAGAATTTCACTTTTCTACTAACATTGGAAGTCCGGGGGTATTAAATTGGGCCTTTTTCTTATTTCTTTTTTGTATTAGTGGTTATTTTTATCCATAATGGATAAGAAAGTTGCTTTGTATTAGGAAACAACTGAATTTGACCCAAGTTTCCCTGGATCCCAAAGAAAAAAATCAGAGAAAATTTTACTTGGGAGATACAGATCCCTTTGGTGTTCCAATTCTCTTGCCATAATACCCTGAATCAAGCATCTAATTTTCTGCAGCACTTTTAGTCTCCAATCTTTCTCCTCTGCCTATTTCAGTGTTATATCAAAGAAGTTTGTAACTTTGCCAAAGATGTAACAAAACAAAACAAAAAAAATCAATGAGAAACTCAAGTAAGATAAAGACAAAAATGGAAAAATCCTTAGATGGAGAAAGCTTTGGAGCCCACAAATAATCAAAATAAAGGAAAATTCTACACCAAATCCAGTCTGCTTTATATCTTGTATAGTGAAGGATGCACCCACACCTATCCATCTAGGCATTGTTGATGGCTGCTATTTCACCACAATAGCAGAGTTGAGTCATTTTGACAGAGACCAGATGTGGCCTTTTAGACTAAATTTTAGTCCTGAACTAAAATACTTATTATCTAGCCTTCTGGAGGAAAACATCTTTGATTCTTGAACTAGATTGTCATATATGGAATTGAAGAAAAATCTAGGTATAAAGGAGTAGAAGCTCAGTGGCAGAGAGCTAAATTTGAGCATGTTATAAGCCATAAACAGCAAGCAGTCTGTAAAGAATTGATACAGTAAGCATATAACAAAAAATACAGCCCCACACATATATATGTGTTTATACATGTATGTATACATGTGTGTATACATCAAAAAAGCAAGAGAGTTCCAGAAAAACAGCTATTTCTGCTTTCTTGACTATGCCAAAGCCTTTGACTGTATGGATCACAATAAACTGTGGAAAATTCTGAAAGAAATGGACATACCAGACAACCTGACCTGCCTCTTGAGAAACCTGTATGCAGGTCAGGAAGCAACACTTAGAACTAGACATGGAACAACAGACTGGTTCTAAATAGGAAAAGGAGTACTTCAAGACTGTACGTTGTCACCCTGCTTATTTAACGTATATGCAGAGTACATTATGAGAAATGCTGGGCTGGAGGAAGGACAAGGTGGAATCAAGATTGCCAGGAGAAATATCAATCACCTCAGATATGCAGATGCCACCACCCTTATGGCAGAAAGTGAAGAGGAACTAAAGCGCCTCTTGATGAAAGTGAAAGAGGCGAGTAAAAAAAGTTGGCTTAAAGCTCCACATTCAGAAAACTAAGATCATGATACCCGGTCCCATCATTTCACAGCAAATAGATGGGCAAACAGTGGAAACAGTGGCTGACTTTATTTTACTGGGCTTCAAAATCACTGCAGATGGTGATTGCAGCCATGAAATTAAAAGACGCTTACTCCTTGGAAGGAAAGTTATGACCAACCTAGACAGCATATTAAAAAGCAGAGACATTACTTTGCCAACAAGGTCTGTCTAGTCAAGGCTATGGTTTTTCCAGTGGTCATGTATGGATGTGAGAGTTGGACTCTAAAGAAAGCTGAGCGCTGAAGAATTGATGTTTTTGAACTGTGGTGTTGGAGAAGACTCTTGAGAGTCCCTTGGGCTGCAAGGAGATCCAACCAGTCCATCTTAAAAATCAGTCCTGGGTGTTCATTGGAAGTACTGATGATGAAGCTGAAACTCCAATACTTTGGCCACCTCATGTGAAGAGCTGAATCATTTGAAAAGACCCTGATGCTGGGAAAGATTGAGGGCAGGAGGAGCAGAGGATGGCAGAGGATGAGATGGTTGGATGGCAGAGGATGAGATGGTTGGATGGCATCACCGGCTCAATCGACATGGGTTTGGGTGGACTCCAGGAGTTGGTGATGGACAGGGAGGCCCGGTGTGCTGTGGTTCATGGGATTGCAAAGAGTCGGACACAACTGAGTGACTGAACTGAACTGATACATGTATGTATATCTATCTATACATGCATATATGTCTTTACTTATTTTATTTATATACTATGTATGCATAATGTATATCATGTATATATATAAATATATGTAAAAAGTGAAAGTGTTATCACTCAGTCACGTCTGACTCTTTGCGACCCCATGGACTGTGGCTCACCAGACTTCTCTGTTCATGGAATCCTCCAGGCAATAATACTGTAATTGGTATCCATTCCCTTCTCCAGGAGATATTCCTGACTGAGGAATCAAACCTGGGTCTCTGCATGCATTACAGGCAAATCCTTTTATCATCTGAGCCACCAGAGAAGCCCATATAAATGCATATTCATATATAAACTTATATATATATATGTGAAATGAACAGCTGCTCTTTGAAAATAGTGATCTTATGCTTTAACAATAAAAAAAATCTTTTCCAGTATTTAGAGCAGGTCTAGCATAGGAAGTAATGTTGCTGGCTAACCAAATGCATTTTCTTCAAAAAGCTTTATGACTACCATGTCTCCATCTAGGCACTTTTCTCTGTTCTTAGTTTGGGCAAATATTGACTGTTTTAAAATGGAAATTCCTAGAGTAACTTGCATTTATCCCTGCTCATTTAATGAACAGAGGACATTCTCTATTCTTCTTCAGGGTCACTAAACTGGAACTTGTCTTGAGAATTAAATGGACTTTAATTAAAGCTTAAATATAGCAAGAATGTTTGCCACTTTTCATATTTTTCTTGTGGCCAGGCTTCAGTGATAATGAGACTAAGGTCGTGGACCTTATCCCCATGTGGGCCACTTAACTTTGATCTATTCCAAGTTTAAAAACATTATGAAGCTTCTAGAGTGTGCCAGGCATTGTGCATCTCATTAAGACTATACAACTGAATAAGTCACAGCTATTTTCTTCAAGGATCCTAGAGTCTGGTGCAAAAGATTGGATAAATCTGGTGTATTGCATGACTGAAATTATAAGTAATGCTATCGGATATAGGCAAATTGCTACAAACATTCAAGAAGGAGAGAGTAGGAAGAATTATGAAAAAATATGAAAGAGCCTGTGCCTCATTGTGCCTCAAAGTTAGATTTTATGATTTTTCTTAGATAAGAAAATGAAGCAGGGAGTTTTGTAAGTAAAGAGTAGCTGAAAAAAATATGTGGTATAGTTAGTAAATACCACCAGATGTCAAGTTTCTCGGGGTACAGGGTATACATATGAGAATAATGAGATTAAATGCTTATGGAAGGCCTGGAAAGTCAAAATGAAGCATGCATGTGAATTTTATTGGGTAAACCCAGAGGAGCTCTATGGATTTTAACCAGTAAATAATTAGAGAGTGAATAAGAAGAGCAGCTTGGCAGTTTGCATAGAATCAATTGGAGTCTGAAGAGGCCAAAGAGAGAAAAGTTAAAGATCTATTGCCACAGTCTTAGGAAAGAAGTACAGAAGCCCAAACTGGGGATGCTGGTGGTGAAAATGGAGGAGAGAGATTTGAGCAACAATTCAGACACCAAGTCTGGAAGGCTTGGCTAATAGACAGAAGAAAGAGAACAAAAAGAAGTTTGCCAGCGTGGAGTGCTCATTAAAAAACAAACAAACAAACAAACAAAACAAAAAAACACTGTCCTATTAAATAGAAAATAAAGAATAGGAGATCTTTGTGGAGATGGTTAGGGAACTATGGTGAATTCCGAATTTTGCATATTGATTTTAATGTGTAGGATAAAATCTCCAATAATCCTTGGAAACATCCTTGAAAGTCATCCTTGGAAACAAAAATAGTGAAAGGACCCAAGAAATATGTGGATTTCCAGGATGGTTTGGTGTCCACAGAGGAAGAATACATGTCAGGCAATCATATCACAAATAGCAGTAAAGAAGCCTGGGAATATGCATAAAAACTTCCGTTGTAAATGCATGTATATGTATAGCTGAATCCCTTCACTGTTCACCTGAAAATATCACAATGTTGTTAATCGGCTATACCCCAATATGAAATGTTTTTGGTGTTTAAAAAGATACAAAAATAAAAATTTTTTTAAAGAAAAAAAAAAAACTTTTAATGTAAAACATGCAGCCAAGATAACATAGGAAATGACAGTAAAGTTAACAAAAATGTAGAAATGTCACCCAAAGGACCGATCAGAAATCAAAGGCTTAACAATTTTAGGAACATCCAGAGTCATCTAAGTGTTACTGGTTTTGTTTCATGAGAGTGAATTTGGGTCAGTCATTCTAACCCAGTCATAGCAAAGGAGAAAAACTAACCCAATCATATTCAGTTGATATATCCATGTCTGGGAGAAGACACGTAGTAGGTAGCATGAAACCTTTAAGAAAGCGATCAGATGGCTTTATTGAAACTTTACTTAAGGTCTATTTATTTCTCAAGATCAGATGGCTCTAATTTGATGCACGTCAATGTCCTTGACAGGGAGGGTTTTCAGAGGAGCTGATATGTATAGTCTTCCCTCCTTTTCAGGTGTACCCCACTTAGGTGCCCCTGATCCTAGTTCTGGAATTTTTGCAATTAAGAACATAGGGCAAACTCCTCTCTTTGGGATTCATGCCCACCATGCAATGCTTTAATGATAAATTAACCATTTAGCTTGTGGAACAGAGGGCAAAATTTGCTGACTAGAATATATTTCAACTCATATAGTATAATACATTAGTAAACAGGCATTCCAGAGGGGCACTGGCCACCCACTCCAGTACTCTTGCCTGGGAACTCCCATGGACGGAGGAGCCTGGTAGGCTGCAGTCCATGGGATCACTAAGAGTTGGAATGACTGAGTGACTTCATTTTCACTTTTCACTTTCATGCATTGGAGAAGGAAATGGCAACCCACTCCAGTGTTCTTTCCTGGAGAATTCCAGGGACTGGGGAGCCTGGTGGGCTGCTGTCTATGGGGTCTCACAGAGTCGGACACAACTGATGTGACTTAGCAAACAGGCATTCTGACTTATATAAAGTATTAATCTCTGGCTTATATTGATAAATTTGATCTGCCTTCATGAGAACCAGACATGAAAACTAATACAATATTCTTCTGGTTTCCACTGACTTCTCCAGAGCTAAGCTACTCTTGCGTTGCTGCTGCTGAGTTAGTAGCATTGTTCTGATTACTCAATGCTGTTTATCAGACCTTCTTAAACTTCAGTGACTTAGAACAACAGTTTATGACTTCTCACAAATCTGCTGTCTAAGCTGGACTCTACTGGACAATTTTACTCCATGTTGTACCCGATAGGGTTGGCAGTGTAGGCTTGCATCTTCATCATGTGTCTGGGATGGTTTGAGCCAAGAGGGAACAGGCAAACATTTCTCTCCTCTTTATGTAGCCTCTCTACATGTCTGACTTGCACTTTCTCAGAACACATTGAGTCTCAGCTTAGCGGAACATCTTACTTGGAACCCCTTTTCCAAAAGAGAGAAAGCAGAAGCTTGCAGTTATTTTAAAAACTAGGAGAAGTCTCTTCTGCTACATGTTAGTTGTGAAAGTAAGTCAGATTCAAGGGGAGGTGAAACAAACTCCAGCTTTGATCTGAGGAGTGACATGAACATATAGAGAAGAAGGAATTGATGGCTGTCATTTCATATACATGGAACAACAGACATGTAATAGACACTCAATAAATGTTGAATGTTGTAGTTGTTCTGTTGCTAAGTCATGTCCAACTTTTTGCAACCCCATGAACTGCAGCATGCCAGGCTTCCCTGCCCTTCATTTTCTCCCAGAGTTTACTCAAACTCATGTCCATTGAGTCAGTTATGCTATCTAACCATCTCATCTTCTGTCACCCACTTCTCTTGCCCTCAATCTTTCCCAGCATCATTGTCTTTTCCAGTAAGTTGGCTCCTCTCCAACTCACTGTAGAATAAATGTGACTGAATGAGTCAATGGCTTACAACAAAAGAACTCTTCTACTTAGAAGAAGATGTAATGTTCTTTTTGGAATTTATATTTGTCTCAAAGGAACTACAGTTTTGTACTAAATTGAGTTGAAAACTTAATTTTTCTGGATGACAGTATATTCTTTGACTATTTATAAAAAAGAAAATCAAGAGAGACGTTCAGAGAAACTCTGAAAGTAAAACATTAATAACAATAATAATAGTAATAATAACTAATAAATAGGGCTTTCTATGTGCTATGAATTATTACAACTCTGTTTAATAATCATAAAATCTTACTTTATGGATGAGGAAACCAAATCATAGAACAGTGGAATCAAAATCACTTTGCTGATAAGTGGCAGAGGCTTTATTCAAACTTAGATCTGACGCATTATGCTATGACATCTTTCCTCCTTAAAGGAAATAGTAGATTTAACCTTTGAATAAATTGTTTTCCTTCTATTTATGCTTATCCTCTTTTTCTATCTTCTCTATCTTCAGTAAAAGTAGAATTTCAATTATTATATTGCTATAATGATGAGATGCTTTTGAACTGTGGTGTTGGAGAAGACTCTTGAGAATCCCTTGGACTGCAAGGAGATCCAACCAGTCTGTTCTGAAGGAGATCAGCCCTGGGATTTCTTTGGAAGGAATGATGCTAAAGCTGAAACTCCAGTACTTTGGCCACCTCATGCAAAGAGTTGACTCATTGGAAAAGACTCTGATGCTGGGAGGGATTGGAGGCCGGAGGAGAAGGGGACGACAGAGGATGAGATGGCTGGATGGCATGACTGACTCGATGGACGTGAGTCTGAATGAACTCTGGGAGTTAGCGATGGACAGGGAGGCCTGGCGTGCTGCAATTCATGGGGTTGCAAAGAGTTGGACACGACTGAACGACTGAACTGAACTGAACTGAACTGAACTGAATAATGATGGGAATAGCAATAAATTGAAGTGCATGAATACATGTTTACTAATTACACCTCTCTATATAACTAGAAGTATCTGACTAGGGGTTAGTATCCAATTAGCTGATTAACATATGCCAGCCTTCAGCACACCCATCTTGCAGGACAAGGGATTAAGAATGGAACATTTCAATGAGAAACAGGATTTAGATAGTGAAGCAAATTTACAGAAAGGTTGTTATTTATACATTTCATTTAGGACAATTTTCTTTGGTCTGGCAATCTTTAATATTGGTTAAAAACAGACTGATGTTTATTGCTGATGGAAGTAACTTTAATCCAATGTAAAAAACAAACAAACAAACAAAAAACAGTGCAGCTCTCTACTTGTACTTGAGATACATAAGACCAATGTTTCTCTACTACTTACGTGCTTAAAATATTTTAAATGTATTGATTTAAGGAAGGACATTGCATCTCCTTTATGAATAAATCACTATAGAGAACTCAAAACCTTGATGCCAAGCTTTGAAGTTACACAAAGGTATCCGAAGAGGCATGCTTATTCGTATCCTAATATTGACAAAAGTTCAATTTCAAAATAAATTAGGAATTATATAAATCTAAGAAATCTTGGAGTTGTTGTGAATGTGCATACCTTGTCTCTGAAAGCCAGGTTCCTATATTTCCTATTCTAGCCCTCTCAACACTGGTCCATCCCACAAACCCCACTGGCTGCAGAGTGACAATGCCCAAAATAAGGAACGACAAAGCTCAGTCCTCAAATCACCAATAGGCTTTTGGGAAGTGTGAAGACATCTTTAGGGGTAGGTAAGAGCAATCAAAGGGCTTCCTAGGTGGCTCAATGGTAAAGAATCCACCTGTCAATGCAAGAGACACAGTAGACATGGGTTCAATTCCTGGGTAGGGAAGATCCCCTGGAGAAGGAAATAGCAACCCACTCCTGTTTTCTTGCCTGGAAAATTCTATGGGGAGAAAAGCCTGGTAGGCTACAGTCCACAGGGTCACATAGAGTCTGACACAACTAAGCACACACTATTCACAGGCCATCAGAAGGGACAAAGTAATTCTTCACAAAGCAACCATCGGGGTGGGAGGGGAGTGAGTGTTAGTCATTAGCTTTGACCCCATGTCTGACTCTTTCTGACCCCATGAATTGCAGCCCACCAGGGTCCTCTGTCCATGAGATTCTCCAGCCAAGAACACTGGAGTGGGCAGTCGTTCCCTTCTCCAGGGGATCTTCCCGACCCTGAGACAGAGCCTGGGCCTCCTGAATCATCAGCAGATTCGCTACTCTCTGAGCAACCAGGGAAGCCCAAGACGACAATGATTTGTCCACAATGCCCAAGAAAACAGTGATAAATACTGCGTCCAGTTCAAAAGTAAGACTTCTGTTTCTTTTTAAAATTCCTTTTTCCACTTGCTGCACCAGGGAATGTACAGCACAGAGTGATAATTGAGTGAATTGATTTTCTGATCATCACCATTCTATGTGACTTGAGGTCACAACTGCCTTTTAAAATTTTAGTAAAAAGGACTTCATATAGACATAGAAAATAGAGGTGGGTGGTTGACCAAGAACCTTGCATGCACATATACGAAAACAAGTTCCAAAAATTCAAAATAGTCTCAGATTTATATATTTCATTTAAGACTTTTGATGCTCATTTCTTCAAATGACACACAAAAATTCTAAAGAGAATCAGATGGAGAAAAACCTGGAAACCTTTTCATTTGCTGAGGATGTCTTCCTCAACTATGCATTCATATCAGAATTATACAAGTAACAATTTTAACTAACATGTTTAGTCAAATCAAAGAATTAATTTCCTAGCTTTTTTATATATAAGAAATTTTTGAAAATAACCAAATGCTTAAATTTGGTTGAGAATCATGGACTTTAACTTTGAACTCTGAATTTTGCCTTCTCTAATCGGTTAAGTCTTTGCATGAACTGTTCCCTTGGTATCTCTAATTTTCTTGAAGAGATCTCTAGTCTTTCCCATTCTGTTGTTTTCCTCTATTTCTTTGCATTGATCACTGAGGAAGGCTTTATTATCTCTCTTTGCTATTCTTTGGAGCTCTGCATTCAGATGCTTATATTTTTCCTTTATTTTGCTTTTCACTTCTCTTCTTTTCACAGCTACTTGTAAGGCCTCCCCAGACAGCCATTTTGCTTTTTTGCATTTCTTTTCCATGGGGATGATCTTGATCCCTGTCTCCTGTACAATGTCATGAACCTCTGTCCATAGTTCATCAGTCACTCTATCTATCAGATCTAGACCCTTAAATCTATTTCTCACTTCCACTGTATAATCATAAGGGATTTGATTTAGGTCATACCTGAATGGTCTAGCGGTTTTCCCTATTTTCTTCAATTTAAGTTTGAATTTGGCAATAAGGATTTCATGATCTGAGCCACAGTCAACTCCCGGTCTTGTTTTTGCTGACTGTGTAGAGCTTCTCCATCTTTTGCTGCAAAGAATATAATCAATCTGATTTCAGTGTTGACCATCTGGTTATGTCCATTGTGTAGAGTTTTCTTTTGTGTTGTTGGACGAAGGTTTTTGCTATGACCAGTATGTTCTCTTGGCAAAACTCTATTGGCCTTTGCCCTGCTTCATTCCGTATTCCAAGGCCAAATTTGCCTGTTACTCCAGGCATTTCTTGATTTCCTACTTTTGCATTCCAGTCCCCTATAATGAAAAGGACATCTTTTTTGGGTGTTAGTTCTAAAAGTTCTTGTAGGTCTTCATGGAACCATTCAACTTCAGCTTCTTCAGCATTACTGGTTGGGGCATAGACTTGGATTACTGTGATATTGAATGGTTTGCCTTGGAAACGAACAGAAATCATTCTGTCATTTTTGAGATTTCATCCAAGTACTGCATTTTGGACTCTTTTGTTGACCATGATGGCTACTCCATTTCTTATAAGGGATTCCTCCCACAGTAGTAGATATAATGATCATTTCAGTTAAATTCACCCATTCCAGTTCATTTTAGTTCATTGATTCGTAGCATGTGAATGTTCACTCTTGCCATCTCCTGTTTGACCACTTCCAAGTTGCCTTGATTCATGGACCTAACATGTTGATACAGGACAGAAATGGTATGGACCTAACAGAAGCAGAAAATATTAAGAAGAGGTAGCAAGAATACACAGAACAACTAGACAAAAAAGATCTTCACAACCCAGATAATGAACATGGTGTGATCACTCACCTAGAGCCAGACATCGGGATTGTGAAGTCAAGTGGGCCTTAGAAAGCATCACTATGAACAAAGCTAGTGGAGGTGATGGAACTTCAGTTGAGCTATTTGAAATCCTAAAAGATGATGCTGTGAAAGTGCTGCACTTACTATGCCAGTAAATTTGGAAAACTCAGCAGTGGCCACAGGACTGGAAAAGGTTAGTTTTCATTCCAACCCCAAAGAAAGGCAATGCAAAAGAATGCTCAAACTACCGCACAGTTTCACTCATCTCACATGCTAGTAAAGTAATGCTCAAAATTCTCCAAGCCAGACTTCAGCAATACGTGAGCCGTGAACTTCCAGATGTTCAAACTGGTTTTAGGAAAGGTAGAAGAACCAGAGATCAAATTGCCAAAATCTGCTGGATCATGGAAAAAGCAAGAGAGTTCCAGAGAAACGTCTATTTCTGCTTTATTGACTATGCCAAAGCCTTTGACTGTGTGGATCACAATAAACTGTGGAAAATTCTGAAAGAGATGGGTATACCAGACCACCTGACCTGCCTCTTGAGAAACCTATATGCAGGTCAGGAAGCAACAGTTAGAACTGGACATGGAACAACAGACTGGTTCTAAATAGGAAAAGGAGTACATCAAGGCTGTATATTGTCACCCTGCTTATTTAACTTATATGCAGAGTACATCATGAGAAACACTGGGCTGGAAGAAGCACAAGCTGGAATCAAGATTGCCGAGAGAAATCTCAATCACCTCAGATATGCAGATGACACCACCCTTATGGCAGAAAGTGAAGAGGAACTAAGGAGCCTCTTGATGAAAGTGACAGAGGAGAGTGAAAAAGTTGGCTTAAAGCTCCACATTCAGAAAACTAAGATCATGGCATCTGGTCCCATCCCTTCATGGGAAATAGATGGGGAAACAGTGGAAACAGTGGCTGACTTTATTTTACTGGGCTCCAAAATCACTGCAGATGGTGATTGCAGCAATGAAATTAAAAGACACTTACTCCTTGGAAGGAAAGTTATGACCAACCTAGATAGCATATTCAAAAGCAGAGACCTTACTTTGGCAACAAATGTTCGTCTAGTCAAGGCCATGGTTTTTCCAGTGGTCATGTATGGATGTGAGAGTTGGACTGTGAAGAAAGCTGAGCACCGAAGAAGTGATGCTTTTGAACTGTGGTGTTGGAGAAGACTCTTGAGAGTCCCTTGGACTGCAAGGAGATCCAACCAGTCCATTCTTAGCAATCAGTCCAGGGTGTTCTTTTGCGTGACTGATGCTAATGCTCAAACTCTAATATTTTGGCCACCTCATGGGAAGAGCTGACTCATTGGAAAAGACTCTGATGCTGGAAGGGATTGGGGGCAGGAGGAGAAGGGGATGACAGAGGATGAGATGGTTGATGGCATCACTGACTTGATGGACATTATTTTGAGTGAACTCTGGGAGTTGGTGATGGACAGGAAGGCCTGGTGTGATGTAATTCATAGGGTTGCAAAGAGTTGGACATGACTGAGTGACTGAACTGAACTAAACTGAATCAGTTAAGTCAATTTGAGAGTACTAGTTAATATCTCAAAGACCTTTCCTCCTGTATAAAAGGAGCAAAATTGTGTTTACCTCATTGTGCCTTGAAGAAAATTAAGAAAAAAGACTCATTTAAATATTTATTTCAATGCCTTGGATATATAGTGTGAGTTCTTTATAGAGGGCCATTTCCAAATTTAAATTTCTAGTTATCACTTAAAAAATTGCTTACTACTAACATGTTTTGAAATATGAATATTTTGATGCCTTATGTGTTAGACTTTTTAAGAATTTGTAATTGGTCATTATGATAGTAATACCACATTTTATGAAATTTTTTCATTTAAAATATGATATTATATTTCCTGGAATTTCACAACATACTTTTAAAAAGCAATAATCAATATCTGTGTTTTCAGATAGCAAATATGGAGGCCATTGAGATTTAGTTATCTGCCCAGAATTCAGACATTTCTCTAGGACTCAACCACATATAAGGGAGACATAGCCTTTAAGAGAGCTTTGAAAGGGAAAGTTATGATGAATGCAATATTAAGAAATTCTGCAAAAGCAGTGGGGTTTTGAATCCTAGCTCAACACTCAAGCTACCACTTAATCTATTTCCTTTCTCTTAATTATAAAATTCTTTAAATTTCTCTCTCCTAAGCTATCTCCACCACCTCCTTCTCCTTCCCTCCTATCTTCGTGCTATTCTGCTCTTATCTCCATGAAAGCAACAAATCTTATGATACAGAAATTTAATTTCCAATTATTCATTCCTGCAGGACTTTCCTGAGTCTTAATCTTTCTTGATTTTTCTATATCAATTAATACAAAAAATCATCACTCACTCTTTCAAACTTCCTCCCTGTGCTTCCTTGTTCTCTGACTGCTTGTTCCCTTTCCACCAAAATATATACACAGTTTTGATGGCTTTTCCCCTGATTATATTATTTTCTTGCTAGAATTCATACATGCATCACTTCTACGCTGATTCTTATACTGATGACACAAAAATCTATCTTTAGCTCAAAACTTTTTATGTAGCATCACTTCCACATATTTTTATAAAATTTTTGTTTGTGTATAGTTGTTTTATATTTTTGTGTTAGTTTCTACTGTATAGTAAAGTAAATCAGTTACACGTATACATATATCTCTCCTCTTTTTTGGATTTCCTTCCCACTTAGGTCATCACAAAAAATGAGTAGAGTTCCCTGTGCTATACAGTAGATTTTTATTAGTTATCTAGCTTATATGATGTGGATGGACCTATAGACTGTCACACAGAGTGAAGTAAGTCATAAAAAGAAAAAGAAATACTGATATATACCTATCAATGTATATGGAATCAGAAAGAAACTGGTATAGGCAATCTTATTTACAGAGAAGAAACAGAGAAGTAGAGAACAAACATATGGATAGCAAGGGATAAAGGGAGGGGGATAAATTGGGAAATTGAGATTGACATACATATACTTCCTTAGTTTTAGATGTTTTTTGCCTGCTGCCACTAGGGTGGCCAACTGGCAGAGAGATTTAAAACCTATCCAGAAACTTTTGCAACTGCAGTACTTAAGGCCAAAGGAGAGATGAATGTGTGTGTGTGAAAGGCACATGTAGGTGACTATTGTATTTTGACTGAAGAACAGAAGACATGAGGGCAAGAATTTGGAAATAAATTTACCAAGGAAGTTGGCGTGAGATCGGGATGCCATTTCAAAGATTTGGGACTCACTTCTACAGGAAACTAATGAAAAGAAACTCCCCTTTACCCTTTCCTTTCTACTTTCTATTCTGGATCTCTGTTTTTAAGTCTATGAAACTAATGACTATATGAGAAAGAATCTGTAGCCCCTTAGTTTTGTACTTTAATTATGCCTGAGATTATTTAGAACTATGCTGCATTATAATATATTGACCAAGTGTTCTAAGCCCTTTCAACTTTTGATCTCTAGTCTCTTTTCTGCCTTTAACCTTGTATCAGAAATGCAGTACTTTACCTCTAGCATTGGCCTTGGACCCGACATGCTCAAGTACATGCGTTTATTAGATCACGCATGTACTAAGTGGTTTAATCACTTAGTCTGGTCCGACTCCTATTCACTCGACACTTTTTATTGTCCTCAGTGTACATGGAAACTAAATACTCACCTGTGTTTTTTCTCATTTTCTAATTCCTGTGAGCAAATGCATCTTGAGCCATCTGAATCAGACAAACAAAGGTGTTTTGCTAAACTGAAAAGGTTATGT
Organism: Capra hircus; assembly: GCF_001704415.2. Classification (NCBI taxonomy): domain Eukaryota; kingdom Metazoa; phylum Chordata; class Mammalia; order Artiodactyla; family Bovidae; genus Capra; species Capra hircus. The sequence goes on from NC_030818.1 coordinate 54,277,728, forward strand.
TTCTCACATCAGCACAGTACCTCATGAAAATCACTTCTTGAGTGAGGCTAGAGAACATTTCACTTGCAAATCTATCAGGTCTCTACTCAAAAATGTGTCTAATGCATATACTGGAGTCAGACTTTCTGAGACTCTGAGTTTGCCCAGATCTTAGTTTCATCTCATTCAGATGCAAACAAAAGAGTCTGTAATGAGAGAACTCATTTGCAAGGAACTTTGTGATCCAGAGGTGTCAGGGCAAGGGGAGAACTGAATGTTGTTACTGATTCCAAAACCAGTCCTTTCTCCCTCCCAGTCCTTTGAATCCAGTGCTGATCTCCAGCAAACTCAGAATTTGAAGCCTTATTATCTATTCAGGCAAACTTTTCACCTGACTATCATCCATTTGAGGGTCTGGCATACCTTTATTGAATGAGATATTTTGCTTTAGGCAAATAAAAATACCTGAAAGATTTAAATAGAACATTAAATTAGTTTCACCTGCTTTCTTCAATGCCACCAGAGTCTTGGAGAAAACAGTGAAACGACAGATCTATTTCTGCCTTTTGCGAAACACATCTGTGTATACAGACAATTCTGATTATCCTCCTAATGAATTAACCCTCTGAGTTACTAAGCTGCCTTGTCCTAAAGTTAAGGAAGAGCAGTTTTGCCTCTTGTTGCCCTCATGACAACTCTTTTCATTAATAGGAAAAATTACTATTTTAACAAGAATTTGTTGAACAGGAAATATCAGGAAATGGACCACTGCTGAGTTTCTGCTATCAATACATAGCACCCAGTTGCCAGGCTTAAAGAAAGATGCTCTGCTGAAAAAGCTACTTGCTGACTGAACAGAAATCACACATATTATGGGGAACATAATAAGACATAGAAACCACCAACTTAAATCTAATACTGAAACAAGCTGGAGTTAAACAGAGGTGCATCAGAGTGCTGTGCTAAGTACTTACAAGGAATAATCAGTTCTGTATAGGGGTTATGAAAAACCTTCAGAGATGAGAAGTATTTGAACTAGTCTATGAAGGCCATATGGAATCACAAAGATAGGCAAAAAAGACAAGTGTCCTGACTGGGGAAAGAAAAGTTTAGAAGCATGAAAAAAACCTGCCACATGCAGGGATTCCCCTCTGTGGTCAGAATATCACTCATTGAGGGAAAGAGTGAGGAATGAAGCTACAAAAATGGATCCCACAGTCATCTATTTCAGTGGATTGTGGATACCTGCACAACAGGAACTTAAAAGTGAAGTGAAACAACTCTGCCAGAATCCTGACAACAGCAGTTATCGCTGGTGATCAGGATAAACAAAACCATCATTTCCTTTGCTATTCTATTCTATTCCCAAAGGGAGAGTGTATTAATTAGGAGACAAAGTACTATCCTGAATTAAAGTCTGTTAAGGCATGCATATACTTTGCTGACCCCACTTCTGATTTGAAATCAAAAACAAATTATAATAGCTATTATTTGTGGTGCCTGAGAAAGACAACATGTGTGTGCACATAGAAACAAAATGTATGTGTCTGTGTGTGCACGCACACACGCAGTGTTGTACTCAGTCACTCAGTTGTGTACTGTTTATTGTGATCCCATGGACTGTAGTCTGCTCCTCTGTCCATGGAATTCTCCAGGCAAGAATACTGGAGTGGGTTTCCATTTCCTTCTCTAGAGGATCTTCCCAACCCAGGGGTCAAACCCATGTCATTGGCAGGCATATTCTTTACCACTAGCACAACCAAGGAGCCTTGTGTGTTTATGTTTATGTTGGTGCGTGTGTGTGTGTGTGTGTGTGTGTATGTTAAGGAGGGGCTTCCCAGTGAGTAAGTAAGTGAGTAAAGTTGCTCAGTCGTGTCCAACTCTTTGCGACCCTGTGGACTGTAGCCCACCAGCCTCCTCCATCTATGGGATTCTCCAGGCAAGAATACTGGAGTGGGTTGCCATTTCCTTCTCCAGGGGATCTTCCCATCCCAGGGATCGAACCCAGGTCTCCCAGCTCAGCAGTAAAGAATCCACCTGCAATACAGGAGACATAGGATACCCAGGTTCTGTAGCTGGGTCTGGAAGATCCCCTGGAGGAGGAAACGTTAATCCACTCAAGTATTCTTGCCTGGACAATGCCATGGATGGAGGAGCCTGGTGTGCTACAGTCCATGGGATCAGAAAGAGTAGGACACGACTGAAGTGACTTAGCACACATACACATATATATATAGAGAGAGAGAGAATGAGTGAGAGAGAGACAAAGTGCGTGTGTATACATATATAGGCGTGTGTGTGTGTGTGTATATATATATATATATATATAGAGAGAGAGAGAGAGAGAGAGAAGTGTGTGTGTGTTTGTGTGTGTGTGTGTGGAGAGAAAGAGAGAGAAAGAATATGTGTGCGTGTATATATACATGTGTGTGTGCTTAGTCGCTGAGTAGTGTCTGACTCTTTGCAACCCCATGGATTGTAGCCCGCCAGGCTCCTCTGTCCATGGGGATTCTCCAGGAAAGAATACTGGTGTGGGTTGCCATGCCCTCTTCCAGGTAATCTTCCAAATCCAGGGATCAAACCTAGGTCACATGCACTGCATGCTGATTCTTTACCATCTGGGAAGCTCAAGAATATTGGAGTTTGTAGCCTATCCGTTCTCCAGGGGAACTTCCTGACCAAGGAATCGAACCGGGGTCTACTGCATTACAGGCAGATTCTTAAGGGTGTCCCTTGTGGCTCAGCTGGTAAAGAATCCACCTGCAATGTGGGAGACCTGGGTTTGATCCCTGGGTTGGGAAGATCCCCTGAAGAAGGGAAAGGTTTACCCACTCCAGTATTCTGGCCTGGAGAATTCCATGAACTGTATAGTTTCTGGGGTCACAAAGAGCTGGACACAACTGAACAACTTTCATTTTCATTTTACCAGTTGAGCTACCTGGGAAGCCATATATATATACATATATTTAAAACTTCCAAAGTGGTTGTAATAATACTAAATATCATTTATTGAAGAGTTATTGTGGGCCAAGTATTTTATATTGTTCTCATTTGAATATTAACAATTACTTTGCAAATTAAAGTTACTATCCATATTTTCAGGGAAGAAAATGGAGTAATTGCTTAGAAAGTTGAAGCATGTTGCTCAGGACACACAACTATTTTGTGATGAAGTTATTATACAATCTAAATAAGAGAGCCTCTGATACAGAAGTCTTTCTGTTACACATGCTGTTTGCAGAAATAACTGGTGGTGAATAGTTCAGCTGTTTCAGGTTGTTAAGTTATAAAGTCTACAAATGTCAGAGCTTTCTAAATTTTTAATTTTTTCAAGGAAATTCTCTAAAAATGTGCTGTCTATGACTTTGCCTTCTGTAGCATAACAATCATTTTCTTCATGAACTTTCAGGAACCTTTTAGTGGACAAATATATCAAACAATAGTCATTTATCTTCTTTAACATCTTAAAAGAATCAGTGCTCTGAGCTACCTTTTCCTTTTCAAAAATCTCTCTTTCTTTGACCTTGGTTGTAACTCTACCCCGGTCTCATGGTTCCCTCCAACCTTTCTTGTTGTTATTTTTTACAAACCTCTGCTAAGGCTTTTTTCTTCCATTGCTCATTAAAGGACAGTATCCTCCAAATCACTGTCTTCTCATTCTTTCCTTGTTAGTCAACACACCATCCATGTGTAATATTATAGTCTCACAGTTTCCATTTCCCCCGTGGTGGACTGAACCATGGTTTAGTCTCCAGAACCTGATAAAGAGTTACTCTAGACAGAAAAAAGGGCTTTTCTGGGGTGAATAAATTAAAGATCTTGAAATAGGGAGTTTATCCTGGATAATCTGAATGACTGGTGTAGTCAGCAAGGGGATCATGGGAGGAAAGGGGATCATGGAGGAAAGGGGATCAGAGAGAGGGAAGATGTAAGGACAGAATCAGGGATCAGAAAGAAGAATAAATACTATGCTTCTTGCTTTGAAGATGATGATAAAAGGGCCCACAAGCTAAGGAATGTGGACAGACTCTAGAAGCTAGAAAAGCCAAAGAAATGGATCCTTGTCTAGGGCTTCCAGAAAGGATAGAGGCCAACCAGCACCAGAATTTTAGCTCAAAATAACTGACTCCAAACTTCTGACCTCCAGAACAGATATATAACAAACCCATGTGGTTTTAAGACACTAAGTTTGTGGAGATTTGTCACCGCGGCAGTAGGATACAAATTTACTTCCTATAGTCTTAGAATATATAAGTCTAGTACATTTCTCTCTCCTGAGCTTAAGAATTTAATATAAAACTGCTTGTTGGTTATCTCAATTCAACCATCCCACAAATATACGGTCACACTGAGTCCATCCATCACTAACATCCACCCACTGAAATAGCAAGAAACCTCAGGAATCTCTTTGATATCTTCTTCTTTGCCAATACTCAGAGCCAAGCTTTGACTCAAAGATGGTCTTAATCTACCCTAACACAAATGAGTGACAGATGAAGCCACAACTTTGCAACATAGAACAAATAATTTTAGCATGACATTCATTCAAAGCTTGCTTGCCATTTATCTACCAAAATGTTAAAATGTCTCAATAAGGCACAGATAGTCTCTAGCTATAAGGCATGTAATTTATTGGTGAACTTTGAAATATGAGCTGGCTCCAATGGGGAAAAAACATAAAGATACAGACTAAAAGTAGAGAAAAAAAATAAAGGTTGGTAAATGTAATTTTCTAAAAGAGTCTTACCACATGGTGACTAAAGGAACTTACATTCAAGAAATGTCAGTCAAATCCACACATCACACTTCAGGTCCTTACCTAGAGAATTATACTCAGTTCTTGATGACACTTTTTTTTTAAGTTACATCAGATTAACTGGGACTCATTTAGAAGAGAATGACCAAAAAGGAAGAGAAGGAAATCATAAAATTTTCATATAAAGACTGAAAGAAAAAATAAAAAGATTCAGTGGGTCTATAATATTAACGTATTCACATGGTGTGAACTCAAAAGTTCAAACTAAAACAAAAACCTGAACGTTCATTTTAACTTTCCGATAGTTGAGGAGGGAAGGATTACCAAGAGTAGTTAAATATTAATTATCATCCATGTGCAATGACTTACATGGAAAAACAGGAAGCCTGGCATTTTTATTAGTAATTAGGATTAAGCTGAGTAACCATTTGGTACTAAAGCTATTGAGAGGAAATACCATGCAGTAGGAACAAATGGGCCATAAAGGTTTTTGGTTTGTTTGTTTGTTTGTTTTTTGAAGAAACTTGTTTTGCATTCTAATTTTGCAACTGCTTCATCGATATGTGAGTGTATGCAAGTCATTTTACATCTCAGAGCCTCATTTTTCTTCTTTATAAGGTATAAATAATTTCTTTAAAATCAGTGGGGTTTTTGTAAGGATAAGTTTAATAATGCATTAAATCACTTAATGCTTGTAACACACATCAAGTGTCAATAAATTATGATATTACTAGAAGTAGGAGAACTCAAACAGTGGATAATAACATTAGCCTAGATGACCTTCAAGTCATTTCTAAAAATCTGTTTCCAATAAAATATATTATTAGAAAACAAATTATCTCTAAAATTAACCATGAAATACTGAAGAAATATAACTAATATACTTTAAAATGTAGATATGAGGAAATAGGAAAACTAGGGAAATCTTCAAGGACCAGCCCTCAACAGAGAATGGAAACCAGAGTGGTTATACTAAGGCTCTGGCCACCTTAAGAACACATATTCATCTCATTAACCAGGAGGTTTAGTTTAAATGGCCTCAAAAGGGGACTTTCTCGGCAATAGATTGGTTAAGAATCTGTGCTTCCATTGCAGGGGGCATGGTTCAATCCCTGATCAAGGAACTAAGATCCCACATGCAGTGTAGCTTGGCCAAAAAATCAATAAATAAAAATGCATCTAATTGGCCTAAAAATGACAGGAGATAAATACTTGGTTTGTGTGAAATGGGGAGATAGAAGTAGGACACTATAAGTCAGAACAGGCAATGCATAGAATGAGAAATAAAGTCTCAACATAAGAGAGGGGAAAAGCAAGCTTGAAGATCTTAACTCAGACTCTAATAGAGAAAAACAAAATAAAGGCAGTTTCTCCAGAGAAGTTATAAACTCAGGTCTGATCTCACTCAGGCAAGTGTAAGATTAAGGACCTGCCACACTGAGTTGTCACATAAAAAAGATCTAAGCAACCTAGACAGAACAAAGATCAATCAGGTCACATTTGGTCTAGAACACTTAAGATTCTCCACAGTAAACATCACCCAAAATGAGGTAAAAGTATAAAATTAATAACTCCTAAAACAAATTACCCTAAATAAGTAGGCAGAGACTGTACTGAGTAAAATTAAATTTGGAAAAAAATTGATAATTATTAGAAGATATTTAAAATTATGTTTACAATGATTTAATATATAAAAGAAGAAACTAAAACATGAGGGAAAAATCCACTGTTAAATAGATAGGCATACTTGAAAAAGCACCTATTAGAATTTCTAGAAATAAAAACTAAAGTCTTTGAAAGTTTAAAACATCAATGAATTATTTAAATATTGCATTCAGCAGAGCTGAAGATAGATTTAGTAAACTAGATATTAAATTTAAAGGATGTACCCTGAATAAGTCACAGAAAGATAAAATGAGAAAAATAAAAATTATATTAAGAGGTACAGAGAATATAATAAAAATGTTTAATATGTCTAACTTTGAGAATAAGAATAAGAGCAAGGAGAATATAGCTATATCACAACTGAAAACAGCTGAAACCTTTTCAGAATTTATGAAAAATAAAAATACTCAAGTTCAGGAAGCACACTATGCTCAAATAAAACAAATACCACTAAATACATACTTTAGCATGTTGTGATGAAACTGCAGAATATCATTTAAAAAAAGATTTTCAAAGGCGCAAGAAAGAAAATATAACATATTCATTTTTTTAATTGCAATGAAATACGGCCACAAACCAAGTGGCTTAAGACGACACACCACAGTTTCTATGGCTAGGGGCTGGGAAAAGCCTAACAACATCCTTTGGTTTAGGTCTCAGAATTACGCAACTAAGTTGTCAGCCAGGCAGTTTTCTCATCTGGATCTTCAGGTTCTCTTTCAAGTTCTTTCATATTGCTTGTAGAATTTCAATCCATACAGCTAGAGGACTGAGGCCCTCAGCTCCAAGGGAACTGACCTCTGCGTACACAGCTCACAAATGACTTTTTGCTTTCGCAAGGCCAATGGCAGTTCCTATTAAGTTTCACATATGATTAATCTCCACTTTATTTACCTTAAAATCAACACGCTTGTCATTTTAGTCATGTTTATAAAACCCTTCAACATTGTAATGTAATGTAACCCAATTGCCATGTAATGTAACCCAATCGCCATGTAATGTAACCCAATCTTCAGAATGTTACTCCGTCCTAGTTACAGAATTGTGAAACTCAAGAATAATGGATATACAATGAGTGTACGTGAGGTGTGGGAATCTTGGAAGACATGCTAGAATTCTGTCTACTTCATATAGACTTTTTCTGGAATGGTGTTACAATTATATTCATAGTGGCTCAACAGCAACCACAGAAGTCATAAGACAATAAAATCCTATTTTACAATATTGAGGGAAAATAACTCTTTAGTACAAATTACCAGGGGAAAACAGCTTTCACCTAATTATCATCACTAAGGTAACAAAAAATGTCTACTGAGAAGTAAATGAAACACTGAAGAAAGAACTGAAAGACCAGAAGCAAAGAGGAGCAATGAAATTATAAAATGTATGGGCAAATCCTAAATCTGTTGACTAGGCAATAACATATAGGACAAGATCAATCAAATGTGTGCATGCTCAGTCAGGTCAGACTCTTTCCAACCCCATGACTGCAGCTCGCCCCAGACAAGAATACTAAGTAGGTTGCCATTTCCTCCTCCAGGACTCTTCCCAACCCATTTATTGAACCCGCGTCTCTTGCATCTCCTGCATTGCCAGGTGGATTCTTTACCAAGTACAGTACCTGGGAATCCATAAGACAGGATGGAGATGATTAAAATAAAATCCAAATTTCTGAGTTCAGGGTGAAGAGGTGATATTGATTAATTTTAGTATGCTTAAGATGGCATCTACATGTTAAAACTGTAGATTTGTTCACTAAAATAACAGAATTTTGTTGCAATACTTTTAAAGAAGTAGAAAAAGAAAAATCAGGAAGAGGACATAAATACTCCTGAGGAAAAGAGGTAGGACAAGAGTCATTGAAGAAACCACACCCAGATAACCTGGAACCAGCTTACTGACTAATACACAGGAACTTATAAAAACAAAGGTAAGCAGATGTAGATTCCTGGCCAGGTATATGTCTAAATGTTTTGGTAAAAACCCATCCTGTAGGAATAGTTATCAGATACTTAAAAGAAGTACCTTCTTAAAGATAAAAGTGAGTTTGGAACCTTCTGAGATCATGAACCTTGAAAACACTTAGATTAGGAGATTTTCTTCCAATGAGACACCCAAAGAGGCCTAAAATAGCTTAAGTTTGGGAAATCGGTTTCTCTATTCCAGGACTTCTCAGAATCTTTTAGTGAAATAATGAGCATATGTAGGTTACTTTTTAATTTTTTTGCTCATGCTCCTCTGTATGTGGAATCTTATTTCTCTAACCAGGGATTGAACCCCCAGCCCTGCATTGAATGAAGTCATTTTTAAAATTTTCTATTACAGTTTATTACAGTGTATTGCTAATCCTGTTCATCATGCCAGTTGCCTAGTTATAACTCACTGTCTGCACTGTTCACTGAACCCAATGTAGGCAAGGCATGAGCTAAGAGGCTGGAAGCAAGTGCAAGGAACCTTAGGAACTGCAGACATGTTTATTCTCTCCTGGCTGGAGCAGCAGCCACAGCACCAGACATAACATAACACAATCACTCACAAATATTCAGGGTTTTTCCAGGTGAAGTTTATGTATACTTACAGAACTAAAGTATCCCGTGGCCAAGTGAGTACCTCATGATGTACATGTGCAGTGGCATAAATGATCGTAGCCGTTACACAACCATGCAAAGTCATTGTTTACAGAGCATGGGATGAGAGAGCCTGACTGGTGCCATCTTGTTAATTTCCGCACATACAGGATATTTTTTTAATTGGAGGATGAATACTTTGCAAGGAGAGAGTGGGATGATTTGAGAGAATAGCATTGAAACATACATTACCATATGTAAAATAGATAGCCAATAGGGCACCCAGAGCCAGTGCTCAGCGACAACCTAGAGGGATGGAGTGGGGAGAGAGGAAGGGGGTGGGGTTCAAGAGGGAGGTGACATATATACGTATACCTATGGAAGCATGGAGTCTTAACCACTGGACCACCAGGTAAGTCCTGAGATAATGAACATTATAAATCCCTAAGAAGGAGGGAGGAGGCAACCGTCAGTGCTTCCAGATATTACTACTTATTCCATTTTTCAATAAGTATTCCATTTTGGGTTACCTGTGTGTATATCTATTTTTGCCAAGTACGCCATAAGTTTATTTCACCATTAAACATTAGCCTAGATAAATTCAAGGACCAGTCAGAAACCCCAGAGAGTTATTGAAAAGGCACTGACACCATTATGTGATTAAATCAGAGAAGGAAATCATGTTATTAAATCATGTTATTTAAAGTCCCAGGAAACTCAATCCTTCTGAAGAAGCTCCCCAGGAGCACAGAGCTCTTTTGGCACCGTCTACAATTTCTGTTCACCAGTAACGGGCCTCCTGTGACTACAGACACTAAATAATTAACTGAATATTCATAGATTTTTCAAATCAACAAATATTTAAATAAGCAAAGATATCAGTTACTTTTACAGTATTTCTTTCTTCTTCATCCTGGAATAATTTTGTCTTAGTTTACTTCTGAGTGTGTGTGTGTGTGTGTGTATGTGTGTATGTGCGTACATGCGTTCCATCATGTCCAACTCTTTGCAACTCCAGGGACTGTAGCCCACCAAGCTCCTCTCTCCATGGAATTTTCCAGGCAAGAATACTAGAGAGGGTTGCCATTTCCTCCTCCAGGGGATCTTCCCTACCCAGGGATCAAACCCGCATCTCTTGGATGGTTCTTTACCACTGTGCCACCTGGGAAGCCCAGTTTACTTCTACCTCAGTCAAATATCCATGTCCCATATTGTCCTTCCTCTGGTGAGCACTTTAGTAACCAGATCACTACTAACGATATGTGAACAAGGACTTTCTTCTTGTGAATAAAATATATGCATTCTCACATGAGCCTTCAGAGAACGCTTTAATCTACCTACCAGTGCTGGCTCAGAATTCATCCCTCTTGCGGAGTGATCATCTGAAGCTGTGAGTGTCAGGTCCAGCATGTAGTCAGCCTTCATGCAGTATCTGCTCTCATTTCTATTCATCTCACCAGCTGAATTAATTTGGAATCTTTTTGGACCTCCACTCCTGCATCTATAAAAGGGAAAAAAATAACAAGTCCCTGCCTGGGTTGCTGTGATGATTAAATAAGGCATGTAAAAGCTCGCAGTGTGGTGTCTGCAAGAAATTTATTCCCTTTCCTCTGTGCAGAGACCTAGCTTAACTTTACTTGCAGTCGGTGAGTTGTGTTGGGATCAGCCTGTAATCACAGAATCTGTTTGAAAGGCTTATAGAAAAGAAAAGGCTTGGACTTGGAAATTAAAAGATCTGGGTTCAAATGCTGGTTTTGACACTCTCAGAGTAGCCCTGGACAGATCATAAATCCTCAGGGTATTTACCTATACAATGAGGGTAATACAAGCCACTATTCAAGGATAGTTTTCTTGCAGATTAACATTTTATATACACATAATTATATATATATGTGTGTGTGTGTCTATATACACAGAAATATGCACATACATATAAAGTTTTTAGTATGTGAGAATTGGTATCATTACTAATGTTTTGTGTATACCTTCAGGAATTGCTCCTGAAGTCTCTATATTTGAAGTCTCTGTATGTCACCTGCAAAAAAAGTAAAAGTGTTAGTCGTTCAATCTTGTCCAACTTTTTGTGATCCCATGGACTGTACCCTGCCTGGCTCCTCTGTCCATGGAATTCCCCAGGCAAGAATACTGGAGTGGGTAGCCATTCCATTCTCCAGGGGATCTTCCCAACCCAGAGATCAAACCCAGGTCTCCTACATTGCAGACAGATTCTTTACTGTCTGAACCACCAGGGAAGCCCATGTCATTTGTTCCCAGGGTTTATTCTAATGACACTCCAAATACCTTTGAGAACAATTTTCTATAAAGACACAAGGGGAACAGAATATCCTTTCCTATTTAGCCAATTCTAAACCACATCTCCTCCAAGAAAGATGCCACATTCCCAGCTTCTCTTTTCACCATCCAAGAATTAATATGGTGGAGAGTGCTATGCAGAAGTGTAAGGAAGGTGACTGTAGCTGTGGGGACAGCCTCATGGCCTTGGTCTCAGGCTTCCCCTTTTGCATTGTGTGATTGTGGATAGGTCACCTTTGTACCTCAGTGCTAGGAGTTCATAAACTGGGGCCATTCATTTCTTCTGCTTCTTCTGAACTCCTGGGACCTTCCCCAGTACTGATTGTTTCCTTTTCTGGTGGCCCTTTTATTTTTTGTAATGGTATCACAGCATTTCTTATTTACTTCTAATTGGCATACAGTTGATTATAAACTGTTAGTTTCAGGTATATAGCAACATGATTCAGTTTTATAACACATATATGCACATACATATATATTCCTTTTCAGGTTCCTTTCCCATATAGGTTATTACAAAATATCGAGTACAGATCTCTGTGCTATACAATTCAGTTCAGTTAAGTCCCTCAGCCATGCCCAACTCTTTGCAACCCCATGGACTGCAGCACTCCAGGCTTTCTTGTTCATCACAAACTTACAGAGCTTACTAAAACTCGTATCCATTGAGACAGTGATGCCATCCAACCATCTCATCCTCTGTCGTCCCCTTCTCCTCCTGTCTTCAATCTTTCCCAGCATCAGGGGCTTTTCCAATGAGTCAGTTATTTACATCAGGTGGCCAAAGTATTGGGGTTTCAGCTTCAGCATTAGTCCTTCCAATGAATATTCAGGACTGATTTCCTTTAGGGTGGAATGGTTGAATCTCCTTGCTGTCCAAGGGACTTTCAACAGTCTTCTCCAACATCACAGATTAGAAGCATCAACTCTTCGGCACTCAGCTTTCTTTATAGTCCAACTCTCACATCCGTACATGGCTACTGGAAACACCGTAGTTTGATTAGATGGACCTTTGTTGAAAAAGTAAAGTCTTTGCTTATTAATGTGCTATCTAGGTTGGTCATAACCTTTCTTCCAAGGAGTAAGTGTCTTAATTTCGTGGCTGCAGTCACCATCTGCAGTGATTTTGGAGCCCCTGAAAATAAAGTCTCTCATTGTTTCTATTGCTTCACCATTTATTTGCCATGAGTAATGGGACCAAATACCATGATCTTAGTTCTCTGAATGTTGAGTTTTAAGCCAACTTTTTCATTCTCCTCTTTCGATTTCATCAAGAGGCTCTTTAGTTCTTCTTTGCTTTCTGCCATAAGGGTAGTGTCATCTGCCTATCTGAGGTTATTGATATTTCTCCTGGCAATCTTGATTCTTGCTTGTGCTTCATCCAGCCCAGCATTTCTCATGATGTACTTTGCATATAAGTTAAATAAGCAGGGTGACAATATACAGCTTTGACCTATACCTTTCCTGATTTGGAACCAGTCTGTTGATTCAGGTCCAGTTCTAACTATTGCTTCTTGACCTACATATAGATTTCTCAGGAGACAGATCAGGTGGTCTGGTATTCCCATTGCTTGAAGAATTTTCCACAGTTTGTTGTCATCCACACAGTCAGACTTTGGCATAGTCAATAAAGCAGAAGGAAATGTTTTCCTGGGACTCTCTCGCTTTTTCAATGATCCAATGGATGTTAGCAGTTTGATCTCTGATTCCTCTGCCTTTTCTAAAACCAGCTTGAACATCTGGAAGTTCACAGTTCACGTATTGCTGAAGCTTGACTTGGAGAATTTTGAGGATTATTTTGCTAGCATGTGATGAGTGCAATTGTGCAGTAGTTTGAGTGTTCTTTGGCATTGCCTTTCTTTGGATTGGAATGAAAACAGCTTTTCCAGTCCTGTGGCCAGTATTGAGTTTTCCAAATTTGTTGGCATATTGAGTGCAGCACTTTCACAGCATCATTTTTTAGGATTTGAAATAGCTCAACTGGAATACCTTCATTTCCACTAGCTTTGTTGGTAGTGATGCTTCCTAAGGCCCACTTGACTTCACATTCCAGGATGTCTGGCTCTAGGTGAGTGATCACACCATTGTGATTATCTGGGTCATGAAGATCTTTTTTTGTCTAGTTGTTCTGTGTATTCTTGCCACTTCTTCTTAATATCTTCTGCTTTTGTTAGGTCCATATCATTTCTGTCCTTTATTGAGCCCATCTTTGCATGAAATAGTCCCTTGGTATCTCTAATTTTCTTTCAGAGATCTCCAGTCTTTCCCATTCTATTGTTTTTCTCTATTTCTTTGCACTGTGCTATACAGTAGACCCTTATTCATTATCTATTTTATACACAGTAATATGTACATGTTATTTCCAAATTCCTAATTTATCCTTCCCTCCTGTGCCACTACTTCAGGGAATAGGAAAGAGATACTCACCCCCACCATGGTCAAACAAAATCTCTGTATTCCTGTTGCCATAGAGAGGGCTCCTAAAACTTCACCAGCCATGTGTGCCAGTCCATGTTCTGTCATGCAGTAGATATGAAGGCAGGTAGGTATGAACATTGCTTATTTAAATCACTTGGAGAGGGTAAATTACCATAGCACATACCATCAATGTTAGCGTGATTCACAGGGTTCTTGGATGTCTTCTTTCCTCAAAACATCTCCTTTACCAGATTTGAACTCTGCCTAAAACTCTATCTTTGAGAATTAGTCTTTTAGCTTAAAATGGGGAGCTTGCAATTTCCCTAGTGAATTGCAGATGTGGGGAAAATATCATATTACACTTAGCATTCACTAGTTTTCTAAGTATATTAGTTATTAAACCTTCTTTGACGTTCCAGATAAATTCAAATCAGAACATTGGTTTAAAATTACAGTGTGGTGGAGAAAGAAGTATGGTAAGAGAATCATAACCATGAGAATTCTGGTGTCAGTCAAATGAGACAGAATATCAAAAGGAAAGATGGCAAGGTTACGTTATATTTATTGGCCCTAGAGGGAAGAGAAAGTGAGGAGAGGTGTGCCTAAAGAGTTTGTAATCACTAAGAAAATTGGAGGGGGCTGGAGGGAACCAGGAAAAAAAAAAAGTCATGAGAAGATGAACTGGAGCCCTCTGGCTAATGTGGGATATTTGTAACACCCTCAGAGCTGTGACCTTCTCTGAATAAATTACAGAGTCCTGTAATTTTACCATTTTAATAACTGCACTATATTTATATACAAGCTGTGGACTCCAAGGCAAATTCTAGGAACAGAGAAGTCATGGAAATTCACACGAGGTGGCCACACATAACTCTCTCTGATCAAAAGAATTCATGTAGCAATTAATATCAATAATAAAAAGTAAGGAAAAAAGAGATCCCAGATATTCTAGACATGCTTTTGCCTCCTGTCACTCACTCCACTCCCTTAGAGAAACTCTTGGAAGGCATGCAGATCCACTGTTGATTATAAGAAGTGGGAGATCCTAATGAGTTGAAAGTATGTCCTCGAATCTTTGAATTTTCTCTAAGGATGTTCTTTAAATTTCCACCTTCTTTGTGGGTGGTTTTCTACTCTTTCTTCAGTAGACAGATTTTGTGGTAGATTATTGGATTAGCAGTTAGACCACTAATTATGGTATATGAACAATTCTAAATTCTCTGGGCATTGATTTCTATATTTGTCAAATGAGAATATCTAAAAGCCAATGGAATATTACTCGACTGTGAAAAAGAACAAAATAATGCCTTTGCAGCAACAGGCAAGTGGTCTTAGAAAGCAGTGCTGTTAATGAAGCTAGTGGATGTGACAGAATTCAGGTAGAACTATTAAAAACCGTAAAGGATGATCCCATCAAGATGTTGCATTCAATATGTCAGCAAATCTGGAAGACCCAGCAGTGGCCACAGGATGGAAAAGGTCAATTTTCATCCTGATTCCCAAGAAGGGTAGTACTAAAGAAAGTGCTAACCATTGGACAATTGCACTCTTCTCCCATGCTAGGAAGGTCATGCTTAAGATCTTACATGCTAGGTTTCAGCATTATGTGAGCCAAGAAATTCCAGGTGTCCAAGGTCAGTATAGAAAAGGAAGAGGAACTAGAGATCAAATTGCCAACATTCCCTGGATCATAGAGAAAGCTATGGAATTTCAAAAATAAAAACATTTACCTCTGTTTCATCAACTATGCCAAAGCCTTTGACTGTGTGGATCATAATAAACTGTGGAAAACTCTTAAAGGCATGGGAATACCAGACCATCTTATCTGTCTCCTGAGAAACCTGTATGTGTGTCAAAAAGCAAGAGTTAGAACCCTGTATGGAATAACTGATTGGTTTAAGATAAAGAAAGGAGTAAGACAGAGCTATCTGCTGTCACCCGTTTGTTTAATCTATATACTGAACACATCATGAGAAAAGCCGAGCTGGATGAGTTACAAGAAGGAATCAAGATCGGCAGGAGAAATATCAACAACCTCAGAGATGCAGATGATACTATTCTAATGGCAGAATGTGAAGAGGAACTAAAGAGCCGCCTGGTGAGGGTGAAAGAGAAGAGTGAAAGAGCCAACTTAAAACTAAACAACAAAAGCAACAACAACAACAAACAAAGATCATGGTATCCATCCCCATTACTTCATGGAAAATAGAGGGGGGAAAGGTGGAAGTAGTGACAGAGTTCCTCTTCTTGGGCTCTAAAATTGCTGTGGATGGTGACTTAGTCATGAAATCAGAAGACGCTTGCTTCTTGGCAGGAAAGCTGTGACAAACCTAGGCAGTGTGTTGAAAAGCAGAGACAATGCCAAAAAATGTCTGTATAGTCAAGGCTATGGTTTTCCTAGTGGTCACATATGGCTGTGAGCTAGACCATAAAGAAGGTGGAGCACGGAAAAATGAATGACTTTGAACTGTGATGCTGGAAAAGACTCCTGAGAGTCCCTTGGATAGCAAAGAGATCAGATCAGTCAATTTTAAGGGAAATCAACCTTAGTACTTGTTGGAAGGACTGATGCTGAATCTGAAGCTCCAGTAGTTTAGTCATCTGATGTGAACAGCCAACTCACTGGAAAAGTCCCTGATGCTGGGAAAGACTGAGGGCAGAAGGAGAAGAGGGTGTCAGAGGATGAGATGGCTGGATGTCTTCACTGATGTAATGGACATGAACTGGGCAAACTTTGGGAGATGTTGAGGGGCAGGGGAGGCCTGGTGTGCTGCAGTCCATGGGGTCACAAATAGTCAGACATGACTGGGCGACTGAACAACAACAACAACATGGACGGAACTAGAGACTGTCATACTGAGTGAAGTAAGTCAGATGAAGAAAAATACCATGGGACATCACAGATATGTGGAATCTAAAAAATGATACAAATGAATGTATTTACAAAGAGAAACAGATTCACAGACTTCAAAAACAAACTGATGGTTACCAAAGGGGAAAAGTTAAGGGGGAGGGATAAATTAGGAGTATGGGATTAAAATAATCAACAAGAGCCTACTGTATAGCACAGGGAACTCTATTCAATATTCTTTCCCCTATATGGAGAAAAAATATAAATGGCTATATGTTTAACTGAATCACAGTTAAACAGAAAAATAAATTAATTAAAATTAAACTAAAAAAGAATATCTAAACATCCTTTCAGTTTTGTTGTTTTATAATTCACCAAGACTCTTTTCCAGGTGGTTCAGTGGTAAAGAATCTGCCTGCAATGCAGGAGACTTGGATTTGATTCCTGGGTGAGGAAGATCCCCTGGAGAAAGTAATGGCTACCCATTCCAGTATTCGCACCTGGAGAATCCCAAGGACAGAGGAGTCTGGTAGGCTACAATCCATGGTGTCACAAAGAATCAGATATGACTGAGTCACTAACACTTTCACTTTGAACAGTTAAGACTCTTAACTGTTAAAAGTCCTTAAATAAAATGCATGCTCTAATCTCACGGATAAACCTCCCCAGCCCTTCACCTAGGATCTTCTTTCACTACTGTTATATTAGATACATCTATTTTTGTATGTACAGTTATATTCATATTTTTTAAGTTGCTCAGTCGTGTCCGACTCCTTGTGACCCCATGGACTGTAGCCTACCAGGCTCCTCCATCCATGGGATTTTCCAGGCTAAAGTACTGGACTGGGTTGCCATTTCCTTCTCCAGGGGATCTTCCTGAACCGGGTATCGAAACTGGGTCTCCCACATTGTGGCAGACTCTTTACCCTCTAAGCCAACAGGGAAACCCATATATGGAGACATATCCATATGTCTCTATACATGTATATATGGCTACATTCATATTTATATATATATAAAGTCTTTCTCTTTCTTTTCATATTTATGTCTATATATAAAGCCATTCCTATTCCTTTCACTCATATCAGAGTCATTGATTTACTTGCAAGGGCCATTTAACTAAATATCTTTTTCTCTTCCCTGTTCGCAATATTTTCTCTGTTCCTTAAAGGCAGGACAGTCTCTGCCCAAGGCTTAAACTGATAATTTTCTCTTTAGCCAAGGAACCTGGAAAGTCAGTTGCCTCACAATGTGATTAGCTATTAAAGGCTTAGGTGTCTACTTTTGATCACAAGACTTGATATCTTGCTACCTGCCACCTCCAAGGGACCATTAGATAAAATCTTCCCCAAGTAATTGCTGTAAGGTGTACAGAATTTCACGGGAGATGAAATTATTTACCTGATGCTAAATCAATACTCTTCTCAGAAAGGTTTCTTATACATTCAACAAAGCAAAGGTGACTTTTTCTTTTATCTTTTTATTTTCTTTTCAAACCTTCTGTGCTCATAACCAGCTTGAGTTTTAAAAAGACACGGAGGCATGTGTATGAACTTGTGCGTGTGTGTGTGTGTGTGTGTGTGTGTATTATGCAAAAGCACGTGCATGTGTGTGAGTGGAAAATGCTATGTGTGCTGTGTGTTGATGGATGTGTGAGTCTATTTTTGGGTCCAGAAATATATCCCAAATACGCTATATCTCCCTTACACTCTACACAGCCAGGTGGTATTTTTTCAAATAGTCTCAGCTATCAACCACCATCAATGAACACATGCAAAGAAAATCTTTGCTTTCTAAGGGACTGTTAGTGAAGGAAGGTCATGGGAGGATACTGCTGGCTTGTATACCTTGCTAGTATCCTCATATATGGTCATGCCATGAAAGATCACTGATGCCTCACAATAAGTCTCTAGACTGGACTGCTGTCACATAAACTGAAGATACAGGACATTGTATGATGATGCTTACCTGACCTGGGTCCCCTTTTGTGGAAGAGATAAAAGATAAAACATAGTCTATGTTATGTTTCCTCCTCTTTGTGCAAGATCTATAATCTATAATAACTCTTCCCTTTCAAAGCTGTTTATTTTCCCATCACCACCCAAATCTAGGCCCACTCATCTGCCTGACTCTTTGGTAGCCTCCTTTTCTTCCAACTTCCCTCTAACCATCATGTCTGGGTTGAACACATACTAATATAATGTTCTAAAATAACACTGAGGACTCATAGAAAAACATATTTCGTTGCCTAAAACTCAAGGACCCCCACAGTCAAGCCCCAGGACCACTCATCAAGCTCTATCCATCGACACATAAGTGACCCTCAGCTGTGGCTGCACATAAGAGTCACTGTGGTGCGGGGGCAGCCTTGAGCAAGTAAGTCAGAATATCTTCAGGAGATAGGGGGATCAACCATCTCTCTTTCAAAGACTGAGGGTTTTTCTAGGACTCAGAATTTTCAGTGCTAAAATGGAGATAGTCTTGGGCAAACTGATGATTTTGGTACACCTGAGCCTTTCCATCAGAACGTTTCCTTGTTGCTTTTGAGGCTCATCAAAAGAATGTGTGCATGCTCCCTGTGTTCTTCTCACACTTGTCAGTTGACTCTGCCTAAACTGCTTTTCTCTGAATTTCCTAGGCATTGTTCATCTTCTCATGACAGTGTTCTCTCTCTAACTGGGTTAAGTGCAAGGTTTCTCCACAGTTAATAGCAGAGTACAAAAGCCCTATGCTTCATATCTAAGGCTTCTGCTTTTCTGTCAAATTACCTCCAGAGGAAAGATGAAAGCCCTACTCTCCAGCACCAACAGAGAACATCAGAAAACCTCCCTAAACATAGAGGTTCAGCTTTCATCATTGAGAATCCTTTATAAAGAGAATAGTTAACATTTCAGTTGAGGGACCCAGACTTGGTGTCGATCCACTATATAGTGTCTTCACTGTGAACAATGAATAAAATATTTCTTCTATATACAGTTATTCTGGCCGCTGTTCCAAAACAAACTGACATTTTTCAAAGTAGTTTCCTCTCTTTATCCATAGATACTACTTGAAACATTTAAATGTAGGTCTCTTGAAAAGTCTATTTCTAAATACCTCACTGCAAATACTTGCTATATATCTATCTACATATAGTGGGCATAATAGTGACTGTATGAGTGTATATATTTTTGCATTTTTCTCCCCATTTTTCTTATTCCTCTACTTTCCATATTTGCCAGTATTCCAACTAAATGTACCAACTAGGAGAGAACACACAAAAGCAAGAGAACAAAATAAAATATTTTTTCACTCTCAGAATTTCATATATTTATTTGAAACTCACAAGAAAAGCATTAGAGGTCTCCATACTTTTTTAAGTTTTTTTTTTATCTTTTAATTGAATGAAAGAGTCTTTAAATTCTATAATGCATTATAATTTTCAAAAGTTTCACACAAGATTTCACATAATCCCATAATAACCTTTTTATAGATCCCATACCACTATATTGTCCTTCATCCCTTCCCTCTCCCTATTGGTAACTGTTAATTTGTTCTCTATATCTGTGTATCTGCTTCTTTTTTGTTTTATTCACTGTTTTATTTTTTAGATTCCACATGTAAGTAATATTATATAGTATTGGTCTTTCTCTGTTTGACTCATTTCATTTAACATAATGCCCTCTAAGCCTATTCATGTTGCTACAAATGACAAAGTTTCATTTTTTATGACTGAGTAGTATTTCATTATATACATGCACCACATCTTTATCCATCCATCTGTTAGTGGACTTAAGGTTGTTTCCATGTCTTGGCCATTGTAAATAATGCTGTTATGAACATTAGAGTACATGTGTCTTTTCTAGTTATAGTTTTTTATTTTTTGGATATAAACCCAGGGGTGGAATTGCTGGGATATATGGTAGGTTTCTCAAAAAACTAAAATTAGAAGTGTCCATAACTTTTAAATCTGAAGAGTTTAACAAATGAAGGGCACTGTGTCCTTGAGCTATGGGGTTGGAGCAAAATGAGAATGAAATTTAAATTATTTTTTGTTGATGTCATTTCATTTGTATCGATTACATGGTAAAATATTTGAGTTCTACAAATGCACATTACATAGAAGTAAAGAGAGGGGACATATATACCAGATCAAATTTACAGAGAGTGTTTATTTTCTGTTTCTGAATAAAATAGAAATGCCTTAAACATATTAAGTGTTTGATTAATATATGTAGACAATAAAAGAAATAATAAGACTCATATAGAAAAATTCATCTCTACTGTTTCTAGAATGTTGAGAAGAGGTTGAATATTTACAACTTGCCCTGTTTTAAATTATTAAAAATCATCTCCATGTGTTAACTATATTAACACTTGCAAGTTGCTTAATTCTCAAAACAATCCCATAAATTACTTATTACTTACATATTTTCAGTTCAGTTCAGTCACTCATTCGTATCTGACTGTTTGTGACCCCATGGACCACAGCACTCCAGGCCTCCCTGTCCATCACCAACTCCCAGAGTTTACCCAAACTCATGTCCATTGAGTCGGTGATGCCATCCAACCATTTCATCCTCTATCATCCCCTTCTCCTCTGGCCTTCAATCTTTCCCAGCATCAGGGTCTTTTCAAATGAATCAGCTCTTCGCATCAGGTGGCCAAAGTATTGGAGTTTCAGTTTCAACATCAGTCCTTCCAATGAACATGCAGGCTGATATCCTTTAGGATGGACTGGTTGGATCTCCTTGCAGTCCAAGGGACTCTCAAGAGTCTCCTCCAACACCATAGTTCAAAAGCACCAATTCTTCAGTGCTCAGCTTTCTTTATCTCACATCCATACATGACTACTGGAAAAACCACAGCTTTGACTAGATGGACTTTTGTTGGCAAAGTAATTTTTTATATGCTCTTTAGGTTGGTCATAGCTTTTCTTTCAAGATGGATAGGTAAACTCAAGCTCACAGAAGTTATGTAATTTGCCGGGAGTCATAGACTAAGAAAGTTGTAGAAATCAAACAAAAACTTACATTCTTGGGCTCTCAGAGTTAAGTTCTTCCAACAACACATCACCTCTTCAGCTCTTCCAGAAGTCATGTATAATATTTCCAGCTTTGACTTCTCTGGATCCCAGTAAGAATAGATCCCAAAATCCCACTGTAAAATGATTTGTTGGTTAGAAACAATGTAATGGGGAATTCTGTGACAGTGAACCTGGTATATCTACATGAAGACTCATCACATTCGGCATACAAGGAAGGCAAACTCATATTCTTACACTGTGCAAAGTTTGCTTACCTGTCCTAGTGAAAATACTTTCTCTTCCATGAAAAAAGAGGTCTCATGAATTGACCTGTCATGAGTTGCCAGTTAAGTGCCTTGAAATATGAGAATCTATTGTGATGTAACATTAATTTTTGCTGCTGGACGATGAAGCACTCAGCAGTGACACTTACCTGATTAGCCTGGTGAGTAATCCATGTTTTTGAGGCTATGCTTCACTTTCCTCACTATCATCAGAACCATTTTTATTCATGCGTCCATTGAGCAAATGTGGAATGCAGAAAGTAGTGCCTGAATAATCCAAGCAGAGACAATTATTTTGTCCACATGATTACTGAGAGACATGAAAATCATGGGAAGCATCCACTTAAGGCACAGATTTTAAGCAATCCATTTCAACATGGTCTTTAATTACAAGTCTCTGACCGTCTCTACAAACCACTGTCCACCCCTATTACCCATGGAAGTGATACGAATCCATATCATAATGGCTTATTCTTTAAAGAAAGATGATCATCATTTTTAGCACTTATGTTAATCTCAATAGGATTACCACCTCTACTTTTGTATGAGCACCCCGATAGGACTACAAGAGTGAAATAATACACATTCAGCTGCTGCCACATGTCAAACTAAATCATCTGTAAATATTATTTCCCTCAGTTAACTGATAATATGAGAACTCTTTATGGGATTGTAGTTTGGCTATAAAAAGTGACAGTATAGCCACAGAACTGGACACATAGGAGTATTAGTCATCTGATCACACAATTTTTTTCATGTTTTCACTCTATTAAACATACTTAGACCCAGTTCTGTACATTTTATTTCGTATTAATGGTGATGACCTCCTAAGCACAATTTTGTGGCATACAAGTTCATGATAGCAGCTCAGGTGGCATATTTGGTCACTTATTGACTCATGGTACTAGTTTGAGTTCAACCAGAGAAGCAGAACTGATAAGATATATATATATATATATATCTTATATATGTATATATTCATACATATACATGCACATACAGAGAGACAATAGCAGAGAATAGACTAGATTATATACGTATCTATTATATCTATATTTAGTAAAAGTAGGAATGGATGCATACACAGACACACACACCTAGAGAGAGAGAGATCTATTACAAGGAATTAGTTTAGATATAATATGGACTGTCTACACAAGTGTGAAGCCTGCAGGACAAGCAGACATAAAAGAAATATCTCCAGGCTGAAATTCCACAATTCACTTTGTGAATAGATAGGAAGAGATTTATATAAAGTACATACGATATTATTCTCAGTCTCATTTTTTTCAAATATGCAGGCTGCCCTTGCTTCTCTGGTGGCTCAGACAGTAAAGAATCCACTTGCAATGCAAAAGATGCAAGTTCAATACCTTGGAGAATGAAATGGATATCCAGTCAGAAGAATTCCATGGATAGCACAGCCTGGTGGGCTAAAGTCCATGGGGTTGCAGAAAGTCAGATTTGACTGAGAAACTAATGCTTTTATTTGTTTTCACTTTTACTTCTTTCCAGGACTCCTGAATACCCAAGAATAGGGTGAAGAGCCAATTGCATGGCTTGTAGCTATGGTTGCCCTAAATCTATTCACCTTGCAATTAAATTCCAATAAAAAATAGTAAGAAACAACAAAACAAAACTAACAGTATGCCCACCATTTCACGGAAGCAGTTTTCACCGTAATAATGTTCAAGTAGAATTTTAACATATTATCCTTCCAATTCAGTCCCAGGGATACCTTGATCAGTGTGTGCATGCTAAGCCACTCAGTCATGTCCAACTCTTTCCAGCTCTGTGGGTTGCAGTCCACCAAGTTCCTCTGTTCATGGGATTCTCCAGGCAAGAATACTGGATTGGGTTGCCATTTCCTTCTCCATCTTGATCAGTAGCCACTGCCAAAGTGCCAAACCATTTTGATGATTACTCCAGGCTTGCTGCTTATAAGGAAACTACTCCTAATCTCTTTTCTTAACCCCTTCCTCTCCAGGATACCTTCAGTCCCATTGCCGTCAGAGAGCCAAGTTCAGCAACAACAACTTCCACCTGTTACCTTGCCTTATTGAGAAGTTTCTTCACTATAGAGCTTTAAAAACACATTAATACATTTGTAACATGACATTTCATGAAGTCAAATGAATTTTTTCATTACTATCTTTGCAGATATGTTTAAACATAGTGTTTAACACATGTTGAACACTTGATAAGCTCAATCCATCTTTTAAACCTCTATTAGCTTATATTTTTACTTCTATAAAACTAAGGAATTTGGGGTATCTCAGTTTCATTTAAGAGGCTTCTCCTGTGGTTCACTGGTAAAGAATCCACCTGCAAGGCAGGAGAGGCAGGAGACACAGGTTTGATCCCTGGTTCAGGAAGATTCCCTAGAGAAAGAAACGGCAACCCACTCCATTATTCTTGCTTGGAAAACCCCATGGCCAGAAGGGCCAGACATGCTACACACCATGGGGTCTCAAAAGTCAAACACAACTGAGAATTCACAGCTCGCAACATTTAACATAGACATTCTTAGGTCTAATATTCAATAAGCAAAGTCCAGGCATTTGTTGGACTAAATTAGAAACAATTTATTCTCTTGGGCTTGAATCACTTTTTGATCCTTTGGGTCAAACTGTGATATTTCTGTGGTGATATACATTCAAGGGATTATATCTGATAGAGTACCTGGAGAACTATGGATGGAGGTTCATAACATTGTAGAGGAGGTGGTGATCAAAAGCATCTCCAAGAAAAAGAAATGCAAAATGGTTGTCTGAGGAGGCCTTACAAATAGCTGAGAAAAGAAAAGTGAAAAGCAAAGGAGAAAAGGAAAGATATACCCATCTGAATGCAGAGTTCCAAATAATAGCATGGAGATATAAGAAGGCCTTCTTAAAAGAACAATGCAAAGATGTAGAGGTAAAGAACAGAATGGGAAAGACTAGACATTTCTTAGAGAAAACTAGAGATACCAAGGGAACATTTCATGCAAAGATGGGCATAATAAAGGATAGAAATGGTATGAATCTAATGGAAGCAGAATAGATTAAGAACATGTGGCAAAAATGCACAAAAGAACTGTACAAAAAGGTCTTAATGACCTGAATAACCGTGATTGCTTGATCACTAGCATCAATCCAGACAACCAGGATTATGAAGTCAAGTAGGCCTTAGGAAGTATTACTTCAAACAAAGTTAGTGGAGGTAATGGAATTCCAGCTGAATTATTTCAAATCCTAAAAGCTGATACTGTTATAGTACTGCACTCAATATGTCAGCAAATTTGGAAAACTAGCAGTGGCCACAGGACTGGAAAAGGTCAGTTTTCATTCCAATCCCAAAGAAGGACAATGCGAAAGAATGTTCAAACTACTGCACAATTGCACTCATTTCACATGCTAGCAAGGTAATGCCCCAAATCCTCCAAGCTGGGCATCAACAGTACATAAACCAAGAACTTCCAGATGTGCAAGCTGGATTTAGAAAAGGCAGAGGAACAAGATATCAAACTGCCAACATCCGTTTGATCATACAAAAAACAAAAGAATTCCAGAAAAACATCTACTTCTGCTTCACTGACTATGCTAAAGCCTTTGACTGTGTGGATCAAAACAAGCTGTGGAAAATTCTTCAAGAGATGGAAATACTAGACCATCTTACCTGACTCCTAAGAAACCTGTATGCAAGTCAGGAAGCAACAGTTAGAACAGGATAGGGAACAAGAGACTCGTTCCAAATTGGGAAAAGAATATGTCAAGGCTGAATATTGTCATGCTGCTTATTCAACTTATATTCAGAGTACATCATAAGAAATGCCAGGCTAGATGAAGCTCAAGCTGGAATCAGGATTGCTAGGAGAAATATCACTAACCTCAGATATGCAGATTACACCACCTTTATGACAGAAAGCAAAGAAGAACTGAAGAATCTCTTGATGAGGTGAAAGAGGAGAGTGAAAAGTTGGCTTATAATTCAACATTCACAAAGCAAAGATGGTGTCCAGTCCCATCACTTCACGGCAAATAAATGGGGAAACAACGGAAACAGAGACAGACTTTATTTTCTTGGGTTCTAAAATCACTGAGGATGGTGACTGTAACCACGAAATTAAAAGATGCTTGCTCCTTGGAAGAAAAGCTATGACAAAACTAAACAGCATATTAAAAAGTGGAGATATTATTTGCCAACAAAGATCCATATAGTCAAGGCTATGATTTTTCCAGTAGTCATATACTGATGGGAGAGCTGGACCATAAAGAAGGCTGAGCACTGAAGAACTGATGTTTTTGAACTGTGGTGTTGAAGAAGTCTCTTGAGAGTCACTTGGCTAGCAAGGAGATCAAACCAGTCAATCCTAAAGGGAATCAACCCTGAATATTCTTGGAGGGATTGATGCTGGAGTTTATCTTAATTACTTTTGCCACTTCAGGCAAAGAGCTGACTCATTTGAAAAGGCCCTGATGCTGGGAAAGATTGAAGGCAGGAAGAGAAGGGGATGGCAGAGAATGAGATGGTTGGGTGGCATCACCAATTTAATGGACGTGAGTTTGAGCACGCTCTGAGAGATGGTGAAGGACAGAGAAGCCTGGTGTGTTGCAGGCTCTCAAAGACTTGGACATGACTGAGCAACTGAACAACAACAAATATAGTTGGCAGCTTGGTGGCCTATACTCCAAAGGGTTGCAAAGAGTTGTACACTGCTCAGTGATAAGCAACAAGTGAACAGTATGAAATACTGGGAAAAATAGGCATCCCCTTGCAAAATAACTGGTTATGTGATTTTCAAATAGAACAGGAAGAGCCTCATAAGCCCGGGGAAAAAGCATGGCTGGTGCTACTGTCTGGTAACATTCCATAAAATTTGGGAACTCAGAATATTCAAAGTCAGCTAGGTCATCTCAAGTTCCCACATTAGAATGTTGTAGGTTTAACTTTTTTCGTTTTAATATCTATATTTTTCTAAAAACCTGACAAAGATCTGAATTCTGTCATTTTTTTAATCATTTTCACCAACAGTCTCTGCACTTGACTCTTAATTTTATATTCAGTTCAGTTCAGTTCAGTCACTCAGTCATGTCCGACTCTTTGCGACCCCATGAATCGCAGCACACCAGGCCTCCCTGTCCATCACCAACTCCCGGAGTTCACTCAGACTCACATCCATCAAGTCAGTGATGCCATTTAGCCATCTCATCCTCTGTCATCCCCTTTTCCTCTTGCCCCCAATCCCTCCCAGCATCAGAGTCTTTTCAAATGAGTCAACTCTTTGCATGAGGTGGCCAAAGTACTGGAGTTTCAGCTTTAGCATCATTTCTTCCAAAAAAATCCCAAGGCTGATCTCCTTCAGAATGGACTGGTTGGATCTCCTTGCAGTCCAAGGGACTCTCAAGAGTCTTCTCCAACACCACAGTTCAAAAGCATCAATTCTTCGGCGCTCAGCTTTCTTCACAGTCCAACTCTCACATCCATACATGACCACTGGAAAAACCATAGCCTTGACTAGACGGACCTTTGTTGGTAAAGTAATGTCTCTGCTTTTCAATATGCTATCTAGGTTGGTCATAACTTTTCTTCCAAGGAGTAAGAGTCTTTTAATTTCATTGCTACAATCACCATCTGCAGTGATTTTTGAGCCACAAAAATAAAGTCTGACACTGTTTCCACTGTTTCTCCATCTATTTCCCATGGAGTGATGGGACCAGATGCCATGATCTTTGTTTTCTCAATGTTGCTCTTTAAGCCAACTTTTTCACTCTCCACTTTCACTTTCATCAAGAGGCTTTTTAGTTCCTCTTCACTTTCTGCCATAAGGGTGGTGTCATCTGCATATCTGAGGTTATTGATATTTCTCCCAGCAATCTTGATTCCAGCTCATGCTTCTTCCAGCCCAACATTTCTCATGATGTACTCTGCATAGAAGTTAAATAAGCAGGGTGACAATATACAGCCTTGACATATTCCTTTTCCTATTTAGAACCAGTCTGTTGTTCCATGTCCAGTTCTAATTGTATATACCCAACGCTTAAAATAAATATAAAATATTTTTTCATTATGGTTGTAGAAACCTCTGGTTCATTGACCAGGATTTGATAACTTGCCTCTATCGTTGTCTTGCCTTATGCTTTCCAGTTCAGCTGGAAGCAACAGTCCATACC
Source organism: Capra hircus (assembly GCF_001704415.2). Classification (NCBI taxonomy): domain Eukaryota; kingdom Metazoa; phylum Chordata; class Mammalia; order Artiodactyla; family Bovidae; genus Capra; species Capra hircus. The sequence goes on from NC_030818.1 coordinate 54,305,715, forward strand.
ACTGTCATTAATTCTTCATACCCTTCAACAATTCCATTTAAAAACATGTTCTCTGTCTTTAATACATATTTCTTTCCCAGGAATGAAAGGGCACAGTTTAATATCTTGTTTGTGTTAAGTGTTACAGGCTACCAGACTTCCAATCTTTATTGCCAACTAGACTACTCTTCCCTTCAACCCAACCAGGTGAGATAGAGAAGCCCAACTCCCATTGCCTCACATGAAACCATTCTGATACCAGTTATTGTTATCTTTCATGGTTCTTAGCAGAGACTGGCTTAATCTTCTGTAGCTCTATTAGGCAGAAAGGGGTTTATTACAATTATCTTATAGATTATCTAGTAGTCTAGAAGCTAGATGATTAGGGGCAGAGATTTTAAAAAGGCTTTTAGCAAAAGAAGATTGTTAACAGAAACCCATAGTTACTTCTGTTCTTTGATGATAGCCATGTCACCTAATTGCTTCCAAAGAGTCAGTATCCATGCTTGGGCTGCCCCTTCATATTGCTGTTAACAACTTCCTCTTTCAAAGTCTTACATAATGCATTTGCTGAGTATAGTGTTAGTTGCTCAGTTTTGTCTGACTCCTTGAAAACCCATGTACTGCAACCTGCCAGGCTCTGCTGTCCATTCAATTCTCCAGGCAAGAATACTGGAGTGGGTAGCCATTCCCTTCTCCAAGGGATCTTCCCTATCCAGGAGTCAAACCTGGGTCTTCCACATTGCAGGCAGATTCTTTACCATTTGAGCCACTAGGGAAGCCCCAGTACATTAAAGTCACACACAAAAGCTATTCTGAATTTTTTTTCGCTTTCTAACCTCCAAAGAGTAAGAACACTAAAGAGGATTTAGAGTTGGCACTGAGTTAGCCAATCAGCACAGGCTTGCCAGGTAGCGCTAGTGGTAATGAACTTGCCTGCCAATGCCAAACACATTAAGACATGAGGGTTCAGTCCCTGGGTTGAGAAGATCCCCTGGAGAAGAAAATGGCTTCCCACTCATCTACTCCAGTATTCTTCCCTGGAGAATCCCATGGACAGAGGAGCCTGGTGAGCTACAGCCCATAGGGTCGCAAAAAGACAGACAAAACTGAAGCAACTTAACAGGCACACACAAGCTAGTTGGCACAATGCAGGTAAAGGACTTATCAAGCAGAAATCTGCCAGTCAATCAAGCTATATTAGCATTAATAAATATTATTGAAATGAATTAAACTCCTTTGAAAAGTCCTCCCACTACCACATTTGATTAAATTTAATTTATCCTTCTTTTGTGTTATTATTCTCCAGTTCTTCTATAAGCATAAGTCTGACATCTTCCTTGTCCCCTTCCCATTAATGCAAACTCTTTAAAGACTGTGTGATGAACTTCTTTTATGCCCCATGGCAATCTCCAGGGCACTTTCAGTAACATGATAGAAAGAGCATAGTTATGATCTCAGACATCTAAGTTGAATCCTGACTTATTCATGTTAGGAAACGTGTCATCTTGAGTAAGTGCTCACTTCTCTGGTTTTAAATTTTGTTCCCTTACAAAGTGGCAACTTTTAAGTAAGATAATATTTTTTTTAATTAGTATAGTCATAAAAGTTGCAAAATATTGTGTTAGCAGTCCAGAGAATGAACTGCTAAAGAAAAAAAAATTGTTTGTTTTAGTTTTTAAATTTCTTTTGCCTTCCTCCTATGCTAGAGAAATGTCATATTTTTCATAATATAAAATATAACATTACTTGGAACTATTGAGAGGTGCCACCCCTAGCTGGTAGGTTTTGTTTGAGTAAACCCTAAACTGTCTAATTGTTCACGGAGAGGAATGTAGCATACCCTTTGATTTGCGAAGATTTAAATAAAATATACCATTCTTCTGGGAGAGGTGGTCACAGAAGGTAAAACAGATGATAGTTTTCCAGGTGTGAAAAGAACAGACACAGGCACGAATCCTAATGCAGTACTTTGAGGCTGCTGCTGCTAAGTCGCTTCAGTCGTGTCCGACTCTGTGCGACCCCATAGATAGGAGCCCATCAGGCCCCACTGTCCCTGGGATTCTCCATGCAAGAACACTGGAGCGGGTTGCCATTTCCTTCTCCAAAGCATGAAAGTGAAAAGTGAAAGTGAAGTCGCTCAGTCGTGTCCAACTCTTCGCGACCCTGTGGACTGCAGCCCACCAGGCTGCTCCAGTAGGTAAATTCACTTACACTGAGGAAAACCATTTATTTTGCAACTGTTATTTAACATCTTCCTAACTCAAGCTTATGGTTATTTCCCTAGTATTACAATTGTTGGAAACATTTTAGAAACATCAGCAAAATAAAAACACCACGGACTTTCAAGGCCAACTGTATGTCACCTCATGTTGTGCTCAGCATCTAACACTTTGATATAATTGACGGGGTTGGGGTGGTTTAACAGAAAAGTCTCTTGGCAGTTTTCAGAGTCCTATAGCAAGCTGTTGAAGAAACCAAGAGAAATCATAAAATCTTAATGTACTTTATACACAAAATTAGGACGTGGCCTCCTCAGACTCAATCGATTGTCCAGTGTAGGCATGCATGCCAAGTTGCTTCAGTCAGGTCTGACTCTTTGCGACCTTATGGACTATATCTCACCAGCCACCTCTGTCCATGGGATTCTCCAGGCAAGAATACTGGAGTGTGTTGCCATTCTCTCCTCCAGGGGATTTTCCTGACCCAGGGATCAAACCCTCATCTCCTGTGGCTCCTGCACAGAAGTAGATTCTTTACTGCTGAGCCCCTGGGGAAGTCCTATTGTCCAGTGGATTTGCATAAATTGGTAAGTCGTTTGTAAATGTCTATTTATTCAGTGATCTCTCTCCCCCTGCCTGAACTTACAGAGCTTATCATTTGCAGTGTTCACTAAGTGAAAAACATTCTAAGTACCTTGAGACACTATGTTATAAAACCTTGACTGCTTCTCTCCTAATAAATTCTGTGAGGAAGGCCAGTACCTGAATCAGAAGACCAAATTTGGAGAAAACAAAATATAACACATTATCCACTGCAGTAGTCCACCACAATGGGGATATGAAAAAGCAGTGCCAAAAGTCTATAGTAATCAAGCTAGAGATGTGATTGTTGTCCCCTGCCATGCCCACTGATTCCTGTTTCTTGTTCTTACCTCTTGTGTGACTCACCTTCTGATGAGAAAGAACTCCACCCCTGTTTCTTCCTGGGTTTATTACACGACAGTTTTCTTCATTGCTCTTTCATGGTTTCACACTGATTCTAAACCAAGATTGTACCATGATTTTATCATGTACATTCTCTTAATACTGTTATTAAAACAAGTATAACAATACTGTTATCAAGAATCATTCTCTGGTTTCCAAATTCAAAGCAAATTTGGATTCTCCTTTTCTATATCCAGTGTGGTAATTAAGGGAAGTTAGAATTAGAAATGAGAACTAACCACAATGTGGGATTTGTGAAAGGATCATTACACACACACCCATGCTTCTTCTATTTTATTGAACCTACCTACTTAAAGGAGAGGAAGGATTCTTGCTTCAGTAAATAAAAATCTTCATGTTTCTCTGTTCTAAATATTTCCTTTCCATCCCCTCCCCTACACAATTTACAACCTTTTTTCTTTGTTTTCCTTCATAGCTGCACATCTTGAATGAAAGCCTGTTTGTTCTTTCCCCTGTCTTATGTCCCATTGATTTCTAAAACCTGTCTTTCATCCTGATGATTCTCAATAAGAAACAGATACACTCTCAAGTTAGGATTACTTAAGAAAATATTTTAAAAAGGAATATTTGTGAGGTATGCAATACCTCAGGGTTAGTATTATAGGAGTTACATGGAATCAACACTAGGTACAAGGGAGGCACAATTAATGAGACCCAGAAAGACAGTCATGTTGAGAGGTCACCTTGAGAAGGATGGTGGGTAAGGACTATTACATCCAACATGGCCTCACAGTGGGCTAGCAGAGAAACAGTTACAATGACCTCTCTCTTCCTCCTTCCAATCTCTTGTCAGTGTTCCCCATTGGACAAAGCCAGCAGATAGCAAGAAAGTGAATGGGGGACATATATAGGTCAGATTTTTGAGGCAAAAAGGTGAGTAAAGAAGGATGATGAAATGTGGGGATAAGTGTAGAAAGATGCCAGATATATTTATCTTAGTATTACATTGGAACTGTACCCACAAAAAGTCAACCCTAGTCTAATTTTTAAACCCACTGGCCTACTTTCATTTGCATACCAAGTATTTGCCTATTTTGATCTAGAGCTCATGAAATGGCTCACTCTTGACTTTTCTCTAAGCCTTAGCTTGGGGATTTTCCTGGAGGTACTGTGGTTAGGATTCAGAGCTTTCACTGCCAGGGCTGGATTTCAAACCCTGGCTGGGGAAATAAGATCCCACAAGCTGAGAGGCACAGTCAAAGAAATTAAAAATTAAAAAATAAAGAAGACAAAAACTTATCTTATTTTAAATTTTTCCATCCACAAACCTACAGGCCCTTTTCCTTATACTCTCATCCATGTTCCATATGTCCTTTAACACCTTGTTTCCATTTCCATGACAGACCACAGATATGCCTCTTGAATATAATCTGTCTGTGACACCAACACACCAAGCTTTTCCTACTAAGAAACAGCCCTTGCTATGACATTTCTCCCTGAAATGATTTGAGAGCTCCATTTTGCCCATAGGATAAACTCCAAACAGAGATCTTCCTTAGTCTAGCTGCTATTGAGTTTTCTAGCATCAATTTTTGCACTCCTCCCTGAAAACTCATGGTCAGCCAGACTATTTCACCCAGACTATTCTCTAAGTAAGTTCATGCCATTAAGATTTGAAAATTCAAAAATTCTGCCTTTTCTGTCCAATCAAGTTTTCCCTCCCTTTCTGCATAGTGCACTATTTTATCCTTCTAGACCTCGGTCAAATATGTCATGATCTATTAGTTCCGCTTAGCTTCTTCCCAGGAAGAACTGATCATTCTGTCTTCTGTGCTCCAGAACTTCCATAATTTCAAATTTCTCCAGGAGAACTTTTCCTTAATTTCCACTTTGGCATTGACTATATAAGCTGCCATCATTTTGCCCTATTAAACAGTGATTCAGATGGGAATACTGTTTCACTTGTCTTAATATCCCTGAAATTTGAAAGTGAAAAGTGAAAGTGAAGTCGCTCAGTCGTGTCCGATTCTTAGCCACCCCATGGACTGCACCCCACCAGGCTCCTCCGTCCATGGGATTTTCCAGGCAAGAATACTGGAGTGGGGTGCCCTTGCCTTCTCTGGAAATTTATCAGAGGGTCTGGCAAATAGGAAGTCTCCCGAAATACTTGCTAAATGAACGAGAGCCAACTGTCTTGATATACTACCCCCTACCTGTTGCCTTAAAAGCGAGGCAACCTGTGGATCAACAGGTGTGGTTATATGTAGCATGTGATCAGACAGAGTTCTGGGAGACATATGTGACCCAGGCATGCTTTCTGTGCAATGGACAACAATATGATGCTGGTTCGGTTGTCAGCATCTGGCAGTGCAGTTGGCAATAGTGCAGAGTGGTCTCCTGCATTGAGAAGAGTACCTACTGGTGTCAGTTTGAACATAGGAAGTTCTCTTTTGTGTAAAACTGGTCAATCGGTCGGCAGAGGTTTCTCTCATATAAAACTGTTGGACAATAGAACCATCCTCCTCATGCTCCTTCAGCAGATGCCCTCACCTCTCTTACATAGGAGTGGACTCCTCTCTACTGGACTCATCAGCAGCCTGTTCTCTCAGTCCCATCTGATTACCCTACTGAATTATTCCTCTACCCTCCTCAGTCTCTGCCCTTCTTTCTCCTTCCACTCTCTCTCTTCTCCTTTGATTCTCAAATATATTTCTCCTTTTTTTTTTCTTTCACAATAAACTGTGGAAGCTTATTAAACCCAGCATCCAAATAATCAGCAAGTGGACCACCTATTCACTTTTTTTCCACCTTGTATATAGATGACTTATTTTTCAAAACATATGAAGTGAAAATAAATATTTATTTTTCCCCCTAAGGCAACAAATACAAGGATGTAAAACAGTGTTTCTTTATTAAATCAGGTTGAAAGTTCATCTCCAGTCATGAGAGCTTAAAGTGGAGTCATAAATGCAAAGACCCCTTCTAAACTCCTGTCACTGAGCGACCCCCTACACAGAGAAACTCAACCCTCCCTAAGCAAAATATAGCTTCCATCCAAACAAAACTCAGTATGTACCTTTACAGAGTCCTTATCTAAGTCTTTAAAGCTTTCAAGAGCCCCAGTTTATATGCAAATACTTAACCTTAATTGAAGTAGTATTTACCTTAATTAGATAGTACCTTAAAAGATAGTTAATACTTTAGTTCACAAACCTCTGAATGCAAAATCTATTTTAAAAATGAGATAAGAAAAGGCATCTACCTGGCATTTAGATGCAGACAGGAGTGTTATTAAGTTGGGTTGGGTTAAAGCAGTTGAGAAACAAATAACTTCACTGTCACTAAAAGATGAATTGAACATAATATTTTTTTGGAGTTGATAACTGCTAAATGTGTTTTCCTCTTGCTCTCCCTGCGTTGCCCCCACAACTTCCATTTGTTGAAAATTTAGAAATCAAAAAAGTCGTATTTATGTTGCTCTAAACATTGGATAATTACTTAGGCCGGTTCTGTTCATAAGGGAATTACAGTTCTCTAGGTGGTGGCATGGGTTCTGGTTTGTGTATAAAATCTGGAACAGTTTCTCATTATTTCAAACTAGCTAGTATTTTTGTTTCCTCAATTCCAAAGTAACTTGAACATGTGTCAATTAGGAAGTTCCCATGAGCATAGCTGTGAAAGTCTCAATTGAACACAGCAATTGTCCTAATTCTTTGTATTTTTATAGGCCAGGTACAGAACACCAGGATCTCTGGGGGTGGATATATTACAGAAAATAAGCAAGCTACTAAAGAGAAAATTTCTTGAGAGGATTGTAGGATGCTTCTTTTCCTATTTGTCTTAGGCCAGGACAAAAAACACATTATCCAAATAATGTCTCATTTCTCCCTTTTTTCAAGGAAAGTAATTAGCTGCCACAGTGTCATCTTTTCCAAAGCACACTGGACAAAACAAAAAATTAGAATATTTGTAGAGAAACTCAAGACAGTGGTCAACATTAATGTGCCAGAGGGATAGCCTATTTTGTTTCTAACTATATTTTTAAATGCTGGAAATAAAAGAGAAAATGTCTCACTGTTTTATTGTGTCCACTTACTCAAATTTTACAAAGCATCTGAGGAGAGTGATAAACAGAGAAAATCAAAATCTAGTTCTATCACTTTCTAGAGTTTAAGTGTGAAGAATTAAATGTAACCTATTTGAATTTCAGTTTCCTAAATTATATTGTACAGTGCTAAAAATGTGGCCAGTCCATGATAGCTAACAGCAGGGTATTTCTCAGAGCTGGGACATCAGTTTATCCTCTGAGAATCTAATAAGGACATAGTAAAAGTCAGACTCAAATGATAATTAATTGGTAGCTTGTGAATATTTGATAGACTTTTACAGACAGGTCTAAGACATATATAAAAATGGCACTGTACCACTGGATGGTTTTGTGTGTGTTAAGTTACTTCTTTTTAAATTTTGTGGCCACATGGCATGTGGAATCGTAGTTCCCTGACCAGGAATCAAATCTGGACACCCTGTGTTGGAAGCACAAAGTCTCAACCGTTAGATCTCCAGGGAAGTCCCTAAATAACCTGATTCCTGATAGAGCTTGGTTCTCCAGACCAAACATCTTTAGATGCTCAACAAAGTTTGGTTTCACTCTTTCCCCTTCCTATGCAGTAGTCCTCAGAAACCAAGATAGTATTAAGACATCAGCAGTACACTGGTACCGATATGTCAATAGAATGTTAGATTTGAAAGTGAAAAACAGAGAGGGGAAAGTGGTCAATGATTTTTGTAACAGTCCGGAAGGGAATATCCCCAATGTCTTCTGAGCCTCAGGCCTTTGTAGCTAAGGTCATTTAATAAACCTCCACTCATGCCTTAGCTATATATTTACTGCACAAAGTTCTTTTATTACAATTTGGCTTTCTGTGCAGCTCTTTGAGTGATCTTGAATCTTCTAAATTTTTGGTAATTGTATTTCATAAACTAAACTTATGGTTTTGATTTTAAACTTATTCTTTAGACTTTTTGATTTTGGTTGACATGAGACTATGGAGCAATGAACACTTGCATATGTTCCTAAAATTTGGAGCATCTGAGTCTGTTCCTCTCAGGACTGAACCTGTTGTTTCCTAATCAAAATGCTGCATCTCATCTCAGTATCATAGCTTTCGAAGTATAACAGATATGCCTCAATAAATTTTTTAATTAAGATTTTATTTTTATATAATTATAATAATTTATAATTTAATTTAATTTATATTTATATTTTAGATAATTATGGACTCACATGTAATTTTAAGAAATAATAGAGAGATCTGGCATGCTCTTTAAACAGTTCCCCCCAATGGAAATGTTTTTAAACCTACAATATCAAATTGGATATTGACACTGATACAATCAAGATACAGAAGATTCCCATTACCATAAGAATCCCATCTGTTTCCCTTTTACAGTCCCACACATTTCTATCCTGAAAATGAAAATGAAAGAGAAGTATGACTGCTTCACCCTTGGTAACTACTGATCAGCTATTCATTTCAATAATTTTAGCATTTCAAAATGTTACATAAATGACATCACACAATATATAACCTGTGGCACACAGTGACACTCAAAGGAGGAAGTTCACATTCTCACTCAGTTGGAGTGTAAATTCTGGCTCCCCACTAGACCTACACTTACATTTTGGTTGAAAACACTAGAATGTCTCCTTAACTGCTCCCTTCATTGACATTGTAAAGGAAACAGGGATCAAGACCATCCTCATGGAAAAGAAATGCAAAAAAGCAAAATGGTTGTCTGGGGAGGCCTTACAAATAGCTGTGAAAAGAAGAGAGGTGAAAAGCAAAGGAGAAAAGGAAAGATATAAGCATCCAAAAAGATATAAGTTTCCAAAGAACAGCAAGAAGAGATAAGAAAGCCTTCTTCAGTGATCAATGCAAAGAAATAGAGGAAAAGAACAGAATGGGAAAAACTAGAGATCTCTTCAAAAAAATTAGAGATACCAAGGGAACATTTCATGCAAAGATGGGCTCAATAAAGGACAGAAATGGTATGGACCTAACAGAAGCAGAAGATATTAAGAAGAGGTGACAAGAACACACGGAAGAACTGTACAAAAAAAATCTTCAAGACCAAGATAATCACGATGGTGTGATCACTCATCTAGAGCCAGACATCCTGGAATGTGAAGTCAAGTGGGCCTTAGAAAGCATCACTACAAACAAAGCTAGTGGAGGTGATAGAATTCCAGTTGAGCTGTTTCAAATCCTGAAAGATGATACTGTGAAAGTGCTGCATTCACTATGCCAGCAAACCTGGAAACTCAGTAGTGGTCACAGGACTGGAAAAGGTCAGTTGTCATTCCAATCCCAAAGAAAGGCAATGCCAAAGAATGCACAAACTACTGCACAATTGCACTCATCTCACACGCTAGTAAAGTAATGCTCAAAATTCTCCAAGCCAGGCTTCAGCAATACATGAACCGTGAACTCCCTGATGTTCAAGCTGGTTTTAGAAAAGACAGAGGAACCAGAGATCAAATTGCCAACATTCGCTGGATCATGGAAAAAGCAAGAGATTCCAGAAAAACATCTATTTCAGCTTTATTGACTATGCCAAAGCCTTTGGCTGTGTGGATCACAATAAACTGTGGAAGATTCTGAGAGAGATGGGAATACCAGACCACCTGACTTACCTCTTGAGAAATCTGTATGCAGGTCAGGAAGCAACAGTTAGAACTAGACATGGAACAACAGACTGGTTCCAAATAGGAAAAGGAGTACATCAAGGCTGTATACTGTCAGCCTGCTTATTTAACTTCTATGCAGAGTACATCATGAGAAATGCTGGACTGGAAGAAACACAAGCTGGAATCAAGATTGCTGGGAGAAATATCAAGAACCTCAGATATGCAGATGATACCACCCTTATGGCAGAAAGTGAAGAGGAACTAAAAAGCCTCTTGATGAAAGTGAAAGAGGAGAGTAAAATGTTAACTTAATGCTCAACATTCAGAAAACGAAGATCATGGCATCCGGTCCCATCACTTCATGGGAAATAGATGGGGAAATAGTGGAAACAGTGGCTGACTTTATTTTGGGGGGCTCCAAAACCACTGCAGATGGTGACGGCAGCCATGAAATTAAAAGATGCTTACTCCTTGGAAGAAAAGTTATGACCAACCTAGATAGCATATTGAAAAGCAGAGACATTACTTTACCGACTAAGGTCCGTCTAGTCAAGGCTATGATTTTTCCAGTGGTCATGTACTGATGTGAGAGTTGGGCTGTGAAGAAAGCTGAGTACCAAAGAATTGATGCTTTTGAATTGTGGTGTTGGAGAAGATTCTTGAGAGTCCCTTGGACTGCAAGGAGATCCAACCAGTCCATTCTAAAGGAGATCAGCCCTGGGATTTCTTTGGAAGGAATGATGCTGTAGCTGAAACTCCAGTACTTTGGCCACCTCATGCAAAGAGTTGACTCATTGGAAAAGACTCTGATGCTGGGAGGGATTGGAGGCAGGAGGAGAAGGGGACAACAGAGGATGAGATGGCTGGATGGCATCACGGACTCGATGGACGTGAGTCTGAGTCAACTCTGGGAGTTGGTGATGGACAGGGAAGCCTGGCGTGCTGCGATTCATGGGGTCGCAAAGAATTGGACACGACTGAGAGGCTGAACTTAGAACTTCATGACCTCCATTGACCATGGTGGAAGGGGAGCAAAGCATGCCTCACTAGAAGTGATGAAAGTCCTGACTCTCCACTAGGCTCCTCTGATCTTCCAACTCTACTCCAAAGGAGTAGAGAGGGTTTGCTTTGACATATATGGGTGGAAGTGCAGACTCGCTATGTAGGTTCCAGTGACACTGCCAGAAGTGCTGTGTGCCTACCCAGTAGGGATGGGGATTCTGAGTCCCTTCTCAACCTTCTCCTTGCCAGCTCCTCAAAGGGGTATCGAAGCACCTCATTGGCCTCACAAAATGGAAGTCTAAGCTCCCTACTCTGGGTTCCCTGGTATGAGTGTGAGTGGGCGTACTGTCTTATCTGTCTGGTTGGAGTGAGTGATTTTTGTCTAAATTTTATATTTGCCAGATTGTCATTTTTTGGAACAAGCTTTTGATTTGGCTTTTTGTTTGTTTGTTCATTTATCCCTGTTGGCATTTCTGGGATTCCAGCTTATTCAGTTGCATTTTAGGATTAAAAACACTCAGGAACTCATAACTGTGTTGTTCCTTGGGTCCTAAGGACCAAAGCTTGTCTTCCTATTTTGTCTTTAATTAATTACTTAATTAATTTTATTTTGGACTGTGCTGGGTATTCATTTCCGTGCACAGCTTTTCTCTACTTGCAGTAGTTGGGGTCTACTCTTTAGTTGTGGTGCATGGGCTTCTCATTGCAGTGGCTTCTCATGTTGCGGAGCTCTAGGGCATGTGGGCTTCGGTAGTTGCAGCACTTGGCCTCAGTAGTTGTAGTCCCTGGGCTCTAAAGCACAGGCTCAGTTGTTTTGGTGCATGGATTTAATTGCTCTGTGGCATGTGGGATCTTCTCTGACCAGGGAGTAAACCTGTGTCTCCTGCATTGGCAGGTGGATTCTTTACCACTGAGTCACCAGGGAAGCCCAAATACAGGATGCTTGGGCTGGTGCATGGGGATGACCCAGAGAGATGATATGGGGTGGGAGGTGGGAGGGGGAACAGGATTGGGAACTCAGGTACACCCGTGGCTGATTCATGTCAACGTATGGCAAAACCAATACAGTATTGTAAAGCAAAATAAAGTAAAAATATTTTTTTTAAAAAAAGAAAGAAAAAAATAATGAAATTATCATAAAATATCTTGAAGAACTGATAGCTTGGATCCAAAGTAGGAGCTCACAGTTTTCTCTATTTGGCTAATTCAGTGTGCACACAGTTTTAGAATGTACTTTTTATGATAGCTATTGATGTCATTTTGCATATTACAGTAGAGTTGTTCCAAGGTTATCTTTGGGCTTCTTTACCCTGAGAGACAGTATAGAATAGTGACTAATCCTAGGGATTTTGGAGCTGTGGCACTGGAAAGATGTCTATGTTCCAGTGTGTGAAACATGTGAATATGTTAGTTTACAGAAAGCAGAAGGAAATTTGTAGATATAATTAAATTAAGGATCTTGAGATGGGGAGCTTATTCTGGATTATTTAGTGGGCCCAATGTAAAAACTAAGGTCCTTATGTGTAAGAGTAATGAAGAAGAGTCAGAATTAGAGATTTGAAGATGCAGTGCTGCTAACTTTGAACACAGAGGAAGGAGCCACAAGCCAAAGGAAGCAAATGGCCTCTAAAACCTGGAAAAGGCAAGAAAGTGGACTTTCCTTAAAAACATCAAAAAAGAATTCAGCCATGCCTACATTTCTATTTTAGCCCAGTAAGACCTATTTTGCATTTATGCCCTCCAGAACTGTAAGGTAATAAATTTCTATTGCTTTAAACCACCAAATGTGTGGTGATTTTTTTATAGCCACAGTAAAAATCTAATACAGAAGCCAAATGTTCAGAGTCTATACTCCAGCTTTGATATTTATAATATACCTAGACTTGAACAAGGAATTTATCTTTTACAAAATATTATGCATATTCCCTACCTCACAGAAAGAAATTAACATATATAAAGCTATTAAAACAATGTTAGGTAAATACTAAGTATTTGGTAAGAGTCAACTATTAGTATAGTAGAAGTAACTATTTGTCTATACAAAGAATGTGATTAAAAAGGCAATGAACACTTTACAAAAATTTCATCTACATAATCACCTGCATCCTGTTTGGTTTTAATATTAGATAGCATCCCAGGTGGCTCAGCAGTAAGGATTTTGCCTGCTAATGAAAGAGACAAGGGTTCAACCCCTGGGTCAGGAAGATCCCCAGGAGGAGGAAATGGCAACACACTTCAGTATTCATTCTTTCCAGGAGAATCCAATACATAGAGGAGCCTGGTGGGCTGCAGTTCATGGGGTCACAAAGAGTCAGACATGACTTAGCAGCTGAACCTGCATGCAGACAGATAGATAGGTAGATAGATAGATGAAACATAGATATCTGCATGCATACATTCATAAGTGAAGTGAAGTCGCTCAGTTTTGTCCAACTCTTTGCAACCTCATGGACTGTAGCCTATCACGCTCCTCTGTCCATGAGATTTTCCAGGCAAGTATAAGACAATGGTAACAAAAAATAATGCAGGACAGTGCTTATATCCAAAGAGGAGATGTTCAGATGGAGGAGAAATCTTAAAAAAAGTCTTCAACAATACAGGAATGTTCTAGTTTTTGATTTGAGTGTTAAGCTCATGGGTGCTTGCTTTGTTTTTATGCTTAGTAACTTACATGCACAATTCATACATCTTTTGTGTCAAATGCTAAAGAATACATTTTTTTCCAAAGACTATTAATAAAACTTAGAAAACCTCTCAGATCTTTACTCATTATAATTCGGTTAGGATAGCTCTAGTATGCTGTGGTAACAAACAGCTTCAACAATCTCAGTGGCTTAACAAAGCAGATATTTATTTCTTATTCATACTACATTTTAAACATAGGTCAGTGGGCAGCTCTGCTTGTGTAATTTCTCACATCTTCAAACTGACCAAGGCTTCATTTTGCCAAGTGATTTTGATTCACTGAAGCAACGAAAAGGGAAGAGAGGCAAACGGGACACTTGATTTTAGTTTTCACTCCTAGAAAAGACACATGTCACTTCTGCCCACATCTTATTGGCCAAAATAAATCACCTTGCCATGTCCATATATGCAAATCAAGACCACAATGAGGTACCACTTCACACCAGTCAGAATGGCTGTGATCCAAAAGTCTGCAAGCAATAAATGCTGGAGAGGGTGTGGAGAAAAGGGAACCCTCTTGCACTGTTGGTGGGAATGCAAACTAGTACAACCACTATGGAGAACAGTGTGGAGATTCCTTAAAAATTTGCAAATAGAGCTGCCTTATGACCCAGCAATCCCACTGCTGGGCATTCACACCAAGGAAACCAGAATAGAAAGAGACACATGTACCCCAGTGTTCATTGCAGCACTGTTTATAATAGCAAGGACATGGAAGCAACCTAGATGTCCATCAGCAAACGAATAGATAAGAAAGCTGTGGTACATATACACAATGGAGTATTACTCAGCCATTAAAAAGAACACATTTGAATCCATTCTAATGAGATGGGTGAAACTGGAGCTGATTATACAGAGTGAAGTAAGCCAGAAAGAAAAACACCAATACAGTATACTAACACATATATATGGAATTTAGAAAGATGGTAATGATGACCCTGTATGCAAGACAGCAAAAGAAACACAGATGTGTAGAGCGGACTTTTGGACTCAGAGGAAGAGGGGGAGGGTGGGATGATGTGGGAGAATGGCATTGAAACATGTATACTATCGTGTAAGTCTATGTTTGATGCAGGATATAGGATGCTAGGGGCTGGTGCATGGGGATGATCCAGAGAGATGATATGGGGTGGTAGGTGAGAGGGGTGTTCATGTTTGGGAACTCATGTACACCCGTGGTGGATTCATGTCAATGTATGGCAAAACCAATACAGTATTGTAAAGTAAAATAAAGTAAAAATAAAAATTAAAAAAAAATAAAAAAGAATACAGAAGCATTTTTGCATGTGACTATCAAGTAAAATATCACAAGTATTTTGTGAAGAATCTTTAATGCTTCTCATAGTCCACCTTTCCAGGCACCAAATATTTGGCACTTCCTTCATCAGTATGAAGATTTAAACATGGGTTCTAGTGGCTCAGAAGGTAAAGCATCTGTCTGCAATGTGGGAGACCTGGGTTCAACCCCTGGGTCAGAAAGATTCCCTGGAGAAGGAAATGGCAACCCACTCCAGTACTCTTGCCTGGAAAATCCCATGGACGAAGGAGCTTGGTGCAGGCTACTGTCCATGGGATCGAAAAGAGTCGGGCACGACTTCACTTTCACTTTTACTTTCTATCTAAAACACATGGTATGTAATATTTTTGCGTATGTATGGTACCAACTAGCAGTCTTGTGAAATTCAAATAGCAGTTCTAGGAAATATACTATAGATATTAAAATAATAGTTAATGACCCTGCCTTGAAAATTAAGATCACTGGGTAAGGGAGGCATGACTCCTGGTTTCAAGGGTGAAGAAAAGGTAACAGATTAACTTTATAGGGCCAGGAAAAGATTACTATGAAAATTATAGGTGAAATACTATCTGATAGTTAGTTGTATAAGTTGGTATCAGTGTGAAGATGTTGATTTAATTTAACACTGTTAGACCAGTGTGACAATATACTTCTATTCATGCCCAAAAGCCTATTTTGAAACACAGTCATTAAATATACATGAATGGTATTGATATATACATTATATATAAAATAGATAATAAGGGCTTACTTTATAGCAAAGGGAACTCTGCTTAATACTTGTAATGACCTATATGGAGACAGAATCTAAAAAAGAGTGGTTATATATACAGATTCATTTTGCTCTACAGCAGAAACTAACACATTTATCCAATCAAAATTAGTTTAAAAATAATAAATATACACATGGAAGTATAACTGAAGTCACTGTACTACCATACTATAAAACACAGGCCTACACTTTAAAAATATTTTATAACTTAAAATGATTCATGATTTGCCCCCACCAGTAAAAAGTCAAAAACCGTTTTGCAGGAAGAATATTTATAACCATATGAAAGAGAATGTCCCTATCCTGAATCCTAGTCTGACAAATTTCTGTAGTTATAGAGTCAGTCTCAAAGATTCTCTCCCCTCTCCTCTTATTCTTTTGCTTTTGACTCTCTGCAATCTTGATAAACCACAGTACAAAACTTCTCTAAAAGTCTAGATAGGAGGCTTCCTCCTGGCCTTTCTCCAGTATGCCTGTTAATTCTTAGGTGGTTTGAGGGAAGCTGCACATGAACTTGTTCTTGGAGCAAAGGAGACAATGGAAGGAGAGAGATGGTAAGTGTGTTAACAATGTACAAAGCTGCATGAGTTAATGTAGAAGTCAGAAAAAAGGAACGGTCTTCAAAGGAGTTTGTGGTAGACCTACTATTTCCTTCCCTTCCCCATCTCTCTCCAATATCTTGTTGTCAACATTCTTTGGTTAACCGGCCCTTTTAGGCTTCTGGGAAATGTCATATGTATGAATGATTCCAGAAAATGTAATACATGTCTCACCTAGGTTGTCTTGATTTAATGTCTCTGTTTTTCTTTAAGACAATCTCTGATTGTTTTATTCATTGTAATTCTTTTCATATGCATAGTATTTGTATTACAAAAACAATATAACATTAAAGAAAATTTTGAAGAAAAAATTATCCATAATTCTATCACTTTAAAGCAGTTATTTTGATTTTCATGTATTCTCATGCATTCTTTGTCCAATTGTATACCTGTTTTTTATAGTTGTAATTCTAGCACCCGATTTTGTTGAATGTTTGTTATTAATGTTGCATCCTAAACACAATTTTGCATTGCTCTACATATGTTTTATATATCTTTTAATAGCTGCACAATGTTCCATAAAGTTGATGTACCATAATTCACCTTTCCCTAGTTTGGGAATTTTGCTTGAAGTTTGCCTTTCCCTACTGTACATAACAGACAGAAATGAACATTTTGTACATTGTTAACTTTTTCTAAACATTTCTGCATTCACTCATTGTTGTTTTAGAATAACACTACATGAACACATGAGCTTGGTTGAGCACATCCATATATATAACACAAACATCTCCTTTATCATCAAGCTTTCCTAGAGCTAGAATTTGCATTAGTTACCATCAACTCCTGTTTGGTAAACTGAAGCCTAATGATGTTGTGTTATTATATGGTATAACTAGCAACATTTAAGAATGAGAAAACTGAAATACACAATAGTCATTAGATACACACAAGATACACCAACAAATTAGGAGTTGATTTTACTATATTTAGTCCTACAATGCATCCTATTTCTGGGTTATTACTGTTGTGTAAAGGCTACAGTTTAAAACGGTTAGTGAATGTTGGTTGTTTAATGTTGGGAGTGTAGGCTACTCAATAAATGTTATTATTGCTAGATAAA
This sequence comes from Capra hircus, assembly GCF_001704415.2. Taxonomy (NCBI): domain Eukaryota; kingdom Metazoa; phylum Chordata; class Mammalia; order Artiodactyla; family Bovidae; genus Capra; species Capra hircus. The sequence goes on from NC_030818.1 coordinate 54,322,970, forward strand.
TATAGTTTCCAGATCCAAGTATTCTAGAATTTTTTTTCAGATAATCCCCACAAACACAATAACATTGAATCATGATTGGTTCATTTGCTGTATGAACGGAATTCTTGATTTGCCAATACATCTTTTTTGAGTACCAACTAGACACTCATCAGATACAACAGAAAAGATGCTAAACATACAGCTGATCTCACATAAACCACATGCTCCTATGCATTTAAAAAAACAATCCAGTACTGTATGTTAGGGTTTCCCTGGTGGCTCAGAGGATAAAGTGTCTGCCTGCAATGTGGGAGACCTGGATTTGATCCCTGGGTCGGGAAGATTCCCTGGAGAAGGAAATGGCAACCCACTCCAGTATTCTTGCCTGGAGTATCCCATGGACAGAAAAGCCTGGTAGTCTACAGCCCATGGAGACCCCATGGAGTCGCAAAGAGTCAGATACAACTAAGCAACTTCACTCACTCACCACAAGATACTGGACAGTCACATGCCTTCTAGGAACTTCTACCTGTAGACACATGGGCAAAAATATATGAATAGAAGAAAGCACAGAAGTAAGTATGGGGGTTATAGACTGAATGTCTTCTGAGTAGTGCAAGTGATAAAAAAATTAGTGAAGCTGATGAATATAAGAAGATATGATGAGTGGGATTCATCTCGAACTGGAAGGCGTATCAAGCCCAAGCCTTTTAACCCTAAAATGTCACAAAATAATGTTCATGGGAATAAAAACAAATTTGAGGACAAGATGAACTTAGCAGGCCATGGGTTTACAATAACTGAAGTATGTATTAAATGATATGATAAAGACCACTGGTGTCACAAAATGTTAAATGTGAACTGGGAAGTGTCAAGCAAGATGTCTTAGGAGATGCTGGATGGTAGCTGGATTCTGCTGCAGGCTGGGTTCCCTTGAAACCCAGCTCTGAGATGGAGGTTAGCATTCAGGAATTTTATTATGGCATGTTCTTGGGATTAATGCCTGAAGAATCATGGTGGAAGAAGCATGACTGGACAGATGGAGGAGGTGAGAGTCAAAGAGTCTCCACTAACCCCTAAGCTGCTATGGAGGTAGGATGGTCACAGTTTGGAGTGAGTACTTTATACCCATATGTTAATCAGCTACTGGACATAGGGAAAGGATATGACCTTGAGTGACATAGGTCTCTTCAGCTGAGATAATGCCTGAGGGGATTAACACCTGAGAATTGTCTTAAGAGGATTTCTTACCTGCCAAGGTACTAATGTCTTTATTTCTGAAGGGAGATTTTAGTGCAGCACAGCAGCTACGTAACCACATTGGGAAAAGAAAATCATCCCAAGCTACTCATCTCTAGTTACACTGCAATTCCCTATCATGTTAGTCACAGTAGAGAAACAAAACCAGTAGGATATATACAGATACAGATATAGGTTTATGCGTTTATGTGCTCAGCTGTGTCCGACTCTTTTGATCCCATGGACTGTAGCCCACCAGGCTCCTCTGTCCATGAGATTCTCCAGGCGAGAATACTGGAGTGGGCTGCCAAGCCCTCCTCTAGTGGGTTTTCCTGACCTAGAGATAGAACTTGCATCTCTAATGTTTTCTGCCTTGACAGGCAGACACTTTACCACTAGCACCACCTGGAAAGCTCAATATAGATTTATATTTTATAGTTATAAAAGCATACCTCATTTTATTCTGCTTCACTTTATTGTGCTTTGTAGAAATTGCATTATTTACAAATTGAAGGTTTGTTGCCATTTTGCATCAAGCAAGTCTATCAGCTCCATTTTTCCAAACACATTTGCTTACTTCAGTCTCTTACTGTCACATTTTGGTAATTCTCAAAATATTTTAAACCTTTTCATTATTATCATATTTGCTATGGTTATCAGTGATTTTTGATGTAACTGCTATGATTTGCTGAAGGCTCAGATGATGGTTAGCATTATTTTGGCAAGAAAGTATTTTTAATTAAAATTTGTACGATTTTTTAGACATAATACTACTGCATACTTAATAGATTATAGTATATTGTAAGCATATTTCATGGGCTTCCCTGGTGGCTCAGTTGGTAAAGAATCCACCTGCATGCAGGAGACCTGGGTTCAATCGGTGGGTTGGGAAGATCCCCTGGAGGAGGGCATGGTAACCCATTTCAATATTCTTGCCTGGGGAATCCCCATGGACAGAGGCAGGCTGCAGTCCATGGGATCACAAAGAGTCAGACATGACTGAGTGACTAAGCACATGCAACAAATTTATATGCAATGATAAACACCAATAAATTTGTGTAAATCACTCTGCTGTAATATTTACCTTATTGTAGTAGTCTGGAACAAAAAACTCCCAATATCTCCTGAGATATGCCTCTGTGTATATGCATGTGCCTGTAGTTATAAAACTGAATAGTACTCAGCCATAAAAAAGAAAGAAATGTTTTCATTTTCTATTTGCACCAACATGTATGGACTTACAGGGTATTATGCTTCATGAGATAAGTCAGAGAAAGACAAATACTGTACATCATCATTTATGCATAGAATCTAAAAGATAAACAAATGAATAAATATAACAAAACAAATTCACAGATATAGAGAACAAAGTAGTCATTATCAATGGGGAGAGCAAAGGGAGAGGGGCAAGTAGAGGTAGGGGATTAAGAGGTAAAAACTAGTAAGCATAAGATAAATAAGTTACAAGGATATATCATACAGAACAGGAAATACAGTCAATATTTTATAACTTTAAATGGAATATAACCTGTAAAAATATTGAATTACTGTGTTCTATCAGTTTAATTCAGTTCAGTTCAGTTGCTCAGTCATGTCCGGCTCTTTGCAAACCCATGGTTTGCAGCACACCAGGCCTCTCTGTCCATCATCAACTGCCGGAGTTCACTCAAACTCACATCCATCAAGTCTGTGATACCGTTCAGCCATCTCATCCTCTGTCGTCCCCTTCTCCTCCTGCCCCTAATCCCTCTCAGCATCAGAGTCTTTTCCACTGAGTCAACTCTTCACATGAGGTGGCCAAAGTATTGGAGTTTGCTTTAGCATCATTCCTTCCAAAGAACACCCAGGACTGATCTCCTTCAGAATGGACTGGTTGGATCTCCTTGCAGTCCCAGGGACTCTCAAGAGTCTTCTCCAACACCACAGTTCAAAAGCATCAATTCTTCAGTGCTCAGCTTTCTTCACAGTCCAACTCTCACATCCATACATGACCACTGGAAAAATCATAGCCTTGACTACATGGGATTACTATGTTAAAAAAAAATCCATGAACACATAACATGCATTTGCTATTTTCAGAGTCCACATGGATAATTCATCGTCACTGATGGCAGAGAGTCCCGGGTAAGCCTCCATATTGTGGTTAACTCTGAATTTAACTTCATAAATGAGGAGTTCATCAAGTTTTCCTTGTCCCCTTCAGGGGTCCTTTCAGAACTGAGCCATAGAGGATGAGCTCATGTCCCCATTTAGAAATAACTCTTCCAAGGCCACCATGTCTCTCCACTCAACTCCAGCCTCACAGCTTCCAAAGGTCACCAATGTTCTCAGCGTTAACGGTGGTGGTGGTTTAGTTGCTAAGTCAACTCCAACTCTTTGGTGACACCAAGGACCATAGCCCACCAGGCTCTTCTGTCCATGGGATTTCCCAGGCAAGAATACTGGAGTGGGTTGCCATTTCCTTCTCCAGTCTCAGAGTAATATTCAGCACCAATTCTCTGGAATTCAAAGTCACTGGGACATTAAAGGAATACATCCGAGTCCCACTCTTCACATTTCATTTAAATCAACATCACTTCTTGCCCAATTCACAGTAAAGAGGTTAGTGGGGACAAGTTATCAGCTTGGTTGTTAATATCAATACTGATGGCAATTAACATGATGATTAGCAGATATTCATGTGTACCCAAGACACAGAGGCTTAACCTGTGTCACTATCATTGGTGTACTGTAAACAGACTGACTGACATGATTAGGGACACACATGTGTATATTCATCAACAGAATGAGCTGGTTTATACTACTGCTTTTGTTCAGGCTCTTCAACAGCTTCTGAATTGGTCTTCTCTTCCTCTGGCCTCCCTTGCTCCAATCTACTTTTCACAATGTTGCCAGAAGGTTGTCTAAAAAGCCAACATAACTGCATAATTTCCAACTTCAAAAGCTCTGATGACTTCTTGTCACATATAATATTTAAAAAACAAACAAAAATACCAGAACAAAACAAAACAAGCTTCATATGCATTGAGGATCTATCACTATGATCTGGTTGTCTCTCTTCCTAGCCTTCTTGATATACCATTATCCTTAAAGCCTATTTTCTTGCCATACCAAACATCTTACCACTCCACCCACTGCAGCATGGTAGGCCCCTGTTAACCCCCATACTTTTCTACGTAATGTTACTCACAAAACATGGTCCATGGGCCAACATCAGCCCACAACCTGTATCTATAAATCAAGTCTGATTAGAACACAGTATGGCCCACTAACTTATATACTATCTCGGACTGCTTTTTCACTAAAATGACACAGCTGAACAGTTATGACAGATACCATATAGAAGCAACGCCAAGAATATTTAGCATCTAACTTTTTACAGAAAAAGACTGCCAATCCCTGATCTAGAATTTTGGCCTCCCACTCACCCCCTGCCCCAGCTTTTCCCTTGGGAAAATTTTATGCATCTTCAGGAGATGTATATTGAATATGCAGATCCATATTGTTAGGGATCAGGATATCTTACACTTTCTAAAGAATGCTCTATAGCTATATTCCATTTCTCTTAGCTTAAGAAACTCTGATTTTTGTTTTGAGTGGCCATGTGCCCACCTCCAAGTGATCAGTGTTGATGGTCTAAGCCAGTGCTGTCCAATATGCTCTGTAGTGATGGAGATGCTCTATACATGCACACGCCAATAGTGCAGCCACTTTCCACATATAGTGACTGAGCACCTGAAATGGGGCCAGTGAGACTGAGAAACTGAATCTTAAATTTTATTTCATTTTCAGTTCAGTTCAGTTGCTTAGTCGTGTCTGACTCTTCGCGACCCCATGAACTGCAGCATGCCAGGTCTCCCTGTCCATCAGCAACTCCTGGAGTTCACCCAAACCCATGTCCATTGAGTCGGTGATGCCACCCAACCATCTCATCCTCTGTCATCCCCTTCTCCTCTCACCTTCAATCTTTCCCAGCATCAGGGTCTTTTCCAATGAGTCAGCTCTTTGCATCAGGTGGCCAAAGTATGAGAGTTTCAGTTTCAACATCCCCTGAAATTAATATGATTATAAATCAATCATACTTTAATAAAATCAAGATTTCTAATAACTTGTCATTGAAGTAATGTTAATGCTGTCATCACTCAGCAAAGGTTCACTGAGCGTATCCTTAATGTGCTATGAGGGATGAAGGAGAGGCACAAAACTTGGTTACTACCTTTCAGGGAGGTCACGGTCTTAATGGGGAGAGGAGGCTTTCATCAACACTAGGATGAGGAGCAGGTCAGCCCTGATGGACAGGCAGAATCACATGTAGAGAAGGCTTGCTGAAGCCATCCAAGGCAGCAGAGGATAGATGGATTTGGAGCACAAATGGAGAGATACATGCAGTTTACAAAGAGGCACAGAGACAAAAATACATGAAGCCCAGATAAGAAGAGGACAGAAAATATCAAAATCTCTCTCTTTAGTACAGAAGCATCAGAGAGCACCTGAAGAAGGGTTATAAGTGAATCCTGTTAACCCAGGTCCAGGGAGGCCACCAGTTCCTATGCCATGTCCATTATTCATAAAGGATTCCCATTGCTCTGGACCCATGTTTATAAATAAATGAGAAACTTTCAACTTAGAGAACATATGTTACCTTTGGTTAATTCTAGGGCAGGACAAAAAGCAGTGAACCCGGTAATCTGAGCTAGTCCCCAAAGAATTTTTTATCTTAGGCAAGTCAACTAACATGTCTGATTGACTGTGCCTCGTTTCTCCATTTTTTTCCTTCATCATAATCTGAAATTTCTTCATGCTGAAGGGCCCTGCAAAGTTAGAACTAACTCATTAATGGTTACATCTTTGTTTATATGTTTTTCTAAATTGGTGCCAGCTGACAGACACTGAGATCTATTTAACTCAGCAAGATATGTATGGGGTTACAGAAACAGGTTACAAATAAAATTTTCACTAAGATTCCTTGTTTCTATATAACCTTTGCTGACCATACAGCTGTCCAGTACTCTATAAACCATCTCTCTGTCCTATGTGTGCTAGTTTCATTTGCTTCCTGTCCTCTAGGCCCTGAAAAATCACACTTTCTCCACTTTCTCTGCCTTCTTTGTCTCTTGCTTTTTTAATTTATTTATTTTTAATTGAAGGATAATTGCTTTACAATATTGGTTTGATTTCTACTATACATCAACATGAATTAGCCACAGGTACACCTATGTCCCTTCCCTCTTGAAACTTCCTCCCACCTGCCACTCTTTCCCACCCTCTAGATTGTTACAGAGCCCTGTTTTGAGTTCCCTGAGTCATACAGCGAATTTCCATTGACTATTTGACACATGGTAGTGTACATGCTTCCATGCTACTCTCTCCATTCATCTCATCCTCTCCTTCCTCCCTCTGCCCGTGCCCATAAGTCTGTTCTTTATGTCTGCATCTCCATTGTTGCCCTGCAAACAGGTTCATTAGTACCATATTTCTAGACTTTATATATATGTGTTAATATATGATATTTGTTTGTCTCTTTCTGACTTACTTCACTCTGTATAATAGGTTCTAGGTTTATCTACCTCATTCAGCTCAGTTCAGTTCAGCCACTCAGTCATGTCCGACTCCTTGCCACCCCATGAATCAGAACATGCCAGGCCTCCCTGTCCATCACCAACCCCCGGAGTTCACTCAAACTTGTGTCCATCGAGTCAGTGATGCCATCCAGCCATCTCATCCTCTGTTGTCCCCTTCTCCTCCTGCCCCTAATTCCTCCCAGAATCAGAGTCTTTTCCAGTGAGTCAACTCTTCACATGAGGTGGCCAAAGTACTGGAGTTTCAGCTTTAGCATCATTCCTTCCAAAGAACACCCAGGACTGGTCTCCTTTAGGATGGACTGGTTGGATCTCCTTACAGTCGAAGGGACTCGCAAGAGTCTTCTCCAACACCACACTTCAAAAGCACCAATTCTTCAGTGCTCAGCCTTCTTCACAGTCCAACTCTCACATCCATACATGAACACAGGGAAAACCATAGCCTTAACTAGACGGACCTTTCTTGGCAAAGTAATGTCTCTGATTTTCAATATGCTATCTAGGTTGGTCATAACTTTTCTTCCAAGGAGTAAGCATCTTTTAATTTCATGGCTGCAGTCTCTATCTGTACTGATTTTGGAGCCCCAAAATATAAAGTCTGACACTGTTTCTACTGTTTCCCCATCTATTTCCCAGGAAGTGATGGGACCGGATGCCATGATCTTCGTTTTCTGAATGTTGAGCTTGAAGCCAACTTTTTCACTCCTTCTTTCACTTTCATCAAGAGGCTTTTTAGGTCCTCTTTACTTTCTGCCATAAGGGTGGTGTCGTCTGCATATCTGAGGTTATTGATATTTCCCCTGGCAATCTTGATTCCAGCTTGTGCTTCTTCCAGTCCAGTGTTTCTCATGATATACTCTTCATGTAAGTTAAATAAGCAGTGTGACAATATACAGCCATGACGTACTCTTTTTCTTATTTGGAACCAGTCTGTTGTTCCATGTCCAGTTCTAACTGTTGCTTCCTGACCTCATTAGAACTGACTCAATGCATTCCTTTTGATGGCTGAGTAGTATTCCTTTGAATATATGTACCACAACTTCTTTATCCATTTATCTGTCGTTAGACATTTAGATTACTTCCATGACCTAACTATTGTAAATAGTGCTGCAGTGAACATTGGAGTACATGTTGCTTTTTCAATTTTGATTTCCTCAAGTTATATGCTTATAAGTGGTATTGCTGGATCATATGGTAGTTTTACTCCTAGTTTTTAAAGCACCCTCCATACCATCTTCAACATACTGAATCAACATACTTCCCACCAACAGTGCGAGAGGGGTCCCTTTTCTCCGCACCCTCTTCAGCACTTGTATTTGTGGATTTTTTAATGATTGCCATTCTGATCAGTGTGAGGTGATATCTCATAGTTTTTATTTAAATTTCTCTAACAAGAGCAATGATGAGTATCTTTTCATGTGCTTATTAGCCATCAGTTTGTCTTCTTTGGAGATATGTCTGTTTAGGTCTTTTGCCTACTTTTTGATTAGGTTGCTTATTTTTCTGGTATTGAGTTGTATGAGATGCTTGTATATTTTGGAAATTAATCCTTTGTCACTTGTTTTATTTGCTATTATTTGCTCCCATTCTGTCTTTTCACCTTGTTTATAGTTTCCTTTGCTGTGCAAAAACTTTTTAAGTTTAATTAGGTCCCTCTTGTTTATTTTTGTTTTTATTTCCATTATCCTAGGAGGTGGGTCATAGAGGATATTGCTATGATTTTTGTCATACAGTGTTCTGCCTATATAAAGCCCTGAGATAAAATCATGCACCTATGGGCACCTTATCTTTGACAACGTGAACATGAACGTGAATGTGAAGTCGCTCAGTCGTGTCCGACTCTTTGCGACCCCATGGGCTGTAGCCTAACCAGGCTCCTCTGTTCATGGGATTTTCCAGGCAATAGTACTGGAGTGGATTGCCATTTCCTTTTCCAAGGAATCTTCCCGATTCAGGGATTGAACCTGAGTCTCCCACATCATAAACAGACGCTTTACCGTCTGCAATCTCAGCCAAAAGGCCGAGAAGTAATAAGGAGGCAATAATATATAATGGGGGAAAGACAGTCTCTTTAATGAGTGATGTTGGGAGAACTGGACAACTACAAGCAAAAGAATGAAATTGGAAAACTTCTTAAAACCAAACACAAAGATAAACTCAAAATGGATTAAAGACCTAAATATAAGACCTCTTTTTCTCTTGGAATCAAGTTTAACCATTTAAATTTACACTGACAGTAAACTGCCATTCTCCTTCCGAGGGTCTGCTCTCTTAATTTACCTTAGGATAGAATCTTCCAACTTTTCTATATATTTATTTCCAAGCACAGGACTAATTGCTCTACATTTAAGTAGATTAGCTAAAAAACACGTTTTGGTATTAAATTTCTGCATTTAAATTCCAGGTCTGCTATTTGCTAATTATAGACCTTGAGCAAGTAACTGATATGAAACAAACAAAATCAGTTACTTCAAAGTGTTATTTTAAAAATCAGGTAGAAAATGAATGTAAGATATTTGTCAGATATTATGCACATGGTGGATACATAGTCAACTAATATGCTGTTATAAAATACTCACAGTGCTCATATTATTCTTAAGATTTTAAAGGGACAACCTGAGTAAGCACGAGCATAGTTGTTTTATTACCTAGATTTGTATCTATGGGCTCACTGTCTGCCAACTCCTTGCTACCAACCCCAATAGAAGGTGGAAATGAAAGTGTTTTGAAAAGTTAAAAGCAACGCACAAGTGTAGGTAGAAAGCTGGAGCTATTCTCATCTCTACAAATATCTCCTTTCTGATCTATTGCCCAGCAGTTCCCTTCTCAGCTTCCTTTGCCCCATCTAGGCTGGAACTGTAATAAGTAAGATTTGAAAGCACAAATGTGAAGGAGCAAAGCTCCCAGTGTGGTGGAATTTAATAATGCAGAAAGTCCTTTTTGAATAGGAAATAACTCTTAAAAGTTTCTTTTCATGTAATTTCAAGCTCAGTTCAGTGAGATCCTCTTGCAATCTCTTGAATTTATGTGTTTCTTCTCCTTGCAGGCTTGCTAAGCTTGTGCTATCTGGGCTTCTACAGCTTGACTGGGAGATTACAGTCTTCCACATCCCCACAAAATATATGATCAATTGATAGCCTGAAGAGCAGGGAGAATAAGTGCACACGATATAGTCAGCCCTCAGCATCTATGGGGAATTGGTTCCTGGCCTGCTGCAGATACCAGAATCCTCAGATGCTCAAGTTCCTTACACAAAATGGTGCCATGCAGTTGGCTCACACTGTGGAATGATATGGAATCTGTGGATACAGAGGGCTGACTGATATTTTTAAAAAAAAATTGTTATTTACCTAGTGGACTTTTTCTAATAGCAAAGTATATTCTGTATTTTGTACCAGATACTAATTACATATATCATTCCACTTAATTCTATATCACTGTGAGAAAGCTTCTTTTATTATCCTCACTTTACAGATGGGAAAACTGAGACTTACAGCAGTTTTAAAATTTGCTCCTTGTCTTACAGTTGCTAAATAGTGAAACCAGGATTGAATCAAAGCTAGAATTAAAAACATCTTTATTATTTCCCTGTGTGGGAGTAAAAAGAGCCTCTTACATAGGTGTTTGTCCTAAGAAAATCTTGTTTTTATTGCTCGTGTGTGTGTGTATGTGTGTGTGTGTGTGTGTGTTTATGTGCTCACTCAGTCATGTCTGACTCTTTGTGACCCTTTGGGCTGTAGCCTATCAGGCTCTTCTGTCTGGAATTTTTCAGGCAAGCATACTAGAGTGGGTTGCAATTTTCTCCAGGGGATCTTCCCCACCCTGATATTGAATCCTCATCTCCTGTGTCTCCTTCATTGCAGTCAGATTCTTTACCTGCTGAGTCATTGGAGAATTACTTATAGTTACCTTGGAAAGGAACTGCACTGAGCTTCCATTCAAAATATGCACCTCTTGTTAAATAACAAGCAAGATTCTATCCAGACACCATGTTTAATTGGGAAGAATAGGAACCTTAAAAAGACATAGCTCATGGCTTTATGAATAGGGAAGGGGATACTGCCATAAAGTATCACCTAGGACTACAATTAGTTTCCCTGATTATGTTACAAGGATAAAATCCCAACTTTAAACATGACTGTGTGTGTGTGTGTGTGTGTGTGTGTGTGTATGTTAGGAGCTCAGTCATGTCTGACTCTTTACAACTCCATGGACTGTAGCCCACCAGGCTCCTCCATCCGTGGAATTCTTCAGGCAAGGATATTGGCGTGGGTAGCCATCCTCTTCTCCAGGGGATCTTTCCGAACCAGGGATTGAACCAAGGTACCTTGCAGGCAAATTGTTTACCATCTAAGCTACCAGGGAAGCCCTAAACATGATTGTGAACTATTGTAAAAGTAAGCATTCATTTCTTCATATCTCTATAGCATTTTTGGCATACCCTGTTGAAACACACCAAGCCATGTTTTATTGAACTAATAAATAAAGAATAATAAAAAACTTAAAAGACACTAACTCTTTGGAAGGAAAATTATGACCAACTTAGACAGCATATTAAAAAGCAGAGACATTACTTTGTCAACAAATGTCCATCTAGTCAAGGCTATGGTTTTTCCAGTTGTCATGTATGGATGTGAGAGTTGGACTGTGAAGAAAGCTGAGAGCTGAAGAATTGGTGCTTTTGAACCGTAGTGTTGGAGAAGAATCTTGAGAGTCCCTTGGACTGCAAGGAGATCCAACCAGTCCATCCTAAAGGAGATCAGTCCTGGCTGTTCATTGGAAGGACTGATATTGAAACTGAAACTCCAATACTTTGGCTACCTGATGTGAAGAGCTGACTCATATGAAAAGATCCTGATGCTGGGAAAGATTGGGGGCAGGAGAAGGCGATGACAGAGGATGAGATGGTTGGATGGCATCACCAACTCAATGGACATGAGTTTGGGTAAACTCTGGGAGTTGGTGATGGACAAGAAGGCCTGACATGCTGCAGTCTATGAGGTTGCAAAGAGTCAGACACGACTGAGTGACTGAACTGAACTGAAGCAAGATCTTGGAAGAACAAGATGGTGGAGAAGTGGGTGGATGTGGATGGAGTACATCTCTCTCCACGGATACATCAGGAATACACCTTCAGACACAGAAGTGCATGCCGAACACCAGCTGAGAGCAAACAGGAGTACCTGACCAGTGGAAAAGAATATATAGAACCAAGTAAAACTCAGTAGGATGAAGGAACTAGGGAGAAAAAGAGGATTGTTAGTAGGACTGGACCTGCCCTGAGTGGGTGGGAGAAATGAAGCAGGGATCCAATCCCCACAGCTGGGCAATTGTCTGAGTCAGAGGAGAAACATTTAAGGCTGAGAGGGAAACAGCTGATCTGTGGCAGCCTAAATAAAATGAGAATCAGACAGTCTTTGCTGCAGCCATGTGTACTCTGGACAGGAATGCTGGTCTCCTGGAAGGCACAGCAGCTGGGAGCTGGAGTTTAGGGACTGTGGAGCAATCTCAGGGCAAGGGCTGCTGTTGACTGCAGAGAGAAGGATTGAGGAGATGTGAGGGAGGAGATCATGGTGGGAAATGCTAGTGGAGGAAAGTCATGGAAGCAAGGCGATATTGCTGAGTCACATGTAGAGGGTAGAGCCAACACCGTAGCCTCTCTCTCTTCCCACAGGCCAGCATCAGTAGCTCAACAACAGAGAGGCTAGCCCATAAAAGTGACTGATGCATTGAATTACAGAGTAGTACCCCACCCAGGGTGTCCCTTTAAGTGCCTGATGCACCGATCTACAGTTAGGACCCGCAGGCAAGGGAGGCCTTTAAGTGCCTGATTAGGCGAAGCTACAGAGAAAGGCTGGCCAAAGAGGCCTTCTGATTGCCAGCTTAAAGACTCTGACAGGGCCTAACAACTGTGGCAGAGTCAGTCCGTGTCCCTGCACACTAGGCGCCAGCAGGGTCCCTGCAAGCCAAGCAGCTATGCCACCTTCATGCTCAACTCTCACTAGGGCAGAGCTGCTACAGGGAAAAAAGTCTTGCTTCTATGTGCACAGGGTCACTTTGGCCATGTCCGACTCTTTCCAACCTTGTAGACTGTGGCCTGCCAGGCTTCTCTGTCAGAGAGGGGCTTCTCTGTCAGAGAGGGGGTTCTCTAGGCAAGAATACTGGAGCATATTGGCCAATACTGGTTGCCATACCCTTCTAGAGCACTATATTTCCTTCTGCCCTAGCCACCAACCCCCTGAGTAGCTAATGCTGCCAGAACTCCTGCAACCCAAGCAGCTTCACTACCTCCACACCTGGCCCTCACGGGCTAACCCAGGCCCTCCAGGGCAGCCTCAGGAGCTAACCCCAGTGAACGACCCACATGTCCCCATGGAGATATAACCACAATCGAAACCCAGGGGTAGTGTGGCTAAGGAAGAAGACCCAAAACTTCCCAACCATCTGTACAAGCTATAGATTAAATCCACACAATCAACTAAGCAGACTCTATGTCTATGGAATATATAAAAGGCCATAGAGAGCTCCCACAAAAGAAAACACACTAGTTCTGATAGCTGTGGACATTGGAGGCAAGAATACACAGGAGTAGGACCAGATTAGAATCTAAACTGCCCCCATAGCAGGTCCAGAGATCAGCACAGTGGTGGAGAGCATCCTAGGGAGGTAAGGTAGACTGTGACTCCCAGCCAGGGAAAGGACTCTGACAGCAGTAACTGAAGAAAAACATTTATTATTCTTAGTTTTTGACTTGTCCTGTAGATTCTTGTGGATTTTTTTCTTTTTCTCCCCCCCGACCCCTCCTCTGTTGTAGAAACCTTTAAGCTTTTTTTTTTTTTTTTCTCAGTAACATTTTTTTTTTTTTTGCTGTCATAAACCTCTGCCTCTACGTTGGGCTTTTGCAGTTCTGTGGAGTTTTCTTCTCTATTTTTGTCTCTTTTCTCTCTTTTTTAATTCTAATAAAAAATTTTTTAACCTATTATTATTTTTTCTACATTTATTCCTTTGTTTTTCCTAGTGTTCTTTTCCTACAGTTAATCGTCAATATATAAAAATCTTCTTTATCTAACTCTATTTAACTTTGCATATCTATTTTTTCTTTCTTTTCTTTCTCTCCTTTCCTCTCAACATATTTGTTAGTTTCATTTTCATTGCTTTGTTCCCCAATTGGCACCTTGCTTTAGTTTAGTTTTCCAGTTTGTGCTTTAATTAATTTTGTTCTGGTAGATATGATTTTTGGTTTCCTTTGTTTGCTGGATCAATCTATTGTACTTTATTTTTGTTGGACTGTTTTGATTTTGCTTATGAGTGTATATAAATATGTGTGTATTCAGTCACACTTTCTATTGTTGTTATAAACCTTTGCCTCTGCGTTGGGTTTTTGCAGTTCTGTGGAGTTTTCCTGGTTTTCTTTTTTTTTTTTTTTTCTTTTCTTTCTTCTAATTTTTTTCTTGTCTTTTCTTTATATTTTTAATTATTTAAACCTATTATATTTTTTCCACATTTTTCCTTTGCTTGCCTTTACTACTGTTCTTTTCCCCTTGCAGTTAATCATTAATGTATATACATTTTCTTCATCTTCCTCTATTTAACTTTTCATATCTATTCTTTCTTTCCTTTCCTCTCAACATATTTATTAGTTTCATTTTCATTTCTTTATTCCCCACTTGACACCTTGCTTTAGTTTTGTTTTCCAGTTAGTGCTTCAGTTAGTTTTGTTCCTAACTGGTAAATATACTTTTTTATTTCCTTTGTTCGATGGGTCAATCTACTGTACTTTACTTTTGTTGGACTGTTTTCACTTTGCTCATGGGTGTATGTATATGTGTATATCCCATTATTTTAATTATTACTTGCCTGATTTTATAACTTCCATTTGTCTGGGGTTCATCTTTGAGTTCTCATTTTTGGATATTTGTTTTAATCTCACTTCATTCCTGACCAGAGATCAAGGCCTGAGCCTTTGGAGTGGGAGCACTGACTCCAAGACCCCACAACCCTAGAGTACTAGAGAACTAACCCTAGGGACTATCAAATAGTGAGAAGTCACACAAAGGCTTCCACTTGAATGCAAAACTAAGCATCACCCAATCACCAGTAGCACCCTCTGCAGGATGCCTCATCTAAACAACAAACAAAACAAAAATACCAACCCAGCCATCAGCAGGCAGGATTACCACCTCACTCAGCCTTACCCATCAGAGGAAAAACAAACAAACAGACAGAAACTCAGCACAATATCACCCTATAGGAAGCTCACAAACCACTGGACCAACCTTAGGAGGGCAGAAACCAAAACGAAGAAAGAATTCAACCTTCTTCAAGGAAATAATTCAACTTTCCTTGAAGCCTGGGAAAAAGAGACCTCAAACATAATAACTTTAAAAAAAATAATGAAAAGGCAAAAAAATACTGCACAAATGAAGGAACAAACTAGAAACCCAAAAGTCCAAATAAATGAAGAGGAAATAGTCAAACTGCCTGAAAAAGAATTCAGGATAATGATAATAAAGATGATCAAAAGCCTTGAAGACAAAATGGAGAAAATGAAAGAATCAATTAACAAAGACCTAGAAGAATTAAAAAATAAACATACAGAGGCAAACAACACAATTATTGAAATTAAAAATACTCTAGAAGGAATCAATAGCAGAATATCTGAAGCAGAAGAACGAATCAGTGAGCTGGAAGACAAAATGGTGGAAATAACTTCTGAAGAGCAGAAAAAAGTAAAAAGAATGAAAAGAGCTGAAGACAGTCTCAGAGACCTCTGGGACCATATCAAACACAACAACATTTAAACTATAGGGGTCCCGGAAGAAGAGAAAAAGAAAAAGTATGAGAAAATTTTTGAAGAGATTATAGTTGGAAATTTCCCCAATAGGGAAAAGGAAACAGTCAATCAAATCCAAGAGGCACAAAGAGTCCCATACAGGATAAATCCAAAGAGAAACATACCAAAACACATACTAATCAAACTAACAAAGACTAAACACAAAGAAAGAATATTAAAAAGCATCAAGGGAGAAGAAACAAATAACATATGAGGGAAACCCCATACACTTAATAGCTGATCTGTCAGCAGAAACTCTGCAGGCCAGAAGGAAATGGCAGGATATATTTAAAATATTGAAATGGGAAAATCTACAACCAAGATCACTGTACCCAGCAAGGATCTCATTCAGAATTGATGGAAAATAAAAAACCATTTTAGACAAGCAAAAGTTAAGAGAATTCAGGATCACCAAACCAGCTTTACAACAAATGTTAAAGGGACTTATATAGTCAAGAAATGCAAGAGAAGAAAAAAGATCTACAAAATCAACCCCAAACAATTAAGAAAATGGCAATATGAACATATATATCAATAATTACTTTAAATGTAAATGGATTAAATGCTCCAACCAAAAGACAGACTGGCTGAATGGATACAAAACAAGATGCATATATATGCTGTCTACAAAAAACCCACTTCAGATCTCAAGACGCATGTAGGCTGAAAATGAGAGGATGGAAAAATATGTTCCATGCAAATGGGAAGCAAAAGAAAGCTGTTGTAGCAATCCTCATATTAGACAATATAGATCTTAAAATAAAGAAGATTACAGGAGATAAGGAAAGATGCTGCATAATCATCAAGGGATCAGTTCAAGGGGAAGACATAACAACTGTAAATATCTATGCATCCAACATAGGAGCACCTCAATACATAAGACAAACACTAACAGACATAAAAGGAGAAATTGACAGTAACACAATAATAGTAGGAGACTTTAACACCCCACTCACACCAATGCACAGATCATCAAAACAGGAAATTAATAAGGAAACACAAGTCTTAAATGATACATTAGGTGAGATGGATCTCATTGATATCTTTAGGACATTCCATCCAAGTGCAGAAGAATACATCTTCTTCTCAAGTGCACATGGAACATTCTCCAGGATAGACCACATCTTGGGTCACAAATCAAACCTCAGTAAATTTAAGAAAGCTGAAATCATATCAAGCATCTTCTCCAACCACAATCCTATGAGACTAGATCTCAATTACAAGAAAAATAGTGTAAGAAGCACAAACACATAGAGATTAAACAACACGTTTCTAAATAACCAACAGGTTACTGCAGAAATCAAAAGGGAAATAAAAAAAATTTCTAGAAATAAATGACAATGAAAACATGACATCTCAAAGTTTATGGGATGCAGCAAACGCAATTCTAAGAAGGAAGTTTATACAAGCAATACAATCCTACCTCAAGAAACAAGAAAAACATTGAATAGACGACTTAACTTTACACTTAAACAACTGGAAAAAGAAAAAAAAATTAGTAGAAGGAAATAAATCATAAAGATCTGAGTAGAAATAACTGAAAAAGAAATGAAAGAAATAGTAAAGATTAACAAAACTAAAACCTGTTTCTTTGAGAAGATAAACAAAATTGACAAACGTTTGTCCAGACTCATCAAGAATAAAAGAGAAAAGAATCAACTCAACAAAATTAGAAATGAAAAAGGAAAGGTTACAACAGGCAATGCAGAAATACAAAGGATTATAAGAGACTATTATGAACAACTTTATGGCAATAAAATAGATAACCTGGAAGAAATGGACAGATTCTTAGAAAAGTTCAATCTTCCAAGACTGAACCAGGAAGAAATAGAAATTATGAACAATCCAAATACAAGCACTAAAATTGAATCTGTGATCAAAAATCTCCCAAAAAACAAAAGCCCAGAACCAGATGGCTTCACAGGAGAATTCTATCAAACATTTAGAGAAGAGCTGATGCCTATCCTTCTAAAACTCTCAAAAAATTGTAGAGGAACACTTCCAAATTCATTTTACCCTGATACCAAAGCCAAAGACAACACAAAAAAGAAAACTACAGGCCAATAGCACTGATGAACATAGATGCAAAAATCCTCAACAAAATTTTAGCAAACAGAATTCAGCAACACTTCAAAAAGCTCATACACCATGATCAAGTTGGGATTTATTCCAGGGATGCAAGGATTCTTCAATATACACAAATCAATCAATGTGATACACCATGCTAACAAACTGAAAGATAAAAACCATATGATCATCTCAATAGATGCAGAAAAAGTCTTTGACAAAACTCAGCACCCATTTATGATTAAAACTCTTCAAAAAATGGACATAGAAGGAACCTACCTTAAGGCCATGTATGAGTAAGCCTACAGCAAACATTATTTTCAATGGCAAAAACCTGAACGCATTCCCCCTAAGATCAGAAACAAGACAAGAGTGTCCACTTTCACCAATATTATTCAACATAGTTCTGGAAGTCCTAGCTTCAGCAGTGAGAGAAGAAAAAGAAATAAAAGGAATCCAGATCAGAAAAGAAGTAAAGCTCTCACTGTTTGCAGATGACATGATACTGCACATAGAAAACCCTAAACATAGTATCAGAAAATTACTAGAGCTAATCAGTGAATTTAGCAAAGTTGCAGGATACGAAATCAATACAGAGAAATCACTTACATTTCTATATAGTAACAATGAAAAATCAGAAAGAGAAATTAAGGAATCAATCCTATTCACCATTGCAACATAAAGAATTAAATATCTAGGAATAAACTTACTTAAGGAGACAAAATAACTGTACACAGAAAATTATAAGACACTAATGAAAAAAAATCAAAGACGACATAAACAGATGGAGAGATGTTACATGTTCCTGGGTAGGAAGAATCAATATTGTGAAAATGACTGTTCTACTGAATGCAACCTACAGATTCAATGCAATCAAATTACCAATGGCATTTTTCACAGAACTAGAACAAAAAATTTCACAATTTATACGTAGATACAAAAGATCCTGAATAGCCAAAGCAGTCTTGAGAAAGAAGAACGGAGCTGGAGGAATAAACCTTCCTGACTTCAGCTTATACTACAAAGCTACAGTCACATAAAAACTGAAATATAGACCAATGGAACAAGATATAAAGCCCAGAAATAAAGCCATTCACCTATGGGTACCTTATTTTTGACAAAGGAGGCAAGAATATACAATGGGGCAAAGACAGCCTCTTTAATAAATGGTGCTGGGGAAACTGGACAGCTACATGTAAAAGAATGAAATTAGAACACCTCCTAGCACCAATACAGAAAGATAAATGCAAAATGGATTAAAGACCTAAATGTAAAACCAGAAACTATAAAACTCTTAGCAGAAACAGGCAGAACACTCAATGATGTAAATTAAAGCAAGATACTCTATGACCCACCTTCTAGAATAATGGAAATAAAAACAAAAGTAAACAAGTGGAACCTGATTAAACTTAAAAGCTTTTGCACAGCAAAGGAAACTATAAGCAAAGTGAAAAAACAACCCTCAGAATGGGAGAAAATAATAGCAAATGAAACAACTGACAAAGGATTAATTTCCAAAATACACAAGCAGTTCATACAACTCAATACCAGAGAAACAAACAACCCAATCAAAAAGTGGGAAAAACACCTAAACAAATATTTCTCCAAAGAAGACATACAGACAGCTAACAAGCATATGAAAAGATGCTCAACATCACTCATTACTTGGTTTGGTTCGGTTCGGTTCAGTCACTCAGTCGTGTCCATCTCTTTGTCACCCCATGAATTGCAGCATGCCAGGCCTCCCTGTCCATCACCAACTCCCAGAGTTCACTCAACTCACGTCCATCAAGTCAGTGATGCCATCCAGCCATCTCATCCTGGGTCATCCCCTTCTTCTCCTGCTTCCAATCCCTCCCAGCATCAAAGTCTTTTCCAATGAGTCAACTCTCTGCATGAGGTGGCCAAAGTACTGGAGTTTCTGCTTTAGCATCATTCCTTCCAAAGAACACCCAGGGCTGATCTCCTTTAGAATAAACTGGTTGGATCTCCTTGGAGAGTCTTCTCCAACACCACAGTTCAAAAGCATCAATTCTTTGGCACTCAGATTTCTTCACAGTCCAACTCTCACATCCATACGTGACCACTGGAAAAACTATAGCCTTGGCTAGATGGACCTTTGTTGGCAAAGTAATGTCTCCGCTTTTCTATATGCACTCATTATTAGAGAAATGCAAATCAAAACTACACTGAGATATCACTTCACACCAGTCAGAATGGCCCTTTTCAAAAAGTCTACAAACAGTAAATGCTGGAGAGGGTGTGGAGAAAAGGGAATGCTCTTGCCCTGTAGTTGGGAATGTAAATTGATAGAGCCACTGTGGAAGGCAGTATGAAGATTACTTAAAAAACTAGGAATAAAACCACTATATGACTCAGCAATCCCGCTCCTAGGCATATACTCTGAGGAAACCAAAATTGAAAAAGACACACATCCCATTGTTCATTGCAGCACTACTTACAATAACTAGAACATGGAAGCAACATAGATGTCCATCGACAGATGAATAGATAAAGAAGTTGTTATATATATTTATGTGATGAAATATTACTCAGCCATAAAAAGTAATGTATTTGAATCAGTTTTAACGAGATGGATGAACCTAGAACCATTATACAGAGTGAAGTGATTCAGAAAGAGAAAGATAAATATTGTATTCTAACAGATATATACGGAATCTATAAAAATGGTACTGAAGAATTTACTTACAGGGCAACAATGGAGAAACAGACATAGGGAATAGACTTAGGGACATGGGAAGAGGGGAGGAGAGGGTGAGAGGTATGGAAAGAGTAACATGGAAATTTACATTCAGTTCAGTTCAGTCCCTCAGTCATGTCTGACTCTCTGCGACCCCATGAATCCCAGCGTGCCAGGCCTCCTTTTCCATCACCATCTCCCGGAGTCCACTCAGACTCACGTCCATCGAGTCCGTGATGCCATCCAGCCATCTCATCCTCTGTCGTCCCCTTCTCCTCCTGCCCCTAATCCCTCCCAGCCTCAGAGTCTTTTCCAATGAGTCAACTCTTCACATGAAGTGGCCAAAGTACTGGAGTTTCAGCTTTAGCATCATTCCTTCCAAAGAAATCCCAGGGCTGATCTCCTTCAGAATGGACTGGTTGGATCTCCTTGCAGTCCAAGAGACTCTCAAGAGTCTTCTCCAACACCACAGTTCAAAAGCATCAATTCTTCAGCGCTCAGCCTTCTTCACAGTCCAACTCTCACTTCCATACATGACTACTGGAAAAACCATAGCCTTGACTAGACGGACCTTAGTCGGCCACGTAACATCTCTGCTTTTGAATATGCTATCTAAGTTGGTCATAACTTTTCTTCCAAGGAGTAAGCGTCTTTAAATTTCATGGCTGCCGTCACCATCTGCAGTGATTTTGGAGCCCCCAAAAATAAAGTCTGACACTCTTTCCACTGTTTCCCCATTTATTTCCCATGAAGTGATGGGACCAGATGCCATGATCTTCGTTTTCTGACTGTTGAGCTTTAAGCCAACTTTTTCACTCTCCTCTTTCACTTTCATCAAGAGGCTTTTTAGCTCCTCTTCACTTTCTGCCATAAGGGTGGTGTCATCTGCATATCTGAAGTTATTTAGATTTCTCCCGGTAATCTTGATTCCAGCTTGTGTTTCTTCCAGTCTAGCGTTTCTCATGATGTACACTGCATATAAGTTAAACATTACCATATGTAAAATGGCCAGCAGGAATTTGCTGTATGGCTCAGGAAATTTAAACAGGGGCTCTGTATCAACCTAGAGGGGTTGGATGGGGAGGTATATGAGAGAGGATATCTGTATACCTATGGCTGATTCATGTTGAGGTTTGACAGAAAAGATTAAAAATCTGTAAAGCAATTTTCCTTCAATAAAAAATAAATTAATTAACAACAACAACAACAAAAAAAGAATATGCAAGATCTCTCCAGGTCATCTCCGGAAGAGACCTATTGACCCTCAGCCCAAGGAACTATTACTTAAAAGGTGATTCCTGCATGGGAAAGGAAACGATATCAAATGAGTTCCACAGTCTCCTATAATTAAGATAGTTTATCCTTCTATAAATGACTCAGTCTAGAAATAAGCTGACCCTCAAGTAGATGCTATACCCAGAGAAACTTTCTAGAATCTGGACATAAATTTCCATTCCTCTTGCCCTTTATGTATCTTGGATAATGCTGCCTTCGCTTAATTTGTATAATTAATATTTCTCATACTGTCAAAAATAAGAGTAAGCCTCATGTAGTGGACACCTGCTTTGTGTCAATTTCCTTTTCATATTTCAATCCTCACAATATCCCTTCAATAACTAACTGTATTATTCAGATAAAGAAATAGTTACTTAACCTATTGTGGCAATCATTTTGCAAGATATATGTTTATAAAATCATCACATGTACACCTTAAATTTGCACATGATTATATGTCAGCTATAGCTCAATAAAGTTGGAGGATATTTTTTAAATTGTTTTAAAAAATGAATCACAAGGATTTTTTAAAAAATTTTCTTACATAAAACTAGCAGTGTTTCTCAATTTTTGTTGTGTATGTGAGTGTCAGTACCAGCAAGGAATATTTGTGTCTTGTGAACCATTTTTTGTGTGGCAATGGTTCTCATACTTGGAGTATAAACATAATTGCCTCAAAATATTTTTAAAATTCACATATAAAAGCCCTTTGATTGACATATCTTAGGTTGAGGAAGAAGTAGAGAATTATACATATTTTGAAAACCACAAATGGTACATTTGTGGATACTGATCCAGGGCAGAGATGAACCTCCCTGTACTCTGTCATGATGCCTCTAACTCAACAAATGGGAAGAAAAAAAATTCTTGATATTATATTGCATAAAAATATGACCATAAGATATGTGGTAAGGATTTTGAGGTGAAGTCTTTTCCTAAAGTTTCAACCATAGGTTTAGATTGCCAAACATCACATAAAGGTAACATGGATTGAATGGCTGTAACAAGGTGAGAGACTTCTCATGCTTCTATTAGCTTGAGCATGGTGTAAAGTGGGGATGAGAGAATATAGCTGGATCACTTAGAGGGCCTGATAATTTCTCCCATACCTCACTGACAAATGATTAACCCTCAGAGGAGATTGATGCAAAATTCTGGCCTTAGATTTTCAACCTTAAACCTACTTTATAAATTTTAATTAAACCACAAAAGGAACTTGGCAGAAGACAGTAAACTAAACCATACTTGCTTATTTTCATTAGTAAAATGATCTTCTACAGTACCTAGTAGTCTTTATTCTATGGTCCATTTGTTAATGACCCTCACAAATAATTTTACTTAAATGTTCAATTTTTTCCATGTATTTTTTCTTGTTCCAGGTTTATGTTTATTTTTATTTTTAATTGGAGGATAATTGCTTTACAATTTTATGCTGGTTTCTGCCATATAACAACACGTGTGTGTGTGTGTGTGTGTGTGTGTGTGTGTGTAGTTGCTTAGTCGTGTCTGACTCTTTGCAACCCCATGGACTGTAGCCTACCAGGTTCCTGCATACATGGAATTTTCCAGACAAGAATACTGGAGTGGGTTGCCATTTCCTTCTCCAATACAATATTCAGTTCAGTTCAGTTCAGTTCAGTCGCTCAGTCATGTCTGACTCTCTGCGACCCCATGAATCACAGCACGCCAGGCCTCCCTGTCCATCACCATCTCCCGGAGTTCACTCAGACTCACGTCCATAGAGTCCGTGATGCCATCTCATCCTCAGTCGTCCCCTTCTCCTCCTGCCCCCAATCCTTCCCAGCATCAGAGTCTTTTCCAATGAGTCAACTCTTCGCATGAGGTGGCCAAAGTACTGGAGCTTCAGTTTTAGCATCATTCCTTCCAAAGAAATCCCAGGGTTGATCTCCTTCAGAATGGACTGGTTGGATCTCCTTGCAGTCCAAGGGACTCTCAAGAGTCTTCTCCAACACCACAGTTCAAAAGCATCAATTCTTCGGCACTCAGCCTTCTTCACAGTCCAACTCTCACATCCATACATGACCACAGGAAAAACCATAGCCTTGACTGGACAGACCTTAGTCAGCAAAGTAATGTCTCTGCTTATGAATATACTATCTAGGTTGGTCATAACTTTTCTTCCAAGGAGTAAGCGTCTTTTAATACAATATTAATTTTCCATAAATACACATACACCCTCTCCCTCTTAAGCCTCTCTCTCATGCCAGCTCTATCCTATTACTCTAGAATATCACAGAGCACTGGGCTGAGCTCCCTGTTTATATTGCAATTTCCCACTAGCTATCTTTTATATATGGTAATGGATATATTTCAATGCTACTCTCTCATTTTAGCCACCCTCTCCTTCCCCACTGTGTCAACAAGTCTGTACTCTATGTCGGCATCTCCACTGCTGCCCTGCAAATAGGTTCCTCAGTGTCATATTTCTAGATTCCACATATATGTGTTAATATACAATATTTGCTTTTCTCTTTCTGACTTACTTTACTTTGTATAACAGGCTCTAGGTAAGTCCCACCTCATTTCAACTGACTCAAATTTCCTCCTCTTTATGGCTGAGTAATATTCCATTGTATATATGTACCACATCATTTTTATCCATTTTGATCTACCATCAGATTTAATATTTTCCTAGTTCAAAAATAACTGCATTTATTCTTTAGGGAGCAGAATTCTTTAAATTTAACTTTTATTGGAGTGTAGCTGATTCACAGTTTTGTATTAGTTTCTGCTGTACAGCAAAGTGAATCAGTTACATATATTCATATATCCACTGTTTTTTAGATTCTATTCTCATATGGGTCATTACAGAGTATTCAGTACAGTTCCCTGTGCTATACAGTAGATTCTTATTAGTTATCTATTTTATATATAGTAGTGTATACTTGTCATTCTTAATCTCCCAATTTATCCCTCCCACACCTTTCTCCCTTGGTAACCATAAATTCATTTTCTACATCTGTGGCCCTATTCTTGTTTTTAAGTAATTCATAAAATGTACAACACTGCAAATTGTTTCCTTTAGCAATTTGTTTAACTATCTTTCATTTAAATCTTTTTCATTAGTAATATACAGCTGATGGAAAATCCATGAATCCTTGTCTAGATGTTCCCCACAGGACCAGGATTTTTGTATCTGGTTGTGCCTTTCTCTCCATCTCTTTAAACAGACAGGAACAGGAAGCGAGATCAGCATCTTCACAGGAATTAAGGTAGCTCCTTACTGTGCTTGGAAGCTTATATCTCAAAGTTCTCCAGAAGTTCACCTCAGAATCCAGCAATCATTACTGAGTGCCTAGGATTTCTCACAAGCATTATGCAATTTAACTTTGATAACAATACTCTGAGGTACCTATTATTTTTCTCATTTTTTATGAACAAAGACACTGAAAGGTAAAGTCTCTTGTCCAAAATCACAGTGATCATTTATGACAGAAACAACAAAGCAACCCAGGTCATCAGTCATAGCCTTTCAGATTAAAAATTATTTCCCTGCTCCACCCTACCTTAATTCATGACATGAAAGATTTACTTTCATAAGAACATAATTATTCAGTAAGTCTACTGAGAAATGTAGAGTGAGATCAATAACAAAAGATAGGCATTTTGTTAAAATGGTTATGAAAAAATATCCTGCCTGAGTTTTAGGGCACTCTGGGGAGAGTCTGGTGCTCTTTGAGGCCTGAGGCTGGCCAGGATTAGTTCTCATCAATTTGAGTCTTCCTTCTCATTCCTCATGACTGATGAGTGGAGGAGTACATAAAATCACCATATATGAATGATTAGAAGGAATTCAGATATAATCTAGAGAAGAAAATTCAGCAAAGAGACATCTGTGACATGCCTTCCAGGAGACAGGGTTAATATGGACTAAGCAGGAGACATAATGGTGAACTTGTTTTTCAGTCAAAATTCCATAATCTCAACTTCTTTGGACAACTTTTGTTGCTGCTTTCTACAAAAGTAAGGTAGCAGGAGAAATGGAGAATGAAGCTTTTTGTTTTATGATTCCCAAGAATTGAAATTTTATTATATACCAAAAGTTTCTGTCACAATTGTGTATTAAGAGTATGGTTCACTGATTTTGGTCCTAAGAGTTATTTCATACTGTTGTACTCATATCTGTAAATAACATCTGATTTGCTTTTTGTTTGTTCGGAGCCTGGTAGGCTGCAGTCCATGGGGTGGCTAAGAGTCAGACACAGCTGAGTGACTTCATTTTCACTTTTTACTTTCATACATTGGAGAAGGAAATGGCAACCCACTCCAGTGTTCTTGCCTGGAGAATCCCAGGGATGGGGAAGCCTGGTGGGCTGCTGTGTATGGGGTTGCACAGAGTCAGACACGACTGAAGCGACTTAGCAGCAGCAGCAGCAGCATGGGGATTTCACAGAGAAGGCGATGGCATCCCACTCCAGTATTCTTGCCTGGAAAACCCCATGGAAGGAGGAGCCTGGTAGGCTGCAGTCCATGGGGTCGTAAAGAGTTGGACACGACTAAAGTGACTTAGCAGCAGCAGCAACAGCATCATGGGGATTTCAAATTTAATCAGAAATTACAATGAAAAATTGTTTTCAATGCTCAGTCATTCAATTGTGTCTGACCCTTTGTGACACTTTGCAATGTAGCCCACCAGGTTCCTCTGTACATGGGCTTTCCCAAGCAAGAATACTAGAATGGGTTGCAATTTATTCCTCGAGAGGATCTTCTTGACCCAGGGATTGAACCAGCATCTCCTGCATTGAAGGTGGATTCTTTGCCCACTTAGTCATTGGGAAAAATATTTTCACTAAATTTAAATGATATAGAAACTGAGAGATATATTTGGAACTCAGAAGGACAGGTTTAAAGTTACACACCAAGCTTTTGAATAAGAAAATAGAGTATCCCAAAGTTTAGCCTTCATAAAGGGAGAATTTCCCTCTCCAGTAAGAACTGTGCAATATATGGTACTTCAGTTCAGTTGCTCAGCTGTATGTCTTTGCAGCTTCATGGACTGCAGCACACCAGGCCTCCCTGTCATCACCAACTCCCAGAGTTTACCCAAACTCATGCCCATTGAGTCAGTGAGGGCAACCAATCATTTTATCTTCTATCTTCTTCTTTCTCTTCCTGCCCTCAATCTTTCCTAGCATCAGGGTCTTTTGAAATGAGTCACCTCTTCACATCAGGTGGCCAAAGTATTGGAGTTTCAGCTTCAACATCAGTCCTTCCAATGAACACCCAGGACTGACTTCCTTTAGGATGGACTGGTTGGATCTCCTTGCAGTCCAAGGGACTCTCGAGAGTCTTCTCCAACGCCACAGTGCAAAAGCATCAATTCTTTGGCACTCAGCTTTCTTTATAGTCCAACTCTCACATCCACACCTGACTACTGGAAAAACCATGGCCTTGACTAGACAGACCTTTGTTGACAAAGTAATGTCTCTGTTTTTTGATATGCTGTCTAAGTTGGTCATAACTTTCCTTCCAAGGAGTAAGCATCTTTTAATTTCATGGCTGCATTCACCATGTGCTATGATTTTGAAGCCCAAAAAAATAAAGTCTGACACTGTTTCCACTGTTTTTCCATGTATTTTCTATAAAGTGATGGGACTGGATGCCATGATCTTAGTTTTCTCAGTGTTGAGCTTTAAGCCAACTTTTTCACTCTCCTCTTTCACTTTCATCAAGAGGCTTTTTAGCTCCTCTTCACTTTCTGCCATAAGGGTGGTGTCATCTGCATATCTGAGGTGATTGAGATTTCTCCTGGCAATCTTAATTCCAGCTTGTGCTTCTTCCAGCCCAGTGTTTCTCATGATGTACTCTGCATATGCAAATAAGTTAAATAAGCAGGGTGACAATATACTGTCTTGATGCACTCCTTTCATATTTGGAACTAGTCTGTTGTTCCATGTCCAGTTCTAACTGCTGCTTCTAGACCTGAATACAGATTTCTCAAAAGGCAGGTCAGGTGGTCTGGTATTCCATTTGATTTCAGAATTTTCTAGTTTCTTGTGATCCACACAGTCAAAGGCTTTGGCATAGTCAATAGAGCTGAAATAGATGTTTTTCTGGAATTTTCTTGCTTTTTCGATGATGCAGCAGATGTTGGCAATTTGATCTCTGGTTCCTCTGCCTTTTCTAAAACCACCTTGAACATCAGGAAGTTCACGGTTCACGTATTGCTGAAGCCTGGCTTGGAGAATTTTGAGCATTAGTTTACTAGCGTGTGAGATGAATGCAATTGTGTGGTAGTTTGAGCCTTCTTTGGCATTGCTTTTCTTTGGGATTGGAATGAAAACTGACCTTTTTCAGTCCCGTCGCCACTGCTGAGTTTTCCAATATATGGTACTGAATAACATTAAAATCAATTATCTTTCTCCTAAATCAGTTAATGATTTTGGAATCCAATATTCTGGATTATTTCAGGCATTACAAACATGATCATCCAATTTAAAAGTAACTTACTTTGTCTTATGTTTCATGTTACAAAAATGTGTTCACTAAGATGCTACAAAATTTTGTAGCTGGTGGATCAAATCTTTCTGAACATACTTGTTGGTAAGAGAACAAGTCATTTTGCAAAGGACATCTTCATTAGGATTTATCTAGTTTTTTTTATACTGATTAAGACTGATGAAATATACTGAAGTGAAAATGAATATCTATTCATATCTATCCATTATATCCACCACTGTGGGCAAGGGTCCCTTAGAAGAAATGGAATAGTTATCAGAGTCAACAAAAGAGTCCGAGATGCAGTACTTGGATGTAATCTCAAAAACGACAGAATGATCTCTGTTCGTTCCAAGGCAAACCATTCAATATCATGGTAATCCAAGTGATGTCCCAACACTTCATGAAAAAGAAGCTGAGGTTGAACGGTTATATGAAGACCTACAAGACCTTCTAAAACTAACACCCATAAAAGATGTCCTTTTCACTATAAGGGACTGGAATACAAAAGTAGGAAATCAAGAAACACTTGGAGTAACAGGCAAATTTGGCCTGTGTGTACAGAATGAAGCAGGACAAATGCTAATAGAGTTCTGCCAAGAGAATGCACTGGTCATAATGAACATCCTCTTCTAACACAAAAGAAAGACTCTACAGGTGAACCTCACCAGATGGCCAAAACCAAAGTGAGATAGATTACATTCTTTGCAGCCAAAGATGGAGAAGCTCTATATAGTCAGCAAAAACAAGACTGGGAGCTGACTGTGGCTCAGATCATGAACTCCTTATTTCCAAATTTAGACTTAAATTGAAGGAAGTAGGGAAAATCACTAAACCATTCAAGTATGATGTAAATCAAATCCCTAATGATTATTCAATGGAAGTGAGAAATAGATTTAAGGAACTAGATCTGATAGACAGAGTGCCTGATGAACTATGGATGGAGGTTCGTGACACTGTTCAGAAGACAGAGAGCAAAACCATCTCCAAGGAAAAGAAATGCAAAAAAAAAAAAAAAGGCTATCTGAGGAGGCCTTACAAATAGTTGTGAAAAGAAGAGAAGCAAAAAGCAAAGGAGGCAAGGAAAGATATACCCATTTGAATGCAGAGTTCCAAAGAATAACAAGAAGAAATAAGAAAGCCTTCCTCAATGATCAGTGCAAAGAAATGGAAGAAAACAAGAGAATGGGAAAGACTAGAGATCTCTCCAAGAAAATTAGAGATACCAAGGGAACATTTCATGCAAAGATGGGCACAAAAAAGGAGAGAAAGGGTATGGACCTAACAGAAGCAGAAGATATTAAGAAGAGGTGGCAGGAATACACAGAAGAATTGTGCAAAGAAGATCTTCATGACCCAGATAATCATGATGGTGTGATCACTCACCTAGAGGCAGACATCCTGGAATATGAAGTCAAATGGGCCTTAGGAAGCATCACTATGAACAAAGCTAGTGGAGGTGATGGAATTCCAGTTGAGCTATTTCAAGTCTTAAAAGTTGATACTGTAAAAGTGCTGCACACAATACGCCAGCAAATTTGGAAAACTCAGCAATGGCCACAGGACCAGAAAAGGTCAGTTTTCATTCCAATCCCAAAGAAAGGCAATGCCAAAGAATGCTCAAACTACTGCACAATTGCTCTCATCTCACACGCTAGTAAAGTAATGCTCAAAATTCTCCAAGCCAGGCTTTAACAATATGTGAACTGTGAACCTCCACATGTTCAAGCTGGTTTTTGAAAAGGCAGAGGAACTAGAGATCAAAATGCTAACACCTGCGAGATTATTGAAAAAGCAAGAGAGTACCAAAAAATCATCTATTTCTGCTTTATTGACTATGCCAAAGACTTTGCCTGTGTGGATCACAATAAACTGTGGAAAATTCTGAAAGAGATGGGAATCCCAGACCACCTGACCTGCCTCTTGAGAATTCTGTATGCAGGTCAAGAAGCAACAGTGAGAAATGAACATGGAACAACAGACTAGTTCCAAATATGAAAGGAGTGCATCAAGGCTGTATATTGTCACCCTGCTTATTTAACTTATATGCAGAGTACATCATGAGAAACGCTGGACTGGAGGAAGCACAAGCTGGAATTAAGATTGCAGGGAGAAATATCAATAACTTCAGATATGTGAATAACACCACTCTTATGGTAGAAAGTGAAGAAGAACTAAAGAGCCTCTTGAGGAAAGTGAAAGAGGAGAGGAAAAAGTTGGCTTAAAGCTCAATATTCAGAAAACTAAGATCATGGCATCCGGTCCCATCACTTCATGGGAAATAGATCAGGAAACAGTGGAAACAGTGGCAGACTTTATTTGGGGGGGGGGCTCCAAAATCACTGCACGTGGTGATTGAAGCCATGAAATTAAAAGATGCTGGCTCCTTGGAAGGAAAGTTATGACAAACCTAGATAGCGTATTCAAAAGCAGAGACATTACTTTGTCAACAAAGTCGTCTAGTCAAAGCTATGGTTTTCCCAATGGTCATGTATGGATGTGAGAGTTGGACTGTGAAGAAAGCTGAGAGCTATAAAATTGATGCTTTTGAACTGTGATATTGGAGAAGACTCTTGAGAGTCCCTTGGACAGCAAGGGGATCCAACCAGTCCATCCTAAAGGAGACCAGTCCTGGGTGTTCATTGGTAGGACTGATTTTGAAGCTGAAACTTCAAAATCAAAACTTCAAAAACTTTGGCCACCTGATACCAAGAACTTACTCACTGGAAAAGACCCTGATGCTGGGAAAGACTGAAGGCTAGAGAAGAAGGCGACGACAGAGGATGAGATGGTTGGATGGCATCACTGACTTAATGGACATGAGTTTGAGTAGGCCCCAGGGAGTTGATGATAGACAGGGAAACCTGGCATACTACAGTCCATGGGGTCTCACAGTGTAGGACATGACTGAGCAACTGAACTGACTGACTGACTCAGGAATGTAACCTGGGAGATAGCCCCTCAAATAGCTGTAGGATCCATTCTGAAGAGGTAGGAGTGGGGGAGCTGCATTTATAAGTGATTTTACTGAAGAGCAGGGGCTTCCCAAGTGGCACTAGTGGTAAAAAAGGAAAAAAAAAAAAAACCACCTGCCAATGCAGTAGATGTAAGAGATATGGGTTGGATATCTGGGTCAGGAAGAAAACCCCTGGAGGAGGGCATGACAGTCTACTCCAGTGTTCTTGCCTGGAGAATCCCATGGGCAGAGAAGCCTTGTGGGCTACAGTCCTTAGGATCACAAAGAGTCAGACATGACTGAAGTGACTGAACATGCATGCATCCAGTGAAGGGTGTATACATGCAATCAAGTACAGAGTGTGACAGAAAGTTACTGCTACTCACAAGAAGCAAGGTCTCCATTCAAGGTTTTAGTGCTTTTCTAGATATGAGAAGATACAGGAAATTGGGCTGAAAAAGTCTTCTCTTTCCAGCATCATAGCGATATTTTCTGCTTTCGTGGAAATGATAGTTTGTGGCAAAAAATATACTAAACAAATACATATGGATGATTAATTGTAATAAGAATTTTAAAATAGCTAGAGAGAAGAAGAAGGGGCTTCCGAGGTGGTGCTAATGTTAAAGAACCCACCTGCCAATGCAAGAGACATAAGAGACACAGGTTCAATTCCTGAAGGCATGACAATGCAATCCAGTATTCTTGTCTGGAGAATTCCACAGACACAGAAGCCTGGAAGGTTATACTCTGTAGGGTTGCAAAGAGTCAGACAAGACTGAAGGAACTCAGCACGCACTAACACACAGGAGTAGCAGGCAACATAAATCATAAGTAACTAAGCATTGATTATACCATTAGAGAAACTCACAGATTTCTGTTTTATTTCTCTCAGCTAAAAATTTTTAATATACAATCTGTATATAAATTTGGAAAAGAGTTTTTAAAAAGAAAATTAAGTTCCAAAATTTCTACTCAATTCAGTTCAGTCACTCAGTCATGTCCGACTCTTTGAGACCCCATGGACTGCAGCACGCCAGGCTTCCCTGTCCATCACCAACTCCTGGAGCCTACTCAAACCCGTATCCATTGAGTTGGTGATGCCATCCAACTATCTCATCCTCTTTCATCACCTTCTCCTTTTGCCCTCAAATCTTTCCCAGCATCAGGGTCTTTTCAAATGATTCAGTTCTTCACATCAGGTGGCCAAAGTATTGGAGCTTCAGCTTCAGCATCAGTCCTTCCAATGAATATTCAGGACTGATTTCCTTTAGGATGGACTGGTTGGATCTCCTTGCTGTCCAAGGGACTCTCAAGTGTCTTCTCCAACACCACAGTTCAAAAGCATCAATTCTTTGGCACTCAGTTTTCTTTATAGTCCAACTCTCACATCCATACATGACTACTGGAAAAACCATAGTTTTGACTAGATGGACCTTTGTTGACAAAGTAATGTCTCTGCTTTTTAGTATGCTGTCTAGGAGCATATTCTTCCAAGGAGCCAGATTCTTTTAATTTCATGCCTGCAGTCACCATCTGCAGTGATTTTGGAGCCCAGAAAAATAAAGTCTGTCACTGTTTCCATTGTTTCCCCATCTATTTGCCATGAAGTGATGGGAGTGGATGCCATGGTCTTAGTTTTCTGAATGTTGAGTTTTAAGCCAAATTTTTCACTCTCCTCTTTCACTTTCATGAAGAGGCTCTTTAGTTCTTCTTTGCTTTCTGCTGTGTTGAGAGAAATACAATTAGAATTTTGCTATAATGCTTTCCAGTGTTTCTTCTCTGAATATAGACTTTACAAAATTATAACCATGGTGTATAATCAATTCTCTATACTAAGGGCAAGAAACTGTCACATACATTGAATTTACCCATATCCCTGATACATGTTGGCAATGTATTTAGTCACTGGCACTGAGGATAGACTATCTGCATTCTCATGTCCTCAAAAGTTCTGGGAGATTATGGTCTTCATGGCAGCAGCATCATGGCAAATAGGCAATGTTTTCAACAAATTTTAATCAGAGAAAGAAACTTTCATAAATATGTTATGATCAAGGTCTTTCCCAGTTAGTCTTTCCATTTTTCTTCCAATTGTATTGATACAAAGTCCTATATCTCAAAAACATTATGCCTAAAATAGCAGATTAGGAAAGTCTTAGTGTTTGTTTTTGAATTTGAATTTTTAATGACCTGTAGACATTACTTGCTATTGGACTGTCATATTTCACACATCGGATTGATTCCTGTTGATCAGTCACTCAGTCCTGTCTGACTCTTTGAGACACCATGGACTGCAGCATATCAGGCTTCCCAGTCCTTCACCATCTCCCAACTTGCTCAAAATCATGTCTATTGAATTGGTGGCACCATCCAACCATCCCATCCTATGTCATCCCCTTCTCCTGCCTTCAATCTTTCCTAGCATCAGGGACTCCTGGATAAGCACTTAATGAGCAACATCCAACTGTTTTAATCTTTTGGGGCTTCTACAACATATTACAAATGTTGTGGCTTATAGACAACAGATGTATATTGCTCATTGTTTCAAAGGCTGGACCATCCAAGATCAAAATCAGACATCCAGATTTTATGTCTGGTGAGTCCACTTCCTAATTCACAGATGGTCATCTTTATGCTGTATCTTCATACAGTAGAACGGACAGCTAGGAAATTCTCTGGGTCTCTTGTTAAAGGGCCCTAATTCCATTCATGAGGACTTTAACCTCATGATCTAATTACTTCCTAAAGGCCTCACTTCACATACCACCACATGGGGTGTTAGGGCTTAACATGAATTGGGGGGCAGTGCAAGCATGGAATTCTGAAACACCAGTCAGTCAGAACAAGGCAAAGTGATTATTCTCAGAAATCTGGCTTTAACTCTCTG
Source organism: Capra hircus (assembly GCF_001704415.2). Taxonomy (NCBI): domain Eukaryota; kingdom Metazoa; phylum Chordata; class Mammalia; order Artiodactyla; family Bovidae; genus Capra; species Capra hircus. The sequence goes on from NC_030818.1 coordinate 54,356,945, forward strand.
TAGGAGAGTTAGAGCAGGAGTAACATCAAAAGGGTTTTCTTGTCTTTCAATTTAGTTCAGTTCCTTTCTGTTCAAACTTCAGTGGGGTACCAGCACTAACTCTGGTAAGTCATATTGACTCTTGTTTTTCAACACAACTTGGCAAGAGCCAATTGCATACTTCTCTTCTTGGTGTTGCGTTCAGTACTATTTATGTAGTAGCTTGAGATCAGCCATAACAGAGTACTTGTACCAAGGAAAAGAGCAAGCACTGTACACCGTGTTGTTTTTTCAGACAGCTCATTGTTAAGCACTTACTAGTATATCATTTCCAAGCTACTCTTCCTTTTACTCATCAGCAGAAACCATGCATTTTACTGCTTCAGTGGAGCCATTTCTATTCCCAGGGTCTGATTCCATTATTCAGTGATGTTTGGCATGCAGGCTCATCTTGTAAGAATCAAACAGCAGATCACCATTCACAATCTATGTTGCTAACCATACTCTAATACCCCATCTAACCTTCTAGAAGAGCATCTTGCTAAATGTATAATTTCTTTTTTGTTTTAATTTTCTGTAATATATTCCACCCAGAAGCATCAGACTATTTTAAGCTTCCATTTGTTTCTTTAATAGTAAAACCATGAGGTATCTTCATGGCTTAGCAATTGTACAGAAGTGGGAATTGGAAGGATTATGGAACTTTATGCTCTAAGATTTGAGTCTGCTATGGCTCAATAAAGGACAGATGGTAGGGACCTAAGAGAAGCAGATTATATTAAGAAGAGGTGGCAAATATACACAAGAGAACTGTACAAAAAAGATCTTCATGACCCAGATAATCATGATGGTGTGATCACTCACCTAGAGCCAGACATCCTGGAATGTGAACCTTAGGAAGCATCACTATGAACAAAGCTAGTGGAGGTGATGGGATTCCAGTTGAGCTATTTCAAATTCTAAAAGATGATGCTGTGAAAGTGCTGCACTCAATATGCCAGCAAATTTGGAAAACTCAGCAGTGGCCACAGGACTGGAAAAGGTCAGTTTTCATTCCAATCCCAAAGAAAGGTAATGCCAAAGAATGTTCAAACTATGGCACAATTGCACTCATCTCAGTTCAGTTCAGTTCAGTTCAGTCGCTCAGTCGTGTCTGACTCTTTGCGACCCCATGTATTGCAGCATGTCAGGCCTCCCTGTCCATCACCAAATCCCGGATTCACTCAAACTCACATCCGTCGAGTCAGTGATGCCATCCAGCCATCTCATCCTCTGTTGTCCCCTTCTCCTCCTGCCCCCAATCCCTCCCAGCATCAGAGCCTTTTCCAATGAGTCAACTCTTCGCATGAGGTGGCCAAAGTACTGGAGTTTCAGCTTTCACATCTTTCCTTCCAAAGAAACCCCAGCGATGATCTCCTTCAGAATGGCCTGTTTGGATCTCCTTGCAGTCCAAAGGATTCTCAAGAGTCTTCTCCTATACCACAATTCAAAAGCATCAATTCTCCGGTGCTCAGCTTTCTTCACAGTCCAACTCTAACATCCATACATGACCACTGGAAAAACCATAGCCTTGACTAGATGGATTTTTGTTGGCAAAGTAATGTCTCTGCTTTTGAATATGCTATCTAGGTTGGTCATAACTTTTCTTCCAAGGAGTGTCTTTTAATTTCATGTCTCATCTCACACATTAGTTAACTAATGTTTAAAATTCTCCAAGCCAGGCTTAAGCAATACATGAACCATGAACTTCCAGATGTTCAAGCTGGTTTTAGAAAAGACAGAGGAACCAGAAATCAAATTGCTAACATCACCGGATCATCAAAAAAGCAAGAGTTCCAGAAAAACGTCTATTTCTGCTTTATTGACTATGCCAAAGTCTTTGACTGTGTAGATCAAAAGAAATCCTGGAAAATTATGAAAGAGATGGAAATACCAGACCACATGACCTGCCTCTTGAGAAACCTGTATAAGGTTAGGAAGCAACAGTTAGAACTGGACATGAAACAACAGACTAGTTTCAAATAGGAAAAGGAGTACGTCAAGGCTGTGTGTTGTCACCCTGCTTGTTTAACTTATATGCAGAGTACATCATGAAAAACGCTGGGTTGGAAGAAGCACAAGCTGGAATCAAGATTGCCAGGAGAAATATCAATAACCTCAGATATGCAGATGACACCACCATTATGGCAGAAAGTGAAGAAGAACTAAAGAGCTTCTTTATGAAAATAAAGGGGAGAGTAGAAAAGTTGGCTTAAAGTTCAACATTCAGAAAACGAAGATCATGGCATCTGGTCCCATCACTTCATGGGAAATAGATGGGAAAACAGCGGAAAAAGTGACAGACTTTATTTTGGGGGGCTCCAAAATCACTGCAGATGGTTACTGCAGCCATGAAATAAAAAGACGCTGGCTTCTTGGAAGGAAAGTTATGACCAACCTAGACAGCATATTAAAAAGCAGAGACATTCTTTGCCAACAAAGATCTGTCTCGTCAAGGCTATGGTTTTTCCTGTGGTCATGTATGGATGTGAGAGTTGGACTATAAAGAAAGCCAAGCACAGAAGAATTGATGCCTTTGAACTGTGGTGTTGGAGAAGACTCTTGAGAGTCCCTGGAACAACAAGGAGATCCAGCCAGTCCATCCTAAAGGAGATCAGTCCTGGGTATTCATTGGTAAGACTGATGTTGAATCTGAAACTTCAATACTTTGGCCATCTGATGCAAACAGCTGACTCATTTGAAAAGATCCTGATGCTGGGAAAGATTGAGAGCAGGAGGAGAAGGGGACGACAGAGGATGAGATAGTTGGATCGCATCACCGACTCAATGGACATGGGTTTGGGTGGATTCCAGGAGTTGGTGATGGACAGGGAGGTCTGGCGTGCTGTGTTTCATGGGGTCGCAGAAAGTCGGACATGACTGAGCAACTGAACTGAAAATATGAACATAGTTTTCAATTCTTTTTTAGGCAATTGATGAACTGAGTTAAAAATCCTTGATTTGTAAGCTACCCAAGGTCATAATAAGCACTTTATTGTATGCTTGTTTAAAAGAAGGTAGGTGAGTTTCTCATAAGAAAGTCAAAAATACAGCATTTTACACACACACACAGAGATAAATACACATATACACACACACATTTTTAAGGATGAGCATTGTATGGCATTCGTGTTTGATGTATCCATATAGATTACTTTCATTGGCAAGATAATTGGAGATTAAGTGTATTTATATATGTTATGTTTTTGTGTAATTATATGTGTGCATGTGTAGAATTTGCAGTTTTGTGTCTGTTAATGTGATTTTACCTTCAATCAGAGTTGAATTTCCTGCAAAGTTTTGGTCAAAGCGAAAGAGTGGAAGTGAAATAGTGTTCTATTTTTTGCTGCCTGACTACTCCAGTTTAAGTGCTGACTATGTTTCAGCTTCCTTTTCCCCCATAGGGATTATGTAAGAAAAAGGAGAAATTACCTGTTGACTGATATGGAGGCAGGAATTGACTTACAAAGGGAAAAAGACAAGTTCAGAAACCCACATTGTTGTGAGGCAACAAGAAAAGGACCACTAATAATCAGGCACTGCTGCTTGCAGGATCTCTGAGCTGAGCAAACATGACATCAAAGGATGCTTTAAGGGCTAAATTAAATAAAAATCCAGTGGAGGATACCAGAGTAGCAGTGTCTGGATCAAAATGAACCCATCATATTCTCTGCTTAGGGCATTACTTCTGCTTCTGACACTTTGGGTTTTTTGAGGTAGAATCTTTATAGTTCTTGAGAAAGTTTGCATTTGGAATGTGCCATTTTTATGGTTTGCACTCTCTCTTCAAAGAAAGGAAATGATGTTGCTTACACTGACAAAAATTTGATAATTGCCACCTTTGATGTGGCTGTCAGATAGCAATATAAGCCTTGATTGTGACAACTGTACTAATGATTATTTGTTGGAGGCATTCTACCTGCAAAGACCAAATTTTATTAGCCTATAGAATATCTGGAAAGATTAAAACCCCATAAAGAAGAAAAGCGACATTAATGCTTACTTTATAAAATTGGAATAAGTACGTGAAATTTTTGTTTTCTCGATTTAGAAAAAAAGATACAAAAATAAACTTACTTTCAGTGTAAATAATACAAAAATATCTTCATTTTTAAGGACAGAAGGGAAGGAGACAACATAGGAATGAAAATTAACACTTCAGTCCATCTTCCAACTGGCTGCTGCTGCTGCTGCTGCTAAGTCGCTTCAATCGTGTCTGACTCTGTGCGACCCCATATACAGCAGCCCACTAGGCTCCTCTGTCTCTGGGATTCTCCAGGCAAGAAGACTGGAGTGGGTTGCCATTTCTTTCTCCAACTGGCTATATCCTCCCAAACTTCTATTTTCTGTTAAAGCACCTGTGTGGTATCTACTCTCCCTCATTTTCCACATCAAGAGCCAAGTGCTGCTGCTTATACTTCAATGATATTAGCATTCTATGAACAATTTCAATGACACCCTAATTAGGCAGTAAGCTTCTTCAGAGTAAGGAATATTTTGGATTGAAACTTTCTTAATTAAACTGTCTCACTAGTTCCAAACCTAGTGTCAGTAGACTAGAGTGATTTCTTCTGTACCATTCTCTTTCCCCCATGTTCATCATCCCTCCAAAATGATCAGATGCATATCCCTGGCCCTGCTTTGGCTGTGTGTCACTTACCTTCTCAAAAGCCTCAATATTCTTGCATTAACCCTTGACATGATTATTAATGTTTGGACAGTCTGGTCACCTTGACAATATGAGCAAAACCATGAATTCTCTTGCTGGAAAAAAAGTCATCAATTTAGCATTCAACATCATGACTACCTCCAGGCATGCCATTTTCACCAGTGACATCATCATTACCACCATGGGCATCAACAATAACAGGAGACTATTATTTGCCATGCTGCTGCTGCTGCTGCTGCTAATTTGCTTCAGTCGTTTCCAACTCTGTGCGACCCCATAGATGGCAGCCCACCAGGCTCCCCCATCCCTGGGATTCTCCAGGCAAGAGTACTGGAGTGGGTTGCCATTGCCTTCTCCAGTTATGTGCCATAGTGGTGGACATATTAAAAAATAAATATATGGTAGTCATAATTTTACCCCATTGGTCTGGGAACTAATATTCTTAATCAGTATGTTCAGTATAAGTCACCGGAGAAGGTGATGGCACCCCACTCCAGTACTCTTGCCTGGAAAATCCCATGGAGGGAGGAGCCTGGTACGCTGCAGTCCATGGGGTCGCGAAGAGTTGGACACGACTGAGCAACTTCACTTTCATGCATTGGAAAAGGAAATGACAACCCACTCCAGTGTTCTTGCCTGGAGAATCCCAGCAACAGGGGAGCCTGGTGGGCTGCCATCTATGGGGTAGCACAGAGTCGGACACGACTGAAGCGACTTAGCAGCAGCAGTATAAGTCACACCCATAGATTTCACATTATGATGCTGTTGTTTAGTTGTTAGATCATGTCTGACTCTGTGTGACTCCATGGACTATAGCCCACCAGGCTATGGAGTCTTTAATAAGCTCTATTGTGTTAAATCACATATTGAAAGTTTAAATTTGTCAGCTATTCAATGATCATTGCTTGGCCATATACCCACTCTTCTATACTCTGATCTAAACTGCTGAGACTACGGTATTGAAAAGCTCATTTCCCAGACTCTTTTAACCCCTCACTTCTTGTTAAAGTATGACAGTGAGAAGCACTGGTAGGAGATTAGAAAGCAAAAGGAAGGGACAGGCTTCTGCTCCTCACTGCTAAATGGTCTTATCTTAATACGGCAGGAATTGAAAGGTGACACCGAGTGCATCAGTAACATTTCAGAAATTCGTGCACCTCCAAAAATGTAGACTCACGGGCAACAGCCCAGTTAGTGACTGTATCACTTGATCTAAAAGTGACACACAGAGAAATAATTTTTCTCCTCTTCTCGCCTCCTTGATTGATATAAAGCATCCTCGCTTTGTACTACCCAATATGGACATATTTTCTTCATTGAATCCAAACTGAAGCAGAAATCATCCCAGATAACTGAGTTTCAAAATATTGGAAAGTGAGATTATTTATCTCATCTCATTGGATTTGTATTAAGTAGCAGTAACCTCATTGACATTGGTAAATGGGTTTTATGATAATCCAAAGAAAGTAGTAGATTCCAAATACTTGCTCTTGTCCATCAGCTCAGCTCAGTTCAGTTCAGTTCAGTTTGTGGTTTGGAATAGAGCATATTTTCAGATAAGAGAGTAGATCTTAAGTATTCCTACTACACCAAAAAGAAAAAAATAGGCAGTATGTGAGATGATGAAAATGTGGATTAACTCGATTCTGGTAATCACTTCACAATATACATGTATATCAAACCATCACATTGTATACTTTAAATATATATATTGTATATGTTAATTGTATCTCAATAGAACTAGAAAAAAATTAATTAAAAAAAGCAAACAAAAGAAGGCAAGGTTTTGGGAGAATAAGTGTTAATGCACTTGACCATTCTAATAGTAATGGTTAAAATAAAGGCCATGGGACTTATGCTATTTCTTCCCACACTGGAGAGATTACAGAAAGAAATGACATGTTTAGAGCCCTAAATTCTCATCTCAAGACACAGAACTGGATATATCCTATGATGGCCCCCAAACAATACTTTTTATAGAGTAGATTTATATAGTTGCAAATAAGAATAAAAATTGACTCTGTATTCCAAGTTGAATGGATATCTTTACCAAGTCCCTCATGTTTAGTTTGGTGCATTGTTCTTGTTGAGTTGCTAAGTCTGTCTGACACTTTTGCAACCCCATGGACTGTAGCCACTCTAGGTTTCATTTGTCCATGGGATTATCCAGGCAATATTATTGGAATGGGTTGCCATTTTCTTCTGCAGGGGATCTTCCTGACCGAGGGAGCGAACTTGCAGCTCCTGCATTGGGAGGTGGATTCTTTACCACTGAGCCACCAGGGAATCCCTGTTTAGTGTACTAAGCAACCAGAAATGGGACCTGACATTTGGGGTGTAGACATTTCATTTCACTTAGATAAACTTGATAACCTTGAAACCCTGAATCCCCTAAGGCTCTCTTTCCAGAGAAGTTTATCACTGCTTTATGATAAAACTAATCTTCTTTCTTTAAAGACATGTAATTGTCCCCACATCCAAGGAGCAGTGGCTGTGTGGGTGCAGGAGGGCCTAGGGAGCTATTCTATGTTCAAGATCAAGAGGGGCAGTGGTGAGGAGATACCCCTTGTCCAAGGTAAGGAGCAGCTGTTGTGCTTTGCTGGAGTAGCCATGAAGAGATAACCCACGTTCAAGGTAAGAGAAACCCGAGTAAGATGGTAGGTGTTGCAAGAGGGGATCAGAGGGCAGACACACTGAAACCATACTCACAGAAAACTAGGCAATCTAATCACACTAGGACCACAGCCTTGTCTAACTCAAGGAAACTAAGCCATGCCCTGTGGGGCCACCCAAGATAGACAGGTCATGATAGAGAGGTCTGATAGAATGTGATCCACTAGAGAAGGGAATGGCAAACCACTTCAGTATTCTTGCCTTGAGAACCCCATGAACAGTATGAAAAGGCAAAATGATAAGATACTGAAAGAGGAACTCCCCAGGCCAGTAGGTGCCCAATATGCTACTGGAGATCAGTGGAGAAATAACTCCAGAAAGAATGAAGGGATGGAGCCAAAGCAAAAACAATACACAGGTGTGGATGTGACTGATGATAGAAGCAAGGTCTGATCCTGTAGAGCAATATTGCATAGGAACATGGAATGTCAGGTCCATGAATCAAGGCACATTGGAAGTGGTCAAACAAGAGATAGCAAGAGGGAACATCGACATTCTAGGAATCAGCGAATTAAAATGAACTGGAATGGGTGAATTTAACTCAGATGACCATTATGTCTACTACTGCTGGCAGGAATCCCTCATAAGAAATGGAGTAGCCATCATGGTCAACAAAAGAGTCTGAAATGCAGTACTTGGATGCAATCTCAAGAACGACAGAATGACCTCTGTTCGTTTCCAAGGCAAACCATTCAATATCACAGTTACCCAAGTCTATGCCCCAACCAGTAACACTGAAGAAGCTGAAGTTGAATGGTTCAATGAGGACCTACAAGACCTTTTAGAATTAACACCCAAAAAAGATGTCCTTTTCATTATAGGGGACTGGATGCAAAAGTAGGAAGTCAAGAAACACCTGGAGTAACAGGCAAATTTGGCCTTGGAATACAGAATGAAGCAGGGCAAAGACTAAGAGTTTTGCCAAGAAAAAGGCACTGGTCATAGCAAACACCCTCTTCCAACAACACAAGAGAATATTCTACACATGGACATCACCAGATGGTCAACACTGAAATCAGATTGATTATATTCTCTGCAGCCAAAGATGGAGAAGCTCTATACAGTCAGCAAAAACAAGACTGGGAGCTGACTGTAGCTCAGATCATGAACTCCTAATTGCCAAATTCAAACATAAATCAAAGAAAGTAAGGAAAACAACTAGACCATTCAGGTATGACCTAAGTCAAATCCCTTATGATTACACAGTGAAAGTGAAAAACAGATTTAAGGGCCTAGATCTGATAGATAGAGCGCCTGGTGAACTAGGGAATAAGGTTCATGACATTGTACCGGAGACAGGGATCAAGACCATCCCCATGGAAAAGAAATGCAAAAAAGCAAAATGGCTGTTTGGGGAGGCCTTACAAATAGCTGTGAAAAGAAGAGAGATGAAAAGCAAAGGAGAAAAGGAAAGATATAAGCATCTGAATGCAGAGTTCCAAAGAATAGCAAGAAGAGATAAGAAAGCCTTCCTCGGTGATCAATGCAAAGAAATAGAGGAAAAGAACAGAATGGAAAAGACTAGAGATCTCTTCAAGAAAATTAGAGATACCAAGGGAACACTGCATGCAAAGATGGACTCGATAAAAGACAGAAATGGTATGGACTTAAGAGAAGCAGAGGATATTAGGAAGAGGTGGCAAGAATACACAGAAGAACTGTACAAAAAATATCTTCAAGACCAAGATAATAACGATGGTGCAATCACTCACCTAGAGCCAGACATCCTGGAATATGAAGTCAAGTGGGCCTTAGAAAGCATCACTACAAACAAAGGTAGTGGAGGCGATGGAATTCCAGTTAAGCTATTTCAAATCCTGAAATATGATGCTGTGAAAGTGCTGCACTCAATATGACAGCAAATTTGGAAAACTCAACAGTGGCCACAGGACTGGAAAAGGTCAGTTGTCATTCCAATCCCAAAGAAAGGCAATGCCAAAGAATGCTCAAACTCCTGCACAACTGCACTCATCACACATGCTAGTAAGGTAATGCTCAAAATTCTCCAAGCCAGGCTTCAGCAATACGTGAACTGTGAACTTCCAGATGTTCAAGCTGGTTTTTGAAAAGGCAGAGGAACCAGAGATCAAATTGCCAACATCCGCTGCATCATCGCAAAAGCGAGAGTTCCAGAAAAACATCCATTTCTGCTTTATTGACTATGCCAAAGCCTTTGACTGTGTAGATTACAATAAACTGTGGAAAATTCTTCAAGAGATGGGAATCCCAGACCACCTGACCTGCATCTTGAGAAACCAATATGCAGGTCAGGAAGCAACAGTTAGAACTGGACATGGAACAACAGACTGCTTCCAAATAGGAAAAGGAGTACGTCAAGGCTGTATATTGTCACCCTGCTTATTTAACTTATATGCAGAGTACATCATGAGAAATGCTGGGCTGGAAGAAACACAAGCTGGAATCAAGATTGCTGGGAGAAATCTCAATCACCTCAGATATGCAGATGACACCACCTTTATGGCAGAAAGTGAAGAGGAGCTAAAAAGCCTCTTGATGAAAGTGAAAGAGGAGAGTGAAAGATTTGGCTTAAAGCTCAACATTCAGAAAACGAAGATCATGGCATCTGGTCCCATCACCTCATGGGAAATAGATGGGGAAACAGTGGAAACAGTGTTCGACTTTACTTTTTTGGGCTCCAAAATCACTGCAGATGGTGACTGCAGCTATGAAATGTAAAGATGCTGGCTCCTTAGAAGGAAAGTTATGACCAACCTAGATAGCATATTCAAAAGCAGAGACATTACATTGCCAACAAAGGTCCATGTAGTCAAGGCCATGGTTTTTCCTGTGGTCATGTATGGATGTGAGAGTTGGACTGTGAAGAAGGCTGAGCACTGAAGAATTGATGTTTTTGAACTGTGGTGTTGGAGAACACTCTTGAGAGTCCCTTGGACTGCAAGGAGATCCAACCAGTCCATTCTGAAGGAGATCAGCCCTGGGATTTCTTTGGAAGGAATGATACTAAAGCTGAAACTCCAGTACTTTGGCCACCTCATGCGAAGAGGTGATTCATTGGAAAAAACTCTGATGCTGGGAGGCACTGGGAGCAGGAGGAGAAGGGGACGACAGAGGATGAGATGGCTGGATGGCATCACTGACTTGACAGACATGAGTCTGAGTGATCTCCAGGAGTTGGTAATGGACAGGGAGGCCTGGCATGTTGCGATTCATGGTGTCACAATGTGTCAGACACAACTGAGTGACTGAACTGAACTGAACTGAATTATCTCACCTGAGGCAATAGTCTCTGAAAGTGAAAAGTGAAAGTGAAAATGAAGTCAATCAGTCGTGTCAGACTCTTTGCAACCCCATGGGCTGTAGCTTACCAGGCTCCTCTGTCCATTGGATTTTCCAGGCAATAGTCCTGGAGTGGATTGCCATTTCCTTCTCCAGGGTATCTATCTTCCCAACCCAGGGATTGAACCCGGGTCTCCCGCATTGTAGACAGACGCTTTACTGTCTGAGCCACCAGGGAAGTCAATAGTCTCTGAAAGGGATGCTAAATCATTTTATAACTTCTCCTTTAATACTTAGTCAGAGCCCATTGTACTTCAAGGTGGAAAAGCCAAAGAATTTGAGCAGGAGAAGATGGTTTATACTCTTAAAGAATTACAGGGTTTTACTAAGTTATATGAAGAATGAGGTTATACTATAAAGAATGAGGTTTTATTAAGTTATATGAAGAACAAAATGTGTGGTTTATATGTGGAAGTCAATTCTAAGAAGAGTCAACCAAAGAGGAAAGAAATAATGTTAGATTTGAGCTATGATGCTGACTGGGATACATGTACTTCCTGGAGATTTTGAGTTCAATATAATGAAAAATTGGAAATAGTTCTAACAGTTTTATTGATTAGTTTTAAACAAGGTTAAAGTCAATGGTGATTTACTGTCTATGAAATTTAGGTGACCGAACTTTTTGGATAGATGGAAGAAATCCTAAAATGTAAGGATAAAGAAATATTTGGGTTGATTTTTCAAAGAAGCTCCACTCTCTCTCACCTCATTCTTTAGCATGTCTCCCAATAGGTCAAAAGCATATTCATTTCACTAAGAGCATAAAATACATTAATGAGAGAAATATATCAGCATCCTTGTAAAGCTTAGCATTGGCTTTCCTCCATATGCTGGAATGAGGGTTGGGAATGGTAAAATTGAAATGTTGTTGTTGCTTAGTCCCTAAGTTGTTTCCAACTCTTTTGTGACCCTTCATGGACTACAGCCCATCAGACTCCTCTGTTCATGGGATTTCCCAGGCAAGAATACTGGAGTGGGTTGTCATTTCCTTCTCCAGAGGATCTTCCGGACCTACGGACTGAACCAGCCTCTCCTGCATTGCAGGCAGATTCTTTACCACTGAGCTACATGGAAAGTCCATAAAATTGAAAAAGGCTTCCTGATTTCAGTAAGAATAATATAATCCCATCCTCCCTCCCTACTAGTTGACAGATAGAAGGTGATTGCAAATAACATAAGGTGGAACAAGGCTTGAGTAATAATCACTTTTAGATATATTATTCTGTCAACTTATCATGGTGTCACTAGGAATCAAGTAGATAGGTATCCTAACAAAGTATTACTGATTTATAAAATCAGAAAAATTTTAGATCTGGTATGTAGAGACAAGATTTGAATTTCCACAGTGGAGTATCATACTTCTCAGCTGTTTCCCAGAACTAAGTCATTACAGACGTATATCCTTCTCCATGAAGATAAAACTAGAGCACTTGAGTAAGGAACTTATGATGCTGCCACAGTTAAATACTGTTAATTATACTCAGAAGACTCTCAAATGAGATCTGTGTCATAAGGAATACGTCTGAGTGCTGATCAAAGAGAAAATATCAGATATTTCAAGAAATATTAGACCCTACCAAGAGGGTGATGCTAATCCTAGAGATCTAAGATAATATCATTCTCCTCTTGTTAGAGTGCAGTATGAAGATGCAGTAAAAAATGGAAATTTGACCTAAAATTAGCTCTGGATGAGTACAGAGGTTTTGCAGAGTCATAATTTATTTCCTCCAGTTTCTTAATGCATGGTTGGTACAAATGCATTGTAAAACTGGCTGAATTGTCACAGAAGCTCACTGATCAATGAAAGTGGGACATATTGGAGAAGAAAGACCAAATAGAATACTAGAAGCTTTGTCTCCATTCCAAAATAGTAAATCAAAGTCAACAATGCAATGTCAAAAAAAAAAAATACAATCTACAGAATGAGAGAAAATATTTACAAATGATGCGACCAACAAGGGATTAATTTCCAAAACACATAAATAGCTGCTGCTGCTGCTGCTAAGACACTTCAGTTGTGTCTGACTCTGTGAGACCTCATAGACGGCAGCCCACCAGGCTCCTCCATTTCTGAGATTCTCCAGGCAAGAACACTGGAGTGGGTTGCCATTTCCTTCTCCAATGCATGAAAGTGAAAAGTGAAAGTGAAGTCACTCAGTCGTGTCTGACTCTTAGTAACCCCATGGACTGCAGCCTACAAGGCTCCTCCCTCCATGGGATTTTCCAGGCAAGAGTACTGGAGTGGGTTGTCATTGCCTTCTCCACATAAAATAGCTCATAACCTCAAATAAAAGAAAGACAACAAAAATATAGGCAGGAGATCTAAAAAGATATTTCTCCAATGAAGAAACAGACCGGCCAATGCCGGCCAACAGACACAGGAAAATGCTCTAAATCACTAATTATTAGAGAAATGCAAACTGAAACTAAAATGAGGCATCTTCTCGCTCCAGTCAGAATCAGTTCGGTTCAGTTCAGTCGCTCAGTCTTGTCCAACTCTTTGTGACCCCATGAATCACAGCACGCCAGGCCTCCCTGTCCATCACCATCTCCTGGAGTTCACTCAGACTCACATCCATCGAGTCAGTGATGCCATCCAGCCATCTCATCCTCTGTCGTCCCCTTCTCCTCCTGTCCCCAATCCCTCCCAGCATCAGAGTCTTTTCCAATGAGTCAACTCTTCACATGTGGTGGGCCAAAGTACTGGAGTTTCAGCTTTAGCATCATTCCTTCCAAAGAAATCCCAGGGCTGATCTCCTTCAGAATGGACTGGTTGGATCTCCTTGCAGCCCAAGGGACTCTCCAGAGTGTTCTCCAACACCACAGTTCAAAAGCATCAATTCTTCAGTGCTCAGCCTTCTTCACAGTCCAACTCTCACATCCGTACATGACCACAGGAAAAACCATAGCCTTGACTAGACGGACCTTAGTCGGCAAAGTAATGTCTCTGCTTTTGAATATGCTATCTAGTTTGGTCATAACTTTTCTTCCAAGAAGTAAATGTCTTTTAATTGTCTACAAATAATAAATGCTGGAGATAGTGTGGAGAAAAAGGAATACTCCTATACTGTCGTTAGGAATGTAAATTGGTATAGTCATTATGGAGAACAGTTTAAAAGTTCCTTAAAAAACTGAAAATAAAGTTACTGCAAATCCCACTCCTGGGCATGGATCTGGAGAAATTTCAAAGAGATACATGCACCCTAATGTTCATTGAAGCACTATTTACATGAGCAAAGACAGAGAAGCAAACTAAATGTCTATGAACAGATCAATTAATACAGAAGATGTGGTATATATAACTCAGCCATAAACAAAAGTGACATAATGCCTTTTGCAGCAACACGGATAGACCTAGAGATTAATATACTTTACTAAATAAAGTACGTTAGAGAAAGACGAACATCATATGATATCACCTATATATGGATTCTAAATTATGACACAATTGAATTTATATACAAAGCATAAGAAGATCCACAGATATAAAAAGCAAGCTTATGTTTTACCAAAGGGAAAGAGAAAGAGAGATAAACTAGGAGTTTGAAATTAACATATTCATACACTATATATAAAATAGATAACCAACATATATGAATCACTGTGCTATACACCTGAAACTAACATAACATTGTAAATCACCTATGTGTGTGGGCTGTCATTCACTTGTGTCCGACTCTCTGTGACCCAATGGACTGTAGCTTGCCAGGCTCCTCTGTCCATGGGAATTCTACAGGCAAGAATACTGCAGTGGGTTGCCATGCCCACCTCCAGGGAATCTTCCCAACCCAAGGATCTAAACCAGATCTTCCACATTGCAGTCAGATTCTTTATCATCTGAACCACCAGGGAAGCCCAAGGATACTGGAGTGGGTAGCCTATCCTTTCTCCAGGAGATTGTCCTGACCCAGGAATCTAACTGGGGAATCCCACATTGAAAGCATATTCTTTAACAGCTGATATACAGGGGAAGTCCTAAATCACCTATCAGTTCAGTTCAGTTCAGTTCAGTCGCTCAGTCGTGTCCAACTCCTTGCGACCCCATGAATCACAGCACACCAGGCTTCCTTGTCTATCACCATCTCCTGGAGTTCACTCAGACTCACGTCCATCGAGTCAGTGATGCCATCCAGCCATCTCATCCTCTGTCATTCCCTTCTCCTCCTGCCCCCAATCCCTCCCAGCATCAGAGTCTTTTCCAATGAGTCAACCCTTCGCATGAGGTGGCCAAAGTACTAGAGTTTCAGCTTTAGCGTCATTCCTTCCAAAGAAATCCCAGGGCTGATCTACTTCAGAATGGACTCGTTGGATCTCCTTGCAGTCCAAGGGACTCTCAAGAGTCTTCTCCAACACCACAGTTCAAAAGCATCAATTCTTCGGCTCTCAGCCTTCTTCACAGTCCAACTCTCACATCCATACATGACTACTGGAAAAACCATAGCCTTGACTAGATGGACCTTAGTTGGCAAAGTAATGTCTCTGCTTTTGAATATGCTATCTAGGTTGGTCATAACTTTTCTTCCAAGGAGTAAGCGTCTTTTAATTTCATCGCTAAAATCACCATCTGCAGTGATTTTGGAGCTCAAAAAAATAAAGTCTGACACTGTTTCCACTGTTTCCCCTGTTTCCCCATCTATTTCCCATGGAGTGATGGGACCAGATGCCATGATCTTTGTTTTCTGAATGTTGAGCTTAAGCCAACTCTTTCACTCTCCTCTTTCACTTTCATCAAGAGGCTTTTTAGCTCCTCTTCACTTTCTTCCATAAGGGTGGTGTCATCTGCATATCTGAGGTTATTGATATTTCTCCCGGCAATCTTGATTTCAGCTTGTGTTTCTTCCAGTCCAGCGTTTCTCATGATGTCCTCTGCATACAAGTTAAATAAGCACGGTGACAATATACAGCCTTGACATATTCCTTTTCCTATTTGGAACCAGTCTGTTGTTCCATTTTCAGTTCTAACTGTTGCTTCCTGACCTGCATATTGGTTTCTCAAGAGGCAGGTCAGGTGGTCTGGGATTCCCATCTCTTGAAGAATTTTCCATAGTTTATTGTGATCTACACAGTCAAAGGCTTTGGCATAGTCAATAAAGCAGAAATAGATGTTTTCCTGGAATTCTCTTGCTTTTGCAATGATGCAGCAGATGTTGGCAATTTGACCTCTGGTTCCTCTGCCTTTTCTAAAACCAGCTTGAACATCAGGAAGTTCACAGTTCACGTATTGCTGAAGCCTGGCTTGGAGAATTTTGAGCATTACTTTACGAGCATGTGAGATGAGTGCAATTGTGTGGTAGTTTGAGCACTCTTTGGCATTGCCTTTCTTTGGGATTGGAATGACAACTGACCTTTTCCAGTCCTGTGGTCACTGCTGAGTTTTCCAAATTTGCTGGCATATTGAATGCAGCACTTTCACAGCATCATCTTTCAGGATTTGAAGTAGCTCAACTGGAATCTATAGTTCAATAAAAAACTTAACAATCTAAAAAATAAAGAAACATATCATTATTAGCAACTTGAAAGATGCAAGGATGGTGATTCTTAACATATCTTCTAATTTCCCTGTTTGACCTGTGCACAAGGTGATTGGATCTTTGAAAAAAAATTAATTATAAATTAAATCAAATAATGACTCCAGTTTTATAGATGTAGAAACTAAGGCTCAAAATTGCTGGATCTCATTGTTAGTGAATAAGGTAGTAAAGACTGAAATTCACATTTGTCTAATGAAAGACTGTTTATCCAGTCAGTGTATTATGGCTGAATATTACTTATAGGTTCCAGGGAATATACAAAATAGATAAATTTCAGTCTCTTAAGCCTCTTATTAAGACCTGAATTACTGATGATCTGTCTGTCTGTCTTTCCCCTTCTCTGTCTTTCTCAATGAAACTACCCTTCTATGATACAATTAAAATATACTCTTTCTTATGCTTTCTTAACAACACAGCTCACTGATATCTTACCCTCCTTTTTCCTGTTTATTTCCCACTTAAATATGTAAATCTCTGTGCCATCTTTTACATTGTTATTTAGGTCCTTTTACTATTTTCTTCATATAATTATGAGTATTTGAACACTGAACACAACATATGCCTTTGGATGTTATGTACTTGACGGAGATAACAGACACATAGGAAGAAGGTAAAGATCTAAAGTTGAATTTCGACTTGCAGATATTAGCTAAGTTGTTTAACCTCTGAGACTCAGCTTTGTTGGGGATAGCGAAATTTGCTCCTCTTCCCTTCTTGGGTTTTTGTGGCTGCACTAATAATAAAATGACCACAAAGACAGATTAATAGAAAAAGAAGCAAATTTTAATTTCATGTACTTGGAGGTCCCATAAAAATGGGACCAAAGAAGTGGCCAAAGCAGAAGCTCTTATAATTTTCAAATAAAAATCCAAAAATTTTTTGAGGAATTCATAGGACAAAACACCTTAGGTTTTGAGTGCTTAGCTAGTGAAATGAGTCTGGGCCTGGGATATATTTATATAGGTTTCTCATTCCAAATCCCTAGTCTTTGGTGATAAGGATGTCGTTCTACTTCCAAATTCAAAAAATTGTACCGTTCATTTGAGATATTTATTTCATTCTTTCAGGGAGACAGAAAGGAGAGCCAGAGTGTCCTTCTTGTGTGATCTATTTCTTAAATAACTTTAAGTTAAAATAATCAATATGCCATTGATTATTTGATGCCATTGATTATGCCATTGCCAGCGTATTTGAGACACATTTTGGGGTGGCCTATTCTGGGCCTGAAAAGCATCATTTACCAAAAAGAATTACTACTAACTCATGGGGTTGTGGTAGGGATTGCACATGACATTGTAAGTGAAAGTGCCTCATATATGTTATATGAATTTTATTCTTGACTGTTCTTCCTAATCTGTGAATCTCTTCTATGTGTACCCCTTTAGCACTCAAAAGTAGTCATTTTAAAGTGTGGAGTAATTCAGGTCAAAGAGCTTTTACTAGTTGTCTGCAGTCACTACTGAATCCCCTAGTCAACATACCTCTCTCATTAGCATGCGGTAATTTCATTTTCTGTTTACCTGTCATCACATGACTAGAAGGTTCTTGAGAACAGTAATGAATCTTTAGTTTCTGTCAGCACTTAGAATGCCTCTTGGCATGTAATTGCTAAAGGAATTAATTGTGTGAAGTTGAGAACTCACAGAACACTCTTTTCCTTTCATTTGTTACCTCATATTCATAAAGGGATATCAGAAAGGGGAAAACTCCCAGATTAAACAAGTAAATTCATTACTGTGAAGTGTTAATTATCAGGAGAGTTTGTGGAAGAAAGAGGGAACAGGAGTTGGCAAACTATGGCCTGTGAGGCAAATGTTTTTGTAAATAAGTTTTATTGGAACATAGTTGTGCTTATTTGTTTATATATTGTCTGTGGCTGCCTTTACACCACAACAGCAGAGTTGAATATTTGCAACAGAGTTCATACGGCCAACAAAGCTGAAAATATTTACTCCCTGGCCCTTACAGATAAAGTTTGCCAACTCTTGCTTTAAATCATGTCCACATATTTTTGCCTCATATGAGGTATTAAAATCCCCCCATTGCCCTTTGAGGTAATTATAGAATATAATGTTTGCAGAGCTGTGTCTAAAAATTATTGCTGGAACACATGAGATTCTAAATAAATATTTCAGGAAGAACAAAAGTTACTAGGCACTGTTAATAAACTGAGAGGAAATGTAACCTGGTCTGATATGAATAATGAATTTGGGCTAAAAGGATAATAACATTCTGTTAAATCTTATTTTCATGTTTTGAAGATAAATGTTAATATGGTGATAGGTAATCTTTCCTACTCACTCTAATGTACCTTCATGTCAGGGGGATTTGCTTGTTTTTCTATCATATACAGAATTCCTTCTTTGCATCACACAACATGACAAATACCTACCCAGTTATATTCTTTCCTCTCAATACAAAGCATGAATGTACAATATATCATCAATACTAAATTTATTTACAACCCTGTTGCTGTTGTTTTTGTTGAGTTGCTAAGTCATGTTCAACTCTTTATGACCCCATGGACTGTAGCCTGCCAGGGTCCTCTGTCCTCCATTGTCTCCTGGAGTTTGTTCAGATTCATATCTATTGAGTCAATGATACTATTGAACCATCTTATCCTCTCCCACGGAGAAGGCAATGGCATCCCACTCCAGGACTCTTGGCTGGAAAATCCCATGGATGGAGGAGCCTGGTGGGCTGCAGTCCATGGGGTCACTGAGGGTCAGACACGACTGAGCAACTTCACTTTCACTTTTCACTTTAATGCATTGGAGAAGGAAATGGCAACCCACTCCAGTGTTCTTGCCTGCAGAATCCCAGGGATGGGGGAGCCTGGTGGGCTGCCATCTATGGGGTCGCACAGAGTCGGACATGACTGAAGCGACTTAGCAGCAGCAGCAGCATCCTCTTCCACCCCTTCCTCCTTTGCCTTTTACAACTCTAGATGTTCTCAAATACGTTTAAACATCTTTAGTGAGGTAAAATTGACATGTGAAAGTGCTGTACATATTTAACATATAAAGCTTAAAGAGTTTTAAGCACAAGTTTTAGCACAAGTGTGCACACATGAAGCCATCACTACCAGCAAGGCCATAAACATATTTATCACCTTTCAGAGTTTTCTCTCATTCTCTTTGTTAACATTATTTTGTGTGGTAGGAACACTTAACATAAACTCTCCCTCTTGGCAAATTTTAAGTTTATAATGCAGTATTGATAGTTATAGGCATTATGCTCTATAGTAAGCCTTCAGAACTTACATAATTGAAACTGATATCATTTGACCATTGATTCCACCTTCTGTCAGCCTCTGGAAATCACTATTCTACTCTTTGTTTCTATGAGGTTGACTAGTTTAGATTCCACATACAAGTAAGATCATACAGTATTTGACTTTCTGTGTCTGACAGTTTACTTAGCATCATGTTTTCCAGGTCCAGGGCTGCACCTCACATTTTTCTAAAATCCACTAAATAAACATACATTTATTATTCATTTCAACAAGTTCTCCAGATAGCTTTCCAGGATCTTTGTCTTCTCCAATGCAATCCCATCCTGGCTGGGATTCATTCCCAGGATGATTGTTAACTCAAAAGAGAAGGCATAATGTACTTTCTGGACAGGACTCTTGCTTAGGTACTTGGAAAAGAAGCTTATAAAAAAGCATAATAATCTTATATATTTCCTGTGAGCTCATTAATGTGCATAAATGCAAGAAAAATGTATTACTCACCATTACCTCACATTAGTAGGTACCTCTGTGGAGGAAAGACACAGACATGGACCAGATCAGAAGTAAAAGGGATGACAGCTTAAGCTTCATCTGTGATGATCTGAATATATTTTTTTTAAAGAAATAATTTATATAGGACTCGTGTAATTGACAGTTATTCAACCACCTCCTCCAAACAATTCTAATTAACATTAAGCAACATGTGACAGGCTTCCCTGATAGCTCAGTTGGTAAAGAATCTGCCTGGAATGCAGGAGACCTGGGTTCAATCCCTGGGTTGGGAAGATCCCCTAGAGATCTTCATCCTAGCCAGGATGAAGACTATCCCGAAGGGAAAGACTACCTACTCCAGTATTCTGGCCTGGAGAATTCCATGGACTGTATAGTCTTTGGGGTCGCAAAGAGTCAGACACGACTGAGCAAATTTACTTTCATTTTCTTTCAACATGTGACAAAGTTTTAATCAGGTACACAGGAAATTAAACAAGGTTACCTTTCCTGTATTAACAAATCCCAAACTTTAGGCTGCCGTTTACCCCACTGTCTATGGCAAAAGTGTGAATGGGGGGCTGAACTCTGTCACGTGATCCTGAGCAATTTATTCTTTCTTACACGTGACATCTCAGAGGTTCTTAAACAAGAAGCACAGTTGATTCTCCCACTTTATCCATGTTCTTGGCAGATTTTCAGCTTCCCAGATTTCATCTATTCATTTACCAATAAATTCTAGTTTGGAAAAAAAGGAGGAGAAAGCTAAACTTTTTTCATTTCTGACCACATTTCTCTGATGAAGTTTTTCTCAATCTGTGATTCTGTGCCCTTGTAGGTCTTATCTCCCCTCATCAGGATTCAGACCCCTATATATGACATCCCCTCGGCAGTATCATGATGTCCACTCCTATGACAGAACTTCCAGAGGAGACATCTTTGGACTCCAAGCATATGCCTTCAGCCTTTTTGACTAATTTGATTCACAGCTGTTCAGACTCACTTTCTGCTGACAAATCCCATCTTGAGTGTGTGCCATGCATCTATCTTTTTTCTCTTTAGGATCTTCCTCAATTCCTCTGAAGCCCTTCTAGCTTAACATAAAAGCTCAGCCCACAAGTGTGGGACAGTTAATGCCCCTGAGGATTGTTCTAGCCTGCTGTCCTTCTGGTGGACAATTCTAAGAGAACTATTGAAGTTTTTTCTGATAAAATTGAGTGTAGCACTGTTGATATGTCATCATATCAAGAAATAAATGGAGGTTGTGGAGCAGGGAATACCAACAAGTTTATCTCAGTCATGACTATACTCTGTAGGCCAGATGAGACAGTAGGAAATGCTTCTAAATATCAGGCTCCCTAAAGTCAGTGGGGATAATGGAGTTCCAGAATGGCACAAGCCAAGTGACAGCATGTAACCACCAGAGATAAAATGAATGCAATTATTGTAATGAGCAGCTAAGATGGTAATTAGGGAACCCTGACTACAGGGATCTGGGGCAATACATACAGTGTGTTACCAGAGACAAGATAAATGGGGAGGAAACAAAGGTATTATTTGCATATATACTCAACAATGTTAACAATAAGTAAACCAAAGATTAATGGAAAATCATAGCTTTCATAGTTTTGTAAATGAGTACATTTTTAGACTCAGGAGCAGGATCCTGTTAAGGAGAAACCTTAATGGGGGTATACACTAGCAAACAGAAATATATGAGCTATTGAACTGAAACTAATAACCAGGGATTCAAATCCCATCAAGCTCCCATTCCTGCTCCCATTTTGGCTAGGGTGGAGACTTATGAAGGCAGGGGAAGACAAGAAGTTCTACATCAAGTTTTATAGTATATTCAGAGGACATTCAGAACACCATAGTTGTTTCTCTGGTCCTTTAGTATACAGTCAGGTTGGATATTTTTAGTAGCTGGTAGAAACTATGATCACATTGGCTCTCTAACCTGTGGGGTAGAGGTTATTAAGGTAGAAATGGCTAGGCGAAATCACTGAATTTCTTCTTTACCCATAATAGTAAGTCAGAAGCAATATCACATCCCAAATGGAATTATCAAGCTTAGCTTAACCTTCCAAGATACAGAGGAAGTCATTGAATGGGAATATCCTGTTGTTGTTGTTGTTATTGTTCAGTCGTTCAGTCATGTCCAACTCTTTGCAACCCCAAGGACTGCAGCACGCCAGGCTTCCCTGTCCTTCACCATCTCCCAGAGCTTGCTCAAACTCATGCCTATTGAGTCGGTCATGCCATCCAACCATCTTGTCTTCTGTCACCCCCTTCTCCTCCTGCCTTCAATCTTTCCCAGCATCAGGGTCTTTTCTAATGAGTTGACTCTTCACAGAGAGCATTGGAGCCAAAGTATTGGAGCTTCAGCTTCAGCATCAATCCTTCTAATGAATATTCAGATTGATTTCTTTAGGATTGACTGGTTTGATCTCCTTGCAGTCCAAGAGACTCTCAAGAGTCTTCTCCAACATCATAGCTCAAAAGCATCAATTATTCAGTGTTTAGCCTTCTTTATGGTCCAACTCTCACACCCATACATGACTACTGAAAAAAACCATAGCTTTGACTATACGGACCTTTGTCAGCAAAGTAATGTCTCTGCTTTTTAATATGCTGTTTGTCATAGCTTTTCTTCCAAGGAGCAAGTGTCTTTTGATTTTCTGGCTGCAGTCACTCTCTGCAGTGATTTTGGAACCCAAGAAAATAAGGTCTGTCACTGTTTCCATTGTTTTCCCATCATTTGCCATGAAGTGTTGGGCCTGGATGCCATGATTTTCATTTTTTAAATTTGAGTTTCAAGCCAGCCTTTTCAGTTTCCTCTTTCACCTTCATCAAGATGCTCTTTAGTTTCTCTCTGCTTTCTGCCATAAGGGTGGTGTCATCTGCATATCTGAGATTATTGATATTTCTCCCAGCAATCTTGATTCCAGCTTATGCTTCATCCAGCCCAGCATTTTGCATGATGTACTCTGCATAGAAGTTAAATAAGCAGGGTGACAATATAGAGCCTTGAAATACTCCTTTCCCAATTTTGTTCAAGCTGGATTTAAAACAGGCAGAGGAATCAGAGATCAAATCGCCGACATCTGTTGGATCATAGAAAAAGCAAGAGAATTCCAGGATAGCATCTACCTCTGATTCAGTGACTATGCTAAAGCCTTTGACAGTGTGGATCACAAAAAAAACGGTGGAAAATTCTTAAAGAGATGGGAATACCAGACCACCTTACCCACCTCCTGAGAAATCTGTATGCAGGTCAAGAAGAAACAGAACAGAGTATGGAACAATGGACTGGTTCAAAACTGGGAAAGGGGATATCCTATCTCTATTCAATTAATTAACATGCTCCCTGAAAAATTCCAAGTTGGATATTCTAGTTTTATTGAATAAGATTTCCAGAATCTCTGACACATGATCTGATCTAAACATAAGATTATTTTCAATCTTTATGTTAAGAGGATAAAGAGAACGTTACATTTATGTAGGAATAACGGGCTTCCCAGGTGGCACCTTTGTAAAGAATCTGCCTGCCAGTACAGGACATGCAGGAGATAAGGAAATGGTAACCTACTCCAGTATTCTTGCCAGTAAAAATCCCATGGACAGAGGAAACTGGCAGGCTATAGTCCATAGCGTCGCAAAGACTTGGACATAACTAAGCATACACACACAATGGCAGTACACATTTGTTCATGTTGTGTTGTATTTAGTTGCTCAGACACGTCTGACTCTTTGCGACCCTATGGACTCTGGCCCCCCAGGTTCCTCTGTCCATGGGGATTCTCTAGGCAAGAATACTGAAGTGGGTTGTCATGCCCTCCTCCAGGGATCTTCCCAATCCAAGGATCAAACCAGGTTTCCTTCATTGCAGGTGGATTCTTCACCATCTGAGCCACCAGTGTAGCCCAAGAATACTGGAATAGGTAGCCTATCCCTTTTCCAGGGGATCTTCCCAACCCAGGAATCAAACCAGGGTCTCATGCATTGCAGACTTTACCGGCTGAGCTACCAGGGAAGCCCAGTGTTTCTCTAACCCCTATCCAAGCTTTAGCGCATCCCACGAATATTTATTGCTCCAAATATTATAGAAAATATTACTCACTGAAAGTAAGCAAACGTTTTCTGCTTAAAATAGTCTTTTCCCAATCATAACGGGAACATAATTTTTAAAAGGAACTTTTTAAGGAAAAAGAATACAGTGATTGAGTAGGAATGGGGGAAATAAATAAGCCTATGTTGGCAACTGATTTTATTGCACAAACTCCCTTTTAAAACAGAGCTGAGACTGCAGCTTTAATGAAAGGTTCCTACAATTCTTTTGACCAAAATATATTCATTAATTGCCTTCAGTGGGCACCTGATTGGAGAAGGAAATGGCAACCCACTCCAGTATTCTTGCCTGGAGAATCCCGTGGACAGAAGAACCTGGTGGGCTGCCATCTATGGGGTCGCTCAGAGTCAGACAAGACTGAAGCGACTTAGAAGCAGCAGCAGCAGCAGGGCACCTGCATCAGAAGAGCCGACTTGTTGGAAAAAAAACCTGGTGCTGGGAAAAATTGAAAGTAAAAGGAGAAGGGGGCAGCAGATGATGAGATGGTTAGATAGCATCACCAACTCTATGGAGATGAATTTGAAAAAACTCTAGGAGATAGTGGAGGACAGGGGAACCTGGTGTGCTGCAGTCCATGGGGTCACAGAGAGTGGGACATGACTGAAAGACTGAAAAACAAGTACCCCAAAGTGCTCTGATTTGAGGAAAGCCAGACAACTTGTTTGGGTATAACTATCAGGCAACAAAATTGATATGATAGAGTTCTCATCCAGGGTATATAACTCATATTAGAGTTAGAATTAATCTCTGAGAAAATATAGCCTACAGTGATCTTAATTGTTTTGACAAATACAGAACATAATCTTTGCCCACTATATTAATCACACCCTGACCTGGTAAATACAAAATGACAAGTGAGGCCCTTATGATGCCCTAATAAAACACATGAGTGTCGGAAATTGTGAACTAAATCCTGCAAATATTCAGAAGAGAATCTTATTGATGAAGTGTTCAGAAGTTCAGTGGTTTGAGTATGTCAGAACATCCCCTCTTAGGGTGTTCCTTGACACTAGGAAAGATGCACAGTGCTCAGTAGGCATCTTGAAATTTTTAAAACAGTATGCACTCCATTTGGGAATAATGTGCAAACCTATTTATAGGATGACTCAGAAGACTCCCAATTTCAACCAAGATCCAAGAGAAGATTTGACAACAGGTTAAGGCTGTGGCAAAAATTTCTCTGCCATTATCAAATATCATGATAATAGAGAATCTAGGGCAGATATGGATGCTTGGTGGAGTCTTTGGCAAACCAAAGTTGGAGAGTTCCAGTGGAGACCCCTTAAGTTCTAGAGCAACATAATATCTTCTGTGTGCTCAGTTGCTCAGTTGTGTCTGAATTTTTGCAGCCCCATGGACTGTAACCTGCCAAGCTCCTCTGTCCATGGGATTTCCCAGGCAAGAATCCTGGAATAGGTTGCCATCTCCTACTCCAGGGGGCCTTCCCAACCCAGTGACTGAAACCACATCTCTCGCATCTCCTGCATTGACAGGCAAATTCTTTACTACTAGTGCCACTTGGGAAGCTCCTGAACTTCTGTAGCATAAAACAACTTTTCATGTCAAAAGTTGCTCCTGTTAAGTTACTGGGCTCCGGCAGGAATTGAAGGATTTACCAGATCTGCTAATCAGAAACTGCGTATGTCATGTGCATTAAATCTTAGCATCAGCAGGATGTAGCAGCAACCCAGTGGACAATGAGAATGATTCAACTGGATTTAGGCATGGTGGAACTAGAGAACACGAGCAAGGCGCCATGCTATAAGAACCTAGGTCTACTGTACCTTACCTCTTCCTCAACTTAAACCATTGGCCTCATGGAGAAATTTACCATGGTAGAAGAAATTAATTTGAACCTGCCTTATAAATTGCTCTGTTTGATATGTTGGCATGAGCAAAAAATTGCCAATGCCATGTGTGTTAGTCACTCAGTGGTGATTTTGTAACCCAACGGACTGTAGCCCACCAGCCTCTTCTGTCCATGGAATTCTCCAGGCAAGAATACTGCTTTGGGTTACTGTTTCCTTCTCCATGGGATCCTCTCGACCCAGGAATCAAACCCACAGCCCCTGCCACATCACCTGCATTGCAGGCAGATTCTTTACCATCTGAGCCACCAGGGAAGCCCATACTACAGCCCAATTCTGAATTTATTTCCCATCACTCTAATCTTAGGTTCTGCTGGATTTGAAGTTCTAGTTCCCATGAGAGTAAGTTTCTACCAAGGGTACAAGAATGTTTCCACTGAGCCATTAGATACAACTCTCATGTAAGCACTTTGAGTTCTTCATGCTGATTGAATAGAAGTCAAAAAAGGTGGTTCTCAACTAACCTTATGATCATCAGGAGCTAGGATTGCTGCTATATACCAGGTGTAAGGAAGCATATGCATAAACTTAAGACATTTGTTCCGGTATCTGTTGGTGCATGTATGCCTGGAGATGACATGAACGGGCAATTGAAGCAACCATGACTCAACTAGACTGTCAGGACCCAGCCCCTTCAGGGATGAAGATCTGTGCCCTACAGCGGAAGTGGAAGAGATGATGAATGTCAGTTGTAAACTTGAGAACAGTTGCAGTGAGTAAGATCGTAGCTCATGGTGATGTCAAATCTTTCATAGATATTTTGGCTAACTATCAGCTCAAAGAGTTGGTAACGGAAGGTACTTAAGAATTAGAACTTTATCTAAACATTGCAAGGGGCAGATTGTAGGAAAAGCTCTACTGCTCACATTCACATCTTTTGGGCAGTTCTGATCTAACCATAACTCTGGAGCTCTCCATGAGTTCATATTCCCTTTATGCTGATAAAGTCCTGCTTCAAGCACACCCAGATTTCTCTCGACCCAAGGCCTTCCCTGATGCCATGAAAGATCAAAAGGTTCAAATAAGAATGCTGTGCAGGAAGTCTCAAGCAGAACTGAGTCCCTCTACCCACATGAGCGACAATGAGAAAGCACCTTTAGTTATATATTTTTCTCATTCTCTGATCCTACTATTCCTACTCCCTCATTATTAATTCTTGGGATTAATACCAAAAAATAAATTATCTGCATCTAATTCCTTATCTTAAGATTCTGTTTTCAGGCTACTCCAAACTAAGACAGACTCTGATTCAGAACTTACAGTCTATTATTTCAGGCCACAAATGCTCACTGCTATTATACTTCTCAATCTCATTCTAAACAGAAATAAAACTATCTTCAGATCTTCAAATAATTAATTGGATACCTTGTTGAAAATTTTGACTTAGGCTTGGGTTGTAAAGTATTTGTGTGTGTGTTCTAGTTCCTGCCTAATATTTATCCCTGGATCTGAATGTAGCTTTTTATATACACTTCTCAGGGGGCTCTAGTGATAAAGAATCCACATGTCAGCGTGACGATGCAAAAGAAGCCGGTTCAATCCCTGAGTCAGGAAGATCTCCTGGAGTAGGAAATAGCACCCCATTCCAGTATTCTTGCCTGAAAAATTCCAAAGTCCGAGGAGTCTGGCAGGCTGCAATCCAAGGGGCTACAAAGAGTTGGACACGACTCACCACACATGCATACACACACTGGCCATGATAAGACAGTAAATTCAATTTAGGTCTCCCATAATATTCTCATTCACCAACAAAGAGTTATAGTTGATTACTCTGAAATGACCTTCATTTCCTAATCCTTCCCCAAATTCAAGAGGTTTTGCTCAGGTCAGTACTTCTTTGAAGAGTATCCTTCCATAGGGACCAGAATAAACAGGTTAAACTCAGGGAAAAATGGTAACTTTTTAAATACGAATTTAAGCCTTCTAGTGTTCTGCATATTACTGATCTAATTTGATAGGCATGAATCCAAACCATAGATGGGAAATGGCTCTTGTAAGAGAGGATATAAGATTTTAAATATTTAGCACTGCTAAAAATATCAGAAGCACTATTATTGTTTTGCTTTTAAATTGTGGCAAAACACAACATAGTATGAATTATACAATAATTTTTAAATGTACACTTCATATAACAAGTGAATTCACATTGTTGTGCACCATCATCCATCTCTAGAATTCTTTTCATGCTGTGAAACTGAAATTCTCTATCTACTAAACAATAACTTCACATTTCCCTCCCTCTTCTCAAACCCCTGTCCACCACCATTCTCCTTTCTTTCTTGATAAAGTTGTCTAAACTGCATACCTCATATAAATTTAAGTATACAGTGTTTGCGTTGTATAACTGGTTTATTTTATTTAGCATAATATCTTCACTGTTCATCCCTGTTGTATCATTGGCCAGAATTTCATTTCTTTTTAAGGCAGAATAATATTCCATTGTATGGTTAAGCTATTATAGGATATTATTATCTATTCATCTATCAATGGATACTGGTACTATTTCCATTTTGGGGCTATCGTGAATAATATTGTAATGAACAATGCTTGTGCAAATATCTCATTGAGATCCTGCTTTCAATTATTTTGAGCATATGCCCCAAAGAGGAATTATTGGCTCATATGATAATTTTGTGTTTAATCTTTTGAGGAGCTATCATATTATTTTGCATAGTAGCTGCAACATACTATATTCCCACCAATAATACACAAGGATTCCAATTTTTCCACACCCTTACCAACACTTGCAGTTTTCTTTTTTTTTTTTTAATAACAACCATCTTAAAGAACGTGAGATGATATCTCATTGTGGTTTTGATTTGCATTTCCCCAATGAGATGGTTGGATGGATTCACTGACTCTAAGGACATGAGTTTGGGTAAACTCTGGGAGCTGGTGATGGACGGGGAGGTCTGGCAGGCTGCAATTCATGGGGTCACAGAGTCGGACAGGACTGAGCGACTGAACTGAAACTGAATGGTTAGTGATGTTGAACATCTTTTCATGTGCTTATTGGCCCCTAAATATTCTCTAAAGGAATGTCTAAGTAATTTGCCCAGTTTTTAAAATCAGGTTGATTGATTTTTAGTATTGAGTTGTAGAAGTTTTTATATATCTGAGATATTATCTCCTTATAAATATGATTTGCAAAAATTTTCCGCCATGGGGTGGGTTGCCTTTATATCACTGTTGATTGCGTCCTTTGATGAACACAATTTTAAAAAATTTGCTAATGGTTTGACCTTTTTTCTTTATTTTTTAATTGGGGATAATTGCTTTACAATGTTGTGTTGGTTTCTGTTGTACAGCAATTCAAATCAGTCACAATTATATTTATATCTCCTCCCTCTTGAGCCTCCTTCCCCTCTCCAATCCCTCACCTCTAGGTTATCATAGAGTGCCAAGCTGGGCTCCCTTTGTTACACAGCAACTTCGCTCTAGCTCTCCGCTCTACACATGATAGTGTATAAGGACAATGCTACTTTCTCAATTCATTCTACCCTCTTCTTTCTCCACTGTGTCCACAAGTCCATTCTATCTGCATCTCCATTCCCTCTCTGCAAATAGGTCCATCAGTATTATTTTTCTAGAAAAATATTTTGATATTCAGTTTATCTGTTTTTCTTTTGTTGCCTGTGCTTTTGGTGTCATATCCAAGAAATCATTGTCAAATCTGATACTATGAAGACTTTCTCCTTACGTGTCTAGTAAGATGTTTATAGTTTAGATTTTATGTTAAAGTCTTTGATCTATTTTCAATTAAGTTTTGGATATAGTGCAATGTAAGAGTCTTGATTCTTTCTTTTCCATGTGGTTATCCATTTTTTTCAGCATCATTTGTTGAAAAACTGTTCTTTCCCCACTTAATAGTTTTGGTGCCCTGGTTGAAAATAATTTGAATTTATGTATAAAGGTTTTCTTTCTGGAAAACTCTCTGATTCCACTATCTGTTGCTAAGTCACTTGAGTCGTGTCCAACTTTGTGCAGCGCCAGAAAAGGCAGCCCACCAGGCTCCCCCCTCCCTGGGACTCTCCAGGCAAGAACACTGGAGTGGGTTGTCATTTCCTTCTCCAATGCATGAAAGTGAAAAGTGAAAGTGAAGTCCCTCAGTTATGTCCGACTCTCAGTGACCCCATGGACTGCAGCCCACCAGGCTCCTCTGTCCATGGGATTTTCCAGGCAAGAGTACTGGAGTGGGTTGCCATTGCCTTCTCCTATGACCCACCTCCTAGAATAATGGAAATAGAAACTAAAGTAAACAAGCGGGCGCTGCTGCTGCTGCTAAGTCACTTCAGTTGTGTCCGACTCTCTGCGACCCCATAGACAGCAGCCCACCAGGCTTCCCTGTCCCTGGGATTCTCCAGGCAAGAAGACTGGAGTGGGTTGCCATTCCCTTCTCCAATTCCACTGTCTAAGAACAAAGTTGGTGGTCTCACAATCCCTAATTTCAAAGCTTATTATAAAGTTACAGTAATCAAAACATTATAATATTGGCATAAAAACAGACATCCCACTGTCTATGCCTGTCTTTATGCCATTATTATAATGTTTTGATTACTGTAACTTTATAATATGCTTTGAAATTAGGGATTGTGAGACCTCCAACTTTGTTCTTTTTGAAGGTCTTTGACAAGATTCTACATGCACTGGAGATAGATTTTTCTACTTCTGCAAATAAGGCTATTGAGATTTTTGACAGGAATTGCCGTGAATCTGTAGCTCAGCTCGGGTAATATCAACATCTTAACAATATTAATTCCTCTAATCCGTGAACATCGGATGTGTTTCTGTCTATTTATGCCTTCCTTTCTCTCAGTGATGCTGCGTGGTTTTCAGTGTACATGTGTTCTGTTTGCCTGGTTAAGTTTATTCCTAAGTATTTTCTTTTTGCTGCTACTGTAAATGGGATTGTTTCTTAATTAGTTTCTTTATTATTCATTATTAGCATGTAAAAAAACGACAAATGTTTTATATGTTGATTTTGTATCCTTTAAATTTGTTGAATGTGTTTAATAGTTTGAAATATTAGGGAGGAATCTTTAGGATTTTCTACATATAAGAACATTTCATTTACCTGCAGAGAAAATATATAACTTCTGCATTTCCAGTTTGGATGCTTTTTATTTTTCTCGCTTAATTGCTCTGGCTAACACTTAAAGAAAATGCAAAAGTTGGCATCTTTGTCTACTTCCTTGGAGGAAAACCTTTCAGTCTTTCACCATTGATAAGATGTAAACAGTTGCCTTTTCCCTTATATTGCTTAATATTTTGAGACAATTTCCTTCTCTTCCTAGCTTGTTCAGTGTTTTTATCAAAAGAATATTGAATTTTTTACTTCATTAATATGGTGTTTCATACTAATTGATTTTTGTATGTTGAAACATCCTCACAGATCTGGAATAAACCCCACTTGGTAATGGTATGTAATCCTTTCAACATGCTGTTAAATTCTGTTTGCTAGATTTTTGAATCAGTATTCATCAGGGATATTGATCTGTAGTTTTTTTCTTGTAGTATCTTTGTGTGGCTTCAGTATCAGTCTCATAGAATGAGTATAGAAATGTTCCTATTTTTTCAATTTTGGGGGAAGAGTTTGAGGAAGATTTTTGTTAATTTTTCTTTAAATATTTGGTAGAATTTACCAGTGAAGCTGTCTGCCCTTGGGCTTGTCACTGTTGGGATATTTTTGATTACTGATTCAATATCCTTATTGGTTATGGATCTGTTCAAATTTTCAATTTCTTCATGGTTCAGTATTCTTAGGTTGTATGTTTTTAGGACATTATCCTGTTAATTTGCTTGTTAGCTTACAGTTGTTCTAGTATACTTTTTATAATGAAGTATAGTTGATTAAGAATATTATATTAGTTTCTGATGTATAACTTATTGATCTAATATTTTATAGGTTATATTCCACTTAAAGTTATTATAAAATATATTTCCCTGTGCTGTACAATATATTCCTGTTCCTTATTTACTGTGCAGAGAGTAGTTTAATCTCATACCCATATCTCACCTATCCCCTCCTTTCTTCTCCTAACTTATAACCATTAGCTTGTTCGTTGTATCTGTGAGTCTGTTTCTTTTTCAAAATAGTCATGTTTTACTTTTAAAATTCCACATATAAGTGCTAAATACAGTGTTTGTCTCTCCTCTGTCTTATTTCACAAACATAATACTCTTCAGGTCCATCCATGTTTTGCCAATGGCAGAATTTCATATTTTTCACGACTAATATTCCATTGTGTGTGTGTTTATACACCATATTTTCTTTATCAATTTACCTGTTGATGGAGACTTCATTTACTTCCATACTTTGGCTATTGTAAGTAATGTTGCTATGAATATTAGGGTGCATGTGTATTTTCAAATTACTGCACTCATTTTCTTTGGATATATATACAGGAATGGAACTACTGGATATGGAAGATCTATTTTTAGGTTTTTGAGGAACGTCCATACTGTTCTTCGTAGTGACTGCACCCTTTTATAGTCCTATCAAGACTGTATTCCCTTTTCTCCACATCGTCACCAACACTTGTTTTCTGTGGACATTTTAACAGGTGTAACATGATATCTCATAAGTTTCATTGGCATTCCTTTGATGATTAGCAACATTGAGCATTTTTTCATGTGCATGCTGGCCATCTGTACACCTTCTTTGGAAAAATGTCTATTCAAGTCTTCTGCCCATTTTTGATTGGGTTCTTTGATTTTTTGATATTAAATTATATGAGCTATTTATAAATTTTTATATTAATTCTTAATCATATCATTTGCAAATGATATATTTGGAAGGTAATTATATAATGGAAGGAAATCATATATTTCCTTTCATTCAGTAGGCTGCCTTTTGCTTTGTCTATGGTTTCCTTGCTGTGCAAAAGATTTTGATTTTACCTCCCATTGGTTTATTTCTGCTTTTGTTTCTTTTGCCTTAGGAGACAGATGCCAAAAATATTGCTACTGTTTAAGTCAAAGAATGTTCTACTTTCT
Organism: Capra hircus; assembly: GCF_001704415.2. NCBI lineage: Eukaryota > Metazoa > Chordata > Mammalia > Artiodactyla > Bovidae > Capra > Capra hircus. The sequence continues at coordinate 54,389,874 of NC_030818.1, forward strand.
CTTGTAGGTTGTTTAGTTTCAGGTCTACATTTAGATCTTTAATACATGTTGAGTTTATATTTGTATTAAAGTGTGAGGACATGTTTTAATTTTTCTTTTATGTGAAGCTATCCAGTTTTACCAGCATAACTTATTGAAGAGGCTGTCTTTTCTTCATTGTGTATTCTTGCCTCTTTTGTCACAGATTGATGACCATTATGGTGTAGGCTTATATCTGAGTTCTCTGTTCCATTCCATTGATCTGCGTCTGATGTTAGGTTAGTCATTCTTGCCTTCTTTTGGTTATTTGCATGGAGTATTTCCCTTTCCCCTTTCCTTTCACTTTTAACTTTTGTGTTTCTTTAGATCTAATGTGAGTCACTTGTAGACAACCTATAGCTGGACATTTGAAAAATATCCACCTCTCCCAGTCTTTACAAATTGGCTCTGTGAAGGGAAAGGCCTTCACTCATTAACCTGACATAAATACTGAAGAGTTTTTTCAGGCCTTTTTAAGCATGCCTATTTCCTGGATCTCTGTGCTTTTCCCATTCAATATTCCAGTTTTCATGGCTGCTTATTAAATGTCTTAGATTTTCCTCAGAGTTTCATCTCGGCTTCTTCTCAGGGTCTTAGATGCTCTTTGTGTTTCTCTGCCCATACTTTCTTGCCCCAGTAGCTCACAGATTTGTAACCTTCCTATAGTTCTTAGATGCCATGGTGCCTGCCACTGCTTTCAGTGAGCTCCAATCTGATATCCAAACCATGCCACCATTTCCACCATAGCTCCCTATTAGGCAAAACAAAACCCAGTTACTTAAGGAAGCCAAAGACAGCCCAGAACAATGCAAACAAGTTTGACTTTTCCCCCCATTGCATGGGAGGAAACAGGAATTGCACAGCTTCCTCCTGACCATGCTTTGCCAGGGAAGAGGCAGTTATGGGTAAGCAAAAACATGCAAAAATTTCGTTCCATAGTAAGTGTAGCTTTTTCTTTGTTAAACATCTGTATGGCTACTACAAATCCATAACTGGTTTCTAGAGGTCCCACAAAGCTACTTTGGTCAGTGTTTGATCTTTACTTTGTGTTTCCACGAGTGAACCCAGGCCTAGAGCTTCCTAGTCTGCTCCTTGCCATTGGCACTCCTCGGCACTAACATTTTTTTAAAACATTATTAATGACCTATTGTAGTTAATACAGTTCATTTTATTACCTTAAAAATTCCACATCTTCAACCATAAGTACTGACCTCTTTGATTTGGTTATTAGACAATGACACAGCAACAGAGATCATATGACTTATCCATTACCAGCAAATTTAGTGATCACAGTATTGTGAATGCTTATTTTGCTTGATGATTCAGCTGTACACAGTATTTTATAGACTGTTATACTTCCACTGTCTGAAAGTTGTCATACATATTATTGATGCTCAAAAGTGATGATGTCGTCTTAATGACACATTGAGCCTATTTATCCATGACCTAAGCCATGAGCCAACTGTTTATAAAAGCTGACTTCTAAAATTAAAGTTGACTTCATATTCTTCAACACTTAGTGAAGGAAAAGCTACAGATCTTCTGAAGATAATCTATGTTTCCTGGATACTTTAGGTCCTTGGAAGTATATAAAGTTTTTATCTTTTAAATCATCAATTGTAGCTCAGAAAGTCAGAAGTTGAGATTTATCTAATTTCCACCCATCAGGAATATGCATCCTCTATTATCCCAGCGTGCTATTTTTGGAGGAAATATCTCAGATAACTCTATTTGCTTGAGATTAATTACTTCTTCTCTATCTTCTCAAATATACTATATATTCAGTTATGTTTCAGTCCATGTTCACATACTGCTTTGTAGATACTTTTCAGGTGTCTGACTCTTTAGCCTCCTTGAATAAATTATATAATAATCATTCTTAGTCCACATCTCGTTATTCAAGAAGTAACTGCAATTCTTTCTTACACTGCTATCACAAATATCCTTTCTCACTAGTATCAGCCCCTTTCAGGTGTCATTTCCTCATAAATTATTAATTATACACAGACACTGCTTGCTTTTATCACCATTCCACTGTAGAACCCCAAATTTCCTACTGGATAATGGTCACACTGCTTCGTGACCCTCCTTAGTTTAGCCTTATACTACACTTCCACATTTATGTTCCCCTGTCTGCATCATGTTTCCTGTGACTGCACTTGTTTTCAGACCTGAACATATGCTGTTCTTTTTTCCTTGAATGCTCATCCCAGTCATCTACCTTACCAAATTTATTCATTATACATTTCATTCATGTAGCATATATTTAATTATTGTTTTCTCATTTCTAAATTGTATCTCTTGCATTAATCCTTCCCCAAATGCTTCAGTCCCCAATGTGTTCTGATTTCTTTTGCCTTATACAGCAGTCATTTCTTTATCTTCCCCATTTGGCACATTGAGTACAATTTCTTGGCATATTTACTTATCTTTTTTCTGCCTATATCCTATGTTCTCAGCTAGACTGTATGTTTCTCAAAGCCAGGAAACAAACAGTAAAGCTTGTTACAGTGCTCTCAGCAGTATTTACATTTAATTATGTACCTGAACACTTATTATTTTCCTTGACCACAAGAGAAATGATGGGCAGTGTTGATGTTTACTCAATAAGCTTTGGTAAAACAAATAGAACCAATGACTTTTTTCCAGAAATCACACCCATAAAACATTGCTCACTCTCCTGTATTAAAACATTTAATTCAAATTTAAGGGCAAAGTCAATGGCATTGTCTAGATGCTCCTCTGATGTCTGCTGACTATTTTTCAGGATTTGCCAAGAAGCTTTTGAATTTTAAAAGTTTCTTGGCTAGTGTGAAGAATACTTCTTTCAACCCATTAAATCATAGAATGCATAAACCAAGAGAGTTATGCCATGCTCAAGTGTTAATAAGAAAAGTTGCCAGTAAGCTCAACTTAGGACCTGGCTCAGAGAATGCATTCCATATATAGTTGTGAATCAATATCAGTGGTTGCCTTTCTCAGCGTTTACACAAATTAAGGGAGCAGGGCAGTTGAAACAGTGGTTTACTGATTTAGTGCTGGAAACCACTGTACACCTATTGTGGTGGATCCTCCATCAATAGATCATTCTCAGCCTGGGTGGTATTTTCATCACCTTGTGGAGATGAGCAGTGATTTGAACAGAACTATCTTTAAATAAGGCTCTCCATGTGGCACAGACAGTTAATCTGCCTGCAATGCAGAAGACCCGGCTTCGAACCCTGGGTCAGGAAGATCACTTGGAGAAGGAAATGGCCACCTGCTCCAGTATTCTTACCTGAAGAATTATATGGACAGAGAAGCCTGTTGGACTACAGTCCATAGGAACATTTTGGACTAAGTGTTTCTTCATCCACAATTCCTCATCTCTTTGGGACTTTGTGTCTAAGCTGATATAAAGCATAGGTGTCCTTGTCTCCCAATATGTTACTACATTGCTAAGAAATAAAACGTTTTACCAGAAGTCTTCTAGAGACATACTATAACTCGCTAACCTGTAGAGATCATTCAAATGGGAGGAATTTCAAGAACTCAGATGAATATGTTTTTTCCCCCTCACTCCTCAAGCCATAGCTGAAAGATTACAGCACACTCTTTCTTAGTAGTGAGACAGCGGCCCTCTTTCTGTAGTTGAGATAAAAATATTTTGAAATGAATAAAATATTTTAAAATTAATGGACCTCTCTATAATTTTTTTCTTGATTCAATTTCTTCTGAGAACACATTAAGTTTCATAAGTTTAGCCCAGGGCTAAACATGGCCCAGAAAATTCTAACACATGATTTTCTCATTAGATTCACTTTGAAAGCGAATAAAAACCACATGGAAAAACACACACAAAAAATAAATTCCTGGACAATAAAGATGATCCAGAGTTTTCTTTACATGTCACTTACCTACTCTTATACCCAATTTCTAAAAACACAAAGTATTTTTAATCAGTTTTCAAGAAGATGCTCCAATCTTCTATAAGCATGCATTCAAAGGAGGAAAACATTCTTCAGGTGTCAAGATTAAATGTGTTTATTTCGAGTTAGTGGATACAGTGGTATTTTAGATACCAGCACTCCAAGCTACACCTATGTATTTGCCTCTAAACCTTCACACGTTGTCAGTTTCCATTCCTCTAACATTCCATCATTGGGCTTCCTATTACTAGCAAAGTCATAGTTCAGTTTTTTTTTTTTTTTTTAAGTAAGAGCAAGATGATCACCACATTGTGCTTCCAGTGCCCCCAGAAGGATTATAATTCTTTTAAACAAAGGTTTATTGTTTTCAGTAGGGGGGGAAATTGATAACAAGAGCACTAGTAATGGCACGACTAGAAGAGAAAGAACAGAATACAGATTAAAAGAAACATTTTAGGCTGGATGAGTTAGTTTCTCCTTCGTAAAAACTCCACATAATATTATGGACATGATGTCAAAGTTAAATTGTTCAATTTGTGGGCCACACACTTAAGCGCATTGGCTAGTACATTTTTGCACTTAAACAGAAGCAATACAAGCTTTATGTTCTACCATTACACTTCCAGTTTGTCACTTATTAATATACCTGCCAACCTAATGATTCTTGCATGCATTAGAGTTTGCTTTTGTAGAGTTAATTTTATTTTCCCCATCCCTCCCACTCCCGTAAACACTGCAATGTGAACTCTGCCCAATTTTATGAGAATGTTGCAAAGGACAGCTCTGTGCCACCTCGGGACAGGAATTTCCTGTCTCTTCCCCAGGCTAGAGACGGATCAGTGGTATTGATCTCCTCTCACCTTACATGCAAACAGACACTGTTCCTTATTTCCCCCATGCCAGAGGCATATGAGTCAGCAGGTATGCATACAAAAATGGAATCAAAAAGGAAAAAAAAAAAAAAAGAAAAAGAAAGAAAAAGCTTTCTTGTTAAAGCCTATCGTCCTAGAAGGAATCCATTGCTTTGAATTCACTTAAAGCCTGTACAGGCGAAATGTGTTTCTTCTGAGAACCTCGTCTCACTCGTGTCTGGAATTCTTCAGGCTTTTCTCTCTTCACAAGGGGCTTCTTCTCTGGTGCCTTCATCTTCCAGGACACGACAGGTGAGTTGACAGCTGCTGTCCCATAGACCTTCTGGTATTTTGTTGAGGCCACATACGATGCTTTCACCGTAAGGACAACAGCATTCATCAGGTTTTTAGCTGCCTGGATGAGTGACGTGGCACTGTCCAGCTAGAGTAGAAGAATGAGATAAAAGTGGGTTAGTCAAGGCCCAGCATTCAGAAGATGGAGGTGCAATTTCACAGTTAAAACAAAGTTGCGTCTGTGCAGGTATACAGTATTTCCATAAAGGAGCAGATTATTACATGATAAGGTGAATAGGTTAAAAAACAGTCACCCGTCTTCTATTCCTAATCCCACCAGAAGAAGGAGAAAAAAAGGGGATATTTGATGATACACAGTTTTCTAAAATCTCAATACCTTTAAAGACAAAACTTTTTTTTCATCACGTAAGAATTCCAACATAACAGAAATTTTCCAAAGTTGAACAGCTAATGTTATTACATTAGGCTGACTGGTAATGATAACAATTACTTAAATGTTTGAAAAGCATTTGGCAGGCACTGAAGAATAAAAAGTTATAAAGGTTTTCCATCTCAGTTTTATGGTCCTCCCAGTGAAAGTGTCTATTTATAAATAATTTCTCCACCCTGACCTCTGGATTGATAGGGATGCAGGCAGCTAGACAGAAGAATATATCCATGGATACATTGACTTTTTAATTAGATGTCTGATATTCTACAGTATCTATCTGACTTTTCTCAGGTCTTAAATGTACCTCATATAAAAATATCAACAATCGTGTTAGGTGTGTTTAGATCAGAGAGCACTCAATAAGACCCCCCTATTCATGTACTAAATGAAATATTGTTTTTTTTTAAGAAGTGCCAAATGCTACTTTAAGAACTTTTCCCCACTCAACTCTCACAACAATGCTATGACGTAGGTATTACTGTCATTGCCACCATATGGTGAGAGATCTAGTGTACGCAGAGATCTAGTAATTTTCTCAAGTTTACACAGCTTAAGTGATAGGGTCCTTCAAGACTGTACTACTGTGCCATACTGCCACCCTATTGGGTAGGAGGACTTTAAAATTGTTAAGACAAGTCACAGCTTAGAGCAGCATAGGTGTGGAAATTCACATCCAGACTCTAAGGCCAGGGATTTTTCAAGTTACCTCTTTTCTGCTTTTCACCAGTTAGGCAGCATGTTACATACTTCATACTAGACCATTCAATATCTGTTTCAAACTCCTGGACCACAAAAGCTGAAAAAGTTCAAAACTGCATTTCCCAGACTCCCATTCAGTCAGGACTGTATGTGTCACCCAGTGACAGGAAAGAATTAACAGCTGGACTACAAATAATACTCCAGCTTCAGGGATGCCTGAATGTAATCGGCTCTTCAAACTTATAGTATCAGTTAAGGAAACGTATCCCATTGCAGCTAAATGAGGATATCAAGGCTGTTGCTATGGAACGTGCTCCTAGTTGCTGAGGCTGTTCACTGTATAACTTGTAATCAATGACTGTAGCTACATCAGAGAATGGGAATGAGGCATACAACCTTCTGGGTGTGAGGAATTAACAGTGTTTATGCCCAGTGACCCCAAACACTGTGACTCTCCAGGTGATATGACCTGCATTCACTTAACTTGTCATTTCCTGTGAACCAAGCAAGTCTCAAGTGGTGACTGGGGACATCAGATGTTATATCTAAGGGCTCTATTATGTTGTCCTGGCTATTATCTGTTTTACATCCTGTATTAAAGCTAAATAAACATATTCTGAGCTTAAAAAATTCTATGAGAAATAAACTCAATTCTTCTACCACAAAAAGCTTATAAAATCAGGTCATTGGAGAAGACAACAGAAGGAGCTTTTTAAGTATGAATTTCTTACAATGCCATAAAATTAAGGCTTCACCATACACACACACTCATACATACACACATAAATTAAACATCAGTATTACACTGACTCCACAATAAAATAGAGAAGCAGAGATTTGTGGATTAGAGCCATGACTCAAGGAATATATAATTGACTGCTTTGCAAATTAAATCAACCAAATGGATAGAGTAATTACTTACATTACCAATTCTATTACACTGTATAAGATGTCCATATACCAAAATAACCGTTTAACCAATAATTTTTACTTTATACAGCATAAATTTCTAAAGTCAGCTAAGAAAAAGAAAATTCTAGATTATTCACATTAATAGAATGGAAGCCAAGCACAGATTAGTGCAGTGATGTTCTAAATATGGTCTCTGAACCAGCAATATCAGCATCACCTGGGAACCTTTTCAAAATGCAATCTCTTAGGCCAATCCCAAAATTCCAGAATAAAAAACTGGTAATCCAGGAGATTCTGATTTATGCCAAAGGTTGAGAACCTCTGGATTAATGAAACCCAAAGACTATCTCAAGGCTTGTTTCATCCAATGATTTCAAGACTTTCACCATCCACAAGTTTGGTAACATCACAGCTCATTAACTGATTGAATTTCACTTTTTCACCTTCAATGATACTTTCAGGTAGGAATATAAATAATGAAGAAAAGAGATAAGATAGCAACGTGCTGGGACAATTAGGAGATCAATCATGCTTTCTTTAGAGCTAGATACAATACCCCTCAGCCAATTGACAGTTCCCCATAAAAGTCTGTCAGGTTTCAAAAACGAGCAATATTCATTCACAAAGTTAGTTGATTCTATTGTGGGCTATGAGCGAAGAGAGGATAGAATGATATTAATACATCAGGGACAGTTGTGTTGATTTGTTTTGGAGCAACAGAATTAGTAGAAGTAGAATAAGACAAAGTATGTCTATTGTATTTTAAATTGTCCTTGGAAAAGCAAATCTTGGGAGAACTGAGTAAGTTCAAAGAGAAGAATTACAAGTAATCTGGAGATTTTTACCACAGATTCCATTTTCAGATAGATGGTGTCTAATTCTGCTGCAAAAATATGATAGCCTCTTTCTTCTTCAGAACCCCTTTGTTCTCCCAGCCTGACGCACGAATCCTGTGAATAAACCTAACACATTGGTTGAGAGTGAGATGATTCTGCATGATTGAGCCAATGATTTTGTTCAAACCACCTGGTAGGGGAGGTACTAAACTTATGGCAAGGCAAAATGAGGGGTGAGGTCCAGCTAAGCCAGAGCAAATACATTCCAAGATAGTAAGGCCAATCCAAAATCAATGCAAAATTTGACTTTTTCTTAAAAATTGAATTCCCTAAGGGTAAATTTTACCATTTGCTCTTTACCCACCATAATGATTTAGATCATTTTCAGCACCATCATAATCTGTTTTATTTAAAAATGGGTTTCCTTTATACTTGTCCAAAACAGCATTGAGACCTGGTTTCCAAGTGGAACATTTTGTTAAAAATTCACTTTCTAAAGAAAATACCTTAGAAACCATAAAGCTACATTTCAAGATAATATTTAAACAGAAGGTTTATGAAAACTTATTTCACATAACGGCATTCTATTTCGTGATGTATACTGTAACTAAGGCATTTTCAAAAAAAAACATGTTAAAGAATATGTGTAAACGAAGTTCTTATAATAACAACCAACATTGATTGAATGTTTAGAAGTTGCTTGGCATTGCTTTAGTCCTTTTAGTTAATTTTCATGACTCAAGAGTCAAAGGAGAAGGCAATGGCAACCCACTCCAGTACTCTTGCCTGGAAAATCCCCTGGACGGAGGTAGGCTGCAGTCCAAGGGGTCTCTAGGAGTTGGACACGACTGAGCGACTTCACTTTCACTTTTCACTTTCATGCATTAGAGAAGGAAATGGCAACCCACTCCAGTATTCTTGACTGGAGAATCCCAGGGATGGAGGAGCCTGGTGGGCTGCCGTCTATGGGGTCGCACAGAGTCGTACACGACTGAAGCAACTTAGCAGCAGCAGCGGCAGAGTCAAAAATCCTTCAAATAGAAACCTCTACAACACCTTTTACAGATGAAGAAAGGAAAACTTAGGGAGGTGAGGTAAGGTAAATTGTTCTTGTTCAGTTCAGTTCAGTCACTCAGTCGTGTCCAACTCTTTGTGACCCCATGAACCGCAGCACGCCAGGCCTCCCTGTCCATCACTGACTCCTGGAGTCCACCCAAACTTATGTCCATTGAGTCGGTGATGCCATCCAACCATCTCATCCTCTGTCGTCCCCTTCTCCTCCTGCCCTCAATCCCTCCCAGCATCAAGGTCTTTTCAAATGAGTCAGCTGTTCGCATCAGGTGGCCAAAGTATTGGAGTTTCAGCTTCAACATCAGTCCCTCCAATGAACACCCAGGACTGATCTCCTTTAGGATGGAGTGGTTGGATCTCCTTGTTGTCCAAGGGACTCTCAAGAGTCTTCTCCAACACCACAGTTCAAAAGCATCAATTCTTCGGCACTCAGCTTTCTTTATAGACCAACTCTCACATCCATACATGACCACTGGAAAAACCATAGCCTTGACTAGACGGACCTTTGTTGACAAAGTAATGTCTCTGCTTTTGAATATGCTGTCTAGGTTGGTCATAACTTTCCTTCCAAGTAGTAAGCATCTTAATTTCATTGCTGCAGTCACCATCTGCAGTGATTTTGGAGCCCCCCAAAATAAAGTCAGCCACTGTTTCCACTGTTTCCCCATCCATTTGCCATGAAGTGATGGGACCAGATACCATGAATCGGCAAAGTAGGAATCAGGACCCGTACTATCCTTTTCTCATCAAAGCCGAACAGCTGAATCACTATACTGCGTTACTTCCCTTAAGCCTCACTCAGTTTCTGGGATCTTGTTTCTCAGTCACAACCTGTCATTCAAAATGAACAGATCTCAATTATTAACTCTGTCTGGGCATCCTACGGGCTTCCCAGGTGGCTCAGTGGTAAAGAATCTGCCTGCCAGTGCAGGAGATGCAAGAGGTGTGGGTTCAATCCCTGGGTCGGGAAGATCTCCTGGAGCAGGAAATGGCAACTCACTCTAGTATTCCTGCCTGGAAAGTTCCATGGACAGAGGAGTCTGGTGAGCAACAGCCCACAGGGTCACAAAAGAGTCAGACATGACTGATCACACATGAACAGGGAATCCTATAAACATCATGACTGAGTCTAGCGAGAGCTTCTATCTCCTGATCTGTGTCTTATCCTCAGAGCCTGGATTCTTTATAACTTTGTCTCTGGGTGTTGGATGTGCAGCATGCATGCATACTAAGTCGCTTCAGTCCTATCTGTCTCTTTAAGACCTTATAGACTGTAGTCCGGCAGGCTCCTCTGTGCATGGGATTCTTTATGCAAGAATACTGGAGCGTGTTGCTATGCCCTCCTCCAGGGGCTCTTCCTAACCCAGGGATGGAACCCATATCTCTTGCATGGAACCCACATCTCTCTTTACCTCTGAGTCACTGGGGAAGCTTTCAGGTGTGCTATTGCCCAGTAATCCTTCCTGGCCCTTATGCTGTTCTCCTGGCTTGGATTCACCATAATGGCAGCAATGTCTGGGGTCTGAGCCCTGCAGATTTGTCTTGTACTTGCTCAGTTTCTCTGAAGCACATTCAATCTATGGCAGTAATGACTGGCTCTACACTCAGGTGGAGCTCAGCTACTCTGATGAGTGTTCTAAGCCTTTAACTGGGCTGGTCTTCCTAGCTTAATAAGTCTCAAAGGTACCCTAGTCATTCCTCAAGCTGGCCTACATATATACTGACTAGACTCACCCACAGAAAGATACTTGTATATTTTCCTGTTCAAAGGCCTTTCTACTTCTTTGAGTATGCACATGCCCATGTGAACTCTCTCATGCTGGATTCTTTGCAACCCCATGGACTGTAGCCCACCAGGCTCCTCTGTCCATGGGATTCTCCAGGCAAGAAATTCGAGTGGGTTGCCATTTCCTCCTCTAAGCGATCTTCCTGATCCAGGGATCAGACCTGCATCTCCCGTGTTTCCTGCATTGTAGGCAGATTCTTTACCACTTGAGCCATTGGGGAAGTCCTAAAATTCCTCTATCAAGTCTAAGACAAGTGGCTACTTAATTAAAAAAAAAATAATAGCTTACATTTAGCATATGTGACACTGAGTCATTCTCTGGACTGGCTTCTCAAGTTTCCCTTCTCTCACCCAATCTCATTATGATAGATGAAATACTATTGTGTTCAACCGGGACTTGGAAGGGCCATACAGCTTGTCCTGTATCATGATGGTAGTAAGTGGTAAAGCCAAGATTCAATCCCAGAAAGCCTAATTCCAGAGTCCATGCTCTATCCATTGCTTCGTGCTGTTTTCCCAGAGTTGTGATAGCAGACGAATCCACAGTCCTAAATTTCATCAAACTGTGCTAGACTAAGTCTCCCCATTCCATCCCATAGGTGTCTGTTGTCCCTAACCACAGAAATTAGGCTTCTTCTAATTCTGTCATTATTCTTTTTAAAATATCAAAGCACTATTTTAAAAAGGCAACAGATGTTTGCTCACATCTTGTTCTATTACAGTCCATGAAAAGCAAATAGGGGTGGGAGAACTGTTTTACAGTCATTTTTATAGAGTTTTTCTGGCTCTTTTTCTGCCTCTCTTACCACTCTATTCTTCTTCACCTCATTTAACACCTAATAGATATTTTTTTCCCTGCATTTTCTTATTTTGTGTTTTGAATAGGGAGAAATACTAAGGGGAAGACTTTCCTGAATTATGATTCTTCCATTAATCAATATTTGTGCTAATTCCTCATGTCAAAGCTGAAGATTGTTGTGAAAAGTGCTTATAATGAATCTTTAAAGTTTAGAGGATCATCTGGAGATTTCGGAAACCCCATGTCCTTAAGTTTTATGCTATTTCATTAACATGGGGTTAATATTGCAAGAGGTGCTTAGTTTCAGTAGAAAAAGAATTTGACACAAACGTGACTGCAAGACTCAAATCACACATGAGGGTGCAACTACATTCTTGAAACACTAATTATCATTTACTCTACCTTACATCCATCTACTTACACATTTATTCATCTAAGGATTTCTTCACAATAGATACCGATCGTAACTATGTTGTGTCAACCACTGGGCTTAAGTGTTGGGTATACAAATATTAAACCAAAAGATTTAATTTTTGTTCAGTTTCTAAGTCAAGTCCAACTCTTTGTGATTCCTATGAAGTTTTAATGCTCTATTATATATCCTTTAGTTGGATGTGAGGTGCTAAAATCCCAGAAAATAGAGGAATCTACCTTGAATCAGATAGGGATAGGGTAGGATAATAAAGCTTACTGGTGGACATGATGTCTAAGCTCACTTTGATGGACTGAACAGAACATTGTTGGTGCCTAGATGGTTAAGAATGCTGAAGAAGGACAATTTTAAATATCATACAGATGGGTGTATATGGATGAATTCATCCAGGTGATATTAATAGAAACAAGAGGGATGCTGCAGTGCTCAACTGTTGAGTTTAACTGTGGACAAATGGAGTAGTGTGTGTGCTATAAGTAAGCAGAGTGAGTTATCAGAGAGAGAGCTGAAATTCTGTGAGTGAAATTCAAGAAAACCATGTTTTGTTTATATCAGTTTTCCCAGTTCTGCATACTCTAAGTATACAACTTATGTCAATTTCTGATTTCTTCTTCCCTTCACATTCCTTATTTAGTGTTTCTACAGAGAGACATGATAGAATGTAGATGAAATATTAAATCCATATTCTGCCCTCAGGTCAAAAAGCCCAGTGAATCTACTAAAATTTTTTTCAGCATTATACTTCTACTACCAAAATCAATATTCTTTTAATAATCTAAGACATAACATCATCAAGAAATATCTTAACTATTCACTTGACAGACAAGGCTACTTTTGATTCTGTTAAGTAATTAGCAATCCCTCACCCTTGATAATAATGGTGAACTTTCTGGGACTAACCAGCAATAAACCAAATGCAGTTTAGATTTAACAGCTGGTTTAAAAAACAAAACTACCCACCCTCCCACCAATGACATTGACAAAAGTACAAAATAATGTGAAAGAGGTGGAGAGAAATGCTTTGGATTAACCACATATGACACAGTGAACATCTTAGGATGTTAATTTGTGAGGATCGGACATATAATTACAGAAGAGAATTAGAGTTTCACTATGTTCTACATTAATCCATTTAAAATATGCATGTAGAGATAGAAATACAACCTGGAAATTAATCTATTTTCTAAAAAGCTGATTATCTATTACCACAAAATAATGAATCAGAAATGGCAGTTCATGCAAATCCCAAGTACAAAACAATCTATCCTTGCATCAAAAATAATGCCAAATGTCATGGGACTACTGGCTAAGTTAAATTGAACAAAATAAACAAAATCATTTTGAAGGTGATTTTGAAATATAAAAACTGAGGAATGATTACCCCAAAAAGCTTAGGAGAGCCTGGGAGAAGAAACCCAGCCCCTTATGGGCCTAGGCTATTTTAATTTTCTCAATTCAGAACTGATGGTGCTGATGACTTTCAAAATGTTAAAATGGGGAGACTCCATTTTAGCCCCTTGCAAGATCTTTTAATGGAACTACTTTAGTGTTTAACATATAAGAACAAGAAGTATTTTAATGGGGCTATACTATACATATTCAAGGCCAAACTTCCCATCCCAGTTTGGATGGGAAGAAGTTGTGATGGAAGAACTTTTAATAAATTGAAAGTAAATACCCTGAAAAAAACTAGAATCTCTCGACTGTAGCTGGTCATTTATTTATATTTAAGAAGTTATCTCTCCAAAAGGAGTCACAAATTGCTTTCAGGAAGGAAAAAAAAAAAAAAACAACAGAGGTTTTGCTACAAGTCAGCTTTGCCGTTAATGAATGGGAGGTTAGAAAACCAGAGCATTGCAGCCTATTATCCGCCAAGAAGAACATTTCATGTTTAAAAAATCCATGAGGCTTTGAAGAGATATTTGATCTCCTCAGAAACTGTGATACATTTGAAATACCTTGAAATATCTGCCTACTTTTTCCAGAGTCTGTATCAATAACAGTTTTTTAAAATGCTAGCAAGTCCAGGGTAATAAATAACTGAAGCAAATAAAGACATGGTGAAAATTGCGTCTTTCCCCCTTCATGGATATTTCCATGCTTGGAAGAAAGTTGATTTCTGTGTGGAAATCCCTCATTTCAGTGCCCAAGCCCACTCACTCTTCCTCATCAAACATCAACAATGAAATAAACTAGCAAAGCCAAATTCTTTCCTGTTAAGCTAGTGACAGTGGTGAACAGGCTGCTGCTGCTGCTGCTAAGTTGCTTCAGTCGTGTCCAACTCTGGGCTCCCATAGATGGCAGCCCACCAGGCTCCCCCGTCCTTGGGATTCTCCAGACAAGAGTACCGGAATGGGTTGCCATTGCCTTCTCCAATGCATGAAAGTGAAAAGTGAAAGTGAAAGTGAAGTCGTGCCCGACTCTTAGCAACCCCATGGACTGCAACCTACCAGGCTCCTCTGTCCATGGGATTTTCCAGGCAAGAGAACTGGAGTGGGTTGCCATTGCCTTCTCCAAGTGGTGAACATAGAGGGCAGCAATTTGCTACTAACCCCTAGGTGTTCATGGCAGGCATTATTAATCAACCATGGCACTTTGCTCCCTCAGAATCTGCTCAGTGGCATGGGAAACAAAATTTCTTCTCCTCCTTCTCCAAGAGGTCATATTTTGACAGATGTCAAAAACAACTTGATACAGTTTAGAACACAGTACATAATCCACTATATATCTCTACTTCTATATTTAAATGGTTTAATACTTTCTGCATTTGTTACTACTATTCCTATCACAGACAAGTATTTTTATCTAAATGGTGCAGCACTTAATCTTTATTTTTCCCTGCAGTTAAATTTGAGGGAGAAATTGAATATTGTATTGACAACATCGTGTTTTAGTAGCTCAGTTATGTCTGGCTCTTTGGGACCCCATGGACTGTAGTCTGCTAGGCTCCCAGTCCATGAAATTCTCCAGGCAGAAATACTGGAGGGGGTTGCCATTTCTTTCTCCTGGGGATCATCCTGACCCAGGGACTGAACCCACACCTCCTGCATTACAGGCAGATTCTTTACTGTCTGAGCCACATTTGACAGACATCATAACATGATTTGCTAATTAATGAAATCATTAAATAGAAGACATAGTATGAACAGAAGTGTAAAGCATTGGAGGGAGGGGTGATTTAAATCAGATGATAAAAATTAGCTGAATATATTAACAAGTATAATGTCTGAAGTGCAAATGGCCATCACAGGTATCTGTGATTATTGTTAAAGAGAAAATAAGCTGCATTAAATCTATTAATATTAGAACATGCACCAATCCTTGATAACAGAGTGAAAATACTGTAGTTTAACTCCTAAAGAGTTAGTTTCATCCCAAGGATGTTCCTAGTTCATTACAAGATTTTGAGAAGTTTTACAACTTTAAGTAGTGGATCAGTCACAACAGAAAGAAGGACAAGAGGTTCACTATTTTTTTCTGCAGAGTTTCCTTGAGTGCTGCCAGGAAGGCAGCTGGTGCTCTACCAAGGCTGAGGCCAGTTGTTAGGAAATCTGTATGAAATGGCTCAAGATGAATTGGCAAAGACCTTAGCAGAAAAGCCTTGCAGTCTCAGCCAGGCTAAGACAAAAATCTCCAGTGTTGCTGAGAAATTTACCAATTGGCTCTCAGGTAACCTTCCCAACTGGACATATTTGTGTTTTCCTTTCCAGTTCATTTCAATAGGTAGTAGCTCTTCCTAGTCAGCTAGTCTACTGATTAACTCTCTTCATTTGCATTTTTTCAATTATAGGTAAGTAAACCTTAGGGACTCCCATGAAGGCTTAATTACAGTCAACAAATTTCCTAAATATGGCATAGAGCCATTTTTTTTCCCTCACCATTAAAGGCAGAAAAGTTTTTGCTCAACCCCAAGCAAGGCATTCTTGCTAACCTTGGAATCCAAAGAGAAATAGGAGTATTGGGATGTGTTAACCCTTGGAAAATTATAAACAGGTATCTCTACTTCTCCAGGTTGTCTTCATTTCATTGTTTTATATTTCTTTCTTTCTTTTTTTTTTCCCTATATATTAGGATCTCCTGGCCCAGAGGTCTTCTCTGGGTTGCTTTCACAGAACAATAGAAGCATAGGAAATATATCCAACAAGAGAAGATGTGTTAGTGGATATGTTAATGGATATATACAAAGTCGCTTCACTAGTGTCTGACTCTTTGCAAATGGACTGTAGCCCGCCAGGCTCCTTGGTCTATGGGGATTTTCCAGGCAAGATTACTGGAGTGGGTTGCCATGCCCTGCTCTGGGTGATCTTCCCCAACCAGGGATTAAATGTGTCTCCTGCAGCTCCTGCATTTCAGGCAGATTCTTTACCATACATACATACACACATACACACACACACACACGAGAGAGAGATATTCCTGGCCTGGGAGACAATCTTTACATCACATAAAAAAACCATGCATTGATTGTTGATCTTGTCATCTCTGATCTTGTCTTCACCATCTAAGGTTCAGACCTTTAAAGGGCTAAAGATTCTTTTAGACTTCCTTGTAGGGCAGCCAGCTAGCAGAAGATCACTACCTTTGATCCCTTTATTTTCTCCATTCTGCCTCCCTAAGCTGCGTAATCATTATTGAGAGGCAAATTTAACACAAGCCTGTGTCCAAGAATCCAAGAGAGATACATCTTCACAAAATGGATCACAAAGAGCCACCAAGGAGACCAGTACTCTCAGATGTGCTGAACTTGTATGGCTGTGATAGGTCTCTTGTAAAGCGATGAAAGCAACCTTACAAAATGGCCCCTAGGAGCCAGCATGCAATGTGCAACTACTAAGGGAAGAATAGGTCAAGAGTAAGGACCACAGTTTCAATGCTGGTTGATGGAGGACTGTGCTGGGAACTGAGTAAGCTGGACGTCTGGATGATTCATCTCCTTCCATTCACTCCCCTCCACATTCAATCACTAGCAGCTATATCATGTGGCATTAGTCATACGTTGGGGAAACTAAACTCTCATCCAGCCAATGCCTCTCTCCTCATCGGGTATGTGGAATCTGTTATTGTTGTTTAGTAGTTAAGTCATGTCCAACTCTTTGCAACCCCATGGACTGTAGCCCACCAGGCTCCTCTGTCCATGGGATTTCCCAGGCAAGAATAATATAGTGGATTGCCATTTCCTTCTCCAGGATCAATTCCTCTGTGGCTACCTGAGTTTTGGATGAAGAGAGAAAAGAGCAGCAGAAGAGATGCCTTTCCCAAGGAGTGTTTGCTGCCTTTCAGATCCTAGTCCCCTCTTTACACCCCATTTTTCCAAATCGTAAACATTCTCTCCCTACTGGCAATATATTCTTATAGTTCATGCTCTACTTCCAGCTCTCTCTGTTGCTCTATCCTGTTCTGTCTTTTCCTCTCTTATAGTGAAGAAAAGTTGGACTCTGGATTCAAAAGCCAGGGTCAAACCCTGATGGGACTAATCACTGGCTGTGTGATGTTGAGAGAGCTACTTAACCGAGCACTACCTGAAATTATCTCTTATTTTATCTAAAGTAAAAGTGAAAACAAAAGGACTCTGTAGAATTAAGTATTGAATTAGATAATAATAATGCCCCTGAAGCTGGACACCTAGCACATGGAAAGAAAGTAAAAGTGAGAGTGGTCCCTCAGTCGTGTCTGACTTTTTGCGACCCTATGGTGTAGCCTGCCAGGCTTCTCTGTCCATGGGGATTTCTCCAGGCAGGAATACTGGTGTGGGCTGCCATTTTCTAGGGGATTTTCCTGACCCAGGGATTGAATCTGAGTCTCCTGAATTGCAGGCAGACTCTATCCTCTGGACCACTAGGGAAGCCTAAAGCACACGGAGGATCTTAGAAAATCATAAACCTTCATCCATTCTATCCAGCATTTGGGACTCTCTACCATCACCTTGGTCTGCTGTTAATACCTAATAATTAGTTGAAAGGTTTTAGGGATAAAAAGAGAAGTTCACAAGGAGAATAGAAAAGCAGCAAAAGTTGTATTTTTTCTAGCACTACTGAAACTTTTAGATAGAGGAAGGAAGACTCAAGATTCAGTACAAGAAAACACAGGGGATTTGTGTATGGTATCCAAAATATCTAAGAATATTTAGGGCTTGCAAGAGTTGGAGAAAGACTTGGTAGTAAAAAAGTCAAGATGACCCTAGTAGGAGATGGAGGGAAGATAATCTGGTCTGGGAAAGTAATGTTTAAAGATCTAGTTTGAGAGGCATCAAAAGAAATAGCATAAAACATTTTACCCAACAACATACATGGCCTAACATTTCAAAAAAATTCAGGCCTCTCCAAAAAACCAGGGTCTTCATTTTGGTTAAGATATTATTTTCAGGTATTTCTTACTAAAAAACAAATAATGTTACCTGGGAAGTTTAACAGCCTAATTAATTCAACTGTTATACTGTTGTCAGAACCTGGTTGACAGTCCTGGCTACCTCAAACATGGTTTCCCTTTTGCCCACCAAATACTGAGGATCAACCTCTCAAGCCCTGTTCTTCCACTCTATTTAAATACAACTGAGTTCCCTAGATTTTTTCTCTAAAGTCTTAAATCTATTGCTCTATAAAATGAGCTATTCTTATTCTTTAGCCCATTGGACCTAGCACCTACTGTCTTCAACTAAAATTGGCTTATTTCATTATCTTCATCCATCCATAGACTCACAGGGTTCAGTCCACATATTCTTTGGGGGTGCTTGAAAGTTTCATCTGCCCAACTTCCCAGAATATGAGCATGCCAATCTTGCTGGTGTGGGTTGGTGTATAACCAATTTGGTTATACAGTGCTCATATTTATTAGCCAAATAAAAGTTAGCAAAGGGCAGACTAACTAAAATATAGTTATATTTTATATACAGACTAAATAAAATAAGGTCTATTGAAAATATACTAACCAAAAAATTCAGGGTAACTAAATGAAACTATAAAGAGAGGACACTGCCTAGGCTACAGTCTGAAAAGGCCAGGAGATAGCAAGAAGTAGGTCAGCTGGGGGAAAAAAGAAAAGCAGCATGAGCAACCTTTAAACAAGTTATACTTGTCAATGCTACAAGCCTCTTCCAGAAATGTCTCTTTTAGTAAAAGAAAGGACGGTTCATGTGTGACACACCTGCTACCATTTTTTTTCATTGTTGCCTCTAGTCGGCTTGCTGAGTCAATAACAATCGTTTGTTCTACTGGTCCTAGACATAGTCTCAGAATTCTTCTCAAAACAGCCAAGGACTTCCCTGATAGTCCAGTGGTTAAAATCTGCCTTTCAGTGCAGGGGGCATGAGTTCAATTCCTGGTGGGTGAACTAAGACTCCACATGCCACAGAGCAACTAAGTCTGTGCACCTCAACCAGAGAGTCCACGTAGCACAAAGAAAGATCCTGCATGCTGTATCTAAGAACTGACACAGTCAAATATATAAATTAAAATACTTTTAGAAAAACAGCCCAGTCAATCATTAGCAATTGATAAGTGTGAGCAATCAAGATTAGACCCATTCACCATACCTACTATGGGCCTTTGAGCTGTTCCCCCAAAGGCTTTGATTAACAGCAGTATATTAATATCATTTCCCCATCATTATCACATTGTTTTCCCTCATATATCATAAAGAATAATCTCTTAAATACAATGTAGAAAACTGAAATGTTAGACATATATGAAATATACAAAATAATTCACTATGTCAACCTAAAATTTCGCCTCTTCTTTTATTACAGAAATGAGAATTACAAGAAGAAATGGATATCATCATTCAAGAACGCATAAGAGGTCTTTAGTGTAATGCATCTTTTAAAGCCAGTAATTTTAATTAAATTAGTTTTGAATTAGAGCAGTTGATCCATGGCTTTTTATAACTGAATACATTTTTCTGCCTACTTTGAAATATTCATTGAGTAGACATTGAATCACACCCTCTAAATCTTTGTCTTTCTTCCTAGTCAATATTTTTTTCTTTGTGAGATGTCAGCTCACTACCAGTTTTATCACATATTCAATTATTTTCCAAGTATTCACTGTATACACTGTCACAGATTCAGGTAGATATGTCCTACCTTGAATTTAGAACACACCCAATGAGTTGTAAGTATTTAAATTTTATATCCTACTTTAGTTTCTTGCAAGACTGGTTACTTTCACAAAAACCTCTGACATTTAGAGGATCTTCTAGTCTTCTGTAGACTTTTCTTAATTACTCTTTCTAACACTCCAGAGACAAGTGAGAAGTACCTGTCCTCACCACTGTCTTCTTAGTCTAAGTTATTGACAACACAATTCTTCCAATTGTTTAAGTTAAAACCCCAGAATCTTATATTACATCTTGTTCTCTCTGAGCCAGCATATAATCTGCCATCATATTCAGTCAACAGCATCTTTGAAATAATTCCAATATTTGACCTTTTCTCACCTTTTTCATTATTATCTACATGGCCGACCTCCATCAGAATCTCGTTAGATTGTTGCAATATCATCCCCTAACAGTTTCCTTGCTTGCTTCCCTCTCTTTCTCCCTTTAATTGGAGCCATAATGGTGCTGTTACATGAACTCAGATAATATCACATTTCTTCTCAGCATTGTCCAGCAGTTCCTCATCTTAGTCTTTGTAAAATCCAAAGCCATCAAAGTGACCTTCAGGGTCATAAAATCTGGTTCCCAACTGTTCTGATTTCTCTCTTGTTCACTCCACTATTAAATATTGGTCTCTTAACTATTGCTCAGACATGTCAGTGATGCCTGTCCTTCAGGGATTTTGTATGTTTTCCCTCTGCCTAGAATGGTCTTCCTCCAGATATTTGCAAAGCTTGGTCCCTCAGCTCTATCAGATCTTAATAAAATAATCAATATCTTGGTGAAATATCTTGTCTTTCCAAAGATCAACTCCATTGACTCACCCTTGACATTTAATTTGCTATTATCTTTCCATTTTAATATTTTTTCATATACATATCACCATCCAGCAAATATTTTATTCATGGGTTTATTGTCCCTCACCCCCAGCTTATCATAAACACTTAAAACAGTGTCTGGCATATGGTTCTTCCATAAATATTTCCTGAATGTTGTTAAATAACTGTAACTTTTTGGATGAGGGAAGAAGAGATCACAAAGCTTGTCCAAAGACACAAAGCTAGGGCACAAAGCCTAGTCCAATATCCAACTCACCAAGCCTTCAACCTGTTTATTCTTCTATGGAAGAGTACCCAGAGGCATAACATTAGTAGAAGAGTGGAATTTAGGGACACAATATAGAAAATAATGTTAGCCATCTACAATAAAAGACTTATGACCTCTCTCTCTCTCTCACTGTGCCCTCAGTGGTAGAGCTTCAGGATCATTCTTTGCTCACAAAACATCCATGATTCAATTCTTTGTGTTTACTGCTTTCTGTGTGTAAAATACTGAGCTTTCTTTAAGTGTCACCTCCCGCAATAATTGCTGTGCTGTGCTTAGTCAACTCAGTCATGTCTGGCTCTTTGCAACTCCATGGACTATAGCCTGCCAGGCTCTTCTGTCCATGGGGATTCTCCAGGCAAGAATACTGGAGTGGGTTGCCATGCCCTCTTCCAGGGGAATCTTACCAACCCAAGGACCAAACCCAGGTCTCCCGCACTATAAGTGGATTCTTTACCATCTGAGCTACCAGGGAAGCACCCTCAATAATTAGTACCAGCATCTGTAAAACACTGAGATGTGCTTGCTAGGTATAGTTTGGGTGTCTTAATAAATAATCTTCCAAATGTATATATTACCATCCATTCTTTACATATGAGGAAACAGAAAAATTAAGTTCTTTGTGAACATGGGTTCACAAATTCATATCTGGTAGTTCAGTTCAGTCACTCAGTTGTATCTGACTCTTTGTGACCCCCATGAATCACAGCACGCCAGGCCTCCCTGTCCATCACTAACTCCCGGAGTTCACTCAAACTCATGTCCATCGAGTCAGTGATGCCATCCAGCCATCTCATCCTGTCTTCCCCTTCTCCTCCTGTCCCCAATTCCTCCCAGCATCAGAGTCTTTTCCAATGAGTCAACTCTTCGCATGAGGTAGCCAAGGTATTGGAGTTTCAGCTTTAACATCAGCTTCAATCCACCCATGTGACAAATGACACATGACACACAATTTTCCTTAATCAGGCAAATCCACCTTAGTGTTTTCCTACCCTGAATTCTGTATTCCTGGCTGTTGGTGCCATTTATTTGGAGCTCAGTTTGAATTATGATTTTAACTTTTCACAAGTGTGAATCATGTAACCAAGCAGTAATGAGGTGAATTTCCTTAAGCCATAAAGGAAAAAAGGTCATACTAACTTCCAATCTTGCAATCATGATTCACATGAGATAGGGATTAGGCACAGAACAAGGACATCATCTTCTACTTACTCATTTTCTTTCCAGCAACCAAAAAGTCATCTACAAGTTCAAGGGAAACTTGAGCAAATACAACGTCTAACTCTCCTTCCTGGTAGCAACCACATACACTGCTTCCTATTCATCCAAACTTTATGAAAAAACAATTTTTTATTCTAAATTTCTAAAAAAAAAGAAGCCTTTTACTTCTCCACACAGTAGGCACCATGATATGTTGTAAATTTGACACAGTTTTTGAGAACACAACATATATTAGTTCTACCATCATCTGTACTGTCTGACCAGTACTATATCCTGTATTTCTTGTTCAACTACTTGTCCAAGTGAGGCAGGAACAAGCAATATCCAAATGTGCATAGCACAAGTGCACAAAGAGAAACTGGCTCTCATCTTGGCTGTGCTAGTTGCTGATGATGACAGCCTTGTAAACTCTCCAAGCTTCTGTTTCTTCAACTGTAAAATGGGGTTATCAATACCAATATATTTTTAACAGTTATTGAGGTCTAAGTGAGAAATTAAACTTGAAATCCTTTTAAAATTTTAAATAGATATGTCACTATAGAAGATTATTATTTAATTTTTGGGCACCTTTGGAGAGTCCTTTTAGAATCTTCATCATAACTTACTTGACCACCTGCATATCTCAGGCCCCAAAAACTGCACAGGAAGGACAATTTCATCAGATGCCCAGGGTAGTGTAAGGGTAATATAAACCTTAGCAGGATAAGAACAAAGTATTTAAAAAAGGAATAAGGTTTCTTTCTCCATCTGACCGTGGGCATGACTAGGGCAGAGTATGGATGGGGTGGTCTAGTTACAATCTAATTTTCCCCATTTATAGAGAATGATCAGGAAATGATTCCCAAAATAACTATAACATAGGAACCTGCTATTGGAGACCCAAAAACTGGCTGTAGAGTGCATCCCCCAAAACATAAAGGTCAACCAAGAAATAAAGATAAACCATTCTTACAATATGAGCATCCATGAAGCTGTCCTTGTGATTCCAACTCAATTCCTGTTACATTTCTTGCTAGAATGAAATAATTAGTTATTGTTGCTTTGTCTTCAAAGACTTTATGCATATGTGCAAGTCTTGTCTCCAGGACTAGTCTTCTTGCTATTTATTAACAAAAATTCCCGACCCTTTATTGACATGTTCTCCACAAAGGCTAGCACCACATAAGCCACAGTAGCTTTGGGTGGGTGTATCCCCAGTATTTAGTCAGTTGGGTGATGGATTCATAGTTCAGGCTGCCTCTTAAACTTATCTGCAAGATCAGCCTACTGATAAATGTAGACTAGTACCTCTCTTTCTTGGGTCAATGTACTTTGGATACTTTCCAGATTCAATACATATTGAGCAACCCCACCAATATTTTCCATTACTTGATCTTCACCCCTCCCAATGATACATCACTTTATCCTTACTATTTGATACAGGAGGGAATGGAGGTTTAAAGAAAAGTAACTTTCCAGCTAATAAGACAATTACCAGGGATTTAAGTGCAAGATTTCTATTCCTGTGTCTGTTTTTAATAACACACTGCTTCTCCAATCATTTTTGAATAAAATAAGAAATAAAGGGCATTTAAGGTGGTTCCCCTGAGAAGCCAGGATACGCCCCCTTACAAGTGCCTGCCAGGGCTTGACCTGGTTTGGAACCTTATAATCTGTCTCTCCTGGAGTGAATATTTTAGGGAAGATATAGCCACTGCACCAGAGGGTTCCCTTCAGTCTAAAACTGGAAATATTATTTCTTTGGTCCAACAAAGAACCTCTATGGATAGACAACTTATTGTCTGTCCTCTAGCAAAAGAGGTTGAGCTATACAAGAAACTTTCAAAAACACAGATTAAAGGGTAAAGTATTCTCAAAGACTGGAAATGCATAACAGTATTGCCCCAAATCATAGAAAATATATTAGTGGTTCTTTTGAAAGCAAGACTCAAATCTATGAAATTGGAAAACTTCTTTAAAAAAAAAAAAAAAAGCACTTTGTGAACCTCCAGGAAAATGGCAACTTTTAACCAGTGAACAAAGATAAACATTAAAGAGTTGGAGAGAGTCTGATACAGTATCTTGCCCCTACTGAAAATCATACTTACTATTAAGATCAAAGTGTCCTCAAGGCACAATCTCTAACTTGGAGTCCCTGTGAATCTAGCCTTTGACAAAGTTAAATCACTTCTGTATTTATTATAAGATGTAAAAGCTACCTCATTATTTCTTTACCTGATGCACTAAAAAATGCCAAGGTAAATATTTCAAATATACTACAGCAACAGCTTTGAAAGAAAGAGTGATCTCTGTTTTATCTGAAGTCACCACCTGTTACAGCTTTCCAACCTTCTCTGTAGAAAGAATTAATGCTAAACTATAAAATATATTCAATGTCTACCTACAATTTGCTTAGTTTCAAGGGCTCACCCAGCACTAATTTCAGCCTTGTAGAGTTGCTCATCATAAATAATACCTCAAATAACTCATATCAGTAATTTGAATCTCAAGGAGACCTTTGGCCTGATGCATTTGTTAATATTTTTAAAGAAAAAATATAAACTATCACTTTTTCCTTGTGTTTAAATAGGCACTGATTATCTAGCTCATCATAAAAGGATTAAAAAGTATACTGAGAGAATAGCTAAAGTAATATGTAAAGATACGTGAAAATGTTTTGTTTAAAAAAAAAGGTGCTATAAAAACAGTTGAATTGTTTTCAACTCAATACACGTGTTTGTAAAAAGCAAGAAACTGAAGTCATTTTACCTAACTTTCTTTTAAACATTTTTGTGAGAGCGCTTAATTGCCTTTGAGAGTAGAAATGCCTGTGTCTCTAAGCCAGGAATATTTGGTGTAACCAAGAAGGAAGAGAGATGGGGACCTTTAAAAGGTGTATGAAGGTTACAGCTAGGGGATGATGGTGATGGATTCTCATGAGTCTTGGTTCAAGAGAAGTGTACCTTCACAGCCTGATGCCAGGCTAGAATGGTCATTTGGTAAATGAGTCTGGAACCTGGAATCTGCTGTCTTTTAACCTTCCAGAGGGAGGAAATAAAAGGCTCGATTTTAAATAGTATGTATATTCTAGGTGCAAGATCAAGAGTTCAACCAGACCTATGGTTCTCATCTGGGGCAATTTTGTCCCCTGCAACCCAGGATATACTCAGCCACGGTCAGAGAAACTCCCGATTGTCACTACTGAGAAAAGGAAATGGATACAAGCATCTAGTGGGGCAATGCCAGTGAGCTTGCCAAATGTCCTATACAACAGGATACCACAACAAGCTTCTCACAGCTAAAGATTACTTAGACTAGGCTAGACTGGAATAGCCTGCTGGGACAAACCATGAGTTCTAAGACAGGGTTGAAACTGACTTCTAGTCCTGGTAATCTCTTCCCATAGCCTTCCTCCTTTCCTTCCTTTTTAGACTAGTATTTTTCAAAGTGTGATCCATGAGTAACCACATTCAGACTGTTTAGAAGCAGAATACAGATTGCTGATCTCATATATGAGTGTCAGAACAGTGATGGAAAAGCCTATGGTTCTCCATTTTTATTTGCTACAGTCATGTGATTCTTCTACAGATTGAAATATGAGAATCACTACTTTACTTCTCTGTTGAAGTCATTCCCTTCTATATTTTCAACTATCACCTCTCTGCAGTGATTCCTCCAGGGCTCTCAGTGACCTTCCCTCCTCAAAAAATACAATTTCTATGAGGACAGAGACATTGGCCGGTCGTTCACTACTATCTGTCCAACGGCTTGATTGGTAGACATGATGAAAGACAGCAAGAAGATACCTACATGATAAAAAGACCATCATCTTTTGGAAGAGATGAGATAATGAAGACTAAAGTTAGTGACCCATTTACCTGGTCTACTTTCTGGGCCTTGTACTCAGTCTGTGGCACACATTAACACACTTAAGCTTAAAAACAACACAATAAGGTAGATTATAATTTTTTTCACTTTACACTTGAGAAAAATGGGGCTCAGCTGGGTCAAACATTTTGACTTCTACTGGAAGTCAGAAACCAGTTTGTGTTCTACTGAATGGAAGGTATACATGGATAATAATGGCCACTCCATGCCTACTTCTTCCTGTTTCTTTCTTTCTTTTTTTTTTTTTTTCAGATTCATCATATGATGTAAGTAGACATCAACTGGGTAGGGATATAGATGTTCCTGAGAAATATTTTAAAGGGTGCTAACACAACTAGGAAGCACACCATTTTCCCCTCTTTTCTTCTTCCTCTGGGTAATGGGAGGATGAATACTTTGCTGTCAACTTGGACCAAAAGATAAATTTGAGAATGGAAGCCTCGTGATAAATAGAGCAAGAAAGTAAAGTCATAAGGAGTTTGGATTTTTGATAACTCTTGTTTCACTATACTAGCACTGAACCACCCATAGACAGTGTATGTGAGTGAGAAATAACTATTTCGATGTTTTATCATATTGTGCTGTGCTGCATGCCAAACCATTTCAGCCACGTCTGACTCTTTGTGACCCTATGGATTGCAGCCTGTCAGGCTCTTCTGTCCATGTGATTCTCCAGGCAAGATATTAGAGTGGGTTGCCATATCCTATTCCAGGTTATCTTCCTGGCCCAGAGATCAAGGCTGAGTCTCTTATGTCCCCTGCATTGGCAGGTAGGTTCTTGACCACCAGCACCACCTTGGAAGCCCACATTAATATATAGCTGAATCTAAATTTAATTAAAACACATGAATTATAAAGACTATAATTGGGAATTAATAATTTAGAATACTTAATTTAAAAGTTATATTTTATACCTAAATATAATTAACATTTTAATATATCACAACCTTCATGTGGGAGGGCAAATGAAACCAGCCATGTCTCTTGGTCCTTATTTCAAATTCCTTTTTTAAAATAAATAATTAATTTGACTAATTCAGCTATCTGGGAACAAATTCTATGTTTACATACCATAATCCTTAAAAAAAAAAAAGTCTACATAATGTACCAGAAAACTTAACAAAGTACATTACAAGGAAACTGAGTTTGCTAAAGAAAAAATTACCTGATTTTAGGCCCCAAAACTTAGGTAAACAATATGCTTTGAGATCTAGTATTTAAAATAAAATACGGTGCTTTTATGTGGGAATAAGTGAGCGAATAATTCAGGGAATATTCTATGAATAAATGAATGACAGTCTCCACAAACATTTACTAGAATTTCTCAGTGTGATAACTTACTACAATGGAAAAAGAATGGCCAAGAAGCTAACCTAGAAAGCACACATTATGTGCTCAATGTGCCAGGAACCAGGGACAAAATTAAGAACATTCAGGTACATTCCTATGCTTATGAAGCGACAGACTAGTTTAGGAACATAAACATATAAGTAAAGGAGTTCCTCCACTGCACTTCATGTCAGGAATGTCAGAGAGAATGCATCATGTTAGGAGAGAAGATCAGGTAGGCTTCCTGAAACCATTACCCTATATCAACCACTAACTTTGTGACCCCCAGGAAGTAACTCAAATTCTCTGAACCTCATTTTCCTAATATTTTTAATGCAGATAACAGTATCTCCTCCACAGGATGACTTGAAAGCGGACTGTCAAGTGCTTTTCAAACGCTTAGCACAGTGCATGGAATATACTGAGCTCTCGTATCTTAGCTGGTAAAATTGTTATTTACTACATGCAATTGTCCTATTGTTCCTCTAAGTAGTAATAACATTTCATTTTATAAAGCAAAAGTTCAGAGATTAAGAATGTTACCCAGTCAATAAAAGACAGAGTTGGTTTCCAAACTCACTTCAAATAACAATACCGGACACGACTAAGCAACTTCACTTTCACACTTCACTTTCATGCATTGGAGAAGGAAATGGCAACCCACTCCAGTGTTCTTGCCTGGAGAATCCCAGGGACGGGGGAGCCTGGTGGGCTGCCGTCTATGGGGTCGCACAGAGTCGGACATGACTGAAGCGACTTAGCAGCAGCAGCAGCAGCTTACAATTTTAGTGTCTACCTTAAAAGAATGTGATCGCCTCTTATTTTTCGGATCTTTGCCATCAAAACCATGTAACTGTTACTGTTCTCTGACTTGGTTTTTACTCAGGTAAGATGCTAGGCCCTAAGGTAAATTTAAAATAATTTTGCCTGGCACATCTCTAAGAACCACCTAAGGTGATGCTTGGCTAGATTGATGCAATAAAGGCCCAATGACGGAGCTACACTTCTTTGGCTAAAAATATCTGCAAGAATTAAAGTATTTTCTTTTATATTAATTTGCCAAAACTAATTTTCTCGATCAATGGTAGGCACCAGCATCCTATCAGTCAATGTCGCATGTCAGTTCTAGAATGTGACAGTATGTCCAGCTCTGCCAAAGCAGTTATTGCTATCAATTGAACGGAGTTCAGAGATTAATACGAAAAAAAGCAAGGTTCTCTATCATTTCTTGACTTCTAAACAAAGACATTCTCAAATGAAAAAATGGAGAAGATTCCAGCATTCTGGAATGGGAGAACCATATGGAATCAATCAAAAGGTTAAGTCCAGAACTGACCCTCCTGGCTGTGATCCAGGGCCACATTCTCCCAGAGCAGGTTCATTCTCTTGTCTTAGTCAAGACAAGAGTGCCTCTCTCTTCTTTGAATATTTGTATAGCTTTCTACACAGACCAGTGGGCTATTCATGAAGAAAAATATGAGCACTTCTAAATGATTATTGATTCAAATATAGAGCTATGTTATTAATATTTTTCAACATAGACCATAGACTCTACATTGGCATTAGAGCTTGATTTTTCTAATTATGATGGGAATACATGTGCTCTGCCCCTCTCTTATATCCTAGTCTTTGTGATCCTATGGACTGTAGCCTGCAAGACTCCTCTGCCCATGGGATTCTCCAGGCAAGAATATTGGAAAGGGTTGCCATTTTCTCCTCCAGGGGATCTTCTCAACCCAGGGATCAAACCTGTGTGTCCTGTGTCTCCTTGCATTGAACAGGAGGATTGGATTCTCTACCACTGAGCCACCTGGACCATAGACCCTACATTGACTTGAGAGCTTGATTAATCAATATTTCTTTTCAATAGAAAAGAAAGCGAAAGTGACGTCACTCAGTCCTGTCCCACTCTTTGCGACCCCATGGACTGTAGCCTACCAGGTCCCTCCGTCCATGGGGTTTTCCAGGCAAGAATACTGGAGTGGGTTGTCATTTCCTTCTCCAGGAGATCTTCCCAACCCAGGAACTGAACCCAGGTCTCCTGCATTGTAGGCAGATGCTTTACCATCTGAGCCACCAGGGAAGAGTTCTCCTAATTAAAATTAAAAAGTAGTCAAATGATTCTTCCAAAGACTATGAAGCAGAAATAAACACTGCTCTGCACTATTGTCTCCATCTCTTACCTTGACACAAATTGGGAGCTGTAGAACTTAGCTCTGAACTTGATTAACTTCTTGCACTGATCCATGATGATGAAAGACACAAAGCGATCCCTTAAATGTTTATAGTCTCATGCCTTTTCTTCAAGCCATACTTAATAGCTTAGTAATTCTTTATATTTGACAACCACCATTATTTGAAAATTATTTTTATGCTTAACCGAAATTTAAACCAACTTTCCCAAGAACACTATGTTACTTTTATCCCATTTTTCCAAATCTTTAGCTCTTAATAGTTTCTTTTTTAATTTATATCTTCCTCCAAGAATATAGAATGAGTCAATTTTATTGCCTGAAACTTTGCTATGGAAATGAGTCACCTGGCATGTTGAAGGTGAGATAGGGTAGTTAATTACAGATTCCA
Source organism: Capra hircus (assembly GCF_001704415.2). NCBI lineage: Eukaryota > Metazoa > Chordata > Mammalia > Artiodactyla > Bovidae > Capra > Capra hircus. The sequence continues at coordinate 54,420,127 of NC_030818.1, forward strand.
AAAATCTACATATGCTCTACAATCTCAGGAAATCACTACATATGCCCTACAATCCTGATTCAAGGGGTCTGCAGTCTGGCCTACAATTTTGCATTTTAACAGTCTCTTTCCACCTCTTTCTGTGTTTGGTTTGACATATGGGGGTGATCCTCTGACCATTTTGGGAGACAGTCATTAAAATAAGGTTATGTCAGAAAGTTTTACTGACTTCTAGTGCCCACCTACCTTTCCTACTTTACCTCTTCTTGACTATTAGAATGGCCAAAGTAATAACCTGGAAGGAACTTGGATAGCAAGAAATACAGGAACAGTGCCCTCTAAGTGATACAAAGTGTACAGTGAATATCATCTCAGTCTACAGCAACAGACAGGTGTTCACATTTAAATGTACTCCTATGTCAAAGTGGGTAAAAAAAATGAAGTGAAAGTCATTCAATTGTGTCCGACTCTTGCAAGCCCATGGACTACTATTCTCTAGGCCAGAATACTGGAGTGGGTAGCTTTTTCCTTCTCCAGGAATCTTTCCAACCCAGGGATCAAACCCAGGTCTCCTGCATTGCAAGCAGATTCTTTACCAACTGAGCTATCAGGGAAGCCCAAAGTGGGTAAATCATGGCCAAATCAATCACCTCTTTCCAAGTGTATTAGGGAAAGAGACTTGCATAATCATTGTCTGTTTGAGAGCAGAGTCTGACATGATTCCTATTCAGTGCAAGAAACTTCTCTTTGCTTCAGAAAACCATACTAGTTACATGAATTCTCATTAGCTTATGGGCATTTCTATGACTATGCAACCTGTCTAAACTTGTCAGTGATAGAGCCCTTGATTTTCCAAATGACAATACATTTCCACCTTCAACAGAAAACCAGAATGTCCCAGAGCTACAGCTTTCTTCTGTCCCCAATTCTTTCAATTTATTTACTTCTCTTCCACAGCTGTGGCTGTGAGTGATCATATGACCTCTTGTGGAACTGAGAAAGTAGCAGCCTGATTATAATTTAACAATCATTCTAAGTCACTCACTTGCAGGCTCCTCTTCATATATTATACAGTTAGCATATAATTAAGGGGAAAGGGGCTCAAAAGGTATGGGACTGGACTTGAAGCAAAGACTTTTTATTTTGATATATGACATTTGTCAACACAGGTTATTCTCTGCAAAATTTATAATTCTGTGGGCTTTTGATCTGAAATATTTCCCTGCCCACAACACAAATCTAAAATACTTTGTTCAAAATTAGCTGAGGGCCTCAGCTTCTCACAAAGCCATCCCAGGACAATCCAATCCAACTCAGCCCGCAAGGATATCTCTTAGTACTTTGACACTTATTGTCTTCACCTCTCAGTTGTCACATGGTATGTGTCTGGACTTCCAAAAATGTTTCACATTCCTCAAGAGTAGGAGCCAGGTCTTATATGCCATTTGTTCTCATAACACATAGTTCAGGATTCATCAATTCCCTACTCACCAACTCTTCCCAACACCACAGGGGAATTCCTGCAACACTGCATAAGTAATTCTGAATTTTAGAGTCCCAGTGAGACCTAGCTCCATCTATTACCTAGTGGGTATGGATATTTTATTTCAAATAATCAAAATAACAAAATTAAGAAGTTAAAAAACAAGTTAGTCTTCCAAATGAACACATAGCTAATCATCAATCGCTTGATAATGTCCACTTAAAAGAATGGGAACTACTAATATTATTAAACAAGTAAGACTATATCAGATATAGGGCACATTTTGAGACTAGGTTGGAGTGAAATTTTTCTTCAGGTTTGAATAACTCTATGACAACTAGAAAATTAGATCTCATCAACTATACAGTCTTTTCCCATAAACCATTTCTTTAAAAACATACAAAACAATATAACTTTAGAGCAGTATTACTTCAGAATATATCCTTTAAGTCATCTATCATCATTTTAGATGAGAAAACTGAGGCCCAAGTATGTGTGTGTGTGAGTCACTAAGTTGTGTCCAACTCTTTGTGATCCCATGGACTGTATAGTAGCTTGCCAGGCTCCTCTGTCCATGGAATTCTCCAGGCAAGAATACTGGAGTGGGGTGCCATTTCCTTCTCCAGGGAATCTTCCTGACCCAGAGATCGAACCTGGGTCTCCTGCATTACAGGAGGCCCAAAACATCAAAGGCATTTACTCTGAGTTACCTAATTAGTCATCGACAGAAACAGGAGTAGTGCACTAGTGTTCAGACATCAAATTAATGTAACTTCTGTTACATGTGACTCTTTTGTTTAGAGCACAATATATGTATGTATTTTAAATTATAATTCAAATACATACAAAATGGATATAAAAACACTGAACACCACTTTAAATGAAACATGCATGTGAGAGTATACAAGTGCATGCACACTGCATTCCATGATAGATTCTCTGAATTTGCACAAGTGTACAACACAACCATTCTTAACTCACGAGGTTTAAAGATGATTGTATTCCAAGGGTTTGTAAAATATGAGCATTTCTTACCTGGCAGCTGTATGAGGGATTGATAAAAGACATGAATAACTTGAGCTATTATATGATTAGACATCAGACTTTTTTGGCACTAGAGGTTTACTCCTACCTGGGGTTCCGGGACCTAACACTTTTAATGAAAAGAAGACCAGAGATTTGAGAGGGATCACCCAACACAGGAGGTTTCATCACCTGTTGCCCACATTGCAATATTAAGTAGACTACAGGTGATTATCACCTACATTTTCCTCTGGGCCAGTTATGACTCCAGTTCTATTTATTGTGCCTAAAGTCTTCACCATTGTAGTTGCTTCTTTAGGTTAGAAAGCTTAGCTGGGAAAATAGGTTCAGCAGTGACCATACCACTTTACCCCAGGTCATGAAAAGGACAGTATCTTGTGGGGAAGGACCCTCGTGGGAGAGGGCTGGAGGATCTACACATAACAGAAGAGCTGTGGATGAGAACGGATGTCTCCTTTTAAACTGCCCCTATTCTCCAACACCAATATCCATACATAGCTAGTTAACTAAGGATTTGAAAAAAATGAATGATAAGCACTTAACTCCTTTCATAATACTTACGATTCAAACTGGATGTGTTTTATCCCACCCCATGAAAAGTAACAGGGCCTCAGATTCTGACAGTCAAAACTGTTAAGAAAACATCCATACTGACACCCCTTAAAGATATAACCATCTCCATGAACTTCCTTTGCCTCTCATATATAAAAGTTGATATCTTGATGGTTTTAATAGGTACCCAGGAGAGAACAAGGAAAATGGAGAAACATGCTCACTGCAGTTGATCTTTTCTTTCTAAATACTAAGGCATATAAAAGAATTAAACAGCAACAATGGAAATCTGAATATAACAAAGAACAGCAGCTTTTTACAACAGCATCAGTGTTATGATATATAACGAAAAGGTAGCAAATTTGGTTGAAACACATTGAAATGGTTGAACCCTTAATCTTGCAAGAGTGGTGACTTTTTTTCTTATTATTTTAGCTTTTGCACTGGAAACTTTTCATTTTTTTACATCAGAACCAAGTTTTTGACAATTATTGTGTATCAGTTTCTTTACAATTTTACTCTACAATTTTAGAAGAGCAGACTGATTCTCTGGCCAAACATCAATAAAGGGTATTCTCTCATCCTGAAATCTTTCAAATGAAGAAGAATACACTCTTCTGACTTGCCTTACTTTAGAGAAAGCTTACAAAATGACTACAGAATGGGTTCATTCCACGTATGCAATGACTTTCTATCCCAAAGGGAAGAAAGACTGAGAAATAAAGGAATGAAAATACCATTTTCAGCTTCTCAAGTTTAGATCATCATTGGAGAGTATATCTGTGTTGTGGAATTCTTGACTTAAATAAAGAATAAATAAGTAGATCTTTTGCCCCAAGTTGGTTAATACAGTAATTAAAGAGGGCTTGATTGGTCACATTTGACTTCATCAAAATGCCATCCCCCTACTTTCAAAATTAATGTTTATAATGAGATAGTTTAGATTAGAAAGTGAAGTTACTCACCATAGAAGAATCACTGCTTCCACTCCCGATCGGAGCTCCCTCAGCACAGGTTGGGAGGTGGGTAGAAAGTTGACTAGCCCTGCCCCCATCTATGACATCACAATCTACCTCATAAAAGGTAGTGAAAGTGCTCTGAACTCCTGTCTGATTTCCGAGAGATACAGAAAAGAAAGAGTGAGAGAGAGAGCAAGAGAAAAAAAGAAAAAAAAACAAAAACAAAAAAAATGTACCCTATTGGGAAGGGGTTAGGGAGGTGGAAGAGGGAGTGAGTAATTGGGAGAAAAAGGCCTGTGAATGAATTAAGTACTGAAAGAGATACGGGTGGGCGTCCCTGGTATTAAGCAGCCCAGCCCTTTGGATTCCTCATTGGTTCTTTTGAACAGATAAATTAACCATTTGGGAGAAGGAGGATGAAGGAGCATCCCACATCATCAGGCACTGTAGGGGAAAACTGTAGTGGGGTTCAAAGGGAATGAGTCCCCTATTTAAAAAATTGAAGATCACCAAGAAAGAAAGCAAGGGCTGAAACTCTTAACAGCAAGTGGTGATTGTCAGATGTCTTTGTTGGAAGTTCCATTGCCCTGCTGCGTGACCTTCAGAAAGCTCTGGGTCTCAGCACACTCAGCCAGTACATGGTGCTAAGGGGGTACTTACCTCTTCCATTGGGTTCACTGAGGAATTAATGCACTCATTGTTGCTAGAATGGCATTTTTTAAATTTCTCCTTTTTACACTCAAGGGTGAGTTTTGTGACGGGCACCATTGAAAAGATAAGCCAATAACCAATGTCGAGTTCGACCTTCGGAATTTCTACCTCTTAAAATGTTATCTCTGACATAAAATATTACTGACAAACTTAACAAAGTTTTTCTACGTGCACTGAATATAACATACTCCTAAAAGGGAGAGTTAGTTCTCTCTTCAAACCTGGAGAGAAATCAAATGGAAATACTACTACAATCACAAGGTCCCCTATGCAGGTACTTTCAGAGGTCAAGTTTAGATGACCCACCAATGCTCAGTGACTAAACATTTTTGTTACATGCAGTTCTGTTATAGTCACAGAGTTATAGCTTTGTTTAAAGTCTGAATATATATATATAATCAGGCAAAATGGGAAAATAATGTGATTTAAGTTTTTTTTTTCTTTTCTAATGTAGACTTAAAGCTTTGAAAATTGAACTACTCACAGTCTCAAGCGAGTATTATGACAAAACAAAAGGAAGAGCAAGCAGTCCTGCAACTATCCACATGGAAGCCAGATCTTTAATCTGCCCAGTGGAATATATGAAAAGTGAATCTATTTCCACAAAGAATAGTCTAGTAAAGTTTCAAAATAATAGCTTGCAATTCACATCATGAATGCTTAAAGGCCAGAGATTATTTTTGCATGCAAATAAACAAAACTCCTAATTTGGAATTTTTTTTCTGGTGTTTTAAGCCAATACAGTTCTATTTCCAATCCTGTCATTCTTAGCTTACCAAATATCTAAGTGTTTAGATCACAGTTTTAAACTAAAATTGGTAGATTAGGGAGCATTTTGAAACACAGGAGCTACTAAATTCAAACTGATTATGAATTTTGCAACATTACTCCCATCTTTTACTTCAAAATAAATGTTAAAGGCACTTAAAGATTGTCTTTAGGGAACTAAAGGCAAAAAGAAAAAATAACTGACGTGTAAGAAGAAAGAATGAAATTTTTCCTATATTTGCATTTTTTAGTATTTTTTAGAAGAAGCAATAATACTCTGCATATGTTTTCCTTGCTGAATATTCTATTCTCATTTTCGATAAATCTAAGTTTAAATTCAAATTCACATTTAATAGCTTTTATTGTGTTAAATTTCACAATTAATGAACCTATAAAGCTATTTTCTTGCAATTTTTACATATTGAATCATTGACTTGTTGGCTTATCTTTGCTTTTTTATGCTTTGTAACAGTCCCATTTGGTTTTAGAAATTAGCCATCTCCTGATTTCCCCATTGTAGGCACAATGTTATTCTTTTACCAGTTCTATAATCAAACAGTTACAAAAGTGATGATTATATATCAGAAACTCATTTCTGTCATCTCACCTTTTGTAGAATATATAAAGGTCACTATTTCAAGATTAATGATGCATCTGTCCATTCTCCCAATAAACACTTTAAAATTTTTACTACTCAACAAAGGAGGGACACTTTTGCCAATATTAAGATATTAGAATAAAATTGGAGTTAAACACTTTTAAAATATTGAACTAAAACAAACTGGACTTAGATTATAATTTTTTTGTATTTCTAATTAATTATCTATCATCTTTTTGTAAGTGGAACATGACTTCAGGAACCCAATGCAAAACTAGGCTGCATCAAATGGATGCAGAGTGGTGAACTGTGCTGACTTTTTCTGTGATTTAGTATGATTGATTGCAATAATATATTTAGTTATGATATTAGTTAAAATAACAAAATTTTCTTTGACATAGAATGCAGTGCCTGGATCAGAAAATTTCTAGTTCTTCTTAGGATCTAGCCTCTTGATACTGTTCATGAAAACTAAGTCTCATTGCAATTATGGATCTGATGCATACTTCCTATGAAATAACGGAAATGGATGAGTTAGCCCTTCAAGACAAGACATGAAGTGTTTGCATGATTTCAGTCAAGAGACTTCATTATTGAAGTCATGATTATAATTTTTTTCAGATCAGAGAAATGTAAGATCGGTTTCAAATATTTATTTGCTTGTTAGAAAAAAAAATGTTTCAAGTTAGTGCAAAGGATGAAGAAAAGCCAGGTGGAATAATCTGTACACTCCAAAAGAATAATTGGCAGATGTATTTGCCAAGTAATTTATCATGGAAGACGTGATCAGGCAGTTGGCATGCAATGTGACCAAAATCTTAAATATCCCAGCAAGAGAGAATACAATTAATTTTGATAGCAAAATATTTGAATTAGAAGTTTCCAGATAAAGAAATGATGTTTGAGTTTGTCTTAAGATAGTATCTTACATACAGAACCTTGGACTTATAAGAGTACATGTCCTTAGAAAATGATGCTGACTGGAACTTCTCCAGGATGTCCTCTTTCAGTTGCAAAATAAAGTTGCAAAAGGAAACAGAGAAAAGAAGGCAGACTATAGAGATTTGACAGAACATCTAGCCAGACTTCCAGTCAAGTTCATTATCAACAAGACATCTGTATAGATGAAGGTATTCAGAGAAAAGCAATAAAATAAGATATAGTACTGATGATGAAAGAAAAGTTTAAGGTCTGAATTAAGCTTGCCTGCAAGAAAATAGAATTAGGATGAAATATTTGAAATATATGTATTGCCCAGAAGGAAAATGACTGTTGAAGACACAGTAAGACAATGTATTTTGAAGCAGTAAAAGAAATCTGAACTAAAAATCCTCCATATTGCCCATCCAAAAGTCTTTCCTATTTGTAAGAGACATGGGCCATAAAATGACATATTTCTCCTCTAAAGGGCTGTGATCAAAGGTAGATTTTATAAATCATTTAAACTGGGGAAAGCATTTGACACAGTCTGTATGGACAGAATGTAGACAATAGTAAGTTAAGCACAGTTTTGTTTCCAGTAAACCAAGAAAACCAGTGAATACACAGAGGGAGCTTAACAGACAGCTCGCTATTCCAGCTGAAAATGCTAAACAGTAAGATGAGAAACTAAGTGAGGTAAAATGAAAACAAGAGACTATACAACCTAATAAAAGCACAATGGACAGAAAAATTTACCCTTTTACAAAAAATTATTTGCTATGAGAGGTAAAGAACCTTGAATGCTCCCACCCAACGAATATCTAGCACTGTGCTTTTCACGTAGGAGTTGAAATGCAATAGGAACATAAAATTCAATGAATTAAAATATCCTTATAAGAACAAGCAATAAATACAACTCTGAACTCTGATGGTTAGTTTGTTATCAGAAATTAGGAACAGCTTGTGGAACCACTGTTTTTTTCCTAGGAAAAAACACTGCTCCTCTCTCAGTTTTGCTATGGGCATCTCTTTATTTCCTTTATTTTGACTCATCTGAGGTCATGCAAAATCAAAAATAAAATTCCCAGATAACATTTAGTATATGGTTTTGATATTCATATTCTCTTTTTAAATATATTTTATATCAACTTGTTCATATTTTAACTTCTCTTAAGGCATGTCCAAGCAGAAACAAGAATAAAAACACAATAGATTTGGGTAATCCATTCAAAATATATTTCTTGACTAGAGCTGACAAATCGGAGGGTATACAGGAAAACCAATAATGAGGAACTGAATTATAGTTACTGTATCTAAATAAAGATATTAAATCAACATTTCAGCTTCTCATAGTTATTTGGTTCAACTGAAGGGAACAGGTAGATCTGGGTTGCTCTCATATATCCAAAACTAGTTTAAAATGGGGGAGAAGGTGCTAGCTCCTAAGATACTACTACAGACATTAATTCTTAAAACATACTGATAAACAAAGAACATCTTAGAAGGAACTCGGACAATTATTACATGTAGACAAGATTTCTGAACATATCTCATGGGAAAATTGTATAAACCAGGACATCTTTAGCTAGGTTTTCCCTGTGTTTCACAGATAACAAAAGATTTGTGCAATCATTGTCCCTCATTTAGGTGCCTTCTATGTATCTCATTTCCAAGTTTCTGGAAAATATTACTATTCATTTGAAGCCAAAATAACCCTTAGAATATTAAAATCAAAGACATTAACTACTAACAAATAATTGCATGAAATATTTGCCTGCCTTATTTTAATTTGTGGCTTTTGAAACTTGAAAAAATTCTAAAACCCAAAGGAATGAAAGTCCATTGATTCAGTGACAGGTAATGGCATTGATAGTTCTGACTCAGAGACACTCCTCTGTTCGTAAAGTCATTAACACTTTTTGCTTTTATAAGCAATAATGCCCTTAAACTAAAATGTAAACTGCTCAGCTCACAAGTTCATGTGGTGTAATCAAGTGAATCCACTGAGTAGACCCTAGTTTGGTCAATCCATGTCTCCATTTGAGGTCAAAGAGTTATTTGCTTGGTTCACATCCCAGCTTTGCCACAATAGAGTCTGTTTTCTTAGTTTAGGATTTACATTAGAAAAGTCTTTTTCTATGCATAAAACAATTTAGTAAGACAACAAACTGGTTTAATTTCATGAGTGAACAACCGATTTTTTTTTCGATGAATAGAATTAACCATACTGGTAACTTTAGATTAGTATCATTGAGTATGTATCTGAAGAGTTACTTATAGCGAAGCAACATACACTCCTCCTTTGTGCAAGATTATTATTTGAAGTCAGGGTGATACACTGTGGTGCTACAGACATAAAGCTTTCTACAATGCCTGAAACCCAAGGAGGTTTTTTACTTTTCTTATAAAACTTATTTCAAATTTCTTCCAAAAATATTGCCTGGAGTTTGCTAAATGTCACTTTTAGAACACTGAGAGAATGAATTTGCACTGAAAAAAAACTTAAGGGTTATTTTTCTCTGAAGGTTTGCATAATTTGGGTTGCGCAAAAGTCAATGACCATGGACACTGACATGAATGTAACTAAGGAAGATTTAAAGTGGGAATCAGAATTTCTATGGCTATAGTTGTACCATCATAACACATTAAGGTGTGGGCTGTTGGGAGAAAGATTGAGTTATGCAACAACCCATCATACTAGAAGATTAAGTGCAAAGAACTATTGCCATTCTGAATATGATGAATACCAATTTAATTTTGTTACTGTTACAGAGTTTCTTCATTATTCCTCCGTTCAGATTGATAATCTGACTTTAGCTTTAATCTTACTTTTCTTGGATCTGGATTTTCCTACTTTCCCAAGATCAGAAAAAGTTCTTTAAGCCAAATACTTAACAACTTACCCTCTGGAAGGTCTGGATAAAATTCTTTGAAACTGTTGTGAGTCGCCTGAACACATACCCTTTTGTTTAAATGAAGCATAGAAGTGCATTCCAAACCCAAACTGAAACAGCTAGCAATTTAGATTTTTTCCCATTACTACTATACTTTGATCAGTGGAGATAATCAAGAATTGACAATAGACAGAATCAGAAGACACATGAAAAAAGACTCTTTTCCCCCAAAATCATGCTTAAAGTATGAGTCTACACAACTAGCTATCAATACAATGCTTGTTTCAGTGATTGTTTCATCCCATTGCAAAATACTGATACTTTTCTATAGAGGGAATAAAAAATTTTTCAAGTATAATGCAATTCTCATCTCAAACAACCACCATTATATATATAAATGTGTGTGTGTGTATACACACACATATATATAGGTATGTGTATATACATAAATATGGTATTGTATAAATATATATATAACATTGTACAAAAAAACCCCTATATGTCCCCCCAAATTGTATTATATTGAATTAGATATGTCACAGTTGTCAATCATTTGTTCATTTCTTAATTATTGCTTATTAAGGGGACAAGGAAGCAAATCAGCTTTATTTGTTGTGTGTATATATGTAAGCATGTGCATATAGCATATATGTATTTTATTCAAATTGACTTGAATATGACCAGTTTCTGAGTATTTTTCTGAGTATTTTTTTAGCTATTACCATGAATATTCATGTTAGTTTTAATTGAGCCCAATGTTTGAATCAGAGAAGGCAATGGCACCCCACTCCAGTACTCTTGCCTGGAAAATCCCATGGACAGAGGAGCCTGGTAGGCTGCTGTCTATGGGGCTGCACAGAGTCAGACACGACTGAGCGACTTCACTTTCACTTTTCACTTTCATGCATTAGAGAAGGAAATGGCAACCCACTCGTGTTCTTGCCTGGAGAATCCCAGGGATGGGGGAGCCTGGTGGGCTGCCGTCTATGGGGTCGCACAGAGTTGGACACGACTGAAGCGACTTAGCAGCAGCAGCAGCAATGTTTGAATGATATAAAACATAATTGACCCCTTATTCTCCAATTTTCTTTTTACCAAACCAGATTCTACCAGTGTTGCAAATTATGCTTGCTCACCTTGTCAAACATTTCTCCATAACCCAATTGAGAGGAATTCAAATTTGGAAAGGAGATATTTAAAAGACAAAAGAACAAAAGTTCACTTAGGGCAAATTACTCAGCCCTTCAGGAATAGGTCATGGCTCCACTTAATCAGCCTGAGGACTAAGGGAACTAACATTTGTCACCTCTAAACTCTGTTCCTATATTTTGTTTGCATGAAAAAAGGCTTTTATTTGCAATAAAATCTATTGACTTTGTAACTTCTCATGTAGAGTCAGCTCTAAGTTATATCAGTGGCCCTCCATCTCTGAACTTGAATATCAAATTCTTGTCGTGAGCAGAGTTACCGCTCTTGTGTCCTGGCTTTATTGTTATAATGGGGCTCCTGTTGTATTTAAACTTAACATTTGAGATAGAATTTTTCGGTTTTATCAGAATGCTTGATATTCAGCATTCTATATTCGAAATCCCTACATTTGCGTTTTGAATCTCATTCATAATAATGTACAAAGTATAAATCTTTGGGTAGCTAAAGATTATCAAGGCTTATAAAATGTTTTTTGTTTCTCCAGTTGCATGTGTATATCTCCACTTTTAAATTTAAAAGAACATATTAAATTCTCTGAAACTGAGTGCTAAAAAATTAATTAAAAATATGACAATCAAATATACAGGTAATTTCCATAGCATGGCATTGGAACTGATTTGTATTCAAAACATATTTACATGCTGAAAAAGTGTGGTTCAACTTGTCTCCCCGATGAATAAAATGCTGTCACCTTTAATGGGTATTACTTGCACTGAACTTATTTATGTAATGCTATGGTTAAATTTATTTTTCCTTTCTTTTTTCTTTTTCCTTCTTTTATGCTTCTTCCTTCCTCCTCTCCCCTTTCCTCTTTTTCCTTTCTTCTTACAACAGTCTTTTTTCCAGAAAGCATGTAAACCAGCTTAAAAGATTAAACTACCAAACATTAAACTAAACAAGCAAATAAAGCCAGTATATAAACTATCAGGCTGTTTAATTGTCTGGGCTTTCATTTCCTCTGCTTTGTCTCTAACATTTCTATCACTCTTTGAGGGTTTTTTTGTTTGTTTGTTTTTAATTCCCTTTCCCATTACCTGCTTAGCAACCACATTGAGCTGAACTGGCTCACAAATATACATCTTCTACTGTGAGATTTAATAAGAATGGCACCTTTCCACTGTTGAGAAATGTTTAAGCTAATGACTTTAAAAAAAACTGATCGCCAGCCAGAAAACTAATGCTGCTTCTTAGATAGCAGTTGTGTGAATGAGCATCCATAGGCATACACCCTGGTTTCCTCTATTTCTCTAGTTCCCATCATGACTCATGAAAAGCTTTTCACCCACTGTCACCATGTCCTATTGAGATTTCCTAAGCCACCTCTCAAGTCAAAGGCAGACACCACAGAAGAAGCCTTTCCCACTTTGTACACATAGACTCACATAAAACATACACATGCTGACATGGTATACAATTATGCACATGTGCATATTTTTAGTTTAAGTTCATCATGCCAGCATAAGACTATAAACACATGGCATTCAGTTTTTAAATCCAAATAATTTTTCTTGGCAAAATGGAAAAGACTATCCAAATCTCTTCTGCTTCAGTAGAAACTTTAACTTCTGTCCTGGGGGCTTTCAGAGAAGCCACAGTTTTGAATACCATGTACACAAAGACATAGGAAAAAAACAAACACAATTTAAGTATTTCTCTTTTTAATTGCATATTATATGCAATACTATATTATATATATATATATATATGCATACTGTATTTAATATAGCAACTTCTTAAAAATGTGGCAACTTCGTCATGCCAGACAACAAAATAACTGGGGCCCAAAGCATGGATGAACTTTCTTGGCAAAATCATTGAAAGTTTGTGTGTATGGGGTCTCACATTCTTGACTCTTTCAGAATTTTGAAGACAGTCATGTGTGCTACTGTGCAAAATAAACATATTGCTGGTTTTTATTTTTTTTTCTCTATTGGCCATCAATGAAGGATGAAGAAGAAGATGGAGGCAGAGTGGCAAAGACAGCAGACTACAGATGCAGGTGTGGCACCAAATAGCAATCAAGCTTGGAAAAAAATCATGAAGAAACCAAGAGCAGGCCCATTACTGAGCAATATAAGCAAATCTTTATAATGCATTTAAATCAGAATTATTATAAAGTGGTATAACATTCCTCTGAAAGAAGCCTTCTCCCATGCAAGGATTTATGAACATTGCCAATAAGACTCAAAGAAGGAAACAGGCTTTGTGACAAGTGTTCTCAAACACCTCTGCCAATGCCAACAGTGCAAGTGATAAAAGCCAGTGATGGTTTGGACTACAACTAAATGAGGAAAATACAATGGAAATGAAGCTCTGGAGGCAGTGATGAACAATGAGCACTGAGAGGACAATGGAGAGCAACTCTGCCTGTAAAACTTGCTTAGATGAGGTTGTGGAATCTGAGATCCACAAAGATGCTCTGCGCATCCATGTAAATAACAAGATTTGGAAAGTAACAAATGAAAGCACACAAGGCAAGCGAAACAAAATGCACTCAGTCCCACAGGTGCTTTATACAGATGGACATGAAAGCTGAATGGTATGGGAAACTATACCATTGAGGCTGAAGATAAGAAAGGAAGCAAGGGAAATGCAATGTTTCGATCACTTCTTGGCAGAGAGAATCTTGGTAATAACCAATGGGGCAGGAAGGACACATTGCAAGACAGATTGCTCTTGGTTGTTGAAGAATGTTGAAGCGGGATCATTTTGGAAAAGGAAGGGTGACTGTGCTTTGCTAAGAGGCACAAAATCGCGATTTACTGGGCACTAGATGAGACTGCATGGAACAGACTTTCTAAATGGAATCTCCATGCAAGCCAGATAAGCTCTTTTCCCAGCTAGGTTTTCTAAATGCCAAACAATACAGGAACTGAAACCTTTGGGTTCAAGGATGAATTTTACACATATTTTTAATCAAATGGTGAATTTCTGGAAATGTCTTGAGGAAGAACTGAGCTTCATGACCAGTGGGACGTTCACAAGGCATTCACCATATGGACAGTATTCTGTTTCTGGTAATGCCACACTGAAAATGGCAGCATCGTGGCTGACTGGGAAAAGAACTAAAGGTGGCAGAGCCACACTCTGGAATTTGCAAACAGTTTACAATAGATGGCATCTTGTGTGGAAAGAAAGGGACTGAGGGAGGAGAAGAAGCCAAGGTAAGAACCTCAACACATACATTTGGAAATCTTGCCAAGAAATCATGATACTTCTATTCATTGAGCTCTTTGTTTCTTTGCATTTGATGAAAATGGTCCAGATTCTTATATTTTCATGAGAAGGGAAACACTGAAGTGATTGAATAAAGGATCTATAATTGTTAGTGTCTGACAACATGTTAGTTTTTGGCAACAGCACATCAACCTGTATTAAATCCAAATGCTTTCTGGCTTTTAAAGGTTATGGATAACCTAGTATGCATTGGAACCTGATGAATGAATTCCTATTGTTTTCACCATCTCTAACATGTGAACACAATCCACACATAGAGAGGCTGGCTCCTGAACAGAGAATGAAAATTACTAGGACTAACAGAAGGAAGTAGACTTACAATGAGTAAATATAGAAAAGCCCCAAATAATTATAATAGTAACAACTTGGCAATGACTTTCCAGACTATGAAATTAGTTTTCTTATGAAGAATGGAGATTTTATAAGGCTAGTATAAACATAGGGTAATTGGAAAATCAAATTGTTCATTGTGAGTTATTGTAGAGTCTGGAATAATGGTGATAACATTAAAAAAAAAAAAAAAACTACCTATGAATCACTGTAGTTTGGTGTTTTTAGCAGTACTGTTGCCAAGAATGCTTGCCTTGGAAGAACAGTAGAAACTCGAATTGCGAAGCCCAGGTCCCAGCTTACCCCTGACACAATGAGCTCTCCTCCCAGATTCTGTACTTCGGCCTTCACCTTGCTGCAGATGTTAAGCTGATGGCAATACAAGGCAATTCGTTGAAGGTAGGCTAATAAATCCTGCTTACATGCTGAATCAGGACACTATAAAACATTAAAAAAATCATCTCAATTAGTAAGAATCTTTTGGCTTCTAATACTTGCTATATAGAAGCTGTGAGAAGAAAAGTTTTCACTGTCATATACCTTAATTATACCTATTCAACTTGATAGTGCATTGAAGCTTCAGAAATGCTTTAGCAAATTTAGAAGGCCACAGTGATAGGTGAGAGTGGTTAGTGCTACTTCGATAAAATTCTATACAAAGAATATTGATGATCTCCCAGAAAGTCTTATTGGGATGAATGTATAAGTATCTTATCAATTATCTTCTAAACTGCAAAGAAAACAATATTCTATAGGATTTCTCTTAGTGGCCCATTCCATGTTCACTATATGCAAAGTTATTTTAACACAGACAACAAAGCAACAGATGCTAGAAGGAAACCATTCTGTATCTCAGTCTCTCTCTCTGCCATAGTAGAAGAGATTTTCAATTTTATTTGTTGGAGAATGCATTTATTTCTTTTGGCTTTCTAAGAAATGTGTCATTCACTAAAGAAACTCTATTGTACTTTCTGGAATATCATATTTATCAAAAAAATTAGCAACATGATAAACTTAATTTAAACCAGAGACTGTGAGAAGGATCAAGACCATTGTACAAGAAAAAGATGTGAGTAAAATGAGTTTGAAGCCCATTGAAATAAGCTCATCAGTGTAACAACAGGACCCTTCCAAGGATGCAGCAGAGATTTTGAATTCTTATTAAAAAATCTGGTGACCAAGGATTTTGAATTCTCTTTGTAACTTAAGTCGGTAGATGTCCATCAAATACGCACTGAACAGAGCTGAACACTTTCAGAGACATTTACATGATTCCTTAAAGCATTTCTGAAGCTTCAATGTCAACGGCTATCCAGCAATTGAAGTATATTCCTATTGCTATCCAAAGTTCAGTTCAAAATTCTCCAGGACATTCTATTGTTCTCCCTCAATCTGGCACTTAAAAAGGACATATAATCACCAGATCCTTGATGAAACACTGTAAGAAACGAGTACCCACAGCCCAAAGTAAAGTACCTTATTTAGAACAAAAGTATGAGAAAAAGACTCCAGCTAAGCTTCCTTCAAGCTCAAGAAAGGGAATTCTTCCATTAATACTGTGAACCCAGTCATTTGACATAGCCATTTATTTAATAAGTTACAAAGGGGTCTTTTTGCTACATAACACTTACCATTGTGGTATTTTTTTTTTCACTAACTGCATTTATCAAGAAAGAATCCCACAGAGACTGTTTTTAGCTTCCTACAAGTTCTTCATACTGTAATATTTATCCAACTCCAGAGACCCATATACTGAAAGGAATTAACTTTAAAATGATATCTCCCTAAAGGCCTTTGATACAAATACCTTGCAGCAAATTAAAATGGAAGTTCTATCTCAATGGAACAGTAATTAAAAACGCAACAGTCCGTAAAAAGTTTATACTGTGTGCATATCTCAAATCTTCATAAAAATATTTTCTGGCAAAATAAAGCCAACCAATGCACATTTTGGAAATGCTCATTCTATTCTGTTATTTAAACTGAAGTATTTAAAACACAAATAAAGGCATTATGGACCAAGAAAAATAACTCTTATACCATTGGAATAGTAGAAATAGATGCATTATTTGAAAAAGAAATGTTCCATTCAGACAAAACATTAGCAAAAATTGCAGGTTGCTTCACAACTGATGACAGGAAGAATGCTACAAAGAGGTTATGTTTATCTTTTCTTCATTAAGTCATCATTAAATATCATTTTAATACTTTGTCACAATCCCAAGATACGCCTAAAATCCTGGGATTTGTATGTGTGTGTGCATATGTGATTTGTTTTCCAGATATCAAAGCTGTTTGGGGGTTATGTTTCCTGATATGTAATTGTTGGAAATAAAGATCCAAAATTACAAAATCAAAAACAAGAATCACAATAAAAATATTGAGCTCAAGGAGCCTAAACATACTGAGAAGTAGTTTCAGCCATTGAGATTCAGAATGTAATGGACAAACCATCCAAACTTCATCTACTTTTACTCCTTAGGAGTCCATCCTAGCACAATCCTCTCTCAGGACCAACTGCCAATCTCTGGTCACTCCACTTATCCCAACATTTGCAGAAAATTGCATCAACATTTGCAGAAAAGAATGCAGCATTCTTTCCTGGCTGGTGCATTTCTGTATGCTTGCATGTATGAGTGCTATTTTCAGATAAACTCATTTTCTCTCCTCTCTTTTACATGAACCTTCTGGGTGACATATGGAACTCAACCTTTGCTCCAAAATGTAGGAAGCTTGGCAATCAGTAGTGCCCTGAAATTAGCAATATAACAATGGTTTGGTCCTTAATCACTATAAATTTCAGGAGATTTTAAAATTTTGGTAATATTTAGTAAATTATTTTTACTCTTAAGTGTTTCTAAAAATTCAAAAGTAAGCAAAACATTCCCCCAGATTTGCTATCATATATATAATATGAGACAATCTGTTGGCTTATTTTAAAAGTAATCCCAATAGTTTAATCATGAGTTTTTCTTTTCAGACTTTAGAAGATGAGTAAATTTGGTACTGACTTGAGGTATTCTATATTATGGGATATTGAAGGCAAGTATTTAGAGGAACAGGAACACTCTTATATTAGAAAATGAGGGAGATAAAATCACAACTCAAAAACCACAGGAGACCACGGCCATTTATGGAAGAGGTGGTTGTGATTTAGTCGTTAAGTCATGTCCAGCTCTTTGTGATCCCATGGGCTGTAGTCTGCCATGGAATTTCCCAGGCAGGAATGCTGGAGTGGGTAGCCATTCCCTTCTCCAGGGGATCTTCCTGACCCAGGGATTGAACCTACATCTCCTGCATCACTGGCAGTCTCTTGCATTGCAGGCAGATTCTCTACCAACTGAGCTACCAGAAAAGCCCTCTTCCACAGAGGAAAAAATCCTAAATCTTTCAGTGTTCCCAAAGATGATGATCTGTTTTGTAGTAAATTCGTGTTCATAATGTTTTTCTCCATGTAAATAACATTTTATATAATATTTTCTATTTCAGAATCTTCATATATATTTTAAGACTTTTTCCTTTGAAACTGGCTCCAACTGTAAGTCACCATCATTTAAAGAGACAAGCATCAGTTATTTGAAAGCGTCTGTTGCCTAAAGTACACTTATAAGAAATGGCTTATTATTGAAAGAAGACATACTTAGAACAGGATTTTAGAGTTCCAGTTCAGCAAAATAAAATGAACAGAGGGACACAAACTCAAATATTCAACCTTGAGATTGAGAACGATTTTAACGTGAATCTTAATTCAATCTAAAGGCATAAAAGATACTCTGAGAATTGTGTTAATTTCTGATGCACTTTGAGTCTGGATGAAAATAAAGCTGAAATCTGAATGTTTTTTATTATGTGGATTTACCACATTTATGCCAGGACATAAATTATAATGAATTAGAAAGAGCATCATTAGAGCAAGATCAATTATAACAAGAAATAAAGTTGTTTCTTTTGCTTCCCACTTAACAATATCATTGAATTTCTGAATGAGGACAGTCAGGATAATCCATGATTCCTTGAAGGTTATGTCTCTTAAAAAGTGGATACCCTTCTTTCTAAAGGAACTTTGAAAACAGAACCCACCTTTGGCATCAACTCGATCTCGATAGAGTTCGAGGTCAGTTTGTAAAATGATAGCAATTCTCTACAATTCATTCTTCAGAAGCATTTAATAGAGTGCATAAAACCCATTACAGAACCCAAGAGCTAGTTAATGACCCCACTCAACATGTGCTTGCTCTTCCCTCTTATATTACCTGATCAGCCACAGCGCGGGCTAATTTGTCCATTCGAGAACCTGCTTCCGCAATTTTCTTGGCGGCATTAATGACATCAGATGTATTTTTCAACGGGCCTTTGCCTCTAAAACAACAGGCACAACATAATTAGAAATTCACTTTATGGCAGGAAATAGACACACCTACCATATTGTTTGTCCAGGACTCTGCTTTTGTATTTGATTTGGCTCTGACCACGTTAGAGGAAATTTGAATGTATTCTTGATTCACTTCAATTTCCATTTAAATAATCCACTTTATTTACATTCATTTTCAGGGAATATTTTTCCCTATCTGGATGGGCATGCTCACATTTTATTCTGTACGTGAATTTCTATATTTTTTGAACAGTGGTCCATTAAAAAAGATGATCACTACAAGGGCAATGGGAATTTAACATGTAAACGCTTATCATGTGTCTATGCTGTTGTATACATTTATCTTCATAACAACCCTAACAAGCAGGCATCATCATCCCCATTTTAGAGAAGAGAAAAATAGACTAAAGTGATTAACTCACCCAAGCTTATGCAAATCATGTGATAAATTCTAAATTTAAATCAGTCTAGCCAAAATAAATGCTCATTCACTGTCTTTCACACCATGCCCAGCATTATTATTATGTTAATTATATTTTTAAGTCCACTTTGGCTCTTTGAGAAACCATTGTCTCCTGTCCATAACGGGACTATTTGGCCAAATTTTCAGAAATCTGCTGAGCTCTTTCTCTTGCTGGCTTATATGCTTCTGGGACTGACTTATGAAAGAACACTCATAGAACACTGTGTGACAGTAGATGTCTTTATGTTGCCAAAAACCATTGCCCCAGTATTTTCACATAAGGTTTTCAATTAGGTGAACTGTTTAATATTACATGTCTTTCAAATATTTATTAGAAAGGAAAAAGAAACTATGCTGCATTATAAATTTTTAAACAAAATGTTGCATATGATATACCTTCTCTTTTCTTGAAAGGTAAATAACATGATAGACTAAATACATTTATTCTTCTATTTTTAGCATTGTTACTGATCTCCTTGTGCTCAGTTGCTCAGTCATGTCCAACTTTTTGCAGCTCCATGGACTGTAGCCTGCCAGGGTCCTCTGCCCGTGGCATTTTCCAGGCAAGAATACTGGAGTTGTGATTTCCTACTCCAACTGGTCTCCTCATATGCATGTAAAAATCAATGCATTTTTTAGGGCTACAAAATTATAATCCTATAGTTAAACATGTGGTGAGATACAGAGAAAAGCTACTCAGAAGTCATTTATTTAGATTGCATAGTGAGTAGGCAATGATTGCCATTGTTCCATAATAACATTTTATAAAATGGAAGACTTAAAATGACTTTAGAAAATAAATGTAAATGAAGGGCATTTTGTTTCCCTCTTAATTTTGCTTCTGGAATTTTTAGTGTTAGTAGCTAAAAGTAAGATACATTGTGTTCACATCAATGGTTAAACCTGTACATAGGGAAATTCAAAACTTGAGATATTTCATTTTGCTATGGCAACATTGGAGAAGGCAATGACACTCCACTCCAGTGCTCTTGCCTGGAAAATCCCGTGGATGGAGGGACCTGGTGGGCTGCAGTCCATGGGGTCGCTAGAGTCGGACACGACTGAGTGACTTCACTTTCACTTTTCACTTTCATGCATTGGAGAAGGCAATGGCAACCCACTCCATTGTTCTTGCCTGGAGAACCCCAGGGATGGGGGAGCCTGGTGGGCTGCCATCTCTGGGGTCACACAGAGTCAGACATGACTGAAGTGACTTAGCAGACTTAGCATGACAACATCAACTATAGAAAGTGAAAGAGGAGAGTGAAAAAGTTGGCTTAAAACTCAACATTCAGAAAACTAAGATCATAGCATCTGGTCCCATTAATCCATGGCAAATAGATGAGGAAACAATGGAAACAGTGAGAGACTTTATTTTGGGGCCTCTAAAGTCAGTGCAGATGGTGACTGCAGCCATGAAAATAAAGATGCTCCTTGGAAGAAAAGTTATGACCTACCTAGACAGCATATTAAAAAGCAGAGACATTCCTTTGCCAACAAAGGTCCATATTCTCAAAGCTATGGTTTTTCCAGTAGTCATGTATGGATGTGAGAGTTGGACTATAAAGAAAGCTGAGCACCGAAAAATTGGTACTTTTGAACTGTGGTGTTAGAGAAGACTCTTTAGAGTCTCTTGGACTGCAAGGAGAGTCAACCAATCCATCCTAAAAAAATTCAATCCTGAATATTCTTTGTAAGGACTGATGCTGAAGCTGAAGCTCCAATACTTTGGCCACCTGATAGAAAAACTGACTCACTGAAAAAGACCCTGATTCTGGGAAAGATTGAAGATGGGAGAAGAAGGAGACGACATGATGGCATGTCGACGAGATGACTGGATGGCATCACTGATGCAATGGTCATGAGTTTGAGTAGGCTCTGGGAGTTGGTGATGAACAGGAAAGCCTGCAGTCCACGGGGTTGCAAAGAGTCGACTAAACAACTGAACTGAACTGAACATTAACTTTCCAAAAGACATTGGCTCTATCCAGTTGTTATATAGATTTTTAAATACATAGATTTTACATGAGCATTTTATATAATATGAGTCAATTAAAGATTCTGTGACAATTTGGCTCTCATTCTGTCACATTATTTTTTTAATTACCTCTAAATAAAGTTTTATTTTTGGTTTATATTTTTAAAGGAAATTCTAGATGCAGAATCTGTCAATATTTAACAGTATTCTCATTATTATTTATTTCTCTGTAACTTCCAAACCTTAGAAAATCTTTTTTTACAATCTTACTCTGATAAAAAATTGTTGTTACTTTTTGCCTTCATCTTAACCCATTCCCGCTGGAGAAGGGATAAGCTACCCACTCCAGTATTCTTGGGCTTCCCTTATAGCTCAACTGGTAAAAAAAAAATCCTCCTGCAATGCGGGAGACCTGGGTTTGATCCCTGGGTTAGGAAGATCCCCTGGAGAAGGGGAAGGCTACCCACTCCAGTATTCTGGCCTGGAGAATTCTATGGACTGCATAGTCCATGGGGTTGCAGAGTCAGACACAACTGAGCGACTTTCACTTTCACTAACCCATTCACAAAGGGCTGCATTATACTTGATATTTCATTAATAACAATCTTGGTGTTTGTTTAATCCAAGAATTTCAAAGGATTTGTAGAAATGCTTATTCATGAACCTTTCATGATAACTTTCAACAGTGGATTGATTCTGACATTTATAGAGGCTTGAATCTGTCTGAGGCTCAGGCTCCTAAATGAGCTAAAGCATCATTAGAAACCTGTCTTCTTGTAATCAAAAAGAGACTACAGATTTACTATTATATTGTTATTTTAAAAGTTTGAGACTAGAATTCACACTGTGGACTGAATTCAATTCTTGGAGTCACAAGTGGATGATAGGGATGTGTTTCATGAAACTAGAGAGCAATGTAGAAATTTTGAGATCATCAAATATTTTGTTTTCTAGTTGAGAAAGCTGAAATCCAAAGAGGAGGCTAAGTGACCTGCCCAAGATGATAAGAAGAGAAAAAAAAGGACTGAACCTCTATGTCCCTAATCACAATTTTGTTGGTTGCCATGGAGGAGGGGTGGAGGAGGGAAGGACTGGGAAGGTAGGAGTAGCAGATGCAAACTATTATATGTAGGAGGAAGAAACACCAACAAGCTTTTACTGTATAGCACGGGGCACTATAATCAATGTTGTGCTCAGCTGCTCAGTCGTGTCTGAGTCTTTGTGATCCCATGGACTGTAGCCCATCAGACTCCTCTGTCCATGGAATTTTCCAGGCAAGAATACTGGAGTGCATTACTATTTCCTTCTCCAAGGGATCTTCCTGACCCAAGGAGGGAACCCGCATCTCTTGCATCTTCTGGCATTGGCAGGAGATTCTTTACCACTGAGCCACCTGGGAAGCCCACTATATTCAATATCATATGATAAAACATAATGATAAAGAATATTTTTTTAATGTCTATATGTGTATAACTGGGTCCCTTTGCTGTACAGCAGACTGGCACATCGTTGATCAATTAAACTTCAATTTAAAAAAATTTAAAAATATTACAAGAGATTTATGAGTTAGAAAATAATAGAATGTGGGATGGACATGTACACATTGCTATATTTAAAATAGATAAGCAACAAGGACCTACTGGATAGCAAAATTTGGATATGGAACAGTGCTCAATGTTATGTGGCAGCCTGGATGGGAGGGGAGATTAGGAAAGAATGAATACATGTATATGTATGGCTGAGTCCTTTTGCTGTTTACCTGAAACTATCACAACATTGTTTATTAATCGACTGTAGTGAGTGAAAGTCTCTCAGTCCTATCGACTCTTTGCGACCGCATGGACTGTAGCCCACCATCCTCCTCTGTCCATGGAATTCTCTAGGCCAGAACAGTGGAGTGAGTAGCCATTCCCTTCTCCAGGGGATCTTTCCAACCCAGGGATTTAACCCAGCTCTCCCACATTTCAGGTGGATTCTTTACCATCTGAGCCACCGGGGAATACCCAATACAAAATAAAAGTGTTGTTTTTTTTTTTTTTTTTTTTGTAAGAAAACAATAGAACACAGAAAATTTAAAAAAAAAAAAAAGAAGAAGGGAAAACTGATATAGAAGATAAACCTAGTTGTTAACAAGAAAAAAAAATAAGTGAAGAAAATGGCACTTGAATGTAAGAGTGGGTTTCTACATGCCCACAAGAGCTGAGTGTAAAACTGTCAGTAGACACATTGGTAGCTTGAAAACTGCCATGATAGTACTCCCTCTATGGCTTCTTTTTTTTTTTTGCCCTAGAAAATTAGAAAGTTGCTGCCAAAAGTCAACTTAGTAGAAAGGATACATGTAACTTTTCTTTCCCAAACTCCCTTCCCACCCAGCCTGCCACATAACACTGAGCCTTGTTTCAAGTTGAGAGTAAGGCTATTATGATCTGAAGGAGGTTTCAGGGGGCTTCTGGAGCTGGAATATGGTTATAAAGTTTATAACATTTAAGGCATACATTTCTTTAATGCATTTTTCTACAAGTATACTTTATAATTTAAGATTATATTTATTTTCTTATTTTTCTGTCAATCAGATGTATAAGAAAAAATGTAATTTTCTTTTCCATGATGATAGAGGAATCTGAGTCACTTTGTTTATCATTTATTGATCATTACAATCAATCATTTATATGCTCTTTTCTCTGAGTTTTTATTCAAGATTTTTACACATTTTTCCATTGTTTTCTTTTTTTACCTAAATTACTTGTCTCTGTTTTTTAGATATTTTGAATTTTGACCTTTTGTTAATCATATTGCAAATTACTTCTTTCAGTCTTAGCCTGTATGTTTACTTTTGTAACAGTTTTTTTAAAGTATAAATTTTAATTTTATTGTGGTCAAATGTATCAATCATTTCTACTAGAGTTTGCACTTTTTGAAACTTCTTTAAGAAGTTCTTCCTGTTGAAAGTGTTAGCTTATACCATGGTGGTAATCATTTTGCAATATATATATATATTTCAGAAAATTGATATTCACATGCAAAAAATGAAGCAAGACCCTTAACTCATAGCATATTAAAAATTAACTGGAAGTGGATTGTAAGAGCTAATCTATATATATCGTACAAGCAAATTTAAGGGAAAAACTTCATGACATTGGATTTGGCAATGATTTCTTGACTATGACATCAAGAACACAGACAACAGCAGCAATATTAATTGGCAAATTTAACTCTATCAAAATTTAAAATCTGTGAATTAAAGGACACAATCAACAGAGTAAAAATGCAATCCATAGAATAAGAGAAAATATTTTAAAATCCTATATCTGACAAGGGGTTAAAACCCAGAATACAGAAAAACTGCTACAATTCAACACTAAAAATCAACCTGAATTAAAAAAAAAAAGAAGGGCAAAGTGCTTGAATATACATTTCTCCAAAGAAGATATAGAATAGCTAATCAGTACATAAAAATGCTTAACACCATTGATTATTAGGAAAATACATTTCAAGATCACAGTGAGATACCATCTCATACTAAAATGGTTGCTGTAAAAACAAACAAACAAAAAATAAGAAGTCTTGGCAAGGATGTGAAGAAGTTGCAACTTTTGTGTACCATTAATGGGAACGTAAAATGGTGCAGCTGCTATGTAAAACCGTACAGTGGTTCCTCAAAAATTAAACACAGAACTACCATATGATCTAGCAACTCCAATTCTGGGTGGAATGCCCAAAGGATTGAAAGCAAGATCTCAAAGAGGTGTTTGTACACCCATGTTCATAGCAAAACTATTCGTAAACCAAGTGCCCCAAAATTGATGAATGGATAAGCAAAATATAATATATATATATATTCCCAATAAAATATTACTTAGTCTTAAGAAGAAACGAAAGTCCAACATGAACTATAACATGGCTGAACCTTGAGAACATTTTTCTTGTTTTTTAGTTGCTAAGTTATGTTGGATTCTTTGTGACCCCATGAACTGCAGCATGCCAGGCTTCCCTGTCCTTCACCATCTCCCTGAGTTTGTTCAAAGTCATGTCCATTGGGTCAATGATGCCATCCAACCATTTCATCCTCTGCCACCCCCTTCTTCTCTTGCCCTCAATCTTTCCCAGCATCTGGGTCTTTCCCAATGAGTGGGCTCTTCACAGTGGCCAAAGCTGAGCTTCAGCATCAGTCCTGCTAATGAATATTCAGGCCTGATTTCCTTTAGGACTGACTGGTTTGATCTCCTTGCTGTCCAAGGGACTGTCAAGAGTCTTCTTCAGCACCACAGTTCAAAAACACCAATTTCCTGGCATTCAGTCTTCTTTATGGTCCAACTCTCACATACGTTTATGATTACTGGTTGAGAACATGATGCTAAGTGAAATAAGCCAGTCACAAAGAGAAAAATGTTATTTGTTTCCACTGCATGAGATACTTAGTCAAGTTCATAGTGACAGGAAAAAGAACGGTGGTTGCCAGGTGCTGAGGGTAGAGGGGAATGAGGAACAAAGAGTTCAGTGGTCAGGGCTGCTGTTGGGGAAGATGAAAAAGTGCTAGAGATAGACGTTGGTGACAGTTGCGCAACAGTGTCGATATACCTAGTGCCACAGAACTGTACACTGAAAAGTGCTTAAAATGGCAAATTTCATTGTGTGTATTCTTCACTACAATAAAAAAAAACTAATTAATTTAAACAGCCATATGTGACTGGGGCCACTGTATTGGGCAACACAGGGCTAAATGAGCAACAGTCTTTGGAATAATGTGAAGTGGGAACAGAAATAAAAAATGGTCAACAACAAATATATAGATATAGATAGATATATAGATCAGACCCCAAAACATCAGACGTTTGAGTCTTCCTGTCAGTGGACAGTGGGTTTCCCAGTTGGCTCAGAGGTAAAGAATAAGCCTACCAATGCAAGAGACACAGGTTCAGTCCCTGGGTCAGGAAGATCTCCTGGAGAAGGAAATGGCAACCTAATACAGTATTCTTGTTTGGGAAATCCCATGGACATAGGAGCCTGGCAGGCTCCATGGGGTCACAAAGAATCAAATATGACTTAGCAACTGAACATGATAACACAATCAGTGGAAAACAGTGTTGACAAAGTGACTACCCCACTGGTTGTAGCTCCCAGTCTCAAACTAATGACTTAGACCCTATGTCTCTCCCTAATTCAGATCAGGTTCTCTATTTTGGGAATTTTGAAAGGTGCTTTGAGGAACCTTGTGACCTTAAAGACAAAAGACATGTTATTGTACCATTGGAAACATATTTTTAGTTTTCTTGAAAAAACATCAAGAGTGAAATTAACTCTTCTATATAGATTCATGAAATGTGTCTTTTGGCAATAGGCGATTTTTATACAAGGGTCAATATTTGGAAGCTTTCCCAGGAAATGGTCACTGCAAAAAAAAAAAAACACAAGGAAATCTATTATCATGTTCTTGCTATCCACAACTAAACAACTAATTAATATTTATTTCATGAAAAGGTAATGGGTATTAATGTGAAAAATCAATGTGTGAGTACACTCTGAGTTAATGTACTCAGCACCCAGAATTTTTAAATTCTGAGTATATCCAAATTAAAACCATTTATTTGCTGTAGTTTTCTCAATACCTCTAACTGATCAATATAAGAGGTGACTCTCCAGTAATGAGGTATCGTTAGGTAAGGAGTATATTTATAAATGTACTGAATCATAGAAGCTTCTTTTTAGAATCAGAGTCCATAAAACACAGTTGGGAAATATCCCTTTCACCAATCAGCTGAAGCAGTGTAAAGATAGCACAGTGGAAAAGTTGAATTAATCTGGGGATTAAAGATAAGTCAGATGAGACTGCAGGACCATTAGCTGAATCATGCAAGGAAATAACATTTAGAGAATGGTCTTGAAGCTGAAGTACAGATACGTAAAAAATTGAGAAGCCCAGAAAGAAAAACACCAATACAGTATCAGTTCAGTTCAGTTCAGTTCAATTGCTTAGTCGTGTCCCACTCTTTGCGACCCCATGAATCGCAGCACGCCAGGCCTCCCTGTCCATTACCAACTCCCGGAGTTCACTCAGAGTCGCGTCCATCGAGTCAGTGATGCCCTCCAGCCATCTCATCCTCTGTTGTCCCCTTCTCTTCCTGCCCCCAATCCCTCCCAACATCAAAGTCTTCTCCAATGAGTCAACTCTTCGCATGAGGTGGCCAAAGTACTGGAGTTTCAGCTTTAGCATCATTCCTTCCAAAGAAATCCCCGGGTTGATCTCCTTTAGAACGGACTGGTTGGATCTCCTTGCAGTCCAAGGGACTTTCAAGAGTCTTCTCCAACACCACAGTTCAAAAGCACCAATTCTTCGGTGCTCAGCCTTCTTCACAGTCCAACTCTCACATCCATACATGACTACTGGAAAAACCATAGACTTGACTAGACGGACCTTAGTCAGCAAAGTAATGTCTGCGCTTTTGAATATGCTATCTAGGTTGCTCATAACTGACATATATATGGAATTTAGAAAGATGGTAATGATGACCCTGTATGAGAGACAGCAAAAGAGACACAGATGTGTAGAGCGGACTTTTGGACTCTGAGGGAGAGGGAGAGGGTAGGATGATTTGGGAGAATGGCACTGAAACATGTATACTATCATGTAAGAAATGAATCGCTAGTCTATGTTGGATGCAGGATACAGGATGCATGGGGCTGCTGCACGCGGATGATCCAGAGAGATGATATGGGGTGGGAGGTGGGAGGGGGGGTTCATGTTTGGGAACTCATGTACACCCGTGGCGGATTCATGTCAATGTATAGCAAAACCAATACAGTATTGTAAAGTAAAAATTAAAATTAAAAAGAAAAACTGGAAAGAAAAAAATTGAGAAGGAATCTAAGGGTCAATAAAGGTAGGCTTTGGATAGCAAACTCAAGATTTTTATATTATTTTATCAAAAGAGGAAAGAAAATTTTGGTGCAAAGGAGTTGGGTGGATGGCATTTAATGGCCAGGTATGGCATAAGTTAACTGACAAGAGTCAAGAATTAGAACATAGACTAGTTGAACTGTCAGTTGGACTGGAGTCCTGACTGTCTATACCAAGGCAGGAATGAAGTTTGGGAGTACCAGGGTGATTACTTGATCTTTTAGTCTAGCGCTCAGTACTTTACAGTTGATTGTAACCTGAAAGCTCCTTATTAGCCTGAACCCAGTTCCTTTCAAGATCAGAACTTATAGTTGATCTAAAAAGACAGTTTTGTCTCTTGCTGTACAATTAAATGTGAGTTTCTTTCCTGAACTGCTGCCATCTACACACCTTTTGTTACCAGGAAACAAGACTGGCACATGCTATTTCCTTCTGAAAGTGACATGAAAAATATGGATTCACCCTCTGCAGGACATCATTTCTGCCAGCACCCATGAGATAGAAGTCAAGAAATGAACAGAAAAAAGATGTGAGGCATAACCAGCTATATCCACCATGACCAAGTTATTACACAAGTAATGAGGTAGAACCTCTCTACTTTTAATAATAATGGAATGGATATCATTGAGATTACTGAATCAAATTAATGAATTAGCTACCGATAAGAAGAAAACAAGTTAATAAATGGAAGTTTTTTTTTTCCTGTCATCAAAGTGCCCTATAAATGTGTGATCTGAGGTTAGTAGTCAAGTTTCAATTCCTACTCAGCTACATCCCTTCCTTTAAATAAGAGAACATAGTACCTAAGAGTCATTAGAGGTATACAGCTGACATAATTCCTCCCTAAAGTGGAAAACCCAAGGCAATAACAGTAATGCATAGGGTCAAATGCAGTGAATTTAGATGAGAGGCACAAAGAAAGGTTCAAATCAGCTACCTCTTTGTAAAGGAAGAGGCTCTGCAGATGGCGACAGCAGCAAAACCTCAGCTTCCTGTGTTTCATTTCCAACTCACACCCTCTCCTGTTTCTCTGGTTATTAACAACTGTATCTTCCTTTTGGCTTCACAAAGGGGCATAAAACTACTCACCAGGCAGCGGGAAAAAATGATAACCAGTAACAGTCTAGACATTTCATTATTCAAATCAGCATAAAATGATTATGCAAAATCCCTAGGAATTGAAGTGACCCTCTTTTCACTTTAAAACTATACTTTGACTAATAGAAAATCTGTCTTAAATATCCTCTAACAAGACTTCTCAAATGTATCTCTCTTCTTTGACACAGTTATATATAATCCAGAGCATTGTAAAACGTCTTCCTGATCTTAACTAGCAACATGGCTCGATTCATCATTCACTTTAAATTAATGAGATTATTTGTTCAAGAGATGTTATTAATGGATTGTATAATATCCATCAGATAAAGTACGAATACAGTGTTGAAAGCAAGCAAATTAAGTCATCACAGGCCTTGAAAAGTAATGACTGAGGCTACCATAAGTCTGATTTGTAGAAAATTAAGACTTAATTAATGGTTCAGACTGTATTTTCCTACTATTATTTTTAAGTGTGAAATAAATCTGTGAAACCAGCAAAGACCAGCCAAATGTACAAATTTGAACTTCTAACGAATACAATGACATTTAAAATCTCAAAAGTCACCCTTAAAACATTAAGTCATTCCATTGAAGTCAAAAACAATTTTAAAATATTTGGAGAAAAGGCCAAGCAATGTCATCAATACATATTAACCAGAGGCAAAAGGTAAGGAGGATAGGGGGGAGATATGTCATATTTCATTATAAGCTATAATTAATTGTGGGCTTCCCAGGTGGCTCAGCAGTAAAGAAAACATCTGCCAATGCAGGAGATTCAGTCTCAGTTCCTGGGTGGGGAAGATAACCTGGAGAAGGAAATGGCAACACACTTTAATAATCTTGCCTGGAAAATTCCATGAACAGAGAAGCCTGGTGGGCTGTAGACCAAGAGATCCTAAAAGAGTCAGACATGATTTGGGGACTGAAACAACAACATAATTAACTGTAGCCTTTTCTTACTAAAAACACTCAACAATCATTTAAAAAACTGTCACCATTAGGTAGTATCTTGACATTGCCACACATCTTATATAACTTTAATAACAAATACCATGTTGAATCATTACTTTTGCTCACATTTCTTTGTGTGTCTGTGTTTCCCAGAAAAACAAAATCTACAGTAAAATGGTAGCTTTCATTCATACGGTAGGATACTTTATAACTACATTACCTGTTTGGATTTTAAACTCTCCTGTAAAGTTGATACGAAGAATATTACTTTCCTCCTTTACAAATGAATAAACACAGTAAGAGACTGGTCCAGAATCACCTGGTATTTGGACTAAAAAATCCAGGGATCTTTTCGTTGAGCTTTGCTCTCCCTTGGTCTGCCCTTCATGTGGTTAGAAGGGCAGAAATGTCAGCTCCCTTTAAAGAGGAGACTATAAAAATGCAAAGGAAGAAACAGCAATGACCCCTGAGGAAAAAAAGGCTCCTGACAAAATTCTGACTGGTCTCCTGATTTATTAAAAATACTGCTCAGAGTAAAAGGGTCTAAAACTTATACAATGTTTAATTTTCCTGTCACAATTAGAGAATCAGATTGTTGAACCCAGTTCTTTGTATGTAAGTATAAAATATAAGCTGAAATTAAATACTAAATCATGAGCTAGCATTAAAAGACATCACATGCCACACATATATATATATATATATACATATTTTTTCCCTGAGGGATATTAGCAAATCATACACTTTATCTTCAGAATAATATTTAAAAACACTGCAAAATAGCATAGACCAAAAATCAGTCCCCCAAGCTCCAGGAGTTTGATTTTATGACTAATTCAGGATGGGTAATTAAAACAATACTAATTACAGAAATGAATCTGTTCTTTTTGACCAAAAAGACCTATCCACTAAGAACCAGTCTCAGATCATGTTGACTTACACATGTAAATTTTATACCACTCCCTGCTTTGATGGAGCCTTTTAATTTTTCAGCAGGCTAATACCCACTATTATGATGCCTCTGCTATTTTTAAGGAGAAAACCTTCCTCTTCCTGTCTCCATGCCTCACCTTGTGAAGTCTGTCATCTCCATCATGATCATACACATCTGTTTGGCCAGCACAATGATATCATTGCCACTGTCATCCCATTTGGCCACTTCAGCATCCAGCTTGCTTTTCTCTTGGTGGAATATCTCCACCTGTTCAGCTATTTTTGCCTTCTCCTCTTGCGGTAGCTGTGCCATGATGGCCTGTGTGGGTTACAGAAAAGGTATGACTAATGATGACAAAAGGAGCACAGACAGAAGGTCAACTCTGCCTCCGGTTAACAGCAAACCCAGACCCTGACAAGGCCGGTAGGCCGTCCCGCCATTCTGGAAAATACCTTTTTCTCCAGCCCCAGGAAGGAAAAAGCACAGACTGGTAAGGTCCCCAAATTTCCTGTCCCCATTCCCACATACAAAAAATAACCAAGATCCAAAGGGACATGCACGTTGACAGTAGCAGAACCTCTCTATTGCTGTGATGACATATGTTTGTTCAAAAGAATCTATTCCTGACAATTTTTATGCTTGGTCTTGGGAAACTTTTACCGGATGAAAGAATGCACCTCTCTCAACACTGAAATCTGTTCAGAGAAGGGAAAAAAAGAGAACAGGCCTTCTGTTGCTGGGAAAGAAAAGAATTTTAAAGAATATCTGAGCATCCCAAGTGGAGTGGGGAGACAATCCGTGGGTGTTAATGAAACCATCCATGGTTAAAGGCCAAACAAAAATCCTTTATGCAGGGCACTTCAGGGATGGCATATCCATTCCCAGTCCTTCACTGTGGAAATCCTGGGTCAGCCATGGCTCCTTGGAGAGCCTATGAGTATGCACAGAAAAGCTGTGATGGGATAAAATGTAGGATTAGGAAGGAAAAGTTGATTTTCAACAGTTGCTAGTAGGGAAATGTAGAAAAGGAAGAAGTACTGTTGATTCTCACTACTTGTGGATTTTTTTTAATTTGCAAATTTTCCTACTATTTAAAATCTATCTGAACTCGCAAATCAATATTTGTGATGCTTTCAGTCATTCACAGACACGCGCAGAGCTGCCAAAATTTGAGTTATCCGACATCCATGTTCCCAGATGAGGTGGAACAACGGTGTCTTTGCCTTCTTGTATTAGCACTCATACCAGAAACAAGTGTCCTTTTTGCAGTCTATTTAGTACCACATTTTCCACATCTTTGCACTTTTTGTTGGTGGTTTAGCTGTTTAACATGGTCCCCAACCCTAGTGTATAAGTGCTGTCTCATATCTCTAAGCACAAGAAGGCTGCAAAGTGCCTAATGAAGAAGATATATGTATTATATGAACTTTATTCACGCATGAGTTTTAGTGCTCTTTTAGATATAAATTCAATGTTCATGAACCAAAACTAGGGAAAAAAACAGAAGCATTCTTTAAACAAGATTATGTATCGAAGGGTTGAAAGAAATGTTAAGACTAGCAGCTCTCAGGAACCTAACCCTGTATTTCCCATAGGAACAATGATTCTGTAGTTGCTAATTAAGCATTCACAGTGACTTTATAGAATATGAGGCCATGAATAAAGAGAATCAACTGTATTTGTTAAACACTATTTATGAGGCAGGTGCTGAGTGAAATGTCTGACACCAGTTCATGGCACCACCTTTTGTAGCCTGCGTCACTGAAAGGAGCATGTCGATCCATGTGTTAGCACTGGGGTCCCTCTGGTGCTGGGATACAGGTATCCTCCAGAAGAATGACCAAGAAAGCATGATTTGGGATACATACAGTTTTTACAAAGGACAATAAATAACACCCAAAAAACAAAATGCTTTCTAAATTGTAAAGCTCCTCCCAGTATAAGTGAATAGTTCTAAGGAGAGGTAGCTGATATTTAACTGATATATCAGGGGATACAAGATTAGAAGAACTGGGCTCAACCTGGCTCTGTCACTGACTTAAGACCTCATTGCTACTGGATCACATCCTTAACTTTTTGAAATATAAGATTAGTAGATAATTACCTCAATTACTTCAAAATGCTATGATGGACAGAAAATAAAATAATAAATGTGCTACATGTTGTCTGAAAAAATGACAGTAAGCATGTATGGGGTTACCGTTACCATTGTTATCATTATTTCTATGAGCTTTTCTTTCCAGCTGCTTCTCTAGCTTATTACACAGCTGCCATCAAAGAGAAGAAATGGAATATATAATACATATATATATATAAACTTAGGTCTATAAATATGTGTGTGCATGTGTATACAAATATTAAAAATCCATATTTTAAAAGTCAAACTAGTTCAGATACAATAGTTAAAGTATTTAAAATACTACTATCCGAAAAATATTTTAAAGTACTTTTAAAACGTATTTTAAAAGAGTTAATATACAAAAGTTAGTCATAAACTCATATATGTAACATCGTACTAATTCCAAGGCAGCTATTCCAATACTTTTGAGATAGGTTTGGATTTGCACAAGTTTCCTGAAGCACCCCATCTGATATTCTAAAGGTGTCTAAGATTCATTTGTCTTCCTCACACAAAATTGATAACCACGCTTTACTTATACCCTACAAGTCCTAACCAGCAACATTTAAAGCATCTATTAGGTGCTTCTCGTAAAAAAAAAAAAGAATCTATAAAACTGCTGGGCAGACCTCCAGATTCTACATTCAATATCCAGATTCTAGCAATAAACCTATCATTGTCCCCAAAGGATTAATTTGTGTATTAAAAGGTTACACGTGTCGGTCAACTGTTATCACTTGAGTTTCAATCATGCAGTTTAGTATTTGAATATTAACTGCCTTGCTCTGACTCTCTCATTTCTATTAATGCCCTGCCTCTGACTTCTCTTTGAGTTTCCTGAGGGCAAAGACCCCAGCATCCGCCTCAGTGTGGAAACTAAATGCATAGCTTTTGATTGACTGTTCACACATCTCTCCACTCACCCTATTGACACAGTTTGAGAGAAGTTAACAGAACTGACAAACATTTTCTGAGGGCACAATTCGGAAGAAAAACCAGCCCCTTCAAAGCAAATTTGCAAAGGAAGCTGTTATTTTGACTCTGGGGGTGCTTCACCCACATAATGCACTTAATGGTGTGTGACTTGGGTGTAAGAGTCATTACATTTGCTTCTGCTAACGTAGCTATCGATGAAGCAAAGTCGTTTCCTAAATATTCTTAAAATGCTCTTGGCTTTTAAAAATTCATAGTTGACCTTTCTGAAACTGGAATTTAAAAAAAGGTTATCTATAAACAGTAGATCACAAACTGTGAAATTTGCAAGTTAATCAAATTAAAATTCAACACATGAGTTTTAATTAGGTCTTATCAATGTAACTCAGCAGTTTGAAATGTTAACACATTAAAGCCCTTCTAGCTAGGGGAAAAAAAAAAACCCAACAACTTAGAGGCTGGCTACATTCAAGTCAAGTTGAATACAAAATACATAATGTGTAATTGTTCATTCCCTCAAACTAAGGAAACATAAGAAAAATGGTTTTGATGAGGCAGGAGGAGAGAACAAATCAGTTTTTCCTGTTTGTGTCATGTGGTCGCCTGGGGTGGTCTGAGATTTTCCTCTGCTTTCTGTGTAGCCAAGCACAGCTGTCCAGATTGTTGATCTGGGACCCCAATTTGGTGGCCTCAGAGACTTGAATTCACAACATTTCTTACCCCCCTGCCTCAGGCTCCTAGTCTTTCCTCTTAACATCCAACCATTTTCTTCTGTGTGATTGTTCTAAACTTTATTAAGTGAAGAAAGTGAAAGTGTTAGTCACTCAGTCGTGTCCGACTCTTTGCGATCCCATGGACTGTAGCCCTCCAGTCTCCTCTGTCTGTGGAATTCTCCAGGCAAATATACAGGAGTGGGTTACCATTTCCTTCTCCAGAGGATCTTCCCAGCCCAGGGACTGAACTCGGGTCTTTGACTGAATCCAGACTCTATCATCTGAGCCACCAGTAAAGCCCAAACTTTATTAAATGAAAGTGTGTATCACTGACACAAGCCAGCAACCTCTCAGTCCAGAATTTTTTCGTCAATTTAAATCTCAAGAGCTTTTTTCTAGTCTCAAAAGAATTCTTTTCCCAATCCCAAGATGAAAAATGACTTTTAAAGTCTTTGGACATCTGAACTGAAAAGTATTAGTATCTTAAACACACAGAAATATTCTACCATGAAAGGTTTAAGTATATGCATGTTTATAAATAATGATTTAAAAGGTTAAAACTTAATGTGCCCATTTCTCTTCACTTGGTTTTAAAGCAAGATAATAAACATAAGTAATTAAGGAGTGGGTGACTTTTACCTGTCTCAGGCTGTGAAGTGAATTGGAAAATTAAGGTTCTTGTCTCATTAATTCAAGTGAAAACTTTCAGGATGGTCTAAATTACCCAGCTCTTTCAGATTAAATTATTGGCCAGCCTTCTAATGAATGGCTATGTTAGGCTACAAGCATCATCATTTTCTTCATAAACTTAACATCATGTAATAACTCTTGGATAACTCTTGGGATACTTTTCATCATGCTTTCTCCTAATAATATTATGAAGTAGGATAATACATGTATATATATAAAGAGAAAGCAGGAGAGAGAGGTCACACACAAGGAAATGAGGCATAGAGAGGTTAAGAAAGTTACCCCAAAGCCGTACAGCTTGCCCTAATCCATTTTTAAAATAAGGTTTCTGTGACTCCAAATAATATGTTTTATCATGAAGGTTAAATGCCCAAGAGTTGTTAATTAATTTTAACTATGTCAGCTTCTGAAGAAAGAAGTTTATAAGATATCATGTTTAGGATCAAAGGTCCTGATAATTTCTATATCTCATCAGATCAGGGTATGACTGTTCTCCACTCAAATCCCCCCCTCCCCTGTGTGTGTGTTTCTCTCTCATAAAGCATTGTAGACAAACAGCAGACAGGAACACATAAAGGGAATAAAGCTTCACTCTAATTTCAGAATTTGAGAGCAACATTGGAATGGGTGCTAAAGTCTTTTTTCCCACCTTAACCTCCTCTTGGATTTAATTTGCCATTTTCAGAGAATTTTCCTGAATGAGAACACAAAGTAACCAGAGGAGAGCTGGCTGATGGAAAGAGCAACTGCCTCTGTCAGAGACAACTTTTGCCTCCTCCACACTTTTGAACAAGTTAACACACTTCTGTGGTCAAAAGTTCGACCATCTGTCATCTCAGCAATTCAATGCACCCTCTTATTTCCAACTTATGGCCGTAATTCTATGTCTCTGATTTGTCATCATATAATTATAGGCTTAAATAGGCTGACTCAATAACTAATGCTGTCTGCTGCAAGTTACTCATACAAACCTCATGATGGTTCACAAAGACAAATCAGCAAGTGTTGAATTACAGGGGTAGTTTGTTCTTACTATCCTGGCCCATGTTCATCATTCATGCTGAAAAATCTTTCAAATAAGACCATTGTCTTCTCACTTACTGGGTGAAGAAATAATAGATGATGAAGATAGATGTCATCTGACTTTTGTTTCCACTCACTGTAACTGACTTGAACTTGAACATAAGATGCATGAACTGGAAGTATAATGGGACTGCATTTTTCCTTGTAAAAAGTGAGGCTGTACCAATACTATGTTGCAGTTAGTCAATCAAATTGACTTTGACCTGATTAATGTTTAGGTGAGTTACTCAAACTTGCCCTTTGTCACTGACATAAAAATGCTTGTTTTACTTCATTTTGAAGATGAATTGATCTGACTGATGAATTAGTGTAGTGTTACACCAGTACAGGCTTAAAAGACTCTCGCTTAATCAACTTCCCTATTTTCAATATTTTAAGGGGAGTAACTAAAGTCTACAAAGAATCTTTTAAAGTAGGGAGCCTCATACTCTTTTGTGTACTTTTCTGCTCTTACCAGCCTGTGATAAGAGATTTCTCTTCCAAAAGATAACAATTTTCAGTCATCCCTTATTGAGCACTCAATGTGTGCCAGATATTATGCTCATTATTTTATAAATGTTAAGTGATCAAAACCTCAAAGGAATCTTATCAAACAAGCCTGTTATTTACTATAGATGATAAAAAAAAAAAGCTCAGAGAAATTAGGCAGCATGTCCCAGAGCATAGTCTTCACCCTACTCATTACAATTCAGAACTAAGTCTGTCTAAAATCAA
Source organism: Capra hircus (assembly GCF_001704415.2). Taxonomy (NCBI): domain Eukaryota; kingdom Metazoa; phylum Chordata; class Mammalia; order Artiodactyla; family Bovidae; genus Capra; species Capra hircus. The sequence continues at coordinate 54,457,755 of NC_030818.1, forward strand.
ATCCAGAACATCTCCAGTGTTCTAACTTTTACTCACACTTCCCCCAACGATGTCCATTTCTGTCTTCCAGATCATTTAATTGTTGGATGCGACTATCAGGAGAAATGGGATTTTAAAAGCAAAGACTTTCTTGACTCAACATAAAGCTTAGTCTTCTCTGAATTATCTTTATTTTAACCTTTGATTGGCTATTTTCTACTCTTTTTCAGAATTCTTATGCTAGTTTGAACTTTCTGGAGTTTCTAGATCCGTATTCTAAATTGCCATCTCTATCTCATGCTTCCTATTCATTATCTTTTAATAAGGAAAACTTGACAAAAGAGAATTAGAATATCCATTAGGATATCTCAGTTATACTATAATTACATTATTTTAGCTCTGTAGAAGCTATGCCTTTAAAGGGAGGAGAATCTCACCCTCTTTTGCAATCCCCAGGAATTTTATCTGCTGCTCCCTGCCTTGATTACTGGTAGCTTATCTTCAAGAAGCTCCAGCTAATAAGACTGGTCAGATTCCAGAATTTTCTTTGGAACACTTATTGGTGGACTGTCTCACAGAGTGTTCAAGAGAGTTCAACTGTCAGCCACAGTGGTGATCTTTTTACGGTTCTTGCTCCACAATCTTTAACTGTTATATTTCTTGTATGTTTCTGTAATTTCTTTTTCAATCACATGGATCTGGGGCTGCTGCCTTGGGCCTAGGTAGGTATCAGGGGGAAAACTTCTTTCTCAACTCTGATGTCCCTGAACCAACTGCAAAATATGTGGTCTTGTTTCTCAGATACCCTAGGCCAGAGTATGGAGCAATAACAACCCCACTGGTAACAAAGTAGTACTCTCATTCTCCATTTGTGGTTGTCACCTATGTGGTTAACAAGCTTGGAGACTTTAAGATCTATGAAGTCTGGGAAAAGGTAAGATCTGAGCATTCTCTTATGCCTCTTATGCCCTGGTCAATGAACCATCTAATCATGACCTCTAAGCCCCACCAAATCCACAATACACACAAGTTTTGCTGTGATGTAGCTGCTATGATTTCAGTGACGGAAACAGAAGGGAGTAAGAAGGAATCAGAATCAGTGGTGGTGATTTCCACTGTGTAAAATATGAACTGCTAGAAATGAAACAACCCCAGATGACAGCCTGGATTTCTAGGCCATGAATCTCTAGGGTTTCAGGTACCTGGAAATCAGAAATTCCTTCAAACCAGTTTGGTGAACACAACCACTGTGCTCCAAACCAAAGTCCTGAATGTCCACTTACCCGTGCACTCTGTCCTGCAATGAGCTGGTCATCCTCAGTCTGAACACTTGTCCGGCTACGCACATCGTAATCTTCCTGCTCAAAGTCTGAATCATCTTCTAATTCTTCTGGGGTCTAAAAATACAGAGGAAAAGAGAAAAATCAGCATACAGATCTCCTTCAACTTATAATGGGATTAAATTCCAACAAACCCACTGTAAGTTAAAAATATCTTAAGTCAAAAATGCATTCAATGCACTAACCTACTGAATATCATAGCTTAGTCTGTGTGCACATGTGTGTTCAGTCACGGCTAACTCTTTGTGATCCCATAGACTGTAGCACATGAGGCTCCTCTGTCCATGGGATTTCCCAGGCAAGAATATAGGAATGGGTTGCCATTTCTTTCTCTAGGGCATCTTCCCGACCCAGGGATCGAACCTGCATCAATGGCATCTCCTGAATTGGCAGGTGGATTATTTATCAAGAGCACTACCTGGGAAGCCATAGCTTAGCCTCAGTTCAGTTCAGTTCAGTTGCTCACTCATGTCTGACTCTTTGCAACCCCATGGACTGCAGTAAGCCAGGCTTCCCTGTCCATCACCAACTCCTGGAGCTTGCTCAAACTCATGTCCATCGAGTTGGTGATGCCATCCAACCATCTCATCCTCTGTCATCCCATTCTCCTCCCACCTTCAATCTTTCCCGGAATCAGGGTCTTTCCAATGAGTCAGTTCTTCCTATCAGGTGGCCAAAGAATTGGAGTTTCAGCTTCAGCATTAGTCCTTCCAATGAATATTCAGGACTGATTTCCTTTAGGATTGACAGGTTGGATCTCCTTGCTGGCCAAGGGACTCTCAAGAGTCTTCTCCAACACCACAGTTCAAAAGTATCAATCCGTTGGTGCTCAGCTTTCTTCATGGTCCAACTCTCACATCCATACATGACTGCTGGAAAAACCAGAGCTTTGACTAGACAGACTTTTGTGGGCAAAGGAATGTCTCTGCCTTTCAATATGCTGTCTAGGTTGGTCATAGCTTTTCTTCCAAGGAGAAACTATCTTTTAATTTCATGGCTGCAGTCACCATCTGCAGTGATTTTGGAGCCCAAAAAAAGAAACTCTATCTTTGTCTCCATTATTTCCCCATCTATTTGCCATGAAGTGATGGGACCAGATGCTATGATCCTAGTTTTCTGAATGTTGAGTTTTAAGTCAACTTTTTCAGCCTCCTCTTTCACTTTCATCAAAAGGCTCTTTAGTTCTTCTTCACTTTCTGCCATAAGGGAGATGTCATCTGTATATCTGAGGTGATTGATATTTCTCCTGGCAATCTTGATTCTAGCTTGTGCTTCATCCAGCCTGGCATTTCGCATGATGTACTCTGTATATAAGTTAAATAAGCAAAGTGACAATATACAGCCTTGACATACTCCTTTCCCAATTTGGAACCAGTCTGTTGTCCCATGTCCAGTTCTAACTGTTGCTTCTTGACCTGCTTACAGATTTCTTAGGAGGTGGGTGAAATGGTTTGGTATTCTTATCTCTTGAAGAATTTCCCACAGTTTGTTGTGATCCACACAGTCAAAGACTTTAGCGTAATCAATGAAGGAGAAGTAGTAGATATTTTCCTGGAATTCTTTTGCTTTTTCTATGATCCAACGGATGTTGGCAATTTCCTAACCTACCTTAAAAGTGCTCAGAACACTTACAATAGCCTATTAGTTGGGCAAAATTGTCTAAGACAAAGCCTTCTTTATAATTAAGTATTGACTATCTCATGTCATTTACTGAATACTCTATTAAAAAGTGAAAAAACAGAATGGTTTTCTGGGTACAAGATGGTGCAAGTGGATCTGCTGTTTACCCTTATTATTGTGTGGCTAACTGGGAGCTGTGGCCTCTGTGTTCACACACTAATGGAAAACATGCTTCAGGTACCTTTCATTTGCCTATCATTGTTTTCTAAGTGCTTTACATACACTAACTCATACACTTTTCTTGATAGTCCTATGACATACACACTATTCTCTCCATTTACATATACGAAAACTGAGGCGTGAAAAGATACACCTTGTTCAGAGTCTTCTAAAGCATGCAGTTTGACACATGTACTCAAAAATCCTGTGCTCTGTTAATTTTAAGAGGATAAACTCAGGAGGTGGCAAGGATGGTGCACGGAGGAAAGACAATGCCTTCATGTGAGATTATCTGCATAATTGTCTTTAGTCTGAAAGCTGATTGTTACCCACAACTTGGCACACAGTAACACCATCTCTCAGGGCTGCGTCTTTCAGAAGGAAGGAGCAGATCATAAGCAGTACCACAATGCAGGTGCCCACTGCCCATCTAAAAGGGCACATTTTAATTTCGCTGGTTTCTTTGGCTATCTCAGTGTAATTAATCAGGTGTGGTTATTGATGAAGTCTTGAGATTGGTCAGACAGGCATAAAATGGGGTCTTTGGTGCCAATATCACATTCTGCCTAGTAATTTTCCAGGCTGTGGCATATCCCTCTTGTTTTCCTTCTCTCTTACCACCAACTTTATTAATATTCACTCACTCATCTACAGATGTTCAATTTTTTTCCCTAGGAATATTAAAAGAAAGAGGTTTTGTTCCCAGTCTTTATTAACTCAAGCAGGGGTGGAGTGGGCAAACCAGTTCACATATTGTGGAATTTTCATTGTGGACAGAGACAAGCATCTCTGTTCATTTCTCACTTCTCTGGAGTGTGCCGAGGAACAATTACAGCAAGTTGGTAAATTCTGCTGACAGATGAGCTGACAAGATTGCACACACTTCTCATCATTAGATTTTGAAAAGGAGAGTGAAAAATAAAATGGAAAACCTCACTCAACAGAGAAAAGGAGAAAATGACAGTGCCTATAGTACTGTGTCCAAACATTTCAGTGATCTGTGTGTTCAGTAGATGAGCCAATGGCAAGCACAACCTGGCAGCGTAAGGCTCATAATGAGGAGTTCGTATTCAAGTGGTTATGGCTCAGGAACTAAAATAAAGTTTCAAAATGAAAAAAAGAATACTGTGCACCCAGGGGATCTGAACATTTGAGGCCTAACTCTGCCACTGATATGTGTTTTTCACAAGCCGCTTATAGTTTTCCTGCTTTTCTGTCTCCTCACTCATAAAATAGCTAGTAACTGCTACTTGTCCTGCCTGCTTCACAGAATTCTAGCATCAAATATATACAAAAAAGCTTGGTAAACAATACAAATAAGGTAATAAGTGACAGTGATCATTATTATGATTAATAATAAAACATACACCTGATAACAACAACTACAATCGCCATCATCACAGGGATGAATTTTCACTACCCACTATGGGTCAGGTGGGCTTTCCAGCTGGCTCTGTGGTAAAGAATATACCTGCCAATATAGGAGACATATGTCAGTCCCTGCGTTGGGAAGATTCCCTAGAGAAGGAAATGGCAACCCACTCCAGTATTCTTGCCTGGAAATAATTCTTGCCTGGAAATTTTGTCTAGAAATAATAGACAGAGGAACCTGATAGGCTACAGTCCATAGGGTCACAAAAGAGTTGGATACAACTTAGCAACTGAACAACAACATGGGTCAGCCATTCAACTAAAGGATGTAATCCTTACAATGACCTAATGAAATGAACTTAATCCCAATTTAATAGAGGCATAAACAGGTTCAGAGTAGTTAGGTAAATTTTCCAAGCACCACACCTGGCCAGTCAAGGGTTCTATAGCTTTTAACCTTTACAAGTACCATCAAGCAAATGGATGAGATTAAAATATTTTCTTGTGCCTAATCCATGTAGCAAACCCATTCAAGCCACCCATATAAATAGTTCTGTGCATGTGGAGTTTTCTGAGTGCATGTAAACATGTCTCCTATTCATGCTGTCATTTTTAAAATAGTATTACATTTTGGTTGGTCAAGGATCCCCATAAATTAAAGGAGACATGGAAAAGCAGGGAGGGTCTGAAAATGGGCCAGGAGATTTGTATCATTAGATGATATCCTAGGGTAAAAGGAATAGAAAAAATATGCAACTCATTGGACCAGAGACTGGCGACCTAAGGTCAACCCTCAGTTCTGTCCTTATGTGCTCCCAGGGGAGGCTTTTTTTAAGATGCGAGAGAATTACTTTGGTCTAGTCTTGCTTCCATGATGCTACTAGCAATGTATCTGGCCTATAAAATATCTCCCTTGTAAGAGTCTATCAGCTTAACGTGTGCCTTATACAGAGGTTCAAGAATATCATGACTTGTCCATAATTACACCACATGGTATCTGCAGAGTAGGATCAATCTATCTGCATCAGCTTCCCAATCAAATTCTCAATCTTCTCTACAACAGCTTCAGTAAAGAAGCAAAATGAGAAAAGTTTGAAAAATTTACAGTCATCTCACCAGGACATGTGAAAAATGTGACTTGTACGTGTGTGTGTGTGTGCCCACGCGTATGTGCTCAGTCATGTCTGACTCTGTATGGACTGTAGCCCCACCAGGATCCTCTGTCCATGGGATTCCCCAAGCAAGAATACTGGAGTGGTTGCCAATCCCTCCTCCGGGGGATCTTCCCATCCAGGGATCAAATCTGCATATCTTGTATCTCCTGGATTGGCAGGTGGATTCTTTACCACTGTGGCACCTGGGAAGCCCCCAAAATGTAGTAAGGACTATTTAAAGGACTGGCTCAGATGCAAATTAATTTCACTGGGAGCAGAAAGATGAAACTGTAAGTTGGCAACCACAACAGGAGACTTTGAGTGATGCATGAAGAAGGATTTCTCAACAGATCTCTAATCATTGCAATGGCCTGAAAACTAGAAAGTTGAATTTAAAATTTCCTGACCCAATATAGAACAAAATCTCCCTCTTCAGGACTGATCAGCCTCTGGCATCTCTAACCATTTTTACCCTGGAGGCCACCGAGCTTAGCTCCTTTTTTCTGCTCTTACCCCATACTTTGTATTTTCTCCAGTATAACCAGGATACTCCATTCAAGATCTAACTCAGATCATGCTATTCTCCTGCTCAGAAAACTTCAATGGCTTCCATCACGCATTCAATATGGTTCTTAGGCCACATGTGTCATTCTCTCTGCCTTGAACACATTTCCCTGAGTACTTTTATGGCTTGTTAACCTCCTCCTTCTCTAAATCTCTTCCCAAATGTCACCCAGTGCACTTCTATGGTAGCTCAGATGGTAAAGCATCTGTCTGCAATGCAGGAAACCAGTGTTTGATCACCAGTTCGGGAAGATCTCCTGGAGAAGGGAATGGCCACCCACTCCAGCCAGTATTCTTGCCTGGAGAATTCCATGAACAGAGGAGTATGGCAAGCTATATATAGTACATGGGGTTGCAAAGAGTCAGACATGACTGAACAACTAACACACTCAATCACCCTTTATAAAACCCACCCCCATCCTATGCTTTATCCTCTCAATAGTTTGTTGGTTTTCTCTATGGCACATTAACTAATATTTCTACTTGTTTATTCTCTGTCTCCCACCAAAAGAATATAAATTCTTGACTGGCCCTAACAATTTAGTGCCTGTTGCATACTGTATTACTTCTCAAACCTTGGAATATTATTGCACATCCATTGAGCTTGATTTTTATCACAGCAACAACCAGAAACACTGCACCACAAATACATGGTGTGATCAATATATGATCAAAAGGAATGCACCAACCTGATCTTTAAACTGTGAACTACCTTCAGCTAATATTTCTCATGGTATCTGAGAGATATGTATGTGTTTCCTTTGACATTTTAAAATATCTTGCAATGCTCCAGGGCATCTTCATGCCCATTTTGGGAGATGTGAAGTTAAGCTGTAGAATCTTATCTGAATCCTGTCTTAGGTCCTACTGTTTCTCCTTTCTGCTTTCAGAAGTTTTACATGCAACAAAATTAATGGGTTCCAATGACAAAAGTTCATTGTATAGATATTGTTATAGATTTTTTCATGGTCATTCTATGACAGGTAACTATTTTCCTTTTTGAATACAGCTATTCTGACACCAAGATATTTATCACCTTTTATGCTACCCACCTACTTTACTTTCCAACATTAAATGTTTAACTCCTTGTGTATTAAATATACCCTTGATCCTCCTTATTTGAAGATTCTTTATTTGAGAATTTGCCTATTCACCAAAGTTTCTCTGTAATCCCTAAATTAATATTTTTGTAGTAATTCACAGACGTGTGTGTACACGATATGGCAAAAACTTTTGATTCACCCAACATGCAAATTTCCAGCTGAGGTCAAACAGCACAATCTTCTGCTTTCTTATTTCAACTCTTATACTATAAACAAGTATCCTTTTTGCAGTCTGTTTAGTGCCACATTTTTCATTTTTGTCCTTTGTGTTATTTCTCTGCTTAAAATGGCTTCCAACTGTAGTGCTGAGGTGTTGTTTAGAATTCCAAAATGCAAGAAGGTTATGTTGCACCTTCCAGAGAAAATGTGTGATTGGCTATCCCTGGTGGCTCAGATGGTAAAAATCTGCCTATAATGCAGGTGGCCTGGGTTCAATCCCTGGGTCAGAAATATTCCCTAGAGAAGGACATGGCAACCCACTCTAGTATTCTTATCTGGAGAATCCCATGGACAGAGGAGCCTGGTGGGCTACAATCCATGGGATTGCAAAGAGTCAGACATGACTGAGTGACTACACTGTCTTTCTTTCTTTTTCATTCTTTTGGCTGTGAGTTCAATGTATATGTATCAACAATATAAATTAAATAAAATGTCTTTAAACAAAAACACACATTAAACAAGCTAATATATTGATCAGTTGATGAAGATGTGACCAGAGACTCATAGGAACCTAACCTTGAATTTCCCCTAGGAGCACTGATTCCATATTCCTTAATTCAGAATTCACTGAAAGCAACTACTGCCAATAATGAAAATCAAATAAATTCTGGTGAGCTGTATTTGCCTATTCATTTTTTAAACTACTATGTTAAGGTAATCAGAAAATTCCTATGTAGCTAATAGGTCACCAAGGACAAGCCTCAGTAAGAAGCAAACAAAAAAAGTAGTATGAAAGAGAAGTAGGGTTGACCTGCTCCCAAAGAGAAGTAAGAGCCTGAAAGGTGAGGTTGAAATACCAGAGAGACAGGCTTTGTTTGCTTCAGAGGGTTGCCTTGAGCTGGCCTGGAGCACCTACTTACTAACATCGCCATTAAATATGTATTGATTGCTGAAAGACAAGGTGATGGGAAATCTGACCTTTCAAGGTCCTTTCTGCATATATTTTTTTGAAAAATTCTTATTTTTTCTAAAGCATAATCAACACTTTGAGAGAGAAGGCATGGCCAGTTTAGCTGGAAAAGAGCTCCACTTGTCTTACTGTCTTCTACCCGATTCAGTGCAATGATATTTTAAAGCAGACAGCTATTATACATAGAAACCAAACCAAGAATTTAAGTATAAAATGAAGCCATTTTGGTGCTGAAAGGAGAAAGACTTTTAAAATAACAATTTGTACATACCGTACATTTCTCCCTTCCTGTTTTAAGTGGTATGAAATCCATCCGATCAAATCATTTGAAATGTCAAGATGGAGGAATGACACTTTATGTAACAAAGATATGGCATTTTTACCTAAATTATGTTTTTTTACAGCTCATGAATGAATAAGTGAATGATGGCTATAAACTTGCTCAGCCTCCCAGATGAATAGTTGTCACAAAAATGTGAAGGCTAACAAAGCAGAAAAATGGCAAAAAAGGGAATATGTCTTGAGAATTATAGTGGAATTTAGTGCCAAATGCTTTGAAAACATAACTCTCATGGTCTATTATTTCACAAGGTAGTATATAATGGGAGAAACACAGGTTTAAAAGCCTATTTTTCCTTTCTCCTCTAATTCTCATACTTTTCCCTCTGTCACCTTCCTATCTCCAGAGGTATCTGTTTCTCTTTTTCCCTAACACACATTGTATTTTTTTTTAATATTTACTTTTATTTATTTATTTATTGGCTGTGCTGGGTCTTAATTGCAGCATGGGGAATCTAGTTCCCTAAGCAGGGATTAAACTCTGGGTCTCCTGCATTGGGAGCCTAGAGTCTTCGCCACTGGACCACCAGGGAAGTCCATCACACAGAGTATCAAGCACTGTATCAAACAATGCATCACTGTGAAAGGAAAAAAAATACAGCTTTTGCTTTCCAAAAGTTCAGCCTAAAGAAGGTTGTTGCTGTCACTTGGTGGCTAATTTGTGTCCAACTCGTGACACCATGGACTGTAGCCCACCAGACTCCTCTGTCTGTGGGATCTCCCAAGCAAAATACTGGAGTGGGTTGCCACTTTCCTTCTTCAGTGGCTAAGTCATGTCCAGCTCTTTTGTGACCCCATGGACTGCAGCTGAACAAGCTTCTCTGTCCATGGGATCTCTCAGACAAAAACACTGGAATAGGTTGCCATTTCCTTCTCCAGGGGGTCTTCCCAACCCAGGGATCAAACCCATGTCTCCTGCCAATGCAGGTGGATTCTTTACTACCAGGGAAGAGCCACCAGGGAAGCCCCTAAAGAAAGTAATAGACCTCAAAAAAATATATATACTGTAAAGATTACGATTTTTTACTATTTTTTTAAAGAGATTATGATCTTTACACTATTTTTTTTGAGGTCTAGAATGATGCTAAAGCTGACACTCCAATACTTTGGCCACCTCATGCGAAGAGCTGACTTATTGGAAAAGACTCTGATGCTGGGAGGGATTGGGGGCAGGAGGAAAAGGGGATGACAGAGGATGAGACGGCTGTATGGCATCACTGACTCGATGGACGTGAGTTTGAGTGAACTCCAGAAGTTGGTGATGGACAGGGAGGCCTGGAGTGCTGCGATTCATGGGGTCGCAAAGAGTTGGACATGACTGAGCAACTGAACTGAACTGAAAGAATAGTATCAGGTTTTTTGAGGGAGAAAATTTAGGGAAAGAAGATTTGAGCCAGGTCTTTAAAGACAGTAAGATTTTGACAGATCTAAAATAGGAAAGTTGGAAGAACAGGAAATACGTCTGACTGTCTTGTCCAAAATTGAATTCCACATTGTTATATACATTTAGTACTGTCTGATACACTTATACAATTCTCTGAAAACTTTGAATTAATTATGGAATTATTATGAAAAAGAGATGTATATAACATGGAAAATCAAATCGCTTAAATATGAGAAGATAAGAATATGCTATGGTTGCTCCTCAGCAAAGAAGCTAGCCGAACATTTCAGGACAATCATTAATGTCCATAAAGATGGAAGAGAGACTCTTTCTGGTGATGCTCTACTCTGCCTGCTCAGATCACCTTGGAAGCATCATGCTGTGTCTTGGGTACCACAGTCAAAGAGGATACACATAGGTTTAATGACTTCATGATTTCAAAGATACCCAAATTTGGAGAAGAATTAATGCCATACATGAACTCTTTAAAGAACTAAGTATGCATTGTCCAGAGAGACCAACAAATCACAGATACTTCTTGAAGTACTGAAGGATTGTACACAGAAAATAAGTTGATTTAAAATAAATTGATTGCTACTGTTTTGCTGTGTTTGAGGGGATGTTGGTTTAGATGCTCAGTGGTCACCCTGAGAGAAAGTTTTTCAAGATGCACTCAGCAATTAACTTATAGTTCATTGAGCAGCCCCAGAGACAACAATGAAGGTTGAGGATGGAGATATAGCCTAGGGCTGCCTCATCCAAAATGGTGGCCGCAGATACATAGAGCTATTAAAAACTTTAAATGCTGCTGGTGCCACATGTTGAAATGCTACCTTTGGATATTGACTGAAGTAAATAAAATATGTTCTTAAAACTAATTTCATCTGTTTTTTTTTCCTTATCAACATACCTACTAAAAATTGAAATTGTACATGTGGCTTATATATATTTCCATAGGATAGCAAGATGAGCACTGCGGACTCATCATCTCTACCTCAATCCTAATAGTCACAAACATATTCGTGTCATCAACCAAAGTTTATTTTATGAAAGATTTCTGTGGCTAAGAAAAGCATTTGAAACCTACTATACTTAACTGTCAATAAGGCAAGGACAAAAAATTCTCAACTTATGATGGAATATTACACAACTGTTAAATAGAATAAGGTAAGCTATTGTCTTCACAGAGATAGACAAAGGCACACTATGGGCAAACAAAGCAAGTTATGAGTAATGCTTACCTGAGTTTTGAAATCTGTTATATTATGTTTTCTCATGTGTGTTTAATCATCTAGGCAATAGTTTGGAAGACTCACATCTACCCAAGATCAGAAGATTGGGGGATGGGAAGATAGTAAGAAAGGTGATAGGAGAGGTTTGCTGAAAGATTATTTAGCCTTATTTATATCTTAATGATCTGTTACAAGAAGAATGTAGCTATCTATCACTTTATTGCATTGTCATTATTATTATCATTATCATGATCACTAATACTACTAAGTGGGGTGATCTTCATTTTCTTTAATCACATGGCTTTCTGATTATAAGGGGAAATGGTGTTAGCAAAGGGGAATGGCAAGGGCACCCCTAAGTGGGTATCAAATTAAGGTAATAATGTGTGGAAGAAGCAGACAGGACATCACCCTTCAGGACATTCAGTGCTGATCTAGACTTGTTGGGATCACTAATCCCTTTATAAGTAAAAAGTCCCCCTTGTCTGACCAAATGAGGAGCTAAACAGTTTACTATGTTAAACTAAATAATCAAGAAAAAATATACAAAGAGTAAATTCTTTGAGGACCCTACTGGACATTCCAAATCAGCTCCAAGCTACAGAGACCTCACATACCCTGATCATCAGCACAGCCTTTCTGATGTCCCGGACGCCGTCATACACCAGGCGAGAGGCATCGATGAATTCATTCTCCTCAAATGGCTGAGGGACGTTGGCACTCAGGGCTTCAATAGCAACCTCCACTTGTTCAGCAAAGCGTGGCATCACTGGTGTAAACAAAGTGAAAAGCAGTGGATTAGGCAGTCTTTCTTTCATGCTTCCTTGTCTCTGTTAGGGAAGGTGGCAGGCTCTGGGCATTCCAACATTCAAGTGGAGCCTGGTGTCCACCTGTCCAGTACCCCTACTGGACCCAATTTAGTGATCTTTGTGCCACTTACCTTCAGTAGGGGGAGGAAATCATTACTCCATGAAAGGTGATGGTCTGCAACAGAGCAAGTTTGTGAAACCTGCCCAATTTAGTGTGGTATACTGTATGTGAGTCCAGGTTTCATGTTATCCTAAGCTGAATTTCAACTACGAACAAAGCTAGTGGAGGTGATGGAATTCCAGTTGAGCTATTTCAAATTCTGAAAGATGATGCTGTGAAAGTGCTGCACTCAATATGACAGCAAATTTGGAAAACTCAGCAGTGGCCACAGGACTGGAAAAGGTCAGTTGTCATTCCAATCCCAAAGAAAGGCAATGCCAAAGAATGCTCAAACTACCGCACAATTGCACTCATCTCACACGCTAGTAAAGTAATGCTCAAAATTCTCCAAGCCAGGCTTCAGCAATACATGAACCGTGAACTTCCAGATGTTCAAGCTGGTTTTAGAAAAAGCAGAGGAAGCAGAGATCAAATTGCCAACATCCGCTGGATCATTGAAAAAGCAAGAGAGTTCCAGAAAAACATCCATTTCTGCTTTATTGACTATGCCAAAGCCTTTGACTGTGTGGATCACAATAAACTGTGGAAAATTCTGAAAGAGATGGGAATACCAGACCACCTGACCTGCCTCTTGAGAAACCTATATGCAGATCAGGAAGCAACAGTTAGAACTGGACATGGGACAACGGACTAGTTCCAAATAGGAAAAGGAGTATGTCAAGGCTGTATATTGTCACCCTGCTTATTGAACTTATATGCAGAGTACATCATGAGAAACACTGGGCTGCAAGAAGCACAAGCTGGAATCAAGATTGCCAGGAGAAATCTCAATCACCTCAGATATGCAGATGACATCACCCTTATGGCAGAAAGTAAAGAGGAACTAAAAAGCCTCTTGATGAAAGTGAAAGAGGAGAGTGAAAAAGTTGGCTTAAAGCTCCACATTCAGAAAACGAAGATCATGGCATCTGGTCCCATCACTTCATGGGAAATAGATGGGGAAACAGTGGAAGCAGTATCAGACTTTATTTTTTTTTGGGGGGGGGGGCTTCAAAATCACTGCAGATGGTGACTGCAGCCATGATATTAAAAGACACTTACTCCTTGGAAGGAAAGTTATGACCAACCTAGATAGCATATTGAAAAGCAGAGGCATTACTTTGCCAACAAAGATCCATCTAGTCAAGGCTATGGTTTATCCAGTGGTCATGTATGGATGTTAGAGTTGGACTGTGAAGAAAGCTGAGCACCGAAGAATTGATGCTTTTAAACTGTGGTGTTGGAGAAGACTCTAGAGAGTCCCTTGGACTGCAAGGAGATCCAACGAGTCCATTCTGAAGGAGATCAGCCCTTGGTATTCTTTGGAAGGAATGATGCTAAAGCTGAAACTCCAGTACTTTGGCCACCTCATGCAAAGAGTTGACTCATTGGAGAAGACTCTGGTGCTGGGAGGGATTGGGAGCAGGAGGAGAAGGGGACGACCGAGGATGAGATGGCTGGATGGCATCACCGACTCGATGGATGTGAGTTTGAGTGAACTCCGAGAGATGATGATGGACAGGGAGGCCTGGCGTGCTGCAATTCATGGGGTCGCAAAGAGTCGGACATGACTAAGCGACTGAACTGAACTGAACTGAAGCTGAGTTTCACTTCTGCTAACTCCTAGCTGTGAAACCTTGACCATGCTCTCTTGCTGCTGCTGCTTTTACTCACTATGTCTGACTCTTTGTGATTCCATGGACTGTAGCCCACCCTCCTCTTCTGTCTATGGGATTTCCCAGGCCAGAATACTGAGTGGGTTGCCATTTCCTTCCTGACCCAGGGATTGAACACTCCTCTCCTGCTTGGCAGGTAGATTCTTTACCACTGAGGCACCTAGAAAACGTACCACCTTTTCTTAAATCTTCTAAATCTGTTTCTTTGTCTATAAAATATAATAGTAAATCCTACGTTGGGGTTCAGTAAGGTGATGCATACAAATGCACAGGATGGCATCTGGCCTTAAAAAGCCTCAGTAAATATGCAACTAATATCAGACACTAAAGTCACAGCTGGTTGAGTAGAAGACTTAGTCTACATCATTGCATAGTAAAATATGAACAAAATGATCCAATCCATTCCACTTCTTTCTGGAATGCAGGTCTTGAGACTTTGAAGGTGGGGAAATGGCTGTGAAGGAAGACTTGTGGAAAGACTGTCTGAGAAGAGAGAGAAATCCTAGAATATTCCAACAGAAAGACTACAGAAAGAGACCAATGGACTCAGAAATAAATTTGGTTCTGTTCCATTTTACCAGGACTTTGTTGATATGCCAGAGGATACATATGAACATTTTAAAATGCAGGCACCTCTTTCTCTAAATGAGGACACCTGCATACAGACTGGAAGTTCGTAGAAAGTACACTCAGTGGCTACTTAAGAAATGCTGCTGATTCACTGATTCTTGAAAATTATAACTCAATTTTTTCAACTGTTATCTTGTAAAACTCAATTCACATGGCAAATGAAAGCCAGAAGCACAATTTATTTTATTTACAAGGACAATAAAGTAGAAACGCCATTCATCTCTTTCCATTTCCGGACTCTCATGCCTGTTTCATCATGATCCTCCTTTTCATTCTCAGTTCAGTTCAGTCACTCAGTGGTGTCCGGCTCTTTGCGACCCTATGAACCACAGCACTCCAGGCCTCCCTGTCCATCACCAATTCCTGGAGTCCACCCAAACGCATGTCCATTGTATCGGTGATGCCATCCAACCATTTTTATCCTCAGTGGATATTCTAACATCCATTTTAATCCCTAGCATGAGAAATTCTGCTAAATTACTTTACTCTCAAGGGTCAGAGTAGTTAAGATAAAACACTCCTTAAAAATTGTATTTCTACTAGAAAAGTCAAATATTATTTTTAAAAGAAGAGTGTTAGAAGAAAACATAGTAACCACTCTTTCAATGGAAATTATCAACCAAAGCATTGCAAAAGGTAAATTTCCTCTGTGAGTAAATTACTATCATTGGTTCTCTATACTATTTGAATTTTTCACTTGGGCCTTTGAACTGCTTTTATATGAAAGGAACTGAGAGATATTGACCTGAATTGCTGCAAAATATGATTTAAATAAAAATATATTTCTAAAAACTACCACATTAAGCTAAAACCATTTCAGCTATCCATTTGTGTTGGGAATTAACTGTTTTACATGATTAACTAATCTAGATCACTGAGATTGACCTTCTTAAGCATGAAAACATTTTTGCATGTATCCATTATTTTCATATGAGTGTCTTCCTTAAAGTTAAAAATTCCTTTCTTTTCTTAAACCAAATTTTAAATAATATTAATCTAATTTGATATCAAAGCTGCCATCATGGCCATCAACAATTTTACAGATGTGTAAGATAGCATCAGTAGCATTTATATGCACAAATCTTTGTCCTTTTTTTTATAACTGATCAATGATTGGTATTCCCACATCTTGACCCTGTATGCAAGACAGCAAAAGAGACACAGATGTGTAGAGTGGACTTTTGGACTCAGAGGGAGAGGGAGAGGGTGGGATGATTTGAGAGAATGGCATTGAAACATGTATACTATCATGTAAGAAATGAATCGCCAGTCTATGTCCAATGCAGGATACAGGATGCTTGGGGCTGGTGTACAGGGATGACCCAGAGAGATGTTATGGGGAGGGAGGTGGGAGGGAGGTTCATGTTTGGGAACGCATGTACACCCGTGGTGGATTCATGTCAATGTATGGCAAAACCAATACAGTATTGTCAAGTAAAATAAAGTAAAAATAAAAACTAAAAAAAAAAATACTCTTACAAATCAATAAGAAAAAAATTAAAAATAGATAAAAGATTAGAAAAGGCACTTCATAGAAAGGAAATCCCATATTATTGATAAACACCTAAGATGCTTGACTTCACTGATAATTGGAAAAATTACTATGTAAACAATGAGATATTTCATACTTGTTGGTGGATGGGAAAACAAGCTAAGGCTTACAATATAATTCTTACTGAACATGTGAAAAAAGGGTACTCTTCTACATAGATGGATAAAAAATTGGCATATGCTTTGTCAAAATCTAGTAAAATGAAACTTTCTAGTCCCACCAGTAAATTAGAACTTTAGCTAGGGCATGGCCAAATACTGACTTCTGGGATGATACTGATTAGGAGACTGTTTACATTGGCAGCACAGGAATTTCCTGTGTTTCTACAGTTACAGCTGTCTTTTGTTAGGTTTAATACTCCAAGAGTTAATAATAACAAGAGTTTTATTAAACCTGCAAATAATAAGTGATTTAAAGGATCAGATATTACCAAATCTTAATATTTGTTATACCTTGGGGTACAAGTTGGGTGTAAGTTTTATGAGTCTCTGTTCATTTGGTATATTTGAATTTCTCAAATTTCAAATATTTAAAAAGAGATCAATATATTACCCAGAAAGCTGTATCTCTCCTTATAGAATAAGGCTCTGAAAAAAATTAAGTTCTAGTTCATGGCCCAGAACATAGTAGAAATTGATTTGATCCACAGTACTAAGTGAGGAAATCCCTCAGAAACTGTGACTGATCACATGTTTAATATTCCACCTTAAAACCTGCCAGCTGGAAAGCTGAGTCTAGCAGTCTCCATCCCCTTTGCTCTCTGGAGGAAAACCTTTGATTAAAGTCTAAAAGGAAGAGTGGCATTGTATTGCTTTGTTTTGTCTGTTCAAGGTCATCTTGAGGAGAGCTGGGGAGGAGAAAAATGCAGGAGGTCACAGGCTCTGTCTCCACATGCTTCTAGCCCTGATTCTCTCAAATGAGAGAGAATAAAGCTAAACTCTGTGTGTACTCAGTCACTTCAGTCGTGTCCAACTCTTTGCGACCCCATGGACTGTAGCCCACCAGGCTTCTCTGTCCATGGGATTCTGAATACCGGAGTGGATTGCCATGCTCTTCTCTAGGGAATCTTCCCAGTCCAGGGATTCTCTAGGGAATCTTCCAATTTGTGTCTCTTATGTCCTATGAATTGCAGGCAGATTCTTTACTGCTGAGCCACCAGGGAAACCCCAAGCTAAACTCTAATGGACCATTTTCAAAAGGGACACTTTGGGGCCCAAAACATCACCTGTACTGCTTGGGAACCCCAGGTTTGGAGAAGGGTATTCTGTTTGTTCCAGCATGGAGTACAGAATCCCACTTGTTAGATTTAGGAGTTAGAGTTTTTGTAGGAACAACAATGTGGAGGTGGCATTGTCAGAAGAGGCAGAAACAAGAGACTGCAACAGAAAATACCATCCATTTTCCAAGGAGGAAAAAAAAATGGTGGAGGAACAGATGTGAAAGCTTTACTTTTCCAAAGAGGTGCTCAAAGGGAAATTTAGCATTAATATTCCAATGACTTATTACACTGCTCAAGCTGGTAAAACCTAGAACTTGAACCTATTCCATTTAATATTTATATATTATAACAGACAAGACATCTATTTCTCTTACTACAATCAGCATTTTTCAGGTCTGACCCTTAAGAAAATTTTCCTCCATGCTCTGTTGCTAAGTGTATTCAGTACTTAATTATTTAGGGCTTGGTCAACTGCTACCACACTTTAACCAACATATCTTTGCTCTCCACATTGCTGTTCTATTTTCTGTTTAAGTTTTATCCTCTTTTGTATTTGAAGTGATAAGACAGACAAACAAAAATTTACAGGACAGTTTGGATTCCTGGGTGGTTCAGTGGCAAAGAATCCACCTGCCAATGCAAAAGACACAGGAGACTCAGGTTTGATTCCTGGATTGCAAAATTCTCCTGGAGGTCCAGGGAGGGCATGGCAATGCACTCCAGTATTCTTGCCTGGAGAATCCCATGGACAGAGGAGCCTGGTGGGCTACAGTCCACAGAGTAACAACTAGTCACACATGACAAGTGACTAAGCATGCACATACACACCAGTATTCTTGCCTGGAAAAGCCTATGAATAGGGGAACCTGGCAGGTTGCAGTCCATAGGGTCGCAAACAGTCGGATATGACTTAGCGACTGAATACACACACATGATCCATCATGACAAACCAAAGATTTTACTTTAACTATGAATTCTTCTGGCACTTTAATAGAGTCTGAAACATGAAATACTCTCAGAGTAGTACTGCGATAGAAAAGCCTGAAAGTACTTCCAATATGATGCTAACTCTGCTTCCCACTAAATAGGACAAAACACAGCACTACCTTTGTGAGTCACACATTCTATATTAACAGAATTTCTGATATGGGATTATATAAATAGAAGCTTCTTTCTAATTTCTGAATTACATCCAAAAGTGTAGACACCGCATTATTGTTATTTATCATAAATTGTGAATTACTCCTTAATAGCTCATGTCCTGAAAGGGTGATCAGAGTTGGAAATAAACTCTTAAATTCTCCCTGTACTTTTGCATGCAGAGTGCACACCAGGCCACAGAATGACATTCCAGGAGTAATTAAATCAGAGTTAAGTATGCATATAAAAATCAAGGTCGCCTCGTTCTAGTGTCAATGGAGATCCTAAACCAGAGGTGAAGAAGATCTAGACTGAATCCTCCTGAGAGACTTCAGCTGTGAAGTTTCAGAGCACAGGGTGAGTCAATAAAATGAACAGAAAGTTGTACTAACGATGCAAAGAACATCGCTGACAATCATAAGAGCCAATCCAAGGTAAACCGGAGGAAGTGGAAATGAATGGCCAATCCATGCAACTAGCTCTGAGGAACTACCCAAAATGTCCACGCCCTGCTTTAAATCTTCCAATCACTCCCTTTACTATAAATGGGATAATAAAACCGCTTTATCAAGATATAAACACAAACATCTTACACCTGCCTATAATTCTTATCTGCCTCTGTCTTCCCACCTATTCCTACCTATATTCAAACGTTTCAATCAGACTGAATTACTTCTATGTCTTCAAATATGACAGAAACATACCATATCATACCAACATGTCCATGATCAATGGACCAAATGGACTTTCATACTAAAATATACTTCTCCCTCTGGCCCTGGTCAATACTTCCTCAATCTTCAATACCCAAATTAGAATCAACTGCCATTGTGAAGGATTCCTTAATTCCCAGACACTCCAAAGTTGGCAGTTCTCCATAATTTTATAGCCTCTTAATTATTCCTGCACTAATATAGTACTTGATACAATCCAATAGGATTGTTTAGTGCACTCTACTTCTGTATGTCAACTTCAGGGAGTCAATTTTAGGCAGAGACCATATCTTCCTCATTAATTGCATCTGAAGCTCATATTATACTTCTAGTGTAGCTCATAAATTCAGATGGAAGAAGGATGGGAAGTGGAAGAATAGGACACAGGAAGGAAACTGTTTGTCATTGAATATTTCAGGGACAAAATGAGTAGTATCACATTCCACATATTAAGTTTCTCCCTACCCATCACTTCCTATTAATTCAGTGATTTTATTAAAAAATTTCATAAGTTATTGTTGTTGTTCGATAGCTAAGTAGTGTATGACTCTGTGACCCCATACCATGCCAGGCTTCTCTGTCTTTCACTGTCTCCCAGAGTTTGATCTAATTCATGTCCATTGAGTCAGTGATGTCATCTAACCATCTCATCCTCTGTCTCCCCTTTCTCCTTTTGCCTTCACACTTTCCCAGCATCAAGGTCCAAATGAGTCAGCTCTTTGTATCAGGTAGCCAGTGTATTGAAGCTTCAGCTTTAGTCCTTCCAATGGATATTCAGGGTTGATTTCCTTTAGGATTGAATGGTTTGATTTCCTTGCATTCCAAGAGATTCTCAAGAGTCATCACCAGTACCACAATTCGAAAGCATCAGTTCTTCAGTGCTCAGTCTTCCTTATGGTCCAACTGTCACATCTATACATGACTACTAGAAAAACCACAGCTTTGAGTATACAGACTTCTGTTGGCAAACTCATGTTTCTACTTTTTAATACACAGTCTAGGTTTCTAAACGTAGAAACCTAGACATTTCTAGACATGTCTCTCATAGGTTTCATTCCAAGGAGTAAGTGTCTTTTCATCTCATGGCTGCAGTCACTGTCTGTAGTGATTCTGGAACCAAAGAAAAGAAAATCTGTCACTGCTTTCACTTTTTCCCCTTCTATTTGCCATGAAGTAATGGAACTGGATGCCATGATCTTAGATTCTTTAATGTTGAGTTTTAAGCCAGCTTATTCACTCCCTTATTTTACCCTCACCAAGAAGCTCTTTAGTTCCTCTTCACTTTCTGCCATTAGGGTGGTAACATCTGCATATTTGAAATGTTGATATTTCTCCAAACAATCTTGATTCTACTTGTGTGTCATCCAACCCGGCATTTTCCACAATGTACTCTGCAGAGAAGGTAAATGAGCAGGTTGACAACACATAGTCATGACACAGTCGTTTCCCAATTTTTAACCAGTCAGTTGTTCCATGTCTGGTTCTAACTGTTACTTCTTAACCTGCATACAGGTTTCTCTGGAGGCAGGTAAGGTGGTCTGGTATTTCTATCTCTTTAAGAATTTTCCAGTTTGTTGTGATCCCCACAATCAAAGGCTTTAGTGTAATCAATATGGAGAAGGAAATGGCAACCCACTCCAGTATTGTTGCCTGGAGAATCCAGTGGATGGAGGAGCCTGGTGGGCTGTGTCCATAGAGTTGCACAGAGCCGGACACAACTGAAGTGACTTAGCATGCATGTATGCATGCATGCATTGGAGAAGGAAATGGCAACCCACCTCAATATTCTTGCCTGGAGAATCCCAGGGACAGAGGAGCCTGGTGGGCTGCCATCTATGGGGTCACACAGACGGACATGACTGAAGTGACTTAGCAGCAGCAGCAGCAGTGTAGTCAATGAAGTAGTAATAGATGTTTTTTCTGGAATTCCTTTGCTTTCTCAATAATTCAACAGATGTTAGAAATTTGATCTCTGGTTCCTCTGCCTTTTCTAAATCCAGCTTTATATCTAGAGTTCTCAGCTCATGTACTTCTGAAGTTCAGCTTGAAGGATTTTGAACATTATCTTGATAGGATGTTAGATGAGCACAATTGTATGGTAGTTTGAATACTCTTTGGACTTACCCTTCTTTGGGATTGAAATGAAAACTGATTATTTTCCAGTCCTGGGGCCCCTGTTGATTTTTCCAAATTTCCTGAAATATTGGGTGCAACAATTTCACAACATCATCTTTTAGGAATTTTAGATAGTTCCATTGGAATTCTATCACTTTCACTATGTTTGTTCATAGCAGTGCTTCCTAAGGCCCACTTGATTCCATACTTCAGAATGTCTGTCTTTAGGTGAGTGACCACACTATAGTGGTTATCCAGGTCATTACGACCTTTTCTGTACAGTTTTTCTATGTATTCTTGCCACCTTTTCTTAATCTCTTTTGCTTCTGTTAGGTCCTTGCTGTTTCTGTCCTTTATCTTGCCCATCTTTGCATGAAATAGTCCCTTGATCTCTCCAATTTCTTGAAGAGATCTCTAGTCTTTCCCATTCTACTGTTTTCCTCTATTTCTTTGCAGTGTTCATTTAAGAAGGATTTCTTATCTCTCCTTGCTATTCTCTGAAACTCTGAATTAAGTTGAGAATATCTTTCTCTTTTCCCCCTGCTTTTCATTTGTCTTCTTTCCTCAACTATTTGTAAAGGCTTCTCAGACAACCACTTTGCCTTCTTGCATTTCTTTTTCTTTAGAATGTTTTTAATTACTGCCTCCTATACAATGTTACATGTAGAGTACATCATGAGAAACACTGGGCTGCAAGAAGCACAAGCTGGAATCAAGATTGCCAGGAGATATCTCAATAACCTCAGATATGCAGATGACACCACCCTTATGGCAGAAAGTGAAGAGGAACTAAAAAGCCTCTTGATGAAAGTGAAAGAGGAGAGTGAAAAAGTTGGCTTAAAGCTCAACATTCAGAAAACGAAGATCATGGCATCTGGTCCCATCACTTTATGGCAAATAGATGGGGAAAGAGTGGAAGCAGTGTCAGGCTTTATTTTGTTGGGCTCCCAAATCACTGCAGATGGTGACTGCAGCCATGAAATTAAAAGACGCTTACTCCTTGGAAGGAAAGTTATGACCAACATAGATAGCATATTGAAAAGCAGAGGCATTACTTTGCCAACAAAGGTTCGTCTAGTCAAGGCTATGGTTTTTCCAGTAGTCATGTATGGATGTGAAAGTTGGACTGTGAAGAAAGCTGAACGCTGAAGAATTGATGGTTTTGAACTGTGGTGTTGGAGAAGACTCTAGAGAGTCCCTTGGACTGCAAGGAGATCCAATCAGTCCATTCTAAACGAGATCAGTCCTGGGTGTTCTTTGGAAGGAATGATGCTAATGCTGAAACTCCAGTACTTTGGCCACCTCATGAGAAGAGTTGACTCATTGGAAAAGACTCTGATGCTGAGAGGGATTGTGGGCAGGAGGAGAAGGGGATGACAGAGGATGAGATAGTTGGATGGCATCACCAACTCGATGGACGTGAGTCTGAGTGAACTCTGGGAGTTGGTGATGGACAGGGAGGCCTGGCGTGCTGCAATTCATGGGGTCACAAAGAGTTGGACACGACTGAGTGACTGAACTGAACTGAACTGTAAAATGTAACAAATCTCCATACATATTTCTTTAGGCACTCTGTCTACCAGATCTAATCCCTTGAATTTAATCATCACCCCCACTCTATAATCATAAAGAATTTTATTTAGGTCATACCTGAATGGCCTGGTGGTTTTTCCTACTTTCTTCAACTTAAGATCTGAACCACCCAGCTAAGCTGTGCTGATCTCTTGACCCAAATAAACTATGAGATAGTAAATCCTTGTAATGTTAATCCATTAAGCTTTGGGGTGATGTGTTACACAGCAATATTGACTAACAGAATATGCTACGCCAGAGGTAGAAATAACAGTAAAAATAGTCAGCAAGACATATTTATATTTCTATTCACTTGCAGCAATTATGTTGGTTTAGGGTGCTGGTATATTTATGGCACCAAAGCAGGAGATTAACTGACTCTTGATATTTGATTATATTTATTTATTATTTATATAATAAAGTATATTTATTACTCAATTTGAGCCTCAGCTTACTCAAGTGTAAAAGAGCTGGTCTTCAGGTTTTATGGAAGCTTTTAAGAAATAATCCATTCAACAAATTTTATATACAATGTTACACTTAAAAACAAGTAGTACTTAGCCACTGAAATAAAGTGGCAAATAAATATGATCTTGCCTTCAAGGAATGAAAAAGTGGGATGTATATAAGAAGCTGACCATCATGCTAGGCACATAATATTCACAATAAATGGTTCTTCACATCATGACCCTGTGTATCTACCCATCCATGCTCCCTTTTCTTTGTTTACAGCAAGTGAAATTACCCAGTGCCTTTGGCTAGAACTTCGAGGTACAACTACATGATTTATCACTAAAAAGTGGCTCTTGTGAGAGGGAAGTGAACTGAAAATAGCACACAAATTTGTCCTCAAATCTCTGAAAATTGGAAAGTTGGTACAATTTACCCTGAAAACTGTTTCCCTGCTTTTATACCTTTCTCTCTCCTTGGCAGGACTACATCATCCTTCTGATGGCTTTGCATTTTTAATAATGAATTTCCTATGAAATCTGCCTTCAGGACAAGATTTTATAAACTCACTCTTAGAATTTTCATTTTATCTTCATTGCCAAGAAAGTCAGTGCTAAACACTGTATTTCATTATGACCTTACTCAGATTCATGAGGAAAGAAAATCTTTAAAACTTAAGAGACATTATCAAAAAGCTTAAAACTAGAAAAAAAAATCAAACCCAGCTTCCTTAGCTCAAATTGGACACACTTTCTATAACACCAGCCAACTTAATATAATATTCTTATGAAAGTGTTTTCCTTCTATCTCAAATGCATACTATTATATATTAGCTGGTTGATTGGATTTGAATCTTGAGTAAAGTATCCTCAAATGTTTTTTAAATGTGGAGGAGGAAGTATGGAAATAATATTTAAATGCTCTCAAATCAAAGTATACTCTCTCCGAAGCAGTGATATATTAACTTTCACTGTGCTTTCTCTTGGTAACTCTTAACCAAGCTAAAGGCAAAGGAGAAAAGGAAAGATATACCCTACTGAATGCAGAGTTCCAAAGACTAGCAAAGAGAGATAAGAAAGCTTTCCTCAGGGATCAATGCAAAGAAATAGAGGAAAACAATAGAATGGGAAAGACTAGAGATCTCTTCAAGAAAATTAGAGATATCCAAGGGAACATTTTATACAAAGATGGACACAATAAAAGACAGAAATTATATGGGCCTAACAGAAGCAGAAGATATTAAGAAGAGGTGGCAAGAATACACAGAAGAACTGTACAAAAAAAATCTTCATGACCCAGATAACCACGATGGTGTGATCACTCACTTAGAGCCAGATATCTTGGAATGTGAAGAAGTCAAGTAGGCCTTAGGAAGCATCACTACGAACAAAGCTAGTGGAGGTGATGGAATTCCAGAGGAGCTATTTCAAATCCTGAAAGATGATGCTGTGAAAGTGCTGCACTCAATATGCCAGCAAATTTGGAAAACTCAGCAGTGGCCACAGGACTGGAAAAGATCAGTTGTCATTCCAATCCCAAAGAAAGGCAATGCCAAAAGATGCTCAAACTACCACACAATTGCACTCATCTCACATGCTAGCAAAGTAAGGCTCAAAATTCTCCAAGTCAGGCTTCAACAGTATATGAAATGTGAACTTTCAGATGTTCAAGTTGGATTTAGAAAAAGCAGAGGAACTATTCATCAAATTGCCTAGGAAAAGCAAGAGAATTCCAGAAAAACATCTACTTCTGCTTCATTGATTACTCCAAAGTCTTTGACTGTGTAGATCACAATAAACTGTGGCAAATTCTAAAAAAGATGATAATACCAGAACACCTTACCTGCCTTCTGAGAAATCTGTATGCAGGTCAAGAAGCAACAGTTAGAACTGGACATGAGACAACAGACTGGTTCCAAATTGGGAAAGGAGTACGTCAAGGCTGTATATTGTCACCCTGCTTATTTAACTTATATGCAGAGTACATCATGAGAAACGCTGGGCTGGAAGAAGCACAAGTTGCAATCAAGATTGCCAGAAGAAATATCAATAACCTCTGATATGCAGATGACACCACCCTTATGGCAGACTTTCTTTTCTTGGGCTCCAAAATCACTGCAGATAGTGACTGCAGCCATGAAATTAAAAGACACTTGCTCCTTGGAAGAAAAGCTATAACCAAACTAGACAGTATATTAAAAAGCAGAGACATTACATTGCCAACAAAGGTCCATCTAGTCAAAACTATGGTTTTTCCAGTAGTCGTATATGGATGTAAGAGCTGGACTATAAAGAAAGCTGAGCACTGAAGAATTGATACTTTTGAACTGTGGTGTTGCAGAAGACTCTTGAGAATCCCTTGGACTGCAAAGAGATCCAACCAGTCCACCATAAAGGAAATTAGTCCTGAATATTCATTGGAAGGACTGATGCTGAAGCTGAAGCTCCAATACTTTGGCCACTTGATGCGAAGAACTGACTCACTGGAAAAGACCCTGATGCTGAGAAAGACTGAAGGTGGGGAGAGAAGGGGATGACAAAGAATGAGATGGTTTGACTGCATCACTGACTCAGTGAGCATGAGTTTGAGCAAGCTCCAGGAGTTGGTGATGGACAGGGAAGCCTGGCTAATTGCAGCCTATGGGGGTCACAGAGTCAGACAGGACCGGGCAACTGAGCTGAACTAAATCAAGGTGGGAAATGATGAGCTCTGGAAGCTAGGAGCCAGGACAAAAAAAGTCCTGTTTAATCTGTCCCCTATTCCCTGGTGACTATTTGTCAGCTCTTTCTACCTCTCCAGAAAACCATCAGTATCCTCCTGGTTAGTCCAAATTCTTTCATACCGTGTATATTCTAGACTTTCTTTCATCAGAATCAGTCATCTGTTCCCTCTGTGGGAGTTCCTAAAAGCTGCCATTTTCATAAACTCATGTTTGGAAAATTATAATGTACATTTCAAACATCAAAATCGAATTCAAGTTCCAGAAGGCCATACATAACCCATGAGCTGAATTGTTTGATGAAAGATGAAAAAGGACTGCTTAGAAGAAGGAAAAAAATTCTTCTAAATTCTATCCACGATAACTACCCTAAGAGAATCAGTCAGCATGCATCTGCTTTTGTCTAGACACAAATTCTTTCCCCAGGGAAAGAAAATGCTTGCTTGGAAAATTCTTACATTTTATAATAAGCATTTCAAAAATAATCACAAATGCTTTGTAAGTTAAGAGAAAAGGATGGCATATTTAATTCTGAAGCTTAAGGAATGAATAAAAAATTGAACATGATGCTTTATTTAGCTACAGTGTTTGTGGAAACCAAGATTGATAAATAGTTAATTTTGGCACCTGTGAGGCTTTAAAATTTAAGATGACATAAGATAAATGCTAAGAATTTATTGATTCTGATCTTGATCATTAGGTGTGCAATTTTTAGAAAAGGTACAACCCCTAAAATAAGGTATTATACTATGTCAATTATGTTTTTCATTTATATGAATAAACATTTGTGAGCTTTGATTCTCATCAAGGTTGGAGGAAATGAAGAGGTAGTCTTAGATCTCAAGGTGTTAAAATTAAATTAGGAAGCAACACACACACACAGACACACACACACACACACAGATAGAGACTCAGAAAACAGAGAGACACCTTAAGACAGAGTAATGGACAAACAGAGTTTGCAACACAGGGCAGTATACAGTAGGGGCCTAATGAGTGACAGTAAGTAATGGGGCACAGAGGAGTGCGATCGGCTGGTATGGTTACAGACTTCACTCCCTCTCTAAGGAGAAACCAGCTAGTGTTAGAAAACTGGTAAAATATAGAAAGTCAAACCAGGTAAGGAGGTCATTTTGGGGTCACTTTGATCAGAATATGGGAGACCCAGGTGGTTCAGGTGATAAAGAATTTGCCTGTGATGCAGGAGACCCAGGTTTGATCCTTGGATCAGGGAAGATCCCTGGAGAAGGGAATGGCTACCTACTCCAGCATTCTTGCCTGGAGAATTCCATGGACTGAGGAGACTGGTGGGATACAATCCATGGGGTCACTTTCACTTTCACCAGAATATACAGAATTTTTCTGGTTCTTACATCCATCTGTTATTTTTCTTATTTTCCTATTTTTCTATTTTCCTATTTTCCTATTTCCTAGTTTCTTATTTTTCTAATCAGACTATTATATTTCTGGAATATCCTAATGATGCACCCCTATTATTGATTGATAACAAATTCCTCATTTTTTTGATTCAAATCCTTATCACTGGTGTGGTAGTGATTCTGGCTGAAAGAAATCTATTATTGCCTCACTTGTGCCCAATTAATGCATCTTGGCCACCACTTCCTGTGGACACCAGCACTGGCCCTTCTGACACTCCACTACCACTACCATGGATATCCATGATATCCTTGAAATGACAAAGAACTGTCATGTCTTTTGCAGTCCCTAGGATTCTGAGAATATGATGTAACTCAGTAAGAACTGGAAATTCATGTCTTCCTTTTTAGTCTTCAGTTCAGTTCAGTTCAGTTCAGTCACTCAGTTGTGTCCGACTCTTTGCGACCCCATGAATCGCAGCACGCCAGGCCTCCCTGTCCATCACCATCTCCCGGAGTTCACTCAGACTCACGTCCATAGAGTCAGTGATGCCATCCAGCCATCTCATCCTTGGTCATCCCCTTCTCCTCCTGCCCCCAATCCCTCCCAGCATCAGAGTCTTTTCCAATGAGTCAACTCTTCGCATGAGGTGGCCAAAGTACTGGAGTTTCAGCTTTAGCATCATTCCCTCCAAAGAAATCCCAGGGCTGATCTCTTTCAGAATGGACTGGTTGGATCTCCTTGCAGTCCAAGGGACTTTCAAGAGTCTTCTCCAACACCACAGTTCAAAAGCATCAATTCTTCGGCGCTCAGCCTTCTTCACTGTCCAACTCTCACATCCATACATGACCACAGGGAAAACCATAGCCTTGACTAGACGGACTTTAGTCGGCAAAGTAATGTCTCCGCTTTTGAATATACTGTCTAGGTTTGTCATAACTTTTCTTCCAAGGAGTAAGTGTCTTTTAATTTCATGGGCGCAGTCACCATCTGCAGTGATTTTGGAGCCCAAAAAAATAAAGTCTGACACTCTTTCCACTGTTTTACCATCTGTTTCCCATGAAGTGATGGGACCAGATGCCATGATCTTCGTTTTCTGAATGTTGAACTTTAAGCCAACTTTTTTGCTCTCCTCTTTCACTTTCATCAAGAGGCTTTTTAGTTCCTCTTCACTTTCTGCCATAAGGGTGGTATCATCTGCATATCTGAGGTTACTGATATTCCTCCCAGCAATCTTGATTCCAGCTTGTGTTTCTTCCAGTCTAGTGTTTCTCATGATGTACTCTGCATATAAGTTAAATAAGCAGGGTGACAATATACAGCCTTGATGTACTCCTTTTCCTATTTGGAACCAGTCTGTGGTTCCGTGTCCAGTTCTAACTGTTGCTTCCTGACCTGCATACAGATTTCTCAAGAGGCAGGTTAGGTGGTCTGGTATTCCCATCTCTTTCAGAATTTTCCACAGTTTATTGTGGCCTGGTCATTAGAAAACAATAATTAAATTGCCAATGTGTCCTTTAACCAGGTACCTCTGTTTTACTGGAAAGCCAGTCAATGCCTAGATTTAACTGACAATGATAAAGTGGCAATGATATGTACCAGGAACACTGGGCTAGATGCCTTTGAAATTTCTTAAGGGGAAAAAAAGCTTTGGTATTGTATTTTATTAATTCAACAAATTTTATACAATCTTGGCTAGAGTATAATTCTCCAAATGCTAAATACAACACATGCCAAATGAATAGTAAGTCACCTTATCTATCCCTATCCTCTTTCCCCTACCCATTTCTAAACTCCATACACACAACACACACATTCTGTATCCAAACTACTTTCCCGCTCTGCACTCCTTTCAACAGTTCTTAAAACCTGCAGCTGCTACTTCTTTAACCACTAATGTCATCCTTTATGTGTGTTCGTGGATATCTGGGAAATTCCTGAGCCCTAGCCAAAGAGATCCACTCAGCATCTCACACCTAGTTTTTACCCAAAGTTGATGCTGACCTGCTTCTTCTACCTGTACAGGAGCATCCTCATTGAACCTTCCATTCCCGAGTTTCTAACCTATCTCTGTAGGTCACCTGGACTAGAAACCCAGCGGTGTCTTAACAGCTTCCCTTATCCTCCCCTGACTTTTTCAGTCCACCTTGGTGTCCATTTGATTATTCCCCTACATCATTGGCTCTCCAAGAACTGTCCTGCATTTCCTGCATTCCCTCAAGGGATTCAAATCGTACATAAAGAGGTCCAACTTTATATTATGTTGTATCTGCAGTTGGCAACATCAGTTACCTCTGCAGTGATGTTAGTGTGGGTGAGGATATTGGACTACTTCACACTGAAATACATTTTTAGTTTTACTTTGAAAATTGGACACTAGAAAAGGGCTGTTTATTTCACTGTGTTGTTCCTTAAGTGTGTGATTGTGAGCCATCCTATATCCACCCTATGCCATCTCCACTTCCATGCCGGAAATTTATTATCAGGCTAAAATTGTTTCTCTTCCTTTCTCAAATTGTATTTATCTCAGATGGTTCTAGAGTTAGAACCACCTAGAGTCCCTCTCCCTGAGAGAGCTGGTCATGTCTAATTCTAGCAGAACATATTGTGTACAAACCAGTCAGCATAGAGAAGATATTTTCATATTTCTGCATTGCGTGGACAGAACTTTCTAAGCAAAAATGACTGGTAACCTGGTTCAAGGGATAATTCAATAGAAGTCCTAAAATGGTAAAATAACCTGGAGGGAGATTTACAGGTTTTAATTTTTTGGCATATCAATTTTACCTCGGTAAAGCTAAAATAAAGAAACAAGGGACTATGTTTAAACTATTATAGGTATTTTTGAAAGCAGAGTCCCCAGACAACTGATAATGTCATAGGGAATATGAACTCTCTAATAGAGGGACTTCCCTGGTGGCTCAGACGGTAATATGTCTGCCTACAATGCGGGAGACTCAGGTTCGATTCCTGGATCAGGAAGATCCTCTGAAGAAAACGGCAACCCACTCCAATACTCTTGCCTGGAAAATCCCATGGACAGAGGAACCTGGTAGGCTACAGTCCATGGGGTCGCAAAAAGTTGGACATGACTGAGCCATGTCACTTTCACTTTCTCCCCAGAGATATGCATTTACATTTCAAAAGGGACTGAAGCCACAGGAGCCATTCATTTGTATTCCGAAGAGTTGTAACAACCTGGGGAGTCTTTCCTGAAGGGAGTTAATTAACATTAAAGAGTGAAGGTTTTTCTCTCCTCCTCAGGACAGGGAGGGAGGCAGCTGAACAATTCCTATATAAGCTCCCAGATTTATAATTTTGTGGTTCTTTCCCTGTAGTATGGACCTCCTTCATGTAGACAGAATGTATCTGCCCTCATCACACTGCCTTGAAAAGCAGAATGAAGCACAGGGAAGGTTCTGGCAAGGTGACTGTTACTAAGAAAGAAATTTACTCTCTGAGCAAGAAAACTTACATTTGCGTTCAAGAGAAAACAAATAAATATTAAACACCATCAGCCAGATCTGTACAATACTTCACGTATGTAGGTTTCAGTCGAGGGTTTGAGACAAATACATGTTTGCCTGTTTAAGGGCTATTACATGAATGAAATTTCCCTCTCATTCCTCCTACACTTCTGACTTCCTACCTCCATGAACACCACAACCACCAATAAGTAAGACATTTCCTCCATATTGTAATGATTTTGACCTTTCAGGGAGAAATAAAATGGTCTACACCAATAGTTAGAGTTATATTAAAATGCATTTAAAATATATTAGGAAGTTGAGGCTGAACAATCTCAGTCATTATAGCTTCTGTTGAAATTCATTACTTTCATAATCTAATTTCAAGGTCAGTTACAGAGAAGTAAAGACTGTAATAGGCTTTCCAGGTCTAATATCTAATATTTCTGTCTTTCCAATAATCTGGTCCTGCCACCTTCTTCTGGTATTGATCTTACTTCTGTCCATACCCTCTGTCCATAGGGATAGGCAGGTCACTTTGACATATCAAATCATAACACTTGATGCCACTAGCAACAGAAATCAGATCAAGTGAATACGACAGTCTTTTACTTTTATCTAGCTTGTTTCACTTTTTCTACTTCATATTCAGTGCTCCCATTTCATTTAGTTTATGTTTTCCAATTTCTCCATCTCTTTTTCTTAATGTTCTTTCTTAAGTCTTTACTAACCATATATATACACACACACACATACTTCCCTGGTGGCTCAGACAGTAAAGCGTCTGTCTACAATGCGGGAGACCCGGATTCGATCCCTGGGTTGGGAAGATCCCTGGAGAAGGAAATGGCAAGCCATTCCAGGACTATTGCCTGGAAAATCCCATGGACGGAGGAGCCTGGTAGGCTACAGTCCATGGGGTTGCAAAGAGTCGGACACGACTGAGCGACTTCACTTTCCTGTATATATATATACATATATATGTATATATATATAAAGAGAATGTATAATATTTTAGAAAACAGGAATTTTTGCCCATCTAAAAACTTATGATATTTTATTCTACTTGTTTAACCTAGTATGAACAGAATGCTAGATTTCTAATTTATATTCAAACAAAATTTTGATATATTTCCATGTATTTTGGCATCTAGTATTATTGCTAAAAATCTAGAAAATTTATTATCTTAGTGATTAAAAAAAAATTTGAATGAAGCTTGAAACTTCTAATCCAATTCTGAGAATATAAATATTATTTTGTAAAAAAAATAAAAACAGGAAATTAACATGTGACACAGTATTATTAAAGTAAAAATTTTGCTCAGATCACACAAAATTTTATACTTGTGTTCATTATTTGCTTTCATACCTTATTTAAAACTACACATTGTATTTAATTGCATTGAGCAGCTTCAGCTGCATGCAATAAATTCTGGTAAATTTTCTTTTCATCTTTATTCTATTACAAATATTTTCTAATTTTCTTTGTTATAGCTTCTTAGATATACCCCTCATTTAAAAGTGGGCATTTAATTTCCAAATACATGGATTTCTTTAAACTATCTTTGATACTAATTTCTCATTTTAATATTAATTTCTTTCTTCTCTTTAATCATCCTCTGTGTTTTTTTCAGTCTTTTAACTTTATTGAGACTTTTAATAGCTAAGTCAAAGATGTCTCTTGGTAAATGTCACACTGCATTTTAAAATATGTGTGTTATTTTCAAATATCTTTTGATATTGGTTTCTAACATAATTCCACAATAATAAGAGAACAGACTCTGTATGATCTGCACCTTTAGATGATGAAATTTCTGTACCTGGTCTTATGTCTCTGGATATGTTCCAGTGTCTCCTAGTTTATAGTCTATGGGAACTTGAATAGAATTTGTATCCTACTTTTATATGAAAATTGTATAAATCTTAATTACATTGAATTGGTTCATAATGTATTTTGGATCTACTATATTTTTGCACTTGAGAAGAGCATGGCAACCCACTCCAGTATTCTTGTCTGGAGAATCTAATAGACAAAGGAGCATAGTGGGGTACAGTTCATAGGGTCACAAAGAGATGGACATGAATGAAGTAACTTAGCACGCAATATATTCTTCTACTTCTCTGTACATTCATTCTATCAATTTCTGAGAGTGGAACAATAAAAAAAAAAAAAAGGAAATCAGATCAAGTGAAATAAGCATACTCCCCACTGGCCAACATTATTCTCCTTTGATATGCAGAAGAGCAGGTGAAAGAAAGTGTTTCTCTTAATCCTGGAATCTTGAGTTATAAGCCCTAGGCTGCTATTCTCTACTAAAAAGAAAAATCATATCCAATTTTTTGTATTCAGTTCATCAATACATACATATTAAAGCTGAAAAAAGTGAAAGT
Source organism: Capra hircus (assembly GCF_001704415.2). Lineage (NCBI taxonomy): Eukaryota > Metazoa > Chordata > Mammalia > Artiodactyla > Bovidae > Capra > Capra hircus. The sequence goes on from NC_030818.1 coordinate 54,491,179, forward strand.
GTTAGTCTGTCAGTTGTGTCTAATCCTTTGCGAGCCTGCCAGGTTCCTCTGTCCATGGAATTCTCCAGGCAAGAATACTGGAGTAGGTAGCCATTCCCTTCTCCAGGGGATCCAATGGTGTGATGATACAAGTTTAGGCCCTACGCACATATAAGAACATCTGCCTCTAAGAACTGACAATCTATCTGTGGACCACTGACACTGAAGAAGACATATTAAATGTCATCAGACTCAGAAATAGATCCTTGTTGCCTCCAACTGAAACTTGAGTCAGCTCATAAGCATAATTTCAATACACAGATGTAGAGGAGGAGGAAAAATGGTGAAGATGCAGCAAAGCGAGTGAGAGCAGCCTGGATGTGTTTTGCTTGGAGAAAAATGAATACACCTGTCCAGATAGAGCAGAGGGTTTATGCAGAGGATTCATGGACAATGACTGTCCATGTTGAGTTCAGTCAAGAAGCAAGCAAACAGTGAAACACATATAAACAAAATAAACAATATTGACCATACTTAGATGACAAAACATCAAGCTGAGGCTCAGGGGCATGAACTAATTTATGTAAGGTCACATTTAGTTGGTAGAAGTCAAGGAATAGAGTTCTTCTGACTTCTTACCTGGATTTCATTATCTACATGGTACTAACACAATGGTATCCCTCATTATCATATCCAGTTTGGGTACTTTCTATTTGCTCCTCTTACATTTTCTCGGCAAAATACATAGAAATGATGTAAAAAAAACCTCTCTTAGGAAAACTTTACTTAACAGAAGTATGAAAGTAAAAATTATACCATCTCTACCAAGTCAGAAAAGTCAATCTGAAAAGGCTACAAACTATATGATCCCAATTATATGACATTCTAGAAATTACAAAACTATGGAAAAAGTAAAAAGACAAGTGTTTGTCAGGAGATTGGGAGGGGGAGATGGATTAATAGAGTACAGTGAATTTTTAGGGCAGTGAAGAACACATTGCATGATACCATCATGATGGGTGTATGCCATTATGTATTAGTCCAAAAACCACAAAATATAGAACACCAAGAATGAGCCAAAATGTAAACTGTGGACTTTGGGTGATTATAATGTTTCAATGTAGGTTCATCAAGGGTAAAATATGTACCACTCTGGTAGGGGATGTTGATAATGGGAGACACACTCCATGTGCAGAATGAAGGGAATATGGAAAATCTTGATACCTTCCCCTCAACATTTCTGTGAACATTTAACTGCTCTTTTAAAAGTCTTGATTAAAAAAAAAAAAAATTACACCATCTGTTTGGTCCACGTGTTTTCCAAAATAATGGAATTTTAATCTTCATATATGAAGTGATTAATAATAGAATCCTCATTAAAGAGACTTATTTTTTTTAATATCCATTTTTTGGTCCCTTCTGAAGAAGGAACTGATGGCATGGTTCCAAAGCTCTCTCAATCTGATGATGTAGACATTGCTACAAATTTGCATCAGCCATCAAACTTACAAAAATGCATTTCAACATAATCTGTTCAGTGAAGAACAAGCTTCTCTCTATATATCTAAGCATAACATTATTGAATGTACACCCTTTTCCACTTTCCACAGCCCCCTGACTTTGGAAACAAGATCTCTAAAGATGGATCTCATTGGGTGTGCACTCACTACCAAGCTATTGGCAATTTGTTATAATTCAGTTTTTACTAAAGAGGCAATTAAATATGTAAGTATTTAGTTGGTCTGATGTACATCATGTTTATGGTGCTTCCAATAGCCTACATTAGATTTATAAAAAATAAATAGGCACATTTTTATTCAATGTCATCCTAAAATTTTAACATACTAATAATCCACAAAATTGTGTTTTCAAAAGTAACTCAGCTTTCATGTCAAAACAAAACATACATTTCAAAAAAATTTTACTTACTCTTTACTAAGTAATTTATCGAAAATAAAATACAAGCTGTCTCATCACTCTTTGGAACTTTCTCGATTTTTAGCCACTTAGTGAAGGTAGTCAGTTGGTAAAGCTGGTCTCTACAGAGCCCCACACATGCATCATTTACATGTTAAAACAGAGATTCGCCTGTATTTGCAAATCCCATTAGCATCCAACTCTGGTCTAGTCAAGCCTCTTTGAACATTCTGCCCTTTTTTTTCATTCTTTGTAACAGACTTTCACTCCGCTCTCGTCACCATACCCTATGGCCATCATACAGAGGCTCCATTTTGCCTTATTCAAACTTGCTCTTATTTTGGAATATTTCTTTCTCTTGTGGCAATTATCGTAAGTGAGAATTATTTTGTCCACCCCAAGAACATCTAGCAATGTCTAGAGCCACCTTTGTCACAATTTGAAGTGGGAAAGGAAGAGGTTCTACAAGTATCTAGTGTGGTGAGGCCAGGGATGCCAAGCATCTTTAATCCACAAGATAGCTCCCTCCACCCCAAGAAAGAACTACCAAGACTCACGTGTCAAAAATACAGAGGCTGAGAACATCTGCCTTAGAGTCTTCAATCTAACAACTCAGAAATAAAACTGAGCAGAACCTGGTAGGTTGTAACAAGGCAAGAGAAAACAGTGATCTGTCTTCCATGTCCTGGATTCTTCCTTTTCCCCCCCTTTTCTTGGCACCTTCCACTCCTTGTCCACTGCCCTGTGTTCTCTCCCCCAAGTAAAATGTAGTCTCAGGACAAAGTTTGACAAACGTATAAAAAAAGTGACTGCAAAAGATTAAAAAAAAAAAAAAAATCAGGAGCAAAATGTTATGCCCAGAGTCCGAGTCCCCAAAACTGAGAGAATAAGACGTCCACAGCAATGCAAAAGCATAAAGGGGTTTATTGCTAGCTCGAGCTAGGGCTCAAGTCTCATCCAGCGCAGTGGAGTCTTGACGAGAGCCCCAAGCTCTGAATCACAGCTGCTTATATACAGGCGGTCTTTTGTCTCAGCAATAGTGTAGTTGGCATGTGGTGATTGACTCAACCTTGGGTCATCGTGGTGAATGACTTAACCTTGGCGTCATCGGGGGGGACCTTGGTGTCATCGGGGACCTTGGTGTTATCGGGGACCTTGGTGTCATCGGGGACCTTGGTGGGGCTTCTTAGAATTATGACTCATGCTTACAAGAACCTGAGGCCTAGGCCTAGTGTGGCCCATTGAGCCTGTCATGGCTCAGGTCAGGTCCCAACATTCCCCCCTGTCTTTTGATCATATAGAGGAATCTTCCTCTATCTGAGGGTTCAGGGTGATTTATCTGGGTCCTGTCGACGGGTGAGCTTCATCTTTCAAGGGTTGGAGGGATGTGGTGTCACCTTCCATTTTCTCTGGGCCTTGGGTATTAGTGATCTGAATAGGAGTTTGGGGGGCTTCCCATGTGACATGAGTGATAAAGAACACACCACCACCATCTGGCCAATGCAAGAGACATAAGCGATGCAAGTTCTATCCCTGGGTTGAGAAGATTTCTAGAGGAGGGCATGGCAACTCACTCCAGTACTCTTGCCTGGAGAATCTCATGGACAGAGGAACATGGTGGGCTATAGTACATAGGATCTCAGAGAACCAAACACCACTGAAGCAACTTCCAGGCAAGAATACTGGAATGGGTTGCCATGCCCTCCTCCAGGGGATCTTTCTGACCCATGGATCTAATCTGTGTCCCTTACATCTCCTACAGGCAGGTTCATTACCAATAGTGCCAGCATAGGAGCTTTTGTTTTGAGGATGTGGGTCTCCTAAGCATAGCCAGACACAGACAAGGGGACTAATCCATTTTATAAAATCTATATAACCAACAAAACTCTGTATAACCATAATTATAGAACTGACCTGTTCTTCTTCAAATTCCATGTCTCTAGTACATTCCCCCTCAGAGAAGGCAATGGCACCCCACTCCAGTACTCTTGCCTGGAAAATCCCATGGACGCAGGAGCCTGGTGGGTTGCAGTCCATGGGGTCGCTAAGAGTCGGACACGACTGAGAGACTTCACTTTCACTCTTCACTTTCATGCATTGGAGAAGGAGATAGCAACCCACTCCAGTATTCTTGCCTTGAGAATCCCTAGGGACGGGGGAGCCTAGTGGGCTGCTGTCTATGGGGTCGCACAGAGTCAGACACGACTGAAGCAACTTAGCAGCAGTACATTCCCCAACAATTCTAATTAGCAACCAGTGAATTAACAGCTGAAGTTTTTTATTAGCTTGTATATTTAACCATTTCTCATGGAGAAATTCTAGGTATTAAGTCACCATACTCTTGTTGTTTAGGTGCTAAGTCATATTTGACTCTTTTGCAGCCCCATGAACTATATATAGCTTGCCAGGCTCCTCTGTTCATGGGATTTCCCAGGCAAGAATACTTGAGTGGGTTACCATTTGCTTCTTCAAGGGATCTTCCCAACCCAGGAATCAAACCCACATATCCTGCATTGGTAGGATTCTTTAGCACTGAACCACCAGGGAAGCCTAAGTCACCATTATATTATACATTTTTAAACCTCATGTTCTACATGAGATAGCCAGTGGGCATCGTCATAGGAATGACAAATAGAGGCATTCTTCCTCCATGAGGAATCAGTATATATGTCAATGGTCCTGCTAACAGCTAAATTTTTGCTTTCATTTCTTAGACAACCTCTCTAGTTACCCATAAAAAAAAATACTGTTCTTGTTTAGGAAAGAAAAGAACCAGTGAGGATAGAAGGAAAATAATTTATATACCTTGTATATTCTAGTTCTTAGCCCACTAATATCTACTTTTCCTTGACATGTATTCCTATATTTTCTGCTAGTTATTTATAATCTGTCTATTTCAGTCTCTTCTACCTGGCTGCTTTCCTAGTGATCTTCAATAAAGAATGAAAAACAGAAAGAATCTAAATTCCTTGCCCTTCTCTTCTTTTCAATTAAGACTTGGATGGGGAAATCAGAAGCAGGAAGGTGCCTTTAGTTAAGTGCTCAGAGTACTCAATCATTGCAAAAGAAGGGCTGAGATGATAATTTTTAAAGATTTGAAAATTAGCAAATAAGAGCAAAATCTTGATTAGCAACAATAATCCAGGGTAGATTGCTCTGTTTCATTGATTTTTTTTTTCAGTGAAAAAAAAAAATTCAACCGGAATATTATTTACATTTTAAGACTTTGGGTGAAAATTATGTTAAAATATTTCACTCAACTAAGCACACTGTCCTTGCCTTTATGTAGATTTTGACCCCATGGGTACCACTCCTGCTGTTCATTAAAGCACTCTAAGATGCAATAAGAAAAAGTTCCAGAATGTTTCTTAAACAATGTTTGAAGTTTTTGTATGCACAAAATCACATGTAAACTAGCTCTGGGTGTTATCTGCTACAATCATCAATTCCAAACAGTTGTGACCTGAGAATTCTGTCTCCATGTCCTCCACCCTTCTTGGATACTCTACACTCAGTGTCAGATTGGAGGAAATGCTGCTATGTATCAGATATACCCCATGAAGCTGAGACTTCATAACATAATAGAAGCAATGGGTCAGGAACTGAGAACTGCAGAAATGTGAGAGGGTCCCTTTAAGGGTGAATGGGGGAATAAAAAAACAACATATACTGGAGAGTAAAATAATTGTTTTCTTTTTTTAAAGATTTTTTTAAAGGGGACCATTATAAAAGTCTTTATCTCTTTATTAAATTTGTCACAATATTGCTTCTGTTTAATGTTTCAGTTTTTTGGCCCCAGGGCGCGTAGGATCTTAGCTTCTCAATCAGGGATTGAACCCGTATCCTCTGCATTGAAAAGTAGAAGTCTCAATCATTGGACCATCAGGAAAGCCCTAAAGTACCTGTTTCTAATTCTTTTAAATGAGTAAAATAACACTGTATGACTTGCACTGTGTTGCTCTAGTGAATGCAAAGGGCAAGTCTATTTGAAAGAAAATAGTGCTGAATTTCAGTTAATTAAACTGTGTGGGGGGCGGGGGGGGGGGGCCTTAGTCGCTCAGTTGTGTCTGACTCCACTCTTTGCAACTCTTTGGATTGTAGCCCACCAGAGATTTTTTCAGGCAAGAATACTGGAGTGGGTTGCCTTTTCCTCCTCCAGGGGATCTTCCTGACCCAGAGATCGAGCCCATGTTTCCTGTGTCTCCTGTATTGCAGGCAGATATTTGCCCTCTGAGCCATCAGGGAAGCATGAGTTAAAATGCGAAAGTGTTAGTGGCTCAGTCATGTTCGACTCTTTGTGATGCCATGGACTGTAGCCTGCCAGGCTCCTCTGTCCATGAAACTTTCCAGGCAAGAATACCGGTCCACTCCACTGTGCCGTTCCTTCCTCCAGGGGATCTTCCTGGCCCAGGGATCAAACCCAGGTCTTCCACATTGCAGGCAAATTCTTTGCAATCCAAGTCACTAGGGAAGCCCCTAATTAAAATGTAGATATATCATATTATTGTCATTATTATTTCTAATTCTAAGTCTGTCAGGCTTCTCAAGAGCAACAATCCCTAGATATGGGTGATATGTGATATGACCCTATTCCCTTTCTGCATATATTTCAGAGTGAGCAACCAACGTCTGTTTACCTATTGTTTCTCCTTGCTATTCTAGACAAGCAAATAGCTACAGAAGTCTTTGTAAATATCCTTTCCCTGTAGAAGGAAACATATTTCTACTAACATATCTTATCATGTAGAACTTAGAACACTGCTATATCTGACTTTTCAGAGACACATCTGTTTTTAACATGTATACTATCATGTAAGAATTGAATCGCCAGTCTATGTCTGACGCAGGATACAGCATGCTTGGGGCTGGTGCATGGGGATGACCCACAAAGATGTTATGGGGAGGGAGGTGGGGGGGAGGTTCATGTTTGGGAATGCATGTAAGAATTAAAGACTTTAAAATTAAAAAAAAAAAAAAAAGCCTAGCAATGGCACCCCACTCCAGTACTCTTGCCTGGAAAATCCCATGGACGGAGGTACCTGGTGGGCTGTAGGCCATGGGGTCGCTAAGAGTTGGACACGACTGAGCGACTTCACTTTCACTTTTCACTTTCATGCATTGGAGAAGGAAATGGCAACCCACTTCAGTGTTCTTGCCTAGAGAATCCTAGGGACGGCGGAGTCTGGTGGGCTGCCATCTATGGGGTCACACAGAGTCGGACACGACTGAAGCAACTTAGCAGCAGCAGCAGCAGTAGCAGTGGGCTCCAAAATTCATGTACAGACCAGAGACGATTCCCACTGAAGCTGAGGTGAGTTCCTTCTATGTATACACAGAACTCGATTTGTTACCCATTCATAACTCCAGCCAACATATAGAGTTAAATTCTATTCATCTTCTCTCCTTCCCTGGACTTTCTACTTTCATTCCCCCATATATTAATGGACTTCCTTGCTGGCTCAGACAGTAAAGAATCTGCCTGTAGCGCAGATCCCTGGGTTGGGATCCCTTGGAGAAGGGAATGGCACTCCACTCCAATATTCTTGCCTGGAGAATTCCATGGACAGAGGAGCCTGGCAGGCTACAGTCCATGGGATCACAAAAAGCCAGACACAACTGAGCAACTAAGATACATACATATCAATACACAAGACACGAGGGATTTTAGAAAGGGTCTGAAGCCAAGAGACATCACTTAAGAGCAAAAACTACTAAAAAATAGGTCAGTCATTGACATAACTATCCAAAGTTATGGGCTGTTGTGTTAACTCAGTGGAAGCAAGTCTTTTTTCCATCTCAGTGGATTAGAGAACTATGACAGGCTCCCTGTTGTAAGTAACTGTGTCTCATCAAGACCACGATTCCCCAGAGGGCAGCCACGTACCCCTGAAAGAGGATATGCAGACTTTGACCAGTGGAGTTGGGCATATACTGAAAGTCTAGCCCCTTTTCAGTAACCACTACCTCCTGTGATCACCTCATATCCATGTACTACTGAAAGCCTTTATGCTTGCCCCCGGTTGTGCATGGTCCTTTCTCATAGTCCTATGTTCTCAAGAAACAGAGAAATGCTTTTCAAGTTCAAAATTCCAAGTTCTAATCACATACTCACTATTCTCTAGACTCGTGACCTTTTTCCAGTCTCTTATCTCATTCACAATTCCACTTTCACATTCATAATGGGAGATAATAAAAAATCTGCCTACTTCATAAGGTCCTTGTGAGAATCAAATGATTATACACAAAAACTGTAGAGCAGTATATACTGCAAAAACAATAAATTGTGATTCTGCTAAAGTATTCCAATTCAAACTCAAGAAATAAAGAACACCAATTTTATGATCATGTGTGATTTAGAAGCATAAAGACCTACAGGAAACAATGAAACAGATTTATTCAGGTATGGAAATTCATCATGGGGCTGACATTTTGGTCGAATCTAATATCCATGGTTACCTGTCTCAGATAGCAGTTTTGTAGCTTCCAGCACCTTCTCGGTATAAACACCAGCTTCGTAGTTCTCCATCTCAGCATTGATGATGTGTATAACTCGAGCAGCCCGGCCCCTGATGGCCCCTGCAGTCCGGTCCAGAGTGTCCACATCCCCCTCCTGAAGGGCGATCACACATTTGTTCACATCCTCCAAGATATGGTTTTCTGTGGAGAGGACACATTCACATTTATATGATTTTATATCACTGGTGGCGGTGGTTTAGTCATTAAGTTGTGTCTGACTCTTACGACTCCATGGACTATAGCCTGCCAGGCTCTACTGTCCATGGGATTTCCCAGGCAAGAATACTGGAGTGAGTTGCCTTTTTTTTTTTTTTTCCCAGGGAATCTTCCTGACTCAGGAATCTAGCCCTGCTCTCCTGCATTGCAGGAGTATTCTGTACCGACTAAGGTATCAGGGAAGCCCTTTATATCACTGACACAGTTAAAAACCAATCAGAAGGCCTCCCTTGTGGCTCAGTGGTAAATAATCTGCCTGCCAATGCAGGAGACACGGGTTTGACTCCTGATCCAGGAAGATCCTACATACTGTGGGGCAAGTAAGCCCATGCGCCACAACTACTGAAGCCTGTTCACCCTAGAGACTGTGCTCTACAACAAGAGAAGACACTGTAATGCGAAGTTCGTGCAGCACAACTAGAGAGTAGCCCTCCCTCACCACAACTAGAGAAATGCCCGAGGAGCAATGAAGACCCAGCTTGGACAAAAAATAAATACATAATAAACATTCCAAGAGAAAAGAAGAAATACTGAATAAATATGTCCTTTGAAAGGGGACAATTATATATTTGTACTCTAAGGTATTTTCAAGAGAAAGAATTCATTAAGTAAGGAGATAGAGGGATGATGTTCCAACTAGAAAATAACATAGAAGGGAAAGTAATAATAGAAAGCATGTGCATTTCAGAGAGGGTTACATTGTTGGGGTGAACCCCTTAGGTACTTTGGATATTACGCCTGAATGTGAAGCATAGTTTTTAAAATCATAAAAGATTTGCCAGCAACATAATTTGTGATAAACGTCCTTAAATTTTTGCAGCCTTATTCTTTCAGAAAAGATGTAATCATGTTAAATCACTGACAACCAAACGATTTCCTTATTATTAGCTCTAAAACTACAGTTTCCAAAATCATAAGCAAAGTTCAGTCTGTGAATGTTTTAAGGGAACAAACTCAAGACCCTGGAGTTAAAAAAAAGTAAGTGAAAGAGGAAGAGGCAAACAAAACAAAACTTATAGACATTATGGGATTGAGTTAATAGCTTTTTCAGATCTTAGATGCCTGTTATTTTGTGAGCCAAACCCAAGAATTAAACTGTCACATGGTTAAAGCCAAGACGCTCATTTTAAAACAATATTAAAAATGGTAGTTTTTGCCCAGCGGAAAAAGTTTAAGTGCTCTAACACAGTCGTTTCACTTTTTTATGAGCCCAGACCACATCAGAAAATTGGTTTCGTTTCTGTAATGTTAATAGCTAGCATCATTGCTCCGCAAATTTGTTGCTTTTCATATGGACAAATTAAGTACTCAGGTAGCATGAAAAAAAGAAAGAAAAACAAAACTATCCCTTAAAAAAAAAACTTTTTTATTGTTGCCTCCAAAATAGAGTTTCCTGCCAGAATTCCCTTAAGAAGAAACTGATACATAAAATGTCATTAATGCCATTCTAAAATATCTCCTGGGCCAAACCTGCAATTTACTGATGCAAATGTTTTGGCTCCAGCTTACAGAGGAGATGAGAAGTAGTTTCCCCAACTATTGGGCTGTATCCACAGTCTACCAGCAGGACAGAGTGGGCTGTGTCATTATTTGTCAAGCCCATCTGTGGAAAGGTGCCTGCTGCCTCCGATTGTCAAGTCCAAAGGCACGCTCCAGCGGGTCCTGCCAAGGCCGGCTTCCTGACAGCTCCTGTTCATTTTCCTGTCATAGCACGCCACGGCACTTGTACCACTGCAGTTGGACCGTACAGTGCTATCAGCAGAAGCCAAAGCCTTTTCGTGTTGCTGGTAATAATGAGATGCACAAAGGAACGGCAGGGAGAAAGGTGGCAGAGAGGCAGGCCCGGTGGAAGAAAATTAAGAAAAGCTTGCGTTTTCGAAACAGCCTGAGATAAGACTCCTTGCCTTGCTTTTTTCTACCCTCAGAAATTTCTGTACATGCATTTAAAGAAAAGGATAAGTTGGGAAAGTTTTAAGTTCTGAAATGACTCCTCTTTGAGAAAGGTAGTATATAGATATTTTCTATTCATTTGTAAATAGGGAGGGTAGCAGAATAAGATTTCCAGGGGCTGTTAGGATTGCTGTGTGAGATCTGAGGCTGGTTGGAGAGTCCCCCTCTCCCTTTCTGGGGACCCGGATAGCCATCCTGGCAAAGATTGCTAGAAAAAAGAAATATCTCAGTCTTTGTGTCCAGTCTTCTGTTCCCCACCATTCGGATCCCCAATATGCCGAGCCAAACAATTTCTAAGCTTTTCTGAGAGATGCATTTCTTGGAGACCTTTTGCATTGTTAGGACTCATGTATCAGGGAAGCAAAAAATTTCACGAATGATAACGCATTGAGTTCTTTATTAGCCAATCCCTGGATATAGGTATGTTTAAAAGAATAGCTGCTTTGACAAGTCATCAAAAGTAAAGCACCTTGGGAATGAAGAACAAGTCAGGTTTCTAAAAAGGAAGAGATAGTGGACCTACGGTACTATAGGGCAGGAGAGAGGAGGGGATTGGAGGTGGGGAAAGGAGACGCAGTGAAAACTGGAGAAATACCCTTTTATCCAGACTTACTAAGAACTATATAGATTCTGGAAAGAGGATAATCTGGATTATAATTCCACCTCCGCCAAGTTACCTCCCCGTTAGTGACTTATTTTTCTCAAAGGAAGATTCAGAATAGTGATACCTAACATAAAATTTTGGTGTGAATGAAAGCAAATAGTAGAAAATCAGACAAATAACAGATACTGTCAACTACGAATTGGCACTTGCCATGGGTGCTTGTCGTTTGCTCTACAATGATTAAATCATGTGCTGCTGCAGCTGCTGACCTTCAACACCCCTGAAGGAGTTCAGGGAGGAGAGCAGAAATGAGGTACTCCATTCTCAGGGAAAAACTAGCAGCACAGGTCCTCAGATAGTCAGATGGTCTCAGGAGCTGATTTTATGAGCCCAATTCTTGTATCTCCTCATATCTAGAAAAGCACTAAATTCCTTCATGGTGACAACTGTTTCTCATGACTAGCAGAAGCTTCATGAGACCAGCAGAAGCTTCATGAGACCAGCAGAAACTTTTAAATATGTGCTTAGTTGCATGTACTCCCTCTTTACCAAAGCCACATATATACTCTCCTTCGCCCCTACCTGTTTGAAACAGTTTCTCTAGCGCTATCTGAGGTGTGGTCTCCTGGGCTGCAGCCCTCATATCGCTCAAATAAAACTTAACTCGCCATTCTCGAGTTGTGCATTTTTTTTTAATTGACAGCACCAAGCATGTGTTGGCTCATTTTTCCCATCTCCCTTGACTTTCCTTCCATGATTTTAAAGTTGGCTTTTCCATCATCCATCAGATCCACAGGTTCAACTGTGCTACTCTTAGACAAGCTTTAAACACAAGCCCAGTGGGAATTCATCGTCAGTTTCTTGGTGAATGGAAAGACAACTAGAGAAAAGCTTCCAAATACACCAAGCCTGCCCCAGAAATCCCCTCCCTTTTGCTGCAGTCAGGCTCCATCAGTCTGGATCCCGTGAGCTGTGCTACAACCTCTCCCTCTCAGACCTCAGTAGTCCAGGTGGAGGCCAGGGCACATGGGTTGGCAGGTATGATTTCCATACACTCTGGATAGTGTCAACACCTGGTTAATTTGAATTTTTAAGGGCCATTTGGTTATTTTAATGCCTCACAAGGGAGTTGAGGCTTCTGGTGACCTCCTTCCTCATGCTCCCACAGAGACTTCTCTATTTGTATTGGGCCGAATCTGTTTGGAAAAAGGCCCATGAGCCAGCTGGCAACCCACTTTTGAAACAGCATTGATGAGCCCTGTTAAAGGTAAAATTGACTTCATGGCTATTCAAATGTGCTAACATCCCGTGTGTTAGTTGCTCAGTCATGTCTGACTCTTCGTGACTCCATGGACTGTAGCCTGCCTATGGGATTTTCCAGACAAGAATACTGGAGTGGACTGCCATCCTTCAGTCTGGCTTCATCTACAAAGCATTAAGTTACAATTTCCAGTGATGATGAGTTCTGTTTATTTTCACTTCCTTCCACAATCTCATGGTCAAGTGCTCAAAACCTCAATAGTTCCTAAGTGCTTTCTAATGGGTTCATTTGGTGGCTAAGATTTTTTTTCCCAGCTTATCAAAAACCTATGTAACTTCATTTACTTGTGGGGCAGGGAGGGTTGGGGGGATGGGGTGGAACTTAACACAGGCAAATTGGAATAACTAATTAATTTTTTTTTCAACATAACCAATCTCATATCCCACACTCTTTTTTAGATGGGTGATTTAGACGTAGCAAAGGCCATCCTATTTTAAGAACTCCAGGAACTAGAAAGGAGCCTAGGTCTACTTACATAATCTTTCAGGTTTCTAATATCTCAATCAGAAAGTTATGTTTTCCCCCTAAATCCCTTGACTCAGTGTCTTGAAATAATGTGTACAGCAGAGACAAATTTTCAAGAGGGTGTTACAATCACAGTTGCAGAGATGATTGAAAGCTCGAAGGGCCAAGGAGAGCACTTGAAAGAAAGACCCATCACACTTGCAAGATATTCCTCATCTCATCTTATTCTCTTCCTTCAACTGTCTTGTAAGGGCCCGTTTGTGATTACCTGAGACGGAAAGGAAGTCATCCACCGAGGTGATGTCATCCACAGCCTCTGTCAGCACTCGAACTTGTTTTTCCCACTGGTCCTTGAAGACGTCCATGTTGTCTTGAGCAACTTTGCTCTGTGGCCGGGCAGCCAATGTGAGAGCAGCATTGATGACCTATTTGTTAGAAATAATCCATGGACATACGGATTACACTCATCAAAAGAGGAACAAGCAAGTCAAAGACCATGGTGAAACCCTGGACCTTGCAGCTTCCACAGATAAGGGGATTCTTGGGGATTGAGAGGACAATCAAAACATGAGAGATGGAGTAGGTTATCAAATATTAGTCTTTTGTTTGCTCTTCTTTTTTTTTTAAGATATAGGTTTCCAAAAGTGTATACTGAATCGAGTCTTTTTAGCACAGATGGGGCAGAAATATAACTCTTGTTCTCCATGTACAAGCATATAATCTTATGAGGGAGACAAAGTGAATAGATATGGAATGTTGAGATAACAATTCAAGACAAATAGAAAAAGTCAATACGGATGGAAAAGAAATAATCACTACAGTAATTTTGGAGAGACTGGAGCAATTAGCAGTTCTTTTTGAGAAAGGCAGAACCTGAAATGGTCCATGATTGATGGGTAGCACTTTCCAGGGAGAGGAAAATGGACAAGACAAGGAATGAGTGACATGAAGGCTGGAGTGCACAAGATCCAAAATATCAGCTTTGGAAACAAACTGAATGAGGCTTACCTGAGGACACAGGCTGTCAATCTGAGTGGCTGCCATCCGAACTAATTTCACCCCTTCTTCATTGTTGGAGATGGAACAGGCCAAATTGGCAACCTGTATTGAAGAGGATTGAAGTGAAAATGATGTTAGGGCAAAGGGGAAATAGGCTGCTGTGTGACTTTGCACCTTCCCTGGAGAGCACCACATCCAGGAGAATCCTTTCACAAAGAAGATAAAGGGACCCTTTTGTGTTCAACCGAATATTACTCAGCCTTATGCCAGTAGGCATTTTTGCCAGAAGAGCAAGGTGTTAATAACAAGTCATTGCTTCAAGATTCTTGAGTACACACAATAATGCATTTTAACTGGGCTCTTCTTAACTCTCTTCCCCTCCATCTATACTCTCACTTGAACCTCCTAAGACTGATTATTAGCTGCAGGACACTGTGATTTTGGCCACATCAGTACTAAATTCTGAACAGTGAGAGAGATGCCATGGGCAATACTTTTAATTTGAGACTCAAAAGTAAACTAAAAACCAGAGTCCGTTACCCCCAAAGATCACAAGATCTGCCTGTTACATACAGTTTGTAGGGAAGATGTCAGTCCACCAGAAGTCAACTCAAATGCTTTCAGGGGCTAGAGAAGTCTGAGAGGTGTGTAAAAGGGCTAGTATAGTCCAAAAGGCAATGGAAGAATTAGAACATGTAGGTCTAGTACAAAGGCATTCAAATTTGGTATTTTAAACATATTATATCAGCCAAAACAGCTGAAATGGACTCAGATTTCCAGGTCAAGCATTTCAATGTGTGTCATTCCTTTTCTTCAAGGAGTTAGAATTGGTAATACAAGGTCAGATTGACTGGACAAGGTCAACACACATAAAGCGAAGATCAAAACACTGAATGCCTCATGAAGCTAGGGTCAAGAGAACAGGAAGGTGGGAATAAGGAAGGGACAAAGGAGAAGGGAAGGGATGCCAGGGCTGGGAGCAGGAGGCCCAGTAGTGCAAGTGATTAGCAGACAGAATCCTTGGGAGCCTCCTGGCCACCTGCCTTTGTGTCTACTTATTTCTGCCTTTCAAAACCAGATCACTTCCCTATTACACCTGTTTTTTTGTGTGTGTGTGTGTGTGTGTGTCTTTATTTTTTATTTTTTTGTTTTTTTTTTTTAATTTTAAAATCTTTAATTCTTACATCCGTTCCCAAACATGAACCCCTAATGCCCTGGTGGATTTGAATGCACTGTGCAAGCATATAGTATCTAATGTGAAAGAACCATCACTGTGGAGCAGAGGAGCACACAACTGAGATCACTAGGCTCGACCATTAGCCAGTTCTGTTAAGTCACGTCACATTCGGAGGACCGTTTCCTTATCAGCAAAAGGAGATGGAAAAAATAGTGATACTAGGGACATATTTCAAGTTTATCCCAGTGAGAATATAAGCTATGAGAAACCACAGATTAAGTTCCAGAAGTTATCATATCATTTCTTACATTTTACAGTTTACCTTTGATTCTTCATGTAGTTCATTATGTTACTTAGTTTTCAAAGAGAAAGACAAATATGCCTTCAGTTCAGTTCAGTTCAGTTCATTTCAGTTCAGTCACTCAGTCGTGTCCGACTCTTTGTGACCCCATGAATCGCAGCACACCAGGCCTCCCTGTCCATCACCAACTCCCGGAGTTCACTCAAACTCACGTTCATTGAGTCAGTGATGCCATCCAGGCATCTCATCCTCTGTTGTTCCCTTCTCCTCCTGCCCCCAATCCCTTCCAGCATCAGAGTCTTTTCCAATGAGTCAACTCTTCCATGAAGTGGCCAAAGTACTGGAGTTTCAGCTTTAGCATCATTCCTCCCAAAGAAATCCCAGGGCTGATCTCCCTCAGAATGGACTGGTTGGATCTCCTTGCAGTCCAAGGGACTCTCAAGAGTCTTCTCCAACACCACAGTTCAAAAGCAGCAATTCTTTGGTGCTCAGCTTTCTTCACAGTCCAACTCTAACATCCATACATGACTACTGGAAAAAACATAGCCTTGACTAGACGGACCTTTGTTGCCAAAATAATGTCTCTGCTTTTCAATCTGCTATCTATGTTGGTCATAACTTTTCTTCCAAGGAGTAAGCGTCTTTTAATTTCATGGCTGCAGTCACCATCTCCAGTGATTTTGAAGCCCCCCAAAATAAAGTATGACACTGTTTCCACTGTTTCCCCATCTATTTCCCATGAAGTGATGGGACCAGATGCCATGATCTTCGTTTTCTGAATGCTGAGCTTCAAGCCAGCTTTTTCACTCTCCACTTTCACTTTCATCAAGAGGCTTTTTAGCTCCTCTTCACTTTCTGCCATAAGGGTGGTGTCATCTGCATATCTGAAGTTATTGATATTTCTCCTGGCAATCTTGATTCCAGCTTGTGCTTCTTCCAGCCCAGCGTTTCTCATGATGTACTCTGCATATAAGTTAAATAAGCAGGGTGATGATATACAGCCTTGACGTACTCCTTTTCCTATTTAGAACCAGTCTGTTGTTGCATGTCCAGTTCTAACTGTTGCTTCCTGACCTGCATATAGGTTTCTCAAGAGGCAGGTCAGGTGGTCTGGTATTCCCATCTCTTTCAGAATTTTCCACAATGTATTGTGATCCACACAGTCAAAGGCTTTGGCATAGTCAATAAAGCAGAAATAGATGTTTTTCTGGAGCTCTCTTGCTTTTTCCATGATCCAGCGGATGTTGGCAATTTGATCTCTGATTCCTCTGCTTTTTCTAAAACCAGCTTGAATATCTGCAAGTTCACGTTTCATGTATTGATGAAGCCTGGCTTAGAGAATTTTGAGCATTACTTTGAGTGCAACTGATGAGTGAGATGAGTGCAATTGCGTGGTAGTTTGAGCGTTCTTTGGCATTGCTTTTCTTTGGGATTGGAATGACAACTGACCTTTACTAGTCCTGTGGCCACTGCTGAGTTTTCCAAATTTTCTGGCATATTGAGTACAGCACTTTCACAGCATCATCTTTCAGGATTTGAAATCGCTCAAATATGCCTTATTATACCCATTCACAGGATACTAAACCCCCAGGGTATGAGGAGGTTCCTTGGAGGCAAAGCAAGAATTAATAAAGCAGCTTCTTAATTTCTTTTTGTTATATTGTCTCCACTCTGCTTTTATTTTTAATTAATCTTTGTTATATTTATATTCTAGTGTATTTTTATATTCCAAATGCCAGAATAACTGTGTGGCATAGAATCGGTGCTCAATACATGTTTAGTGAATTAAAGAATAGCCTTTAATAGCTTTTTTAAAATTTCATATAGTGATTTGGAATACATAATAAGTTAAAGATGCTCTTAAAGTTGTTAGTCTTTTAATTTGGCTGGACAAATTTTCACATTACCTTCTAGCACATGCTTTCCTACACCATGGAGCTAAACAAAGGCTCCCATATTCTGGATCATTGTTTGAGACCAGAATGCAGTGACCCTGTCCATGATGACATGAGAAATCAGGATGATGTGATGAATTTTCCAGAAAGATATATGCATATAATTTAAAATTCTGTCTTTAAATGCTTTGCATTTCCTCTATTGAAAATTCTTTTATTTTATGAAATGATGATTTTGGATGATGCTTTTGTTTGTTCTTTATCATTCTTGCTTGGTATGTAATAGAGACCTGAGGTTACACTTTTGCATTGCAGTGAATAATTTCTAGAATTTGGCATATAACTCTATATAAAGACAACAACATTAAAACTTTTAAATGCTCCTAGAATCAGGTCTTGGGTAATATTTGTTTGCATCTTTGTAAGATGAAAAGTAAAAAAATGTCAGCACTCTCAATGAGATAAAGGTGGTAAACCAAGTATTCAGTGGCTATTGATCTAAAAATATTCAGTTCAGTTCAGTTCAGTCACTCAGTCGTGTCCGACTCCTTGCGACCCCACGCCAGGCCTCCCTGTCCATCACCAACTCCCAGAGTTCACTCAGACTCACGTCCATCGAGTCAATGATGCCATCCAGCCATCTCATCCTCGGTCATCCCCTTCTCCTCCTGCCATTCCAGCATCAGAGTCTTTTCCAATGAGTCAACTCTTCGCATGAGGTGGCCAAAGTACTGGAGTTTCAGCTTTAGCATCATTCCTTCCAAAGAAATCCCAGGGCTGATCTCCCTCAGAATGGACTGGGTGGATCTTCTTGCAGTAGAAAAGACTCTCAAGAGTCTTCTCCAACACCACAGTTCAAAAGCATCAATTCTTCAGTGCTCAGCTTTCTTCACAGTCCAACTCTCACATCCATACATGACCACAGGAAAAACCATAGCCTTGACTAGACGGACCTTAGCTGGCAAAGTAATGTCTCTGCTTTTCAATATGCTATCTAGGTTGGTCATAACTTTTCTTCCAAGCAGTAAGTGTCTTTTAATTTCATGGCTGCAGTCACCATCTGCAGTGATTCTTGAACCCAAAAAATAAAGTATGACACTGTTTCCACTGTTTCCCCATCTATTTCCCATGAAGCGAAGGGACCAGATGCCATGATCTTCGTTTTCTGAATGTTGAGCTTTAAGCCACCTTTTTCACTCTCCTCTTTCACTTTCACCAAGAGGCTCTTTAGTTCTTCTTCACTTTCTGCCCTAAGGGTGGTGTCATCTGCATATCTGAGGTTATTGATATTTCTCCTGGCAATCTTGATTCCAGCTTGTGCTTCTTCCAGCCCAGCGTTTCTCATGATGTACTCTGCATATAAGTTAAATAAGCAGGGTGACAATATACAGCCTTGACATACTCCTTAATAAATAGGAAAGATAACTATATATTATGTATCTTTTGATGGAATGACATAACACTACCTATGAAACAGTCTTGCCAAAAGCAACAACAGCAGAGAAAAACAAAACATAAAAATGATCAGTCTTAGGATAAATTCTCAATTTACAGAAATCCAAGGGACAAACATGAAAAATAAAACCACATGGACGCCCTCGTGAAAATCCTAATGGTAAAAGCTAGTGAGAAAATGTCAGACACTTGTGGATCCTGAATAGGGCAAGTAAACCATTATATAATCATAAATACGTAGGTGAATTTATATATATGTACATTGTAAAACAAAGAAATTTAAATATTGATTACATATTGGATGATATTACAGAGTTAATGTTTTAAAATACCCTAGCAATACTTGTTATTTTATTTAAAGTGTCCATAGCTTATATGGGGTCGCTACGAGTCAGACATGACTAAGCAACTTCACTTTCACTTTTCACTTTCATGCACTGGAGAAGGAAATGGCAACCCACTCCAGTGTTCTTGCCTGGAGCATCCGAGGGATGGGAGAGCCTGGTGTGCTGCCGTCTGTGGGGTTGCACAGAGTCGGACACGACTGAAGCGACTTAGCAGCAGCAGCAGCAATACTTGTTATTTTATTTAAAATGTCCATAGTTATATATATATATATATATATATATATATATATATATATATATATATATAATGTCAAGATGCCTTTGGATGAAGTGATAGATTTGAGATTTGTTTCATAGTTTTTTAGAGTAAAGGAAAGGAGTGGAGGTATAGAAAAAACAAGATTGGCTATTAGCTCATAATGGTTGAAGTCGGGTGATAGTATATGATGGTTTATTATATATGCTCTACTGTTGGATATGCTTGAAATTTTCCACAATAAAAAGGTTTTTTTAATGTAATAACTGCAATCTATTACAACACCAGTTCTGGTAAAATTATTTTTGCACTTATGCAAGGTTCAAGGGAGCCCAGTATAAGTGAAGGAGAAGCCTGAGTGTGCTTTGGAGGTAAGGCTTGCAGACAACAGAAGATTCCCAGCCTGGAGAAGGAAATATGGTAATGGACGTATAAGCCACAGAGGTGGCTCTCCAGAGCATGCAGTCTCCTGCATGTGCTAGTGGCAGGTACCAGGAAAAGCTGATCCTGGTAACAGACTGGGCTCCTCACATCTCCTATGTGAGGAAAATGCCAATCAGTAACATCCATTGTCATATATATATGCTTCTCTTTGTGTATCTTTTGAAATTCACTCAGTCGTGTCCGACTCTTTGCGACCCTGTGGACTGTAGCCCACCAGGCTCCTCCGTCCATGGGATTTCCTGGCAAGAATACTGGAGTGGGTTGCCATTTCCTTCTCCAGGGTATCTTCCCAACCCAGGGATTGAACCCAGGTCTCCTGCAGCGCAGGCAGACGCTTTAACCTCTGAGCCACCAGGGAAGCCCTTAATAAACTCTATTATGGCTCAAATCTAATGTGAGAGCCTCATTGCCCAAAAGAATCTTAGTAAGGGGAATAGTGCTAGCAACACTTAGCAAAACTAAAGAGCTGGTAACTATCAATAATGCTTTAATTATTTATTCTTTTTATCTTATTAATCTGTAAACCCTAAAGTCCGGCAGCCTCTACTCTGCAATATACACCTGCTGCTTTTTTGTTCAGTTGCTCATTCGTGCCTGACTCTTTGCAACCCCATGGACTACAGCACACCACGCTCCCCTGTCCTTCACTATCTCCCAGAGTTTGCTCTAATTCATGTCCATTGAGTCAGTGATGCCATCCAACCATCTCATCCTCTGTCACCCTCTTCTCCTTCAGCCCTCAATCTTTCCCACCATCAGGGTCTTTTCCAGTGAGTTGGCTCTTCATATCAGGTAGCCAAAGCATTGGAGCTTCAGCTTCAGCATCAATCTTTCAATGAATATTCAGGACTGATTTCCTTTAGGATTGAATGGTTGGAACTCCTGGCAGTCCAAGGGACTCTCAAGAGTTTTCTCCAGCACCACAATTCAAAAGCATCAGTTCCTTGGCACTCAGTCTTCTTTATGGCCCAACTCTTACATCCATACGTGACTACTGGAAAAACAATAGCTTTGATTATATGGACCTTTGTCAGCAACGTGATATCTCTGCTTTTTAATACACTGTCTAGGTTTGTCACAGCTTTTCTTCCAAGAAACAAGCATCTTTCACAGCTGCAGTCACTGTCCGCAGTGACTTTGGAGCCCAAGAAAAGAAAGTCTGCCACTGCTTCTACTTTTCCCCCTTCTGTTTGCCATGAAGTGATGGAACTAGATGCCATGACCTTAGTTTTCTCAATGTTGAGTTTGAAACTGGTGTTTTTACCCTCTAAGTTGACTTAAAATCAGAATTTCATTTGCCATGTATTCTAAACACTCTCAAAATATTTCCAGCATAATGTCAAGAATTTCACTGTCTCCAAAGGCAGGCTTGTGTATTTTAAGTTGGTTATGGACTTAATCCAAATCCTTATCTTTCTTATTTTCTTTTGGCTTACCTTTGTGCTTATCACTGGACTCATTGACATAGCAGTGCCTCTGAATATGGTTTTATATATTGTGATTTTGAGAATTCTGGCATCTAGCACTAAGTTTCAGTCTAGAAGTAACTACCAATCAATAACACAGTTTTAAATGCCAGTGAATATTTTAACACCAGTACAAGACTACTGTACACAGTAGAAACTTAATGATTGGTTTGATGCACTGAAGGAGGGCACGGCAGCCCACTCCAGTATTCTCGCCTGGAGAATCCCATGATCAGAGGAGCCTGGCAGGCTACAGTCCATAGGGTCACAAAGAGTGTCCAATGTGCACTCACACACATACACATACCTATTCTTTAACTACAGTGTTTATGTTATCAGAAACTCTCTAGTGAAATAAAATGTCCTATTTTTCAAATCACAATATTTTCTCCTTTAAAAAATTAGCAAGATAGTCTTCATAAGGAGATGGGAAAGGGAAGGGAATAATAGACTAGAATCAGTAGACATTCGAAAAAAAAATTAATGAGTAAAAAAACAAACAATGTTTGACTCTTTGTGACCCCATGGACTGTAGCCCACCAGGCTCCTCCATCCATGGAATTTTCTAGGCAAGAGTACTGGAGTGGGTTGCCATTTCCTTCTCCAGGGGATCTTCCTGACCCAGGGATCGAACCCGGGTCTCCCGCATTGCAGGCAGACACTTTACTGTCTGAGCTACCAGGGAATCCCAAAACCTGACAAAGATGCCACAAAAAAAGAAAACTACAGGCCAATATCACTGATGAACATAGATGCAAAAATCCTCAACAAAATTCTAGCAATCAGAATCCAACAACACATTAAAAAGATCATACACCATGACCAAGTGGGCTTTATCCCAGGGATGCAAGGATTCTTCAATATCTGCAAATCAATCAATGTAATTCACCACATTAACAAATTGAAAAATAAAAGCCATGTGATTATCTCAATAGATGCAGAGAAGGCCTTTGACAAAATTCAACATCCATTTATGATAAAAACTCTCCAGAAAGCAGGAATAGAAGGAACATACCTCAACATAATAAAAGCTATATATGACAAACCCACAGCAAACATTATCCTCAATGGTGAAAAATTGAAAACAAGACAAGGGTGCCCACTTTCACCACTACTATTCAACATAGTTCTGGAAGTTTTGGCCACAGCAATCAGAGCAGAAAAAGAAATAAAAGGAATCCAAATTGGAAAAGAAGAAGTAAAACTCTTACTGTTTGCAGATGACATGATCCTCTACATAGAAAACCCTAAAGACTCCACCAGAAAATTACTAGAGCTAATCAATGAATATAGTAAAGTTGCAGGATATAAAATCAACACACAGAAATCCCTTGCATTCCTATACACTAATAATGAGAAAGTAGAAAAAGAAATTAAGGAAACAATTCCATTCACCATTGCAATGAAAAGAATAAAATACTTAGGAATATATCTACCTAAAGAAACTAAAGACCTATATATAGAAAACTATAAAACACTGATGAAAGAAATCAAAGAGGACACTAGTAGACGGAGAAATATACCATGTTCATGGATTGGAAGAATCAATACAGTGAAAATGAGTATACTACCCAAAGCAATTTACAAATTCAATGCAATCCCTATCAAGCTACCAGACATATTTTTCACAGAACTAGAACAAATAATTTCAAGATTTGTATGGAAATACAAAAAAACCCTCGAATTGCCAAAGTAATCTTGAGAAAGAAGAATGGAACTGGAGGAATCAACTTGCCTGACTTCAGGCTCTACTACAAAGCCACAGTCATCAAGACAGTATGGTACTGGCACAAAGACAGAAATATAGATCAATGGAACAAAATAGAAAGCCCAGAGATAAATCCACACACATATGGACACCTTATCTTTGAGCAAGGAGGCAAGAATATACAATGGAGTAAAGACAATCTCTTTAACAAGTGGTGCTGGGAAAACTGGTCAACCACTTGTAAAAGAATGAAACTAGATCACTTTCTAACACCCCACACAAAAATAAACTCAAAATGGACTAAAGATCTAAATGTAAGACCAGAAACTATAAAACTTCTAGAGGAGAATATAGGCAAAACACTCTCAGACATAAATCACAGCAGGATCCTCTATGATCCACCTCCCAGAATTCTGGAAATAAAAGCAAAAATAAACAAATGGGATCTAATTAAAATTAAAAGCTTCTGCACAACAAAGGAAAATATAAGCAAGGTGAAAAGACAGCCTTCTGAATGGGAGAAAATAATAGCAAATGAAGCAACTGACAAACAACTAATCTCAAAAATATACAAGCAACTTATGCAGCTCAATTCCAGAAAAATAAATGACCCAATCAAAAAAATGGGCCAAAGAACTAAATAGACATTTCTCCAAAGAAGACATACAGATGGCTAACAAACACATGAAAAGATGCTCAACATCACTCATTATTAGAGAAATGCAAATCAAAACCACAATGAGGTTCCACTTCACACCAGTCAGAATGGCTGCGATCCAAAAATCTGCAAGCAATAAATGCTGGAGAGGGTGTGGAGAAAAGGGAACCCTCCTACACTGTTGGTGGGAATGCAAACTAGTACAGCCACTATGGAGAACAGTGTAGAGATTCCTTGAAAAATTGCAAATAGAACTGCCTTATGACCCAGCAATCCCACTTCTGGGCATACACACTGAGGAAACCAGAATTGAGAGACACATGTACCCCAATGTTCATCGCAGCACTGTTTATAATAGCCAGGACATGGAAATGAGATGGACATGTCCATCAGCGGATGAATGGATAAGAAAGCTGTGGTACATATACACAATGGAGTATTACTCAGCCATTAAAAAGAATACATTTGAATCAGTTCTGATGAGATGGATAAAACTGGAGCCGATTATACGGAGTGAAGTAAGCCAGAAAGAAAAACACCAATACAGTATACTAACACATATATATGGAATTTAGAAAGATGGCAATGATGACCCTGTATGCAAGACAGCAAAAAAGACACAGATGTGTATAGTGGACTTTTGGATTCAGAGGGAGAGGGAGAGGGAGATGGTGGAATGATTTGGGAGAATGGCATTGAAACATGTATACTATCATGTAAGAATCGAATCGCCAGTCTATGTCTGATGCAGGATACAGGATGCTTGGGGCTGGTGCACGGGGATGACCCAGAGAGATGTTATGGGGAGGGAGGTGGGAGGGGGGTTCGTGTTTGGAACGCATGTACACCCGTGGTGGATTCATGTCAATGTATGGCAAAACCAATACAGTATTGTAAAGTAAAATAAAGTAAAAACAAACAAACAAACAAACAAACAACGGACCATTAACAGTTCAGTGTTATGAGACTGTAAACCAAAACTGAGTGATATGGTTGTATTTACTAGAATTTCAAAACCTGCTCAAATCAACTAAACAGATAACATTTACAGGCTGGAGCTGGCCTCTGCTTTCTCTACTTCTGAATTGTTTACAACTTAGCTCAGCAACAAGAGTCAATTGCCTTCCTAGGAGCTCAGAAAACAAAGTCAATCATCAACTATTAAATGTTGGGCTATTTAGATTGATTTGTGATTTCTGGAAATAACTAGGCCATGAGTAAAGGTGGCATAGCTCCTTGGTGAGCTAATGGTACTAAATTTCCCAAGACTCTCAGGAAGGAAGCCCTCCTCCCTGACTTCTGAAGGCATAATGGATTTGGGTAAATAAAACCTGAAAAGACCGAGTCAAGTCTTCTATATTTGACTTAGTGGCTTAATAACTGGTTATCTTGAAGTATAGAAGGAAGTTTAACTGCATTCACTAAATCGTATGCCGCTGACTACAGGAGCTTTAAGGGTTCTGGAAAAAAAAAAAAAAATGCCGAGTAGTTCTGGCTGGGAATCAATAAGCACATCATGGAGAGGTAAGATACCCATCTTATGATACTTTTCTGATTGCCTGCTTAGCACAATTTCATGGACTCAAGTTTAAAGACTAGGATACTTTTTGCTCTTCTGGAGCTACACAGTGTAAATAGGTGGGGCAAACAATGATATCGGTAGCAGTTTTAGAAAGACAATAAACTAGCAGGGAGAGCTGATGCTGTTTCTCCTAAGAAAGTAACTTGCTCCTTAAACAGAATCTGTATAATTAGCATCCGTTTCCCAGCCCTTTAACCATCACCTTTGCTGACCAAAAACAGAGTAGAGATACTCCAGGGACACAGATGGCAGAAGTAAAGCTGACAAAATCAGAAATGTGTGGAGCCCTCATAAAAATACATTGTGACTATTTTAAGTGTCTACTTCCCTGGCTCAGAAGGTAAAAGCATCTGCCTACAACGAGGGAGACCCGGGTTCCATCCCTGGGTCAGAAAGATGCCGTGGAGAAGGAAATGGCAACCCATTCCAGTACTCTTGCCTGGAAAATCCCATGGATGGAGAAGCCTGGTAGGCTACAATCTGTGGGGTCACAAAGAGTCGGACATGACTGAGTGACTTCACTTCACTTCACTATTTAAAATGCAAGATGATTTTAATCAAACACACATCAAAAAACACTGCATAGCTCAAATTTCTGATGAGCAGGACATCACAGCTATCAAATTTATCTGTTTGATTTTATACCTTGTTGATCTATTTATTATTTTTTTATTTTCAAATTTTTATTGGAGTATGTGTGGGCATGCTCAGTCATGTCCAATTCTTTGCAACCCCACGGACTGTAGGCTGCAGGCTCCTCTTGTCCATGGGACTTTCCAGGCAAGAATACTGGAGTGGGTTACCACTTCCTCTTCCAGGGCATCTTCCCAACCAAGGGACTGAACCCATGTCTCTTGCTTATACTGCCTTAGCAGGTAGCTTCTTTACTACCAGCACCACCTACGAAGCCCTTATTGGAGTACAGCTGATTTAAAATGGTATGATAGTTTCTGCTGTACAGCAAAGTGAATCAGCTGTACCTATACATGCATCCATT
Source organism: Capra hircus (assembly GCF_001704415.2). NCBI lineage: Eukaryota > Metazoa > Chordata > Mammalia > Artiodactyla > Bovidae > Capra > Capra hircus. The sequence continues at coordinate 54,517,432 of NC_030818.1, forward strand.
CTTTTTAAAACGCTTTTCCAATATAGACCATATTCCATATAGGAGTATTGTGAAGAGTTCCCTGTGCTACACAGTCTGTCTTTGTTGCCCATCTATTTGATATATATTAGTGTGTATGTGTTAATCCCAAGTTTCTAATTTATCTCCCTGTCTCCAGCTTTGCTCTTGGTAACCATATGTTTGTTTTCTATGTCTGTAAGTCTGTTTTTGCTTTCTAAATAAGTTCATTAGTATCATTTCTTAAAATTCCACATATTAGTAAAATTATGTGATATTTGTCTTTCTCTCAGAAAAATGTGGGTTTGTGTGGACCCACACAAGAGAACGTAGCTCCATCTCAAAAATTCCATAGCTTTGTTTGAACACTTAACAAGAAAAGTCAAAATGCCTGGAAGGCTGTGCCTTAATTAGACATTTAAAACCTCTGCTAATATAGTTTTTAGGCATTTAACTCCAAAGTGATATGAGGTGCATCATAAAGACAAGAACGTTTTCTTATTTTCTGGTCCTGGAAATCAAATTACATTTTAAAATATTTGTAATTCTGTTCAGTTCCAGACACCAGCACATATTCAGTGCATTCAACCCCCACATGCCTTATCATTTCATTAATTTTTACAGCTTCAAGTATCATATGGGTGTTTTTAAGAAGAACCTACTTTTGAAATAAAACAGAATAGCAATTCACAGGTTTATAAAGCACTTGTTTCTCGAGTTACTATTTCATTATCATCATAAATTTGAGGATAACCTGAATCTATTTACTATTAAAGAGGAATTTATGGAATTTACAATCCCCACAGTCACATGGTCATATAAAATCATAAAGAGAAGAGATGGTGATGCAAATTCCAGGCAAATGTTATTCTCTATGCAATCATCTCAATGAAGAGTGCTATGGTCTCAATCTGAAGATTTATTCCATTACCTGTCCTAATACTATTAGGACCCAAAATGGTGTTCATACATACCTATCCTGTATAGAATTTAAGCTTTATACAAGACATACCTCCTATATTACAGTTGGAGAATATTTTAATTCAGTTAAGAGACAAAACAATATACTTATGAACTTCCTGGACACAGTAGATTTACTGGCCACCTTCACAGCTTGATTGGAAGAGAGCCAAAAGGTCTGGCTGCCCCAGAAAATGTTTGCAGAAGTCTCTCTTTCATGCTGAGATATTATAAAATCCTTTTAAAATATAGCTGCCTCAGACTGAGATGAGTTTATCAACCAGATTATCAGTAACTGAGTTTCTGAAGGACTGAGGAGGCTTAGGCAACAGGGAAAATTTAATCAGAGAAGCATGGCTCAGGAGAGGTTTGCAGCTGAGGGCAACATGAAGACACGGGATGGGGAGAAAATGGGAAACACTTTTTCTTGCTTTTGTTTTAAAGGATCTCATTAAAGTATCCGACACTCTTGATTATTCTATACATTTTTACTTTTTTAACACTGTATGATGGTCAAGAGCCTCGGTTCTGGAGGCAAGCAGCCTGAGGTTTATATCTTGACAACAAGCAAGGTACTTTGTCTATATTAGCCTCAGTCTTTTCAACTATAAAACAAACTAATTAAAAAAAAAAAAAAACTAGTACTCACAGATAATAGACAACAAACTAGAGGTTACCAGTGGGGAGAGGGAAAGGTGAGATAGAAGTGGTGGGGTAAAATGTACAAATGATTAAGTATAAAATAATCTACAAGGATATACTGCATAACACTGGAAATAAAACTAATATTTTACAATAACTATAAATAGACTGTAACCTTTGAAAATTGTAAATTACTATATTGTATACCTGTAACATATAATTGGAGAAGGAAATGGCAACCCACTCCATTGTTCTTGCCTGGAGAATCCCAGGGACAAGGGAGCCTGTTGGGCTGCTGTCTATGGGGTCACACAGAGTCAGACACGACTGAAGTGACTTAGCAGCAATATATAATTGGAAAGCAATAATATTTCAATTAAAATACTTCTATTTTGTAAATAAAGTCATTTGTATCATTTTTTAAGATTCCTTGTATAAGGAAAATCGTTTGATATTTGTCTTTGTCTGACTTACTTCACTTAGTATAAGAAACAGACTCACAGAGTTAGAGAATGAATTTACAATTACCAGAGGGAAAGCAGGGGGAGAGACAGATTGAGAGTTTGGGATTAACATATACATAGTACTGTTTTATTTTGGTTTTTTTTTTTGGGGGGGGTGGCAAAGATTTTTTTTCTTTTATTTGACACCAAAACACAAGCAATAAAACAAAATAAAATGAGACTATATAAAACTTCTGCACAGCAAAAAGACATCAGTAGTCTGTGGTTTGTCACACTACTGTATTTAAAACAGACAAACAAGGACCTACTTTAAAAAAAATGTTAATCAAAACAAAACATATTGGTGATAAGGTTGAAATGAAAAATGATTAGAGTTCTTAACCCAGCATCCTGCAAGGATTTGTCAAATGTCAAATTGTCATACTGTGCATTAAATTGAAAGTCCACTTTAAAATAAATTAAATACTTTAAAAATACCCATCACTACTGTATTCAGCCATTCAATATTGAGTACCCTAGATGTGCAGTATACTGAAGATACAGAGGTGATCAAATTAAATATTAGTTATATTCCCTAGAGAAGCTCATATTTAAATTAGACAAATATATGCACTTTATAGATCACATAGTGAAGATTACGACAAAGGAAATAAAATGGAAGCAATGACAGAGGTCAACTTTATGAATGATCACTGATTGCACCCTTCAGTTAAAATTTTTATAAAGTTGCAATCTTAGTATGTACCTTTGTATCACTGTTCAATCTCTTACATTGCAAATACTTTTCAAAGTCTATATACTTGTAGTTAATTTTTTTTATAATTGAATAACATCCCCAAATGTTTCTGCTTTATTATTTGGAAAGTCATTTCCCTGTTGCCATACATTTAAAAGACTCTCCAATGTTTGCTATTACCAAAAACAGAGTAACATATATCTTTAGGCATCCAATTTTTGCTCCTGTCAGAAGTGGACTTTCTGGGTCAGGGAAATATGATACTCGTTTACATATGGCCATGTGCTTGCTGAAAGGTCCCCACAAGGCAAGATTTACTAATTCTCCAACATCACCAGCATTACATCCTACACTCCTTGATACTGTTTCTCCTTGCCTTTTCGACCACCACTTAACCACCAACCTTCATTCTACAAACCATAAGTGTAAATCAGAATTCCTTAAAAAGTCTCTTCATGGTTTCCCAGCTACACTGTAAATTCTTGCAGGATGGAAGCCTCTACTATACCTAGCAAATAGATGGGATCACAGGTGTGTGAGTGTGTGTGTGTGTGTTAGTCGCTCAGTCACTCAGTCATGTCTGACTCATTGCAACCCCATGGACTGTAGCCCTCCAGACTCCTCTGTCCATGGAATTCTCCAGTCAAGAATACTGGAGTGAGTAGCCATTCCCTTTTCCAGGGGTTCTTCCCAACCCAAGGATTGAACACACATCTCCTGCAGTGCAGGTGGATTCTTTACCATCGGAGCCACCAGGGAAGCCCTGAGATCAATAAAGGTACTCAATCCTAGTTTTTGAATTTACTAAATCCTGCTTCTTTGGACTGCAAGGCGATGAAACTAGTCAATCCTAAAGGAAATCAACCCTGAATGTTCATTGGAAGTACTGATGCTAAAGCTGAATCTCCAATACTTTGGCCAACTGATGCGAAGGGCTGACTCACTGGAAAAGACCCTGATGAAGGCAAAAGGAGAAATGGGTGGCAGAGGATGAGATGGTTAGATAGTAGCACCAACTCAATGGACATGAACTTGAGCAAACTCAGGCAGATAGTGCAAGACAGGGAAGGCTGGCATGCTGCAGTCCATGTGGTTGCAAAGAGTCAGACATGACTGAGCAACTGAACAGCAACAACAAATCCCACCAATTCCCCTTATGTGGTACAAAGTAGAACCCCATTCAACTTGTCATAATCTAGTCATACCAAGGAAGGCCACGAGTTCTATGATCTGGAATTTGGCCGAGTTCTCTGGGCCATCCTTTGTACTTCATCATCAAACTGGCATTCAGATGCTAAGACCAAATGAAACTTATACCACATCCTGCCACACAGTGCTGAAAAGCAATTTCTTCCTGGTCCCACTGGTCTTTGTACACTGGCTGGTACTTTGATGTCTCTGAGAACACAAATTCGCATTCCTAGGGCTCCTCAGGGATGGAACAGCCTGTGCTCCAAGTACACACGTACCACTAGCAAATGCTGTTTGCATGCCTCTGCCCAAATTAAAGTGATCAGTCTGCCCTGGTGACTCTAATGAAGGTAATCACCAGCTCACATTCTCATGAACAAATTGATGTGCCCACTTGGTAGCTGAATCACTCAGCATAAATCTATGCCCTTCATATAAAACCACAGTAGCTTAAAACAATGCAATAAAGCATCACCTAATGTCTTCTTGATGCCTGTTCATCAATACTGTGGTTGTGTGAAAAGGATAGAAGAGACTTAAAGTGTGTTATCTAAAGTCATGCAATGAATGCAATACTCTTTTAATGACTGTAGGCCTTCTGGGATTTTGTTTTCTCAGTCCATTTACTGAGGAATTAAATTATCACTCTCTACTACTATTTGGTGTCTCAGAGTCCCATGTAAGTAAATAAAATCTTAACCTATTTCCAGTGAATAAAATATTATGACCTTCATAGATGTGAAATGAATCCCTCCTTGCCTGTGAGTGGGGCCAGAGCTCCAGGTTCTGACTATAGCAGTGGAGAAGAGATGTGCTGAATTACCCAGAACTTGACTTTTAGCAGGAGCCAGGTAGTATCTGAAGCAGATTCAGATAATAAATGAGTACAGCTACTCTCTATAGCTTCAGTTCAGTTCAGTCGCTCAGTCATGTCCGACTCTTTGTGACCCCATGAACCATAGCACACCAGGCCTCCCTGTTCATCACCAGCTCCCAGAGTCCACCCAAACCCATATCCATCGAGTCAATGATGCCATCCAACCATGTCATCCTTTGTCGTCCCCTTCTCCTCCTGCCATCAATCTTTCCCAGCATCAGAGTCTTTTCCAATAAGTCAGCTCTTCGCATCGGGTGGCCAAAGTATTGGAGTTTCAGCTTCAATATCAGTCCTTCCAATGAACACCCAGGGCTGACCTCCTTTAGGATGGACTGGTTGGATCTCCTTGCAGTCCAAGGGACTCTCAAGAGTCTTCTCTAACACCACAGTTCAAAAGCATCAATTCTTCAGCGCTCAGCTTTCTTCACAGTCCAACTCTCACATCCATACATGACCACTGGGAAAACCATAACCTTCCCATTTTCCAGGGCTTTTCCCACCCATATTTTGCCTAAAGTGTTAGTGTCTCAATTGCGTCCAACTCTTTGGCACCCATGACCTGTAGCTCACTAGGCTCCTCTGTCCATGGAATTCTCCAGGCAAGAAAATTGGAGTAGGTAGCCTTTCCCTTCTCCAGAAGATCTTCCCGACCCAGAGGTTGGGACTGGGCCTCCCACATTGCAGGCATATTCTTTACCATTTGAGCCACCAGGGAAACCAGGTGGTAATCCAAGTCCCTCAATCATCATAGAGGAAAAGACAGACAGCGCTCAATGTTTGCTGTCCCTCATGCTCATTAACAATGTAGACAAAGCCATCCATGTGTAGAAGCATGCTCAAACCCCCTCTCCCTTCCATGTGTTTATGCTCATCCTTGTTCTACTTTCTTTACCTGCCTTCACACTCTGGTTCCTGATACCTGATTCAAGTTCTCCTTTGCATAACACCAATGAGTTGTTTGTTTGTTTGTTTGTTTTTTCTGAGCTATTCAACATCATCAGTGAGTGGATATACTCTCCCTCACTTTCATTACAGCTGTAGCTATGTTAGCTTTTTCTTAACTCTGTCCTGACACACAGCTAAATTTTCCTGATTTCATGCATAGCCAAAGTTTCTACAAGTCCCTCCCAAAGTGGAGAATCCTTTGAGGAAGGAGCAGCAATGTCTTCCTTCTATGGGCCACAAGCTGTACCGATGTCTACAAACATACCAGTGTCTTGCTCTGCTTTGAAATCAAACACACTTCTATGATGTCCAGAGAACAAGACAGAGTTGTGCCACAGAGTGAGCAGCAGAGTTAGTTCCTGTGACCTGGGAAGCATCTCTGAAAGGGCCCTGCCACATGGAGTCCCTTTCCTTCCAACTTGACCTTCAAGAAATCACCCTTTTGTTGGTCAATAGATTCAACCATCATAGTCCAGTGTTGTAACCAGGCTTGAACCGCAGATGCAGACCAGTTTCATCTGTGTGCCATCAGGAGACCACGGCCACGGGTATGTGGAAGGAGCAACTGTCCTTGGAAAAGTGCATGTGGGTTCCCAGCCAAGGTTACGCTCATAACCAAGACTCAAAGGAATAGGCTGAGCCCACAATCCCCATCTCGTGTGCCTCGGCTTAGTGACTTTCTACCAGAGGACTGTTTTTGCTATCATCCTCTGTGGGTCACCTTTTTCCCTGAGCTGAATCAGTCATCTGGGTGAATGGTCAGTCAGCTTGACCTTTCAATCTGCTACATAATAAAGCTAAAGATGGCCTTCTGAGGAATTGTCCCAGAGAAAAGCAAATCAGGAGGCAATTCTATGCATCTTCTTATTTCTGTTTAGTTTCATGCTTTCTGGGCTAGCCAATTATTTAATGATTGCCTTTTGCCTGAAATAGGCTCCACATTATTTTTCCCATGGGATCCAGGTTTAGCAAACATATTCACTGTGGGAACACCAATGATATTGTGAATGTACATACAGAGAAAGGGAGAGAGAGAAAGAGAGCTATGAAGATATTTCATTTATGAAAATGCTCTTGGTTAAGTAAGTGATAGTTATAATTACTATTTAAACATTCCCTGAAGCCTAGGAAAATTCCTAACTTTTGAAGGATTTAATACCTACATTTCACATAGAATATCTTATACATACTGATACATAGTGGAGAAGAAAATGGGAATTCATTCCAATATTCTTGCCTGGAGAATCCCCTGGACAGAAAAGCCTGGTATGCTAGTCCATGGGGTCGCAAAAGAGTTGGACACAACTGAAGTGACTTAGCACTGATACCTAGGTGTACATTTTTTCCTTGGCAATATTTAATATGAAATATGAGTAACAATCTTCGTGTGTGCATGCTCAGTCACTTGGACATGTCTGACTCTTTGTGACCCCATGGTGTAGCCCACCAGGCTCCTCTATCCATGAAATTTTCCAGGCAAGTATGCTGGAGTGGGCTTACAATCTCTGCCCATGGGCCAAGTGTAGTCAGTGGCTTGTTTCCATATGGTCTTCAAGTTAAGAATATCACAAAAAAGTAAAAAATAATAAAAAAAAGAATATCACACACACAAATGTGAGACACTATCTGTTCACAAAACCTAAAATATGTACTGTTGCTGCTGCTGCTAAGTCACTTCAGTCATGTCCAACTCTGTGCAACCCCATAGATGGCAGCCCACCAGGCTCCCCTGTCCCTGGGATTCTCCAGGCAAAAACACTGGAGTGTGTTGCCATTTCCTTCTCCAGTGCATGAAAGTGAAAAGTGAAAGTGAAGTCACTCAGTTGTGTCCAGCTCTTCCCGACCACACGGTCTGCAGCCTACCAGGTTCCTCCGTCCATGGGATTTTCCAGGCAAGAGTACTGGAGTGGGACTACTCTTAATAAAAGTTTGCTAACCCCTTGAATATCGTATATATTCTGGTGTTTCTCAGTTTGTGGACCAGGATGTGAATGGTGCTAAGTATCCCAATTCTGAAAGCCTTTGCCTCTGTTCAGTGAGGCCCTTTGTGCTCCTACCATTTCCTAAGCTCTTCTTCAGTGATGGTCTTCAAAGGAAAGGACCTTTTTATTCCTCATTCTTTCATGTACTTATATTTACCTAAACTCGGTTACATCACTCATCATTTCACCAGATATAACTTTTCCAAAAATCCAATCTATCCCCAGGGACTAAAGAGCTGCTAAATTTGAGAATGTTCCAAATAATATGTCCAAGACTTTTAAGGGAATTCACAAAGGATCAGTGCAAACACCATGTTGGAGGCAGAATTTCTAGAATATGGGCAAAACTCCCAAAGGGTCTACTTGGAAGAAAAACAGCACTCGTTTGGATGAATATGCTTCATATTAGCAGCATAATAATGTGGTTGTAACTTTTATGTGCCAGGACACATTAGATCCATAATAAAGCCTAACAGGTGGAGTCTAGCTCACTGTTTCAGAATGAGAGATGATGGAATGGAGTTTTGCTTCTCAAACCACTCTCCACAGGCTAGTACACTTGTTTTACCTTTTTAAAAGAAATATCCCTGTATCACCACTTTTTCAAATCTGCAGAATTAAAGAGCCTGAGATTTTTTTTAACACTTTAATTAAAGAAGCCAAATTACTTATTATTCATGATTATTCTGGGTACAAGTGAGACCCTGTGATTTGACACCAACAGCACATTTTCCTGGCCACTCAGGGAGCTGAAATCAAGTGGGTCATACTGTTCATGGATTCTTTCCTCTGAAATGCAGACATATGCACACATAATAACCATATTCTCATATCTTCTGCCACTAAAGTTATAAGCCTGACAAAAAGAGAATAAAATATATATAGCTCTTAAACCCAGGATTCTTAGAGAAGTTTACATTTACACATCCAGGGAGCCCTGGATATATGAATAATGCTTAAGATACTTCCTTTTCTTTGTTGGATTATAATTGCTTTACAATGTCATGTTAGTCTCTGCTGTACAATGCAATGAATACATACGTATACATAGATCCCTTCCCTCTTGGACCTTCCTCCCACCTCTCCATCCCACCCCTCTAGGTGATCACAGAGCACCAATCTGAGCTTCCTGTGCTTTACAGTAGGTTCCCACTAGCTATTTTACACATGGTAATGTAAATACATCAATCCTAATCTCCCAATTCACTCACTCTCACTTCCTCCCCCATGTCTACGTGCCCATTCTTTATGTCTGCATCTCCATTCCTGTCCTGGAATCAGGTTCATCTGTATCATTTTTCTAGATTCCACATACATGAATTAATAGTAACATTTGTTCTTCTTTTTCTGACTTACTCTGTATGACAGTTTCAACATTCCTAATTTCATTCAATTCTCACAATGCTTAGAATAACACACAAAGAGTTAAAATGTGTAACTTGTGTATTTTCTTACAAAGATTTATAAGCATTTTCTCATATATCTTCACAAAACCCTATGAGGTAGGTAACATTATTGGTCCGTTTCATAGATAAGGAAACTAAGGCCCAGAGAGGCTCAGGAGCTTCTTTATTGGTCATATAACAGTAAGCAGGAAAATTAGGTTTGACCTCCCACAACCACACTCTAACTCCAGAGCATAGTCAACAAAATCCTACATGATGCTTATTTATTGCTCATCAAAAAGCCTAAAAATGGGTAACAATTTGTTTCCAATTTACATATGATGAAACTAAGAAGCTGAGAAGGACTTCCCTGGCAGTCCAGTGTTTAAGACTCAGGGCTAATTCCTGGTGATAACTCAGTTGGTAAAGAATCTGCCTGCAATGCAGGAGACCCTGGTTTGATCCCTGGGTTGGGACAATCCCCTGGAGAAGGGAAAGGTTACCACTCCAGTATTCTGGCCTGGAGAATTCCATGGACTGTATAGTCTATGGGGCCGCAAAAAGTCAGACACGACTGAGCAACTTTCACTTTTAGGGAGCTAAGACCCCATATGCCTCACAACCAAAAATCCAAGATATAAAACAGAAACAATATTGTAACAAATTCAATGAAGTCTTTAAAAATGGTCCACATTAAAAAAAAAATCTTTCAAAAAAGAGGTTGAGAGACAGAATAAGTAGCTTGCCTAGGTAATACAGCCAATAATGCCAGAGCTGGAGTCTATTTCCAGCACCTATCACACACACACACAAAATTACATAAAAAATACATATCACAATTACAGTCTGCAATCCTAACAATGGAAAAGGCCATCATTTTCTTTATGGATAACTGAGAGCCAATGAGGCAGGCTTTCAACACTAAGTTAAAGTCACCTTAAGAGGAATGTAGGAAAAGCTGGCATAATGAGGGTGATGAGTGTGTCTCCAGAATAAGACCTCTGTAAGACTTCTAGCAGGAAATGCATTTTGTGAGCAATAGGCTACAATAGGAAAGAAAATATAATTTGATACTAAGGGTAGAGAGCACATTGAAGAAAGAAGATTGGAAAGTCAGGCTTGGTTGATTTCAGTGTTTTGCCTAAGGCCAGACCCGGTCCAGAAGTTTACTCAGACATAAGGGCAAGAGCCAGAGTCCCTGAACTTGACCATGGTATTATTTCCCTTTTACTTCGCAGACATGAGAAAGGAGGTCACCAACACAGGATGGAGGGGTTGGCCTGAATATAGCCCATTGAAACTGGAAAAGACATTGACCAAACTCGTCCCCCAACAAAGCCTTCAAGGACCTGCCTGAACAGGCTCCTGCTCCTAGCAAAGGGCTCTCCTGTGGGCACCCTGAGCCCATCTAACCAGGCCAGGCAGGAGAGGGCTCCTGAGTGGGATTCTGAAGTACAATTCAGCAAGCTTGCAAAGCAAGTCTCTGGCAATCTTACTTCTCTAGGTGAAGAGAATCTCTGAAAGCTAACTTGGGTCCAGCTCTTTCTGAAACTATGGACCATCGCCCAACAGGCTCCTCAGTCCATGTGATTTCTCAAGTAAGAATACTGGAGTGGATTGCCACTTCCTTCTTCAGGGGATCTTCCTGACTCAGGGATTGAACCCATATCTATTTGGCAGATGGATTCTTTACCATTGAGGCATCAGGGAAGCCCTAGGTAAACATAAAGAAGATAGAAAGAGTCACTCTAAGAAATCCAGTTGTGCAATCAGGCTGGAGCCAGAAGAAGCCAGAGTTAATGAGAGTCAATTGCCTGACATTGGCTTCATTCATTTGCTCAACACATTGAATCAATCATATGGCAGGTTTTGCCAAGTCAAGCAAAAGGAAAGAGAGAGTCATCATTGATCCATTTAAACAAATCTCATTGGATAAGCCAGGCACTAACAGAACAGATAGAGTGAAATATAAATGGTAAGTGGCTTCCCAAGTGGCGCTAGTGGTAAAGAACCTGCCTGATAATGCATGAAATGTGAAAAGTGGGTTAGATCCCTGGGTTAGGAAAATCCACTGGAAGAGGGCATGGCAACCCATTCCAGTATTCTTGCCTGGAGACTCCCATGGACAGAGGACCCTGGTGAGCTACAGACCATAGGGTTGCACAGAGTTGGACAAGACCAAAACGACTAAGCATGAATGCACACATAAATTGCAAAATCCAGCTGGAGTGGAAGCACAAAGTTGGGGAGGGAGACTAATTTTGTCTGGGAGGGCTTGTAGAGATGGGGGTTATTCAGGAAATGCTTCAGTGATACAAGTCCACAGGGAGCTCTACTCAATAGTTTGTGATAACCTATATGGGCAAAGAATCTGCAAAAGAATGAACATATGTATATGCATAAATGAATCACTTTGCTTTATACTTGAAACTAACACAACATTGTAAATAAAATGTATTCTTACAAAATTAAAAAAAAAGACATCTTAATATATTTCAGATTTGTCAAAAATAGGGGAAAAAATAATACAAGTCCAAAGACTTACATAAAACAGACTGTAAGGTGAGGGGGGATGAAAAGAGCAAGGGCAAAGGGAAGGCATTCCAGAAAGAAGGAACAATGTGAGCCTGGTCCAAGGAGCCTGGGGTATTTGGAGATTTGCAAGTAGTTCATGAAGACTGTGTAAGGAGAGGGTCAGCAGGTAATACAGCTGGCAGTGGAAGTCAGAGCCAGAGATGGAGTAGTCTGACCTTCCTCTCAATGCAGTGGAGAGAGCCTTAGGAGCTGAGTGATGATTAGACAGAAGTTTTAAGAAGAGCATTTGGGCCCCTATTTGAAGATAAACTGAAGGAGAATGAGACAGAGCAGGGGTCTGCCTATAGAATTGTGTCCTTATGGAAAGGAAAAGGTGCATCAATTTATACAAGACACAAGAGCACAAGGTACATGGAGGTCATTGCACAGGATACAGCTTCATGATCCCTGTTTTATAGATGAAGACATGAGACCAGAGAGGTTAAGTTCATCTCGCATAATCACCCAGCTGGTCAGATTGAGAGCCAGGACTAATCTGTGGTCTATTTCCCTACAGGTCCACCTTCACCTGAAAGCCTGCAATCCCCACCAAGTTACCCTTTGGCTAAGACGATACAGATGGGAATTGGAAACTCCTAAGGGCCAAAATCAAAATGCCCTATTTTATGCTTTTTGTTCACCTTTCCCCATCTCTCTCTCTACCTCACCAAAGGCCAAGTTCAATGATCCAGGAAACCTTTTCTGATGAACCCCATATAGGCTTATATCATCTTCCCTCTCCTCTGAGATCTTGCAATGTTAGTTTTAAAAATTAGTCTCATTTGATTTTTTTACATTTTATTTTATTTTTAATTGGAGGATAATGACAATATTGTGATTAGCATGAATCAGCCATAGGGATACTCTTACTGTATGACACAGGGAATACAAAGCCAGTACTCTGTGGCAACCTAAAGGAGTGAGATGGAGAGGGAGGTGGAAGGAAGGTTCAAGGTCATCATACTAAAACTGCTCTCCTGGAAGTTTTGGCCACAGCAATCAGAGCAGAAAAAGAAATAAAAGGAATCCAAATAGGAAAAGAAGTAAAACTCTCACTGTTTGCAGATGACATGATCCTCTACATGGAAAACCCTAAAGACTCCACCAGAAAATTACTAGAGCTAATCAATGAATATAGTAAAGTTGCAGGATATAAAATCAACACACAGAAATCCCTTGCATTCCTATACACTAATAATGAGAAAGTAGAAAAAGAAATTAAGGAAACAATTTCATTCACCATTGCAACGAAAAGAATAAAATACTCAGGAATATATCTACCTAAAGAAACTAAAGACCTATATATAGAAAACTATAAAACACTGATGAAAGAAATCAAAGAGGACACTAATAGATGGAGAAATATACCATGTTCATGGATTGGAAGAATCAACATAGTGAAAATGAGTATACTACCCAAAGCAATTTACAAATTCAATGCAATCCCTATCAAGCTACCAGCGGTATTTTTCACAGAACTAGAACAAATAATTTCAAGATTTGTATGGAAATACAAAAAACCTCGAATAGCCAAAGCAATCTTGAGAAAGAAGAATGGAACTGGAGGAATCAACTTGCCTGACTTCAAGCTCCACTACAAAGCCACAGTCATCAAGACAGTATGGTACTGGCACAAAGACAGAAATATAGATCAATGGAACAAAATAGAAAGCCCAGAGATAAATCCACACACATATGGACACCTTATCTTTGAGCAAGGAGGCAAGAATATATAATGGAGGAAAGACAATCTCTTTAACAAGTGGTGCTGGGAAAACTGGTCAACCACTTGTAAAAGAATGAAACTAGAACACTTTCTAACACCACACACAAAAATAAACTCAAAATGGATTAAAGATCTAAATGTAAAACCGGAAACTATAAAATTCCTAGAGGAGAACATAGGCAAAACACTCTCTGACATAAATCACAGCAGGATCCTCTATGATCCACCTCCCAGAATTCTGGAAATAAAAGCAAAAATAAACAAATGGGATGTAAGTAAAATTAAAAGCTTCTGCACAACAAAGGAAAATACAAGCAAGGTGAAAAGACAGCCTTCGGAATGGGAGAAAATAATAGCAAATGAAGCAACTGACAAACAACTAATCTCAAAAATATACAAGCAACTTATGCAGCTCAATTCCAGAAAATTAAACGACCCAATCAAAAAAATGGGCCAAAGAACTAAATAGACATTTCTCCAAAGACGACATACAGATGGCGAACAAACACATGAAAAGATGCTCAACATCACTCATTATCAGAGAAATGCAAATCAAGACCACAATGAGGTACCACTTCACACCAGTCAGAATGTCTGTGATCCAAAAGTCTGCAAGCAATAAATGCTGGAGAGGGTGTGGAGAAAAGGGAACCCTCTTTCACTGTTGGTGGGAATGCAAACTAGTACAGCCACTATGGAGAACAGTGTGGAGATTCCTTAAAAAATTGCAAATAGAACTGCCTTATGACCCAGCAGTCCCACTGCTGGGCATACACACCGAGGAAACCAGAATTGAAAGAGACACATGTACCCCAATGTTCATTGCAGCACTGTTTATAATAGCCAGGACATGGAAACAACCTAGATGTCCATCAGTGGATGAATGGATAAGAAAGCTGTGGTACATATACACAATGGAGTATTACTCAGCCATTAAAAAGAATACATTTGAATCAGTTCTAATGAGATGGATCAAACTGGAGCCGATTATACAGAGTGAAGTAAGCCAGAAAGAAAAACACCAATACAGTATACTAACACATATATATGGAATTTAGAAAGATGGTAATGATGACCCTGTATGTGAGACAGCAAAAGAGACACAGATGTGTAGAGCGGACTTTTGGACTCTGAGGGAGATGGTGGGATGATTTGGGAGAATGACATTGAAACATATATACTATCATGTAAGAAACAAATCGCCAGTTTGATGCAGGATACAGGATGCTTGGGGCTGGTGCATGGGGATGATCCAGAGAGATGATATGGGGTGGGAGGTGGGAGGGGGGTTCATGTTTGGGAACTCATGTTCACCCGTGGTCGATTCATGTCAATGTATGGCAAAACCAATACAGTATTGTAAAGTAAAATAAAGTAAAAATAAAAAATTTTTTTTAAAATGAACAAAATAAATAAATAAATAAAACTGCTCTCCTCTGAGAAGAACTTGCCTTTCCAATTGTATTATCTGATTCCTAAAGGCAGGCCGCAACCCCTTCCTCCCCTGTATTGACCTCAGCAGGAAATACGGCACTGACAACTGAAGAGGGGCCAAGGCTTTTGCCTGCAAGCTTCTCACTACAGGACTTGTGCCACTCACACCCTCACAACAGGGAGAACTCACCTTGGAGGCCAGATCCTTCCCACACAGAAGCGCAATATAAAGAGCCCTGCTGCGGCATGAACACTGTCATTGAAGTTTACTTTCAGCAGTAGGAGCCGACATCCCCTATCTTCCTCTCTCGATCTCAACCTGATAACTTGCTCTTCACACAGCCCTGCCATTATCACCAAATCACTAACATTTTCCTCCTTTAGCTTCTCTTTTCCACTCTCCAGTCACTCACACTGAGTTTTTCCTCTCAATTGACAGCTCCGAGGTATACATCATTTTTGAATCTTTTCAAAGTTGATTCTCTCTGCTCAGTGCAAACCGCCTAATATTTACTCAGCGTTTGTCACATTTACACCTTAGCTTTCATTTCTGCTTGCCAATTCAGCCTGCTTGAGATGTTTGAGATTGCTCAAACCATTTTTTTTTCCATTAGAAAGTTCTTCCTGTTCCTCGTTAGGTATGGTACCGTGATGATTCTCAACATTCCCCCTTTAAATGATCTCATTCGCTGTTGTGATCTTCGCAGTTTTCATCTTTGAGTTGAAAATACCCAAATCATCCATTGTCCCAATCTCTTTCTTACATTCTTCCTGTAACTCTCTTAGTTGGTTGAATTGCTTCAAAAATATGGCTTCAAATCACCTGGAAATTATGATTCCACCAAAAAATTGGTTCCCCTCTCACTTTTTTCCTGTTCAATTTCACTATCAGCTAATGGCATGTGCATGTGTGCTAAGCTGCGTCAGTCGTATTCAACTCTTTGTGACCCCATGGACTATAGCCTATCAGGCGCCTCTGTCCATGGGATTCTCCAGGCAAGAATAATGGAGTAGGTTGTCGTGCCCTCCTCCAGGGGATCTTCCCAACCCAGGGATCGAACCCGAGTTTCTTACATGTCCTGCATTGGTAGGTGTGTTCCTTACCACTAGCTCTACCTGGGAAGTCCATCAGTTAGTGATACAGGCATCTCTAATTTAGGATCAAAAACTAAGATTCTTTTTTAAAATTTTTATTTTTTTTTTTTACTTTTACTTTTTAAATTTATTTTTAGTTGAACGATAATTGCTTTACAATATTGTGTTGGTTTCTGCCATACATCAACATGAATCAGCCATAGGTATACATATGTCTCCACTCTTTCGAAACTCCTTCCCACCTCCCATTCCATCCCACCCCTCTAGATTGTCAAAGAGCACTGGTTTGAGCTCCCTGAGTCATACAGCTATTTGCAATGGCTATCTATTTTACATATGGTAATGTATATTTTTCCATTCTTAGTTTATACACAAATTCTGTTCCCTTTAATTTCAATCTGTCTCCAAGCTAATTCCCTCCGAATTCCTTTACCACTTCCCTACTTCAAATCTTTAGTAACTCTCACATGTCACAGGGCATATATATGTAAAGCAACTTGACTTTTTGCTTTTGCTCTCTTCATTTATTCTTTGGGGCTGGCTCTTCCTTCTCCCTGCTTTTAAAGTCATTCTAAAGTAAGACAATCTCAACTTGATTATTCACAATAGAATATTCTTATTACTCACGTAATACATTATCATAAAACTAGTGGATTTAAACAACCCAACTACTGTCTGACACTTCAGAAGGTAGGTTGGAAGTTTGAGATGGATCTCACCGGGCTAAAATCAAGGAGTCAGCAAGGCTGACTTGAGGCTCCCGGGAGAACCCATTTCCTTGTCTTCTCTAACCTCTAGAAGCTGCACACATTTTTGACTCAAGGTTCCTTTCCATCTTCACACACAGCAATGTTCAGTCAAGTATTTCTCATATTGCATCATTCTGACTCCAACTCTCCTTTCTCCCTCTTTCATTTACAAGAAATTTGTGATTATACTGGGCCTGACTGAAATATCAAGGATAATCTCCATATCTTCAAGTCAGATGATTAGCCAATTTCATTCCATCTACAAGCTTAGTTCCCCTTTGTAACATATTGCACCTTTCTAAAAAGTACAAGGATGAAAATGTGAACACCTTTGATGAGACACTATTCTGTCTACCACATATGCTGCTGCTGCTGCTGTCGCTTCAGTCGTGTCCGACTCTGTGCGACCCCATAGATGGCAGCCCACCAGGCTCTGCCGTCCCTGGGATTCTCCAGGCAAGAGAACTGGAGTGGGTTGCCATTTCCTTCTCCAGTGCATGAAAGTGAAAAGTGAAAGTGAAGTCGCTCAGTTGTGTCCTACTCTTCACGACCCCATGGACTGCAGCCTACCAGGCTCCTCCATCCATGGGATTTTCCAGGCAAGAGTACTTGAGTGGGTTGCCATTGCCTTCTCCACCACATATAGTTGTACCTAAAAGTTAAAGCTTAAATCTTCCTTCAAAGTTAAGGCTCCTCTCCTTCCCCTGTTGGGGCCATAATTAGTGAGAAGGCACTTGCTGGTTTTCTCTTCTGTTCCTTCACTTGGCAGCTTTAACTCCTGCTTCCATAACATGCTAACAGGGGTTTGCAAGGTCTCCAGAGTGGGAATGGAGATGGAAGAAGAGAAAGGAGAAACAGAAACGTCTTTACTCCCTGCAGAGTGATGCTGCCCCAACACATGTGCTGTCTGGAGTTGGCAGGTGTTCACAGTGGGTTCTGTCATCACTGGTTTTCCTTGCTGAGAACCATTACATCTTCTCCCCACTGATCCTTTACCCCTACATCAGTTCTTAGGAATCCATACCTCCAGTTTTTCCACCAAAGTTAATCACTCTCCAAACATCCAACATGAACAGGACCTTGACTCACTCCACACCAAATCTTTCCACCCATGGGAAAGGCCAATGTCTTTTCATGGATCAACTTCAGGAGCGCAGGCCAATTCTGATGCAGCCAACTCTCCTCTGCTTCACTGTGGAAGAATTAAAGCCTGATTCTCACTCTTGAGATTCTCCCAACCTGATGAGATTCTCATTTCTCTGGTTCTTCACCAGCATATGGAGGGCTCTTCCAGCTCTCCTTATGCTTTTGTCAGAGCCTGATTCCCTTTGATAAAGAAAGGCACTGGTGGAGCCCACCAAGAGCCCTCTCCAGAAATGTCTTCTCTCTAACATCTATGTGCCCACCTTCTTTCCCCAGAGGAGGGCATGGCAACCCACTCCAGTATTCTTGCCTGGAGAATCCCATGGACAGAGGAGCCTGGTGGACTACAGTCCATATGTTTACAAAGAGGTTGGACCTGACTGAAGTGACTTAGCATGCACACCATCCTTTTTTATCTCCAGAGTGGGTGAGGGCATTAAGAGTTTGATGTTCATGTGGAGGTTTGACAGAAAACAAAACAATTCTATAAAGCAATTATCCTTCAATTTAAAAATTAATTAATTAAAAAAAAAAAGAGTTTGCAGACTTCCCCGGTGGCTCAGACAGTAAAACGTCTGCCTGCAATGCCGGAGACCCGGGTTCAATCCCTGGGTTGGGAAGATCCCCTGGAGAAGGAAATGGCAGCCCACTCCAGTACTCTTGCCTGGAAAATTCCACGGACTGAGGAGCCTGGTAGGCTACAGTCCATGGGGTCGCAAAGAGTCGGACACGACTGAGTGACTTCACTTTCACTTTCACTTTCAAACCAGCTTTCAGTCAGCTGCTTAGAAAATCGCACCTCTTGGTCCCACAGCTCAACATGGAAAGTACTAGACAAAATTTCTATTCTACTAGTTGAGGTTGGATGAGGAAATCAGGAAAACAAGGTAGAGTCCCTCTATACGGATGAAAAGCAGCCATTCCCTTCTCCAGGGATCTTCCTAACCCAGGGATCGAACCCTGGTTTCCTACATTACAGCCATATTCTTTACCATCTGAGCCACCAGGGAAGTCCATAATTTTGTTATGCAGAGATCAGACTGGAGTAAGGAGGTGAATATTTCTATTACACTACTGGTCAATGTGACATAGATGGCTGTGTGTGTGTGCATATTCAGTTGTGTCTGAGTCTTTGCAACTCCATGGACTCCTCTGTTCATGGAATTTTCCAGGCAAGAATACTGGAGTGGGTTGTCATTTCCTACTCCAGGGGAATCTTCCAGACTCAGGGATCGAACCTCTGTCTCTTGCATTTGCAGGCTGATTCTTTACCATTGTGCCAGCTGGGAAGTCATAAGCAATAGTGGATCAATAATGAGACTCCATCCTAGAAAGAATGTGGTCTGCAATTGGCCGATAGGACCAGTCAAGCATATGTTATTCATTAGGGTGGCCCACGGTTGTCAACTATTCCAAGTGAGGACACAGTCCTTTATGGGTGTCACTTATGGGTCTGATTAGCAGTTGGGACTCTTAGGACTGTTATTTTAATAAATCCATAAGAGTTATTCCCAGACTACTGTGATAAAGGCTATTTTGGCAGGACAGGAAAGATACCAGCATGTAGTTGCTTTCCCACAATTTAAAGGAAATATTACTAAACAGATAATTCACCCTTTGAATAAGTATAAAAGTTTCTGGGATGCAAAGTCCAGGGGAGGTCAGAACAGACCAGGTCTGATCAAGGGATCAGTCTTGACCTATTATTATCTATAGCTCAGAGCTGTGGTTAGGCCACATGCTGGGGAGTGACAATGCTTTTGCCAACACTTATGCAATATGGAAGCATTTAGAAAATGATGTTAAAACTGGAAGGAGATTTAGAGAGCATCGAGCCCGTATCCCTCATCTTAAGATGAAGAAACAAAGACCTAGAGAGTGTGGAATTTTCTCAAAGATGCTCTGCTTATTTGTGACCAAGCCAGGATTCAAAACAGGCATCCTAGCCACTAATCTAATGATCTTGCGACATTTTCAGTCTAGATTTGGCAATAGGTTTCTGTGTTTTATAGTTTCATCAGCACAAAGTGTAGGATAGTGTTCAAAAAAGCTTCCTAGGCCTCTGCAACACTAATTTGTTTTCCTTCTGCATCTTCCTTTCCTTTCTCTTTTCAGTCACATCTCCTTTTTCAGCTTAGCTGACCTCTAATTTTATAAATGTTGTAAAACACACACACATACACATCATAATGTTGTATGCATTTGTATATTCCCTCCTCAAATCAAGCTCCAGGTATTTCTTTCTGATTTTCCACTGCCCCACTAGAATGTATTAATCATGAATTCCTTTCTCTAAGTGACAAAAAATGATGTTGATGGATTCAAGAGGAAAACTTATTCCTATTTACATTAGTAAGTAAATTATCTTACCCTTTCAATTATCCAGGGGCAGAAATGAACAAAATCCAGGATGAATAAGTTCACGTCTATCACCTATAACTGGATACTGAATTCAGATTTAGCTTCCTGAGAACTAAGACTAAACAGGCAAATACTGGATTGCATGTTTGTTTGTTTGCTTTTTATAAAAAGATGCTTGCTGATTTAACTTTAAAAATCAAAATTACCTTGAGTTAAGTAGCATTTACTCACATACATATTCAAGGCAACGGTATTTAAGAATCTAACGAAAAACTCTACTAGGTATGTTTTAACACTTAATGTAGATAAAAACATTGCACTCCAGGTATTCATTATTGATATTATTATCTCAACAGGGATAATGAAAGGCCTGACACTGTAGACCATCTAAAAACAGTACTAAATACAACCAGGAATAGACAACTGAGTTCAAGGTTTAGGCAGAAACTCAATCAAGAATGGGCTTCCCAAGTGGATCAGTGATAAAGAATTTGTCTGTCAATGCAGGAGACACACAGAATTGATCCCTGGGTTGGGAAGATCCCCTGGAGAAGGAAATGGCAACCCACTCCAATATTCTTGCCTGGAAAATCCTATGGACAGAGGAGCCTAGTGGGCTACAGTCCATGGGGTTGCAAAGAGTTGGATACAACTGAGCGACTGAGGATACACATATGATCAAGGATAACTTCCATATATTTCAACATATCTGATATTCATATAGTGTATATTAGGGCAGGAGTATTATTCTCTATCCATGAAGACGAAAAGGGTATGGAATATTCTTGGACAGTTGGAGACTTCCCAATATCATAACCAAAATCTGTGCTTCTGTGGGTGTTGGAAGAGGGGAATAATTTGACAGATTGGGAAAATGATATTTCAAAATCAACAGACCAGACTGATCCAATTATTCCATGATAACATTCTACACCTACCCAGAAATCACCAGCTCACAATGCCTTAACTAAATGATATTTCATCATTAAACTAAATATATGACATTCTCCAAGAATCATGAAAATAATCCACTGCAGTTTTTAATTAATTAATTCCAAGATAATTACTTGAAAACATTGTGATTGTTTTTGCCATACATTGACATGAATCAGCCACAGATACACATGTGTCTCCCCATCCTGAACCCACCTCCCTCCCTACCCCATCCCTCAAGGTTGTCTCAGAGCACAGGCCTTCGGTGTCCTGCTTCATGCATCGAACTTGCACATGTCATCTATTTTACATATGGTAATATACATATTTCAGTGCTATTCTCTCAAATCATCCCACCCTCCATCTTCTCCCAGGAGTCCAAAAGTCTGTTTGTTACATCTGTGTCTCTTTTGCTGCCCTACATATAGAGTCGTTGTTACTGTTTTTCTAAATTCCATACATATATTTGTGTTTCTCTTTCTGACTTACTTCACTCTGTGTAATAGGCTACAGTTTCATCTGCTTCATTAGAACTGACTCAAATGTGTTCCTTTTTACAGCTGAGTAATACTCTATTGTGTATACATACTGCAACTTCCTTATCCATTCGTCTGTCGATGAACATCAAGGTTGCTTCTGTGTCCTGCTGTTGCTGCTGCTGCTAAGTCGCTTCAGTCATGTCCGACTCTATAGTGCTGCAATGAACATTGCGGTACATGTGTTTCTTTCAGTTCTCATTTCCTTGGGATTTATGTTCAGCAGTAGGATTGCTGGGTCATATGGCAGTTCTATTCCCAGTTTCTTAAGGAATCTCCATGCTGTTCTCCATAGTGGCTGTACTAAGTTGCATTCCCAACAACATTTTTTAAGAAAGTTCCCTTTTCTCCACATCCTGTCCAGCACTTATTGCTTGTAGACTTTTTGATGATGGCCATTCTGATTGGCATGAGATGGTACCTCATTATGGTTCTGATATGCATTTCTCTAATATTGAGTGATACTAGGCATCTTTTCATGTGTCTATTAGTCACTTGAAGTTTTAAACTATCAAACCACAGGTCATAGTCAATGTTTTCAATATGAATTTCCTTAAGTAAAGCATTTTTAGCTCCACATTCTAAACCATGCTCTCATATCTTGCATTAGAACCAACTGACTTATTTATTATCTGTCCTATGAAATTATTTTACTTGTACTCCCTAGAAGCAGCTCACTTTTAGGAAATGAATCCTAGCAAACATCTGGTTGAAAAATGAAAGCACAAGTCACTCAGTTGTGTCCAATTCTTTGTGACCGCCTGGACTGTAGACTGCCAGGCTCCTCTGTCCATGGGATTCTCCAGGCAAGAGTACTGGAATGGGTTGCCATTTCCTACATCAGGGTATCTTCCCAACCCAGGGATCAAACCCAGTCTCCTGCATTGCAGGTGGGTTTGTTACCATCTGAGCCACCAGGGAAGCCCAGAATATATTGCTAGTACAGTTCATACAGACAAGCCAAATTTCACAGTACCCTCTGATCATAAAATAATTCAGTTACCTGGATAAGTAAGGCAACTATCCAGAACCAGTTTGAGGAAACAAATACTGTCCAGAAAGTGACTTGATATTTATGCAAAGCATAAAAATCCCATCCTTATTAATCCTTTGTGGCAGGATTCTCCCATGCTACTCTCAGATAGAGACATTTTCTCAACAAAACTTATTCAGCATTGCCCATCCCCTAGGAGTCTTTTCTTTGACTAATGACTGACCAGTTAGAGCATAAGCAGGTGCCTGTGAGTAGTCCTGTCCTTCTTTAACTTAAAGGGATGGCTCCTGCTGGCAACTTTAAGGACTGGGGCAGCAGGCCTGTGACCACCTGGGCCTCAGAACATTTTCTCCATTCTCTCCATGGCAGCAGTAGATGATTGTGATTACAGACAAACAAATCCTTGACATGAATGGTGACAGAAAGGCACCCTTTTGCAGCTCTAGTGCGCAAATCTTCCGTGGTCCCCAGCCTCCCCGGATCATTACAAGTGAGCTCCTCCTTTGCTTCCTGATGTAGCTGATGGGAAATGAGCCTCCAGGGCTGACAGCTAGAAATTAATTTGATCGATTTATTTTCTGTGTTTCATGTTTCGGGTGCAAATGCTTTCTCCATCCTGATGGAGAACATTTACGCTCCCCCATTCTCAAAAAACAAATTTATCGTGCCTAACTAACTGAACTCTTTTGCTGAAGGTCAGAAACAAATGTTCCCATCCATCTCCCTTTACCATTCTGAGCAACACCACGCTGTTTTCCTTTTTAATTTCAGACTGAATGAAGATCGCTTTCTAGAGTGGAGCTGGGGTGAGACAGCAATTGGAACTTCGGAGTTTTTTACTGAAAGCAGAACTTAGCATGCCCCTAGTGAGAGGAATGGAGCAAAGAAACAAAAGCCTCTCCTGCTCTTCCATGGGAGAGAAATCTTCAGTTATGCCTTAACTGAAGTAGAAGGAATATCATTAGGCAAGGACTATTAATTTACCATTTTTAGACAAGTGGAATCTGGCACCTAATTTGTCTGTATTTCTTGCTCACTTGAGACCAAATTCTGTCCTTGGCAGATAATTTCTGAAGACTGCTGCTGCTAAGTCGCTTCAGTCATGTCCAACTCTGTGCGACCCCATAGATGGCAGCCCACCAGGCACCCCTGTCCCTGGGATTCTTCAGGCAAGAACACTGGAGTGGGTTGCCATTTCCTTCTCCAATGCATGAAAGTGAAAAGTGAAAGTGAAGTCGCTCAGTCGTGTCTGACTCTTCACAACCCCATGGACTGCAGCCTACCAGGCTCCTCCATCCATGGGATTTTCCAGGCAAGAGTACTGGAGTCGGGTGCCATTGCCTTCTCTCTGAAGACTGCAGAGGGAACTAAACATGCATGATCAGAACTAAACATGGTTCATCCTAACTTATTTACAGTGAAGGAATGGAGCACAGATTTGTGGACACAATGGGGCAAGGAGAGGGTGGGACGGATTGAGAAAGTAGCACTGACATATATATACTGCCATGTGTAATAAAGATAGCTAGTGGGAAGCTGCTGAATCGCGTAGGGAGCTGAGCTCGGTGCTCTGTGATGACCTAGAGGGATGGGATGGGAGGGAGGGGAGGCAGGCTCAAGAGGAAGGGGATATATATAAATTATGACTGATTCACGTTGTAGGGCAGAAACCAAAACAACACTGTAATTTTCCTCCAGTTAAATACATACATTAAAAAAAAAATGACTAGCTTTTAGTTAACAGGTAAAATTTTCACATGTCCCTGAGAAAGCAAAATTGATATTCACTCAGTTCAGTTGTTGTGATAAATGACCTATTCCTGTGGGCCGGAGTTAATATGGACATCCTTAATTAGGACACTTCCTTGAACACCAAGCAGATCTGTATCATCCCGTGTTGCCAGCATGTCTCCCATCCCTCCTGGGTCAAAAAAAAAAGATTAATCCAAACATGAAAGCTTGAGCCAACAGTGAAGGTGTCCTGGCACATTTCTTCAATAGTTTGCTGAGTGAATAAAAAGGCTGATTCCCTAGGAGGTGCTGGTATTGGTGATGGAAGCCCTGGAGGTGGGGCTGAGAGTGGACACAGTGGTTTATGACCATCTGCCAAAATGTCAGGTCAGAAAGCTCTCCTTCCAGATGTTCATGCAGAACTGCACAAAAGGCACGTGCAACACCTATATCTCCCATGGAAGAAGAAAGAGACCATGGTGGTGCTAGGGGTAAAGAATCTACCTGCCAATGCAAGAGACGTAAGAAACGTGGGTTTGATTCCTGGGTGGGGAAGATCCCCTGGAGGAAGGCATGGCAACCTACTCCAGTATTCCTGCCTGGAGAATTCCATGGACAGAGACGTTTGGCAGGCTGCAGTCCATAGAGTTGTAAAGAGTTGGACACAATTGAAGCGCCTTAGCATGGAAGAAGCTTCTTGAAGATACTAAATACAGCCATTCATTCAGTTTGGAATAATGTTTAAGAAAAAATATCTGTTCACTGTTAGAACCAGAGGGCTAACTTTTAAGGAGAGGGGGCAGAGCTGTGTGAGGTGGGGCAAGCAGGAAGTTTTCACTGCAGAGAGCCCGCTGCCCTCAGTACAGGGGCATAGCTGAAACAAAATGGTAAAGGGAACCAAATCTGTGTCTAGGTCACCTAAAAGGCATCTTTCAAACAGGCATCCAATCCCTTCCTGTTGTCTTCTTCCCTTCTCTGCTCCTGTTCTGGAAAAGCACTCTAATGTTGCTCAGATATGGCCTCACGGGACCAAAAGGGGATGCAGAGAAGCTGATGAACTCAGTGTGGAAACAAAGCTTTCTTGAGCACATCAGTATCAATGACAGACAGGCAAGGAAGTTCTCATCTGCCTCGAGCAGTGCTCTGGGGTGATAAACCCCATTGGCAGTTTCTAATGAGAAGGACATCATCCAAACACCTGATCTAGAGAAAAGGAGCCCAGTGAGAAGAAGGAGTGATGCTGAAGCTGAAACTCCAATACTTTGGCCACCTGATGTGAAGAACTGACTCACTGGAAAAATCTCTGATGCTGGGCAAGATTGAAGACAGGAGAAGGGGACGACAGAGGATGAGATGGTTAGAGAGTATCACCAATTCGATGGACATGCGTTTGAACAGGCTCTGAGAGTTGGTGATGGACAAGGAAACCTGGGGTGCTGCAGTCCATGGGGTTGCAGAGTTGGACATGACTGAGAGACTGAACTGAACTGAGAAGTGAGAGAGGAGAAGAGGAGGAGAGAGAAGACAGAGGAAAAAAAAGTACAAAGTGAGGTGATTAAAAAGAAAATACACTCCGATTTTAGTAAAGAAAAGTCAAATCTGGTTCCTTTTATCTGGACTTAGGAATGTGTTTGTGCCTGACTATAAAGATGAAATAAAAAGAGGTGCACTGCTTTGCCATTCATATGGAATCCGAAGCCTCGATTGACTTTGGCTAAAGCCACCAGACCTTGGCTATTATCCTTTTCAGCTTTGTTTTCCACAAAGCAGAACAAGGAGTAAATTAGGTCTTCAGTTTCTGTGTTTCTTTAGAAATCTGAGCTCATGTGGTGAATAATGGAAAACACATTTCAAATTTAAAGAACACATAATGAAAGTTTCTTTTCAGAGTTAAGAGAAGGATAAATGCTTTCTCATCCTAATGCAGCTCAAGAGAAAAAGATTCCAACGTCAGCCCCTGGCAATTGAAATCATCAATTTCTAGAAAAATATGGAGGCAATAGTATTTTTGAGGTATCAAAAATTTATCTAAGGCTTGGTGCTCCTTTTTGAATCTCAACTTTAGCTTCTGAGGCAGAAGTACCATTATGTTTTTCTGACCCTTCCCAAAGTATAAAAGAGGAGACTGTTTTGTTCTTTCCCATTAGCCATTAATTTATCATCTTATCTCTTTTATAACAGAGACACAGGAAGAGAGATTTCTATCGGAGAGGAACAGAGCTGGGTATTCTCTTGGTGATGAGAAAAGGATTTATAGAATTCTGGGGGAAAATATCTTATTTGAAACTCATAAGGATGGGCCTGGAAATGTGCAGTTTCCAAGAGGAAATAGCAAAAAGGGTGCCAATTCACATAGAAATTATAGGTACCATGAGATTTATTTCATACGTCGAGACTTTCAGTTCCCCTAAGAATGTGTGTTACAAATCTCTCCACAGAAGTAGAAATCAAAGGACTTGAAGCCCTCTTTAAAAACTAGTCACCTAACAGAGTGAGTGCTGAAATGGGCTAAAAAATTCACAATCTGGCTGGGAAATAAAATACAAACTCTCAAAAACAAACAATCAAAAATTAAGATTGTGAAGAAGTACAGAGAAATTAAAACTGAGTGCCCAGTAGTTGATGAGAAAAAGAATGTGACTCAGGAAAAGAGAGAGGGACCCAAAATGGGGCCTGGCTGCTTGCTGCTCAAAAGCCAACAAAGAGCCAAGGTTAGTGGAAAGGAAAGCTTATTTTATTTTTGATGCTGGAAATAGGGGGTAGGAGGTGGGAGTCTTGTCCAAAGGCTGACTCACTCTCTTCCAAAACCAATAGGCAAGAGCTTTTATAGGTGGAGAGAGGGGTCTACATAAGAAACAACACGGTCAGCTCTGACAATCGTACTGAAATTTGTTATTGGTGGCCTGACCAGTATCACCTTGATTGTTTGGTTAGTTCTTTTAATTTTTATTGGAGTATAGTGGTTTTACAATGTTGTGCTATTTTCTGCTGTACAGCAAAGTGAATCAACCATATGTATACACATATCCTCTCTTTTTTTGGATTTCCTTCCCATCTTAGGTCACCACAGAGCACTGAATAGAATTTGATTGTTTTAAGTACAGTTAATCTTCAGTTCCAAGGTCAATTTGTTCCCATTTCTTTGAGGCCAATTCTCAAAATTGTGGCAGCTTATGTCACGGCTACAGTCTGGTTACTATGTAATTAACGTCTTCCATCTGGTGGCAGTTTCAGTATCTATAAGACAGCTCACAGGATATGGTTCAGAATATTCTCTATAGCCTTTGAAAAGGAACTAAAGGTCCTTGACTATTCTTAAAGACTAAACTATTATGCTTTGGTCTCCTTTGGCTGTGTTCCTGTTTCTGCATTTTCTCACTTCTCTGATTAAACTTATTCTTTGGCTAAAGTTTTTCCACAGACAAAAGGCAGGCTGAGGATACAGGGGTAAAGGTCATAGGGTCCTGCTCCATTTCATTACAGAATAATTATAAATAAATTACAAATAATGAAGAAGAAATACCCATCTATGTATAAAGGGAAAAATCCAGGGAACAGAGGTGTCCTAACACTACCCTATGGTATCATTAGCTTTCCTCACCAAGATTTGACTTTTCTCGTCTCATAGCATAGTAGGCTT
Source organism: Capra hircus (assembly GCF_001704415.2). Classification (NCBI taxonomy): domain Eukaryota; kingdom Metazoa; phylum Chordata; class Mammalia; order Artiodactyla; family Bovidae; genus Capra; species Capra hircus. Next base: position 54,545,527 of record NC_030818.1, read on the forward strand.
ACAATACCTCCTTTCTAGTGGTTAGGAGGCCATGCGACTAGTTCTGACTAATGAGAATGGAAGTTTTAAATGTCACTTCTGTGCTAAAAGTGAGATCCTCTAGGGCTTTCATTCCCTTTTGGATGTGAGTAGCAATTTTGGACATGACAGCACTGAGATTTTGCAGGGTGTTTTGTTAATGCAGTATAGTCTAATTTATCCTGACTGATATGCAGCCATAGATTTGATAAAAGAAATACAAAGCCATGTAGTGGCCAAAGAATACCTCTTGAGGAAAATAGAAGAAATCATATACAAAACTAATATAGTATCTAATAGGAATTCTTGTCTCTATGGAGAATATACCTGAGGTGGTGCAGAGAATCTGCCAAGAATGAGCTCACCAACAGTTGCTAAATCCCAGCTAAACAACTACTATCTTCAGAAAAATAAAGAAAGAAACTTAGGCTGTATCTCTTAGAATTAAGTGTTGGGAAAAAAACTGAAGGAAGAGAATAAGCCAGATGGTATTTTTCTTTCTACTTTACATTTATGTTCCTGAGAGAGGAGCTAAGGGGGTGTCCATAGTTATGCATCTGGGATCATATGGTAACAACCACAAGATACTGCCATGCAAGGGAGCATCTTCAACCAAACAAAAAAGGAGCACTGTGGGCATGTTCTCTTACGTAAACAAGGGAGTCAAGATACAAAACATAAGGGAAAGAGAAAAATATCCCCCAAAGAGCTCAAATCTATACACTGTCCTCTTTGTTTTAATGGGAGGGTAACTGTCTTAAAATGTTGGTTTCTGTCATACAACAAGGTGAATCAGCTATAGCTGTACCTATTTGCTCAGTCCTGTCCAACTCTTTGTGATCCCATGGATTGTAGTCTGCCAGGCTCCTCTGTTTATAGGAATTCTCCAGGCAAGAATACTGGATCAGGTTGCCACACCCTCCTCCAGGGGATCTTCCCAACCTAGGGATTGAACTCACCTCTTCCACATTGCAGGCAGATTCTTTACCAGCTGAGCTACCAGGGAAGCCCTGAATCAGCTATAAGTATACATAAATCCCTTCCCTCTTGAGCCTCCCTCTAGGTCATCACAGAGTTCCAAGCTGGGCTCCCAGTATTATACAGCAGCTTCCCAGTAGATATCTCTTTTACATGAGGTAGTGTATATATGTCAATGCTACTTTCTCAAGTCATCCTACCCTCTCCTTCCCCCGCTATGTCCACAAGTCCATTCTCTATGTCTGCATCTCCATTCCTTCTCTGCAAATACATTCATCAGTACTATTTTTCTAGATTCTGTGTACATGCATTAACATGATAATAATTGTTTTTTTCTTTCTGACTTATTTCACGCTTTATTATAGGCTCTAGGATCATACACCCCACTACAACTGACTCATTTGTTCCTTTCTGTGGCTGAGCAATATTTCATTGCATTTGTGTACCACAACTTCTTCATCTATTCAGCTGTCTATGGACATCTAGGCTGCTTCCCTCTCCTGGCTATTGTAAATAGTGTTGCAGAGAACAATGGGGTATTTGTGTCTTTTTGAATTGTGGTTTTCTCAGGGTATATGCCCAGTAGTGGGATAGATGGGTCATATGTAGTTTTACTCCTAGTTTTTTAAGGAATTTCCACACTATTCTCCATAGTGGCTGTGCCAATTTACATTCTAGTGCAGGAGGGTTTCCTTTTGTCTACATCCTCTCCAGCATTTACTGTTTGTAGACTTTTTGATGATGGCCATTCTGATTAGCGTGAGGTGATACCTCATTGTAGCTTTGATTTGCATCTGGTGGCTCAGAGGTTAAAGCGTCTGCCTGCAATGTGGGAGACCTGGGTTCGATCCCTGGGTTGGGAAGATCCCCTGGAGAAGGAAATGGCAACCCACTCCAGTATTCCTGCCTGGAGAATCCCATGGACGGAGGAGCTTGGTGGGCTATAGTCCATGAGTTGCAGAGTCAGACACGACTGAGCGACTTCACTTCACTAATAATAAGTGATATTGAGCTCCTTATCATGTGTTTATTGGCTATCTGCATGCTTTCTTTGGAGAAATGTCCGTTTAGATCTGCCCATTTTTTGATTGGGTTGTTTGTTTTTCTGATACTTAGCTCTTATATATTCTGGAGATTAATCCTTTGTCAGTTGCTTCATTTATAATTTTCTCCCATTCTGAGAGTTATCTTTTCAGCTTGTTTAAGTTTCCTTTGCTGTGCAAAAGCCTTTAAGTTTAATTACATCCCACTTGTTTATTTTTGTTTTATTTCCATTAATCTAGGATCTGGGTTATAGAGAATCTTGCTGTGATGCATGTCAAAGACTATACTATGTTTTCCTCTAAGAGCTTTATAGTTTTCAACTTTACATTTAAGTCTTTGATGCATTTTGAGTTTATTTTTGCATATGTTGTTAGGAATTGTTCTAATTCCATTCAGTTTTCCCAGAACCACTTATCGAAGAGTGTCTTTTCTCCACTGCATATTCTTGCCTCTTTTTTCAAAGATAAGGTGCCCATAGGTGCAAGGGTCTATCCCTGGGCTTTCTATCTTGTTTCATTGATCTATATTTCTGTTTCTCTGCCAGTACTATATACTGTCCTGATTATAGTAGCTTTGTTGTATAGTCTGAAGTCAGGAAGGTTGATTCCTCCAGCCCTGCCTTTCTTTCTTAAGATTTCTTTCACCATTTGTAGTCCTTTGTGTTTACATATAAATCGTAAAAATTTTTGTTCTAGTTCTGTGAAAAATGCCATTAGTAATTTGAAAGAGATTGCATTGAATCTGTAGATTGCTTTAAGTAGAATAGTCATTTTCACAATACTGATTCTCCCCAAAGGAAAACAGTTGTAGCACAAGTCATGCATTCTGAAAGGGGCAAAAATTGTTTCCTGGTGGGATGAGGGCAGATATTACAAGGGTACATGGCCCTCTGCTATGCATAAACAGATATACAAGTATATGTGGTATTAACATTATATGTTAACGTTGAGCTACTAAGGAAGGCAACGTTATATGTAGGAGGTAATTAGGGAAAAACATTTTTTAAAAGCTTCTAATGAGATCTATAAAGAATAATACTTTTTTAAAAAGGTTAAGAAACACTAGTGCAGATAAAAAAACATGATTTTTTAGAGGAAAAATAACCATACATGGAAAGGGATTAAGACATATATTTATAGTCATGTACATGTGCCAAAGCAGAATATATGTATATAATAAACCAGGTCACCCTGAAATGGCATTAAGAATTAAAGGAAACTTTAATATTTACCCTGAGTCTTACTGGAAAAGAACCATGTCCCATCTTCTATATATGACCCAGAAGCTCATCAGAGAATGCCTGCCCTATCTTCACTCATTCAAACACTTTGCAGCAGTGTCATCCAAAAGTTTATATTCCATACCTACACAGCCTCAGCCATGGAATTACGCCCATTTTTTTCTTTGAACTTTTATTTTTAAACTTGCTTTTTTAAATGGTCCTGTACATATGGTTATATGTCCTATTTTTCTTTTCTTCATTATTAAGAACTCCAAGAGGTTATAGTCAGTTTTTTTCCAAGTCCCTTTATTTATTTTTAATTCTGATATTACCTAACAGATGAGAATTAAATCCAGAGCAAAAGCCACCATTATGACTTCTTATCTACTCTCAACACAGCCGTTTTGGTTAAAGCATTCTACACTGTACTAGATACTATATTTCTAAAAGATATGGATATATAGTTGCTAATGGAGAAGGTGAAATAGACAGTCAGTATTAAATTTGATCATGGTCACAATTCTGTAATTTGTACTAGAAATCTAACAATTTATCCCCTACTAGCAAACTACAGAAAAAAACTGAACAGCTCTTCTTTTAATCCTTGCCCAGATTTTGTCTAATATGTTCCCATCTTGAGGTTTAAGAAGTTTTTAAGTTAAATATAGTTGATTTACAATAGCATGAGAGTTTCAGATATACAGCAAAATGGTTCAGTGATACATGTATCTACATTGTTTTTTTCCATTAGAGATCATTACAAGATATTGAAAATAGTTCCCTGTGCTATGCAGTAAATCCTTGAATCTCATCTATTTTATGTATAGTGGTTTGTATCTGCAATCCCATTCTCCTAATTTATCCTCTCCCTCCTCCCTTTCTCCTTTGGTAACCATAAATTTGTTTTCTACATTGTGATTCTGTTTCTGTTCTGTGTATAGATTCATCTGTATTCGTTTTTAGATCCCACAGAAAATGATACATGATAATTGTCTTTCTCTGTCTGATTTACTTCATTTAGTATGATATCCTCTAGGTCCATCTATGTTGCAGCAAAAGGCAATACTTCACTCTTTTATGGCTGAGTAATATTCCACTGTATATATGTACCACATCTTCTTTATCCATTCATCTGTCAATGGTCACTTGGGTTGTCTCCATGTCTTGGCTATTGTAAATAGTGCTACTGTGAATATCAGGGTGTGTGTATCTTTTCAAGCTATAGTTTTCATCTTTCATGATATAAGCCCAGGACTGAGATTGCTGGATCATATGGTAGCTTTATTTTTAATTTTCTAAGGAATCTCTATACTTTTTTTGATAATGACTGCACGAATTTACGTTCCCACCAACAGTGTAGGAGGGTTCCCTTTTCCTCACACTTTTTTTGACAATGGCCATTCTGATTGATGTGAGGTGTGAGGTGATACCTCACTGTGGTTTTGATTTGCATTCCTGTAATAATCAGTGATGATGAGCAAACTTTTCCTGTGCCTGTTGGTCATCCATGTGTTTTCTTTGGAGATACGTCTATTTAGGTCTTCTGCCAGAAGAGAACATAGACAAAACTTTTTTGGACATAAATTGTAGCAATATTTTCTTAGATCAGTCTCCCAAGGCAAAAGAAATAGAAGAAAAATAAAAGTGGAAACTAATTAAACTTAAAAGCTTTTGCACAACAAAAGAAGTCATCAACAAAAAGAAAAGACAACATACACAATGTGAGAAAATATTTGCAAAAGATACAACTGACAAGGGGTTAATATCCAAAACATACACAGGTCTTAGATGGCTCCATGTCAAAAAAACCCAAACATCTCAATCAAAAGATGGGCAAAAGAAGTTTAAGAATTTTGATAAAAATATACGTTTTGTCAATATACAAAGCTCATGTTATAAAGGAGAGAGTCTTGGCCCATAGATGTGTTAAAAAGAAGTGGTAAGGATATGACTGCTTGAAGAGGTGAACTTTGCACCAGAGAGAATATGTGCCAGACACAAGAGGTATGCTCTGCACTCACCTATAACCATGGCAGACAATTAACAACCCTAGCATCTTGCCCACTGTGCCTGGATGTGTCTTCACTGTCATTTTAAACAAAAGCTTTTGAACCACACAACTGATATTATTAGACAAGGTAAAGTTTATCTTGGAAGAAAGATCTTTAATAGTTCTCCATATATGAAACTGTGATTATATATACTATATTTATGCTTTTAGACTAGCCCAACCTAATGGGCAGTAGTAGAGAATCCATCTACACAAGAGATGCAGGTTCAATCCCTGAGTCAGGAAGATCCCTTGGAGTGGGAAATGGGCAACCTGCTCCAGTATTCTTGTCTGGAAAATTCCATGGACAGAGGAGCCTGGTAAGCTAAGTCCATGGGATTGCAAACAGTCAGACACGACTGAGCACACACACACAAACACATACACAACCTGATGCACACTGAGGATTCATGTACAGCTCAACAGGTGTAAAAGAGGAAGAATGAGTATTACAAGTGCTTACTAGTTTACTTCTCAGTGAAAGACTAGATACTCAAAAGCTGTGGCTTTCCATATTAACTTCTGTACTTATTCAATGATTCTTTGTAATTATTTTGTGAGTAGCCACCAAAGCCTTTCTTCTTTTCTTGATGAGGGATGGGACTAAAATACAAGTGTCTTGGAAAAGACAACATAGTAGCTTTTGCTAACAAAGATATAAATAACCACGAGCAGATTCACTTCTGTGAGTGGAATTGATAAAGAACATGCAGTCCACACTCCTCTGCTATGGACTCAGAGAGCATAATAGGAGCAGGGTGGTGAAGACGCAGCTGAACATTTAGCAGAACTTCAGGCTCAGCTCCAGGATTACAGATGCTACTATTTTGTTCTGTAACTCATATACCACAAAAACCCTATATTCTTGCCCTGAACCCTAAAAGTCTTTCTTTCTCAGGTTTCTTGCTTGAAAGTCAATTTATTTTCAATGACCCAAATGTCCTTTTAACTAATGATCATCGATAAATTACAGAGAATATGACCAATTTTACAGCAGACATACAGAAGCAAAAACTAAAGCCATGCCTCCTCCTAGGAGATAACCAAGAAAACCATTAGCAGGTATGGTATACAAGGTGAGGGCTACCCTGGTGGCTCAGTCAGTTAAGAATTTGCCCGCAATGCAGGAGACCTGGGTTCAATCCCTGGGTTAGGAAGATTCCCTGGAGAAGGAAATGGAAAACCACTCCAGTATTCTTGCCTGAAGAATTCCATGGACAGATGAGCTTGGCAAGCTACCGTCCATGGGATCACAAAGAGTCAGACACAACTGAGTGACTAACACATAGAAGGTGAAGGCACCTTGGTTGTTGAGTTGAGCCCTGAAAGGAGAACTGGGAAAACTTCAGTCAGATATGTTTTGAGTCTGAGAGGTAGGTCAGTAGGCATGGGAAACAAGGTGGAAGATAGAAACTATTGGAACAGGAGACAGATAAATAAGAAAACTTCAGATTACAGTAAAATATTTCAAATGAAAGATGATGAGGTGTGATGTAGAAGGCAATAGAAGGATAATTGGAAGGGTATCATGATAGGTCTTAAATCAACTAGATCCAGTTTTGTGGGGTTTTTGGTAATACAAGTCAATGAGTACCTGGACACACACACACACACGCAAAACCTTTAAGTACACCAAGGAATTCATTACAAAGTTAACAGGGAGTTATTGATTTCATAAGCTAAATATTTTTTTTATTGAGTGCCTATCATGTGTCGTAAACTAAACTCTGCAGGCTACTAAAATTAATGGAACAGAGACATGGCCCTGTAGAGAATCACAATAGAATCATCAGGGATGGAGGGGGAAGAAAAAAGGTGGGTCAACAAACCTAATAAAGGATACAGTGCAATGAGCAGACCTGAGGAAGCCTTTATTTCTGTCCTGAGAAGCTCTGTGGGATAGATACTGCTCTTCTTGCCAGCCCAGTCTCAGCCCTATGACAAAAGTGCAAAGAAGAGTTGATGTGAGGTCAGAAGGAAAGCCTGGCTTCCAATCCAGCTGCTATTACCCTATTACCCATATGTGGAGACAAGTAGGGCTATCCAATAACTGAGTGTGCTGCCCATCAATTAGCTAAATGCACCTGATGGCATCTATTCTCCTATGAGGAGCAACCACACTCTCCCAGGGGCCGGGGATCCTACAAGCCATGCTAAACATGGCTTCAAAAACCTGGGGACAACAAAGTTTTCAGGTGCCAAGCAGCTGGCATCTCCCAGCATTCTCTTAAACAGAAGACATCTACTTTCAGTTCAGTTCAGTTCAGTTCAGTTCATTCACTCAGTCATGTACGACTCTTTGCGATCCCATGAATCGCAGCATACCAGGCCTTCCTGTCTATCATCAACTACCAGAGTCCACCCAAACCCATGTCCATCGAGTCAGTGATGCCATCCAACCATCTCATCCTCTGTTGTCCCCTTCTCCTCCTGCCCTCAATCTTTCCCAGCATCAGGGTCTTTTCAAATGAGTCAGCTCTTTGCATCAGGTGGCCAAACTACTGGGGTTTCAGCTTCACCATAGTCCCTCCAATGAACACCCAGGACTGATCTCCTTTAGGATAGGCTGGTTGGATCTCCATGCAGTCCAAGGGACTCTCAAGAGTCTTCTCCAACACCACAGTTCAAAAGCATCAATTCTTCGGTGCTCAGCTTTCTTTACAGTCCAACTCTCACATCCATACATGACCACTGGAAAAACCATAGCCTTGACTAGACGGACCTTTGTTGACAAAGTAATATCTCTGCCTTTTAATATGCTGTCTAGGTTAGTCAAAACTTTCCTTCCAAGGAGTAAGTGTCTTTTAATTTCATTGCTGCAATCACCATCTGCAGTGATTTTGGAGCCCCCAAAAATAAAGTCAGCCACTGTTTTCACTGTTTCCCCATCTATTTCCCAAGAAGTGATGGGACCAGATGCCATGATGTTCGTTTTCTGAATGTTGAGCTTTAAGCCAACTTTTTCACTTTCTTCTTTCACTTTCATCAAGAGGCTCTTTAGTTCTTCTTCACTTTCTGCCATAAGGGTGGTGTCATCTGCATATCTGAGGTTATTGATATTTCTCCCAGCAATCTTGATTCCAGCTTGTGCTTCTTCCAGCCCAGCATTTCTCATGATGTACTCTCTGCATATAAGTTAAATAAGCAGGGTGACAATATACAGCCTTGACGTACCCCTTTTCCTATTTGGAACCAGTCTGTTGTTCCGTGTCCAGTTCTAACTGTTGCTTCCTGATCTGCATATAGGTTTCTCAAGAGGCAGGTCAGGTGGTCTGGTATGTCCATCTCTTTCAGAATTTTCCACAGTTTATTGTGATGAACACAGTCAAAGGCTTTGGCATAGTCAATAAAGCAGAAATAGATGTTTTTTTGGAACTCTCTTCCTTTTTCCACAATCCAGTGGATGTTGGCAATTTGATCTCTGGTTCCTCTGCCTTTATAAGTCCAGTTTGAACATCTGAAAGTTCATAGTTCACATATTGCTGAAGTCTGGCTTGGAGAATTTTAAGTATTACTTTACTAGCGTGTGAGATGAGTGCATCTACATTTAGTCTGCCTTTTTTTCTGAGCCCCATGTGTCAATTTATCTACATGAGATTACTCCAACATTTACCCCACAAAAATGCATAATGGGCAGGAGAGTGTCCCACCCCTCAGGTCCTCCTGCCTGATGTCCTCATTGCTGGCCTCAGCACACCTCTCTGAGGAGTAATGAGGGAATAAGGACAGCAAGCTTCCTCTTATTCTTCCTTGGCTGACAAATGTACCCACTGAGCCTCTTCCTAAGACCAGACCTTATACTCTGTCACCCCAAGCAACATGTAGCAAATCACTGAACCTCCCTAAGCCCCTTAGCATGTGTGTGTGAGTGCTAAGTTGCTTCAGTTGTATCTGACACTTTGTGACTGCATGGACTGTAGCCTGCTCCCAGGCTCCTCTGTCCATGGGATTCTCCAGACAAGAACACTGGAGTGGGTTGTCATGTCCTCCTCCAGGGGGTCTTCCCAATCTAGGGATTGAACCCACATCTCTTATGTCTCCTGTGTTGGCAGGCAGGTTCTTTAACATGAGCACCACCTGGGAAGCCCTTTTGCATCAGAAGAATGAGGAAAATAAAGACCTCCCCAACCTACTTCACAAGGGAGTAGTGACAATTTGAGGAGCTTTGTAAATCAAAATGTGCTATACTCATGTGGTAGGGAGGGGTACTTTTATCATAAAGGAGTGAAGAGTCACTGAGCACAGACTCTGTGGTTGGCACCTAAACCTTCTGTTTACCACACACTGCTGCTTAGTTTGATCCACAGATAATCAAAGGTAGATTAGAGGCATATACAAAAAAACATGGAAAAACAAAAGGGAAAAATAAAGATCAGAGAAATAAAAGTAAACAGGAACACTACAATGTGGGTGTGTCATCCACAAGCATGCTGAGTCACCAGTCTGGCCCAAAGCTTCCTGGAGTGCAAAGTCTAGAGGAAGCATGTCATATACATGTTTGCCATTGACAGCAAGAAAAGAGCCTATAATTCCTAACAGGGGACATTGTTTCATGGAAGAAACTCACCGTGAAGAGATCACAGTTTTCTCCCGCACTTTCCACCATAAATATAATCTTGAGTTTCTTAGCATAACTCCCATAGATCAGTTCAAGGAAATCTCTTCCATAGATAACCTAGTGCTCGTGATCTGATCAGAGTTGATTCACACATAAAATACAAAGAAGGAAAGTTCATAATTTTAGGGTAAAGAGATGAATCTTTTAAAAAAATCTGTGCACCTTTAAGTACCTTTTCTTTAGAAAGCTTCTAGAAGGTTCCCAGCTCACATTTAATCAGCAAGTGCAAAAGTTGGGAGTGGACTTAGATATCTTTCAGTGCCATTCCCATTTTACTAAAAAAAAAAAAAAAAATTGAGGCCACCAGATGGGAAATCTCTTCTAAAATGACAGGCACCTTCATTGCCAAGACTAATCCAGGTCTGGTCTCCTCTAGTGTGCAGTAAACTGCTGTTCCCCCAGCTTTGAGCAATGTCAGTGCCTCTCCTGTGGCTTACAAGACATGGTGCTCATTCATTGCCCCATCACTGCCCGTTGGGTCTTACTACCTGGACAGAAAGCTCTTCAAGACAAATTCGTTTTCATCCTCATAGCACTTAGCCCAGAACTGGCAACCGAGTAGATGCTCAACACTGCCTGAGTAATGGATGTGAGTTGAAATAAATTGAGTGCTTTTCATTAAAACTTGAAGACCCAGCTCAAGTGCCAAATTCCAGGCTGTTCCTCAGTTCCTAGCAGTAAGCAATCCTACTGGAGGACAGCAGTGACATTTATGAATACCAGAACCAAGTGATATTTTTCAAAAAAATTTCAGCCAGAATTAAGAAAACATTAGCACTTTTACCTTCAGCTCCATCTCTTATGAGTCAGACGTACTGCACAAATACAAAATTATAAGGTAGGTAAACTTGATGCAAGTTTTCTCTTGAAACATTAAGACTAATTAAGCAGGCAAAGAAGTTCTATATCATGAAGACTTTTAAATGTGTACAAAAAAATCAAAGAATATGGGGGACTATTTCAGGTTACACAGAATCGTAAAGATCAATTTTCTAATACCATTAAAAAAAAAGGAAAAGGATGAAATGAAAAAGTTGCCTAAACAATGATGATTATTATATTTATTACATATCAGGTACTTCCTAAGTGTTTTACACATCTCCATGTTTAATCCTTACAGCACACCTAAGAGGTAGATATTACTGTTATCAGCATTTACAGATGGAGAAACTAAGGTGCCAAATGTTTCAGTTACCATGGTAACGTAACCTATCTGGCTCAGGATTCCAACCCATGGGTATCTAACTGGGAACTATGTTTCTAGGCTAAAATTATTCCTAAGAACAATCGTTAACATATATTGAGCATTTACGACCTTCTTACTATTCTAGCCAAGAAGTTTTGCACAGATCACATAGGTAGTAATGGAGCTAAGACTTGAACTGAGGCAAACAGGTTTCTGTACCATTTTCTGTACACTATAGTCCAGAGGATGAGATGGTTGGACAGCATCACTGACTTAATGGACATGAGTTTGAGCAAACTCCAGGAGATAATGAAGGACAAGGAAGCCTGGTGTGCTGCAGCCCATGGGGATGCAGAGTCAGCCACAACTTAGCAACTAAACAATAACAATGCTATAGCTCCTTCCCTAAGAGGGAAACAGGTGAAAAAGCGTGTTTGAACTCTTATCCATCCCTCTCACATTAGATCTCCTTAAGAACTTCCTCATCTCTAGCCTAAATTATTTCCGAGTGCGTGTGTGTGTTCAGTTGTGTCTAACTCTTTGCAACTCTTTGCGACTCTTTGAACTGTAGTCTGCCTGGCTCCTCTGTCCATGGAATTTTCCAGGCAAGAATACTGGAGTAGGTTGTCATTTCCTAACTCCAGGGATCTTGCGGACCCAGGGACTGAACCTGTGTCTCCTGAGTCTCCTGCATTGGCAGGCAGAGTCTTTACCAACTGTGCCTCCTGGGGAAAACTATTTCTGCAGCCTCCTCATCAGCCTCCTCCTTCCAGGCCTGCTCTCTATATCTCTTCACATCCATTAAGCCTGTGAGACAGATACTACACAGGACCCACCTTAAAGCAGTTTGGCTTTTAACATGGGGCTTCCCTAATGACTCAGATGGTAAAGAATCTGCCTGCAATGTAGGAGACTCAGATTCGATCCTTGGGTGGGGAAAATCTTCTGGAGAAGGGAGTGGCATCTCACTCCAATATTCTTGCCTGGAGAATCCCATGGACAGAGGAGTTGGGCGGGCTACAAAGAGTCAGACATGATTGAACAACTAATGCTTTTTTGTTGTTGTTGTTAGACACTACCCTGCCTCAAACCCTTCAGTCATTCCCCACCCCCAAGCAAAGCTCTGGAATCCTTAAAGACACTCAGCGGGCCAGTCATTTATCTAGATCCTTCCTCCTCTTTAATAATAAACTGTGGAAAATTCTGAAAGAGATGGGCATACCAGACCACCTGATCAACCTCTTGAGAAACCTATATGCAGGTCAGGAAGCAACAGTTAGAACTGGACATGGAACAACAGACTGGTTCCAAATAGGAAAAAGAGTATGTCAAGGCTGTATATTGTCACCCAGCTTATTTAATTTATATGCAGAATACATCATGAGAAACGCTGGGCTGGAAGAAGCACAAGCTAGAATCAAGATTGCCAGGAGATATATCAATAACCTCAGATATGCAGATGACACTACCCTTATGGCAGAAAGTGAAAAGGAACTAAAAACCCTCTTGATGAAAGTGAAAGAGGAGAGTGAAAAAGTTGGCTTAAAGCTCAACATTCAGAAAACAAAGATCATGGCACCTGGTCCCATCATTTCATGGGAAATAGATGGAGAAACAGTGGAAATAGTGTCAGACTTTATTTTGGGGGGGCTCCAAAATCACTGCAGATGGTGAATGCAGCCATGAAATTAAAAGACACTTACTCCTTGGAAGGAAAGTTATGACCAACCTAGATAACATATTCAAAAGCAGAGACATTACTTTGCCAACAAAGGTTCGTCTAGTCAAGGCCATGGTTTTTCCAGTAGTCATGTATGGATGTGAGAGTTGGACTGTGAAGAAGGCTGAGCGCCTAAGAATTGATGCTTTTGAACTGTGGTGTTGGAGAAGACTCTTGAGAGTCCCTTGGACTTCAAAGGGATCCAACTAGTCCATTCTGAAGGAGATCAGCCCTGGGATTTCTTTGGAAGGAATGATGCTAAAGCTGAAGCTCCAGTACTTTGGCCACCTCATGCGAAGAACTGACTCATTGGAAAAGATCCTGATGCTGGGAGGGATTGGGGGCAGGAGGAAAAGGGGACAACAGAGGATGAGATAGCTGGATGGCATCACCAACTCGATGGACGCGAGTTTGAGTGAACTCTGGGAGTTGGTGACGGACAGGAGGCCTGGCGTGCTGCGATTCATGGGGTCTCGAAGAGTCGGACATGACTGAGCGAATGAACTGAACTGAACTGAACTTTCTCATCTTTTGGCCTCACCTTTCTCCACCCCTTTCTCATTTCTCCATTAGTCAGCCTCCAACAACCCTTAACTGCTAGAAATTCCCTTCTTACACTCCAGCTCTTGCCTGAGCACTTGTGTTCACACTGGTCTTCCTGTGTGGAATGAATGGTTCCAGGATCACCCTTGATTTTTTCTGGCTTCTCCCCATCTGTTAAAGATTTAGCTTAAGTATTGTCTCCTCCAGGAAGCACCCTTTCTGTCTCCTTTTACCAGGAACTGTGGCTCACAGCTGTCTGATTGACCCCACTGGACCCTCAGAGGAGACAAAGCCCACTACTGAGCACTGATGCTTTTAGGCTAACTCTTCCATGGGAAATAGTTCATGTACCTACAAAGCCCCACTGAGAATCTTCTGATGGCTCTTTGTTTCCAAGATGTTTTCAGTCATGTGCTAATTATAAGGCTGAAGCTGATGCTGGTGCCACTTTTTTTGTGAATATGTGACATCCAGGAGGAACCAAAGAGGACTATAAATTACCCAGCTGATGATGAAAGTTCTCCATATATCCCTTGAGACTGCTTAACAGATCTTTTATAACTGGCTCAAACAGCTGCAGCATTCTCAAAAAAGGCATCACACTTACGGTTAACTTTTTAACTAACTTTAATAGCACAAATAGCTAAAGAAAGCAAGCACCTGGAAATTCTCACATCCAGGTTCATTTGCGGGGAGGGAAATGAGTTAGCAAGATACCTGCAAAGTTGTGCAGTTGCATTTTATGCCCAAGATGGAAATGTACACAGCTTACTGGACTTTGCAAACACTTGAATTGCCTTCCTCTACGTTTGGAGTGCACACAGGTCCACTCTTAAGTGGCTTCAGGCATCACACCTATTAGGATTATTCTTCCTCCTCTTCGCTGAATTAACACACAGCCTTGAATCAATGTGAGAAAGCCATATACTTTCAGTTTTGAGGAGGGAGGTGACAGTTGTTGATATGCTGGGTCTCCCATTTACAGTCTGTTAACTATGTTGCACATACTTTAGAGACTGTAGACAGGCTTGCATGCATGCTAAGTGTCCAACTCTTTGCGATTCTATGGACTGTAGCCCGCAGGCTCCTCTGTCCATGAGATTCTCCAGGCAAGAGCACTGGAGTGGCTGGCCATGTCCTTTAGGAGAAATCCCCCACTCAGGGATTGAACCCGAGTTTCTTATGTTTCTTATGTCTCCTGAATTAGCAGCCACGTTCTTTACCACTAGTGCCACTTGGGAAGCCTGTGGACAAGCTTAAGGGATATTAAATGAGATAATTAGGCCTTAATTAATTTTTGAAATGAGGTAAGATCTTGACACAGTGTATGTTACTTGCTCCCCAGGGGTGAGAAGAGAAAAATTAGCCGTTCTTCTCATGAGACAGATTAAGTGCTACACTGGAGTTTTTCATTATCAAGAACACCTTCTTCCTGCTGCTCTGAAAATCTAGGTCTCAACTCAAATTTCATGAGACAAAGAAACTGAAGCCAACTCTGATATTCTCTCTTGGCCTTGGGGCTGAGGCTTCATCTTTTGCTTTACTGTTAAGCTCCATAAGGCATTCACCCAGGACAAGCCATCAGCCAAGGACTCAATGCTTCCTTTTGAGGGTTTTGTGAGGCAATAAGAATGCCAGCTCTGGAAGTTATATGCTCTCAACAAGGTTCTGAGCTGCGTTATGACCTTCTGTTTCTATCCTGATTCTGGACCCTTAAGCCAATGCCTCCACCAGAGAACTGATGGTCTACAGAAGGCCAGCCATGGGCCACCTGTTTAAAAAAGGGTACTCAATAAGCAATGGTCCTAGACCAGCACTGATCCATGGGTTTTCGTGCATAGTTCTCTTGAATGTGTACCATAAACCCCAGCCCTCATTCCCTCATGCTCATGTTCAGCCAGGTCTGGCTCTCCGTGACCCCATGGACTGCGGCTCACCAGACTCCTCTGTCCATGAAATTTTCCAGGCAAAAATACTGGAGTGGGTTTCCTTTTCATACTCCAGGGGATCTTCCCAACTCAGTGATCAAACCTGTGTCACTTTTTCCTCCTGTATTGGCAGGCATATTCTTTACCACCAAGCCACTGGTAAAGCCCAATGACTCCCAAACATATGTATAATTACTAGTTACAGCTAAGTGGTAAGAAATAAAGGAGACATAGAGACAATTCCCTAATCAAAGTCTTACAGGTTCTATGTGGTAGAGCATGGATTTGAAGCCAGAAGATGTAGCCTTATTTTCCCTAGCTTTGTTCTTTTTGTAGCAGAATTCCAAAATGACCCTGGATTCCTACTTTCTGATATACACACTCTGTATATTCCCCTCCTTTAGAGTATGAGAGAGATTGGCATATATGATGGGAATGTCACTTTCAATTTTAGGTTACAAATCAGTTGACTTAATCAAAAAGAGATTTTTCTGGATAAGCCTGATCTAACCAGTTGAGTCCTTTCAAAGAAGGTAAAGTGTAAAGACATACTCTTGATTTTAAGGAAGTCCAAGAAAACTGCCTTGTTATAGAGAGGGCCATGTGGCAGGGAACAGCAGGCAACCTCTAGTTACTGAAAGTGGCCCCTGGCTGCCGGTAAGCA
Organism: Capra hircus; assembly: GCF_001704415.2. NCBI lineage: Eukaryota > Metazoa > Chordata > Mammalia > Artiodactyla > Bovidae > Capra > Capra hircus. The sequence goes on from NC_030818.1 coordinate 54,561,498, forward strand.
GGAAAGCAGAAATATCAGTTCTACAACCACCAAGTACTGACTTCTGCCAATAACTTCATGGGCTTAGTAGAGGACCCTGAGCTCCAGAAAGGAGCTCAGCCTGGCCAACACCTTGGCTTAAGCCTTGGGATGCCTTGAGAAGAGATGCTCAACAACTGACCTACAGAAACATTGATGTTGATAAACTTGTATTGTTTTAGGCCATTGTTACTAGTTAGCAGTAATTTGAGTGACTGCCATAATTTGAACAAAAATCATCAACAGAAATCTAATACAATTCCCCTACCCTTCCTTCCATCCAGCTCCCATCCAGCTCCCACCCAGCTCCTGAGCCTTGTTTCAACATCCTGGCTTCATTTTGGGCTTCCCAGGGAGTGCTAGTGGGAAAGAACCAGCCTGCCAATGCAGAAGACATAAATAAGAGACGCTAGTTCATTCTCTCAGTCAGGAAGATCCCTTGGAGAAGGGCATGGGAACCCACTCCAGTATTCTTGCCTGGAGAATCCCATGGATGGAGAAGCCTGGCAGGTTACAGTTCAGCCTCTCCCACTTGGCCTTACAGATGACTTCCTGGACTCCATATTCTCAGCCTGGAAGAGCTGGGCTCAAACAGGCTTGGTTCTTTCTCCTGCTTCTGTTATCTTCTCTCCAAGTTCTGAACCCAATCCTGGCACTGAACTGTGTGGCCAGGGCTTCCCTTTAAACTGGAAACATGTTCAATGCCGGACTTCCTAAGCACTATTATAAAGAGATGTAAGGTTTCTACAGGCCAGCCAAGGGTTTTATTTTGTTTGTTTGTTTGTTTGTTTGGGGGTCTGGGCACAGAGCTGAAAAAAGGAGAAAGGGATATAATCAAGTTTCCCATTTCCCCATCCCACCTTTCATACAGATTAACTTCAGCCAGAACATTTAACAGCATGATTTTGTTAAAATATATAATAAATAATAAATGTGTTATAACACATAATAAATATGTTTATGTATTAGCATTGTAACCTTATGCATTAGCATTATAACCTTTCAATGTTAACAAAATAAGTAAAAGTTCAGCAATCACTGGTGTTACAGAAGTGGTCTTAGCTCTGTATACAGTGTGATCATGAGAAACACATTTAAGCTATGTGCATTTCAGTCCATTTTTCTCTGAAATGAATAGATTGGAAAAGATGATCTCTAAAGCCCCTTCCAGCTATAATATCCCATGATTGAAAGATTGTTAAGCCTAGCATTTTGCAGTTGGCAGACTCTCTTGAACCGCTGAGCTAATGACCGACGCAGGAATAAAAATCTCACCCATCCAAGACCAAGAGCCAGATCCTTCCATCTGGCTGCCTGGTTCCCAGAGGGCCATTTGCCTTCCTTCCAAAGCCACCAGGGTACATATGGAGGGCTTCAGCAGAGAGGGCCAGGAGTAACTGGGATGCTGACCCAAATGACAGGCTATTGGCAGAGCTTCCTGGATTCAACTGCCAAATACCCTGGGATCTGGGAATGCAGTGGGAAAACTCAAATCAGCTTCATGGAAGAAGGAAAATAAACAAAATAATAACTGTAGATCAAGAGCTTAATTAGGAAAAAAAAAAAAGAAAATAAATGCTGCATCATCTTTTCATTTGTCTTTGACTTTAGGCTCCCTCTGAGAATTTTCTTCCAAGGGGTTACGAAAAGGGGTCAGCATCGTGGGCAGGCTGAACGGACAGGTCCAGCTGTAGAGAGGGTCCTGAGAGGATGAAGGACTTTCTGTTTCCACAAATAAGCATGCTGTGATCATTTCTATGACTTCCCTCGAAGCTCAGTTGGTAAAGAATCTTCCTGCAGTGCAAGAGTCCACCTGCAGTGCAAGAGACCAGGGTTCAATTCCTGGCTTGGGAAGATTCCCTGGAGAAGGAAATGGCAACCCAATCCAGCATTATTGGCTGGGAAATCCTATGGATAGAGGAGCCTGACAGACTATAATCCATGGGATTGCAAAGAGTTGGACATGACTTAGCGACTAAACCACCAAAGCTTTAATATCATAAGTAGGACCATTTCCCTGATGTCAGGAATCCCTTTAAACTGGGTTAAATTCCATCATTTTGCAATGAGATGTAAGTTTGAAAATTTAAAAAAAAAAATCTCTGGAGAAAAGAAGTCAAAATTAAGTTTTAAATAACTTAAGATGGAAAAGTTTCAAACAGCAAGCTTTACATGAAGCAAATGTACCTGAGAAGAGGACTGCTCAGTTTTGTTGCTGTTCAGTTCCTAAGTTGTGTCCAACCCCATTGAATTCAGCACGCCTGGCTTCACGGTCCTTCACTATCTTCCAGAGTTTGCTCAAACTTGTCCATTGAGCCACTGATGATATCTGACCACCTCATGCTCTGCTGCCCCCTTCTCCTCCTGCCCTCAATCTTTCCCAGCCTTAAAGTCTTTTCCAATGAGTCAGATCCTCACATCAGGCGGCTTTTGGGGTAGTGTAATTTACTCTAGGCCAGGCATTACTTTTTTGCAAGTAAGTATCAGGATTGGGGTGGGGGGTTCCCAAGTGGCACTCGCTAGTGGTAAAAAATCCACCTGCAATGGAGGAGACACAAGGGACACAGGTTTGATCCATGGATTGGGAAGATCCCCTGGAGGAGGAAATGGCAACCCACTCCAGTATTCTTGAAGAGCTTGGTGGGCTATAGTCCACGGGGTCACAAAGAGACACAACTAAAGCAACTTGGCATACATGCATGCAACAGGATTAGGATTCAAACCTAGATGTCTCTGACCCGAGACATCGGGTTCTGAAGGACCCTAGAAAAAAATGAAAACCTTAGACAGTTTCCCAGACACTAACCTCTAACAAAGCTCTCCAGTCTCAACATGAGCGTTTGAGAGAAGGGGATATTAGTGCTATCCCATCCAAATTGCTACGGATTCATTTCCAAGCTTGATGAGTTTATCACCCACCTTCTGCACGCCTGGAGTCTGCAACCCTCTGAGGATGGTCTGGTGTAACTTATGCTCCAGAGCTTTCTTTCAGGGTCTGGCAGAGTTTGGACAAAATCACACCTTTGTTTGATCTGCTCTGGTTTCCTGTTTTGCTTTCCCTGTTCTCGGGGGTGTTCCTTTTAAAAGCATTTTCATAATAAATCCTGTACATCCAATCCATTGACCTAGGGCTGCTTCTTGAAGATACCAACATACAAATTTATGAGAGCATCTTAAATGAGTGATATTTCAGTTTTCTCTCCATTTTACCTTATTTAATGAATTTCTCTTCCATCATTACTTTAGGGAGTTTCTAGCCCTAGTTCGTATTGTTTTGGTCCTCAGCTAGTAGAGAACTAAAGCAGTTCTCTAACAATGTCTTTCAGTGTGTCACACTTAATTCTATAGCAAACGTCTGGGGGCCTGGTTAATAACACAGTGTCAGCTTTCCTCATTTCAGTGATCTGGTCAAAAGACTATATAGCTCTATCTTTCAGAAAGGAACAGTTACAATGATATATTTTTGATTGTGCAGAACCAAGTCATTCTCTTTCTGAGATGGTGAAAGCATTCTGATTGCTTCAAATAGTGGAACTGATGCTGGTCTAAGCAATCAAATGTATAAGAGACATAATAATCAAGATGTAATTGATCTTTGTATTGGCGTTACTCCAAATAAAGCAGAAATTGCTATCTTTAGACCTATTCAGTTTTCCATTAAGTAAAAGACTAAACTGAAATAAAGGATATGATATTTAACAAGAATCCCTATTTGACTTAAGAGATTCATTACATCTGAATGCATCTTTTAAAGAAGGAATCAAATGAATCTGACTAAGAATACAGACATTTACTGCTTTTATCTATAAATAAATAAGAAAACAAAAGGAGAAAAATAGCTAACCTTCTAAGAAAATGAGCCTCCAGGAGCAGAGAATAAACTTTTGGTTTTAATGGAAAATGCTTTATGAAGATTAAGAAAACAAAAATCTATACTCTGAAACAAAGTTTCAGAAGTCTGTAGGGCCACACTGCACTCCTTGAATCTATAGCCTGTGTTCTGGTATCCAGCACTGCTGTCTTAGAACCTTTGAATATGTCGTTGCTGTTGTTTAGTTGCTTAGATGTGTCTAACTCTTTGTGATCCCATGAACTGTAGCCAACCAGACTCCTCTGTTCATGGAATTTCACAGACAAGAATACTGGAGTGGGTTGCCATTTCCTTCTCCAGGGGATCTGTCCAACCCAGGGATCAAAATTGTGTTTCCTGCAATTTTTCTGCACTGCAGGCAGATTCTTTACCTCTGAGCCCCTGGGGAAACTCACTTCTATGAGGAAAGAAGAAGGGGCACAGTCACAACAGCTATTTTCAAACACTTGAGTGTATTCAGCTGCACACCACACTCCACGTTCTTAGTTACAGATAATGATTGAGCTTTAATAGTTCTCCCTCTCTCTGCACCATTGAGGTTATTATGTAAAGAAATTCACATTGGCTATTGGCCATAATGTTTAGCAACTGACAGGCACTTAACAAGCATTTGTTGGATGGATATATAGATGAAAGGGTGAATGGATGACTGAGTGGGTGGACAGGTGGATGGACGGAAGGAAGGATGGATGAAGTGTGGTGGAGAGATGCTGAATGAAGTAGAAGGAGGGAAAGTTCTCAACCAAAAGGTAAAGAAAATAAAACTTTCTCTTCTTTCTGTACCTTCTCCTGGAGTCCATTCCCGAATGTTTTCCACAATTTAGATCTTTGCCCTCTTTCTGATCAAACATGCATTCAAGAGAGGACCTAATAAACCCATTCCCAAGACAACACAAAATTGACAGAACTTCACTGAATTACACAAATGTTTTGTTTTTTAAACTTGAGGAATGCACAAGCTACTTAAAAAACAACTGCAAAATCATAAGAATGCATCCACTAAGTACATTAAAGCATGGATGTTGCACAGCACCAGGGGGCACTATATACATAGAAAAATGTGAGAACTATGCCCCAAAAGGTGTAAAATATGATGACTTGGTTTACAGTTTCTCAAACTGAGTTTACACTGGGCGACATCTTTCCCAGGCTCACTTCCATCTTTACAGGGGCCAGAGGAATCATTACATAATTATGGAAAATTGGCAATGTCAGGGAATATCATAGAGACAGTCCCTCCCAGCACTCTTGAAAAATGTCCCCACATAGACGTGTCACAGTCTAAAGAAAGGACAATTGATAAATCACATAACTTAATGCTTGATGGACACCTTTATTTTAAGAGCATTTAGCTTTTGTCTGAATGCAAATTGACTAGCCTGAAAGATTGGGGCACTGTTCTTTTAAGTTGTGAATTTATATACCTCACAGAGCAGTAAGGTATAAAAATTGGTCCATAAGTAGATCCATAAGTCAGAAGACAAATTGCATACACAAAGACACGCAAACTAAGTAACATGCTATTAAGTAAGAAAAGTGTTTTATATTCAAATTCACACCCACAAACATATCAGATATACTTGGAATGCTGTTGAAAATAGTAATTCAAATATATTGAGAAATCAGTGAAAACATTTTCCCAATTTAGAAGGAGATGAGGCATGGATTGTTAATCTCCATTTGTCTGAGTGAGATCCACTTGTTTCTGGATGGGAAATCGATATAAAATTTTGACTAGGTGGTCTTCTCTTCTCCCCATGCAGGTAAAAATGCATCTTTATATATTCACTCCCAATTGGAAACATGTTGAAAGGGCCCTTGACAATACACATTTGGAAGAAAGGTTGGGGCAACATGAAGAAGAGGAAGCTTGAAGATTGAAGCTTTTTTTTTTTTTTTTTTTGTGAGGAAACAAATATGAGATTGAAATTTGCCTTAAGAAAATCATTTATAAGGACATATAACAAAAGTGTAGAACAATGGGTATTATGTCAATCACAAGTTATCACACAAAATGATTGTTCTGCTAAGCCAGAAAAACTCAGGTAGACTGATCTTAAAGTCATGTAGACCATAGCAGTGTCCAAAGTATAAAGAATGCCATGGTTTTGTGAATGGCTAAATCTGCCAGCCAATGCCGGAGACACAGGAGGCACTGGTTCAATCCCTGGGTAGGGAATATCCCCTGGAGGAGAAAATGGCAATCTGCTCCAATATTCTTGCCTGAACAATTCCATGTAGAGGAGCCTGGCAGGCTACAGTCTGTGGGGTCACAAAGAGTCGGATATAACTGAGCAACTGAGCACACTACGCTAATGGGAAGAGGAAAAATGCTTTGTGAATTAGTTGGACAAAGATAACTTGGTGATGTGGCTACACAAAGAGTATTTTTCTTGCTTATTAATTTACTCAGAGACTGGATACCTTGTACCTGAAAATTAAAACTATATCTCTTTTCTATTGATGCATAACAATAACCACAAACATGGTGGCTTAAGACAAGACATTCTGATTGTCTCAGTTTCTGTGGATTAGGAGTTCAGAACAGAGTAGGTGGTCTCTCTGCTTTAGCTTCACTAGACTGGAATTAAAGTGTCTGTTGTGGTCTCATTCCATCTGAGATCTCTTCCAAGCTTGCCAGTTGGCAGAATTCTGTTTTTGTGGTCATAGCCTAGAAAATCCCATGGACGGAGGAGTCTGGTAGGCTGCAGTCCATGGGGTCGCTAAGAGTCGGACATGACTGAGCGACTTCACTTTCACTTTTCACTTTCATGCATTGAAGAAGGAAATGGCAACCCACTCCAGTGTTCTTGCCTTGAAAATCTCAGGGACAGAGGAGCCTGGTGGGCTTCCATCTATGGGCTCGCACAGAGTCGGACACGACTGAGGTGACTTAGCAGCAGCAGCAACAGCAGGACCAAGGTTCCCATGTTTTTGCTGGCTGTCAATCAGGGACCATTTGTTCTTAAAATCCTCCCACTGTTCCCTGTCCTGTGACCTTCTCCCCATGTGGCAGTGTGCTCCTTCAAGACCAGCAAGCCTCTCTCTTTCTCTCTCTCTCAGTCATCTAAGATGGAGTTTAATATAATACAACATAACATAACATAATCAAGAGAGTGACAGGACCTCATGTTCATAACTCATGCCCACGCTCAAGGGAGAACATTATTCAGTATATATATATATACACCAGGGGACAGAGTCTTGGGTGCCATCTTAGAAATCTGCCTACCACCAGCAGTTTCAGCCAACTTGGAGTAAAAAGAAGACTGTTCATCTCCTGCCACAGGGATCTCTGTGTGATCTGTACCCATTTCCATAGCCACAGTGTTTGGTATAGAGCTTAGGAAAAAGGGAATGTTGATCGTGATCATGTGAAAGAGTCTCTCTGAGATTCTTGAAGCCATGAAGAGAATTGATTCTTGTCTTTCTAGCCCAGGCACAAGTAGATTTCTCTCCCTTGCATGAGTCACTCAGCCTCTTTGGTATTTTATGAAATCAGTGTCAAAGGAGAATTTCCATACTTGAGCTCAACTTTTCTCTGCTTACACAGTTTAGCTGTTCAGTAACCATCTGTTGAATGAAAAAGTCACACACCCTAGTCCCTAGCCCTACATATGTAAATACGGGCACAAAACAATACCCAAACAGGTTCATACAAGTCGTCACATCCTCCCTATGGATGGTTTCATATTGCCCTCTCTACACACTTCAGTTTAGAGGTGAGCCATTTCCCATGGCCTTCTGCCATCTAACCCCACTCTTTAAGTGCTTAATAAGAGAAAGTACCTCCAGAACTCATCTTTTAATCCCAATTCTTTAGGCTGGCCAAGTTCTGGAAAATGCCACCTAAGGGCAAGGATCAAGATTTAGCCCATGTCTGCCTTAAGAGGAAATAAGGTAATGGAAGGTTCTCTGTGGTGAAGAATATGCCTGACAATGCAGAAGACGTGGGTTTAGTTCCTGGGTTGGAAAGAATCCCTGGAGAAAGAAATGGCAACCCACTCCAATAATCTTGCCTGGGAAACCCCGTGGGCAGAGGTGCCTGATGGGGTTACAGTCCATGGAGTCACAAAAGAGTTGGACACAACTTAAGTAACTAACCAACAACAATAACAACAAAAGGTGATGGAAAGGAGGTAAGAGATTACATTCATGTGGTTATTCCCTAATTCCTAGGCATATTATTTATACAAGGTTTCCCAGGTGGCACTAGAGGTAAAGAATCCCCCTGAAAATACAGGAGACATAAGAGATGCAGTTTGATCCCTAGGTTGCGAAGATCCCCTGGAGGAGGAAATAGCAACCCACTCTGGTATTCTTGCCTGGAAAACCCCATGGACAGAGGAGCCTGGTGGGCTACAGTCCATGGGGCTGCAAAGAGTCAGACATGACTGAGTGACTGAACACAGAACAGGATTATAAGGAATATGGATTTCATTTCAGTGGACGTTTCTGATAATTCAAATCAACTATTTTCAATGTTTGCATTCGAAAAGGAAAATAACACATTATTAAAATAACCACTAAACTGCTTTATATATTTTCCTTCCTTCTTATACAGGGTCAATATAATGTATCATTTTCTGGGTGAGTCTGGATCATCCAGTTAAGTAGATATATTCAGTTAGGATTGAGGTAAATGCTCTGCATGGTTACAGTCAGTTTTTTTTTTTTTAATAATATTTTTAAAATAATCCTTTTGATAACTCCTGTCATTGGTTCACAGACTTTGGTCCTGGATTCATCAGTACTCTGGTCAAGTTCTCAATTAAACTCATTCCCAGGGATTGTTTCCACTGTCTCTTGTTGACATATACACAGCTTGACTGTCTAGATAATGCTAGAAGGTAGGGATAAAGTGCAGATCAAAAACAATTAAGGCAGGGGCAGTTTGGCATCCCTGCTGGCAGATCGTGAGACAGTAAAACAAGGCGAGCTTGAAAACTAAGCTTAAAATCCATTGAAAATTAATGAATCAAACTCCAAACACATGATCAAATACCTTTATGTTCAGCAAAACTTTTCAACTCTCACTTTTCAAAGGAAAACTAAGCCTAAACAGCCCTCCTCCATCCCCAACACAGCCATCTCCACCCTCAAGTGCTCGAAGGTGCCGGTCCATGCGTCTCCTGAGTCACACTATGCTTTAAAAGGCATCATGTTGATGATGAATTGGTGAGTCATAAACATGGGAGATTAATAGTCCTCTAAAATTAGTAACAGTTCAAAAATAAAAGTGGAAAGCCCTAATTTTTCAAACCTCAAAATGTCTAGGATATAAAGAGATTTTTTAAAAAATGTCTTTATCATTGATATGCAATGATTATGAATTCAACTGTTTGAGCAAATATAACAATTAAAAACTCTCAAGAAGCAATGCAAGTCATAAGAAACTAAGATAATAAGAATAATCACACAAGAAGAATATAATTATGAGTCACTAAGTATTGGGTACCTACCTTCTAACAAGTGATCAGCATCCATGCTTTCTCATCTTTACTCAGAGCAAAAAGATGTTTTATCATCCACATTCTACATGTGTGAAGACTAAAACTCAGAGAGAAAAAACTCACTACTGATGGTACGTGCTAAGTTGCTTCAGTCATGTTTGACTCTTTTCGATCCCACAGACTGTAGCCCACCAGGCTCCTCTGTCCACAGGGATTCTCCAGGCAAGAATACTGGAGTGGGTTGCCATGTCCTCCTCCAGGGGATTTTCCAACCCAGGGATTGAACCTGTGTCTCTTATGTGTCCCGCATTGGCATGCAGGTTCTTTACAAAGGGCACCACCTGGGAAGTTTAAGCTCACACGTGGTTCCAGCTCATGTTCCTTGCATTACTATAATTACTACGTTACTATAATTCATAAATTACTATATTACTATAATGGTACTGTATTCACTTCATTTATGGATTAAAGGTACTCATATTAAAAAAAAAGATGGTGAGGGTGACTGATATTTATTAGATGCCTTATATTTTGCATGTAGCCTATATGTTTAACATCATTTCTGGCTCTTCACATTTAGTACAATGCACAGAACCAGCCCATGGCACAGAAGTTTATTTATGTTCCTGTGTTAGTTTCCCAGGGTGGCTGTAACAGAGCATCACAAATTAGACAGCTTAAAACAAGTGGAGTGGGTTGCCATTTCCTTCTCCAGGGGATCTTCCTGACCCAGGGATCGAACCCAGGTCTCCTGCTTTGCAGGCAGACACTTTACGCTCTGACCCACCAGGGAAGCCCTAAAACAAATGTATTGCCTCACAATTCTGGAGGCCAGAACATCAAGGTGTTGGCATGGCCATGCTCTCCCGTGCGGGAATCCTTCAGTGCTTTTAGTCGTTTTCCCACAATCTTTGTTGATCCTTGGCTTGCCTCATCTCTCCCTTTATCTCCTACCTCTGTATCTCTATCTTCACATGGCCATCTTCTTACAGGGATAATAGTCGTATTGGATTAGGGGTGCACCCTACTCCAACATAACCTCATGTGACTAATTACAATGGCAACAATCCTATTTCCTCTCAAGTCACATCCTTACAACATGGTAAAAATCTTCCTTGGGTGGCCCTATAAGGTGGTGCTAGTGGTAAAGAGCCCTTCTGTCAATGCAAGAGATCTAAGTGATGCGGCTTCTATCCCTAGGTCGGGAAGATCCTCTGGAGAAGGCATGAAAACCCACTCCAGTATTCTTGCCTGGGGATTTCTATGGACAGAGGAGCCTGGTGGGCTGCAGTCCATGGTGTCACACAGAGTCGGACACAACTGAAGCAATTTAGCAGAGCACAGCACAGAAAATTCTACTTCCTTCTTACCATGCTGGAATGAGCAGCTGTTGGAACACAAAGATTTACACTGATTTGGCTCCATTTAAGTTTAAACAGGGCTTTTGTGGTAGCTCGGATGGTATAGAGTCCTGCAATGCAGGACACCCAGGTTCTATTCCTGGGTCAGGAAGATCCCCTGGAGAAGGAAATGACAACCCATTCCAGTATTCCTGCCTGAAAAATCGCATGGACAGAGGAGCCTGGTGGGCTACACCCTGTGAGGGTCACAAAGAGTTGGGAATGCCTGAGGGACTAACACAAGTTTAAATAAAGTTAGAATGCCTTCTGCATAGTTTTCTTGTATCTTACTAAAATCTGGACACCCTCATCTGCATGTCCGTGTTTTTCCTCCCAGAAATAACACTCCTTTCTCATGGAGACGACTTATTCTTTCATTTGTCCAACTTTCATTCAACTTATGGATTATTCCAGTTTTGCAGAGGTAACAATTATGGTCTCTGCCTCCAAGAAGCCAAGAACCAAGAGGAGGAGAAAGAAAGGTGAGAAAACTACCAAATGAAACTCAGGGACCTAAATTTTAAAGTGCACGTAAGGAGTTATGGGACTAAAATGAAGGGATAACTAACCTAGAAGAGAAAGGAGGGCTAATAAAGGAATCCAACCTCTGCTGTGATTTTGGAAGACAGATCAGTGTAATTCTCGGGCAGCAAAATACTGCAGGCAAAGGAAATGGATTCACCCACACACAAAAAGGTGAGGGCTCAGCACAGCAGAGGGACTGCAAGGAACCTGATACTAGGTGAATCTACAGGATAGGGTGCATACTGGGATGTGAGGAAAGATAATGAAAGATAAAAAGACAGGAGCTAGATCATCAGGGCCTTTGCACATAGAGCCAAGTTTTATTTTTCCTCTAAGCGACAGAGTCGTCAAAAGGGATTTTAAAGAGAATGATGTTTGATAAAGCCATTTCCATTGATAGCATGGAGATTCGAATGAGGAAGGTTAACTCTGGAGAGTGAGAGACTTGGAGTGCCATGGAGTGTTGGGCACAGTGCCAGATGTCAAAATTCAGCACAGCATTCTCAGCTAATCCCCTTCCCAGGCAAGCAGAGCACCTGAGACTTGATTATCTTGGTGTTAGGTTTGCCCATTTCTCCTCTCTTTCTCATTCCTAGTGGATGGCTCAACCAGAAGGTAGGAGGTGATTCTAGAACAATCTAAAATTGATACTGCAGTACAATGCTTAGCCTTGGACACAGTGAAAAAAACTAGGTTTCCAAATGTAAGGAAGGGCAAAACCAGCTGTCAGTCAGAAGTGATAGTAAACTATTGAGTACTTTAAGGTGACAATGTAATTTGTAAACATTCTGGAATGAAAACATGAGCTTTGAATAACTATGCCAACACAGCTGGTGTAAACCAGCACTCCTCCAGGCAAACTGAGATTGGTGGTCCACGGAAGCTGATGGCCTGTTTCTCTGGTTTCTGCTTCCCTCAACCAAGTAATTTAATGCTTCCTTTGTTTCCATACGTCTTCCATAAGCTTTCCAAAATATTCCTTTTGAATTATATTTCTCAGTGTCTCTAGTTGAAACTGAAGTGTCTCTACTTGTAACCATAAGTGATCTGCCCTCATGTTTAAGACAAGGAAACTTAGTTCAGTAACTAACCCCAATAGGGCTTCCCTGGTGACTCAGTGGTAAAGAGTCTGCCTGCCAATGCAGGTGATGTGGATCGGACTCCTGGTTGGGAAGATCCCCTGGAGAAGGATCCCCACTCCAGTATTCTTGCTGGGAAATCCTATGGACAGAGGATCCTGGCAGGCTACAGTCCATAGGATTGCAAAGAGCTGGACACGACTTATGCAACTAAACAACAACAAAGCCCGGCTATACATTGATCAGAATTTGAAATCCCGTGTCTGTCTTCAAAGATGGTGATCATGCCCTCCTACAACCTGCAGCAAACAGATCTCCACGTAGAAGCCACGAGGATGGGCACATGGGGACCATTCTGGTCACTATACAAGACTAGATGTTCTGACATGCACTTCTCCTCTCACCACTAGGAGCGTGCTCAGAGTGCCATCGCATGTGGAATGACGGACAGCCAGTTGGACTCAGTGTTCATTTCCCATCCCAAGGTGTGGCCAGTCATATTGGATATGCTCATGGAATGAGGGTCATGGGATCACTGCATGCTGAGTCAAAGGATTAGGATAGTGGAAGTAAACTCGGCAAGAATGTAATAGTCTGCGTACATTAAAAAAAAAAAAAAAACATAGATATATGGTGGAATAAAAGGCAAAAATAACAATGTTTTAAAACACTGATTTTCAGAGGCAATTTATCTCTCAGCTACCAGCTTGAGGCTATGCCCCTATACTCTGAGGGTATACTTTTTTTTTTTTTTCTTACTCTCCCTTCAGTGGTACAGTTCACTGGAAAAGATATCGTCATTTTAACATGAAACCACATAAATGTATTTCTAGGACTGGAATTTGGGAAGAGAAGGCAGCACAAAGAAGTAGCCCTTATGCCCCCGACAAATCAGGCTGGTGGTAAGGAAACAAAGAATTGTTGGGGGCCAATTATTTTTTGGAAGATAACATGATGCCCCTTAAAAAAAAAACTATGCACTTTTCCCCTAAAAATCATACAGTAAAAGAAAGGACCTGCAGGTGAATCTTCACACCAATGCAAAAAACAGCTTGAATTCAGGATGACCTTGAATTATCTAAACAACAGTCAGCAAACTCAACTGGCTAGTTAAATCCAACATGCAGTCTGTTTTTGTGGTCCAGCAAAGGATGAGCAGTTTCACACTTTAAAGTTTATTTATTTATTTGCTTGGCTACACCATGTTTTACTTGCAGCATGCAAACTCCTTGTTGCAGCATCTGGAATCTAGTTCCCTAGTTAAGTTCAGTTCAGTCCCTCAGTCGTGTCCGACTCTTTGAGACCCCATGAATAGCAGCACGCCAGGCCTCCCTGTCCATCACCAACTCCCAAAGCTCACTCAAACTCATGTCCATCGAGACAGTGATGCCATCCAGCCATCTCATCCTCTGTCGTCCCCTTCTCCTCCTGCCCCCAATCCCTCCCAGCATCAGTCTTTTCCAATGAGTCAACTCTTCACATGAGGTGGCCAAAGAATTGGAGTTTCAGCTTTAGCATCATTCCTTCCAAAGAAATCCCAGGACTGATCTCCTTCAGAATGGACTGGTTGGATCTTCTTGCAGTCCAAGTGACTCTCAAGAGTCTTCTCCAATACCACAGTTCAAAATCATCAATTCTCTGGCGCTCAGCTTTCTTCACAGTCCAACTTTCATATCCATACATGACCACTGGAAAAACCATAGCCTTGACTAGGCGAATCTTTGTTGGCAAAGTAATGTCTCTGCTTTTCAATATGCTATCTAGGTTGGTCATAACTTTTCTTCCAAGGAGTAAGCGTCTTTTAATTTCATGGCTGCACTCACCATCTGCAGTGATTTTGGAGCCCAAAAAAATAAAGTCTGACACTGTTTCCACTGTTTCCCCATCTATTTCCCAAGAAGTGATGGGACCAGATGCCATGATCTTCATTTTCTGAATGTTGAGCTTCAAGCCAACTTTTTCACTCTCCTCTTTCACTTTCATCAAGAGGCTTTTTAGTTCCTCTTCACTTTCTGCCATAAGGGTGGTGTCATCTGTATATCTGAGGTTATTGATATTTCTCCCAGCAATCTTGATTCCAGCTTGTGCTTCTTTCATCCCAGCATTTCTCATGATGTACTCTGCATACAAGTTAAATAAGCAGGGTGACAATATACAACCTTGGCATACTCCTTTTCCTATTTGGAACCAGTCTGTTGCTCCATGTCCAGTTCTAACTGTTGCTTCCTGACCCACATATAGGTTTCTCAAGAGGCAGGTCAGGTGGTCTGGTATTCCCATCTCTTTCAGAATTTTCCACAGTTTATTGTGATCCACACAGTCAAAGGCTTTGGCATAGTCAATAAAACAAAAATAGATGTTAGGGATCAATCTGGACTCCCTGCATTGACAGCACAGAGTCTTAGCCTCTGGACCACAAGGGAAGTTCACCATATTTTTAAACATTTGAAAGAAAATCAAAATAAGAATGTTTTGTGACAAATGAAAATTATATGAAATGTAATCAATGTCCACAAATAAAATTGTATTGAACACAGTCACACTCTTTACATATGGCTGTTTTTGTTCTAACATGGCATAGACTGTATGACCTGCAAAGCTTAAAATATTTCCTCTTTAGATTTTTCTAGATAACATTTTCCAAGCCCAAATGTAAACTTTTAGATTAAAACTTTTACAACATTCAAATAACTTACACAGTTCCTCCCTAGATTGATTTGATGAAAAAATAGGAATGATTTACAATTGACATCTTAATTTATATCTCCAAATATGGTGACTGCACAGGGTCTGAAAGCAAGTTGCTTTACTTAAGAGAGCATTTTATGCCCTGTCATCCACATGATTATTTTGTCATGTAATTTCTCATAGATATCAAAAAGATTAACTTTAAGCCAGGCTTCATTTACATTCCCTGGCCAAGCTCCACGAACCTATTCCTTGTTACTTGAAATGAGTCATGAGTGACTCCTGAAATGATATCAGGACCTGTATTGGTCACACATGTGGTCTCCTCTTATATGCTATACTCAGTTACTACTAATATGTCTTCCCAGGTAGTTCAGTGGTAAAGAATCTGCCTGTCAATGCAGGAGACTGGGGGTCGATCCCTGGGTGGGAAGACTGCTTAGAGGAGGAAATGTCAGCACACTCCAGTATCCTTGCCTGGGAAATCCCATGGACAGGGAAGTCTGGCAGGCTGCAGTCCATGGTGTCACGAAGAGTTGGACATGACTGAGTGACTGAGCACACGCACACCTGTTCCAAAACAGATTATCATTTTTAGTTTTTAACTTAAAACACAAGCTACATTTCTCCCCCTGCCATGCTGAGCCCTTAGGTTGAATTCCTACACTGTCTTTCCACAATCAGCATGTTAGGACATTAAAGTAAAATTTATTTCAATGGGAATACATTTTGAACTGATGCTACTAGGAAGGTTTACAACCAAGAAGTGGAACTGTGGTCCTGCCACAGATACACTTTTATTTTTTTCTCCAGAGAATTCAGTTCTATTAAAATATTCAAAACACATTCAAAGCCAACCAACAACATTGATTTTCAGAAACAAGAAGTGAAATATTCATTTAAATGGCAGAACAGCCTTATACAACACGGTCCCTTCACAATCACCATGCCATTATTTTGATTACCAGGAAATGGGGGCTAGTATGTTCAGGATGATGGACTAAAAAAGAAAGAACTAGAATACACTAGTCAGCTCTGCATCTACAAAGTGGTGTATGTATACTGTTCCCCAAAACTTAATACATCAGATCTCTTTAGAATTTAACAAGGTTTATATTTTTTCATTGCCAATCATTGAAAATGAACTGATTTTTATTTTCAGGCCAAAAGTTTCTATCAAATGCAGCTTATAAACCCTTTGGATTATAACCCCTTTTTTGAGAAAGAAGTAATTTTAAGTCTCATTGTGAACATGATTTTGAAGATTTCTGTGGGAAATGTATGAAAAAGAATTGCAGAACTATTTATCTCAGGGACTTATAAGTTGCTGGATATTGCCACCTCATCCAAATGGGAGATCTGACTAGCATAAAATTATCAGTATATATCACAAAGGTATAAGCGGTTTTCTGGGGTCCAAGACTCTAAACCCTTAACCAACTCTGCATAAATGTCCTACCAAAACACACCTCCAGCAAAGAGAATAAATAATGAACCACAGTGGTTGATGGACGGGCAGACAGTATGTGAACTGAACTGCTCTTTCCTAGTTTTATTCCACTAAGTGATTTGGATTTAACAGTTGATTTATTTTGAATTCCTTGTATCCATCTTCAGCAGGCATTTGTACATACACAAACTGGGACTTCGTTCTATGACTACAAACTGGGATTTAGTTAGTTATCTGGGGTCAGTGGACATGCAACATGCTTTTATAAACTGATACTGAGCAGGGAAGAAACTGCATAAGAACGGAAGCTGAATGACAAAAAGCTGAACTCAGAGGTGGCTCTCTCAGGCTCTTGCCTGGTTATGTTTGTCTAGATGGGAAATTGGGCTGATTTTAAGCCCTTGCTTACTCTCAACTTGACAGTGGATATTAGACACATAGTCACAGTTAATGTGGGTATGTTTTTTTCCTCTTTGGTTTTCAGCTATTTCATCATTTTGACAGTACCTGTCATGAAGTGATTCCTGAAAGACTGTACAGATTGTAGTAAATTGAGGGATGCAAGGAATCTTATCTATCCAAATATGGTGCTAACGACCACACACAGACCCTATTACCAGGCCAGATGGAAAAAAAATAAGACAGGCAAAAAAAAAAATTATCACTTTTTGTTAATTTATGGATTTATGGAATAAAATAAATTTTGGGGAACAGAACCCCAATTTATAATCCTGTGCTCATAAAGCCAGGGGACTTGTTTTTTCCACCACTGTCTCAGAACTAATTTACTGGTCAGTTCAGGATCACTGCTAGTTTTACTTAACAACTGGAAAACCACAAATAAGGCATAGAATTCCAAATACTTGTATGTGTTCAGTCACTCAGTTGTGTCTGACTCTTTGGGACTCCATGGACTTTAGCCCATCAGGCTCATCTGTCCATGGAATTTTCCAGGCAAGAGTACTGGAGCAGGTTGGAGATCTTCCAGACTCAGGGAATGAACCCGTGTCTCTGATGTCCCCTGAACTGCCAGCTAAATTCTTTACCACTGAGTCACCTGGGAAGCCCCCATCTTAGCTATTAAAACAGGGTTATTCCAATAATTCCCTCAGCTTTAAAGCAATGAAAGACATCACAAATGAAAACATCTACAAACTTGATCATTCAAAAAGTAAAAACTTCTATGGAATGAAAACTAGCACAACTAAAGTTTGAAGAGATCAACTGTCAAAGAAAAAAATACATCAAAAATAACAAAATGGCATATATTATACATGGAACCACTGTAGGATAGACGAAAAAGCCTTGGTTTGACATCCCAAAGTTACAGGTTGTGGTGAAGGTGAAACATGGAATACATGGAAGTCCTCACACATGTTAATGCCATTTCGGATTCATATGAAAAACTATCAACACTCAGTGGAGGGTTAAGTAAATTATACTATGTGGACTAAACTGACTAAAAGTACGCACTCTTTGAAAACAACATGGCAGAACTATATGTACAGAGATGAGAAGATGTCCAGAACACTCTGTTAGATAAAGCAAAACAAGCACTAAATGCAATGTGAGGCCACACATTGGATCCTGGATCAGGAGAAAGACATTAGTGGAAGAACTGGGGGAAATCCAAATAAAGTGCAGCACTTACTTAAAAGTACTGTACTAATGCTAACTTCTTTGTTTTGGTAAATGTACAGGTTATATATGATGCAAATATTAGAAGAAACTGGATAAAGTATAAATGGGAATCTATTTTTGAAACCTTTTATAAATTAAAATCATCTCCCAAATTAAAATGCATTTTAAAAACCAAGCAAATTTCTAAATAGTATGATAAGAGGATAAAATTTACACAAAAATTAGTACTATGTATATATATACATGGAGCTTCCTGGTGGCTCAGATGGTAAAGAATCTGCCTGCAATGCAGGAAACCAGCTTCAGTCCTTGGGTTGGGAGGA
This sequence comes from Capra hircus, assembly GCF_001704415.2. Classification (NCBI taxonomy): domain Eukaryota; kingdom Metazoa; phylum Chordata; class Mammalia; order Artiodactyla; family Bovidae; genus Capra; species Capra hircus. Next base: position 54,579,946 of record NC_030818.1, read on the forward strand.
TCCCCTGGAGGAGGGCATGGCAATCCACTCCAGTATTTTTGCCTAAAGAATTCCATGGACAGAGGACACTGGCGGGCTACAGTCTGTGGGGTCACAAAGAGTCGGACACAACAGAGTGACTAACACTTTCACTTCCACGTGTATGCATAGGAAAATGTTCTTGAAATATATACATCAGACTCTTCATAGTGGTTATTTCAGGACTGGAGATAAGATAACAGTGAATCTTCTCTTATTTTATTTTATTTATGACTCCTGTCATAATTTAATTTTTAATAAAGGACATGTATTACTTTTATAATCTAAAATATACAGTATAATAAATGTGTTTTCCATGGCTATTATTGCTTCCATTTAGTAAAGAAGAACACTATATCTTAGAGAAATTTTAGGGCTTGTAGGTAATAAAACAAAACAAGATTTGAACAAAGCCCTAATTGCAGAGTCTAAACACTACATGATACTGCCTTCTGGACTCTGAGCTCCTAGGGGAGGATGGTATTTTATTTATAGCTGTCTTCCCCACAATGTCTAGTGCAGCACTTAGCATGTCCTAAGCAATCGATATGTGTCTATCAGTTACAATTGAATTCCAGTATGAACATTCTGTTTCTAACACAAATGTAATAGACTTTCCATTTATAAGAGCTTAACTATGCACAGCTGATTTCTAATATGTTTCTTGATTGCACTTAGCAACAAATGCATCTTTACAAAGTCAGAGGGTGCAATTAGGAGCTGGAAAAAGAATAGAGCTGAATTCAAGATGAATAATTCCACACAAATGCACAAAAAATACTAAAATCAAATTTTAAACTCCTAAAACTAAACTTGCTTTGCAAAATCCCCTCATGAAACTCAAGATGAAACACTATTAACAAAACCCAAACTCAATGCTCTAAATAATAGATAGTGATTGAATGTACCTTGGCTGATATATGTTTAAATTGCTTTTATCCAATTTAGTGAAACTAGAAAATGCCCTGGCTGTTGTTTTTTTTTTAAGTTGTTGTTTTCAGTTCACTTATTAAAGTACCAAAATGTTTCAATTTTTTAACTGGAAAATAGTTATTAAAACTAAAGGTTAAAACCTTGCTTTCATTCTTGCTCTTCTGAAACACACATGGATTGTGTCACAATACTATATGGCATCTCGAAAAATGTTATTGCTTAAATGGACCATCTGACCTTTTCATTATTATTCTCATTCACAAGATGTTTAACCCAGCTGTCAGGCTGGAGGTCTTGGTTCTAGGTTCCAGGATGAATAAAATCCAGCCACTAAATAGAATTTCAAATCAATCATTAGGTATGTAAATGAACAAAGAGATTCAGAGAAATCCTGAATGGTATAATCAGAAGGACAGTTCTTGGAAGGATCGATGCAAGAGTAAAGGTATTGTTTTATTTTTCATTCCTGGTAAGGAGGAAGCTTACTAGGAAGGGTCAAAAACAGGAATGCAGTCATCTACCTTCCGAAAACATGCATGCTGATAAAAGATTCCCAGGGGATTTCACAGAAACTTTGCTGTCAGTGGATGAAAATAAGAACTGAATCTATCACACATTCCTTCTGTAGTTTAAGACCTTGAGGAAACACAAACTTACACAATTATAAAATACTGTGCAAATAAGTGAGTAAAGCATTTTTAAGAATCATTCACTTATCTGCTCTTCTATTTGTTTTGCTTAAAATATTCTATTTTTATAAGTATGTAGATTCTTACAGAACAATGAGTTTCATGTTCATTATACCATATCAAAATAGTTCTTCCTTATATCTTTCCTATAGCAATTTCCCAGATTTTCATTCCTTTCTCCCCTTCCTTCCATCACAAGGGACTAGACAAAGGGTGTCTTCTGATCCACATGCATCAGGGTTTCAGATATTTTCATTATACCCCTTTAGCCTAACTATCTTAAGCCATTTTAATGAATATTTTCAAGGAACTATTATAATACAATGTCTCTTTATTTTTGTTCTTACTCATGCCTTATTATTTTCAGTTTCATTCTGCCTATATTCACTTATTTAAAGGTTCTCTAATGCACATCCACCATGTGTCAGGAACCATGTGTCAGGAATAATGTCCACCTACTTATTTATCTGCTACATGTCTGGATTATCACAGATGCCAGTTACAAAGCAGCATCACAAATCTTGATTGAAATGTACTAGAATTCTGACTTAAGTGAGCCTAATTTTAATTAGAAAAAAAAATTAAGCAATTGTTTAGTTTTCTATATATTTCTTGGTGATCCCCAATACTTTACTGGTATTTTATTTGCAACAACATAATGGTACAATGTCATTTAATGGACATTCTTCAATGACTCTTTTTATGCTCCATAACTGATAGCTCAGTTAACATCATCTCATAAGTTTGTATTATTTTTCCTTCAGGTGACTACTTTGCACTGACACATAGTGAAGTTTGTTTCTTGCCTTACACATCCCTGTAAGTAATTCTTTTAGTCTATTTTTATCTGCTTGGCACCAAGCTATCCTATAAGCCTGTGTAGGTCTTTAAAAGATACTGAAGTCTCACTATGTATTCTCAAGCAAAGATTAGTTTTGTAGATGTTAAATAAAACACTACTGATTTCATTTGTCAAACCACAGATTTTAACACTGACCCCAAAACTTTGTTTCCTAGACTAAATTAAAAAAAAAAAAATTTATTAACAGTTGTGTTTTCACTGTTCTCCTTGGCTCTATGTATGTGTGTGTGCTCAGTCCATCAGTCATGTCTGACTCTGTGACCCGAGGGACTGTATGTAGCCCACCAGATTCCTCTGTCCATGGGATTTTCCAAGCAAGAATACTGGAGTGGGTTGTCATTTCCTACTCCAAGGGATCGTTGCAACCAGAGATTGCACCCAGGCTTCTTGTGTCTCCTTCACTGGCAGGCAGATTCTTTACCACTGGTGCCACCTGGGAAGCCTTTGTTTACTTATCCATTCAAAGATGCCTATAAGATAAGATTCAAAGAAATAGAGGAAAACAACACAATGGGAAAGACTAGAGATCTCTCCAAGAAAATTAGAGATACCGAGGATCATGGAAAAAGCAAGAGAGTTCCAGAAAAACATCTATTTCTGCTTTATTGACTATGGAAAGCCTTTGACTGTGTGGATCACAACAAACTGTGGGAAATTCTGAAAGAGATGGGGATACCAGACCACCTGACCTGCCTCTTGAGAAATCTGTATGCAGGTCAGGAAGCAACAGTTAGAACTGGACATGGAACCACAGACTGGTTCCAAATAGGAAAAGGAGTACATCAAGGCTGTATATTGTCACCTGCTTATTTAACTTATATGCAGAGTACATCATGAGAAACGCTGGACTGGAAGAAACACAAGTTGGAATCAAGATTGCCGGGAGAAATATCAATAACCTCAGATATGCAGATGACACCACACTTATGGAAGAAAGTGAAGAGGAGCTAAAAAGCCTCTTGATGAAAGTGAAAGAGGAGAGCAGAAGAGTTGGCCTAAAGCTCAACATTCGGAAAACGAAGATCATGGCATCTGGTCCCGTCACTTCATGGGAAATAGATGGGGAAACAGTGGAAAGAGTGTCAGACTTTATTTTTGGGGGCTCCAGAATCACTGCAGATGGTGACTGCAGCCATGAAATTAAAAGACGCTTACTCCTTGGAAGAAAAGTTACGACCAACCTAGATAGCATATTCAAAAGCAGAGACATTACTTTGCCAACTAAGGTCTGTCTAGTCAAGGCTATGGTTTTTCCTGTGGTCATGTACGGATGTGAGAGTTGGACTGTGAAGAAGGCTGAGTGCCGAAGAATTGATGCTTTTGAACGGTGGTGTTGGAGAAGACTCTTGAGAGTCCCTTGGACTGCAAGGAGATCCAACCAGTCCATTCTGAAGGAGATCAGCCCTGGGATTTCTTTGGAAGGAATGATGCTAAAGCTGAAACTCCAGTACTTTGGCCACCTCATGTAAAGAGTTGACTCATTGGAAAAGACTTTGATGCTGCGAGGGATTGGGGGCAGGAGAAGAAGGGGTCGACAGAGGATGAGATGGCTGGATGGCATCAATGACTCGATGGATGCGAGTCTGAGTGAACTCTGGGAGTTGGTGATGGACAGGGAGGCCTGGCGTGCTGCGATTCATGGGGTCACAAAGAGTCAGACACTACTGAGTGACTGAACTGAACTGAAGATAAGATTCTCCATTTGGATGTCTCATGATTACTTGCTCTCTTCTCTATGACATGCACTGTGACTACATTTAAATGTTGGGCACAGTGTCTGGTACATACTGAGTACTAAAGGAGTGAAATGAAATTAATTAAAAGATATAATTAACAACCCTACTTCCAGTGCAGACCTGAGCATTGTTGATGCACAGTTAATAAACTACTTGTATTGAACAAAATATCGTACAATAAAAAGAATTCTTTAGATGGACAAGGAGACTAAACACTCACAAGCAACCATATGTAAAATACACAGCAGCATGAATAGGGACATGCCCCTCTTTCAGGATTATTTCATGACGGCGAGAAAAATAGGAAAGTAGAAACTTGAGGTCTGAGATACTATTTTAGGATGGACATAGGAAATGAGCTGAAGTCTCACTCCTTTCAAAGCTCAGCTCCTTAGCTCTCAGAGACACTGATGCTGTTTTCTCATCATATATCAGTCTGTGATGGTACCCTCGGCCCTCAGCCTCAGTAAGCCAAAATGAGACAGCCTTCAGAAACGGAGTCTACAGAAGGAACAAAGATAGGATCTACTATCAAGTGTTCACAGAATCAAGCTCTTCCAGGAGCAGAAGAAAGGCAAGATAGGTCATGCAAATGATGGAAGGGAGCCTGAATTTCAGGAAAGCACCAGAGAAAAGTGAGTAAACCAGCAAGCAAAGGCTTGTTCTCAAAGAATTGCCACTGCTGCAGCCACAGAGGGAAACCAATGAATGTTACCAAATCTTTGCTTTTCAGAGGTCAGATTCCATATTTGTATATAAAAATCTCTTGATTTTTAAATATTGGCAGTTAATGGGGAAAAAATCATGCAGGCAAATACTGTGGAGTCAAAAAAAAAAAAAAAAAGAATCTTTTAGCTGAATTTGGCCAATAGCTGCTAGTTGATGGCCTCTGAACCAGCAAGCATCCCTTTAAATGAGGTGTCAGCAAACCACTGAGGTGTATCGAAGCCAGTCCTCTGCCTTTTGTGTATGTGTGTGTGTGCATACTATTCTCTTGAAATACAGCCATTCTTACTCTTTTACATTTTATCTACAATTCCTTTTGTCTGACAATGGCAAAGCTGAACAGTTGTGATGGAGACTGTCTGGCTCATGGAGCCTAAAACATGATATGACTCTTTACATATTTAAAACTAACCCCTGCTTTAAATATTCCTTGTCCAGTCACCACCTACCAGTGCCAGAAGCAGTTCTCATAACCACCTTACATGGCAAAAAGGCTCTGAGAGTTAGCGCTTCCTCACTGGAGGGATTACATGAAGCTCACACCCAGACACTCAGGTTTCAAGATGGTCCCAAAATAATTCTGGTCAGGACAGAAGTCCCACAGGCCTGTGTGAGAAACACAGGACCTGATCTATCAGAATGATAAAGACTATTAAATTTATTTCTAAATAATATTATTTTAGTGAATTAAATTAACAAAAAGATCTTGGCAAATATAATTAATACTTTGTGTATGTTGCTATTAAATGAACACTGTTTTGTGTGTGCTCAACCGTTGAACTGTACCCAGTTCTTTGTGACCTCATGGACTATAGCCCACCAGGATCCTCTGTCCATGGGACTTTACAAGCAAAAATATTGGAGCCCATGTTGCCATTTCCTCCTCCAGGGGATCTTTCCAACCCGGAGATAGAATCTGCATCTCTTGCATCTCCTGCATTGTCAAGCATACTCTACCACTAGCAACACCTGGAAAGCCCCATTACATGTCCATGTTTCATACCTAAGAAGATCCATTTTGAGATAATATTCCTAACATTGCTATCCAAGTTTGGCTATCTGTCAGACATATTACTTTAGAATTTATACCTGTTTTTTCCAACAAATAAATACCTGTTGACATCTGGGGTTTGATGGAAGGCATGACGTTTTTTGATAGTGCCATTTTTTTTTCCTTACTCATATTTTTCCTCTCAAACAGCTACAGACTTAACAGGAGGCTTTTCAACCAAGGTCCGTAATTATTGTCTTTGACCATGAAAGCCATGAAGCACAAGCTCAACAAATATGTTATAGCTAATGATAGGCTACTGCTTTTTGTTCATCTGCAAGCTGAGGTCTTCTATACCAGGAAGTAGAACAAGAGTGAAAATTCTGAGAGCTTTTCGTTGGTGGGGCCAAAAAGAAGGTCAACAGCTCTCTAGTTCCCATCCAGTCTGTCTTTACTAAGTAATGGGACCACTTAGTATGAAGTGCTGTAATATCCTGAATAATCAAGCACTTCTGTAAAAATGGACACTATTAAGAATAATAATGCCTACCATTTATTGAGCCCTCCTCAATAAATGATGTGCCATGCACTTCTAAGTGCCTAACTGAATTATTTAATTTATTCCTCAGCAGCAATCCTATGAAACAGGTACTATTTATTATTGTTTGTTTTACAAACAAGCTTCTTGGGAACAGAATGTTAAGTAAAAGTAACTAATGTCCCAAAGAAATAAGAAGAGATTAACTTGTTCCATAGCTTTTCCTCCACCAGATACTTAAACATGATTTGACTAGAAGGAAGCATAAAAGGATAGATATTATTCTCACATCTAAACTATGACATTGGTCTAACTTAGCTACCAAAGTGACTTTCACCCTAGCAAACTAGACTGTTTCTAGGTATCAGTGTTGTAAGTGATGGATGGAATGCTTTTATGTCCATTTGGCAGATAACAAAAGATATAGAAGGGATAAGTGAATTGCTTGTTTTCATAGGACAGTTAGGGTGAAAACTAGCATTGGAAGCTTAGACCTCTATTTCCAATCAAGCATCCTATTTTTAGATAGGAAGAGCTCTAAATTATTAAAGACATCACATGTAAGCATTAGATTGAAAAGTCAAGACACCACTCAAAGATTATGGAATTTTCCATCCGTAGGTTCATATTTCTTAGTTCTCACCTCGGTTTTTCAATGGGAAACAGCATTAACTTCTCATGAATGTTTTCAGAAATGCACTTAGAGTGGACTGCAGATTACAGTCTACAAATAACAATTCATGATGAGATAAATACATAAATTCAGTGTAAGCATCTAGAAACTTTTATGGGAATAATTTGATGTCTTTTAATGGTTGGATGGCACCACCAACTCAATGGACATGAGTTTGAGCAAGCTCTGGGAGATTGTGAAGGACAGGGAAGCCTGGTGTGCATAAGTCCATGGGGTCACAAACAGTCAGACACAACTGAGTGACTGAACAACAACAATAACCTAATTTTAAAAATTGGGGTGGGGGCAGTCCTAAGACAGCAGAGGAATAGGACTGGAGACCACTTTCTCCCCCTCAAACTCATCAAAAGATCATTTGAATGCTGAGCAACTTCCACAAAACAACTTCTGAATGCTGGCAGAGGACACCAGGCACCCAGAAAGGGAACCCATTCTCTTTGAAAGGAGGTAGGACAAATATAAAAGACAAAAAGAGAGATGAAAGAGTTAGGGACAGAGACCCGTCCTAGAGAGGGAGTCATGAAGGAGTTTCCAAACACAAGGAAACCCTCTCACTAGCAGGTCTGTGGGGAGCTTTGGAATCTCAGAGGGTAACATAACCAGGAGGGGGAAAAAAAAAAAAAAAAACCCACAGAATGTGCACCTAATCACAACTCCTAATGGAGAAATAGCCCAGATACTCGCATCCACCACCAGTGACAGGGGACTGAACAGGGAGGCATGGGTTGCATGCTTAGGGTAAGGACCGGGCCTGAACACCCTGAGGACAATCTGAGGGAGCTAACGTGAGATAGCAACCCAAACAGTGGGATAGCCAGAGAGAGAGCTTTCCCACAAAAAGCTCTAACCTAAGGCGCAGCCTGGCCTGCTCATAGAACAAAGGATTGAGCAAATACCAAAGGAGAGCTAGTTGGCTGCAGACCAGCCCACCCCCTGCCAGAGAGGCAGGCGGGCAACAGCCAGAGCTGGAAGGCGAGGAGCAGTCTCGGCCCCAGAGACAGCATCCTCCACCAAACTGTGAGCAGGGTCCTAGTGTCTAACCAAGTCTTCCTGGGATCCTGGATGGCTGACATCTGCCAGGAGGGTCGCAGCCAGAGATCAACTCTCCAGAGGAGACACACAGCACACCTAAGACAGCACTGTTGCAGCGCACCCAGGGAACTGAGTGGCTGGGACCAGGGAGGTGATTAAGATGCACAGCCCACCTGGGACAGTATGCGCACTAACCAGTAAGCAGCTGGTTACCTAAGCTGCTCAGACCTAAGAAGGGCACAAAATGCATGCCCAACCAAGTCTGTGCCTTTGTCGAGTACCCAAGAACCTGAACCTGAGCAGCTTAGACCTGGGAAGTACACAAAACACAGGGCCGATTTTGGACAGTTCCCCTGCTGAGCAACCTGGAGCCTGAGCAGTGTAGAAGTCATACACGCTGTGAGCTGGGGCAAACCCAATGTAGTCCATACACTGCGACTACTCCCCACACACACCAGTGATATTTGTTTGCAGTGTTCCTCCCTCCCCACAGCACGACTGAACAAGTGAGAGTAAATAAGTGACCACCTTTGCCCCCTTGTGTCAGGGTGGAAATTAGATGCTGAAGAGACTTGGAAACAGAGGAAGCAAAAATAAACAAAAAAGAGGGAAACACTCTGGAAGTGACAGGTGCAACAGATTAAAATCCTGTAGTTAGCATTGACTAAGCATTGGAAGGGGCCTATAGACCTTGAGAAGAAGTATAAGTTGGAACAAGGAACTATCTGAAATTGACCTGACCCCACACTGTCCTCAACAGCTCCAGAGAAATTCCTAGCCATAATTTTATTATCATCATTTTTAAATTTTTAATTTTTTTTCATTTTTAAGTTTTTTATTACTCCTTTAATTTTCATTTTTATAACCTACTATTACCTTGTCAAAAAAGACCCTATTTTTAAAGCAAATTTCATATATATATATTTTTTACAATTTTTGTGATTGATTTTGTTTTGTATTTTTAATATTGTATTTTTGAGAGTCTAACCTCTATTCTAGATTTTTAATCTTTGCTTTATGGTATTTGTTATCAATTATACACTCTTAGGAATCTAATCTTCAGTACCCATTTTTACCTAGGAGTGTGATTACTGGCTTTTATTTTCTCTCCCTGGTGGCTCAAACGGTAAAGTGTCTGTCAGCAATGCAGGAGACACAGGTTCAATTCCTGGGTTGGATAGATCCTGTGGACAAGGAAATGGCACCCCACTCCAGTATTCTTGCCTGGAAAATCCCATGGACAGTGGAGCCTGGTAGGCTACTGTCCATGGGGTCACAAGGAGCTGGACACGACTGAGCAACTTCACTTCACTTCATTTCACTTTCTCCCCCAGGTCACCTCTGTCTCCTCCCTCCCCTTCTTTTCTCTACTTAACTCTGTGAATTTCTCCAGGTGTTCTGGGCTGTGTAGAACACTTAGGGAACTGATTACTGGCTAGATTGGTCTCTCCCCTTTTGAGTCCCCCTCTTCTCCTCCTTGTCACCTCTATCTCCCTCCTCCCTCTTCTCTTCTCCATGTAACTCTGTGAACGTCTCTAGGTGTCCCTCACTGTGGAGAATCTTTTCACCATTAACCTAGATGATCATCTGTGCTGTATGGAACAGACTTCAACATAATAAAAGTGATATATGATAAACCCATAGCAAACATTATCCTCAACGGTGAAGAAATGAAAGCATTTTCCCTAAAGTCAGGAACAAGACAAAGGTGCCCACTCTCACCACTACTATTCAACATAATTTTGGAATTTTTAACCACAGCAATCAGAGAAAAAAAAGAAATAAAAGAAATCTAGGTTGGAAAAGAAGAAGTAAAATTCTCACAGTTTGCAGATGACATGATCCTCTGCATAAAAAACCCTAAAGACACCACCAGAAAATTACTAGAGCTAATCAATGAATATAGTAAAGCTACAGGATATAAAACTAACAAACAGAAATCCTTTGCATTCCTATACACTAACAATGAGAAAAGAGAGAGAAATTAAAGAAACGATTCCATCCACCATTGTAATGAAAGAATAAAATACTTAGGAATAAATCTACCTAAAGAAACAAAAGACCTATATATAGAAAACTATAAAACACTGATGAAAGAAATCAAAGATGACACAAATAGATGGAGAAATATACCATGTTCATGGATTAGAAGAATCAATATAGTGAAAATGAGTATACAACCCAAAGCAATCTATAGATTCAATGCACTCTCTATCAAGCTACCAATGGCACTTTTCAGAGAACTAGAACAAATAGTTCCACAATTTGTATGGAAATACAAAAAAAAAAAAAAACCCAACTCAAAAAGCCAAAGCAATCTTGAGAAAGAAGAATGGAACTAGAGGAATCAACCTGCCTGACTTCAGACTATACTACAAAACTACAGTCATTAAGACAGTATGGTACTGGCATAAAGACAGAAATATATATCAATGGAACAAAATAGAAAGCCCAGAGATAAATCCATCTTATCTTTGACAAAGGAAGCAAGAATATACAATGGAGAAAAGGCAATCTCCTTAACAAGTGATGCTGGTAAAACTGGTCAACCACTTGCAAAAGAATCAAACTAGAGCACTTCCTAACACCATACACAAAAATGGATTTAAAACTCAAAATGGATTAAAGATCTAAATGTAAGGCCAGAAACTATAAAACTCCTAGAGGAAAACATAGGCAAAACACTCTTTGACATAAATCACAGAAGGATTCTCTATGACCCACCTCCCAGAGCAATGGAAATAAAAGCAAAAATAAACAAATGGGACCTAATTAAACTTAAAAGCTTTTGCACAACGAAGGAAACTATAAGCAAGGTGAAAAGACAGCCTTCTGAATGGGAGAAAATAATAGCAAATGAAGCAACTGACAATTAATCTCAAAAATATACAAGCAACTCCTGCAGCTCAATTCCAGAAAAATAAGCCACTCAGTCAAAAACTGGGCCAAAGAACTAAATAGACATTTCTCCAAAGAAGGCATACAGATGGCTAACAAATACATGAAAAGATGCTCAATATCACTCATTATCAGAGATATGCAAATCAAAACCACAATAAGGTACCATCTTACACCAGTCAGAATGGGCTATCAAAAAGTCTACAGAAAATAAATGCTGGAGAGGGTGCAGAGAAAAGGGAACCCTCATACACTGTTGGTGGGAATAGTACAGCCACAGTGGAAAACAGTGTGGAGATGCCTTAAAAAACTGGAAATAGAACCACTATATTACCTAACAATCCCACTGCTGGGCATACACATCAAGGAAACCAGAATTGAAAGAGACACATGTACCCCAATGTTCATCACAGCATTTTTTACAATAGCTAGGACATGGAAGCAACCTAGATGTCCATTGGCAGACAAATGGATAAGAAAGCTGTGGTACATATACACAATGGAATACTACTCAGCTATTAAAAAGAATGCATTTGAATCAGTTCTAATGAGGTGGAAGAAACTGGAGCCTATTATACAGAGTGAAATAAGTCAGAAAGAAAAACACCAATACAGTATATTAACTCATATATATGGAATTTAGAAAGATGGTAACAATGACCCTATATGCGAGACAGAAAAAGAGACACAGATGTAAAGAACAGACTTTTGGACTCTGTGGAAGAGGGTGAGGGTGGGATGATTTGAGAAAATAACATTGAAAGATATATATTACCATATGTGAAACAGATTGCCAGTCCAGATTCGATGCATGAGACAGGGCACTCAGGGCTGGTGCACTGGGATGACCCTGAGGGATGGGATGGGGAGGGAAATAGGAGGGGGTTTAGGATGGGGAACACATGTACACCCATGGCTGATTCATGTCAATGCATGGCAAAAACAGTATGCATGTGTATGTATGTATGTATGCACATGTATGTATGATGCTGCTGCTAAGTCACTTCAGTCGTGTCCGATTCTATGCGACCCCATAGACAGCAGCCCACCAGGCTCTCCTGTCCCTGGGATTCTCCAAGCAAGAACACTGGAGTGGGTTGCCATTTCCTTCTCCAATGCATGAAAGTGAAAAGTGAAAGTGAAGTCGCTCAGTTGTGTCTGACCCTCAGTGACCCCATGGACTGCAGCCTACCAGGCTCCTCTATCCATGGGATTTTCCAGGCAAGAGAACTGGAGTGGGGTGCCATTGCCTTTTCCGTGTATGTATGCTACATAGATACAAATACATTCTATTCCTTATCAGTGTCATGATATCTGCATATTTCTTACTGAATTTTCCAGACTGATAATGATATCTAGAAACTCTAGACTAGTTATTTCACAATTCCAACCTGATCTGCTCTAAATAATATTTATTCCATCAAAAACAAATACTTTGTTTTTTGTGTTTTGTTTTTGTTTTTGTTTTTTTTGGTCTCTGAGCAATGCATGGCTTTTGCATTTTTTTTTTTTTTTTTTTTTGCCTTGTGGTAAAAGGCCTCTTTACTCCAAAATTAACAGATAATCATCTTCCTCTTCTGAATCCTGATAGCACGGCCACTGCTATCAAGCAATTTTCTTCTTGAACAAGCACAAATCACAAGTCCACCTTCTGTATCTAAGCAGGTGAATAACATATAATTAGCTGAATTTCATTTTTGAAGGGCATATTTTTTTTCATTCCAGGGTGCCCTCACTTAACTCCTGAAGAGGCTCTGTCCCTTTCGTCTGAGACCAGAAAATAAGAGGGAAGAGGGGAGTGTTGCAGCTTTGTCAACAAACCCATTTGTGTGTTTACCCACCGGGTGGGCCTGTAACTGGGTTTCACTTCTTATAAAATGGGAGAAATGTACAAAACTGAGCCAAGGCAGAAAATACGTTTAATAATTCTTAACCCCCTCAGTAAAGTGAAAGTGAAGTCGCTCAGTCGTGTCTGACTCTTTGTGACCCGTGGACTGTAGCCCACCAAGCTCCTCCATCCATGGGATTCTCCAGGCAAGAATACTGGAGTGGGTTGCCATTTCCATCTCCAAGGGATCTTCCCGACCCAGGGATCGAACCCAGGTCTCTCACATTGCAGGCAGACGCTTTAACCTCTGCACCACCAGGGAAGCCCTTAAATATAGGAATACAGTCTCTCAGAAAACCTCCTATAGAAACACAGAACTTCAGATCCAAGAACTAACATCAAAGATTTCAAGGGAGGAAAGGAAGCCAGGTTGAAAGAAGGGGGAGGAAGCGGGAGAGAGGGGGTGAAAGGGGTAGCCTTACAGATGTTTCCTGCCACCTACAGATACCCAGGCATTACGGAACTTTTCCCTGGGCCTCCAGAGAAGGGAAGACTGGAACTCGGCCCTACCAGAAATCAGACCAGACCAGAACTGAATTCGAGTTTTCTGCAAAGAGGAGGTGATCAGTCCCCAATCCTCAGCTCAGGCTTAGGGCCCTTTGACCAGATTCCTGCATCCAGAACTGGGGGACTAGAAAAACAGGGGAGGATAGGAAGGGTTAAGGAGAGGAAAGAGAGAGGGAAGGGGAGAGAGGTAAATAAAGTCTCTTGTTCCTTACCGGTCAGGGCACTCTCAATACATGCAAATAATTTAGTTGTAAAATAATTTCTCAGGGAAAATAGTCTTTTTACTTCTAGATACTGAATTACTTCTTTGGCTTCTTGTTTTCTTGGAATTGACTTACTACCACACTGAGCCAAAACCTAGTTTCCTGTGGTTACTTTATTGAATCATTATTTTAACTTTTTTGAAGAAGTAAGTTGAGGAAGAGAAGAAATTTCATAATGCTCACCCAATATTTGGGTCATACAGAGTATATGAATTATGTTTCTAACAAGACATAATCCAACTGACAGGAACATGAGAGATGGTGTTCTGTTCCTCAGTTTCAGCCTGACTTCCCAGCTCTCTCAACACATTTGCTTCTGCATCATTGGGAGTGAATCAGACATCATCTGTGGTCATGCATAGCTAATTGAAATAACACAGGTGCTATGCTCAGGAATGACATTTGGCCCAGTTCTCACAGGTAATGGGAATCAAAGGGAATCAATGAACAAAAAGGTGACAACAGACATGGCCTTAATATCAGGAGGGCTGGTGACTTGAGAAGGGCACCTGGCCCATGCTCCCTGGGGTGGCCATAACTCTGCCTTAATATTATCATCCTAATCTATAGGAATGTGGCCCAGGCTTGCCAGAACTGATTTTTTAAAGATAATTACAAAGTACTTTTTTTTTTTTTCTTTTAGGAACTCCTTCAGGAAGCAACAGTTAGAACTGGACATGGAACAACAGACTGGTTCCAAATAGGAAAAGGAGTGTGTCAAGGCTGTATATTGTCACCCTGCTTATTTAACTTATATGCAGGGTACATCACGAGAAACGTTGGACTGGAAGAAACACAAGCTGGAGTCAAGATTGCCGAGAGAAATCTCAATCACCTCAGATATGCAGATGACACCACCCTTGTGGCAGAAAGTGAAGAGGAACTAAAAAACCTCTTGATGAAAGTGAAAGTGGAGAGTGGAAAAGTTGGCTTAAAGCTCAACATTCAGAAAATGAAGATCATGGCATCTGTTCCCATCACTTCATGGGAAATAGATGGGCAAACAGTGGAAAGAGTGTCAGACTTTATTTTTGGGGGCTCCAGAATCACTGCAAATGGTGATTGCAGCCATGAAATTCAAAGACGCTTACTCCTTGGAAGAAAAGTTATGACCAACCTAGATAGCATATTCAAAAGCAGAGACATTACTTTGCCGACTAAGGTCCATCTAGTCAAGGCTATGGTTTTTCCTGTGGTCATGTATGGATGTGAGAGTGGGACTGTGAAGAAGGCTGAGCACCGAAGAATTGATGCTTTTGAACTGTGGTATTGGAGAAGACTCTTGAGAGTCCCTTGGACTGCAAGGAGATCCAACCAGTCCATTCTGAAGGAGATCAGCCCTGGGATTTCTTTGGAAGGAATGATGCTAAAGCTGAAATTCCAGTACTTGGCCACCTCATGCAAAGAGTTGACTCATTGGAAAAGACTCTGATGCTGGGAGGGATTGGGGGCAGGAGGAGAAGGGGTCGACAGAGGATGAGATGGCTGGATGGCATCACAGACTCGATGGATGTGAGCCTGAGTGAACTCTGGGAGTTGGTGATGAACAGGGAGGCCTGGTGTGCTGCAGTTCATGGGGTCGCAAAGAGTTGGACACGACTGAGTGACTGAACTGAACCGAAGTGCCAATCTGATCACATGGACCTCAGCCTTGTCTAACTCAATGAAACTAAGCCATGCTGTGGGGCCACCCAAGATGGACGGGTCATGGTGGAGAGGTGTGACAGAATGAGCTCCACTGCAGAAGGGAATGGAAAACCATTTCAGTATTCTTGCCTTGAGAACCACATGAACAGTATGAAAAGGCAAAATGATAGGATACTGAAAGAGGAACTCCCCAGGTCGGTACCTGCCCAATATGCTACAGAGGATCAGTGGAGGAATAACTCCAGAAAGAATGAAGGGATGGAGCCAAAGCAAAAACAATACAATTGTGGATGTGAGTGGTGACAGAAGCAATGTCTGATGCTGTAAAGAGCAATACTGCGTAGGAACCTGGAATGTTAAGCCCATGAATCAAGGCAAGTTGGAAGTGGTCAAACAGGAGATGGCAAGAGTGAACATCGACATCCCAGGAATCAGCGAACTAAAATGGACTGGAATGGGTGGATATCACTCAGATGACCATTGTATCTACTACTGCAGGCAGGAATCCCTCAGAAGAAATGGAGTAGCCATCATGGTCAACAAAAGAGTCCAAAATGCAGTACTTGGATGCAATCTCAAAAACTACAGAATGCTCTCTGTTTGTTTCCAAGGCAAACCATTCAATATCACAGCAATCCAAATCTATGCCCCAACCAGTAATGTTGAAGAAGCTGAAGTAATGCTTAAGTAACACTGAAGTTGAACGGTTCTATGAAGACCTACAAGACTTTTTAGAACTAACACCCAAAAAAGATGTCCTTTTCATTATAGGGGACTGGAATGCAAAAGGAGGAAGTCAAGAAACACCTGGAATAACAGGCAAATTTGGCCTTGGACTATGAAACAAAGCAGGGCAAAGGCTAATAGAGTTTTGCCAAGAGAACGCACTGGTCATAGCAAACACCCTCTTCCAACAACATAAGCAAAGACTCTACACATGGACATCACCAGAAGGTCAACACCGAAATCAGATTGATTACATTCTTTGCAGCCAAAGATGGAGAAGCTCTATAGAGTCAGCAAAAACAAGACCAGGAGCTGACTGCAGCTCAGATCATGAACTCAGGCATTGCCAATTCAGACTTAAATTGAAGAAAGGAGGGGAAACTACTAGGCCATTCAGGTAAGACCTAAATCAAATCCCTTATGATTATACAGTGGAAGTGAGAAATAAATTTAAAGGACTAGATTTGATACAGTGCCTGATGAACTATGGACGGAGGTTCACAACATTGTACAAGAGACAGGGATCAAGACCATCCCCATGGAACAGAAATGCAAAAAAACAAAATGGCTGTCTGAGGAGGCCTTACAAATAGCTGTAAAAAGAAGGGAAGTAAAAAGCAAAGGAGAAAAGGAAAGATATACCAATTTGAATGCAGAGTTCCAAAGGATAGCAAGGAGAGATAAGAAACCCTTCCTCAGCGATCAATGCAAAGAAATAGAGGAAAACAACAGAATGGGGAAGACTAAAGATCTCTTCAAGAAAATTAGAGATACCAAGGAAACATTTCATGCAAAGATGGGCTCAATAAAGAAAGAAATGGTATGGGTCTAACAGAAGCAGAAGATATTAAGAAGAGCTGGCAAGAATAAACAGAAGAATTGTACAAAAAAGATCTGTACAACACAGATAATCACGATGGTGTGATCACTCACCTAGAGCCAGACACCCTGGAATGTGAAATCAAGTAGGCCTTAGAAAGCATCAGTACGAACAAAGCTAGTGGAGATGATGGAATTCCAGTGGAGCTATTTCAAATCCTGAATGATGATGCTGTGAAAGTGCTGCACTCAATATGCCAGCAAATTTGGAAAACTCATCAGTGGCCACAGGACTGGAAAAGTCGGTTTTCAATCCAATTCCAAAGAAAGGCAATGCCAAAGAATGCTCAAACTACCGCACAATGGCACTCATCTCACATACTAGTAAAGTAATCCTCAAAATTCTCCAAGCCAGGCTTCAGCAATATGTGAACTGTGAACTTCCAGATGTTCAAGCTGGATTTAGGAAAGGCAGAGGAACCAGAGATCAAATTGCCAATATTCGGTGGATCATGGAAAAGCAAGAGAGTTCCAGAAAAACATCTACTTCTGCTTTATTCACTATGCCAAAGCCTTTGATTGTGTGGATCCCAAGAAACTGTGGAAAACTCTGAAAAGAGATGGGAATACCAGACCACATGATCTGCCTCTTGAGAAACATATGCAGGTCAGGAAGCAACGGTTAGAACTGGACATAGAACAACAGACTGGTTCTAAATAGGAAAAGGAGTACGTCAAGGCTGTATATTGTCACCCTGCTTATTTAACTTATATCCAGAGTACATCATGAGAAACGCTGGGCCAGAAGATACACAAGCTGGAGTCAAGATTGCCAGGAGAAATATCAATAACCTCAGATATGCAGATGACACCACCCTTATGGCAGAAAGTGAACAGGAACTAAAGAGCCTCTTGGTGAAAGTGAAAGAGGAGAGTGAAAAGGTTGGCTTAAAGCTCAACATTCAGAAAACTAAGATCATGGCATCTGGTCCCATCACTTCATGGCAAAGAGATGGTGAAACATTGCAAACAGTGGCTGACTTTATGTTTTTGAGCTCCAAAATCACTGCAGATGGTGATTGCAGCCATGAAATTAAAAGATGCTTACTCCTTGGAAGAAAAGTTATGACCAACCGAGATAGCATATTAAAAAGCAGAGATATTTGCAAACAAAGGTCCATCTATTCAAGGCTATATTCTTCCACTGGTCATGTATGGATGTGAGAGTTGGACTGTGAAGAAAGCTGAGTGGTGAAGAATTGATGCTTTTGAACTGTGTTGTTGGAGAAGACTCTTGAGAGTCCCTTGGACTGCAAGGAGATCCAACCAGTCCATTCTGAAGGAGACCAGTCCTGGGTGTTCACTGGAAGGACTGATGCTGAAGCTGAAACTCCAATTCTTTGGCCACTTGATGCAAAGAGTTGACTCATTGGAAAAGACCCTGATCCTGGGACGGATTGGGGGCAGTGGAGAAGGAGATGACAGAGGATGAGATGGCTGGATGGCATCACCGACTTGTTGCATATGAGTTTGGGTGAACTCCAGGAGTTGGTGATGGACAGGGAGGCCTGGTGTGCTGCGATTCATGGGGTCGCAAAGAGTTGAACATGTCTGAGTGACTGAACTGAACTGAACTGAAGTGCTTAACTTTTTCCAACAAAGTGTATTTTGTCCTCCCAGACAGCATATGTGACAATAACTCATGGACAATGCATATTTCCTGGACAGGCCTCATGCAATCCCCAATCTGACAGTTTGAGACTCTCCCAGGAAGTCTGACAGTTAATAAATAAGATTCTTATTTTAAGCTTAAGTTCATTTTTTTAAATTTAAATTTATTTATTTTAATTGGAGGCTAATTACTTTACAATACTGTATTGGTTTTGCCATATATCAACATGAATCTGCCACCGGTGTACACGTGTTCCCAATCCTGAAACCCCTCCCACCTCCCTCCCCATACCATCCCTCTGGGTCAGTTAAGTTCAGTCACTCGGTCGTGTTCGACTTTTGTAACCTCATGAACCACAGCTCACCAGGCCTCCCTGTCCATCACCAACCCCCAGAGTCCACCCAAACCCATGTCCATTGAGTAGGTGATGCCATCCAATCATGTCATCCTCTGTCGTCCCCTTCTCCTCCTGCCCCCATTCTTTCCCGGAATCAGGGTCTTTTCAAATGAGCCAGCCCTTAGCATCAGGTGTGCAAAGTATTGGAGTTTCAGCTTCAACATCAGTCCTTCCAATGAACACCCAGGACTAATCTCCTTTAGGATGGACTGATTGGATCTCCTTGCAGTCCAAGGAACTCTCAAGAGTCTTCTCCAATACCACAGCTCAAAAGCATCAATTCTTTGATGCTCAGCTTTTCACAGTCCAACTCTCACATCCATACATGACCACTGGAAAAACCATAGCCTTGACTAGATGAACCTTTGTTGACAAAGTAGTGTCTCTGCATTTTAATATGCTGTCTAGGTTGGTCATAACTTCCCTTCCAAGGAGTATGCATCTTTTAATTTCATGACTGCAGTCACCATCTGCAGTGATTTTGGAACCCAAAAAAATAAAGTCAGCCAGTGTTTCCACTGTTTCCCCATCTATTTGCCATGAAGTGATGAGACCGGATGCCATCATTTTAGTTTTCTGAATGTTGAGCTTTAAGCCAGCTTTTTCACTCTCCTCTTCCACTTTCATCAGGGCAGCTCTGCAAATACATATCTGAACAAAGTCATCACAGCAGAGAATGGCTGAGCCTGAAATAATCTCAAAGACACCTCACCTCCCACCTTTACTTTACAAGGTTTCAGAGGTGTTTGGTGGTAGGACAGAGGACTTCCTGTCTCCCCCATAAGAGGTCTTTACACTTCATCATTTCATCTCAAATTTGTAGCTGAGTTTCTAGTCCTTTTCTTTCCTAAAATAAACACCTAAATACATGTATGGCTATTATTCATTTTTTTTAAATAAATTTAAAATGTCTTTTGAACTGCCCTCTTTGTATACCACCTCTTCACTTCTTTATTAAATCAGCTGCCAACATATTTGTGCTTCACCATCTCCCGGAGCTTGCTCAAACTCATGTCTATTGAGTCGGTGATGCCATCCAACCATCTCCTCCTCTGTCATCCCCTTCTCCTCCTGCCTTCAATCGTTACCAGCATTAGAATCTTTTCCAAGGAGTGGTTTCTTTGCATCAGGTGGTCAAAGATATTACCATCAAAAAACAAAAGGAAATTTCCCCCCAAAATTCTTACATGCACCCATTCTTGTTAGTTCAGAATGCAAAGAAATAATTTATCTCTTATACTGTTGGGTATCCCATTCATACCCACATATATTTATTATTAATATTACAGAACTTATGAATAAAATCAATAATTTATTTCATTAAACATTTATCATATTTACTTAGAAAAGGGTGCTGATATTCCCGAATAACTTTACATAGTAAAAATCTGTGGGCATCATCTCTAAAAATTGCAAATAAAGAAATAAACATTCTGAGATACCTAACTTGGAGATATCTCATTTGCCTAGGCCTCTGTATCTTTGAGATTTGGGTCCCTCACATGATTTTTGGTCTTAAAACATTCTGCTAAGTCATCTTAGGTTTGACCTTTTGATAAATGACAAACTGTGTGCTCTTCAATTCGATATCACCAGAGAAAAATGCTACAAAAATCTCAATATCAATTTCCTTGCTTTTGTCCCTGCATAAAAAAATTCTACCATGGCTTTTACTCCTGTTTTGCAAATTTAATTTCCTGTCGATACTTCCAAGTAGCCATCTAACCAGCCTGTCTTCTATTGATATTTACCCTTGTAACCTAGAACTCATAGATTTTTAGGAAAGTTTAGTAAAAAAAATAATACTTGGGAGAGCCCTTCAGTTTTCCATTCATTGTTTAGATAATATAAGGACTTTCCATTTAACTCATTTAGAATGAACACTGGAAGGAAATAGTTCAACTTTTGTTTGAAAAACGTAGGTACAAACAGGCAAAAGTCAGTAGGCAATCCCAAACTTTCTCTCTTAGTGTTCAAACTAGGAACTTCCCAACTCTTACTGTTATTTTGGGGATGGAATAGGATATGGTGGAGGTCGAGGGGGTCTTCAGATGGAGAAGAATGCTTTGAATATGAAACACCCACCTTCATTCTCTCCATAAGGTCTTCTTAGTTGGCACTCTAGCCTCATGAAGATCTTAAAAGTTAGGGCAAGAATCAAAAGCTCAATGCCAGGACTTTCTTGGTGGTCCAGTGGTTATGAATCTGCTTGCCAATGCAGGGTACGTGGGTTCAATCCCTAATCTGGGAAGATCCCACATGCTTCCTGGGGCAACTAAGCCCATGCACCACAGCTACTGAAACCTGTGTGCCCTAGAGCCTGTGCTCCACGAGAAGTCACCAAAATGAGAAGACACGCAACACAACTAGAAAGTAGCCCTTGCTCATTGCAACTAGAGAAAGCCCGTGTACAGCAACAAAGACCCAGCATAGTCAAATAAATAAATAAATTTTAAAATTTATATACTAAAAATAGCTCAGTGCCAACAGAAGCCAACCACATCACATAAGTATCTACATGTTATTTGAATATTGTTTACTGCCATGAAGGAATCTGCTCTTTCTCATTTTTTTCCCAACATATATGGCCCTCTGATGTACCTTTTTATTTGTTACCTTCGATAGAAACATAGATAAATAGCATTCTGCCATTTAAAAAGAGGTGGCAACTGACACCTACATTTCCAGTCCTCAGACTGGAAAACAAAAGGGAATTTTGGAGAGTATAGGGAAACAATCACCCAAAGGTGCAGCCAAGCCTGCATGGAGCTGAGTGTGGCCCTGTAGATGGTAGAGGACACCTGGGTTCTTAAAAAGAAAACAAACATTCAAATAGTTGTACAGAAACTCAATTTTTAATATTCAGTTCAGTCGCTCAGTAGTGTCTGATTCTTTGTGACCCCATGGACCGCAGCACGCCAGCCTTCTCTGTCCATCACCAACTCCCAGAGCCTACTCAAAGTCATGTCTATGGAGTCAGTGATGCCATCCAACCATCTCATACTCTGTCGTCCCCTTCTCCTCCCGCCTTCAATCTTTCTGAAGCATCAGGGTCTTTTCAAATGAGTCAGTTCTTCACATCAGGTGGCCAAAGTATTGAAGTTTCAGTTTCAGCATCCTTTCAATGAATATTCAGGACTGATTTCCTTTAGGATAGACTGGTTGGATCTTCTTGCAGTCCAAAGGACTCTCAAGAGTCTTCTCCAACACCACAGTTCAAAAGCATCAATTCTTCAGCACTCAGTTTTCTTAATGGTCCAACTCTCAGTTAAAAAAAAAAAAATCTACAATCACTGGAAACTATACAAAAACAAATGAAAAAAATAAACCCACATCTCTGAGCGATAGTCAGGGGCCAGAAGAATGAAAGTCCTTCCCTGTAGCATCTGACCTGATATTTAGAAATAGTTTTGATCACTTAGGATTTTCAAGCATCCAGGGTCATGATTCTAAACATATTCTGTTGCTATACTATAAAAATGGAGACAGAAGTTCAGTCCAAGTTTAAACTGACAGCTAAGCAGCTTTGGACATGTCTAGCACTGGGGTGAGTCTCACAAACAACTTTCTAACACATTTTTATACCCAAACCTGTATGACCCTGAGATAGAGGGTCATATGCTTCTATGGTCAAATAATGCCTTTGTTGTTGTTCAGTCTTTAAGTCGTGTCTCACCCTTTGGGGTGAGTTCATGCACCCCATGAACTATAGCATGACAGGGTTCCCTGTTCTTCACCATCTCCCAGAGCTTGCTCAAACCCATGTCCATTGAGTCAATGATGTCATCCAACCATCTTGTCTTCTCTTGTCCCCTTCTCCTTTTGCCCACAATTTTTCCCAGAATCAGGGTCTTTTCTAATGAGTCAGCTCTTTGCATCAGGTGGCCAAATTATTGGCACTTCAGCTTCAGCATCAGTCCTTCCAGTGAACATCCAGGTTGATTTCTTTAAGGATTGACTGGTTTGATCTCCTTGCTGTCCAAGGGACCCTCAAGAGTCTTCTCCAGCTCCAATTTGAAAGCATCAATTTTTTGGTGCTCAGTCTTCTCTATGGTCCAACTCTCCCATCTGTACATGACAACTGTGATTTCATTTTCTAAATATAGAGAAATTACTCCTCCCAACACAAATTAAAATATTACCTTTATCTTCATAATACTATACTCGTCATAAAGTAAGCTTCCACAGGTGACGTGGGTTCCAGTGAGTGCAGCATTTATAACCTCCTCACTCTCCACATGTTCATCTCAACAAAAATTCATTATATGCTTACTTTTTGTACAACATGGGCTTCCCAGGTGGCACTAGTGGTAAAGTATCTGCCTGCCAATGCAGGAGACACAAAAGATGCAGCTTCAGTCCCTGGGTTGGGAAGATTCCCTGCAGGAGGAATGGCAACCCACTCCAGTATACTTGTCTGGAAAACTCACTGAACATAGGAGCCTGGCAGCCTATGGTCCAGGGGCTGCAAAGACTTGGACACCACTGAGCAATTGAGCATATTTTGTATGACATATTACAAAAGTCATATATTCCTTTTAGGAAAATTTGAATATACTGGTAAGGGTAAAAAAAAAAAAATACTAGAAACCACCCATTATCTAAACACCCAAAGACCATCAACATTTTGAAGAAAGCCTTTTCATGCATACTGAAACTTGATGCCACTGCAGCTGTCAGGATTTTCAAATAAACCCTCTGATGACCTCTCTTTCCTTTTATTTACCTCTCCCCAAATCCTAGCCTTATCTGATGGTCCTCTAGCTTTTCAGTTCTGTGTATCTTTTAGCCATTTTTTATATATTTTAAAATGTGCTTTTGAAAGAGACACATGTACCCCAATGTTCATTGCAGCACTGTTTATAATAGCCAGGACATGGAAACAACCTAGATGTCCATCAGCAGATGAATGGATAAGAAAGCTGTGGTACATATACACAATGGAGTATTACTCAGCCGTTAAAAAGAATTCATTTGAATCAGTTCTGATGAGATGGATGAAACTGGAGCCAATTATACAGAGTGAAGTAAGCCAGAAAGAAAAACACCAATACAGTATACTAACACATATATATGGAATTTAGGAAGATGGCAATGACGACCCTGTATGCAAGACAGGAAAAAAGACACAGATGTGTATACCGGACTTTTGGACTCAGAGGGAGAGGGAGAGGGTGGGATGATTTGGGAGAATGGGAATTCTAACATGTATACTGTCATATAAGAATTGAATCGCCAGTCCATGTCTGATGTAGGGTGCAGCTTGCTTGGGGCTGGTGCATGGGGATGACCCAGAGAGATGTTGTGGGGAGGGAGGTGGGAGGGGGGTTCATGTTTGGGAACGCATATAAGAATTAAAGATTTTAAAATTTAAAAAAAATAAAAAATTTTTTTTAAAAATTAAAAAAATAATAAAAACAAACAAACCAAAAAAAAATGTGCTTATGGAAATGGGAGTCCCCCTCCCCCTTCAAAATGCTCAATTCTAGTATGTCCTGTCTTTTTACTTATTCACTGTGTGTGCTAAGTCACTTCAGTCATGTCCAACTGTTTGCCATCCCATGGACGGTAGCCCGCCAAGCTTCTCTGTCCATGGGATTCTACAGACAACAATACTGGAGTGGGTTGCCATGCCCTCCTCCTGGGGACCTTCCAGGCCCAGGGACTGAACCCACATCACTTATGTCTCCTGTGTTGGCAGGCTGGTATTTTACTGCTAGTTCCACCTACAGGAGATCAAAGTAAATACAGAATCAATAATTTAAAGTCATTTTAAGAGTCCAGCAATGCAATAACTGGCTATGGTGACACCCTACCACTGGGCCATATCCATGAGCTAACCAGGAAAATTAGGTCAACTTTTATTTTGATACCACTGTCCTCAGTGATAGCTACCCCATCTCGGTTTCCTCCCCAACTCCTGCCCAACCTTCCCCTCCCACCAGCTCCTGCCTCCAAGCAGCAAGAATCTCTCCAGGAATTCTAAAACTAGAACAGTACCTCCATCACCTCCAGACCCTCAACCCCCTAAAGTGGGCTTGAAACAGTGTGTGTGCCTAATAAGCTTGCTGATCAATTAAACGAATGTAGCTCTTCCTCGAAAACAGAGAAAGGATTCCAGTCTTTAAGATTTAATGAGTGCCACCTATCAGAATGGCTATGATTAAAAGGTCCACAAATAACAAATACTGGCAAGGGTGTGAAGACAAGGGAATCTTTTATACTGTTGGTGGGAATGTAAATTGGTAACAGTCACTATGGACAACAGTATAGAAATCCCTTAAAAAACTAAAAGGAGAGTTTCCACATGATCTTGCAATCCCACTCCTGAGCACATATCTGGAGAAAACTATAATTCAAAAGGATACATGCACCACAGTGGTCAAGCGTTATTTACAATAGTCAAGACATGCAAGCAACCTAAATATCCAACACAGATGAATGGATAAAGAAGATGGTACATATACACAATGGAATATTACTCAACCATAAAACAGAATGGCATGATGCCATTTGCACCAACATGGAAGGACCCAGAGATTATCATACTAAATGAAGTCAGAAAAAGAATGACAAATACTGTATGATATTACTTACATGTGGAATCTAAAATATGACACAAATGCACTAAACTATGAAACAGAAACAGATTCACAGACATAAAGAATAGACTTATGGTTGCCAAGGTATAGGAGGGTGGGGGAGGAATGGAGTGGGAGTTTGAGATTAGCAGATGCAAACTAGCATATACAAGATGGGTAAACAACAATCCTAGTGTATAGCACAGGGAACTACATTCAATCAATCATAATGGAAGAGAAAATGAAAAAGAATGTATTTAACAGAATAACTTTGTTGTACAGTAGAAATTAATACAATATTGTAAATAAGTTATATTTCAATAAAATAATTTTTAGAAAAGATTTGTGAGCTCTATTTTGAGTGAAATAAGATACCTTGGTGTAGAAGCATCTTGCTTTTCTCATAGATAAAATTCATCATCATCATCTCTTGCCTGGATTCTTACCAAGTCCTCCCTAATTCAGTCCTCCTGCTCCCATTCTTCCAGACATTTTCCACACAGGAGTCAGAATGATCTTCAAAAAATATACTAATAAATCCGATTAAGCTTAAGACCTTCATGACTTCCCATTGCAATAAAGATAAGATATAAACCCCTTATCATGGACTCCTTGTAAGTTTCTGAATTACTCAGCACATTCCAAGTACTTTCTTGCCTCGCAGGCTTTCCTCATTTATCTCCTGGGCTGGAATCCCCCTCCCCAGGCATGGTGCCATTCTTGCATGGCTGGCTCCTTCTCTCCCTTGAGAGCTCTGCTATGTCGCTTGGCTCAGAGAGATTCAGCTTGAACAGCTCTTTTCAAGTTAATTCCTCTCCCGTGTTTTCCCTGTGTCTGCACTCAATCAGGTTGTTTTGTAATTTTATCACAATTGGAAAGTGTCTGCTTCCCAGTTAATATTGTATTTTACATTTTCTCTTCCCCCTCAGATGTCATTATGTAGAGGGCAGGTCAGTCTTGGCCAGTGTCTCCTGAGTGTACATCAGAAACCCCAGTCCAGAGTAGGTACTCAGTGAATGTCTGGTAAATGAATGAACCAGCAGAGAGAACTGCTCTTCTGTCTGTCCTCATGGGCAAGGTCAGCCCAGCTGTCTGTGATTTGCAGTCAGACCTGCCTGGCAGGAGGGGAGCTAGGCACAGGGCACACTGTTACTTTCCCCAAGCCTAGTCATAACATTTTTGGAGATCTGGAGCAAGACTCCAAATTTAGAATCCAAAATCTCTGACGTGTTGGAATTCTATGCCCAAATGTGAAGGAAGGTGACATCTGGCTCGTGATTCCTAAACACCAGGGTGACCTTTTTCTCCCTTCTTTACCCTCAGCTCTATCTTATCATATGAGGAGGTACTTCAAATATCTTCCTAACAGCTTGGCCTGGCCACCGCTCAGCCTGGAGCTGTTGTTGCTGGGTTAGTCTCTCAGTCATGTCTGACTCTTTGTGACCCCATAGGCTGTAGCCCACCAAGATCCTCTGTCTGTGGAACTTTCCAGGCAAGAATACTGGAGTAGGTAGCCATTCCCTTCTCCATGGGATCTTCCCAACCCAGAGATCGAACCTGCGTCTCCTCTATTGCAGGCAGATTCTTCACCATCTGAGCCACCAGAAAGCCCTAGAGCTGTGCACACCAGCAATTCCATCTTCCCTCAAAGGAATGGGCTAGGAAAGAGGTCTAAGCAGGTCCTAGAACTGGCTCAGGGCTATTTGGCAGGGATATCTGAGTGGCCTAAATGGCAGAAGGGTGTGGGTTTTGGATGGACATGCCTCATTGACCTCACTGACTCCTCTTTCTATGGGTAGCGAGATATGGGAGGACAATCACAGAATCCTCTAAAGCAGAGATTTCAGGGGACAGATGGCTACTGCCCATATCTAAGGGCTATACTGGGCTTCTCTGGTGGCTCAGAGGTAAACAATCTTCCTGCCAATGCAGGAGATGCAGGAGACATGGGTTCAATCCCCAAGTTAGGAAGGTCCCCTGGAGGAGGAAATGGCAACTCACTCCAGTATTTTTGCCAGGAAAACCCCATGGACAGAGGAGCCTGGTGGGCTATAGTCTGTGGGGTCGCAAACAGTCAGATACGATTGAACAACTGAGCACGCACGTGCTCAAGGGTCATATTGCCTCTCTAAAGATGTATTGACATGGACATTGCCAAGAATAGGTTGAAAAGATATTTTGAGGCCAATTATAAAACATTAAGATATGCAGATGATGTCTCTAGGCACACTTGCCCTAATGCCTAAGTTTCACCCAGTGAAGCACAGGCTTGCCCATGTCATACCCTGAGTCCCACTGGCAGACATGCTGAACTCCGCAATGAAATCCAGCCACTGTCCCTATATCTCAGAGACACCAGAAGCTAAGTTCCTATTAATTTGAGGTTTGTCAGTCTTTCAGTGTTCACCAAGGAAGCTACTAGTGTCAACTCTCCAGAAGCTGTTCTTTCCAGATGATATTTTTTTTCAACTGGCGGATTAGTGTCAGATATCACCAACCAAATGCAAAGGATCCTCTAATACCTGAACTGACTTTTTTTTCCAGCTGGAAAAGTCTGTATACCTTTCAAGCAACTGATAGTCAGTATCCACCGACCTGCTAGAGAAATGACTTTCCACCAGTCACGCTGTGAAACACGAATCTTATTTATTAAACAATTATCAATCACCTGGTCGTTATGGCTGTTCGGGCACATAATGAACTCCTTACATATTCTACAATGTTTCTAAGACAGAATATATGTCAATGCAGCCTGGAGATGTTAGTAAAGTGCTCAAAATCCAAGAACCTAAAGTGAAGAAAGGAGAAAAGTTTGACTCTGAGATAAATTGAAGGGGAGAATCAAAACTGCCAAAGTAAGACTCCTTTTGAACATCACTCCACCTCAAAAACCACATACCTGCCCAATATCACGTACACCCCCCACACCTTAGCTCTGTCTCCTGACACTTGTCCCAGACTGCAAGTCACTAAGTCACTGAATTAAGGAGGTGGGATACAGGGCTTTAGCCTCTTTAGGTAGATCTTTTCCTAGCTGATATATTATCTTTGATATGATGGTAAATGGGATTTTTCCCCCTTAATTTCTCTCCTGATCTTTCATTGTTAGTGTATAGAGATGCTACAGATTTCTGTGTATTAATTTCATATCCTTCAACTTGAGAGGAATTGATGAACAAGGTGTGGTACATATATACAATGGAATATTAATCATAAAAAAGAATGACATAATGCCATTTGACCTAGGGATTATCACATTGAGTGAAGTCAGACAAATATCACATGATAGCACTTATATCACTAAAAAAATGATGCAAATAAACTTATTTACAAAATAGATTCACAAGCTTCAAAAACAAACTGGCTACCAGAGGGAACATAGGGTGGGCAGGATAAATTAGAAGGTTGGGATCAACATATATAAACTACTATATATAAAACAGATGATCATTAAGGACCTATTGTATAGCACAGGTAACTCTACTGAATGTTCTGCAATAATCTTTATGGAGAAAGAATCTGAATGTATGTATGTATATGTATAACTGGGTTTCCCTGATAGCTCAGCTGGTAAAGAATCCGCCAGCAATGAAGGAGACCCATTTGATTCCTGGGTGGGGAAGATCTGCTGGAGAAGGGATAGACTACCCACTCCAGTATTCTGGCCTGGAGAATTCCATGGACTGTATAGTCCCTGGAGTCACAAAGAGTCAGACACGACTGAGTGACTTTCACTTTCACTGCCTGAATCAGTTTGCTATACACCTGAAACTAGCACAACATTGTAAATCAACTATAGTGTGTGTTAGTGCCTCAGTCCTGTTTGACTCTTTGTGGCCCCGTGGACTGTACCCAGGCTGCTCTGTCCATAGGATTCTCCAGGCAAGAATACTGGAGTGGGTAGCCATTCCTTTCTCTAAGGGATCTTCCCAATCCAGGGATCAAACCCAGGTCTCTTGCATTGGGGCAGATTCTTTACAATCTGAGCCACAAGGGAATACCAACTATAATCCAATATAAAATAAAAAATTAAAAACAAAGATATAGAAAAGTTAGCTCTCATTTTATTCTATTCCTTTGTTTTGTGGACGACAAAAAAGACTCCAAAAAGGAAGGCATTTGTCTAAGGGTAAAATTCATCATCACAATCATCATCCTCATCACTATTAAAGCTGCTAAATTTTAACTGATAGTGTATTATCTATCAGACCATGTGCTAAGCACTCGATACTCATGATATCAATATGATATTGAACTGAGTCCACAGAGATGGGTTCTAGTCTTAAAAATAGCAGATGTAGGAGTAAATTCCATCTCTATAGTCTCAGTGTTCAGGCCTCTCATGGCTCTATTCACATTAATAGTGTCAATAAAGTGGCATTTAAAATGGATTTGTTGCCATTTTTGTTTTGTTTTTGATGGGGGTCCACATTTTGTGCTATGTAGCTACTAAATTCTATTTGTTTTATTTTACCTTATTCACAGTATTTTGTCCCAGTCTCTTGGATTTTCCAAAAACAAAACCTGTCATCAAAGTAACATACTATATACGCTGGGACTATTCAAAAGAATAGACCACAAGCTCTTCTGGCATTTCCTCATAAAGGAGTTCCATAGACACTGGTAACCCCGAAATTGACTAAGAAAAGTATTGTGTCTTTCCATGGAGGATCTAACAGGTATCTAGATGAACATATTCTGGTGTGTTTGTTTTTAAAAAAACAAAAAGTGAGTCAGCATGGCATTGTAGTTTCAATTTCTAGATGTCAGGAAATTTTGATTTCTTAGAAACAATGGACCTCAGAAGAAGTGCCCTAGATTATTAAAGAAAAGGTACTTTAAAAAACAAAACAAAAACATTTCTACCAGTGGTGAAATCTTATAGAAAACTGCAATACACTGAAATGACAACTGTGCTTACCTGGTTTTCACCAGTAGTGGCATGTATTCTTTTCTTTTCCCTTCCTTCCTTTTCTCTCTCTCCCTCCTTTTTTTTTTTTTCCTTCCACTCTCTCTAGTCCTCTCTTTCCCTCTCTCTTCTCTTCTTTCTAATGTCTTTCTGTGTAGAGTTTAAGAGTTTTAGAGCAGAAAGGATATGGAATACAAAGTGAGTAAGCCCAAGTTTGAATCACAGCTTGGCAGCTTTCTTACCATGAGACTTATAACCTCTATGAGCTTTTATTTATCTCTTTTCCTTCAAGATGTTTCTGTTAGGTTATTTGAAGACATTATGATGAGATAATGAGTGTCATGATGTGCCTGGTCACAGGTGAAGCTCCTTGGCTAAACTGATGTATTATGAGCATTTCCCATCACATCAGCTTGGAGATATAATTACATGTAGTGTTGCTACCCCATGAATATCTTCTCCTTGAAGGATATTTGCTGATTTATTTGGAGGAAAGAAATGCAATGTATCCATGATGCAAACTGCAATATCTCTCTCTTACCTAAAATATGTTCTTCTGGGAGAACCCCAAATTTATAATCTTATTTTCATTGAGCTCTTTGATGGAAATCCTGCTGGGACCTAAGCAAGAAAGCATCAAATACGAATAACACCCTGGCTGAAATCACAGACAAATGCTATGGAAACTGTGAGAACTTTTCATGTATCAATCAAATGTACTTTGTCTACCTGTATCTGAACATTGCAAACAAAGTAAGAGTTTCTATAAAAACTACATGCACAAACAAATAAAAATGAAATTCTTATTTGAAAAAGGTTTCTTTCTTTTGCAAAAATATTGTTCCTGCTATTTTTTTAAGCTCTCCTAAGTACACGCTAGTAAAGTGACGCCCAAAATTCTCCAAGCCAGGCTTCAGCAATACATGAACCATGAACTTCCAGATGCTCAAGCTGGTTTTACAAAAGGCAGAGGAACAAGAGATCAAATTGCCAACATCCGCTGATCATTGAAAAAGCAAGAGAGTTCTGGAAAAACATCTACTTCTGCTTCATTGACTATGCCAAAGCCTTTGATTGTGTGGATCACAAGAAACTGTGGAAAATTCTGAAAGAGATGGGAATACCAGACCACCTGACCTGCCTCTTGAGAAACCTATATGCAGGTCAGGAAGCAACAGTTAGAACTGGACATGGAACAACAGACTGCTTCCAAATAGAAAAAGGAGTACGTCAAGGCTGTATATTGTCACTGTGCTTATATAGCTTATATGCAGAGTACATCATGAGAAACTCTGGGCTGGTGGAAGCACAAGCTGGAATCAAGATTGCCAGAGAAATATCAATAACCTCAGATATGCAGATGACACCACCCTTAGGGCAGAAAGTGAAGAGGAACTAAAGAGCCTCTTGGTGAAAGTGAAAGAGGAGAGTGAAAAAGTTGGCTTAAAGCTCAACATTCAGAAAATGAAGATCATGGCATCTGGTACCATCACTTCATGGTAAAGAGATGGTGAAACAGTGGAAACAGTGGCTGACTTTATGTTTTTGAGCTCCAAAATCACTGCAGATGGTGATTGCAGCCATGAAATTAAAAGATGCTTACTCCTTGGAAGGAAAGTTATGACCAACCTAGATAGTATATTCAAAAGCAAAGACATTACTTTGCCAACAAAGGTTGGTCTAGTCAGGGCTATGGTTTTTCCAGTGGTTATGTATGGGTGTGAGAGTTGAACTGTGAAGAAAGCTGAGCGGTGAAGAATTGATCCTTTTGAACTATGGTGTTGAAGAAGACTCTTGAGAGTCCCTTGAACTGCAAGGAGATCCAACCAATCCATCTAAAAGAGATCAGTCCTGGGTGTTCATTGGAGGGACTGATGCTAAAGCTGAAATTCCAATACTTTGGCCACCTCATGCGAAGAGCTGACTCATTGGAAAAGTCCCCGATGCTGGGAGGGACTGTGGGCAGGAGGAGAAGGTGACAACAGAGGATGAGGTGGCTGGATGGCATCACTGACTCAATGGACATGAGTTTGAGTAAACTCTTGCAGTTGGTGATGGACAGGGAGGCCTGGCGTGCTGCGATTCATGGGGTCCAAAGAATCGGACATGACTAAGTGACTGAACTGAACTGAACTGAAGAACATTTTAAGTTACTTAATTTGTTTAAACAATATACTTTGCCAGTTACCCATGATCCATAACTTTCCAGGAATGCAGACATAATACACATTTACTTAATTCATTAACATTATTCATTTATAAAATTAAGGAAGAAAAAAATGAAAAAAAATAGAATGACAAAATCTGTATTCTTGGTGTTGCTTGGGAGACAGGCATAATTTATTTTCAGTACATCTGCCCCTTTTCTCTGGGCATTTTATTTGGATGGAAAGCTCTCTGTAAATCACTTCAATAAAGACTAAATAACTCCCTCTAGCAAGACTCAGATTTCTATTACTTTATACACTGGAACACCGATGAGTTTTCCAAATCAATATTACAATAGAAACGTGGCAATTACAATATAAGGCACAGAGGAAGAACACATAAGAAGTTTCTTTCTTATTCTATTTTTGGAGGAAAGGGCAGGCAGGAGTAACAGCGGAAATAAAACATGCACAGATTTGGCAGAAGAGCTGCAGGTGACTTGGGGTCTTCCAAGCTAATGATGAAAACACAGCTCTAAATAACCACATAAGATACGTTATTAATATTTCATATTAGAAGGAAGGTGCCTACTTCATTTTCAGATAAAGAAAATAAAAACCATCAAACCATACTGGAAAAGAACATAACATTCAGGAACACATTAGTGAAGGTTTGGGCTTATTAAACAAATGAAAAGCTCCTTCTAATGGTATCGTAAAATGAAAATTAAATTACAAAAATGAAATTTTGTGGTTTAATATCTTTTCTAAATCCCCTATTTAAAAGAAATAAAGAAATTAGGCAAATGGGAGGGAGACCTTGGGGGAGAGAAAGAGGAAGGAGAAAATGACTCTTTTCTTCTCAGATTCTCAGATCTCTATGTAGGGCCATAGGGCTCTGTGGACCAAGTACAGCAGCTAATCTGAAAGTTTGAGAGCAGTATCTGAAGGGAGTAAAGGATCCTTTCTGTCAGCCTTCTTTGAGCCTTCCAAAGTACTCAAAGAGATACCTGCTCCTGGCAATAAGTGCTAAATTTCTTTGCATGCATGCATGCTAAGCCATTTCAGTCATGTCTAACTCTTTGCAACTCCATAGACTGTGGCCCGCAGGCTCCTTTGTCCATAGGGATTCTCCAGACAAGAATACTGGAGTGGGTTGCCATGCTTTCTTCCAGGACATCTTCCCAACCCAAGGACTGAACCAGTCTCTTACATCTCCTGCATTGGCAGGTGGGTTCTTTAACACTAGCACCACCTGGGAAGCCTGCCAAATTTCTTTAACCTATAGTAATTGACATATTTTTTTTTCCAGTCCCCAATTTGTAGTGATTCTATAATTCAGTGGTCCACAACCTTTTGGCACCAGGGACTGTGGAAGATAATTTTTCCATGGACTGTGGGGAGGGGGTGGGTTGTTTAGGGATGATTCAAGTGAATTACATTTATTGTGCACTTTATTTCTATTATTACTACATCAGCTCCATCTCTGGTCTCAGGAATTAAATCCTGGAGGTTAGAGACCCCTGAAATTGACAATACCATAGGAGGGAATCATCACACCAATAAACACTGACTACACCATCATTAAATTTGAACAATGCAATTAGAATATTATTCAAAAGTATATGTGTTAAGACCATACCCCTCCACCACAAAACACATATATTTATATAATATCTATATGGTTTATGCTATCATACGTGGATCACTGTGATTGGTACTATGGCTGAGAGGAATTCACCCATCCAACCAATATCTGTTGAGAGCAAATTTGATTTTAGGCACCAGGGTTCAATAGTAAACAGTTTCCAACAAGGTTGCTTAAGAAACAATAACTCAAAGTGCTGTTTTAAATAGCTCTCATCCCAAGGGATTAAGGTGGAGGAAGGCATAGACTTTTTGACAAATAATTAAAATGGAGTGAAATGAGTATTTAGGAAGATCTGTGCGATGGATCTGGGGCGGGGTTGGGGGGGGAGGGGGGCGGTATAAAACAGAGTAGTTAAGAGTGAAGACTCTGGAACCAGAATACCTGGTCACCAACCCCAGCTCTGCTAACTGAACAATGGCTAAGTCAATCAACTTGTCTGTGCTTCAGTTTCTTCATCTGTGATGTGGAATTTATGCTAGTACCTTCTTCATATGCTTAAATGAATTAAAGTTAGTAAAGTTTTAAACAGCAACTGGAATGTAGGAAATAACTATGTAAATATTTGCTATGTAAACAAGGTGACATACTAAGGTAATATAAGAGCATTGTGCATGCCAAGGTGGCATGAGAGGGACTAAAGGCATAAGTAAGGACTTCTCTGGTGGTCCAGTGGCTAAGACACCACACTCCCAATGCAGGGTGCCGGGGTTCAACCCCTGGTCAAGGAACTAGAGTCTACATGCTGCAATTAAGACCTAGCACAGCTAAATAAATTGTTTTTAAAAAATTAAGCTTTATAAAAATAATAAAGAGCAAAAAATTAAAGGATAAGTTTCTAGAAAATACTGAAATGTCAGAAAACATTGCAGACACTACTTATTTTACCTTTTTTTTAAGTCCAGATCTGTCTGTCCTCATTTGATAGTGAGGAAACAAGTCCAGAGATCTTAATAGAGGGGATTCAATTAACAGGACAAGAGAAACTCCTAGAAAAAGAGAATTACTTCAAATATCTGACCACAACTAGAATTTATCCTTTCCATTCCTTGAATCACTTTTAACCCAACATCTGATCTCCCATGGACAATCTATTGCTGTGATGAAAAAGTTGAGCATTGGTAAGTGCTTTAGTTTTAACATCATTGTCAAAACCCAAGGTTGGGGTCCAGTAGGTTGAAGAAGGTTCCTACTTATAGTTCATACAGGACAGATAGAAGCTTCTTTCATCATGGTTCAGGCTGGAGCTGCTGGAGTGAGATCAGGAAGGATTCTGGGAGGGCTACACTAATGCCTCATGATTCAGCAGGGAGAGAAAAGGCATTGATGTTAGTTTAAGAACAGAACAAAAGTAAGCCTCTTGGGTTGAAAGATGAAAAAATATGAAGGAGGTTCCCAGAATCATGAAAGGGAGGGGCAGAGGGAAGAGAGAGGAATGAGGAGGCTGAAGGGGAAATGGGAATGGGACTTGATCGCTAAACTCCTGGGCATTTGAGCAGCCAGTCCCTAAAATTATAACTTAACAGTCATTTGTATTTTGAGACAGTGGGGAAAATAATGGCTTCCAGCTTCTCCACTTATGAGCAATGTGTCTTGGGGAAAATCATTTATCCTTTAGGTAAAATGTCTAAAAAATACATGAGGATTTCCCTGACAGTCCAGTGGTTAAGACTCTGTTTTCCAATGCAGTGGGCATGGATTCAATCCCTGGTCGGGGAACTAAGATCCTACATACCACGCAGTAAGCCAAAAAAAATAAAAAATAATAATGCCTAGAAAATACATACTGGATATATACAAATACATACTCGATAAATGTTTATTTTCTTCTTTTGGAGCTTAGTTCATTGACTGTAAAACAGGAATACTAAGCTCTATTTCATGGTACTATTACTGCAATTAAATTCAGTGCCACTGAAAGTTTCCATCACAAACATCATAGAGTGGAACCAGAATTCATGTCTCTTGTTACCCAAGTCTGGATTATCCATCTGCAGGCATTGTTGCTCATGAGGGCTGTCTGAACATGAAAAACCCCTAAAAGTTCTAAAGAGATTAGACATAATATCTCTAGGATGAAAAAAATGAGATTGAACACAAGCCAAATGGCTTCCTCCCTGGTCTCTATAACCCATTTAAGAGCTATTTCACTTTCACTTTAACTAATCTAAGACTTTTTTATAAACTGCTTGAAAAATTACTTACACCTCAGATGCACAAAGTTCTTGTAATAATAGACAAAGGAATTAAGAGATGGTTCTGGTGAGCGTTAAGTGGGTGGTTTTATTTTTATTTTCCCCTATTTACACCCCTGTTATTGAATAAAGAAGTGAAGAAATCATGAACTTAAAAGGAACATAAGATAAAGCAACAGCTGAAGGGACCATTGGAGAGATGATGAACTGAACAGCACATTTGTTGGAGGGCATCTAGTAAACAGTGGTATGAAAAAGTACTGGAAAAGAGGTCAGAGATGGAGGCATAAACCATCAGGTGAGTATCACTTCCCAGGTGGCTCAGTGGTAAAGAATCTGCCTGCCAAGCAACAGACTCAAGTTTGATCCCTGAATCAGGAAGGTTCCCTGGAGAAGGAAATGGCAACCCACTCCAGTCTTCTTGCTTGGAAAATACCATGGACAGAGAAGCCCGGCAGGCTACAGTCCATGGGGTTGCAAAGAGTGGGACACAATATAGCAACTAAACAACCACAAAAGCATCGCTTTGCAGGGTCTGAGAGAATCTGGTACAGGAGCCATAGAATCTGGAATAATTAGTGCACCAGCTAAATGGAAAGGAAAAATGAAATGGTGATTTCAGGAGAGAGGTCAAACACTCCTCCCAGAAATAAACTATAAAAGATTCAAGAAAAACTAGGGTGAAGAAGGTAGGATGGAAATGTTATAAAAAGGTGAAATTGTGACTCCAGGACAAGAAATTAGACTGAATACAGAAGACACGCTGTTGAGGATAAAATCCAAAGAATGTATGTACTTTAGTTCCTGGATACCTGCCACTCATGTCTTCAACTAGGAAAATCGCTCTCAAGATTAGTAGTGACTTTTTAGGTTGACAACCCGGCAGCTCTTTATTCATTAAAAAATAAAATAAAAAAGTAAAAGAAAATAAAAATAAGAGAGACAGACAACTGCACCTAGATGAAACTGACATCAATTGAAAAATCTAATGACTAATCCAGTCTTGATTATTCCCCAAAATCAAATGAGAAATTGATGTTTCCCATAACAGACATAATTCAAGAAATAGAGGCTTAAACACATATCAATACCTGTACAATTTCAAAATCAATCATTGTAGCCCGAGTAGACACTCCATTTGCAACTTTCAGACTCCCTCAAATGAAGCCACATAATGCTTCAACATAAAATATATTCGAAGCCAGAAAGTGCTGAGTTCAAATCTCACCTTGGCCATATACCAGCAGGTATGTGTGTGCTAAATCACTTCAGTCATGT
This sequence comes from Capra hircus, assembly GCF_001704415.2. NCBI lineage: Eukaryota > Metazoa > Chordata > Mammalia > Artiodactyla > Bovidae > Capra > Capra hircus. The sequence goes on from NC_030818.1 coordinate 54,617,740, forward strand.
CCAGCTCTTTGCAATCCTATGAACTGTAGCCTGCCAGGCTCCTCTGTCCATGGGATTCTCCAGGCAAGAATAGTGGAGTGGGTTGCCATGCCCTCCTGCAGGGGATCTTCCCAACCCAGAGACTGAACCTCTCTCTCTTACATCTTCTGCATTGGCAGGCAGGTTCTTTACCACTAGCACCATCAGGTACAGGCTTAGAAAACTATCTGTGCCAGCCTGAGACACATTTTCCTCAATAATAAGACAAAATGAATTTGCAAAGATTCCCATCTCCCAGGCTTGCTTTCCTAAGGCACCTATGTGAGTTGCAAATACAAAATAAGTTGACTGATTCTTAAACAACAATGGCAATGCCACCAAACCTTTTTATGGAACAGTGGATGGTGTTCTTACAAAGTAGATCCCCAGGAAGGCTATGCACAAAACTTAACCAACCATACTGACTATAGTCTCAGCTCAAGTCCCTCTTCCGGAACAGCTGTAAGAGCATAGGGGACATTTCTTTGATTATTCACAAAAGTGGAAAATATCCTTCTTCTGAGGGGGATAGGGGGGTTGACTTCTGGAAAAAGTCAGCATCATTTGGATCCAAGTCTGATGACTAAGATCTAACTGAAGTGTAACTACAAAGCAGTGAGACTGATTTTATCCTGTGACTCATAATCTAGTTCAGAAGACATTTTCTAAAGGTTTTGGATCTATCAAAATAAAAGCACCAGAACATGAAGATAGTGTTACAGGAACATTTATCTCACCACTGAATGGAGAGGCAAAAATTATTGCTTGTGTGCCAACAAAGGAATGGCTGAAAAACTCACATTATAACTCTACCATTACAGATTATGTAGCTACCAAATAGAACGAGTTAGAAAAGTCTTTCTTAAAGGATGTCCTAAGAACTTGTTAGAAATGCAAATTCTTGGGCCCCCCTCCAGATCTACTGAATCAGAAATTCTGTAGGATGAGGCCCAATCCATCTGTATTTTAGTAAGTCCTCCAGGTCAGCCTGATGCTTGCTAAAGTTTGAGAAATACCAAGTTAGGGAGATGTCCTTAAATTACCTAGAATATGAATGTTCTAGATCTGTAAAGTAAGAGAAGCAAATTGCAAGCCAATAAATAACATTTATAGTAAACAAAACTTGTGTGTGTGTGTGTGTGTGTGTGTGTGTGTGCAGAATAAAAGATGTGGTAGATTATTTGCCAAACTCTTAAAATAAAACTTATAGTGGTGGCATGAAGACAGATGGATAAAGGGTACTGGGGTCAGGGGAGAGAGATAGAGAAAGATAGAGGGAGGAAGGGGGAGAGGTATGGAGAGAAAGAGAGAGACAGAGAGAGAGGAATATAGATATATATCTCGTACACAGTATATATAGAAGGATAGGCTTACTAACTGCTTTCTCATACTCTGGTTTTACCTAAAGCCAAACTTGCATTCCTTTTGAATCCTTTACTCTTTTGTGAGTCCTAACAGTTTATTTTTCTTCCAGAAGCCTCATGCTAAGATCTCAAAAGCACTGCCTGTGAGTGTGTGCATAAAAATGAACAAGATATAGATGTACTTAATATGTGTTATAATTATCCAAAGACCATGGAAAGGTCTGCTCACTAAGTGACTGTCAATCAAGATTAAGGATAATATGTGCTGGTTTCTGCATTTCCAAAGAAAGGCAGGCCATGGGTTGACAGCAGTTTGCCAGGAGGACCCATTTCACAAAGAATTTTTTTTTTTTCCTATGGGCAAAATATAAAGAAGTTAACTGAGCTTAAATTAGCCTCCTTAATGGAGTCAGACCTGACTTATCCATAAAGTCTTAACCAAGTTAAGTTGTGAAGAAGTAATTTGCATTCAAAGCTTTGATGTTATAGTTCCCAGGGAGGTTTGAGCATTTCCGAAGTTAAGCTTGGGCAGAGAAAATCCCTGTGAGTCTTGGAGCAGCACATAGGATCACCCAATCCTCCAGCACACTGGCACTATATGGATGCCCCAAGTCTCTGCCTGCTCAACCAGCTCTCACACATTGACTTTGGGTGTTTATTCAGGTCTGCAAAGATTTAAGTACCCTTCTGTAGGAATTGAGAGATGTCTCTTATGGGAGTCAGAACAAGGTGACAAGAGGAAGTCAGTAGAGCATACCTAAAGCAGATTCTGTTCCTATAAAAAAGAAGGTGATTGTTAAAAGCATTGAAAAGCAGGAGGAGGGCTTCCCTGGTGGCTCAGTGGTAAAGAATTCTCCTAACAATGCAGGAGACACCGGCTAGATCCCTGATCTGCAAAGATCCCCTTAGTTGCCTTGGAGCAACTAAGCCTATGTTCTAGAGCCCAGGATCCACAACTACTGAGCCCACATGCTGCAACTACTGAAGCCCGCACACCCTAGAGACCCTGCTCCACAACATGAGAAGCCACCACAACGAGAAGCCCGTTCACTGCAACCAGAAAGTAGCCCCTGCTCCCCACAACTAAAGAAAAGACGGTGCAGCAATGAAGACCCAGCACAACCAAAAATAAATTTAAAAAATTATATGTTAAAAAAGGAAAGGGGAAGGAAAAGGAAGCAAGATCAAGTATAGGTCTGTGTGGGGTGTCCTGGCAGAGATGGGGTACATACTAGATTAGGAGCTCTAGCACTTAGCAAGGAAGTGGGGGGAAGCTTCCACTTATCAACAATCTTCCTGAACTCTTCCATTTTTTGCAGGACATTTCTTCCCTGGCTTCTGTCTGAGGCCACATCCGCTGAAATCCTCTTAGGATTAGCAGTTACTGTCCCTTTCTTACTGACATTTTTTAAAATGTACATTAATTCTTTAACACCCCAGGTTTTAATTTCTCATCCATGACTTCTTACTTAATCAAATGTGAGAATGATCTATGGCCTTTTTGGCCGATTAGCCCTCCCACAATAGCACACAACATGGTAGGTATTTCAGTAGTTATCAGCCCTGGTAGCATGTTAGAAGCATCTTTTTAAAATGCCAATCCAAGACCCCACCTTGGACCAAGTCCATCAGAATTGTTGGGAGAAGGGATGAAGAGAGTAGGGGAGAAGGCCTGGTCATTTGCAATTCTTTTAAGCTTTCAGAAGAGTATAATATAAACCCAAGATAGACAACTACTATATGAACCAGCTATTATCTAAGTCGCCAGGGGGAATATTAGAGCTTCCCAGCATGTGGTTGACAGAGGTGAACTTCAAGGTCCTTTAAAAACAGGAGAAGGGTCACTGCTTTTTCAGAAAGCAGTTGGTTACAGAAATGATTTTTTCACAAATAGCAGTGGAAAGGCTTCTTCAAGGTTAAAGAGAAAGACTTTTGCAAAATGAATAAAAAACTGAGCCCTCTATCTGGGCAATTCCAACCAACAAAACATAAATATAAATATGTATTTTGTAGTTATATCAATAGTCTAATATTTTGGAGAACCTTAATTTTTTTATATGTGTATTCTTTATTATCTCAAGAGTCCAGAAAATCAATTCTATAATTTGACACAATCTACTTTTTAAACTTTCCTTAACTCCTCCAACTACGACTAAATTAGGCTCCAATAGTCCACATGTGATTTACAGACCCTGAGTCATATTAACTACATCACTCTGAATAATTGAAGTATCCAATTTTTCCAAACAAACCCTCAGTGCTAACCAGAAGCAACTCATCAACTGGCCTAAATAGAATTACCCTAAATATTTCTAAGAAAATAAAATGAAAGCTTATTTATGTCTCTAAAGACTTAAAATGAAGTTAGACAAAATATATAATCCATTTCTACGGCTGCTATTCCTGAGTCCCTTGGCACTTACACAGAGAAAGAAAGAGTTTCCTTCTTACACTCCTTACATGCAGCCAAATGTTGATTCTAGAAGGAAATATAGGGTGAGGGAGGCAAGAGAGGAGAGCTTCTCTGAGCTGAAAAGGTTAAGGAGGTCCCTTTTCATGTTTTCAAAACAGACCACCTCTTTAGAACTTTCTTCAGTTCAGTTCAGTCATTCAGTCATGTCCGACTCTTTGTGACCCCATGAATCGCAGCATGCCAGGCCTCCCTGTCCATCACCAACTCCCAGAGTTCACTCAGACTCACACCCATCGAGTCAGTGATGCCATCCAGCCATCTCATCCTCTGTCGTCCCTTTCTCCTCCTGCCCCCAATCGCTCCCAGCATCAGAGTCTTTTCCAATGAGTCAACTCTTCGCATGAGGTGGCCAAAGTATTGGAGTTTCAGCTTTAGCATCATTTGTTCTAAAGAACACCCAGGACTGATCTCCTTCAGAATGGATTGGTTGGATCTCCTTGCAGTTCAAGGGACTCTCAAGAGCCTTCTCCAACACCACAGTTCAAAAGCATCAATTCTTTGGCACTCAGCCTTCTTAACAGTCCAACTCTCACATCCATACATGACTACTGGAAAAACCATAGCCTTGATTAGATAGACCTTTGTTGGCAAAGTAATGTCTCTGCTTTTGAATATGCTACCTAGGTTGGTCATAACTTTCCTTCCAAGGAGTAAGCATCTTTTAATATCATGGCTGCAATCACCATCTGCAGTGATTTTGGAGCAGGAGGCAAAGGAATTGGGAGGGTTCCTGACTTTTAAACAAAAACAATGAAATAAAATCTTAGGGAGCAGAAAACTAACCATGGGAGAAAAGGAGGGGTAATAAATATTAAACACTTTCAAAAAATTAACACTTCCCACACATGAAGGTTTATTCTCAAGAGAAAAGAAGATGATACAATCTACTGTGTTTGTATTCATCCGTCCTGTGTTTACCCTGATTCTACTATGTGAAGAGCCTTGGGAAAGATACAAGGATAGGTCTGGAAGGGGAATTCTGGGGAAAAGTTGGGACTTAGGAAAAACCATGTATACAGGGTTATTACTATCTTTCTAAATTCCATAGAGGAGAGTGAAAAAGTTGACTTAAAGCTCAACGTTCAGAAAACGAAGATCATGGCATCCAGTCCCATCACTTCATGGGAAATAGATGGGGAAACAGTGTCAGACTTTATTTTTGGGGGCTCCAAAATCACTGCAGATGGTGACTGCAGCCATGAAATTAAAAGATGCTTACTCCTTGGAAGAAAAGTTATGACCAACCTAGATAGTATATTCAAAAGCAGAGACATCACTTTGCCAACTAAAGTCCATCTAGTCAAGGCTATGGTTTTTCCAGTAGTCATGTATGGATGTGAGAGTTGGACTGTGAAGAAGGCTGAGCACCGAAGAATCGATGCTTTTGAACTGTGGTGTTGGACAAGACTCTTGAGAGTCCCTTGGACTGCAAGGAGATCCAACCAGTCCATTCTGAAGGAGATCAGCCCTGGGTGTTCTTTAGAACGAATGATGCTAAAGCTGAAACTCCAATACTTTGGCCACCTCATGCGAAGAGTTGACTCATTGGAAAAGACTCTGATGCTGGGAGCGATTGGGGGCAGGAGGAGAAAGGGACGACAGAGGATGAGATGGCTGGATGGCATCACTGACTCGATGGGTGTGAGTCTGAGTGAACTCTGGGAGTTGGTGATGGACAGGGAGGCCTGGCATGCTGCGATTCATGGGGTCGCAGAGTTGGACAAGACTGAGCAACTGAACTGATACTGTATTGGTGTATGCGAGACAGCAAAAGAGAAACAGATGTATAGAACAGTCTTCTGGTCTCTGTGGGAGAGGGAGAGGGTGGGATGATTTGGGAGAATGGCATTGAAACATCTATAGTATCATATATGAAACAAATCGCCAGTCCAGTTTTGGTGCATGATACTGGATGCTTGGGGCTGGTGCACTGGGAAAACCCAGAGGGATGGTACACGGAGGGAGGAGGGAAGGGGGTTCAGGATGGGGAACACATGTATACCTGTGGTGGATTCATGTTGATGTATGGCAAAACCAATACAATATTGTAAAGTAACTAACCTCCAATTTAAATAAATAAATTTATATTTTTAAAAAAGAAAAAAGATGTAAACAGTTGGAATTTTTTCCACTATCAGTAAAATTAGTACTAATATTAAAGATAAATATTAATATAAATATTATGTACTTATGTGCCTGTATTGTACTAAAAAAGCTTTCCCACCCATTTTCTCATCAAATTTCCTCAGGCACCTATTATCTATTATCTCTTCCCATTTTATAATTAAGGAAACTTAGGCTCAAAGTGTTTAAGTACCTTGTCTGAAGCCATCCAGCTACAATTACTTGCCTGAGTTTCCAAAGGTCTAAACTCTGAATATAGTTTTAAACACTTTGTTGTTTTTGTTCAGTCACTAAGTTATATCCAACTCTTTGCAACCCAATGGACTGTAGCACACCAGGCTTCCCTCTCCTTAACTGTCTCCTGGAGTTTGCTCAAACTCATGTCCACTGAGTCTATTAGATTATTATCTAACCGTCAAATCCTCTGTTACCCTCTTCTTTTGCCCTCAGTCTTTCCCAGCATCAGGGTCTTTTCCAATGAGTTGGCTCTTAGTATCAGGGAGTTAAAGTATTGGAGCTTCAACTTCAGCATCAGTCCTTCCAGTGAATATTCAAGGTTGATTTCCTTTAGGACTACTGATTTTGTTAAACACATAACTGTTTTTAATTGTTTGTAAGATACTGAGAACCGAGAGATAATTTTACAGTGGCAATGTAAACAGCTTTGCTAAATTACACGATGTACATTTCAGTTGAACATCATACAAAGTGTCCTTGCTCTGGGTTCTAAAGCACTGGTGGGCTCCCTCCAGTGCCCCCATCTCTGCCCACATGACTGAGGTCACATAAGTCTGGATATTGCTGGTGATCCCTGGATGGCATTCCCTGCAGAACTCACAGAACCTACAGCCATCCTGGATAATCCAAAGTCCAGGGGATTCTAAAGGGAGAGCCCCCACCCCAATAAAACACCAAATAATTTATTATTACACATAGGACCTCAGTCTACAACCCAGAGCGGGGCAGAATGTCTCCACTGGCTCAGGTGTTCAGCTTCCGGCCTAGAGACTAGAAACTCAGTGCTCACATCACTTATCTTTGGAGATAAGGAACCATCTTTCCAATTAAAATCTTCATAGCCTTCAGGAAAATTATATATAAATACAAAAAATTGACTTCTTACATAATAAGCATTGCATAGTAGAAACAGCTGTAAGAAATTATTGAGCTAGCTTGTTTAAGTTCACTTCTGAAGTTCTCTTTACAGCCAGGTGACCTTCCACACAGGACTCTGGGCCTCAGATAAAGAAAAGTTTATTTTATTGATTAAAGGCATCAGTGTCCTTAGGACTAGACCTGGCACACAGTAATCATGAGACCAAGAAATTCCTCCCCCGCTTGTCTAACATTTTGCTATCGGAGAGCCTGTGCTCAGTGTAAAGTACCGGTTGTCTCCTTCAGTTCCCATTTACAATCCAAAGATCACATGGACAGTATGCACTGGCCACCATCACTTCAGTGTGAATGAGTCTCTCATATTGTTTCCTTCACTTTAAGGCAGAAAGCATCAGTCAGCGTATACTTTCCCCCACACATGGAAGACAGGGAAGAGGAGCTACAGATACACAAGGTAAAGTGGGCTGAAGGGATGGAACCCACAGTTCCACTCATCTTCAGTACTATGGAGACCTAATGCCCTTAAGATCCAGAGGCTGACTTCACATCTGTCTTGATCTTTCCAACAAAATAGTAATAGTAGTAGTATTAGTTGCTCAGTTGTATCTAATTCTTTGAGACTGCATGGACTGTAGCTCGCCAGGCTCCTCTGTCCATGGAATTCTCCAGGCAAGAATATTGGAATGTGTTGTCATGTCCTTCTCCAGGGGAATCTTCCCAACCCAGGCATCGAAGCCTGGTCTCCTGTAGTGGCAGGTGGATTGTTTACCATCAGAACCACCAGGGGAAGCCCTTTCAAACAAAATAGTTTTTGCTAAATCTGCTTCCTGTGCTATTGGTTCCACAATGTCCTTCCTAATCATCCACATGAAAAGATGGCCCTAGGGGACTTCCCTGGTAGTCCAGAGTTTAAGACTCTGCACTTCTAATCCAGGGCTTTAATCCCTGGTTGGGAAACTAAGATCCCACATGTTCCAGGAATGCAGCCAAAAAAAAAAAAAAGAGAGAGAGAGAGATGGTGTTTGTGTGCAGCCCATTCTACCTTGTAATTACTAACTGGGATATAGTTCCTCTTTACATCTTCACTGCTGCCTCTACACCAGTGGCCCGACTCTAGATGGACATTAAGAATATTGATTACATGGTTGTGGTTTTCTGATTTCATGTATAGGGGTAAGAAGCCTGCTTCATAAACCCCAGGCATCTCATCACTCCACCTAACCATTTTGCCATCCATTTGCCAGGTCTGGCAGCCAGTGAGCTGAAACAGAGCACTCACTGATCTGGAAGAAAAGGATGTATCTTTTGACCAAGTTCTGCTGTTCATAAGGGATGTGGCCTCTGCTCATGCTCCCTTTCCTAAGCCTCTGGGCCCTCATTTGTGAAAAGAGGGAGCAGAGCTCCAATGGACTCCAGGCCCCCTTCCAGCATGAACATCCTTTGATTAGATTTTACAGTTCTCCTCTTTTCCTTCTGACCTCTGGCTCCAGAGCTTCCGACGGCTAACCCATCATCAGAGAGGTTAGCACAACTGCCTGCCTGCCCACTGACCAATCTGTGCTCTGGGCAGAGGCTCTGAGGGAGGTTGATGCTGATCAAATGCCCAAGGCTGGCCCTGAGCCACATGTCAGCTCATCACACTGTCTTAGGGGCTGCAGATGGAGACAGGGGAGATGGAGGATGCTATGCACTGCCCAGAAGAGCTAATAAGCAGGGCCCAGGGCCCAGGGTGCTTGCCCCCAGTCAGTCTCAGTCGATTCTCCTCATCTGCTCCTTAATTTCCCAGGCAGAATCAAAGTACCCAATCTCTGAGTTAAATAGGGCTTAAAAGAACCCCACACATTTGAATATCTCCAATGGTAAGGGATTTGTGAATAATGATATTAAGTAGATGATTATTACCAAGTGCCAGGCACATACTGTCTCCTTTAATCTGCCAAACAACACTTCTGGTTGGTCTGTGGGTTTCCTGTTCTATACATGTGGGAGGTGTGAAGTGGTTTGGGAGATGCTAAAACATATCCTGACAGTCTGACCACAGAGCTCAGTGAGGAGAACTCTGCACCGTGTTGCCTCTTAGGACCTTCCAGAACAGCTCATGTTCCTTTTAAAGGAAACCTCTTTCTTATACTAACACAATCTATCTTCTTTTAACAGCCCCTTCAGCCCTGACTTTGCTTGTATTTGATCATCTCCTAACACTGATAAAGACAGCCCATCCAATCAATTATAATATTTTTAAGATAAAGGGCAATTAGACCAAAAAACATGGTTATGCGACTGTGCCTTTGTTCTGATACATTCTCCGTTGCCAGTTTGAAGCAGCTCAATATGTTTTCCTCTCCCCCTCTTTGCCCTTTCATTTTTCTCCAGCAGCACATTAACAGAAGCCAGAACTTTGACAATTGTGCAGCTAATTTCTAAATGATTGAAATAATTTATTATTATTCCAGTCAAGGAAAGTTTCTATAGGAGCCAGGACAGCTGCTAACAGTGCCCATAGAATGGGTATTATTTCATTACACAAAAGCCTGACATTCAGTGGAAATCACCCTCCAGGAAAATACGGGGGTAGAGAATAGAAACATAACTTTTGATTTACATTCAGGTCAGAGGGTCGACTCCCTCTGATCAAAATTACACGACGTTGTTACCCCATCCATCCTCACATTCTCCCACACAACTCTTGCTTTATGAGACCTTGTGATCCTCCCAAACAGAGCTCTGGAATGCTTCTTAATTAAGCAAGTTCCTAGCCCTGTGATGGTTTTCTCTTCTCTGGCTTGTTTCTCTGTGGGTTTTTTCTTTTTCTTTTTTTTTTTTTTTACAGCCTCTGTGGACCTAAACAGAATTAACTGAGCACAGCTCACACATGGGAAACTCACTAATCACGAAGCCATTACTGAAGCCAGCAGAGAATGCTTGTTCTGAATGAACCATATGAGCATCCACCCACTGTCTGCCTCCATGGTGAAGACTGGCACCAATAAAGCAAGTCAGCATGCTGCCCTCAGATTAACATTCCTGACATCACCCTTCATAAGTCCACAAGGAGCTGCGGTGTGGGTGGGAGGTTACTGTCAAGCCCTACCAGCCTGGACCATATCTAGCCAAGACTAGTAGTGACCTACCTCCAGCCTCCTCAATCTTGAAAAGCCCTTGAGCCAGAAAAAGCTGGGCAGCTGGTATGTTAGGAGATTCATCTCACCACATTTGGAATGGGAAATCCATCTGATGTTCCCATGCATGCTAAATGCTGTAAATGTAGCTATGAGTGCCCACAGGAACGTTAGTCAACAGTCTCTAACTAATATCCATTGATCAAGTCTGCCTCCTTGACCTCCAGAAAGGCTTTCAGTTTCAACTCCAGCTCTACCAGAGACAGAACCAACCCCACATATCTTCACCCTACCCTCTCCCACCATGATCTGGGTGGAAGACTCTGGAGTTTTTGCCTCATTCTGGCTGACACTTTCCCAAGAGATCAGAGGTACTCGCTCTATCCCGAGAACAAATCTCCCTGATCTAAAAGACACATTCTCATCATATGCAAGCCCAAACCTGTTCTGATCAAACTTGATGGTCTGAACATTTGGCCATCTCCAGAATGTATTGTCTGAGTTGGTTTTCCCCAGCCCACTCTGTAAGGAGCATCCACCTCTCCTCTGAAGTGAACTCCATGCCTTTGTGAGAGAACTAAACCCAAAATGGGGTACAGTGTGTGACTCAGGCTCTACATCAGTTTTGCCTGAGAGGTTAGAATGAGAAGAGCTGCCCAGAGAACTGCACCCATTTTGGCAATCAGCCCCATGACACCTGAATGATTTGGGAAACAGATGGAATTTTATGGACCATTGGTTTTAAAGCCATTTAGAGTGTAGATAACTGGATTATAGCCTCAAAATCGGGAATCGTGTTTGTTTTACTCACCAATGTTTATTTATAGCACCTAGCACAATGCCTGGCAAGCAGGAGATGCTTGATGAACACTTGTTGATTAAATGAATGGATGGATGAGCTGAGGTACACAGTATATAAGATCTGTGAGCAGATTCTGGAATTAGATAAACCTAGTTCTCACTCCTGATTGTATTATAGACTAACTGCACAATCATAGGCAAAGAATGTAACTAAAGTTCCATTGTCTCAACTATAAAATGGACACAAAAGCATTTTTGTTATAACGAGAAGGGTATCTCCCAAATTTTGTACGTTAAAGTCCTAACCCCCAGTACCTCAGAATGGGACTATACTCAGAACCTTTTAAGAGATAATTAAGGTAAAAATGGACTTAATCTGATTTGACTGGATTCCTTATAAGAAAAGGAGATCCAGACACACATTGAAGAAAGGCTACGCAAAGACAAAGTGAGAAAATGGCCACCCTCAAGCCAAGGAGCGAGGCCTCAGAATGAAACCAGCCCGGATGACCCCTTGTTCTTAGACCTCTAGGCTCCCCTTTGTTTATGCATTCCATTCTGTCATAACTGCTGCCAGGACAGTAGTCCTGGCAAGCTAACACAAGTATTTGCAATATCTGATGGGATGGCTGTTGTGTTCCTAATATAGTGCCTGGCACATAATAAGTACCAAATACAGTTTAAATGTTAAAATTAGTAATGGATTCAAAAGGCTCTGAGATATATATGAGGGCAGTTATATATGTATGTATATATATATATATAACTGCCCTCATATTCTGGAGTGTGAAATTTTGTCCATGACCAAATTCCATTGCCATCCTGTTTATGCTTAATTAGAATCTAAGCTGGTACATGTTGATTTAAATATACATAAAAATGATTTTTTTCCAAGAGTAATTATTGGACTGAGAAACTAACAGCAGGATGGAAGAATACATAATTCCTGAATTTGGATTGTGAAATCTTTTGATTTTGGCTAGAGTTTCCTTAATTCACAAAGAAAATCCTAAAAATGTTCCCACCTCCTAAAATTATATCAAATATTTTGTTCAAATAAAATCTGAGTTATTATTCACTCCAACAGAGCAGGGTTCCAACTAAAGGCTTGGAGCCTATGTTAGGTATGAGTTCCAGTGCAGTGATTCACAGAACTCAGCCTCTTGACGGAAGTCCAGTCCAATAAGAACATGGTAGTAAGTGTGATGTAGCATGGATGGGGGCTTAAGGGTCTGCAGCATAAGATAGGCCTCTGTCCACACACTCACAGTGGCACCTAATTACACAAGAGGGTGAGAAGGCCATACAAAGGTCAAAGACTCACATGTTTTGAGAGACAAATAGGATGTAAATATTTCTTGTAAAGTGGGAAGGGGAAATTTTTTTTTTTTTAATAACACTGGCACCTTAATGGTCAGGAGGCTATTAATGAAGACTTGGGTAAGACAAATAGACAAAAAGACTATAAAAAAGAAATAGAAAAGCTCCTCTCAAGTTCCATTGCAGCAAATTACCATCCAGCCCTGTGATTCTATTGATTTACCTGTGCTATATCAAATTTTAATCACCATAAACCATAGACTAATACAGATCTGCCACCAACAAGTGCCCTTAGCAGAAGGACTTTGATTACTTGGGACACCTCTGAAAATTTTTTTAAGACTGTCTTGCCTGGAAATATAGAGATACAAGGAAACATCTGAAAAATGTCTCTTCTTTTGGGTTTGCAAAAACTATGTATGACACTCTGCTTTTTCAAAGTTAGGAACTTCAGAAAATACATGAACAAAAGAAAAAAAAAGATGTGGTTGGAGGGTTAAGGGGAGGGATTCCAAACAAGATAATTACCATAAAAAGAAACCCTTGATAAGAAATGATAATTTGCATTTGTTTCATGTGCTAAATTACAACAGATTAACCCTATGGTCTCAGCCCATCTTAATACTTTAGATAGTCTCTCTTTTTTCATTGGAGTATAATGGCTTTGCAATATTGTGTTAGCTTCTGCTCCACAACAAAGTGAATCAGTTATATGTATGTGTATATATATATATATATATCCCCCTCCCTCTTGATCTTCCCTCCCAACTCCCCTACCCCATCACACTCCTCTAGGTCATCACATAACATCAAGCTGAGTTCCCTGAGCTATACAGCAGCTTCCCACTAGCTATCTATTTTACACATGGTATATATCAGTGCTAGTTTCTCAGTTCATCCCATCCTCCCCTTTCCTCTTCTATGTCCTGAAGTCCATTTTCTGTGTCTATATCTTTATTCTTGTTCTACAAATATGTCAATCAGTACCAATTTTTTAGATTCCGTATATATGCATTAATATACTATTGATATTCCTTTTTTTTTCTTTCTGACTTACTTTGCTCTGTAGAGCAGACTCAAGGTTCATCCACATCACTATAAATGACCCAACTTGGTTCCTTTTTATGGCTGAGTAATATTCCATTGTATATATGTACTACATATTCTTTTTATTTTATTTTTAGTTGGAGGCCAATCGCTTTACAATGTTTATTGATTTTTGCTATACAACAACATGAATCGACTGTTAAGTATACATATGTCCCCTCCCTCTTGATCCTCCCTCCCACTGCCCACATCATTCCACCCCTCTAGGTTGTCACAGAGCACCAGATTGAGTTCGTTGTGTTATACAACAACTTCCTATAAGCTACCTACTTTACATATGGTAATATATATATTTCAATGTTACTCTTTCAATTCATCCCACCCTCTCCTTCCCCTGCTGTGTCCATAAGTCTGTTCTCTAATGTCTGCATCTCTGTTCCTGCCTTACAAATAGGTTCATCAGTATCATTATGTCCACATCTTTATCCATTCATCTGCCAATGGGCATTCCTTAAAAAACTAAAAATAGAACTATCATATGACCAGTAATCTCACTATTGGGCATATACCCTGAGAAAACCATAATTCAAAACGATACATGCACCCCAACATTCATTGCAGCACTGTTCTACAGTAGCTAGGACATGGTAACTAACAACCTAGATACTCCCTTGCTGTTCCCTTATTCCCAGTACACAAAATCGAACATTAAATCAGTGTGTTTTTAACTGTGGTCATAATATTAGTTTATCAAGAAATTAATAAATGGCCCCTTAAAAGAGAAACAACAGTGTTCTTGCTGTAACTGGGAAACCTGTATATTATGTCTCAGAGATTTACAGTGACCATAAGAATGTTAAAGACCTGGAGAACTCCTTCAATCATGGAATCTGTTTGTTTACATTGGTTCAATCATTTTCCAGGAAATATCTGTTAACATCTAAAGAAACAACATTCTTCAATCAAGGTTTCTGATGCATTGACTTAAATATGGCTGTTTCTAGAGGTTTCTAACATCATGGTTCTGTATTAGGAGAAGACAAGACACATACATAATGCATGCCCTGAACAGTGAATCTGTTTTCCTGAAATGCTCAGGAAAGTCAACCATAGGTGCTTTATTTCTTAGCTAAGGCCAATAACATACTTAACTCTAATTTCTCTTAACATGTGCAAACATAACCAAAAACACTTTTAGAAGCATCATTTTTCATTTAGAGACCTGGATTCGTCCCCTAAGTCATGGTGTGGCATAAACCATAAACCATGAACCCTAGAACTGAGTGGTCCTAGATTTCACATCTAGGACTGTCACTGAGTTGTCTGATGATAAGCTCCTTAATATCTCTGAGACTTTATCCATCACTTGATAAACTGTATAGTCATTCTAATATCTGAAGCTCCAAGAAATTTTATGAATTTTGAACTCAAAGGTACAAAGTTGGTTAAAAATCTTAAATGTTCCTGCCTTAGTCAGAGGCTCTATTTTAAAATGTACCAGGAGACAGATCATTAAAAGGCATTTTAAGTATAGGAAGTTATTTGAAAACAGAGAGCAGAGACAGAAGGAAAGCCAGAGATAACTCAAAGCATATGGCCACGTGGAATGATTACAGGTGATTTCAAATTTGTTCTAACCTATCTGTGGTATCTAACGGTTTTGCAATGAACAGGTATTATTCCTGCAATAAAAAACAGACCAAAAAGAATTTAATTTTTGTTTTTAAGTCTTTCAGGTCCTTAACCAAGCTTCTACTGATTTGGAAAGCCTTATTGTAGATGGCTAATCAAACACTCTACACTAAATGTGCAAACCAAAATCATCAATATTTGGAATAAACAGGAATATGCCCTAGAAAGGCATCCACAGGTAGATGATCAAACACATGGCAGGAATTTCAGTGTGAATCTCTTAAGAACTATTTTTAAAAATTGGGGAAAGAAAAGAAGGAACAGAAAGAGGAAGGAAGGGAAGGGGGATGGGGGAAATGAAAGCATTGCTGCCCCATCAATCCACAATTTTTGTATCATTACTTGGATTCCTGGTTTTCTGGAGTCCCTGCTAAATGCAAAGACCCCTGGGACATATTAAACCTTATCAGCTCCGTGCCTATTAAGAGCATGACCCTATAAAAATCAGCTCCAGGACAAGCAGGTTGAAAAAAATTTCAGCAAGAAATGACATCCATGCAAATAGTTCAGCTGTGTTTCTCAATCCTGGAGACACAGAGACATCGCCTAGGGATCTTTGACCCGGTTGATGCTCAGGCCCCATCACAGATCAACTGAATTAGAATTTCCATGGATGGGGCCCGCAGGTTCGGAGCTTCTGAAGTTCCCCGGGGGATGCTAATGGATATCCAGGATTCAGAAACATACAGGGTAGGTGAAACACAGGAAATATAAGCAAATCTTGCTGACTTTTCAATTTTGCTGAATGCTTGTCAGAAAAAAGAGTAGTTTCATTTTCCGGACTGTACGAAAATTTTCAGATTATAACTGATTGATGCTTTCGAACTGTGGTGTTGAAGAAGACCCTTGAGAGTCCCTTGGACTGCAAGCAGATCCAACCAGTCCATTCTGAAGGCGATCAGCCCTGGGATTTCTTTGGAAGGAATGATGCTAAAGCTGAAACTCCAGTACTTTGGCCACCTCATGAGAAGAGTTGACTCATTGGAAAAGACTCTGATGCTGGGAGGGATTGTGGGCAGGAGAAGAAGGGGACGGCAGAGGATGAGATGGCTGGGTGGCATCACTGACTCGATGGACGTGAGTCTGAGTGAACTCCGGGAGATGGTGATGGACAGGGAGGCCTGGTGTGCTGCGATTCATGGGGTCGCAAAGAGTCAGACACGACTGAGTGACTGAATTGAACTGAACTGAACTGAGGGTGAAACTGAGTACAATCACCCTTATTGTTGAACATTGACCTAAAATGCCCACTTCTCCCTTGCCTATAAATGAGTGAGGCTCACCTATGCAGCCTTGGATCTTCACAAGATTTGAGGACAAAAATGGAGGTGTCAGTGATGGGTCCAATCAGGAAAGAGACCAGGCTTTCCTGGACAGTTGCTCTTAAGCTGAGAATCCATGACTAGCATATTTTGCTGTATTTTGACTCTTTCTAGAACTTATTGCAGCGATTAGGGTTCTGTTGTGTGTGTATACTTAGTCACTAAGTCGCGTCCAACTCTGTGCAGCCCCATGAACTTTAGCCCACCAGGCATTTCTGTCCACAGGATTTTTCAGGCAAGCATACTGGAGTGTTGCCATTTTCCTCCTTCAGGGGATCTTCCTGACCCAAGGATCAAATCTTTGCCTCCTTAATTACTTGAGACTCTACCATAAATAGTCAACAAGATAATCTACATGTTCGTATCTGTCTTGTTCCTTTACTTATTTGGCTGTGTCGTTCCAGAGCATGGGTTCTTTAGCTGTGGTACATGGGCTTAGTTGCTCTGCCACATGTGAGAATTGTAGTTCCCCAACCAGGGACTGAACCTGAGTCCCCTGCATTGCAAGGCTGATTCTTAACCATTGGACCCCCAGGGAAGTCCCTGTCTTGTTCCTTTTCTGAAAAGATAATATGAAATGGTTAACTCTATACTGCCCCTGTCTCCCTGGGCCTCCCTGGTGGCTCAGCTGGTAAAGAATCCACCTGTAATGCGGGACACCCCATTTCGATTCCTGGGTCAGGAAGATCCTCCTGAGAAGGGATAGGCTACCCACGCCAATATTCCTGTGTTTCCCTGGTGGCTCAGATGGTAAAGAATCTACCTGCAATGAGGGAGACCTGGGTTCAGTCCCTGGGTTGGGAAGATCCCCTGGAGGATGGAACAGCTACCCACTCCAGTATTCTGGCCTGGAGAATCCTATGGACAGAGAAGCCTGATTGGCTACAGTTCATGGGACCACAAAGAGTTGAACAGGATTGAATGACTTCCACTTTCTCTTTCCTGTCTTCCGGGAAGAATGGGCAAGCCAAGAGAGTCCTTCTTAGTTATACATCGTCTTCATTCCCAGCCTAACTTACCCCCTCCCCTACCACCTTCTACACAAGTTAATAGCAATATTGGATTTTTAAAACTGAGCTAAAAAAAATTCCCACCCACAGATTTGTTTAGAAAATCGGAAATCATCAAAGGAGCCTCAAACTGAAGTTACCCCGGAGTGGGAGAGGAAAGAAGGGAGAGGCCTAACTGATGGAGTAGGAAAGGAGGAATTATTCCACCAGGGACTTTTCCCCAACTAACAAACATCCTCCCCATATTCTAGGAGGTATTAAAGCATCTGTGCATATATGAAATTCTGCAACAACCTGTATGTAATCTGGTACGAATGAAGTGTATACTTCCCACATGGGTCTTGAATAAAAGAAATTAATTATACACTGAGAAACTTGCTTCTAGACTCCCATAAAACCCTTAGAACTCTATGGAAGGAGCCAGCAATATGTATTTGCCTTAGAAAAATAAAGTCTACTGATAATCCAGCTAATGATCTTCATGGAGTAGGCACATACCACTCACACATATTACCCAAGAGTTTTTTTACAGGGAGGAGGAATAGATTGACTCTGAAGGAATTTGGTTCACTTGAGAAATACACTACAGGAGAAAAACTATACCAAGGTCTCTTGATTGTTGGAGAAGAAAATTTAGACTACCAACCTTTCCTTCCTAAATATTCAACTACGTGAATAATAAAAATGACACCAAGCACAGAGATAAGATCTACCATTTAACTGAAAGCACACTTAAAATCTACCTATTTTCAGCAGTGTCTCTGATTTTGATAGTGAACATATTCATGATGGTCATAATTCTCATCAGACTTAACATAGAAAAAAGTTGGGAATTTTTGAGTGCATGTTAAGGGAAGTTAGTGCAATCAGAATACATTTGCTTTTTTTTTTTTTTTTTTCAATTGAGAAAAATCCTGTTTCCCCTGAAAGAACCCTAAGGAGGAAATTCTTTTCAATTTTTTTTTTTATTTTCACCAAAGAACAGGAATAAAGACAAAAGGAAAATATATACTGATAGGCCTTTAGAATTACATATAACTGGATTCTCACTTGTTAGGAATCTGTGTCACTTTTAGAATTTCCAGATATTTCCACAAGTTCAAAGTCCAACAGTTTGAAGTATCCTGCTGTAAGGGTTTTAAGTCTAAATGACATCATTTCCAGAGTGCCCCGTTCTCCCTTAAAAAAAAAAAAAAAACCCTACATTTTTTTTTCAATTAATTTGATAAAATTTCCAAGTGAATCAAAGAAAACTAGAAGCAAAGAAAATGCTTGACAAGAATCAAATACAAACACACACACACATACAGAGAGAATGTTTTGCACTCCTGATTATATGGGGCATTTATTGGAGGACAGGTTCAAGATCATGTCCTAGAATATAGTCTATCACTTTGAGTAGCTCAATGTAATGAGCACATCACGTTTATACACTCTGCAGGCTATTTCCAAGACAGTGTGTTTCTACCCGTAATCCTTATGTTGGCTGCACTATACTTACCTGGATCACTTTCTAAAAATACAGATTCCTACACCTTGTTTGAGATATACTGAATTAGACTGTCTTGAGAGGAGGACTTAGGAATATTCAGTTTTCAAATTCCTTAGGAACTGTAATGTTAGAAAATCCTGTTCTAAGTGTAACACAGACTCTAAAAGAAAGTCAAGAATGTTCCAGTGGTGCTGTGATAGCAAAACACCAGGTTCCTCTGTTCAAGGGATTTTCCAGGCAAGAACACTGGAGTGGGTTGACATCTCCTACTCCAGAGGATCTTCCTGACCCAGGGATCAAACCTATATCTCTTGCATCTCCTGCATTGGCAGGCACATTATTTACCACTGCACTACCTGGGAAATCCACCACCACAAACTATACTACTCAAGAAACTAGGACAAGGCCACACCTCTCCTGACTCCAAAAGCTCTTTCTATTAGATCATGGGTGTTGGCTTTGTTTCCCCAAGCAAACAATAAATGGTAAAGGAGGTCACTTATGCTTTTTCTGTTTCCTTTTCAATTCATGGCTCATAGATGGTGCTCAATAAATATTTTTTGATTGACTGATAGAGAAAAGGAATAAATGGCAACCTGAAAAATTAATTTCCTCATTCTGTCAGTTTGAATTAATCTTATTATGGGTTGAAAATTACACCTTGCTCTCCATTCAAAAACCTGCCTACACAACTGGGAAGAAGGAGGCTAGTTTAGCCTCCATTACTGTCTTCTGATCCTATAAAAGCAGGTGATATTACTCTGAATCAACACTAAAGAACATCACTTGTGTACACACAGACCCAAGGCAAACTTCTGTTCCATGGGAAGACTGTCTTTGTTTCATCAGACAATATTTCTGGACTACAAATTTACCTTTTCCCCAGCTGTGGAACCCAAAGGAAGATTAAAACAGGTGAACAGGTAAAAGGAAAAATGTGGGCTTGAGTTGCTTACTGTGGGCCTCTGTCATTGTCAGCCTCAGGTGGGTATTACAGAAGGTGCTGACAGAGAGAAATGGAAATTTGTGACCCTGTCAGAGCTAGGGTCACTCTGTTTTCTGTTCTGAGCTACCTGGAGACTAATTAATAAGAGAAAATAAGATGTGGATAATGGCAAGTATGATGTGAGCCCTTGTCTGGGTCTTTTTCTGAAGCCACTCATAGTTGTGTTTTATTTGGCAAGGGGAGAGGTTTCAAGACTGAAACTCATTAAATTCTTCTCTTGTCTTCCAGAGGAAGGGAAAGGTGTTAGGATCTTCATTAAGCAGACAAAAAACAGAGAGAAAAAAGGAAAAGAGAGAGTGGATTCATGGCTTGGAATTCTAACATCAATGGATTGTCCTCTTGTCCCAAGAGGGTGGCACATGGGAGCTCCTTCGAAACAGGAGAAATACACATATTAAGTAAAAGCAAAATGTAGTCAGGGTTCCCACTGAAGTAGGGGTTAGTGCATGTGTTGAGAGGGTTCAAGTTATGAGAACTTTCACTGCATGGCTCATGTTTGGTCTGGCGTCTTCAGCATTTATACTACAGTCCTGTCATTCTGATGGGGCTTCCTATGTGGTCTGATGGCTAAGTGCTAAAACAAACAAGATGCTAAATAAAATCTATTGCTCCATCTCCAGACCTCCTTCAGAGAAGTGCTCATCAATAAACTGGGAGCTATGAGAGATGGACTCATTAATGCCCTGTGACCATATCACAAACCTGTCCCACTAAGGGAGCCTGAAGGAAGATGACTAGAAAAGCTGAGGCTTAAGGTGTTGACTGAAGAGTGGAGGAGATATGCAAGGATGGACCATATAAAGACATGCCTATTTATTTGCTTTTTAGAGAAGAAAAAAATTTTGTGATATTTGCAAACCTTTAACGAACTTCTGCAGGCTACTAGTCCTCTTGCAGTCAGTCCTCTGAGGTCTTTGGGCAGAAAGATGCAAGAGAAAAAAACCACCATCTTCCTCCCTGAAGACAGCCTGCATGACTTCTGTCTCCCTTTTGTCCTTAATCAGCAATGATATGTATTCTTGTTGGTCCTGGCTCATGATTTAACTAAGACAGGCATAGCTGTGACCTACCCTTCTAGAGTAACAGCAACAAAGTCAAAAAAGAATATTAGAAATAGTAAAAATAACCACAATGATGATGATGATAAAGTTTACAGGGCACAAACTAGTCACCAAAAATGATTCTATGAATTTACGTGATATTTTCCACCTTTTCCTCTCTAAAGCCTGTGAAGCCAATATTGTTATTATCCTCATATTGCAGGGGAGGAAGCTGAGGGACAAAGAGGAAAAGCAGCTTGCTCAAAGTCACACAACCAGTAAGCGATGGCTTTGGAAGTTGAACTTGGGCAGTTCAATGCTGTTGCATAGAAATCAACATAGTGTCCAAATGTCTCCTTACTAGGGAAATGTGTTTTCATTTTCAGCTTTCTGTCAAAGAGAGATTAAGTCCACTATACACCATGCTATCAGGCAAAGAACACTGACACCACAGCATAATAGAGGACAGATAATCAAGATGCTGGAGTAACAGGCAACTATTTCCTTACCTTGTAAAGAAGCAAAGCAACTTGCTGGAAGTGGTTTCCGATTCAGGCATGACCATGGTTTAAAATCTGACTCTACCACTTAGTAGATGTGTGAACTCACCCACCACTTAGATGAGTGTCTTAGTTTCCCTCTCCTGGGAAACTACAACCTATGTCCTAATAAGATTTATTACAAAGATTAAATACAATAATACACAAAAAGCACCAAGCATAAGATCTACCATGTTGTCAACACTCAATAATTGGCTGCAAATAGTATCATTAGCATCAAATTTAAGGGGAGCCAATGTTACATCAAAGAGGGTGAAGATGCCTTTGGCTAAGCACAAAAGTTTCAGATACAATGCTCAGTGACTGATAATTGGAACTTTGAATGAGGAACTGAGAAATTCTAGCATTGATGGAGTGACCAGAGTGGGAGTTACTCAAACAGATAGCCAAAGGGGCTCATCAAAATCCTGGATATACATAACTTCATACACACTGACTGAGGCTATTAGAAGTTTCTATAGAAGAAGAAAAGTAGGTTGGCATATAGGCTACCATATAGTCTTTAGAGTTTGATGGATGTGTGACTGAGACAAAACAAGTCATTAAATAGAGATATTTACTATCTTTCCCACTCTCTCACCTTCCAAGATGGATGCTGCTTTGATATGGACACAGAGCAATAAGAAAAGATGCAGAGAATCTGAAGAAGCCATGAGCAAATAGAATATTAATATAAAGATACAAAGGTCAGGGACTTCAGTGGTGATCCAGTGGTTAAGAATCTGCCTTGCAATGTGGGGGACCCAGGATTGACCTCTAGTCAGAGCGCTGGGATCCCATATGCCTTGAAGCAACTAAGCCCATGCACCACAACTACTGAACCCACTGCCACAACTAGAGAGCCTGCACGATGCAACGACAATCACGTGTCCCGCAACTAAGACCTGATGCAGCCAAATAAATAAATACGTAAATAAATATTTTTTAAAAAGATACAAAAGTCAGAAGAGAGAAGGAAGGGGAGTGGGGAAAAAGGTTGGGCTGGGATCCTGAGTATAATAATAACAGCTCATACTTCATTAAAACTTTCTACATGCCATGTCCTGCTCTAGGTTTATTATATACCACTTAGCCCATTACCACAACCGCCTTGCCATTATTTCCACTGTACATACAAGCAAATGAGTTCACAGTCCAAATGACTTAAGGACAGTACCGCTAACAAGTGGTAGAACCAAAATTCAAACCAGGGAACTGAAATTCCATGTCTGGCTTTAGTCACTATGTCATATCGGGAGAGCTAGGAGCAGTGCACAGAAAAAGGACATTTGAGGGAAAAAAGCATTTATTAAAATAGTTTTTAAATATTTACTTGGCTGCACTGGGTCTTAGTTGCAGCATGTGGGATCTTCACTGGGGCATGTAAGATCTAGTTGCCGGGCCAGGGATCAAACCTGAGTCCCCTGCATTGGGCGTGTGGAGTCTTAGCCACTGGACCACCAGGGAAGTCCTCTGAAGAGATTTTTAAAGCAAATGTTGGCTGTTTAAACCCCTCTTCTCCTTAATTACCCTCAGTTAAAACTTCATTGCAGGGCTTCCCTGGTGGCTGCATGGTAAAGAATCTGCCTGCCCATGCAGGAGGCACAAGTTCAATCCCTGATCCAGGAAGACCTCACATCCCACATGCTGTGGAACAGCCAAGCCCATGCACAATTATTGAGCCTGTGCTCTAGAGCTTGGGACCCGCGACTACTGAAGCCCATGCACCCTAGAGCCTGTGCTCCACAAGAGAAGCCACTGCAATAAGAAGCCCCATACTACAACTAGAGAGAAGCTGGCACAGCAACGAAGACCCAGCACAGACAAAATAATGTTTAAAAAAAAAAAATCTTCACTGTAGATTTGTGTATTCCTCAAGGATTTTTGAGGTAGGTCTATGCTTCCAGTGTTCTCGCCTGAAGAATTCCATGGATAGAGGAACCTGGCAGGCTACAGTCCCTGGGGTCACAAGAGTTGGACACAACTTAGGAACTAAACCACCAATTCAATTTATGCTTCTTTGGGGAT
This sequence comes from Capra hircus, assembly GCF_001704415.2. Taxonomy (NCBI): domain Eukaryota; kingdom Metazoa; phylum Chordata; class Mammalia; order Artiodactyla; family Bovidae; genus Capra; species Capra hircus. The sequence goes on from NC_030818.1 coordinate 54,641,251, forward strand.
ATGTCACCCCTACAGAGATTGGTTTTAGAGCCAGACCAAAAGTCCCCTTTATATTTGGGTTACAAATACAAATATAAACTACCTGTCTCTGTCTTTGCAGATTAAGGATTTAGTCATTTTCAAAAATACATACTTTTTAGACTTCCCTAAAAACCTAAGCTTAAATATAGATATCTAGGTTCCTCCACCCCCAGTGTGGCTAAAGACAGGTAAGAGTCTTCACAGAAAAAAAGGCAGAATTAGCTAAGCCCATTTCTGCCTGACCTACCATCTGGTCTCATTTCTGCCCTAGAAAAAGAGCTCACATGGGCACATCTAGCTCCGCAGTGCTACTGACTGAGTTCTCTATTTCTTACTTCTTCCAAATCAAGCCTTTGAGACCGCTTGTCCACTCTCATCTTACCTGATCCAGAGGCTCAAATTATTTCCCGTGTGACCTTTCACACCCATTTGGCCTTCCCAGTTATATCTCCATTTCTTAACTAAGACCACTGTTTATCTAACCTATGATATTTGTCAGGCTTTTCTACCCTCATGAGCCCTTCTTAGGAGATGCAGGAAAAGTACTTGACATGAAGAGCACTATTATGAAAAGATTCCCATCAAATTATCTATAGAAGGAATGTACATTCTAAAGACCATATATGACATAGCCACAGCTAATACTACATTCAGTGGTTAAAAAAAAAAAAAAAAAAATTTAAAAACCTTTCTTTTAAGACCAGAAACAAGACAAGGATGTCTGCTTTTACCACCTCTATTCAACATAGTCCTGAAAGTCCTACCTATATTAAATAGACAAGAATAAGAAATAAAAGGAATTAAAAATGAAAGCAAGAAACAAAATTATCTGTGTTTGCAGATGACATGATCTTATATATAAGAAACCCTAATGCCTTCACCAAATAACTGTCATAACTACCAAATGAATTCAGTAAAGTTGCAGGATACAAAACCAACATACAAAAACTAGTTGCATTCTACACAATAATAATAAAATGTCTTAAAGAGTAATTAAGAAAGCCAGAGCTGGAGGAATCAGATTCCCTGACTTCAGACTATACTATAAAACTACAGTCATCAGAACAGTACAGGGGGGGGATTTAAGAAAGATGGCGGAGGAATAGGACGGGAAGATCACTTTCTCCCTCACAAATTCCTCAAAAGAACATTTCAACGCCGAGCAAACTCCACAAAACAACTTCTGTAGGCTGGCAGAGGACATCAGGCAACCAGAAAAGCAGACCACTGTCTTCAAAAACAGGTAGGGAAAAATATAAAAGACGAAAAAGGAGACAAAGGAGGTGGGGAGGGAGCTCCGTCCCGGGAAGGGAAGCCCGTCCCGGGAAGGGAATTTTAAGAAGAGAGGTTTCCAAACACCAGGAAACACTCTCCCTGCTGAGTCTGTGGCAAGCCTTGGAAACACAGAGGGCAACATAACAGGAAGGAAAAATAGATAAATAATTAAAACCAACACATTACAAGCCCAACAGTAACTCCCCCAGCGGAAAAGCAGCGCAGACGCCTGCATCCGCCATTGGGAAGTGGGGGCAGGGCAGGGACGCGCGGGAGGCGCGGGCTGCAGAGCTTTGTAAGAATCGGGCAGGAACGCCCCACGCGCAACCAGAACGATCTAACTTGGGCTAGCAAACCAGACTGTGGGATAGCTACCGCACGAAAAGCTCAAACATAAGACACTGCCAGGACAGAGAACAGAACAAAGGATGGAACAGAAAAAGCCGGCTGCAGACCATCCCCCGCCGGGGACAGGCAGCCAGAGCCGTAAGGACTGGAAAGGGGCAATTGCAGACCCGGAGAGACTTTACTTACCTAACTGCAAGCAGGCTCCTTTGCTAAGACTTCTGGGGGTGCTGGAGAGTCACAGTCTGCCTCACGGGGTGCACCAGCGGTCCACCCAGAGAGCTGAGCGGCAGCGGCGGAAAAGGTGACAAGCCTCGGCGATCGCGCTCGCCAAACTCCTGAGCTACTCGGACCTGGGAAGGGCACAAAGCGCAGTCCCAGCTGAATCTGTGCCTCTGAGGGCTGCCTGAGCGCTGAACCTGAGCGGCTTGGACCGGGGAAGTGCACGCAGCCTAGGGCCGGCCCCAGATGGTTCCCGGCTGAGCATCGTAGAGCCGGAGCGGTTTGTGCGCCGCGAGAAAGGACAGGTCAAGTGGGGCTGAGATGCGGTGTGCACACGACAGTGCTGTTTGTTTGCAGCATCCCCCCTCCCCACAGCATGACTGAACTAGTGAGCCTAAAAAACCAGCAAACAGAAGAAGTTAAACAGACGGAACCACGTTGGAAGTGAGCCCACACGGCCCATAACATCAGAGAAGGGCTAGATATATTTTTAATATTTTTAAAATCATTCCTTTTTTTTTTTTTTGGCTTTTAGCTTTTTTGTTTTTTTTTTCTTTTTTTTCTACCTTTTTTTTTTAATTGTTAAGTCTTCTATTTCTCCTCTAATTTTTATTTCTATAACCTATTATTACTTTTTTTTTTTTTTTAAGGCAAACACCATATATACTCTTTGGATGGTTGTTGGTGTGTTTTTTTTTTTCTTTTGTTTGTTTGTTTGTTAATAATTTTTTTTCTTTCTTCCTTTTTCCTTCTGCTTTTCTTTAATATTGTATCTTTGAAAATCCAACCTCTACTCTAGATTTTTAATCTTTGCTCTTAGGTTTTTGTTGTCAATTTTGTACATTTAAAAACCCAAACTTCACTACCCAAGTTTACCTGAGAGCAAGATTACTGGCTTGACCACTCTCTCCTCCTCTGGACTCTCCTTTTTCTCCACCAGGTGGCCTCTGTCTCTTTTCTCCCCCATCTCTTCTCTATCCAACTCTGTGAATCTCTGTGTGTTCCAGACGGTAGAGAACACCTAAGGAACTGGTTACTGGCAGGATTTGTCTCTCTCCTACTCATTCCTCTCTCTTATCCTCCTGGTCACCTCTGTCTACTTCCTCCCTCTCCTCTTCCCCGTATAACTCTGTAAATACCTCTGAGTGGTCCAGACTATAGAGAGCACATAAGGAAGTGACTACTGACTAGCTTGCTCTCTCCTCTCTTGATCTCACCGCATCTCATTCCAGTTACCTCTAACTACCCCCTCCATCTTCTCTTCTCCTTGTAACTCAGTGAACCTCTCTGAGTGTCCCTCAATGTGGAGAAACTTTTCATCTTTAACCTAGATGTTTTATCATCGGTGCTGTATAGATGGAGAAGTCTAGAGGCTACTGTAAAAATAAAACTGAAAACCAGAAGCAGGAAGCTTAAATCCAAAGCCTGAAAACATTAGAGAACTCTTGAATTCAGGGAACATTAAGCAATAGGAGCTCATCAAATGCCTTCATACCTACACTGAAACCAAGCTCCACCCAAGGGCCAACAAGTTCCAAAACTAGACATACCACGCAAATTCTCCAGCAACACAGGAACACTCCCCTGAGCTTCAATATACAGGCAGCTCAAAATTATCCCAAAACTTTTGATGTCTCATAACCCATTACGGGTCACTCCACTGCACTCCAGAGAGAAGAAACCCAGCTCCACCCACCAAAACTCCAACACAAGCCTCCCTAACCAGGAAACCTTGACAAGCCACTGATAGAACCCCACCCAAAGTGAGGAAGCTCCATAATAAAGAGAACTCCACAAATTCCCAGAATATAAAAAGGCCACCCCAAACGCAGCAATATAACCAAGATGAAGAGACAGAGGAATACTCAGCAGGTAAAGGAACAGGAGAGTTGCCCACCAAACCAAACAAAAGAGGAAGAAGTAGGGAATCTACCGGAGAAGGAATTCCGAATATTGATAGTGAAAATGATCCAAAATCTTGAAATCAAAATGGAAACACAGATAAATAGCCTAGAGACAAGGATTGAGAAGATGCAAGAAAGGTTTAACAAGGACCTAGAAGAAATAAAAAAGAGTCAAAATATAATGAATAACGCAATAAATGAGATCAGAAACACTCTGGAGGCAACAAATAGTAGAATAACGGAGGCAGAAGATAGGATTAGTGAAATAGAAGATAGAATGGTAGAAATAAATGAATCAGAGAGGAAACAAGAAAAACGAATTAAAAGAAACGAGGACAATCTCAGAGACCTCCAGGACAATATGAAACGCTCCAACATTCGAATTATAGGAGTCCCAGAAGAAGAAGACAGAAAGAAAGATCATGAGAAAATCCTTGAGGAGATAATAGTTGAAAACTTCCCTAAAATGGGGAAGGAAATAATCACCCAAGTCCAAGAAACACAGAGAGTTCCAAATAGGATAAACCCAAGGCGAAACACCCCAAGACACATATTAATCAAATTAACAAAGATCAAACACAAAGAACAAATATTAAAAGCAGCAAGGGAAAAACAACAAATAACACACAAGGGGATTCCCATAAGGATAACAGCTGATCTTTCAATAGAAACTCTTCAGGCCAGGAGGCAATGGCAAGACATACTTAAAGTGATGAAAGACAATAACCTACAGCCCAGATTACTGTATCCAGCAAGGATCTCATTCAAATACGAAGGAGAAATCAAAAGCTTTACAGACAAGCAAAAGCTGAGAGAATTCAGCACCACCAAACCAGCTCTCCAACAAATTCTAAAGGATATCCTCTAGACAGGAAACATGAAAAGGGTGTATAAACCCGAACCCAAAACAATAAAGTAAATGGTAACGGGATCATACTTATCAATAATCACCTTAAACGTAAATGGGTTGAACGCCCCAACCAAAAGACAAAGACTGGCCGAATGGATACAAAAACAAGACCCCTCTATATGCTGCTTACAAGAGACCCACCTCAAAACAAGGGACACATACAGACTGAAAGTGAAGTGCTGGAAAAAGATATACCACGCAAACAGAGACCAAAAGAAAGCAGGAGTGGCAATACTCATATCTGATAAAATAGACTTTAAAACAAAGGCTGTGAAAAGAGACAAAGAAGGCCACTACATAATGATCAAAGGAACAATCCAAGAAGAAGATATAACAATTATAAATATATATGCACCCAATATAGGAGCACCGCAATATGTAAGACAAATGCTAACAAGTATGAAAGGGGAAATCAACAATAACACAATAATAGTGGGAGACTTTAATACCCCGCTCACACCTATGGACAGATCAACTAAACAGAAAATTAACAAAGAAACGCAAACTTTAAATGATACATTAGATCAGTTAGTCCTAATTGATATCTATAGGACATTTCACCCCAAAACAATGAATTTCACCATTTTTTCAAGTGCTCATGGAACCTTCTCCAGGATAGATCACATCCTGGGCCATAAATCTAAACTTGATAAATTCAAAAAAATCAAAATCATTCCAAGCATCTTTTCTGACCATAATGCATTAAGATTAGATCTCAATTACAGGAGAAAAACTATTAAAAATTCCAACATATGGAGGTTGAAAACACACTTCTGAATAACCAAAAAATCACAGAAGAAATCAAAAAAGAAATCAAAATATGCATAGAAACTAATGAAAATGAAAACACAACAACCCAAAACCTGTGGGACACTATAAAAGCAGTGCTAAGAGGAAAGTTCATAGCAATACAGGCATACCTCAAGAAACAAGAAAAAAGTCAAATAAATAACCTAACTCTACAACTCAAGCAACTAGAAAAGGAAGAGTTGGAGAACCCCAGAGTTAGTAGAAGGAAAGAAATCTTAAAAATTAGGGCAGAAATAAATGCAAAAGAAACAAAAGAGACCATAGCAAAAATCAACAAAGCCAAAAGCTGGTTCTTTGAAAGGATAAATAAAATTGACAAACCATTAGCCAGACTCATCAAGAAGCAAAGAGAGAAAAATCAAATCAATAAAATTAGAAATGAAAATGGAGAGATCACAACAGACAACACAGAAATACAAAGGATCATAAGAGACTACTATCAGCAATTGTATGCCAATAAAATGGACAACGTGGAAGAAATGGACAAATTCTTAGAAGAGTACAATTTTCCAAAACTGAACCAGGAAGAAATAGAAAATCTTAACAGACCCATCACAAGCACGGAAATTGAAACTGTAATCAGAAGTCTTCCAGCAAACAAAAGCCCAGGTCCAGACGGCTTCACAGCTGAATTCTACCAAAAATTTCGAGAGGAGCTAACACCTATCCTCCTCAAACTCTTCCAGAAAATTGCAGAGGAAGGTAAACTTCCAAACTCATTCTATGAGGCCACCATCACCCTAATACCAAAACCTGACAAAGATGTCACAAAAAAAGAAAACTACAGGCCAATATCACTGATGAACATAGATGCAAAAATCCTCAACAAAATTCTAGCAATAAGAATCCAACAACACATTAAAAAGATCATACACCATGACCAAGTGGGCTTTATCCCAGGGATGCAAGGATTCTTCAATATCTGCAAATCAATCAATGTAATTCACCACATTAACAAATTGAAAAATAAAAACCATATGATTATCTCAATAGATGCAGAGAAGGCCTTTGACAAAATTCAACATCCATTTATGATAAAAACTCTCCAGAAAGCAGGAATAGAAGGAACATACCTCAACATAATAAAAGCTATCTATGATAAACCCACAGCAAACATTATCCTCAATGGTGAAAAATTGAAAGCATTTCCGCTAAAGTCAGGAACAAGACAAGGGTGTCCACTTTCACCGCTACTATTCAACATAGTTCTGGAAGTTTTGGCCACAGCAATCAGAGCAGAAAAAGAAATAAAAGGAATCCAAATTGGAAAAGAAGAAGTAAAACTCTCACTGTTTGCAGATGACATGATCCTCTACATGGAAAACCCTAAAGACTCCACCAGAAAATTACTAGAGCTAATCAATGAATATAGTAAAGTTGCAGGATATAAAATCAACACACAGAAATCCCTTGCATTCCTATACACGAATAATGAGAAAGTAGAAAAAGAAATTAAGGAAACAATTCCATTCACCATTGCAACGAAAAGAATAAAATACTTAGGAATATATCTACCTAAAGAAACTAAAGACCTATATATAGAAAACTATAAAACACTGATGAAAGAAATCAAAGAGGACACTAATAGATGGAGAAATATATCATGTTCATGGATCGGAAGAATCAATATAGTGAAAATGAGTATACTACCCAAAGCAATTTACAAATTCAATGCAATCCCTATCAAGCTACCAGCCACATTTTTCACAGAACTAGAACAAATAATTTCAAGATTTGTATGGAAATACAAAAAACCTCGAATAGCCAAAGCAATCTTGAGAAAGAAGAATGGAACTGGAGGAATCAACTTGCCTGACTTCAGGCTCTACTACAAAGCCACAGTCATCAAGACAGTATGGTACTGGCACAAAGACAGACATATAGATCAATGGAACAAAATAGAAAGCCCAGAGATAAATCCACACACATATGGACACCTTATCTTTGAGCAAGGAGGCAAGAATATACAATGGAGTAAAGACAATCTCTTTAACAAGTGGTGCTGGGAAAACTGGTCAACCACTTGTAAAAGAATGAAACTAGATCACTTGCTAACACCGCACACAAAAATAAACTCAAAATGGATTAAAGATCTAAATGTAAGACCAGAAACTATAAAACTCCTAGAGGAGAACATAGGCAAAACACTCTCAGACATAAATCACAGCAGGATCCTCTATGATCCACCTCCCAGAATTCTGGAAATAAAAGCAAAAATAAACAAATGGGATCTAATTAAAATTAAAAGCTTCTGCACAACAAAGGAAAATATAAGCAAGGTGAAAAGACAGCCTTCAGAATGGGAGAAAATAATAGCAAATGAAGCAACTGACAAACAACTAATCTCAAAAATATACAAGCAACTTATGCAGCTCAATTCCAGAAAAATAAACGACCCAATCAAAAAATGGGCCAAAGAACTAAATGGACATTTCTCCAAAGAAGACATACGGATGGCTAACAAACACATGAAAAGATGCTCAACATCACTCATTATTAGAGAAATGCAAATCAAAACCACAATGAGGTACCACTTCACACCAGTCAGAATGGCTGCGATCCAAAAATCTGCAAGCAATAAATGCTGGAGAGGGTGTGGAGAAAAGGGAACCCTCCAACACTGTTGGTGGGAATGCAAACTAGTACAGCCACTATGGAGAACAGTGTGGAGATTCCTTAAAAAATTGCAAATAGAACTACCTTATGACCCAGCAATCCCACTGCTGGGCATACACACCGAGGAAACCAGAATTGAAAGAGACACATGTACCCCAATGTTCATCGCAGCACTGTTTATAATAGCTAGGACATGGAAACAACCTAGATGTCCATCAGCAGATGAATGGATAAGAAAGCTGTGGTACATATACACAATGGAGTATTACTCAGCCGTTAAAAAGAATTCATTTGAATCAGTTCTGATGAGATGGATGAAACTGGAGCCGATTATACAGAGTGAAGTAAGCCAGAAAGAAAAACACCAATACAGTATACTAACACATATATATGGAATTTAGGAAGATGGCAATGACGACCCTGTATGCAAGACAGGGAAAGAGACACAGATGTGTATAATGGACTTTTGGACTCAGAGGGAGAGGGAGAGGGTGGGATAATTTGGGAGAATGACATTCTAACATGTATACTATCATGTAAGAATTGAATCGCCAGTCTATGTCTGATGCAGGATACAGCATGCTTGGGGCTGGTGCATGGGGATGACCCAGAGAGATGTTATGGGGAGGGAGGTGGGAGGGGGGTTCATGTTTGGGAACGCATGTAAGAATTAAAGATTTTAAAATTTAAAAAAAAAAAAAAAGAACAGTACAACACTGGACAAAAACAGGAATATGGATTAATGGAACAGGATAAAAAGCCCAGAAATAAGTCCATGTACCTACAGACAATTAGTCTGTGACAAAGAATGCAAGAATACACAATGGAGAAAAGACAGTCTTTTCAATAAATGGTGCTAGGAAAACTGGTCACCTACACATAAATGAATGAAATTAGAACATTCTCTAACACTATACACAAAAACAAACAAAATGGATTAAAGACTTAAATATAAGACTGGGTACTATAAAACTCTTAGAGGAAAACATAGGCAGAACACTCTTTGATATAACTCACAGCAAGATCTTTTTCAAGCCATCTCCTAGAATAATGGAAATAAAAAAAAGAAACAAAGGGGACCTAACTAAACGTGAAAGCTTTTGCACAGCAAAGGAAGCCATAAACAAAATGAAAAGATAACTTGTTGACTGGGGAAAAACTATTTGCAAACAAAGTGACTTATCAGGGATTAATCTCTAAAATACACAAATAACTCATGTAACTTAATATCAAAACAAATAACCCAATCAAAAAGTGGGCAGAGACCTAAATAGACAATTCTCAAAAGACAAACAGATGGCCAAAAAGCACATGGTGCTCAACATTGTTAAATATTAGAGAAATGCAAATCAAAACTAAATAAGGTATCACATTCACACAGTCAGAATGGCCATCAACAAAAAGTCTATAAACAATAAATGCAGAAGAGGGTGTGGAGAAAAGAGAACCCTCCTACACTGTTGGTGGGAATGTAACTCAGTACAGCCACTATGGAGAACAGTATGGAGGTTCCTTAAAAAACAGTGGACAGATTTACCATATGATTCAGCAATCTCACTCTTGGTCATATATCTGGATAAAACCATAATCCAAAAAGATACATGCACCCCAGTGTCCACTGCAGCATGTTTTACAATAGCCAAGACACAGAAGTAACCTGAACGTCCATTAACAGAGAAATGGATAAAAATGTGGAGAAGGTGAAGGTGAAGTCGCTCAGTCATGTCTGACTCTTTGCGACCCCCATGGACTGTAGCCCACCAGGCTCCTCAGTCCATGGAATTTTCCAGGCAAGAGTACTGGAGTGGGTTGCCATTTCCTTCTCCAGAGGATCTTCCCAACCCAGGGATCGAACCCCGGTCTCCCGCACTGCAGGCAGATGCTTTACCATCTGAGCCACCAGGGAATGTGGTACATATATACTAACACATTAACCATAAAAAAGAATGGAATGTTATTTGAAGCAACATGGATGGATCTAGAGATTATCATACTAAGTGAAGGAAGTCAGACAGAGGAAGAAAAAAAATGTATGGCATAACTTACATGTGGAATCCAAAAAGAAGAGCCACTTTCATAGAAACAGAATAGAATGATTACTGACAGAGACTTGTGGAGATAGGGAAATATTAGTCAAAGGACATAAGATTCAGTTATAAGAACAGGTTCTGAGGATCCAGTACACATACAGCATAGCAACCAGAGTTAACAATAGGCATTGTGTACCTGAAAGGTGCTTTGAAGTGTTCTCACCACGCACACACACAGATTTAACTATGTGACGGATATGTTCATTATCTTGATCTTGATAATCATTCTGCAAAGTATATCACAGCATCATATGTGCACTTTAAATATATACAATTATATTTGGCAATAATTCCTCAAAGGAGTTCCTGTACAGCCGAACTGCATGGGAGAAGAGGACTGGCTTTCTCTTAGTTCCATATTGTCAGTTTTTAAAAGTGAAGGCCAATGCCCACTGTTCTTTCTAATCACTCCACGAATGCTAAGGTTCTAAGAAAATATTTGCAGGCTGTTTGGTAACTTCAATGCTTCAACCAGTGTTCAAGTGGAAGGAAGGTTCAGTGGGAAAATTGCTAAACACCAAAATCACTCTTTTTTATCAGATTTAACTCAAATGTCAAGATCTCACCATAGCCTCTTCTGGTAACTCTAAAATTGCAGTTTCCTACTCCCCATCTTCCTTATAGCAGTACATTTTCTTTTTCCACGATACTTACCACCTTCTAAATATTAAATAAGTTACATATTAATTTTGTCTAACATTTGTTGTCTATCTTCTATTATTACAATTAATTCCCCAAGGGTGGAGAGCTCTATTTTGTTTACTGATACATCTCACATGTTCAGAACAGTGTCTGGCACCATAGTAGGCAGTCTATTAATATTGGCTGAATGGAATTGAAATTAGGATGATGGAAATTTGGACTTGAGAATCATGTCTGTTACCAATCAGCAGTGTGGATTTCTTTGGAAAGCAGTTTGCCTTATCTTCCTCAGTGGGCTTTTCGTAGAATCATATGTATAATGATGAAAGTGTTTTTGAAAAATATTAAAATACCATACAAACAGTAGATGTTTTGTCTAGTACAACTGCATACAATGCTTCATTTATTCATGTGACTTCTACCTTTTTTGCAAATATCTTAACATTAGAATTCACTGGTAGAAATGAAAAATAAATTGATCATGAAATTTTCCTGACTGTCTTTGTTGCTAGGGTACATCACTAGCTATAATAAGATACCCTGGCTGCAGTTCATGCAGCTGGCAAAGGGCCCAAAAGTAGTCAAGGAATTATTTAGACTTGGGAGAATCTAGCTCATTATTACAAGATGGATTCAATATCATTATTGGCCTCACTTTCCACCCCTATTGTATTTACTCATACAATTTTCAGTGAATATTTTATTATCAAAAAGAGGAAAATATTTCAAAAATATATATTCCTCAAGCAGCAGTGGCAATGGCCTGAATCAGAGAACAGCAGCTGCTCCAGCTAGGAAACGATATTCCCAGACGGAGGACAGGAGGCAGCGGTCAGCATAATAACCATCCTTCACCCATCTCTGAGCTCTTTTTAGCAAACAGGCTCTAGTGTGGTTTTTCAGCTGTTTAGAGCATACCTTCAAAAGAGGTCTTTCATGTTGCAAGTTGAGTACCTTGTCATTGATAAGCAAGAAATGTATGATGGAGAAAAAACAAAACAAACAATGACTTCACAGGTTAGGACTTACTGATGAATCCTGGAAATAAAAAATATGACCATTGGTGAACAAATTACAGCAGAACAAACATCTCACACGAGTCTGTTTCGGGTTCATAAGGAAATGGATGGAATGATGGATACCACGAGATTGTGACTGACTACACCAGCCTAAACCACACTTAGAAAGTTTTGAGGAACTTCCTTATGAAGTCAGTCTTCTCTGCATAACATACATAGAAAAGTTAAGATTTTTTAAGGTATAAAAATTCCTGTTAGAGAAAAAAATTACTACTGATGAGCAAGACCAGCATAAAATTCATGTCTGAAGTAGGCTTAAACAATGGGTGAAAATTAAAACACACATTCTTCAAAATAGACATACAAAAGTAAGTATTCTGCCTTCTTGTTTTTCTTAAAGAAAGCCAGTTACCATCTTTTATGAAGTGAACTGCACCCCTCTGCCAAATTCGTATGTTGAAACCCTAACCCTGGTATTTTAGCCTATGAATACGTCCTTATAAGAAGAATTTGGACATACAAGAGAGCACCAGGGACATGCACACACAAAGGAGAGACCATGTGAGGAGACAAGGAGAAGGCAGCTGTCTGCAAGCCAACGAGAGAGGATCAGGAGAAACCAAACCTGCTAGCACCTTGATCTTGAACGTCCAGGTCCCAGAACTGCAAGAACATATATTTCTGCTGTTTAAGTCATTCAATCTGTGGCATTTTATGTCAGTCCTAGCAAATGAATACATATCTTAGAATTATCCACATTTTATCAAACAAATTTAGAATATATGCCCAGGAAAAAAAAATTGCCAACTAAATAAACAATTAGGCTTGGGACATAAGCATTGACTTAATGGTAATCATGCATTTCTGGACTGCCTTTGACAAGGTAATTTGGAAGTTAATAGCATTGAGCAAACTGACTGCCATGACATTTGAAAATTTATCCATATTTTAGCATTAAAAGTAGTAAGGCCATTCAAACTAATCACCCCCAAACATTACTTTCGTCATGTCAGTCCCTTCAGTTGTTTTCTAGCCAAATCTGAATTGCAAAATGTCTGGGATTGAAGCGTCTCCTCAGTCCCCACGGCTTGATGTTATAATTTGGGATTTCCAAAGTGCCTTTCTCAGTGGCCATGAGCACTGTGGATCTCTAAAAAGTGGCTATAAGTAGATTCCCAATATGCATTTGAGGCCATACTCCTATTTTTCCAGAAAGCATCTCATGGAGACACACACTATAAAACAATGTCTCTAGGTGGCTCTGTGGCGCAATGGACTTCTAGTGACGAATATGATGTCTCTTATGCTGCTGCTGCTGTTTCAGTCGTGTCTGACTCTGTGCGACCCCTAGAGCTGCACAAACTTTAAAGTCATGAGACTCGAAAATACTGTTAAAATGCAGACTGAAGTTAAGCCTGGAGCCTGAGATTCTGCATTGTCAACAAGATCCCAAGTAAAACAGATGCTGCTGGTCCAGGGGCAACACTTTGAGCAGCTAGGTCTTGGGCTTTCTGTAACCAGTTATCTACATACCTTGGGGAGTTGAGTCTGTTCAAGGCCAGTGATGGTGACCTAGGGATGGTGGTGTTCTTCCTGCCTTTGTGTACTGAGCTCACCTTGAATGTGGCTTACGCACTAGATTCACAACACATATTTCCCCTTGACTGTTTTTACAGTATCCTGCATTCTTCTGATCTTTTCATTTAGAAATAAAGCAAGAGGTGACTAGGCAGAGAAATGGGAAGACACTCCTGGTTGAGCAAATGGCAAAAGTTAAAGCTCTGAGTAAGCAAGTTTGAGGTATGTCAGGGCTCCAAGGAAAGTTGTTAAATGCAGAAACACTTGACATATTTATTTTCATTTAAAGGAGTTAACAGAAAGTCATACTGCAAAGGTAGACCAGGAGGTACCAAAGGAGATCAGGTCAATCAAAGAAATTCCAACCCTAATTTAACTCTCAATTAATAAGCATTTAGTCAATAAGCACTCAGCATGTGAGATGTCTGTCCTGTAGTCAGTCTCATTTAATAACTAGTCCAGAACGTTACTGGTAATGAGGGTGGACTTTAGCATCTACCTTTCTCTTCTTTGTACACATATCTCCCAATTTATTATCGACCTTCCTTCTTCTCCAACACCTGCTCCTGTCCTCTTTCCTCAGAGCCTTAGTTTCAGCTTTGCCTTGGTTAAAAAGTAATCAGTGAGACCATCCTAATTAAATATTTCTATTTGAACAACAGTTAAATATCCCCTCCTGGAAGTACTTTCAGAATATTAAGACATTCTTTAAATAATGATATTTTAGGGACCATTAAAGATCACAGGGGAATCATTTGGGGATCAGGAGTTTTCACCAAATTACTTATGAGAGAAACTAGTCAGTTTTGAGTAATTGAAATTTCAGAGATAACTTCAATAAAGAAATAGAATGGCATCTATTTCTTCTGTTATCTGGTTACTTCTTCAGATCAAATAATGTTTCTTACAAATTAACCAATGAGGTATAGGGCATTGAGTACACATAATTTAAATTTTATGAGATATATATATTAAAGACAAGTGATCTCAACTAGGAAGAATTTTGCGCCCCAGTGAATCTTTGGAAATTTCAGTACCATTTTTGGTTGTCACAATTTGGGTGCATGGTACCACTGTCATCTGATGGGATGTCAAGGATGCAGCCAAATATGCTACAGTGAACAGGACAGTCCCCACAACAAAGAATTATGAGCCTAAAATGTTCATCAGGAGGAGGTTGAGAAACCCTGTTGTAAAGCAATTATATTTTCTTTATTAAATACTCTGATCTTCATAATCTCTACCCATGTACCAAATTCCATTCAATGCCCAGGAGAGATCAGCTCTTTTGAAATCCTGACCACCCACCATGTTACTCCAGCATGAAAAGCAATCACAAGTACAGCTTCAAGGACACCACTGTAACAGCTGGGAGTCCATTAAAGTTTTGCAAAACAGTAAATTTCTTTGAACAACCAAGAGTTGACTCCTTTGAAAGCTACTGTGGAAAATAAGTTATTGTTATCTTAATAATCTAAGGAATTGTGCCTAAGGAATTGTGCTTGTGAAACTAACAAGCAACCATGTGAAAATGAAAACCTCAACTAACTTCCTCCTTCTAGGAAACTTCTGATGAAAACAGGCATTTCATACTGAACTGAAGTTCATCAAGATAGGCTGAAGGAAAAGTAGCTTCAATGCTCTCTTTGTGGATTGATACTTGGACTATACAGGGCAAGAAAATCACTTGCACAAAATGTCGTTAGTACTTTTTGATCGTGAGAAACTATTCAGAATTCTGAGGCAGCCATTTATGGATGGTATCTGAGCAAAAGTTCTTTCTCGAAAATGCTAGCTAAGCAACTGGCACAACGGATGAATTGTTTTCATTTTGAGAAAAGCAACTGTTACCCTCAGAATTCCAAGAAAATATCTAACAAAGAGAATTCACTGGATGTTAGATTTCCCCCCCAACCAAAAAAAAAAAAAAAAAAATCAGGGGAAATAATGGGCAATTATATAACCTGTATTTGTGGAAATACAAGGCACTGAAACCTACAAATATACTGAATGCCAATTTGAAAGGTTTCTGGTGATAGAAAAACCATAGGAAGAAATAAGACAGAGCCTGTATAGTTAGTAAAAGGGGAAAATGACCCTCAAGACAAAATTCAAGGGCGGAGAAACAGCAAGGGTCTAACTTACAAATTAGAACCATACCAGTAGAATACTTAGCAGAGGCAGCCAGATTTCCCCACCTGTCAGATCTTTCTCTTCCCATTTTCCTCCAACAGGAACTCTCCAATCCAATCTTGCTTCCCAAAGCCTCATGTCTCGACTTGGCAGCCTGAAACACAGCGTCTGCACCCTTTCTGACTACGTTTCCACATCCTCCTCAAGAAAGTGGCCTGTCCTTAGCTCCTATCGTTATTGTTCAGTCTCTAAGTCATGCCTGACTCTTTTGTAACCCCATGGACTGTAGCCCACCAGGCTCCTCTGTCCATGGGATTGCACAGGCAAGAATACTGGAGTGGCCTGCCATTTCCCTCTCCAGGGGATCTTCTTGACCCAGGATTCAAACCCATGTCTCCTGCATTGGCAGGTGGATTCTTAACCTCTGAGCCACCTTAATTCCTGACTGCCCCCATTAAATGAGTTTCGCTTTCTCAACTTTGGACTTTACCTGGATGATTCACCCTCCACAATGGGCAGTGGAGGGAGGGTGGACATCTAAGGTTTCCCCGCCAATGGATGTGAGGTAAAGATGTTACAGGTCTTCTGATAGGGAAACAAGTCTTCTGGTGTCACATTTATAAAATGGGCACATAAAAAATATACCAATTTGAATGCAAAATTGCAAAGAAAAAAAATTTAAGCTCTGTGTAACAGAAATACTTGAAGGCACCTACTTGAAAAGACTTGACTTTTTGAGATACTTGATTATGGGGATCCAAACAGCCTCTTTAGTTGAGTGTTGCATTAGGATAGGTCAAATCACCACCTATTTTTAGTTTGTAAAACTACTGATCCATAGAAAATTTGGCTGCTCCCATACCTTTAACAACCTCCAAGTCTTCAGGCTCCAGAAAGAAACTGTCATGACATTTTACAGAAAACATGCAGCCTTGTTCTTCACACAGGGAGCCTGAAATGCATTTCTGCCCCTACATTACAGGCTTCACCATCAAAGCATCTTGTGTCTTAAAATTGTTACAAACCAACTTTTTAGAAAATTTAAAATAAGAAAAAATAAAAATAAAAAAGCTTTGTGGTTGAGGGAAGATGGTGGCTCTGATGTCTTGGATTCTTTCACATAGAACTTAGTCAGGGAATAATTCATTTGGAATGTTATACAGATTTGGGGGGGTGGGAGGGATATGTGTTTGTGTTTTCAGTCTTCTAAGAAAACATTTAGGAAAGACAAGCCCTGGGCTTCTATTGTTTTAGCCTAAAAAATAACAACTTGTCAGTCTAAGCAAGTAACTTTATTTTGGTGGCAACTGGCATTACGTGAAAATAATGACTTGATTTCCAGGCATCTTGGACATATGATACTCACACTCTGGCAGCTCCAAACATCTGAATAGGAGCAGTGGAGGGTAGCAATCTGTTGGAAGTGATAGTTGGAAATTCTGGGAGGTGCATTTGCACGACAAACAGTTTTTACTTAGATTTTACATTAAAGGTTAATTGAAACATCACAGTTTTTCTAAAGATGCTCATACTGTATTTGACATATGATAGAAAATCTTTGTGCTTTAGATTAAGAAATGTGTACGCAAGTATAACATATATCCCCCCACACTCACATGTAATATAGTGGCTTTGAGTGACGGAGAATGCTCTCTGGAGACTGGAGTAAATGTGCTAAAGCAAGGGTCCCCCACTCCTGGGTTCCTGCTAGGAACTGAGTCACACAGCAGGAGGTAAGCAGTGGGCAACTGACTGAAGCTTCATCTGTATTTACAGCCACTCCCCATTGCTCACATTGCTGCCTGAGCTACGCCTCCTGTCAGATCAGCGGTGGCATGATGAATGCAATGTGCTTGATTCATCCCAAACCATCCGCCTCATCATCCTCAGAAAAAACTGCCTGCCACAAAACCAGTCCCTGGTGCCAAAAAGGTTGGAGACCATTGTGCTAAAGAGTGCGACATCACCTGTCACCCTAGGCTTGGCAGCCAGTCACAACTATTGGCTTCACCAGCAGATACTGGTGAGCTTGCAGAAAAAGAAAAGAACATGGGAGCTCTTAAATCATATAGTTAAATTATCTCAGTTAATAATTTAGCTAATATGTAGATTTTTCTGTATGGCAGGATTGACCTCTATTCTCTCTTTGGTTTTCATGTATATAAACACCAAGGTGATTAAGAAGCATTCAAACCTATCTTTCTGACATTGGTCAGTCACACACCAAAGCCACAGGAGTACAATAAATAGTGATAGGATCTATATTTTTGGTCAATTTATGGTCTGGAACAGCTTTGCCACCAACTATACCCCACGTTTCAGCTCTTTTTCATGTGAGGCATAAGGGCACAAGGAACTGCTGTTGTGACTTGTCTTTCTTACAGTTCCCAAATTTCAGTTTCAACCCCAAATGCATTCTAGAACATGACAGTTATTTGAGTCTTCTCGTTTCCTAGAATCCAAAGTAGGCAAGACTCAGAATACAGAAGTTCAGGGAGGATCAGCACCTAAACAATGATGTGCCAGATGCAAAATCTGAGGGTCAGAGGGTTAAAGCAATTTGTTCATTCACACAGCCATGGGGTAGTTCATTATAACATTAACAAAATCCCAGTCACTGGGTCCAAAAGACCCAGTGCTGTTTATTAAGGTAAGGATTGAAAGTACATGTACACTGAGCCTCAGGCCAGCCATGGGCCTCTGTGAAGTTGAACTCTATCCCCTTCTAAAACTGATGGAGTCAAGGTCATTGGAAAACTTGTTTATAGTTCAAAAGAAAAATATCCCAACACACCATCCCTCTAAAACTATAGCTTCAGGCTGGCTAGGGGGCTTTCTGATATAATAACCCTACAGACAACAAAGATTAAACACATGAGCATCAGAGGGTTTTTCTCCTCTACAATTAAAAACTTCTTGCTCTTGAACAAACCCCATCATTTTTAGTGGGGCTTGGTTTTTCATTTTTGTATTGAAGGGATCTGACCTTACAGATGTAAGGTTATACTACATAGAAAAGTTTGTGAGTTTTTTGGACTAAAGTATACATACCTTCAAACAGTCACAGAAAACACAAACCATGGGGGAAAATGGACATATACATACAGGGATCAGTCACTGCCCATGCAGATGATGAAAAAGTAAAACTTACTTTTTAGTATAACAAAAGACTAACTTTGTCGTGTTTCTCTGCAGAAGCAACAGTGAACACTAAATGTAAACTCTAAAGCCTGATTAGGCAGCACCACAAGAACAGGTGCTTAGAACCCAGGTACCTTGCAATCTTTGTAATACACACTATTCTTCTTCAGCTTCAAAGAGTAGACTGAAATAACATTAATAAAGTGCTGGATTATAATTTTATTATGGTGAAGGTAAACTGGTAAGAAGTATATAAGGCTACTACATATAAATGTAAATATAAATATATACAGAAATAGACGAAGAAATAGAGAAAAAGAGGTGAGGGAAGGAGAAAGGAAGGGAGGAAAGGAGAATGCATGGGCTAGCAGAGAGAACATGAACCCTAAGGCATCTGAATTCCAGCTCCATCACTCACCCATCAGCTATGACTTTGGTCAGGCTACTTTTAGTTTCCTTGGGCCTCAGTTTCCTGGTGGTACTAGTGGTAAAGAGCCCGCCTACAAATGCAGAAGACGTAAGAGACTCAGGTTCAATCCCTGGGTTAGGAAGATGCCCTAGAGGAGGAAATGGCAACCCACTCCAGTATTCTTGCCTGGAGAATCCCATGGACAGAGGACCCTGGAGGGCTACAGGCCGTGGGGTTGCAGAGTTGAATGTGACTGAAGTGATTTAGCATGCACAGGCCTCGGTTTCTTAATCTGCAAAATTATGATGATTTAAGAACTTACCTGCTAAGAGGATTAAAAGACAAAAAATATGGAAGATATTATAATATCTAGCAAAGAGAACAAGCTAAGTATTATGTATCTTTCCCCTTCTGAGATTTGGGCAACACAGTTAACTACCCTCTCTCTTCTGGATGCTTCTTCAGTGCATGTGTGTGCAGGCTAAATCACTTTAGTCCTGTCTGACTCTTTGCAACCCTATGAACTGTAGCCAACCAGGCTCCTCTGCCCATGGGATTCTCCAGGCAAGAATACTGAAGTGGGCTGCCATGTACTCCTCTAGGGGATCTTCTGGACCCAGGGATCGAACCCAAGTCTCTTATGTCTTCTGCTTTGGCAAGCAGGTTATTTACCAGTAGCACCCAGAAGTGTACTTAGTTTACCTATTGGGGGAGTTATAGGGGTAGGAGAGTGGCTTAAGTTTTTATCCAGATACCAGCAAATTTTTGTTGAAATAAATAGTCCTTCTTCTAAAAAAGAACTGATTTCTGGACTTCCCTGGTGGTTCAGTGGTTAAGAACACACCATCCAACACAGGGGAAGAAGGTTTGCTCCCTGGTTGCGGAACTAAGATCCCAGACATGCTGCTTGTGTGCTTAGTCACTTAGTCATGTCCAACTCTTTGTAACCCCCCCAACTCAATGGACTCTAGCCCGCTTGGCCTCCCTGTCCATGGGATTTCCCAAGCAACAACACTGGGGTAGATTGCCATTTTCTTCCCCAGGGAGTCTTTCTGACCCCAAGATCAAACTCGCTTCTGCATTGATGGGCAGATTCTTTACCACTAAGCCATCAGGGAAGACCCACTATACCCAAATACAAAATAAAAAGTAAAAAAAAAAAAAAAAAAAGTGGTACATATACATAATGGAATATTCAGATCAGTTCAGTTGTTCATTTGTGTCCGATTCTTTGCAACCCCATGAATTGCAGCATGCCAGGCCTCCCTGTCCATCACCAACTCCCGGAGTTCATTCAGACTCATGTCCATCGAGTCAGCGATGCCATCCAGCCATCTCATCCTCTGTCGTCCCCCTCTCCTGCCCCCAATCCCTCCCAGCATCAGAGTCTTTTCCAATGAGTTAACTCTTCGCATCAGGTGGCCAAAGTATGAGTTTCAGCTTTAGCATCATTCCTTCCAAAGAAATCCCAGGGCTGATCTCCTTCAGAATGGACTGGTTGGATCTCCTTGCAGTCCAAGGCACTCTCAAGAGTCTTCTCCAACACCACAGTTCAAAAGCATCAATCCTTCAGCGCTCAGCTTTCTTCACAGTCCAACTCTCACATGCATACATGACTACTGGAAAAACCATAGCCTTGACTAGACGGACCTTTGTTGCCAAAGTAATGTCTCTGCTTTTGAATATGCTATCTAGGTTGGTCATAACTTTTCTTCCAAGGAGTAAGCGTTTTTTAATTTCATGGCTGCACTCACCATCTGCAGTGATTTTGGAGCCCAAAAAATTAAAGTCTGATACCCTTTCCACTGTTTCCCCATCTATTTCCCATGAAGTGATGGGATTGGATGCCATGATCTTCATTTTCTGAATGTTGAGGTTTAAGCCAACTTTTTCACTCTCCTCTTTCACTTTCATCAAGAGGCTTTTTAGCTCCTCTTCACTTTCTGCCATAAGGGTGGTGTCATCTGCTTATCTGAGGTTATTGATATTTCTCCTGGCAATCTTGATTCTAGCTTGGGCTTCTTCCAGTCCAGAGTTTCTCATGATGTACTCTGCATATAAGTTAAATAAGCAGGGTGACAATATACAGCCCTGACATACTCCTTTTCCTATTTGGAACCAGTCCGTTGTTCCATGTCCAGTCTAACTGCTGCTTCCTGAATGGAATATTACCAAGCCATAAAAAGGAACATATTTGAATCAGTTCTAATGAGGTGGATGAACCTAGAACCTATTATACAGAGTGAAGTAAGTCAGAAAATGAAAGATAAATATCATATTCTAATGCATATATATGGAATCTAGAAAAATGGTACTGGAGAATTTACTTACATGGCAGCAGTGGAGAAAAAGACATAGACAACAGACTTATGGACATGGGGAGAGGGGAGGAGAGGGTGAGATATATGGAAAGAGTAACATGAAAACTTACATTACCATATGTAAAATAGATAGCCAACTTGAATTTGCTGTATAGCTCAGGAAACTCAAATAGGGGTTCTGTATCAACCTAGAGGGGTGGGATGGGGAGGGAGATGGGAGGGAGGTTCAAAAGGGAAGGGATATATGTATACCCATGGCTGATTAATGTTGAGGTTTGACCGAAAACAACAAAATTCTGTAAAGCAATTATCCCTCAATAAAAAAAAATAAATATTAAAAAAAAAGTAATGGCTACTTCATATGGTTGCCAAAAGCATTTTAAACAAGGCAATAAGTAATAAAGCTTATAAAGAACCCTGGCTCTATATTCAAAGAGTTACTAACAGCCTAAAGTAAATCCTTGAACTTCTCTGAATATTTTATTGTATGTTATAGGAAAAATTATAAATGGTAGAGTTAACTTATATGCAAAGTACATCATGAGAAACGCTGGACTGGAAGAAACACAAGCTGGAATCAAGATTGCCAGGAGAAATATCAATAACCTCAGATATGCAGATGACACCACCCTTATGGCAGAAAGTGTAGAGGAACTAAAAAGTCTCTTGATGAAAGTGAAAGAGGAGAGTGCAAAAGTTGGCTTAAAGCTCAACATTCAGAAAATGAAGATCATGGCATCCGGTCCCATGACTTCATGGGAAATAGATGGGCAAACAGTGGAAACAGTGTCAGACTTTATTTTGGGGGGCTACAAAATTACTGCAGATGGTGATTGCAGCCATGAAATTAAAAGACGCTTACTCCTTGGAAGAAAAGTTATGACCAACCTAGACAGTATATTCAAAAGCAGAGACATTACTTTGCCAACTAAGGTCTGTCTAGTCAAGGCTATGGTTTTTCCTGTGGTCATGTATGGATGTGAGAGTTGGACTGTGAAGAAGGCTGAGCGTTGAAGAACTGATGCTTTTGAACTGTGGTGTTGGAGAAGACTCTTGAGAGTCCCTTGGACTGCAAGGAGATCCAACCAGTCCATTCTGAAGGAGATCAGCCCTGGGATTTCTTTGGAAGGAATGATGCTAAAGCTGAAACTCCAGTACTTTGGCCACCTTATGACCGAAGATGAGATGGCTGGATGGCATCACGGACTCGATGGACGTGAGTCTGGGTGAACTCCGGGAGACGGTGATGGACAGGGAGGCCTGGCGTGCTGCGATTCATGGGGTCGCAAAGAGTCGGACACAACTGAGTGACTGAACTGAACTGAACTGGAAATTCCCTGGTGCCTCAGATGGTAAAAAATCTGCCTGCAATGCCAGAGACCTAGATGATGACTTAGGTTTGATCCCTGGATTGGGAAGATCCCTTGGAGAAGGAAATGGCAACCTACTTCGGTATTCTTGCCTGGAGAATTTCATGGACAGAGGAGCCTGGTGGGCTAAAGTTCATAGGGTCACAAAAAGCTGGACACAGCTGAGAGACTAACACTAAGGAACTAGAGAACTTGGGGAAGTTCAGTTCAGTTCAGTTCAGTCGCTCAGTCGTGTCCGACTCTTTGCGACCCCATGAATCACAGCACGCCAGGCCTGCCTGTCCATCACCATCTCCCGGAGTTCACTCAGACTCACATCCATTGAGTCTGTGATGCCATCCAGCCATCTCATCCTCAGTCATCCCCTTCTCCTCCTGCCAACAATCCCTCCCAGCATCAGGGTCTTTTCAATGAGTCAACTCTTCACATGAGATGGCCAAAGAACTGGAGCTTCAGCTTCAGCATCATTTCTTCCAAAGAAATCCCAGGGCTGATCTCCTTCAGAATGGACTGGTTGGATCTCCTTGCAGTCCAAGGGACTCTCAAGAGTCCTCCAACACCACAGTTGAAAAGCATCAATTCTTCAGCGCTCAGCGTTCTTCACAGTCCAACTTTCACATCCATACATGACTACAGGAAAAACCATAGCCTTGACCTGGGGAAGAGTGGCATTCAATCTATACTTAAAGAACAGAAAGAAAACTTGTAAGTTTAATATATGCTTGATCTGAACAAAATAGTTCTTGTAAAATATTATGATTTACAGGTTTGCTATGACAATTATTTGAGAAATTCCAATAATTCATTTCAAGTTCAAGTAGGTTAACTGAATTGGGGAGGAAACATTGAGGAGAAGATGAGAATGTTCAGTTTTTACTTTTTAAGCTGGAGATCCAGTTCCATCCCTGCTGTTTTTAATGCAGTTTTTTTAGATTTTCTTTTCTGTGCATGATTTGAATCAAGACCCTGGAAAGGACAAAGCTCTCTCATGTTTATTTCAACTCAAGACATATGTGTAGCATTTACAGGATTACACCTAACAAGCAGCTATAGCTAGACCTAATCAAGAAGCAACCTCAGAATGAAGGTTCTTTTTTAAAAATTCCAAGTGATTTCACCACTGGAGCAGGTCAAGGTGGAGCCACCCCAGACTTTATCTCTTGTCCTGACATCCATTATATCAGCCCCAAAGCCAACCACTTCCTCCCACCTCCACTGTTTATATTCTGGCCATAGTATTTATCTGTTGTTGGAACACTGGAACATCCCTCCATCTATTCTCATCTTCTCCTTTTATCACTCTACTGTCTATTTTCCATAAAGCCATAGAACGACTCTTTCAATATAGAAATTGGATCACACTGTACCTTACATTCAAATATCTGAGTAGATTACAAAATCCTTGCACCGAGCCCTCAATTTTATCTCTGGAATTTTTCCTCTCATGCTCAACTACAGTCACACTGGTCTCTCTGTTCTTTATCAAACATGCCAAGCACGCTGCTGCCTTGAGGGTCTTTGCCCTTTCTGTTGCACAATTTGGAATGTTCTTCACTTCCTTTAAATCCATGCCTAATAGTCATCTTCAGAGACATGCTAAACATCATTCTCCATCCCCCTACCCTGTTTCACTTTGCTCTACAGCAGAGTCCCACCGTTACATTTTATACATTTATCTCACTCTATCTTTTCCAACACAATATTTGCCCCATAAGAGCAGGAAATGTATCAGCTTGGTTCACTGTTTATTGCCAGCAACTGTCAGCACATGGTAACCACCTAGTAAACACTTGTGGCTAAATGAATCTTCTGTGCAAGCAGAGGGATTGATGGAGAAAAGCAACTTACTCAAGGCTGAAATTAAGGCAGTCTGTGCTTCACTGATGATCCCATTCCTCATTCTGAATATGAGGCTTTGTGCCTTACTTTCAAAACTTGCATTTTCTAATGGACGCAGCTTCCTACCCTGCATGGGGAGCCTCTACCAAAAGTAACAGTCAACACGATGAAGCGGAGAATCAAGATTGCCTTGTGTAGCTCATCACTGCTATGGCCTCAGTGACGAGCTTCAATTTGTCGGAGAAAACCAACTTCCTCTCTTGCATCCTCTGTAACCAAGAATAAGGACAACTGTGTGCTTGTAAGGCAAATGCAGGGAAGAAATAACAGGCATTAACTCAAGAGTTAGTTCAACTTCTCACAGTCTAAAAGCAAAGCCTTTCTACTCTATAGAAAAGGGAGTATAAGCTCTCAGATTCACAATTCCTCCTTGGTAGTACACTGGGGACGTAAATAAGCCCAGTGACTGTTTATTGATCCAAGAAATACCTGTTTAGGGTCCTGCAGCCATGCTGGTTATATCCTAGGCCTCACTTATTTCATTCATTCTTCAGGCAGCATCTGTTTATTAAGTACCTCCTCTATGCTAGGCACTCAGCTACCTGTTAAGTAGTTAGCAATCAATGAGACATGGTCCTTTTCCTAAAGAAATTGCTAATTTAGCAAGAGAAAGAGCAGATAGGCTAAGAGGTGGATATGTGCAAATCAAAAGTAAGTAGGGGTCTCATCACAAGAAAAAAAAAGTGGTTTTCTGTTTCTTTAATTATGTATCTATATGAGATGATGGATATTCACTTAACTTTTTCTGGTAATCACTTCAGGAAGTATATATATCAAATCATCATTCAGTATACCATAAGCTTATATAGAGCTGTGTATCAAATATTGGACTTCCCAGGTGGTAAAGAACCTGCCTGCCAAGCAGGAGGTGCTGGGTCGGGAAGATCCCCTGGAGGAGGGCATGGCAATCCACTCTAGTATTCTTGCCTTGAAAATCCCATAGGCAGAGGAGCAGTACATGGGATTGCGAGAGAGTCAGACACGACTTAGAGAATAAACAACACAACACATCACATATATATGAATAAAACAAGAAGAAAAATAAAGGAAAAAATGTACATAGTGATGTGTGTAAATTATATCTCAGTAAAACTAGGGGAAAAGATTTTTAAAAAATTTTTTGAGATCACAAATATTTGGGTTTTGTTTTGTTTTTTAAAAAAGGAAATAGGGTTCCATGAGAGTGAAAACATGAGGAACTGATCCCACTCAGGGACATAATGTTTGTGCTAAAAGCTGAACAATTAGAAATGACAGGAAGGGGTAGAGCAGGGAGACTGTCAGGAAAGGGTCAATATAAGTAAACACAGGCCCAGGTGGAGGCTGCATATCACTTTGAACAAACAGAAAGTAGCCTGTGTGTCTGATGCCTGCCTTGTAGGAAGTGGGAGAGGACAGAAAGATGAGCCTGGAGGCTGTAGAGATGGCCAGATTCTGCAAATCTTGCAGGCTTCCTTAAAACCTTGATCTTCAGCCTAAGAACAAGAGGAAATCGCTGAATGCCTCAGGCAGGGCAGTTGTGCAATCTGATCTGCATTTTCAGAATTTCATTCTGGCTGCTGCATGCAGAAGGGCCAGGTAAAGGAGAGAGGCCTGTTGGGAGGGCCCTGCATTTCCCCAGACTACAGGGTATGCAATTTGCACTGGGGCTTTTATGGTAAAGATGGGGGAGGGGGCGGGGAGAAAGAAGAGCAGGCAGATACACTGAAAGCAAAGTCATGGAAGAAATGCTTCAGTTTGGAGGCTCTGAAACAGCTGTATTGACTTTACATGTTATTTTCCAGGTTCAGTTTTATTTACTTTTTGCTGCAATGCATATTTTGCCCCACTTTACATCCACTTCACTCCCACCTAGACCATGTTACTTTGGTGCTGAGTGGCCATAAGTTGCATTGCATTTCTCCAGAAAGCCTAGGAACGAGATAGAGCCGGTGTGCTTGGATCAGATCAGCACTCCTTCAGAGTCAGCCCTGCCCTGAAGCCCTGAGCTCACCCTCAGAAGAAAGGAATTAGCTGGATTCTGGAGATGGGGGGAAATCACTGCTGGTGGTACTTCCTATAGTGGCTGATGCTATAGATCATGAAGCATCATTGCTGATCCGTTAAATTCTCTCAAATCAACAAATACTTGGGTATAAATTCACCTATGTTTTTACTAAATGTGACAAACACTATGGGGGAAAAAAAGGCCTCAAAATTTCACTTGTTAAGGCAATTGTGAAAATTCAAATTATTCTTGTCTATTCATATTTTGTTAATATTTTATTTTCACTTAAACTGTCTTTGTTGAAGATTGTCTAAAAACTGACATTATATAAAAGGTTGTGATACCATCCATTCACCTCATCACATTCATCTCTGAATAGCAAATATCAAACTGGGAGAAAATGGTACACAAATATAAGAAAAAAACACATAAAAATAGGTGAAAACTGAATATAAAATAATGAAACTCTATAAGCAAAGATGAAAGTGAAAGTGAAAGTCGTTCAGTAGTGTCTGACCCTTTGTAACCCCACGGACTATATAGTCATGGGATTCTCTAGGCCAGAATACTGGAGTAGGTAGACTTTCCCTTCTCCAGGGATCTTCTCTGCCCAGGGATCGAACCCAGGTCTCCCTCAAAAGTAGGAGGGGTGAAATTGTAATTAGAATCAAATTCCATACCCATCAGAGATGCTCAGAGAGCTAAAAAAAAACCAAAAACAAAAACAAAAATACTTTGTCACCTTGTGTGCACCGGTACCCAGGGATCCCACAAGAGACTGGGCCAGACCTGCTTCTGAGTGTTTCAGTGTCTCCTGCAGAGGCAGAGGTCAGCAGTGGCTTGCTGTGGGGACAGGGGCTCTGGCTGCAGCAGACTCGGGAGGTGCATCATGTGAGCCCCACCATAGAACCACTAAGCAGACAACCCACAACTGGAGAACAATTATACCAAAGAAGTTCTTGCACTGTTGTGAAAGTTCTGGGGCTCACATTTCCCAACCTAGGAATCCAGCAAAGGGAGTGAGAACCCTCAGGGACTTTGACCTTGAAGGCCAGTAAGATTATATTACAGAACTTCCGCAGGACTGGGGAAACAGGCTCTTGGAGGATACAAACAAAACCTTCTGCGCATCACCTAGAAGAAAGGACCAGTGACCCCACCAGAGACTGAACCAGACTTGCCTGAGAGTATCCAGGAATCTCCAGCACAGGCCCAGGTCGACAGTGGGCTGCCATGGAGTCAGGGGCAATGAATACAACAGTCCTGGTTTGGCCTTTAGGCCAAACTACAGGGAGGGAATACAGCCCCACCCATCAATAGAAAATTGGATTAAAGATTTACTGAGCATGGCCTTGCTCATCAAAGCAATACCCAGATTCCCCCACAGCCAGTCCTTCCCATCAGGAAGCTTTCACAAGCCTCTTATCCTTATCCATCAGAGGGCAGACAGAATGGAAACCAAAATTACAGAAAACTAAACAATCTGATCACTTGAATCACAGCCTTGTCTAACTCAATGAATCTATGAGCCATGTTGTGTAGGGCAAGCAAGATGGACGGGTAATGGTGGAGACTTCTGACAAAACATGGTCTACTGGAGAAGGGAATGTGGTTTACATCAGTATTCTTGCCTTGAGAAGCCTATGAACAGTATGAAAAGGCAAAAAGACACTGAAAGATGATCTCTCCAGGTCAGTAGGTCCTCAATATGCTACTGGAGAACAGTAGAGAAACAGCTCCAGAAAGACTGAAGAGGCTGAATCAATGTGAAAAAAAAAGCCCAGTTGTGGACATGACTGGTGATGGAAGTAAAGTCTGATGTTATAAAGAACAATACTGCATAGGAACCTGGAATGTTCATTCCATGAATCAACACAAATTGGAAGCAGTCAAACAGGAGATGAAAAGAGTAAACATTGACATTTTAGGAATCAGTGAACTAAAATGGACCAGAATCAGTTCATTCAGTGTAGTTCAGTCACTCAGTCATGTCCAACATTTTGCGACCCCCTGAATCGCAGCACGCCAGGCCTCCCTGTCCACCAGCATCTCCCGGAGTTCACAGACTCACGTCCATCGAGTCCGTGATGCCATCCAGCCATCTCATCCACTGTCGTCCCCTTCTCCTCCTGCCCCTAATCTCTCCCAGCATCAGAGTCTTTTCCAATGAGTCAACTCTTCGCATGAGGTAGCCAAAGTACTGGAGTTTCAGCTTTAGCATCATTCCTTCCAAAGAAATCCCAGGGCTGATCTCCTTCAGAATGGACTGGTTGGATCTCCTTGCAGTCCAAGGGACTCTCAAGAGTCTTCTCCAACACCACAGTTCAAAAGCATCAATTCTTCGGCGCTCAGCCTTCTTCACAGTCCAACTCTCACATTCATACATGACCACAGGAAAAACCGTAGCCTTGACTAGACGGACATTAGTTGGCAAAGTAATGTCTCTGCTTTTGAATATACTATCTAGGTTGGTCATAACTTTTCTTCCAAGGAGTAAGCGTCTCTTAATTTCATGGCTGCAGTCACCATCTGCAGTGATTTTGCAGCCCAACAAAATAAAGTCTGACACTGTTTCTACTGTCTCCCCATCTATTTCCCATGAAGTGATGGGACCAGATGCCATGATCTTCATTTTCTGAATGTTGAGCTTTAAGCCAACTTTTTTACTCTCCTCTTTCACTTTCATCAAGAGGCTTTTTAGCTCTTCTTCACTTTCTGCCATAAGGGTGGTGTCATCTGCATATCTGAGGTTATTGATATTTCTCCCAGCAATCTTGATTCCAGCTTGTGTATTTTCCAGTCCAGCGTTTCTCATGATGTACTCTGCATATAAGTTAAATAAGCAGGGTGACAATATACAGCCTTGACGGACTCCTTTTCCTATTTGGAACCAGTCTGTTGTTCTGTGTCCAGTTCTAACTGTTGCTTCCTGGCCTGCATACAGATTTCTCAAGAGGCAGGTAAGGTGGTCTGGTATTCCCATCTCTTTCAGAATTTTCCACAGTTTATTGTGATCCACATAGTCAAAGGCTTTGGCATAGTCAATAAAGCAGAAATAGATGTTTTTCTGGAACTCTCTTGCTTTTTCCATGATCCAGTGGATGTTGCCAATTTGATCTCTGGTTCCCCTGCCTTTTCTAAAACCAGCTTGAACATCAGGGAGTTCACGGTTCATGTATTGCTGAAGTCTGGCTTGGAGAATTTTGAGCATTACTTTACTAGCATGTGAGATGAGTGCAATTGTGCGATAGTCTGAGCATTCTTTGGCATTGCCTTTCTTTGGGATTGGAATGAAAACTGACCTTTTCCAGTCCTGTGGCCACTGCTGAGTTTTCCAAACTTGCTGGCATATTGAGTGCAGCACTTTCACAGCATCATCTTTCAGGATTTGAAATAGCTCAACTGGAATTCCATCACCTCCACTAGCTTTGTTCGTAGTGATGCTTTCGAAGGCCCACTTGACTTCACATTCCAAGATGTCTGGCTCTAGATTAGTGATCACATCATCATGATTATCTGGGTCATGAAGATCTTTTTTGTACAGTTCTTCTGTGTATTCTTGCCACCTCTTCTTAATATTTTCTGCTTCTGTTAGGTCCAGACCATTTCCGTCCTTTATCGAGCCCATCTTTGCATGAAATGTTCCCTTGGTATCTCTAATTTTCTTGAAGAGATCTCTAGTCTTTCCCATTCTGTTATCCAAGTCTATGCCCCAACGAGTAACGCTGAAGAAACCGAAGTTGAACGGTTTTATGAAGACCTACAAGATCTTTTAGAACTAACACCCAAAAAAGATGTCCTTTTCATTATAGGGGACTGGAATGCAAAAGTAGGGAGTCAAGAAACACCTGGAGTAACAGGCAAATTTGGCCTTGGAATGCAGAATGAAGCAGGGCAAAGACTAATAGAGTTTTGCCAAGAAAATGCACTGGTCATAGCAAACACCCTCTTCCACAACACAAGAGAAGACTCTACACATGGACATTACCAGATGGTCAACACCGAAATCAGATTGATTATATTCTTTGCAGCCAAAGATGGAGAAGCTCTATACAGTCAACAAAAACAAGACCAGGAGCTGACTGTGGCTCAGATCATGAACTCCTTATTGCCAAATTCAGACTTCAATTGAAGAAAGTAGGGAAAACCACTAGACCATTCAGGTATGACCTCAATCAAATCCCTTATGATTATACAGTGGAAGTGAGAAATAGATTTAGGGTCTAGATCTGATAGATAGAGTGCCTGATGAACTATGGAATGAGGTTCATGACATTGTACAGGAGACAGGGATCAAGACCATCCCCATGGAAAAGAAATGCAAAAAAGCAAAATGGCTGTCTGGGGAGGCCTTACTAATAGCTGTGAAAAGAAGAGAGGTGAAAACAAAGGAGAAAAGGAAAGATATAAGCACCTGAACGCAGAGTTCCAAAGAATATCAAGAAGAGATAAGAAAGCCTTCTTCAGCGATCAATGCACAGAAATAGAGGAAAAGAACAGAATGGGAAAGACTAGAGATCTCTTCAAGAAAATTAGAGATACCAAGGGAACATTTCATGCAAAGATGGACCAGAATGGGCGAATTTAATTTAGATGACCATTATATCTACTACTGTGGGCAAGAATCCCTTAGAAGAAATGCAGTAGCCCTCATTGACAACAAAAGAGTCTGAAATACAGTCATTGTGTGCAATCTCAAAAACGACAGAATGATCTCTGTTCATTTCCAAGGCAAACGATTCAGTATCACAGTAATCCAAATCTATGCCCCAACGACTAATCCCAAAGAAGCTGAAGTTAAACAGTTCTATGAAGACTTACAAGACCTTCAACAGAAACTAACAACAAAAACAAGATGTCCTTTTCATCATAGGGAATGGAATGCAAAAGTAGGAAGTCAAGAGATACCCTGAGTAACAGGTAAGTTTGTCTTGGGAGTACAAAATAAAGCAGGGCAAAGGCTAATAGAGTTTGGCAAAGAGAACACACTGGTCATAGCAATCACCCTCCTCTAACAACACAAGAGATGATGCTACACATGAACCTCACCAGATCATCAGTGCTGAAATCATTGACTATATTCTTTGCAGCCAGAAATGGAGACGCTCTATACAGTCAGCAAAAACAAGACTAGGAGTTGACTGAGGCTCAGATCATGAACTCCTTATTTCAAAATTCAGACATAAATTGAGGAAAGTAGGGAAAACCCTAAACCATTCAGATATGACCTATGTCAAATCCCTTATGATTACACAGTGGAAGTGTAAATGAATTCAACAGATTAGGTCTGATAGACAGAGTGTCTGAAGAACTATGGAAGAAGGTTCATAACATTGAACAGGAGGCAGTAATTAAAACCATCACCAAGAAGAAGAAATGCAAAAAGGCAAAATGGTTGTTTGAGGAGGCCTTACAAATAGCTGAAAAAAGAAGAGAAGCAAAAAGCAAAGCAGAAAAGGAAAGATATAAGCATCTGAATGCAGAGTTCCAAAGAATAGCAAGGAGAGATAAGAAAGCCTTCCTAAGTGAACAATGAAAAGAAACATAGGGAAACAGTAGAATGGGAAAGACTAGAGATCTCTTCAAGAAAAGTACAGATATCAAGGGAACATTTCATGCAAAGATGGGCACAATACAGGACAGAAATGGTAGGGACCTAACAGAAGCAGAAGATATGAAGAAGAAGCAGCAAGAATACACAGAAGAACTGTACAAAAAAGATCTTCATGACCCAGATAATCACGATGGTGAGATCACTCACCCAGGGACAGACATCCTGGAATGCAAAGTCAAGTGGGCCTTAGGAAGCATCATTATGAACAAAGCTAGTAGATGTGATGGAATTCTGAGCTATTTGAAATCCTAAGAGATGGTGCTGTGAAAGTGCTGCACTCAATATGCCAGCAAATTTGGAAAACTCAGCAGTGGCCACAGGACTGAAAAAGGTCAGTTTTCATTCCAACCCCAAAGAAAGGCAATGCCAAAGAAAGTGCAAACTGCCCCACAATTGCTCTCATCTCACACACTAGCTCAAAATTCTTCAAGCTAGGCTTCAACAGTTCGTGAATTGAGAACTTCCAGATGTTCAAGCTGGATTTACAAAAGGTAGAGGAACCAGAGATTAAATTGCCAATAACTGTTGGATCATAGAAAAAGCAAGAAAAGTCTATAACAACATCTACTTCTGCTTCATTGACTACCCTAAAGCATTTGACTGTGTGGATCACAGTAAACTGGAAAATTCTTAAAGAGATGGGAATACCAGACCACTTTTTTCCTGAGAAATCTGTATGCAGGTCAAGAAGCAACAGTTACTACTGAACATGGAACAACAGACTGGTTTCAAATTGGGAAAGAAGTACATTGAGGCTATATATTGTTACCCAGTTTCTTTAACCTATATGCAGATTTAGTTCAGTTGAGTCCAGTCGCTCACTCATGTCCAACTCTTTGCAGCCCCATGAACTGAAGCACGCCAGGCCTCTCTGTCCATCACCAACTCCCGGAGTTCACCCAAACCCACGTCCATTGAGTCAGTGATACCATCCAACCATCTCATCTTCTGTCGTCCCCTTCTCCTCGTGCCCTCAATCTTTCCCAGTGTCAGGGTCTTTTCAAATGAGTCAGCTCTTTGCATCAAGTGGCCAACGTATTGGGGTTTCAGCTTCAGTCCCTCCAATGAACACCCAGGATTGATCTCCTTTAGAATGGATTGGTTGGATCTCCTTTCAGCCCAAGGGACTCTCAAGAGTCTTCTCCAACACCACAGTTCAAAAGCATCAATTCTTCGGTGCTCAGCTTCCTTTATAGTCCAACTCTCACATCCATACATGACCCCTGGAAAAACCATAGCCTTGACTAGACAGACCTTTGTGGGCAAAGTAATGTCTCTGCTTTTTAATATGCTGTCTAGATTGCTCATAAC
The DNA here is from genome assembly GCF_001704415.2 of Capra hircus. Classification (NCBI taxonomy): domain Eukaryota; kingdom Metazoa; phylum Chordata; class Mammalia; order Artiodactyla; family Bovidae; genus Capra; species Capra hircus. The sequence goes on from NC_030818.1 coordinate 54,674,868, forward strand.
TTTCCTTCCAAGGAGTAAGAGTCTTTAAATTTCATGTCTGAAATCACCATCTGCAGTGATTTTGGAGCCCCCCAAAATAAAGTCAGCCACTGTTTCCACTGTTTCCCCATCTATTGGCCATGAAGTGATGGGACCTGTTGCCATGATCTTAGTTTTCTAAATGTTGACCTTTAAGCCAACTTTTTCATTCTCTTCTTTCACTTTCAAGAGGTTCTTTAGTTCTTCACTTTCTGCCATAAGGGTGGTGTCATCTGCATATCTGAGGTTTTTGATATTTCTCCCAGCAATCTTGATTCCAGCTTGTGCTTCCTCCAGTCCAGTGTTTCTCATGATGTACTCTGCATAGAAGTTAAATAAGCAGGGTGACAATATACAGCCTTGACGTACTCCTTTTCCTCTTTGGAACCAGTCTGTTGGTCCATGTCTAGTTCTAACTGTTGCTTCCTGACCTGAATATAGGTTTCTCGAGAGGCAGGTCAGGTGTCTGGTTTGCATCATGAGAAATGCCAGGCTGGATGAAACATAAGCTGGAATCAAGATTGCTGGGAGAAATATCAATAACCTCAGACATGCAAATGACACCACCCTTATGGCAGAAAGTAAAGAGGAACTAAAGAGCCTCTTGATGAAAGTGAAAGAGGAGAGTGAAAAAGTTGGCTTAAAACTCATCATTCAATAAACTATGGTCATGGCATCTGGTCCCATCACTTAATGGGAAATAGATGGGGAAACAATGAAAACAGTGACAAACTTTATTTTCTTGAGCTCCAAAATCACTGCAGATAGTAATTGCAGCCATGAAATTAAAAGATACTTGCTCCTTAAAAGATAAACTATGACAAACCTAGATAGCATGTTAAAAAGCAGAGACATTACTTTGCCAACAAAGGTCCATTGAGTCAAAGCTGTGGTTTTTCCAGTAGTCACGTATGGCTGTGTGATTTGGACCATAAAGAAAGCTGAGCATCAAAGAATTGATGCTTTAGAATTGTGGCGTTGGAGAACACTCTTGACAGTCCATTGGACTGCAAGGAGATCCAACCAGTCCATCCTACAGGAAATCAGTCCTGAGTGTTCACTGGAAGGACTGATGCAGAAGCTGAAACTCCCAATACTTTGGCCACCTGATGCAAAGAGCTGACTCATTTGAAAAGACTCTGATGCTGGGCAAGATTGAAGGCAGGAGGAGAAGGGGACGACAGAGGATGAGATGGTTGGATGGCATCACTGACTCAAAGGACATGAGTTTTAGCAAGCTCCGGGAGTTGGTGATGGACAGGGAAGCTGGTGTGCTGCTGTCCATGGGGTTGCAAAGAGTCAGACATGACTGAGTGAGTGGACTGAACTGAACTGATAGTCAAAGATTGATTATTCATTCATTCTTCTTTCAAAATTATCTGATATATAATTTTTATGTGATTTACATTAATGGGGCTTCCCAGATGACACCACTGGTAAAGAATATACCTGCCAGCGCAGGAGATGTTGGAGATGCAAGTTCATTTCCTGATTCAGGAAGATCCCTTGGAGGAGGAAATGGCTACCCATTTCAGTATTGAATAGAGGAGGTTGTTGGAACCTACTCCAGTATTCTTGCTTGGAGAATTCCCATGGACAGAGGAGCCAGGTGGACTACAGTCCCTGGGGTCACAAAGAGTTGGACATGACTGAGGGACTAAGCACAGCACATTCCATTGAATAAAAAAGAAAAATCTCTGACTGAAAGTATTAACAAAACTCATCTCACAAATGTATCCCAACCAATTCTCTCAGGAATTTCCACTTCCAGCCATGAAAAAGAATCTAGTAAGAGACTCATCTCACTTTCCTGCTGAGAACAACTAGAAATGCAGAAATAAAAGAATTTGCTTCAAAGCATGAGACATCAGCCAAAGAAGTCAAAACTTAGACTAGCTCAAAAGAGATGCTCATTGAAGGGGGTCCAGCTTTCTGCATTTCACTTTTCCTCCCAGGGATTTGCTAATTCTTACTGTGGAAAAAGAAACTGAGATACAAATAGAAGGTTGCTGCTGAGAGGAAAATGATTCTGTAAGAGTTTTCAGCAAGCTCATAGGGTTGGGGAGGCAAAAACTGGACGGGATGGCCGAGGAAGCAAAGGCTTGGAACTAAGGCCACATAACAAAGGGACATTCAAAAATAAGCATTTTTTTTTTCTTTCTGAAAATGCTTTCTCCCACCAGTTTTGTCTATTAAGTTACAAATAACAAGAGCCAAATAGTCCCTTGAAGGCATACAAAAACAAATCAGAGTCTACACGCATCATGATGATGAGAAAACAAAACTGGAGTAAATGCTCATAGATGAGGTGGGATACTAAGTACTACATGTGATTCTCTCTTGGCATCTGGGATGACCATTCCATAGGACTAGGATAAAAGAAAGGTAGACTATACCTTAGAAAGTCATAAACTAGCCTCAAATCAGAGAAGTCTCAAGTCTTCGATTGGACTGAGGTGGTTTGCCTCTCTGCTGCCTGTCAGAGGACAGGATGAATTCTTTTTGGAGGGAAAAATCACCCAGATTGCTATGGTCTGAGTGTTTGTGTCCTCCCAAGACTCATACTTTCAAATCCTAATGCCGCATGTGACGGTTAGGAGGTGAGGTCTTGAGAGTTTCATAGTTTATGAAAGTGGAGTCTTTATTAATGGGATTACTGTTCTTATAAAAAGGAACCCCACAGTCATCCCTCTCCCCTTCCACCATGTGAGAATACAATGAGAAGCTTTGAACAAGGAAGAGGGCCTTCACAGAACACACCTATTCAGGAAATTTGGTCTTGGACTTCCTAGCCTCAAGAACTGTGTGAAATAAATTTCTGTTGTTTATAGGCCACTAAATGTACTTTTTGTTATAGCAGCCTGGATAGACTGAGACACAGACTCTTTATATTTATTCATAAGAATGTCTACCATTCAATCAAAAATTAAGCAGCATACCAGAAAGAAATAAAGAATCATCAAGATAAAATCAAATAGCAAACCGTCACCATACATATAACTAAAGTCTCCATTATGAAAGCCTCATCGGGCTACATGACCATTTACTTAAACAAGTACAAATTTAATTAAATGAAACATGGCATATTCCAGTCATCAGGCAAACACCAGAGATTAATTATAATTAAAAGTCTTAACTCCATTCTGAATGTTTGGCTGCCAACAGTGTTTAAGCCTCACTCTTCCCCCTTTCCCTCTTGCCACAAACTGGGCAAACGGACAGGAAAGCCCATCTTTTTCCTATGCCAAAGGAAAGTCTGAAGGAACATTTAAACTCCAGCCCCTACACAGAGATCTTGACTCCAGGCCCCAAAGCCTGATAAAAACCAAAAGCACTTGTCTCTGTTTAAGCCACTGTGGCCTGGCTTGGACCACTCTATAGGGCAACCACAAAACATAAACAAAATTGATTCAAATACTGGAGTTTCATGACTTGGATTTTTAAAATAACTCTGATTAATATATTTTAAAAGAGATGACCTAATAATGAATTATATCAGAAACCGGAATCATTAAAAAGAAAAAAAAAAAAAAAGAAGTAACTAGAAATTCTTAAATAAAAATGGAACTCAATAGATCAGTTTCAAGCATATTGGACACAGATGGAGACAGGATGAGTGAGCTAAAAATTAGGTCAGCAGAAAATAACCAGACACATGTATAGTTTAGGAAGAAATTTATAGTCTCAAACATGTATATTACTAAAATAAAAAAGGATAAAAATCAATGATAGGATTATTCATTTCAAAAAGTCAGAAAAAAAACAGTAAGTTATAACAGAGGAGAACAGAAAAAAAAAGAAATACAAAGATAAGAGCATTATTGTATAAGAGAAATACAAAGATAAGTCTTAATACTTAAAAATTCTACAAAACTGAAAGCTATGTTTTAGAAAAGATTATTAAATTTGTCAGCCTCTTACAAAACTAATCATTAAAAAAGAAAGAAGACACAATTAGGCACATGAGGGATGAATGGGAAAAAAAGAAAGAGTAGTGCAGATTCTAATACATTTTTTAAAAATGGTAGAAGACATGGGCAATTTTATGTAAAAAATTTAGAAAATTAAATGAAAATAACAAATTCCTAGAATACAACTTACCAAAGCTGACCCAAAAGAAGCTGAAAATTTAAACAGTCTTATGCTTTACAAATTTAATCTGCAATTTTTTAACTCTTCATCAAATAAATACCCAGGCTCAGATTGCTATATCAGTGAATTTCTCCAAATATTTAAAAAATATATAATGCCATTCTTACACATTCACTTCCAGAAAACAGAAAGAAAAAATAATTTCTAACTTATTTTCTGAGGGAAAGCATATTTTTGATACCTCTGAAGGAGAATAAAGAAGACAAAAATTATGCAATAGCCTTAGAAATATGATATAATTCTATACATATTCATAAATTTTAAAAATCTTTAAAAAGGTATAACAGAAAACAAATAAGTTAATCTAATAAAAATATCCACAAGAAATCTAAAGCTAATGATATAATAAATGGTAAAATATTAAAATTTCCTCACTGAGATCTAAAGGTAACAAAAATATCTATTACTATACTTCTTAGTTGAAGGTTTGGCTAGTGCAATAATACAAAGAAAAAAGAAAACACGAGATTGGAAAAGAAGAAATAAAACTGTCATAATTTGCAGATAACATGATTATATACATAGGAAATCCTACAGGATACAGTCAAAACTTGGCATTAGGAAGCTAATTTAACAAGGTAATAGATACAAAAATCAATATAACAACCAAATTTTTTATATTACAGACACAGAAACTAAAGCCCAGAAAAGTACCCAGGTCCATATGCTACTACTGCTGCTAAGTCGCTTCAGTCGTGTCCGACTCTGAGCGACCCCATAGATGGCAGCCCACCAGGCTCCCCCATCCCTGGGATTCTCAAGGCAAGAACACTGGAATGGGTTGCCATTTCCTTCCCCAGTGCATGAAAGTGAAAAGTGAAGTCGCTCAGTCATGTCCGACTCTTAGAGACCCCATGGACTACAGCCCACCAGGCTCCTCCATCCATGAGATTTCCCAGGCAAGAGTACTGGAGTGGGGTGCCACTGCCTTCTCCAAAAAAAAAAAATATATATATATATATGTATACACACATGTAAATGTGTACATACATATATATGCACATATGGAAGACACTTCCTGTGTTGCCCCATCACACCCTGGGTCACAAAGTCCATATAGACACTTTCAAATTGGAAGAAGTGTGACTCTTAGCCCAGTGCTCAAGTTTCCTTACATGTGTGCATCAGCAGTAATGCACTTGTTTGAAGCACATAAGATGCAGAAATGTTTCCAAGTCCAGCTCATGTCTAATCAAACAGAGGCCAGTGTACACCCTTGTCCTGGCACCTCCTGGGTATCAGGACATTCCAAAATGCTGCTGGCTGCAGGGACCACACAGGTAGAAGGAGAGGAATAACTAAGGGGAGCAAGTTAGCAACAGTCTGAAACGTGGGGTCTGAATGACCTGGATCTTCTGCTGCTGGCACAAGTTGTGAATCAAGAATCACCTAGAGTGACTGGATTCCCCTACAGTGAAACATACAGATGGGATGAGGGGAAATGATGGCTGTGTCCAAGGTCAATAAGATAGGAAAAAAGAGTAGGAAGCTACTTAGCCCTGGCATCATATTTACCCAGGGCATCCAATTTGAACTTCAAACATGATCTGCAAATGAGGCTGTACACAGAATTACAGAAAGACACTGGCAGAATTGAAAGTTGGAGATGTTTATCATAGGACTTTAAACTCATGTCCCTGTCTTTATTGATAGTAGCTATAACACATCATTAATTAATGTACTCTATAAATTCTGCAACTACCATGTAAATACTAGAATTATATATATTGGGATGATGTATCTGTATGCTAATATTATTTATTGCATATTAATATTTTTAACTTTTGTAGTACTCATTTCACATTCTTCCTTTCCTCTTCTTGCTCCCCTCGTCAATCCAATCCCGCTCCTTCTTCAGCTATTCTTTCTTTAAAGTTGAAAGTGGCAGAACTTCCAAGGCCAACCTTGGGAAGACTTTGGATTCTGCAGTGGCTAACTTGGAATTGTAACCAAATTTTGGAATCTGTAGGTGGAATGTGAGGGGTGATGGGGTTTTTGCCCCATTTTGGGGGACAGAGTCAGAAAGATTGCCATAATATTATAAGCATGACTCTATTTTCAGCTTCTTTAGTCTAATGTCACCTCAAGACACTGGGGCTACAGTAGGAAGTTCAAGGGTTTCAGTCAAACAGGACAATATTGCATTTATAAAGCAACTCCTACAGATGTCTCTAACACAGAGAATATACCTAGGACCTGAACTTACACTCCTACTACTGCCCCAAGAGTCTTTACCAAGAGTCCAGACATCTTTTAGGGAGGGGAGACTAATTTTCACAATGTTCATAATGTGGCCAGCTAATTCGGGTTTAGGTGGGTGAGTAGAGATGGGAAAGAAAAGGGAACTGTGTCTAAATCTCCATTTGGAAGTTTTAATTCTACTTCTTCAAATCAAAGCTGGTCTTCAGCACTGGGACTCTCCCTTCTATTGCTCCTGTTTCAGCCTCTGCTTACTGTTGAGGAAAATTAGCAGATACATTTCAGAATCTGTTTAGAATTATATAATAGAGAGAGGAGAGATTACTGAAAACTTGTGTCCTTTACAAAGGATGGAGTCACCAGAAGATAAAAGAAAGATCCAGGAAAATCACAAGAGCCTGGTTTGTTGAAATTCCAAGAGATATTTATAGAGGGTAAACCTACTGATACAAATTCTAGTCTCGAGCCTCTCTTGACTTACCTCCACCAGCTTGTTGGCGTGCTCACGGAAAACCTGGGCATATTCCTTCACTTCCTTCTCATTCCCACTTTTTGCAGCCTCAATGAGAACTAGCAAAGGAACGTTGGTTTCCAAGAAAGAATCTGATATGTGATCCATCACTGCTTTCCGAAGCTACAGTGAAAAACAAACAAAAAAAAAAAACGAAAACAAAGAATTAAGGGACAGAGGAACTGTCTATGTGACTGCATTACTCTTTAAGTCATATGAATTAAATCACCTCCTAGGAATAGTTTTTCTAAAGCCCCAGTTCTCATGGTTCACAGACATAATGTTGCAACTCTCTTCTTAATCTTCCTGCTGCTGCTGCTGCTGCTAAGTCACTTCAGTCGCGTCCGACTCTGTGCGACCCCATAGACGGCAGCCCACTAGGCTCCACCGTCCCTGGGATTCTCCAGACAAGAATATTGGAATGGGTTGCCATTTCCTTCTCCAATCCATGAAAGTGAAAAGTGAAAGTGAAGTTGTTCAGTTGTGCCTGGCTCTTAGCGACCAAATGGACTGCAGCCTACCAGGCTCCTTCGTTCATAGGATTTTCCAGGCAAGAGTACTGGAGTGGGTTGCCATTGCCTTCTCCGAATCTTCCTGGTGCTTATCATATCAAAGGAAGGCAAAGAGATATGACTAAGAATGATTCTGAATTATCTGTATTATATGTCAATTTGGAAGTTATACATATGATTTGTAGCTCAAAACATTATAGGCTATATAATTAATTATAGGCTATATATATATAATTCTATAACATTATACAACTTATCAAAGTTCTGCTCACATCCTTCATTGGCCAAGTGTCTCCCTTCAGGTTTTGAGTCCTGATTCAGCTCAAGAACTCAGGCTTTTTAGAAAAAGAAGAAATGTAGGCATCAATCAGCAGATGAGGAGAACTTTAGTTGATGAACTAGGCCTTGAAGCGACCTGAAAATCTTATCTCTCTGCTGTCTCCATGCCTTTCTACATCCATTGTTTGTATTTGATGGAGGGAGAAACATGAAGCACCTAACAATTTAAAAAATGTATCTGCCAGGTGCTATGATGACGTAGTTTGTGTGCTCCAGAAAGAAGTACTGACAATTATTCTTCAAGGTAATTTAGAATAAACATATCCAAATTTCTAACAGTGCATAATTACACATCATTCCCACATTGTTTAAATGGGAAGTAGGACAGTCACATTAAAATGAAATCGAACGGAGTGAACAATTACCTTAGTACTGCTTTGTTCATAATTGTCAGAATGTATGCAAGGAGAAAACACCCCAAATACAAATAAACAGAAGAGAAGGTGATAAACAATGTGTATATTTTCCAAACAAATATTCCTATTCAGGGGTATTCAGGCAAATCTTTTGATAGTATGATACATACACATTTATCATTGGTCAGAAGAAGGGAAATATATAAATCTCAGTTCCTTTTTGCACTAATTACCATAGGGTATCCCTCTGTGTAGTTTAGTTTAACTCTGGATTGAGTTGGACATTTCACCATATAAAACATAACAAGATTTGTGGAAAATTAACATTAATTAGTTACTCATTAGCAAGGTGTGTTAAATTTCTGCTTGGGAATAATACTTTTATTGGTGAGCTCATATATTCTGGGCATATGTGATGTGCCAGACAACTCAGATCAACCAACATTTTTTTATGTTATATCACTTAATCCCCATGACAATACTATGAGATAGGGACTATTCTTATGCCACCAGTTTTTCAGATGAAGAAAATGCGACTTGGAAAAGTTAAATAACCTGCCTGCCCTCATCAGGTGGCAAGGAGCAGAGCCCTCTAATAAAGTCTGAAGGGGACAGCACAGAGGACACTTGAAGCTGACCTGGCTTGGCTCTCCTCCAGGACAGAAATCCTCATGAAGGAGAAGCTATTGAGTGTAATCAAAGTTGAACCGGCTGGGGACAACAGAGATAAAAGGAAGATCTAGCTAAAGTGGGGGCAATGGTCAGAACTAAGCTATCTCACCAATCAAGACACTGTTTGCTTTTTATATCTCAGGAAAATTTTATTTTTGCAAAATATATATAACATAAAAGTTTTTTACTTTAAATGTATAATTCAGTGGCATTAATTACATTCACAATGTTGTAAAGTCATCACCAAGATACAGTTCAAAAATATTTCCATCACCCCAGAGACTCTATAAACATTACACAAGAATTCTTCATGCTCCCCTTCTCCCAGCCCTAATAAATCTACTTTTTGTCTCTATGAGTTTGTCTATGCTAGATCATTTATACAAGTGAAATCATACAATATTTGTCATTTTGTGTCTAACCTAATATATTTTTAAATATTATATAAAATAAGAGAAGTGAGAGCTCTGTGAAGCTAGAAGAATTATCTGCTCTTCTAGACTTTTTCCAAGCCTTCAGGAAGATTGAGTTCTTATTAAGTATGAGCAACTTGAAATTATCAAGGTCAAAATTCACATAAAACTATTATAAGAACAACATATCATCTCTTTACAAACTGAAAGCATCCCAGAAAGATATGCCTATAAAATAAATTAAAACTGTAATCTACTATTTCAAACACATTAAAATCCACTAAAAATGATACAAGATATGAAAGAACATAAATTAGAAAAAGAAGAAATTCAAGGATGAAGTCATAAAACTTTGAAAAGAATTATAAGTAAAAGAAAAATCATTTGAAAAAGACTAAATAAGAATGAATAAATACAGTAGCAAATGCCTCAAAAGAAATAGAGAGAAAAGAAGGAAAACATTTTAAATGCAAAATAAAATCTTTTAAAAGAGATTTTTAAAATTTGAGAAAAGGTAACAAATACTGAAGATAAGCAAAGAAATTTCAATATATGGGTACCAGAGGTCCCTAAAGAGGAAAATCAAAGCAAGAAAATGGAAAGAATACTAAGCATAGTAATTCATGAATATTTTCCTAAAGATACATATAATTTTTAAAGTGCTATTATATAAATTACTTATATAATTATTTATTTAATATAATTATTAAAATATATCATATAGAAGTTATATTCTATCTACATTATATAGAGACATATATTTGATACAGAAATATATATTATACACATAGAATATAAACAATTTTCTGAAAAAGCATTTCATGCACTTGAGAAAGGAAACCTATACTATCAACCAAGAAAACTGGATTCTAAAGAAAAAAGGGGTAAATCACTATGTATTTAGGCAAATAAAGGAAAGAAAATTATTTATAGGTGATCACTAGACTTTTCAACAGCAAAGTTTTATGCCAGAAGAAAATAAAATATTACATTTAAGACCCTCAAGGAAAGAAAATGTGAGCTAAGAATTTTATAGCCAGCAGAACCGACTTTCAAGGATATAAACCACAGACAAAATCTGATCAACATGCAAGAACTCAGAAATATCGTTTTTATGAGACAGAGAAACTGTTAAAGGATGAACTTTACCTGGCAAAAGAACAAGAAAACCATCAACTAATAACTCGAAAAGCATAACATAAGTACTGGCAGTGAACATTCAATATATTCTTACTTATAAAACTAAGAACATAGGATAGTCAAATGGGAGAGAGTATAATATAAAATGGATTTAAGCTCTGACAATGAAGATGTAAACATGAAAAGAAAAAGGGAATAGGATCTTTTGTAAAACAATCTTAACTATTTTATGTGATTTTAATTATAATGGTAGCATGAATATTGTTATTCTAACACTACTGTGTTTAAAGGTAGGCTCAGTGGTAAAGAATCTGCCTGCCAGTGCTGGAGCCACAGGAGATGAGGGTTCGATCCCTGTGTCAGAAAGATCCCCTGGAGGAGGAAATGGCAACCCACTCCAATACTCCTGGTGGGATAATTCCATGGACAGAGAAGCCTGGTGGGCTATAGGCCATAGGGTCGCAAGGAGTCAGACATGACTAAGTGCGCAGGCACACAAAGCAAACAGTTATGAAATTTTATTTCTCATCTCCTGTGTCCTTGCTAACCAGAGTGTTAGTGTGGAAGAAAGACAATGTAATATAAAAGAGATTCCTGAAGTAAAAATACCAGTATGAACACATGAGATTTTAAAGTAAACACACACACGTACAGTTTCCAGTTCTGTCCAACAGTGGCCAGTCCAGTAATAATGAACATTTTGAAATACAATTTTACCTTAAAACAAACTAAAGATTCTTGGGGAAATGGTTGATTCCAAGTTCTTTGAGGCTAGAAATATATAAATAAGCCTGAAATATCTTATTATGCATACACGCTAAGTCACTTCAGTTGCATCTAACTTTGTGAGATTCTATGGACTGCAGCAGGTCAGATCCCTTCTGTCCATGGGATTCTTCATGCAAGAATACTGGAGTGGGTTGCTGTGCCCTCCTGTCCACTGCCCTCCTGCCAGGGGATCTTCCTGGCCTAGGATTGAACTCCTATCACTTACATCTAAACTGCATTGGCAGGTGAGTTCTTTAGAGCCACCTAGGAAGCCCATTGGAGAAGGCAATAGCACCCCACTCCAGTACTCTTGCCTGGAAAATTCCATGGACGGAGGAGCCTGGAAGGCTGCAGTCCATGGGGTCGCTGAGGGTCAGACACGACTGAGCAACTTCATTTTGACTTTTCACTTTCATGCATTGGAGAAGGAAATGGCAACCCACTCCAGTATTCTTGCCTGGAGAATCCCAGGGACGGGGGAGCCTGGTGGGCTGCTGTCTATGGGGTCACACAGAGTCAGACACAACTGAAGCGACTTAGCAGCAGCAGCAGCAGCAGCAGCAGCAGCAGCAGCAGCAGCAGCAGCAGCAGCAGGAAGCCCATATTTTATTATACTAGATCAGTCAGTCAGTTCAGTTGCTCAGTCGTGTTCGACTCTTTGCAACCCCATGGACTGCAGCATGCCAGGCTTCCCTGTCCATCACCAACTCCCAGAGCTTGCTCAAACTCATGTCCATTGAGTCGGCAATGCCATCCAACCATCTCATCCTCTGTTGTCCCCTTCTCCTCCTGCCATCAATCTTTTGCAGCATCAGGGTCTTTCCCAATGAGTCAGTTCTTCACATCAGATGGCCAAAGTATTGGAGCTTCAGCTTCAGCATCAGTCCTTCCAATGAATATTCAGGACTGATTTCCTTTAGGATTGACTGCTTAGATCTCCTGCAGTCCAAGGAACTGTCAAGAATCCTCTCCAACACCTCAGTACAAAAGCTTCAATTCTTCAGCACTCAGCTTTCTTTACATTCCAATAGCAAAGAGTTATTAAAGGTCACTGTGTCTGTGTGTGCTCAGGAGTGTCTAACTCTTTGTGACCCCATGGACTGTAGCCCACCAGGCTCCTCTGTCCATGGAATTTCCTAGGCAAGAACATTGGAATGGGTTGTCATTTCTTACTCCAGGGGATCTACTCAGGGATGGAATCTGCATCTCTTGTTTCTCCTGCATTGGCAGGCAGATTCTTTACCAACTGTGCCACTTAGGAAGCCCATCAGAGACCACTAGGGTCATGCAAAAGTAACTCAGGAGGCTCTCATTTGGCCAAAGGTTAGACAATTTAAACTTCTCAAACAATAAAAATTCCAGTGGCCTGAAACCCATAAAATAACTTTAAATTAATGTATGAGGACTAAAAATAATAATGATGAATTGGTCACCTTAAAACAACAACAAGGAACCAATTTCACTTATCTCGGGGAAATCAAGAATATATCTTGCTTTTCCTATGTGAACTGAAATTCTCTGTAATAAGAGAAATATCTGACTCTAAATTTAGTCCACTTAATAAATTGAAAACAAAATCATAGAATATCACCATTTTGCAACCAATAATGAATTAAAATGTCTTCATTCTAGATAATGAACAACACTGTTTGAAAAATCACCAAAAAAGACAGCTGTTTAAGAATTGTGAATCACTATATTGTACATCTGTAAATTATATAATATTGTTTATCAACTATACTTCAATTTTAAAAAGAGAGAAAGAATCATGTACTATGTGCCTTCTGATGAAATAGCACAATCCCAACCATAGTGATGTCAAAGGGATCAAACCTGAGTATGGTGGAGGCTCTGGATCCCCTTGGTGATTTGCATAAAGTATAGAGGACAGAACGACATACGGGACATATGGCACCACACATGTGTATTCAGCAAAATGGAAAAACTTACAATACTAACCATCCGGGTTCTCCAACAGATGGAGTATAGCAAAAGAAAGGGGATGAAGTGGATGCAACAGATTAACAGACTAAAAGATAATTCCCCAAAAGTGGGCAAAACCAAATGGTCTCATCTGAAGATGCACATCAGGATGATAAAACCACAAAAACACACAAGGAAGTGAGCACTCTAAAGTCAGAATAATGATTACTTTTGGATTACATAAGAGGGCTTCTAAGGAGGCTGGCAAGGTTCCATTTCTTGACCTAGGTAGTGGTTATAAGAGTGTTTACATAATAATAATACTTATTATGTGTGGATTCCTACACGCATGCTTTATATTTTAAATTTTCAAAAAATGAAATATTTCTCATATGCTTTTCCATTTTTATCTGGATAAAATACAGACATGACACCAGGATGATGTGAGAAGCCATGAGTTTAAGATGGTGGACAATCCCCCCTCCCCCCAGTCAACCTACACCTTAGTGCATGGAGGAATGCTGCCCAGGGTAACCTCACCCAGGGTAACAATACTCGTCCAGTATTGTTACATGATTAAGAATACAATTCTATATTACTGGACCTGTTGCCCATTTTGAAGTTTATTAGGTATAACAGTTGGTCTGCTATAACTTAAAACACATTGAAATGGATCTTTTTTCCCCCTGCCAATTCTATTGTCTTTCAGTTTCCTTTTTCTTCCCTTGATCCTTCTTACTTAAAAGATGGACCACAGGCCAGTATCATCTATCACCACCATTTCCTGGGAATTTGCTAGAAAAGCAAGCCCTGGCCACATTCCAGAGCTCCATTTCAATCAGAATGTGCACTTTAATGAAAAGTCTAAGTGATTCCTATGCACAATACAGTTTGAGGAGCTCTGCCTTAGAAGACCTGTTATATCAGTTAAATTCTTAGTTGTAAGCATTAGAGACTAATTCTGCAAGATTTAAGCAGAAAAGCTCTCCTATTAGTTGAAAGAAGGAAAAGAACTCAGAATGCTAACACTGTGTCTTTGTGTCATTAGCTTCTGATTCAAAGTCTTAGGCAAATGCACCTGATTTTTATCCAGGCAAAATATAGACTCAAACTTTGGGTCATGTGTCAACATTTACTTGCAAGGATGAAGGAGGAAGATTTTTCAGGGAAAGTTTTGTAAAATCAAGTGTTCTGGCCATTTTAGCTTCTTATATCAAAATTCATATAAGGAGGAATTCCCCCAAGATAGAAAAGGAACTCAGACGCTTAATCAAAACCAAAATATGGCCAATAAAGAATAGGTCTAATAAAACAATGATTCGGGTACTCAAGCATGGGTGGAAGGTTGAAACAATAAAAACATTTATAGAGAAAAATTAAAGGTGAAGGGTTGTTTATAAGAAACAAGATCAGAAACTATGAAATGGGTGGGACAGGAATGGCAAACACGCTCCCTCATTTCCTTTCTATGCCTACACCAGACACAACTAATCAATCATGGCATTCTTTTATCCTGGGCTCAAATACTATTTCATAATCCTTCTCAGGTCAGTGTTTCAAGTCACTACTGTCAATAAATCCTATTTCTCCTGCAGAAGGAAAGCTTTCTTTCTTTGTTGAACCTTATGTTTAATTTAAGAGTTTTTGCACATCAACCTTTCGGTGGAATGGTTTCTGTGCATCAGAGCAATCCAGTGCCATCTTGATTTTCAGAAATAAATATTAACACCCAAATCTAGGCTAGGCTGATGATATTTAACAAATGGCTGGTTGTTTTAAGATGTCTTGCCATTTAGACAGATGTTTAGAAAAATCTTGTTAAGAATAATAGTATTAATTTCTTTACTACAATGATGTAAGAGGGTGATTTTAAATGGGTTCAAAACTTTGAACCTTAAATCTTCCCTAGGATACAGCTGCTCTGGGCTCTTCACAATCACTGACATATTTTACCATATTTTCTTAAGCTTTGGGATGTAATTGTTATTAAAAATGAAAAATCAAAGCAACAATGTGTCTGGGCCAGGAGCCATCTAGCCTGAGGGCTTGACAAAAGTTGAGCCTCATTAAGTCAGGCAAATTTTAGCCAGTCTGAAGGTCAATTAAGGTAATCAGTCAGTGCAGTAATCTACCCTAAGCCACTTTAATAAGCTAAGGTGCCACCAATGCACAGTCCAACAGTAATGACAGCCCCAGTTTGGGCTGGGGGTGGGGACAGATATGGGGGGAGTAGAGACGTATTTATGAAGCTTGTGCAAGAGCACTTAGAGAATAATCACTTTGTTTTTCTCTTTTAATGAGAAACACACAAAATCCTTTGGTTATTCTATTCATTATCCTGATGGCATTGACTATCTTCTATGAAGCAAAATCATTTTAATTAGGGTGCTAGCTTCTTTCTTTAGGAAAACCAATTATTTCTTCAAAAAAGAAAAAAAGAAGAGTTCATCAGGCTTCATGCTTCTCTCCATATACCCCTCTTCCCAACTGAGGCCCTACTGAATCAATTCAAAGCACAACAATCATGGTTAGAAACACCAAAGCATGGCTCCAAACAGCAAACATGTGATGGTTTAGTTTAGCCAGATAAACAGTCCTTGCCCTCTAGATTTGTTCTCTAAGAGTATTTAGGCACTCAAGATAAATGCTGATAAATATCTTGCTGATGAAGTAAGAAGCACTGAGTAGATAATTGCAATAGAATTGTTATGTGAATGAGTCTATTCTCCACTGCCTCTCAAGCCCATTGCCATGTAACTCTGTATTGTCTGCCTTCTCTGGCTCTGGGCGGGGCCATGTGGCATACTTAAGGTTAATGGATATTGGCCATCATGGAGCATGCAGGGGTGGACTTTCTTGGTCAAGTGGACTTGCTTGGTCTGGTTCTCTGCCAATTTCATGAGAAGGATATGCCTAGGCTAGAATGCTTGTTCCAGGAGGAAGGAGACAAACACATGGAATAGAACTAGGCCACCTCTGTCATCTCCATCAAGACCGTCTTGGGTCAGTCAAGAGCAAGTGAACCCACACATGTGAGAGGACTTGACCAAGGTGACCACTCCAGGCTAGAGATAAGCAATGCTATTATTGCATGCTGCTTAAATGTTATATTGGACTACTGTGACAACAGATAACTGATAATATACACATTTAACTAGAATAAGTTTTTGAGTAGATAAGCACTGAGTCACTAAACATGGTCACTAAACCATATTTTCAGGAAGACACCATCAAAATAAGATTCTGATCAGTCAATTGATGGACTGACATTATTCCAATTCAGTTCTTTGGGCAAAAGCATTGGATTAACAGTAGTCTGCTCTATGTGGACCATTATAAGTCCTCGGCTATGTTTAAAAACAACACAGCTGCAATTATTTACTTGTATAGATTTAACCTGTATGCAGGTCAGGAAGCAACAGTTAGTACTGGACATGGAATAACAGACTGGTTCCAAATACGAAAAGGAGTACATCAAGGCTATATATTGTCACCCTGCTTGTTTAACTTATATGCAGAGTACATCATGAGAAATGCTGGGCTGGAGGAAGCACAAGCTGGAATCAAGATTGCCGGGAGAAATATCAATAACCTCAGATATGCAGATGACACCACCCTTATGGCAGAAAGTGAAGATGAACTAAACTGTCTCTTAATGAAGGTGAAAGAGGTGAGTGAAAAAGTTGGCTTAAAGCTCAACATTCAGAAAATGAAGATCATGGCATCTGGTCCCATCACTTCATAGGAAATGGAGAAACAGTGGAAACAGTGTCAGACTTTATTTTTGGGGGCTCCAAAATCACTGCAGATGGTGACTGCAGCCATGAAATTAAAAGATGCTTACTCCTTGGAAGAAAAGTTATGACCAACCTAGACAGCATATTAAAAAGCAGAGACCTTATTTTGCCAACAAAGGTCCAACTAGTCAAGGCTATGGTTTCTCCAGTGGTCATGTATGGATGTGAGAGTTGGACTGTGAAGAAAGCTGAGCACCAAAGACTTGATGCTTTTGAACTGTGGTGCTGGAGAAGAATCTTGAGAGTCCCTTGGACTGCAAGGAGATCCAACCAGTCCATCCTAAAGGAGATCAGTCCTGGGTGTTCATTGGAGGAACTGATGTTAAAGCTGAAACTCCAATATTTTGGCCACCTGATGTGAAGAGTTGACTCATTTGAAAAGACCCTGGGGCTGGGCAAGATTGAAGGCAGGAAGAGAAGGGGACGACAGAGGATGAGATGGTTGGATGGCATCGACTCAATGGACATGGGTTTGGGTGGACTCTGGGGGTCGGTGATGGACAGGGAGGCCTGGTGTGCTGCGGTTCATGGATTCAAAAAGAGTCGGACACGACTGAGCGACTGAACTGAACTGACAGATTTAACAAACTCTAGTTTGAAATAGGGGCTTTCTCTGATGGCTCGGTGGTAAATAATCTGCCTGCAATGCAGGAGACACAAGAGATGTGGGTTTGATCCCTGGGTTGGGAAGATCCCCTGGAGGAAAAAATGGCAACCAGCTCCAGTATTCTTGCCTGAAAAATCCAATGGAAAGAGGATCTTGGCAGCTTGCAGTCCATGGGGTTGCAAAGAGTTGGACATGACTGAGCAACTGAGAATGTGAGCATTTAGCTCAAAATTGTACTGACAAGTCATGGGGACTAGGACAGGGAAGGCTTGGTCAGGGATCACCCTGAAGAATGGCAGTAGGTGTTTGGCCCCTTCTGCTGGCTCCGTGTTTTGCCTCAGTACACATGACTGTACTAAAATACCCACCTCCCTCCACAATAGGCAAAGACAATTGCTTCTATGGGAAGAGAGAGAGTGAAATATTGCCTTAGGATGTCAGGCTGTGCTGGGTCATCATGGATCTCCAGATGGTCTCAATCCAGCAGCTTTCCTTGGTGGTGGTAAAACTGTGAGCAGAACACGGAGCCCATAAGCGCTGGAGGCAATATAAGGAAGCATAGGAGAGGCTGGTGGAATGGAGGGTGTATGCAGAAGGCAGAGTTGCAGTGACAGGGTATGGAGAAAAGTGGCAAAAAGGAGAGCAGAAAAGAACTGGGGGAAATTAGTATTTTATATTAACAGATTTTATTTAATGCTATTTTGTGTCAGGCACTGTCCTAAATGCTTTCAATAATATGTATTTCTCTGAATAGAGCTGGGTACATATTCTCCATTTTATAGGTGAGGAAACTGAGGCAAATGAATGTTACTTGTCCACATTCACATGGATGCTAAGTGGCAGTGGCAGAATTTGAACCCAAGCTCGCCCCAGAGTTCATGCGCTAAACTACTAATATATGTAACCTCTCATATGACTGAACTCCACCAGCTCTGCAGACAATATCGTCCAAAAGCAAACTCTGTGTGTGTGTGTGTGTGTGTGTGTGTGTGTGTGTGTGTGTGTGTGTGTGTGTGTAATTCCGGAAAAATACATGGTCCAGATTTCTGGATGATGAGTAAAGTGCATAAAGAATTCTGAAAGCCTCCTCCAAGATAATAAGAACAAAAAGAAGAAAACCCCAGTAGAGAGGGTGGGAAAACAGACCCAGGAGCAGACAGACAGCCCGAGAGGGAATCAGTTGTCCCTCCAGAGGCAGAACTGATGCAGAGTCTTAATGAATTTCCATTCCAGTAGCTGAAAGAGCCTGATGGATACTCACTAGAGTCTCTGATTTTCAGGGGCTTTAGGACTTCCCTGGTGGCTCAGACGGTAAAGCGTCTGTCTACAATGCAGGAGACCCAGGTTTGAGCCCTGGGTTGGGAAGATCCCTTGGAGAAGGAAATGGCAACCCACCCCAGTTCTATTGCCTGGAAAATCCCATGGACAGAGGAGCCTGGTAGGCTACAGTCTATGGGGTCATAAGGAGTCGGACACGACTGAGCGACTTCACTTCACTTCACTTTAGGAGTCTGTAAAAAAAAAAAAAATGGAGAACTCATGGGTCAAGATATGTCTACTGGAAAAACATGCCAATGGGTCATACTTGCCTTTATGTAACTATCTTATAAATTACTGGTCAAAGTGTTTCAAAACAGTAGATTTTTCAGATTCTTAATGAAGACTCATAGCAATGGAAATGTGGAAGTGATAGTTCTTCCAGAAAGGATCGAATCCACTTTTCATGCTTTTAGATGATAATTACAGTATGTATGAAAATCTATTAGCCTGGTGATAACACAGGTTATAAGGGATCTGCCTTATCATAGAGACATCTCTGAAAGGTGCAGATGAAGTTTAGGACTGTGACAACCTAGCATTCTAGGTTTTTTTTTTTATCATTTTTGAGAATTTTAGGATTAAATCATATTCATCCTAAATACATAGTCCATGAGCATAGGTATATCCAAAACTGAGAGCCAGAGTCCCAAGCAGTCAGGGCCAGGGACACCTTGAACTTGATATCATCCAGCAAGTGCAGGGACTCATAAATACTGCCTTCATTAGCTCATGAGTCCTGTGACTTGTGTCCCTGATGAATAGGGGCACATTCTTTGACCCCTCTAGTAAACAAGCAATGTAATTCCTCTGTAAATTGACTATTAGAATAGTTTAAATGTCCTTGCCTACAAGCTGAAAGACATAGTTAACACTTTTTACATAAGCTAGAAGACCAAAATTTAGCTATCAATCAACTAGGGCAGAAAGGAATTACTTGACAAAATCATTCGTTAAGTCTGACAGGAGTCAAGAGCACAAGGCTTTCTTCCAACTGTTTAAATGTATGTGTGACAAGGGAATATTAATAGCCTAAGACAAGACATTTAAAGGTATTAGCTCAGCACTACCAGTCTATTTTACCCAATTAGGGCTATTCATCAACATAAATAAGTACATTTTCTTCAGCAAACCAAAGGAAAACAGTTGATGTATCATAATTGTTCCTATAGTTCACTTTCATGAGAGGGCAGAGTGATAAAAAGATAGAGTTTAACTCACAAAACTCAAGAAGAAGAATAAACTGTTAAAATGACCAAAATGGTCTGCCTATAGGACGGGCCATAAGGAATGCATGATGCATACTGGGTCACTTTCAAATAGATATAGCAAAAATATTTTGCACGAAGTTTAAAAGTCTGCAACCATTTGATGAATATGAAACAGTTTTCTGAAGAAGATGGTTCAAGAAAAAATGGCTCTCCCAGCCAACAAGTATCACAGAAGCTCAAACTTGGATGAGACTTTAAAGGTTGTAAGCCCAATTTTAATCTAACCAATGAAAGAACATCTCTGCAAATCTTTTTAATGCTAGACATTCATTCTTTCTCTAATTTCAGTTTTATTGAGACAAAATTGAGTTTGAAGTAAAATTGTAAGATATTTAAAGTGTATGTCATGGTGATTTGATATACATATACACTGTGAAAAGATTCCTCCCATCTCACTAATTAATATATCCATCACCTAGCATACTTCTTTTTTGGTTAGAATTTTAAGTTCTACTGTCTTAGAAAATTTCAGTTTCACAACAATGCTATCAACTGTAGTCACTTTGTTTTACATGAGACTCTCAGATCTTATTCATCTCATAGCTTAAAGTTTGTACCCATTTACCAACCTCTCCCCATTCCCTCATTCTTGCTACCACTTTTCTATTCACCATATTTATACGTATGACTTTTTTCTTTAATATTCCACATATAAGTGATACCATTAAGTATTTGTCTTTCTCTGTTTGGCTTATGTCACTTAGCATAATGCTCCTAAGGCTCATCCATGTTGTCACAAATGGCAGAATTTCCTTCTTTCTTGTGGCTAAATAATATTACATTATGTGCATGTATTATATATATATATGTGTGTGTGTGTGTGTGTGTGTGTGTGTGTGTGTGTGTGTGCATATGGCAAGTTGCTTCAGTCATGTCTGACTCTTTGAGACCCTATGAACCATAAACCCACCAGGCTCCTCTGTCCATGGGATTCTCCAGGCAAGAATACTGGAGTGCGTTGCTGTGTCTTTCTCCAGAGGATCTTCCTGACCCAGGGATCAGATTTGCATCTCTTACGTCTCTGGTATTGGAGTTACCACTAGTGCCACTTGGGAAGCCATATCTATATCTATATCTATATGTTACATATTCTTTATTTATTCATCCGTGATGGACACTTAGGTTGTTTCCACGTTTTGACTATTTTCAATAAGGTTGCGCAGACATAGGTATTTAATTTGTTTTCGGTTGTGCACTTCAATATCTTTTTCTGATCTCACAGAGGAAAAAGTATCCATAAAGAAAAATCTGCACAAAGCCACATTAGCATTAAAGATATTTAGACATTACACCAAATAAAAGAAATGAGAGTAAATGCATAAAAATAAAATGGGGAAGTTAATAATGCAATTGGGCTTCCCTGGTAGCTCAGCTGGTAAAGAATCCACCTGCAATGCAGGAGATCCAGGTTGGATTCCTGGGTCAGGAAGATCCCCTGAAGAAGGGATAGGCTACCCACTCCAGTATTCTTGGGCTTCCCTGGTGGCACAGAGAGTTAAGAATCCACCCACAATGTGGGAGATCTGGGTTCGATCCCTGGGTTGGGAGGATCCCCTGGAGGAAGGCATGGCAACCCACATCAGTGTTCTTGCCTGGAGAGTCCTCATGGACAGAGAAGCCTGGCGGGCTACAGTCCATGGGATCACAGAGTTGGACACGACTTAGTGACTAAGCACAGCACAGCACACAATAATGCAGTTAGCTTAAAAGAAGCAGGGAAGCTATTGCAAGAAGTTCAGAGAGAAAAATATGCTTTATCTCTTTTCATTCTACTCTCTCTCAATAACTGGTGTTCACTCATTTAGTCCTTCTCTGAGAATTGAGGAGTTCCAGGTATATGAAGCAGTATGTTTGACCAGGGACACAAAGAAAAGTAAGACAAACCATCAACTCTCACTCATTGCTAAAATCCCCTCTACTATCTCAATTTCTAGCTACTAATAAAGCTACTGTGATGAACTTGAGCTCATATACTTGACTGGCCTCATAAATGATGCTTCTCAGATGCAAGCAGGAGTGCCTCCTGTTCAGTGTGTTGACCTAAGAAGCACCGTAAACAAGTCCTAATTTGTTATTTTTATATTATGTTAGTAGACTTCTTTTTCTCACTTAGAAAGGTCCTCCCAGGACTTCTCCACCTCTCTGTCTGAACAGACATACTTTCAAATATCCAGTTTGTTAGCCCAGAAGATTTGGCATTTCAAAAGCATGGAATTTTAGGTAGCATAGGTGAAGGTGAAAAAGATATCTGGAGAATAAACACCTTGGTCAGAACCCTAAACCCACACTAAAAAACAGATTGATTCTTCTGTGTATTCTGAAGGCCTACTCAGTTTCTGCCTGCTTATTGCCCTTAATATTAATCCCGTGCATGTTCATTTTTATAGCTTGCAGAGAACTTCCCTAGACATTATTTCATTTGACTTTCTTTATAATGTCACAGGAAGGGTGAAAGATGTAGTTTGCAGGGCCAGCGTGATTTTCCTTGTTGCATAAATGAGGAAAGGGATGGTTCACTGGTTACGTATAGAAAATGCCAGAGTCAGGTCTTCCGGTTCCAAGATTAGTGCTATTTTAGTTAAGGTCCAAGTGTTTATGAATCTGGCTGTTCAAATTCACAAATCACAATTGGATAAAGATGATCCTATATTCCATCCTTCACTCCCACACCGAGTCAGCCACTTATCCCCAGCATTGAATCATCTCAGGCACTGTTTACCACAAAAGATCTATGTTTAGACACCTGGATATTTCATTCTGAGTATCTACTATCCACCACTGATTAACTGGCATTGAATGGGCATAAACTGTTTGAATCCAATGTAAGAGAGTCAAAAGTTATGTCAGGATATCCTTGGTGGTGCAGTGGTTTGGAATACACCTGACAATGCAGGGGACAGGGGTTTGATCCCCAGGGAGATCTCGCATGCCACAGGGCAGCTAAGCCCATGTGCCACAACTACTGAGCCTGCACTTTAGAGCCTGAGAACTGTGGCTACTGAAACCCACGTGCCTTAGAGCCGGTAAAAAGAGACACCGCTGCAATTAGGAGACCTTGCTCCGCAACTCGAGAGTGATCCCTGCTCACTGCAACTAGGGAAATCTCATGCACAGCAGTGACGACTCAGCACAGACAAAAAATAAATAGAGTAATATCAGATAAGTTAACTCTAGCAAGGACCCTTAAGAAGCTTACGAAATATTTCTCAAAGAAAGATTTGACACTACTACTCGCCCATGTAGCTGCATTGGAGAAAGAAATGGCAACTCAGTCCAATATTCTGTCCTGGGAAATCTCATGGACAGAGGAGCCTGGTGGGCTAGAGTCCATAGTGTCGCAGAATGGGACACAACTTAGCAACTAACCAACAACAAACGACAACCCCAACTGCATTGTCAGTTGGGAGAGATAATCATTGACTGAATGGTTTGAGAGCATGTTAGCAGTAGAAGCTTATTTTAAAATGTATGAAGAACAAGACACAGAGGAGAACAACTCTCTAAAGCCATCTTTCTTTCTGGTGGAGTCAGTTTTACACACCTGCCACAGTGTGGCAGGATTTGTACCAGACAGAGTCATCTGGCCCCATACTTCCATATTCCTGGCCACTCCACATTACATCACAAGTCTTCTGGGTCTCAGAAGAATCCCCATTGTAAAAATGAGAGACTCTGGAAGGACCCCACTGAAAACATATCAGTTTGTACTTTGGGTATCAGATGAGTGACGTGTCACTTGAGCAGAATGGGAAACCTGGGGAGATAAGATGCTGCTGGATTAGGGAAGATGGATGATGGGCACTTACTGTTGATGCAGATGTCACTTGTAAATGAACTTCTAAAGCTTATGACCATTTTTGGTCATTAAAGAGCCCATTACATTTTCTAAAACAGAAACCCTTTCTTCGTGCTCCCCAGCTCTATTCCAATTGTAGATAACTGGGTACCTCTGAACTAACTTCTCTGTCCCAAGTTCTGCCACCATATGCTATACTTTTTCACTCCCTGTCTGTAACTATTGCACAGTGGTGCATTTCGAACAGCTGCTGAATTTTTCCTTAAGGGGATTCGTTTCAGACAGAGGCCTAATGATGATTCTGCATTTCTAAGTCTGCGGAAATCCCATAATATGACTGGCACTATTACTGTTTAGGGAAATGCAGGTGACAGTCAGATTTCAGATCTTTCAGTTTTACAGAAGACCTGGATTCTTACACGGTATTTACTTCACTTCAAGTAGATCCTTACTTCTAGAGCATGGGCTGTTCTACTTTTCCTATAAAAGACCAGACAGTATATGATTTACTTTTTGCAGCCAGTTGGTCTCTGCCACAACTACTCAACTCTGCCATCATAGCACAAAAAATAACAGTACAACTTATTTTCAAAACAGGCACAAGGGCAGATGTGGGCCACAGATTTGCAGCCACCTGATTTATATAGTTTCATCTGTGGACTTTAAGTCTTGCAACCTTATCACCCTGCCCATGTCCTCTATTGCTTCACTACTTCAAATCCCAGGCTATTTCAAGTTCCTTTCACCCACTTTTTACTTAGAACCTAGCATCTTCGGTATGCAGCAGTTATCTGCGTAAGAAGAAAATTGAGAAGACAAGAGATGACCTCAAGAGGCCTCAAGGGTCCAGTCTGACTGCCTTACTTGATCAAGATGACTTTTATTCTCTTTGCCTCACACCCTGTTAGAAAACAGTTTATCTCAGTGGTACCTAAGCAATTCCTTTTCTAGTAGAAGCTTCAAGGCAAAGAACAAAGATGAAACATTAGATGTAAAAAGAAGCTGTTGACTTTTCCTAAAACTTCTGTGGACTAGAAGGGTATCTAGTTGGGTTGCCCAGCCTGCTTAATATAGGTTTTCTGACCTGGACTGGACTCCAAGTCCTGATTATTTCCTCCTAATTTGGCAAAAAAAATATTGAGAGTCCTTCCACAGACTGGACAAATACACAGAGAATGCACCTAAAGAGCACGAGGCAAGCTTGTTGCTATGGTAATATACAGACACAATGAAAGTCACAAGGGATCTACTTTCACCCGCTTATACTGGCATCTATGGATATAACCTCAGGGCCACACTGATCTAAGCCTTCAGATTTCAAAGGGGGAGCTGAGGGAAATCTGCTCAGTCACTCATGGTTAGTGTTGCCTTCTTCCTGCCCCTGTGACTCTGAGCCCTCCCTTGCCCACGGTCAGTGCCCGGACCACCCCGATCGCTGTAACCAAAGGTGCTCTTCAACTTCTCTGTCACCCTCTTCATGTAGCTGCAACTCCGATTGCAGCTGAAAAACAGCTTGATCTTCACTGAAATTGAAGGAATCAAATAAAGTTATAGAAGTCCTGCCCTTAAGAGTTAACAGGATTGATGCACTCCTGAAAAAAAAACAAAAAACTGGTATGAGAGAAGAGGGGGCTGAGACTGGTTATCCACTCAAACTTCTGACAAGCACTTATGGTTGGATCAGATGGAAAATCCCCTCCTGTCACCAAAGTCCTCAGGACAAATGGTTCTTCTCCTATCCTGGAACACTGGGGCAAAAATTCATCCATCGCTTTCTTACTGACTATACCAGGCAAGTTGGCTAGTTTCTCTGCCTGCATTTAATCAGCCATCCCCCACTCCAACTAAGATAAAAGTCCTTTACTTTTCCCTCTTATGATTAATTAGGAAAGTAATTATCAAAATCTCTTTCATGGTTCAGTGTCTTGCATGGGGTTGGCCACAGATATGGGTGGTTTAAGGAAGAAAAAAATCAGGGATGTTAAACAGGAAGGCTATTATTTTGATTATTATTGGGGGTCTTAAGACATTATGAATTGATATTTACCTTATAGCCTTCCCAGTAATGGAATTTTAATAAAAGCTATAAAATAAGTCCAAAGTGTATCAACTTGAACAACTGTAGTCATTAAAAGGACAGTCTTCGGAATTAGCTCACATGGATTCACTAACTTGCCGGCTTTATATTGGTAAAAATGTAAGTTCACTGTCAGAATTTCAAAATGCTACCCTGTAAAAATAAAATCTTTTTGATAATGACAGATTTTAGAATCAAATTATAACGCATCAGATAAGAGAGAATGGACACTAGCTAAACAAATGTCAAACAGTTTCAGTGGGTTCAACTTTGCTTTTTTGACCTTCATATACACCCAGGTAGAAATAGGAGCAGTGGATCAGATGGTTAAAAGAGTTGGCTACTTCAGCTCTCAATGACAGGATAGCAACAGCTGCCCAGTTTCTAAGCCTAACCACTTCTAGCACTCAGAGCTACAGAAAGGCAAGCCAAGTGACTGTGAAGCCACAAATTCATGTGTAACGATGGTCACTAATTTGTAGGTTTTTGGAACTCTATTTAAATAGAGTTCTTTACTGAAGCTCCGCCCCCCCCCCTTTATAGCATACAAATTATGTGTTTTTTCATTTTTAATTTATATTTATTTATTTGCTTGTCTATGCCAGGTCTTAGTTGCAGTGCATGGAAACTTCTTCAATCTTCATTGCAACATGCGGGATCCTTTCATTTTGGCATGCAAACCCTTAGATGTGGCATGTGGGATCTAGTTACCTAAACAAGAATAGAATCCAGGCCACCTGCATTGGGAGCGTGAAGTCTTAGCCACTGAACCATCAGGGAAGTCTTTTACTGAAATTTTTATTTGGGCCTTAAGCCTAGACAAAGTAGAAAAAAATAAGTTTTGCAGCACAAACCCAACAATTTGATAATTACAAAATCACTGATCTTAATTCAATTTGCCAGCTACTAAAATTGCCCAGTAATTGTACCAGATGCTGGGTAAAGGGATAATCTCCCATTTCTAAAGCAGAGGCTGTTGCAGGGGGTCTTAGGATGCTGAAGGAAGAAATTCTGCCCTGAGAAAAGATCTCAGAGGTCCCTTCTACTTCTAAGAGTTTATGAGTCCATGACCCCCACTGAATCCATCTTTTTTTCTTCAAAGAGAAAAGCTGGTTGAGAAATAAGCCCAGAAGACACTATTGCTTTTCTATCCTGTCACTCCTTTCCCCCTCCTCCTACTCTCCTTTGATTCTGGGGGTAACGATAAATCTTTATACACAGATAATCATCATTCAACTTTTAAAATAAGCATTTAAAGAGACTGTATCCTTCTTTCTGAAGTTAAAGATGGGTGTGATTTCTCTTCCTCTCATTGGGGGACAGTCTTTGTTCAGATGATTAAATTTCTGAGCTGTTTTTCTGTACATGAAGGAAATTGTCCATGCTCCAGTCTGACAAAAATACCTGTTTTGGGTACAGTTTCCTGAAATGTGGCACCATATGTGCATCAGTAAACATTATGTGTAGAGTAAATTAAGCTGAGCCTTATAATTAGGCAGTAAGGAAATTACTGTAGACCTGAAAAAGTAAATCAGCAGTATTAAAATGCTCTCCATTTTCTCTGAAGCACTTCAGAGTGTCATTAAAAAAAAAAAATGTCATGTCATGGCGATAAACATCAAAAAAAAATGCATTTGGAGCAAGGCAACCTAAAAGACACCACAATTCAAATAAGTCTTCAGATCTAGAGTCCAAGGTATCATCTCTTTGTAAAATTTAAAAGTCAGCCCTTTTACCACTAACATAGGAAAAAAAAAAAGAAAACCACCTGACTTTGAGACTTTGGGGGGAAACTTTTTCATACAGCAGGTGCAGTAAAGACATTAGGAGCTAGAAGCTCTGGAGCAGAGCCAAGACTAAGGAGAGTCACCCATTATAAACAAAATAGCAACACTGTAAATAAAAACAAGATCAGTATTGCTGGTTTTCTCTTTTGATTCAGGTTTCAGTAAAGCTCAGCGCTGCCCTATTACTGATCCTATGTTAATTTACAATGTTGATAAGATACTCGTCATGAACTTTTTTGCATTAATTTCGATTTTCTAAAATACTGCATAAAGATATTATTTATCTTGATTACTTAGTTGTTTGGTTCTTCCTGAAATTATGTGCTGTAGGCTACTACTGCCTCATTCCTCTCCCCCTCCTCCTGGCCCTGCCCCAGAAAGCACAGATCTTGCCAAGCCCTTCAATACAGCACAGTGAACAATCAGACCATCCATTTCTAATCCTGGCCCATGGGAAGAAGAGGCTCAAGCATGTATTCTCCCTCCCTCAAAACAGGTATTGTATCTATGAAGTGCTGATGACTAGAAGATGCCAAATGGAGACAGGTTGCAGGGCTTCACGAAATCTTCCAAAGAACGATGGTGAGACATAAAAGTTCCCCCCACAGAAACAAAAGCAGTGAAAGTTAAACTTGCCAGAACATCACAATTATCTGGAAAGCTTATTGCAATATAGCATTTAACTTGCCACTGCTACATGAAATTAGAATCTCAAGACGGAGCCATATACAGGTTTCTCTCACTATCCAAAAGTACAGATGCTCATGAAACCTTTTGTAAGATTACATGCTGTAGACTGAAGAAGCAATCACCTTATGAAGTATCTTACCAACGGGTGCACAAAACACATCAGGATAAAAGCACAAATGCCCACAGACACAGTTCAAAGCTTTGGTAGCTGGATGCTGAGATGTTGAGTGTAGTTCCCAGGGAAGGAGCTTGGTGGCGCTACTCTTGCCGATTCCAGTGCCCACTGCCTGTGTAAGAGCTGGCTGTAAAACGCTGGACAGATTTTTACATTCACCTTTCTTTGTAAGAGCAAAAATCCTCCAATTCCTTTCAGCTAGCAAAAACAGAAACTAATGTAGGCTTTTCATAAAAGGCATAAACAGACTTTCAAAAAACAGGAGATACCTGGTATCTGCATTTTGGCAGGTTCTTAAGCTGAACTTTTCTAAGGTCAGCTCAGTAATAAGAAACATCTGGGTTAAAGCATAGAAACTCTCTCTTAAAATGGAGAAAGCTATTATCACAGTAAAAATTGACTTTTTAAGTTAACAAATCTTGCTCTTCAAACAACAGAACCAAAGACATGAGAGTTTCAGTTCAGTTCAGTTCAGTCGCTCAGTCATGTCCGACTCTTTGTGACCCCATGAATTGCAGCATGCCAGGCCTCCCTGTCCATCACCATCTCCCGGAGTTCACTCAGACTCACATCCATTGAGTCCGTGATGCCATCCAGCCATCTCATCCACTGTCGTCCCCTTCTTCTCCTGCCAACAATCCCTCCCAGCATCAGAGTCTTTTCCAATGAGTCAACTCTTTGCATGAGGTGGCCAAAGTACTGGAGTTTCAGCTTTAGCATCATTCCTTCCAAAGAAATCCCAGGGCTGATCTCCTTCAGAATGTACTGGTTGGATCTCCCTGCAGTACAAGGGACTCTCAAGAGTCTTCTCCAAAACCACAGTTAAAAAGCATCAATTCTTCGGCGCTCTGCCTTGTTCACAGTCCAACTCTCACATCCATACATGACCACAGGAAAAACCATAGCCTTGACTAGATGGACCTTAGTCGGCAAAGTAATGTCTCTGCTTTTGAATATACTATCTAGGTTGGTCATAACTTTTCTTCCAAGGAGTAAGCGTCTTTGAATTTCATGGCTGCAGTCACCATCTGCGGAGATTTTGGAGCCCCCAAAAAATAAAGTCTGATACTCTTTCCACTGTTTCCCCATCTATTTCCCATGAAGTGATGGGACCAGATGCCATGATCTTCGTTTTCTGAATGTTGAGCTTTAAGCCAACATTTTTATTCTCCTCTTTCACTTTCATCAAGAGGCTTTTTAGTTCCTCTTCACTTTCTGCCATAAGGGTGGTGTCATCTGCATATCTGAGGTTATTGACGAGAGTTTAGAACAGAGGAAATTTGATGATTGGGATACTTCTAGGTTGGCTAGATACAGATTCTCCATCCTTTCATCATTTGTGTGGTGGCAACTTACTTTATTTTGGGCACTAAGATATGCCTTGAGGAAACAAAGAATATTAGGTCATGGGCATAGGCAAAAACACATAAACAACTTAAATCTACAGCAAAAAGTGTCATAATAAAGGTATTTGAAATGCTTTAGGAGCCTACTGG
The DNA here is from genome assembly GCF_001704415.2 of Capra hircus. Lineage (NCBI taxonomy): Eukaryota > Metazoa > Chordata > Mammalia > Artiodactyla > Bovidae > Capra > Capra hircus. The sequence goes on from NC_030818.1 coordinate 54,704,884, forward strand.
ATAAACCCTGTTTATAAAAATTGAATAAAGTTGTGATGATCATGTAATATTTAAGCTAAGCCTTGTAGGAAAAATTGCAAATTTTCCTAAAAGGAAAAAAAAAAAAAAGAGAGAGCGCATTTGGAAAAACTGTGAATTCTCCTGGAAAAAGAAGATAAATGAAGGAAAGGGGCATTCAAGGCAGAAGTAACATCAAGTGCAAAGTAATGAAGATGTGGGAAGACTGGCCTAAAAGACTGCTGGAGCCACACTGAGCTGTAGGCAGGGAGTCTGGGGTCTAGTCACTGGTTGTGAGGCTGTGAGATCGTTGTTTGAAAAGCAGCTGAGCAGTGCCAATGGTAATGGAGAAGGAGTGCACTCAAAACACAGTTAGTGGGAATTTAGGGAAAGATAATGGAAGAAATTACACAGGGTAAGAACCTTCTTGAAAGTTGATCATAGTGGGGAGCATGCAGTAATAAAGGGTGGAGGAAGGGTAAGGATTTAGTTTTAACATATTCTGGAAATTTCATTCAGAAAAGAAGGAAGATGAAGATTGGTTAAGAAGATACAAAGTAAATAGATGAATATTACAACCAACATCACCTTCATGAAATTGAGCAGGACCCTGTTGGGGCTCCTGGGCTCAGGAGTCTTTCTGTGTCCCATCTCTTGTTTAGGCTTCAACCTCTAAGACTTTCCCTGAGTTCCAATGGCAAGTTCACTTCAGTTCAGTTCAGTCACTCAGTCGTGTCCAACTCGTTGCGACCGCATGGACTGCAGCATGCCAGGCCTCCCTGTCATCACCAACTCCTGGAGCCTACTAAAACTCATGTCCACAGAGTTAGTGATGCCATCCAACCATCTCATCTTCTGTCATCCCCTTCTCCTGTCTTCAATCTCGCCCAGCATCAGGGTCTTTTCCAATGAGCCAGTTCTTCACATCAGGTGGCCAAAACATTGTAGTTTCAGCTTCAGCTTCAGTCCTTCCAATGAACACCCAGGACTGATCTCCTTGCAGTCCAAGGGACCCTCAAGAGTCTTCTCCAACACCACAGTTCAAAAGCATCAATTCTTTGGCAGTCATCTTTCTTTACAGTCCAACACTCACATCCATACATGACCGCTGGAAAAACCATAGCTTTGACTAGATGGACCTTTGTTGGGAAAGTAATGTCTCCACTTTTGAATATGCTATCTAGGTTGGTCATAGCTGTTCTTCCAAGGAGCAAGTGTCTTTTAATGTCAAGGCTGCAGTTACCATCTGCAGTGATTTTGGAGCCAGAAAAAATAAAAAATTCTGTTACTGTTTCCGTTATTTCCCCATCTATTTGCCATGAAGTGATGGAACTGGATGCCATGATCTCAGTTTTCTCAATGTTGAGTTTTAAGCCAACTTTTTCACTTTCCTCTTTCACTTTCATCAAGAGGCTCTTAGTTCTTTGCTTTCTGCCATAAGGGTGGTGTCATCTGCATATCTGAGGTTATTGATATTTCTCCCGGCAATCCTGATTTAAGCTTATGCTTCTTCTAGCCCAACATTTCTCATTATGTACTCTCCATATAAGTTAAATAAGCAGGGTCACAATATACAGCCTCCTTTCCCAATTTGAAACCAGTCTATTGTCCCATGTCCAGTTCTAACTGTTGCTTTTGACCTGCATACAGATTTCCCAGGAGGCAGGTCAGGTGGTCTGGTATTCCCATCTCTTTAAGACTTTTCCACAGTTTGTTCGGATCTACACAGTCAAAGGCTTTGGTGTAGTCAATATAGCAGAAGTAGATGTTTTTCTGGAACTCTCTTGTTTTTTTCATCGAAAAAGCAAGAGAGTTTTTTTTTTTTTTTTTTTGGATGGCAAATTCAAACTGCTGCTATTAAGAGACGGGATGAGAATGCAGACAAAGGAGGAACAATCAACAAACAATAGTGCAGCCTTGGGGCAGGATCCTGGTTCCACGTCAAGAGACACACATAGCAATACCTTTGAGCTCTTCTGCAGAAGTAAAACCCCCAGCAAATAGAAGATGTTATTAACTACTTGATGAGCATTCTTCATTCCAGAGAGAAGGCCACAATTTGGTAACCTTGAGAACCACAGAAGCTCATCAGGAGACCATCTGAGGCCAAATTAAAGAAATGAAGGCCCTGCACACACTTTGATCCTTATCAGCAGCCCTGACTTTGAGCTATTGCTATAGAACTCTTCACCAAATACCACAGGTTGGGGCACAGTCTTTTGAGGGCAGGAGCTATCTGTGTCCCCCTTTGCCTGACGAAGGAATAAAGCTATCTTTTTCTACTTCACTCAAAGCTCTATCTCCAAGACTTATTCAGCACCAGTGCACACAGGCTGAGTTTTCAGCATCATTCATCACAATTTCCTGCCCAAGCAAAGAGCAATGGTGAATTCCCTCAAACATCCCCTGTGATATCCCCGGCAGCTAGGAAGGTACAAAGTGCTTAGATCCTACAGCAAACCAGGGCTTCCACCACTTTCCAAATCTCAGATTCATCCAGCCCCCTTGGGAAATAGTAAGATTAAAAAAATCAGCTGTCCTGATGGAAATTTCCCCTGAGAAAAGGATGCCAGGAGCCATTTCAAGTAATAAAAGGTGACCTCAGCAAGGAGAGGTCAAATGGAACAAGATATATTTGACCAAAAGCTGGCTGCAAAGATCCACTAAATACATTGTCAGAATCAAGGCGATTAGCTGCTATCATCAGCTCTCCAAAGAAGCTCAATTCAGGCCATAGTGGCAAAATCTTGCAGGACACATTTGAAAATTATCTCCCTTTTAGCATCTGTTTTGGATAGAAAACTTCAGCCTGAACATAGCCTCCAATAATATATATGGATCAACCTCACTCAGTCAGGTTGGTTAGTGTTCTGAAATGTTTTGGTAAGCTTAAATGACATTCTTTAAAAAAGAGAGAGAGAGAGAGAGAGAAAAGAAAAGAAAAATCTTTATTTGAATCACCATTTTTGAAAATTTTCCAAATTTCCCTGCTTAGGTATTTCATCCTGGAAAATATGATAGAACTTTTTTTATAATCCTACAGTGGATCTTCCAGTGTCAGGATTAAGATTCTACCTAGGAGAGTCCCCGGTGTCCAGTGGTAAAGAATTCACCTGCTAGTATTGGGGATATGGGTTTGATCTCTGGTTGGGGAAGATACCACATACTGCAGGCAACTAAGCCTGTGTACCACAACTATGGAACCCACAAGCTATAACTACTGAAGCCCATGCACCCCAGAGCCCGTGCTCCCCAACAAGAGAAGCCACTGCAATGAGAAGCCCACACTCCGCAACTAGAGAAAATCTGAACAGTAACAAAGACCCAATGCAGCCAAAGACAAACTTAAAAAAAATTTAATTAAAAATAAAATTCAGCTTAAAAAAATTTTTTTTTGGGTGGGGGCCTGGCACTCTTATTGCCTAGAACAACGGGTGTCCAAGATAAAACCAAAAGCACACATTCTCTTGAATGTTTTGAGACTCAGGCAATGCTATGTATCCTTCTCCTTCCAGCTTTTCCTTGACTTCTGGGGCATGAAAAAATCAGCAGAAGAGAATAAATCAGTAGTTGAAGCTTCCACTTAATTGAGCAGTTTCCTACTCATACATCTGTTACAGATTCCTCTTCACAGTGTGTTACTTGATTAATCGATATTGATCAAGCTATTGGACTTTTCCTGTGATCTAGACTCACTGGTGAGAAAGAGGTCAAGCTTGGCATCCTCCCCAAGACTGTATTCATGTGTGACCTATCAACCACATGCTGGCTCACAGGAGTCAATTAAGCCATGATTTGAACAGTGTCTTTATAAGGGAAGAGACTGCCGATAGTGATATTTTAAGAACTATTTGCAATAGATAAAATCATGTACCTTTAACCTGGCCTAATGAGTGTTTTCCAAGAGACAAATAAGTACGTAGTGGCCTGACATTCAGGGCTACTATAATGGGATTTTCCTAAATTAGAGAGAGATTGAGTATACAACTTGTGATCAAAGGGCTTGTCCAGAGACAGCCTTTCAGAGTGCTCATGAGCCCTCCCCTTCTTCTGCCCTTCTCCTTCTGGTCTCTTTGATTCTGATTTTGGTGTTTCTGATGCCATTTGTGTTCAGCTGTCTCAGAATTGCTTATGTTCTATATTTCAAACACCAATTGCTATATGATCATTTTCTGGTCTCTACATTTTTACAGAAGCAAGGCAATCTGACCAGGATTATTAGCTCTGACATAGGTTTTCAGTGTGAAGAACACAAACCTTAAGGTTTGGAGGAAATCAATATTTTGTTTCATAATTTTTAAATTGTAGCCATATAGATCGCCTCAAATCCTTATGAGGAAAAGCAGCTTGAAGTCTGGAAATAAATGATTTCAAAATGTTTTCTTACAATGAATCTAAAAATAATTGGCCTCATCATGAACAGATGTGAGAAAAAGAATTGAATGCCTTAAAATTCCTTTTTTCTGTAAATGTTTTGGAAAGTCTATAATTCATGCTTTGAGAAGCCAGCTACCTAAACATAATAGCAGTTTTTGAAAAGATCCAGTGAACCATAACAGCTGGAGACCTGAGAGATGATATCCTATCACAAACTAGAACCCTATTTTCAACATGCACCACAGATGTTTTTTCTGTCTGAGTTACATATATGTCACTCATCCCTGGTGTCTCAGACAGTGAAGAATCTGTCTGCAATGCAGGGGATCTGGGTTCAATCCCTGAGTCAGGAAGATCTCCTGGAGAAGGGAATGGCTACCCACTCCAGTATTCTTGCCTAGAGAATTCCATGGACAGAGGAGCCTGGCAGGGGTGTCCACAGGGTCGCAACAGCTGAGCAACTAACACTTTCATTATTTCTTCAGCCATTCCCAACCCCACAGTAGTAAAGGTGCTGCTGAAAACAACAAAGCATTTCTACATATTATGTGAACCGTCTTTCTTCCCCACTGCCTCCCCCAGAGGAGAATAGCATATGGGGGACCCAACTGCATCTGCTGGATCTTTGAATTGCTAGCATGGGGAAGGGCTAAGAGTCAAGACGCCATAGCCAGACTTCCTGGACAGGGACCTGCAGGCATCCCCACTTGGTGTCACCATGGGTTCATTACCTGGTTTCATGTCCTCATCTGTAAAATGGGCATGGTGACAGCTCATTCTATCTTAGAGGGCTGAATGAGGATTAAATGCAGTCCATTTATAGAAAGAGCATCGAACAGTGCCTGGCACAATGTAAGGACTCCATACATGTCAGCTATAATTTAGTCTACATTTTCATGGACAGTGATTTTACAAACTTGGGCTGATGACTGCCCACCTTTAGCCAGTTTTTACTTAAGGAACTGGGTCACAAAAGGGACACCTGAGGAATCTTCAGCTGTAACTATTTCTTATTAATCTAGTGAGCTTTTTCTGAAGTCCTGTCTGGAGGCAGGGTGTTGATAAATCGACCTTTAACAAACCATCCAGTGACAAGTTTTGTTCATTCATTTTTAATCCTTTGTTGTATAATCCATTCTATTAAGTCTGCATTCCAGTGTAAAAGCATTCTATACATGTTTTGACTGTGACAGCAAAACTGACACCTTTCTCAAGTTGACACTGCATCTCATTGCTGGAATTATTATGATAACTATTAAGGGTGATGGAATAAGAATTAGGCCATTGATTGGTTTGAGGAATAAGAGAGAGCTGCTAAGTTTAGCAACACACTAACATGTTACGATTACTATTATTAGCTTCTCATAGGAAAACATTTGAGTCCCGATTTGCTTATCAACTTGGGGGGAGAGAAAGACTAACACAAGGACCACAATAACAATCAGGATAAACCAACATCACTATATGCGTAAGGAAAACCAAGAGGCCATGCCTAGAATAGTTCACAGGTGGCATATAGAAGGGGGGCATGAGGAGCAGCTGGCAGACACCAACTGGGTCCTCTCTATGGGATAAATAGACCATGTGGGCTACTAGGTACTCAAGCAGGGACTCAGCCAAAAGCTTTTGTTTTTATAATGGGCTGATTCCAGAAACACAGCAGTGACAATAGCTCAGACGTGGGGCATACTGTGCCCACAGCTCTAAAATTAAAACATAATGCTTAAAGCTGGCAGTTATAGCCCCTAAATCCATTTTTAACTCCAAACAAAATACTCCTAAAAGGATTCTGTTCTACCACTGCCCACTCTCTTGGGGTTAATTGGCAACATGGATCCATGCCAATCAGTTAAAATAACGCCCTTGGGTTCCTGCAACCTTTCTCACAATTTATGACTCTCCAGTTACTTGGGACATACTGCCTGGGGGGGAAAAAAAAAAAAAAGAGAGCTCTACTTACTAGAAAATTCTACTTAAAACAGAAAATCTTATTATTCAATTACTTGACTTTTTTTTCAAATGTCTACAGATTTAAGTCTACTTTCTTTCATTAGGCAAGTCTAAGATAAAGATCATAATTGACTTTATTTCTTTTTAATTTGGTGACTAGAACTTTGCAAGCCCAGCGTCACCTTCTCAAGAACACTGCCCAACCTTGGGGCTATGAGGAAAAGAGAGGAGGTGCAAAGAGTGGGAACTTATGAAAGTGATCAGAAATATTTTTCTTTGATTTCAGCCTGTGATTTTATTTCTCTAAATATTGTATAAAGGAATATAGGTTTACAGGGAACTAGAGTTGGATCGCTGAGGGTTTTCACTTAGAATCTTTTCTAACAAAGGCCTGTCCATAATTAAAGGAACAGAAAGTGTTTCAGTTTTCATTTGAACCACTAGCATTCACTGTGTGTGTGTTTAGTTGCTCAGTCATGTCTCTTTGCAACCCCATGGACTATAGCCCACCAGGATCTGTCCATGGAATTCTCCAGTCAAGAATATCAGAGGGGGTTGCCATTCCCTTCTCCAGGGGATCTTCCTGTCCTAGGGACTGGACCCTTGTCTCCTGCATTGCAGGCAGACTTTTCTCCTGTTTAAGCCACCAGGGAGGCCCTGGGCCATCACATATCTGAGATTCAGATCAAATTTTGTTAATCCAATTAACTAGCTATCCACATCTAAATTGAACATCTACCTCAGCCAAGCTAATCAGACTCCTTGCATGTTCTATCTGCAGAAATGCTAGGTAGCTTCTGTTCAGCTCAGGAAAGGTTTTGTACCAGTACAGGTGTGCATGGAGAAACAGAAGAGATAGGGAAAAGAGATTAAAATATTTCAACATATGGATTGGGATGGAACTGACAGATGGAGACCATCTTAGTTCTAGAAAGGCATATTGGGGTAGAGAAGGCTGTTTGAGCCAAATTCAGGAATGTGGTGTGAAATTATGCCATAACTGTTGGATCTGATTATCATAAAACAACCTCTCTCTCACTCTTAGTCCTCTCAATCTCTGGGAAAGGTGAGCAGAAAAAAAAAGTTATACATGGAATGATTTGAGGGCATGGCATATTCCTTCTAATGCCACCATAAAGGAAGCTCTTCAAAGATCTTGTCACCAAAGCATTTAAAATTTCTGTACCATGAAGTCCATCTTCAAATTTCACTGATGTCCAAAGCTAAAAAGAGTTAACACTTTTCTGAGAATTGCAGCATCAAGGTAAAAGCTACTGTATCCATTCTTTCCTAGTAAGACAAAAAAAAAATTTGTGACAGGCCATGAGTGAAGAGAACTTAAGTGTTGGCCCCAGAATGTAAAAGAATGGTCCCTATTAAGACCTAGATAGGGAGGTAAGAAGACTCATTTCATGAACTTTGCCTGGTCGACAAGCTGTATGCCCTTGTACTAAGTTGCTTCAGTTGTGTCTGACTCTTTGTGACACTATGGACTATAGCCCCCCAGACTCCTTTGTCAAGAATACTGGCAAAATACAGGCAAGAATCCTAGAGTGGGTTGCCATGCCCTCTTCCAGGAGATCATCTGAACCCAGGGATCAAACCCACATCTCCTATATCTCCTACACTGGCAGGTGGGTTCTTTATCACTAGCACCACCTGGGAAGCCTGGTTGACAATCCAGCCAAAGGCAAACCCTAGAGAAGCCTGTTCCCTTCCCATTGCTTTTAAAACCTGTGAGTATCAAGCATTAGGACTTCTGGCAGAGGAAATAAATGGACTCATTCAAAGAGTTTACAGACTTAGTTTGGCTTCTTACTTTACAGGTAAGAGGAGACCAAGAGATGAAGGATCCACAGTCACAAGGTCCATTTAGTTGCAGAGCTAGAAGTAAAACCCTGAGCTCCAGACACCTGACTCACTGTTGACTACCATCCTCAATCCCAATTATTACCACTAATATCATTTCATATCAGATGGGGACTTTGTATGGAAAGATACTCTAAGAGGGCAAGGAGAAGCAGACCTGGTCATACTCTCTCTTAATATTACCTACTAATGCCTAAGAAGACAATGTTTTATTCTCCCTTATTTCAAGATAAAATAAAAAGAAAACACTTTCCTCTAAAGGTTTATTGGGCTTCCCTAGTGGCTCAGATGGTAAAGAATCAACTTGCAATGCAAGAGACCAGGATTCGATCCCTGGGTCAGAAAAGATCCCCTAGAGAAGGAAAGGGTTACCCACTCCAGTATTCTTGCCTAGAGAATTCCATGGACAGAGGTGCCTGGTGGGCTACAGTCCATTGGGGTTACAAAGAGTCAGACATGACTGAGAAACTAATACTTTCACTTTCAAAGAGCTTATTAGCTGGGCACTCAAACTAGAGTCTTCATATTTTAGAACTAATTGTGGTACCTTCTGGAGAAGGCAATGGCAACCCATTCCAGTACTCTTGCCTGGGAAATCCCATGGACGGAGGAGCCTGGTGGGCTACAGTCCATGGGGTTGCAAAGAGTTGGACACGACTAAGCGACTTCACTTTCACTTTTCACTTTGATGCACTGGAGAAGGAAATGGCAACCCACTCCAGTATTCTTGCCTGGAGAATCCCAGGGACAGAGGAGCCTGGTGGGCTGCCATCTGTGGGGTCGCACAGAGTTGAACACGACTGACATGACTTAGTAGTAGTAGTAGTGGTACCTTCTAGAGAACACCAGATCAGTGTGTCTGTACTTTCTGGTGATAACCTGAAAATAGCCCAGAAAAGCTCTACAGTAGTGATTTGAAGCAGTGTCTTCCTTTTGTTCAAACTATTTTTTAAGTTGCTCCTTGGCCATTCTTGCTCAGTTTGCTCATCTCTGTACTTGACATGCTGCAGGGATGAGTATTATTGATAGATGAGGCAGCCCTGACAGTTCAGCTTTCCAGATGCCGAAAGTAAAGCAGGTGTTGCCTCAGAGCAGAGGTTGGTCCCAGACGACCAACACTTAATGAACGAGATGGATATATGTAGAAGCTAACAGCAAGAGATAAGGCCTCTGAGGCAGAAATCAAGAAGGAGTTCCTTAATGGATGGTACCATTTCTTCCAGAAAAAGAACACTGCAGAAGACAGTGGAGCTCACCATAGCAACACAGAAAATAAGACGTACTAGAAACAGGTACTTGTGTTCATGTAGCCCTTTCAAAATGAAAAGGGGCCCTGGCTAGAGATTCGTCACCCCTCCCCCAACATGGACCCTTCAGGCTAATGATGCCCTTAACCATTTAAATCATCCAGCTACCTTTCCTTGCTTGGTTTCCCTGCTTCCCAAACAATCATCTGATAAGCAAATTTTCCCCTAGATTTATGTCCCCAAGGAAATACCCTGGGTCAGAGATCTTAATTAGCCCATCAGATTAAGAGTTGTATTTCACATTAACCATTGGCACTCTGGTTTATTCATTGATTGCCTTGGGAGTTTTAGTCAGAGCTAGCAGAAATTAGAGACTGGCTCTTCACATCCCTAGGTCTAAAAAATTGAAGACTATATGTAAAGGGCAGAAATTCTCTCCATCTAGGAAGATTGTGTCTGGTCAGTGAGAGGGTTTCCCCTCACTGCCTGCTGCTTCTGACTTAGGGGTTGTTTTCATCACCACCACCACTGCACCTGTTACATCTGTTTGCTCAGCAGACTGATTTGTTGATGAAAAGTTTCTGTGTATATGTAGATATTATAAAGAACAGCAAGCTAAGTATTAGGTCTGAAAAAGGACATTCTTAGAAACCACCACTAAGTATTAATACCAGGCACTTATAAAGCAAAACAGTACCTGTCTCCTTAGATCTCTTGTTTTCTTGGTCATCTTATCAATTGCAATGTTTAGAGGATCTCCTTTCTCTTTTCTTCCAGTCTATTAAGAAAAAAAAATAATAATTTCAGATTTAGAAAATTTCAATGTTAGTGACATTAAAGGTTAAAAAAAAACTAAGAAACACACTTGAGTTGTAGAGTTCAAATCATTAAAAAAAAAAAGATTCTTTTCAATACCCAGTTAATATAACTTGATCTCTAAAGTTAATCTCTCTGAAATAAAGATTAAAAGTTGATGAAAATCAATACATTCTCAAGATGGTTACACATATGTCTGTATTCAACTCCATGCAGATCTGTGTTTTCTTCCTTTCTCCAGACATTCAACAATTAAGTAGATACAAGGATGTTTCTGTTATTACTTTCAAATACAAGTGTTTTTTTTTTCATTTATATTTCTTCTGAATAGAAGACTATTGAGATAATAAAACAAAACTAGAAAAAGAATGATCAGAATTTTATACTAATATATCACAAGTCTTCTTGTAATTTCTGTATCAAAATCAAGAGGTGCTTTAGTAGAAAACATAGTGTTTTAATCTCTGTTCTGCCAGGCACTGCAATGCTAAACATGATAAGAAGGGACCCACAGCTTGAGGCCAGAAGGAAAATTTCCCTTATGACTGTAACAAGCAGAGGCAAAAGCAAAAGACAATAGTAATGGTATTTGATAAATTATTCACAGGAAGTTTGGAAGTTTAACTAGTTTCTATTCCTTCCCCTCCCTTGTTTTTTTTGTTTTTGTTTTTGTTTTTTTGAATTTTTCATTTCTGTAGTAACACAAACCAAATCAAATGGAATCTCCATTATCTTTTTTTAAAAAACCACAGCAGCAACAACATTCCCATGGATAAAAAGCTCTGTATAACTTTATGGATGGCATTATTTTCCTTTGAAGAGAAAATAGTCCCTCAAATCTTTTTCAAATCCATTAAATTATCTAAACATTAGTCAAACACCTTACAAATTTATTTATGGTCCCAGTGGTAGGCCAATTCTTGTTTATACTCAGTCTCTGTAAAACATGCAGGTCTCTGCAGCAACTTATACATATGATGAAATGAGATCCCAGGTCATAAATTGTGTCTCACAGGATATGTTTTGAGGATCCATAGAAATTAACATCTGACAGATTTCTAGATGTCCTCTTTCATTGCAAAAATCCTGGATGTGCAAGGCTGAAACATACACATCCGATTCACATATACCTAAATTTTGGACATGAATTTGAGCAAGCTCCAGGAGATAGTGAAAGACAAGGAGCCTAGTGTGCTGCAGTTCATGGGGTTGCAAAAAGTCAGACATTACTTAGTGACTGAACAACAACAGAATTAAACCAGTTACTCTTGTCTACAAGTTGCTTAATTAATTTAATTAATTTTTTTTCCTCTGAATGAACTGTTGGTTGATGTGTAATCCTATAGCATTTTCACGAAAAAGCCCAAACCAGTGCATATGTATGCATTTTTAATCATTTAAAAATCCTACAAATTCCCATCACCATTTTCCACTCCTTGAACTCAAACGCTGACCTCTCTGATATACACTCTTAATTTTATAAGTAGAAAGAGCTTAAAAGAAATTGACTAACATCTACTACTCTGAAATATCAGCATAAAATTAGCTCCAAAGAAACAAAAGTATATGGAGAAGAACAATGTGCTGCTTTATCAGCTGAAGGCAGCTGTCACATAGAGGGTATAACTTCAGTGCTTGGTGAAGTTAGGTGAGACACTAACTTGGTAGCCAAAACTGCTTCTTTTCTCTTTGGTTGGCTCCTTGGAAATAGGATGTCTCCTTCAAAATACAGGCACTTTTATGGAGTTCTGGACCATGATCATTCTGGAACCACAGATTTCTTAAGCCTTTTCCATGCATGAGAGTAATTAAGAATTTACTTTGAAAACTGAACAACTGTGAGGTCAAGAGAGTGGAGAAAACCACTACACCATTCAGGTATGACTTAAATCAAATCCCTTATGACTATACAATGGAAGTGAGAAATAGATTTAAGGGACTAGATCTGACAGACAGAGTGCCTGATGAACTATGGATGGGGTTGTGACATTGTATGAAGAGAGGAATCAAGACCATTCCCAAGAAAAAGAAATGCACAAGCAAAACGGCTGTCTGAGGAGGCCTTACAAATAGCTGTGAAAAGAAGGGAAGCAAAAAGCAAAGGAGAAAAGGAGAGATATTCCCATTTGAATGCAGAGTTCCAAAGAATATCGAGGAGAGATAAGAAAGCCTTCCTCAGTGATCAATGCAAACAAATAGAGGAAAACAATAGAATGGGAAAGACTAGAGATCTCTTTAAGATAATTAGAGATACCAAGGGAACATTTCATTTAAAGATAGGCTCAATAAAAGACAGAAATGGTATGGACCTAACAGAGACAGAAGATATTAAGAAGAGGTGGCAAGAATACATGGAAGAACTGTACAAAAAAGATCTTCATGACCCAGATAATCACGATGGTGTGATCACTCACCTAGAGCCAGACATCCTGAAATATGAAGTCAAGTGGGCTTTAGGAAGCATCACTATGAACAAAGCTAATGAGATGATGGAATTCCAGTTGAGCTATTTCACATCCTGAAAGATGATGCTGTGAAAGGGCTGCACTCAATATGCCAGCAAATTTGGAAAACTCAGCAGTGGCCACAGGACTGGAAAAGGTCAGTTTTCATTCCAATCCCAAAGAAAGGCAATGCCAAAGAATGCTCAAACTACTGCACAATTGCACTCATCTCATACGCTAGTGAAGTAATGCTCAAAATTCTCCAAGCCAGGTTTTAGCAATACATGAACCATGAACTTCTAGATGTTCAAGCTGGTTTTACAAAAGGCAGAGGAACAAGAGATCAAATTAACAACATCCGCTGGCTCATGGAAAAAGGAAGAGAGCTCCAGAAAAACATCTATTTCTGCTTTATTGATTATGCCAAAGCCTTTGACTATGTGGATCACAATAAACTGTGGAAAATTCTGAAAGAGATGGGAATACCGGACCACCTGACCTGCCCCTTAAGAAACCTGTATACAGGTCAGGAAGCAACAGTTAGAACTGGACATGGAACAACAGACTGGTTCCAAATAGGAAAAGGACTACGTCGAGGCTGTATATTGTCACCTTGCTTATTTAACTTATATGAAGAGTACATCATGAGAAACACTGGGCTGGAGGAAGCACAAGCTGGAATCAAGATTGCTGGGAGAAATACCAACAACATCAGATATGCAGATGACACCACCCTTATGGCAGAAAGTGAAGAGGAACTAAAAAGCCTCTTGATGAAAATGAAAGAGGAAAGTGAAAAAGTTGGTTTAAAGCTCAACATTCAGAAAACGAAGATCATGGCATCTGGTCCCATCACTTCATGGGAAATAGATGGGGAAACAGTGGAAACAGTGGTTGACTTTATTTTTCTGGGCTCCAAAATCACTGCAGATGGTGATTGCAGCCATGAAATTAAAAGATGTATACTCCTTGGAAGGAAAGTTATGACCAACCTAGACATCACATTAAAAAGCAGAGACATTACTTTGGCAACTAAGGTCCATCTAGTCAAGGCTATTGTTTTTCCAGTGGTCATGTATGGATGTGAGAGTTGGACTATAAAGAAAGCAGAGCGCTGAAGAATTGATGGTTTTGAACTATGGTGTTGGAGAAGACTCTTGAGAGTCCCTTGGACTGCAAGGAGATCCAACCAGTCTGTTCTAAAGGAGATCAATCCTTGGTGTTCATTTGAAGGACTGATGCTAAAGCTCCAATACTTTGGCCACCTCATGCAAAGAGCTGATTCATTTGAAAAGACCCTGATGATGGGAAAGATTGAGAGCGGGAGGAGAAGGGCACAACAGAGGATGAGATGGCTGGATGGCATCACCGACTCAATGGACATGGGTTTGGGTGGACTCTGGGAGTTTGTGATGGACAGGGAGGCCTGGCGTGCTGAGGTTCATGGGGTCACAAAGAGTCAGACACGACTGAGTGACTAAACTGAACTGAGCTGAATGACCAGCTCACTGAATTTTCCAATGTAAAAATAAAAGTCAAGACAGAATACATAATATGTAAAGTAATACATAAGACAGAATACATGAAATAATCTCTGAGTAAACACTATGTCAGACCCTGGGTTCACTGTATTCTGCTGGTGACATAACGTTATCACTGTTGCACAAAGGTGACCATAAGGATTAGACCAGACGTGGGACCAGAGTGAGGGGAGTGAGGCACTTGCCTCAGGTATAAAGAGGAAGAAGTCATCAAAGAACTCAGGAATCAAGGTAAATAATAATTTAATGCATACTTTAGAAACTCAACATTAATGCCAGAAAATCAGCATTGAACAAATATCAGAATTGGAAATAAAGGCAAGCTCTGATAGGACCAGGATTTGGGTGAGGCCAGTGAAGTGCCCTATGTAAGTACAGGTCAGATAACATTTTTAAATTTTAAATCTTAGCAAATTAAAGGATGCATTTATACTTTTAAAAATATCATTATTTACCTAAATTTCAAATTTAACTGGGTGTTCTGTAATTCTATGTGCTAAATCCAGCAACTCTATTGCCAGGGGTAATTGAGATGTTTAAGATTGTAAGTAGGGTGGTTACAGACACACATTTTGTGGGAGTCCATATTCTACCTGGCTTCAATAACGTGTAACTAAGTGTATAGCACATGTTCCTAAGGTGTAAGGAACTGTCTTGGTCACTGTGGAGGTGGGGGGGCAGAGGGACACACAAAAAGTGAGTTACATCCTTATACTCAAGGAACTTCTAATCCAGTCAGTGACCCCAACATGAGACCAACAACACTAACAACTAGGCAGAAAGACTGGCTCCCTACAGGGCTAAATGAGATGCTCAGAAGAAGAAAATGCTGCATTTGGGAAGTCAAGTAATATCACAGAGGGATGGGAGGATTTAGCCTGACCTTAAGTCCTGGGCAAAATCTGAATAGGAAAACTCCTCTATCCATGGGATTCTCCAAGCAAGAATACTGGAGTGGGTAGCCATTCCCTTCTCCAGGGGATCTTTCCAACCCAGGGATCAAACCCAGGTCTGGGCATTGCAGGCAGATTCTTTACTATTTGAGCCACCAGGGAAACCCAGATAGGAAAGTGGCAAGGTCAAAGCAGCACCAGGACAAGAAGTAGCAAGGCGTGTACTAGGAGACCGGTGGGTGGAATGGCCAGCCTTTTCTCTACCATGTGAAGGGATCGGTTTGACTACCATGAAGATAAGTTATTTTTATAAAAGCTTCCTTATAGGGTGATTACAGCAAACTATAGTTTGATCTGCAGGCTCAGAGGATTCCAGGGATATTAGCATTTCCACCTTTGTGCAGTTGAGATTCTCTTTGTATAATATTTGCGATTTAGTATCTCCAGCTTTCAAATCTTTGGCTGAAGGCAATTCAAAAACTGCAGTTGAGTTGGGTGCCATATTTGTTTTCTTGGTTTAGAGCAGCTGGGGAACAGTAAACACAGGACTGGAAGTTAGGGAATTGGGGCCACCAGCTGAAATCATCCATTTGCTGGCCCTTTGTTAGCACTGATTTCTTTAAATGTTACCAGCGTTGGAACAAGGATAATAATCCCTCAATGCTCAGATTTACATAGAAAATGGGGACAGTAGCCCATCACTCCATACTCTCCTGTGCTCTGTTATGAGCCCAAGTAGAAATACTTTTGAATTATCAACCTAAATTGGACAAGAAGCCAATCACTGAGACAGGCCAAATAAACAAAAAAGACTCTTGCTTCATAGTGTCAGCCCTTGGTTATTAGGTTCTGTGATCTTGGACTAAAGATTTGCTCATTTTTTATGTCTGAGTTCTCTCATAAGCACAGTGGATAGCATGATACAGGCCCTGTCTTCTTGACTGGGTTAGCAGGACAATCAATCATGGTGTCAGTGTGCTGGAAACAATAAAAGGCATTAATAGTATTCAGGGTAATTAGGAAAGTGTTTCTACTGTGGGGGGAAAAATGAAAGTATTGCTTTGGAAAATACACAGAAACTATTTTTAGATCACCTGGACTTTGACTTTCTCTACTCAGGCAGATAATATATGAAAACCTTGCCCAAAACTAGAATTCTTAAAGGAAAAGTTACTCTGTTTAAGGAAGCAATATTTGAGACAGTTCATTTTAAACAATTAGTCTGGGATACTGTAAGAGGTGAAATAAGGGACAGAAATGCCAGATGAATATCTTTTGCATAGTAGGTCCGTGGATATATTTTTAAATAACTAAAGGTTTGGTCATCATGAGCAAATTCTAGTTTCCAGGGAATCAACCCAACTCTCCCTCCCTAACCCTCCAGGCTCTATAAACTAAAAATAGTTTAACAAACTGAAGCGCAGGGAGAGCTCCATCTTCATTTTGATACAATTGCCTAGTAATTAACCCTAAGTGTGTGATCTTCATCCATCTACTCCTTGTCTTTGCTGAATAAGAAGGAAACGAAAAGCAGTCATAAGCACTCTCTGCCAATAGCTACCTAGGTGATCTGGCAACTTCTCTACACTCCAGATTTATCATCTGTCCAACGGAGGGAGCAGACATGAGTGGCAGACCCCAGGAAATGGGGGAGCCCAAAACCTGTCAAGAACTCATAACCATGTTTCCTTGTTGTGAGGATGTTCTCACTGTACTGCAGAAAAGGCTGGGACTGGCTGTCAGTCGGGGTTTTCTCATGTTTAAAATGTGAGTAAATAACTTGCTTTGGGGATTATTTTGAATCTAAAGAGACAGTATCTGGAGCAGGTGGCACAGCCCTGACTCAGCAAGATGTATCTCAATCTATTTCTTCTTCTTCCTCACCCCTCCATTCCTCTCAAAGCTGAAAAAAGCAAAACCCAGAAAGATGAAATCACTGATTCTGATCACATGGCCTCAATAGCATCAGACCAGGACCTCTGGACTTCCAGCCCAGGCCCATTTCTATGCCATATCTAACCTGTCTCTCATCTCTTAAAATTGTAAGATTTTGTAATTTTATGAAGTTTCACATGTTTCTTTTCAAAGGCCATCAAAAAAAAAAAAAAAAAATCTCGGTTTATCTGCCCCATCACATGTTGCCTACAGACCCTGTGTACCTTTCTCAAAGTGCTCCCACTTGCCTTTACCTTTACCTGCAGAGGATGAGTTTGCAATAGAGATAGCCATTTACTAAATATCATTGTTTTTTTTAAAAAAGAAGAGACAGGCGGGAGCATGCTCTCACAGTGCTTCAGGCAGCTATCCTAGTTGCCATCTGTTGTGCTAGGGAGGTGTGTGTTTATTAAACTTTATTTGTTTTTGTCTTTGGGCTCTATTTTACAAAACACATTTGGGGCAAATCTGAGGTTGAACTGATGAGAGGAAAGAGAATGAATTTCCTGATTTGGCTTTTTATAGGGGGTCCTTTATTCACCTAGCTTCTGGCTCTAAATTTAAGTCCAGTTTGCCAATGTATCAGATGCTATCAAGAAGATTTCTTATTTTTAGTTCAGTACTATACAAAAATGATTGGGGACATTAATTGAAATTTTGATTTTTCACAATCATTCTTCAGTAAAAAGACAATATCTTGGTTCAGTTTTTAATAATACTGTCCTTTGTCCTATTGGGAAATAAAAGCCCCTCTATTTATTAAAAGAGGGTATTCATTTTTCTTCTTTTGTTCTCTCTCTTTTATTAAATATTTATCATTCCCTCTGAAACACTGAAGAGATATGCAAAATATTTAAATTCTATGCTGAATATTTAATAACTTCCTGATTTATAAAACAAAAAAATAAAGAATAGTAATTTTTAAATTTCTGAAATTGACTGAATATTTGTTTAAAGGCAGTTCCCCATTCCAGCTCCTCACTCTGCCTTAAACATAGTTTAGTACAAGGAGTCACTCATGGAGACCCCAAGAATATAAATTTACTATTTCAGTGCTTCCATCAGATCTGTGGTTTCATGTTAGTTTAGGGCACAATATTAATATGTTGGAAATGGTTCTAAGAAGGCCAATATCTCTCGCTTTGTTTTTTTTCTCAATGGTACCTGCAAACTTGATTGAATGTATGAGAAATCTTCAAAATATTGTATAGTGGTGATTCTCATATATTGAATGTATGGGCTAATCAAATGCCCACTCTTCAGATTGCTGTCATTTGAAAGAGATGGAAGTCAAAATCATCAGAATGGCAGAAAGCTATACTGTGCCATGCACTCCATCTCTAACACATTTTCCTGTCATTTAAACCTATGATTTAGACAACAGAAGGGAGGAGAAAAAATTATCTATTGATCTAGCAGTCACTCTCTTCTGTTTGGAGGGTTGCCTATCTACCTTCAGACCCTGAATGTAGAAATGATATTCTTATTACAAATAGCACCATTATTTAAAGAACCTTGAACACTGTAAAACCTTTATATGATGTGTAAATCACAGTCTGAGAATGTGAACCTTTCTAAACATTTCCTTTTCACTACCTATGGACATTTCTCTTAGAAAAGAAATGGGCAATATCTCTTTAGAATGGATAAAAGTCTAGCATCAGCCGCAAGTCAAACCCATGATCAAGATCCTTTAACCACATAAAATTCCAGCTTCCCTGGACTCTGAAATAGTGGTGTGAGGATAAAGAAAGGGGAAAACATTCTGATAATGTGTTAGGGCAAAAATGTATCTGATGCTGCTCTGCCAGGCGTTATCAATACTCAAGGAAAGAATCATCACTATATAAGGTTAGAAAATCAGGATGGCTTTTTTTGTGAAACCCCTAGACCATACCTACTAGCACAGCAGCGTCAGTACACATATCAGGCAATGCACAAAGAAGACCTGACTTGGAGATCTCCATTTTCTCAACAATCTCTCTTGGGTTCTTTTGGTAAACCCTCTAATTTTTCCTTCCGAGTCTCAACCAAGGAGTTCTGGCCCAGGGATAAACTCATGATAACATCCAAACCAGTGAGATTCAGCTATAAGGTGGTTCGTAAAATTACTAAGAAGGAGGCATATTTTTCTCCACTGGGATTGATAAACTGGCAGCAGATATACCTTGAGCTGGTTAAGGTGTCTTTGAAAATGGGTGTCACAAACACAGCATAGCTGGGGAGTGGAAAGAGGAGAAAAGGGAGGGAGAGGGAAGGGGAATAAGGAGGGGGAGAGAGGAAGAAGGAGAGAGATGAGAAATTAATTTGTGGCTTAAAAGAGATGAGATGCTAGGGAAAGGAAACAAAAAGGAAGGCAAAAGAAGGGAAGAGAAGGGTAAGGGAAGTCAGCTTTTGGAGGCAAATCAAGTTGGTTCATAGTTTTTATTATATACTAAACTTGTAAAATAAAATTCCATGAAGGTACAGTCTTTCCTTTATTTATCATTAAATCTTGGCAGCCTGGAGCTTTGCCTGGCGAATAATAGGCACTCAACAAATTGTATTATTATCAGTGAATGAAATGCATGGGTTCCTGAATCTAGCTGTACCTAAATCCATTAGTATCTATCAATGGATTTCCTAGTATCACAAGTTAACAAATTCCCCCATGTTTGTTGATGTTGAATCTCTGTCCGTAACAACCAAAAATGTCTGACTAAATCAGAGACCTTAAACTACCAGACTAAAATGATTTGAAAGTGGCATGTTAGAAAGGGAAAACCTCAGCAAGTTCCCTGTGGACGTAGCTCGGAGAACCAAGGGAGCTCAGACCTTGGTTTCACCTAGAGAGCTTTTCCCTGCACTAATTACTGTCAGAGCTCTAAATTCTAATACTGTATTTCTCCCCTAAATCCAGTCAGTCAGTAGATTTGAGAATTTATCCATCAAAGAGACCTTACGAATCTTGCTGTTCCTCAAATCCTTCTGCCCATGATGACCAACCACGCTAATGTATTGGGTTGGCCAAAAAGTTCATTTGGTTTTTTTCTATAACATCATATGGGAAAATCTGAACAAACTTTTTGGCCAACTCAATACATCTCCAACACCACACCATTCTTAATATGACCTGTTGAGACCAAGCTTTCATTTCCTTGGACCAGTACACCTCTCAGTTTCCATTTAGTGCTTACTGCATCTCTACTTTCTAGTAAACTTTTGAGTCTATATTTTAAGACGTCATAAATGCTTTTCCTTCCTTAACTGCCTGTATCTCTAGTCAATTTGTTCCTTCTCAACAACGCACACACCTTCTGCCTCATGTTGGTGCCTGGCTGAAAGGGGTTATTCTCCCTTTGTCCTTTTGCCTAATCACGTTCTACTCATGCTTCAAGGAACAGCTCAAAATCTTCCCCCAGGGAGTGTTTCTGTACTGAGCTAGTCCTTAAAGATCTTCCTCTCCTCTGAACATATCCTTCTATTAGGTACTGTGGCAAATAATACAGATGTTAATGATAAACCATCCTGCATGTCAAGTTTTCATGTTTCAGCAAAAAGGAACCCAAGTTTTCTATGGATAGTGAATGCCCTGATTTTTTGCTGGAGTTCAGTTCAATTCAGTTGCTCAGTCCTGTCCGACTCCTTGTGACCCCATGAATCGCAGCACCCCAGGCCTCCCTGTCCATCACCAACTCCCGGAGTTCACTCAGACTCACGTCCATCGAGTCCGTGATGCCATCCAGCCATCTCATCCTCAGTCGTCCCCTTCTCCTCCTGCCCCCAATCCCTCCCAGCATCAGAGTCTTTTCCAATGAGTCAACTCTTTGCATGAGGTGGCCAAAGTACTGGAGTTTCAGCTTTAGCATCATTCCTTTCAAACAACATCCAGGGCTGATCTCCTTCAGAATGGACTGGTTGGATCTCCTTGCAGTCCAAGGGACTCTCAACAGTCTTCTCCAACACCACAGTTCAAAAGCATCAATTCTTCAGTGCTCAGCCTTCTTCACAGTCCAACTCTCACATCCATACATGACCACAGGAAAAACCATAGCCTTGACTAGATGGACCTTAGTCGGCAAAGTAACGTCTCTGCTTTTGAATATGCTATCTGGAGTACTCAGCATAAAACCCCTAAGATTCCAAACATGTGCATTAATATATGATATTTGTTTTTCTCTTTATGACTTACTTCACTCTGTACGATAGCCTCTAAGTTCATCCACATCACTTCAAATGACCCAATTCTGTTCCTTTTTATGGCTGAGTAATATTCCACATCTTTTCCATCCATTCATCTATTGATGGACACTTAGGTTGCTTCCATGTCTGGACTATTATAAAGAGTACATGTGTCTCTTTGAATTATGTTTTTCTTAGGGTATATGTACAGCAGAAACTAATACAACATTGGAAAGCAATTACATTGCAATCAATAAAATCAAGAATAAAAAAAATAAAATGATGGTGATTTAAAAAAAAGAAAAAAAAATCTTCCTAAGAAGTGCTCCAGAAACACTCATTTGTGAATAGAAGGACAGAGTGTCCATGTAGGCACCTGGGGTTAGAAAGCAGGTATGGAAGGGTTGAATGATTTAGAAAATGTGGGGTCCAAAACATAAATATCATCTACTTCATGATTTACTGATCAAAACCACAGGAAGTGGTTGGCACCTGTGTAATGTTACAATTCTTGCTCTTTGATTTATTTTATCAACACAGGTGTAGTCCCCAGTGATTATCTGTCAGGCAACCCTGCCCTGACAGTTCCCATCAGAGCCCCCCTTCCCCAGCTCCCAAGCTTGGGTGATTGTTGAGAGCAATGGTAAATTAACCACATGCACTCTCAAAGCCTATGAGAGACAATGAACTGAGCAAACTGCTAAAAAAAAATGCCATTTTATCTTCACAGTTGAGATGGAAGTGGTCAAGGCAAAGTGAAATTTCCATTGATTTTATACACACACACACACAAACACGTATATACCCATACTATATAAATGATTTAAATTTCAATGAAATTTAAGCTTCTGCTTCATTTTTCTGTGCATATTCCCCAAACTACTCAGTTACTATTAAAGCTAACAACACAAAAAAGATTCCCAGAGTCTGGCAATTTCCAGCATCTCAAAAAGAAGATCAATAACTGGGTCCACACTGCTGAGACTTCACAGAAATCAGAAAACACTTAGGCAGACGGTTACTTTGGTTTACAGAATGTCTATCTGGGTAGGGACCCCAAGCTTTGGTCTTCCTGTGCTTCATCTGTCCATAGATCAGAGACTGGTTCATACTGTAATTCCTCCAACACACCTCCCTGCCCTCCCACCTCACAGCAACCCATCCTGCACTGAGTGCCTATAGCCACCTGCATCATTTATTTGGTTGCCTGTTTCCATTCAGGCAACAATTACATACGGTACAAATCTCTTGCATTGTTAATTGAATTTCAGATGTCACACTCTAAAACACAAATATATAAAATGCATAATTATAATCCTATACTATTCAGAAACTTCTCATGACTCTATGTCTCTTCTTCCCAATTAGAAGTACAGGAGTTTAAAGATAGTGTATTAGTCAGCTTGGGTTGACATAAGAAAATACCACCAACTGGATGGCTTAAACAAGAGACATTTATTTTCTTGTTATCCTGGAGGCTAGAAAGCCAAGATCAAAGTCCTGCAAGGATGGTTTCTCTCTTCTTGCCTTATAGACATGGTGGAAAGAGAGATGAAGTAAGCTCTCCAGCACCCTTCTTTTTATAAGGGCACTAAGCCTATCATGAGGGCCCCACTCTAATAACTTATCTAAACCTGATTACCGGCAAGACGCCCCATTTCCAAATACCATCACCCTGGGTGGCTTCAACATACGAATTTCGGAGGCAATCAATTCAGTCCATGTGTACATGCATGCATGTTGAGTCACTTCAGTCATATCCAACTCTTTGCAATCCTGTGTACTGTAGCTTACCAGGCTCCTTGGTCCATGGTATTCTCCAGGCAAGAATACTGTAGTGGGTTGCCATGCCCTCATCCAGGGCATCTTCCCCACCCAGGGATCAAACTTGTGCCTCTTGTGGCTCCTGCATTGCAGGCAGATTCTTAATTGCTGAGTCACTGGTGAAGCCCCAAGCTTTTGATACCTTTAGATATCAAAAAAGGAATGGGTTTGGTAAAATGGCACTTCCAAGGCCTGAGCAAGGTCCTGACTGGGACAAACAGGCCAGCCCAGAGAGCACCTGGGACCATCCTGTTTGCCAACCTCACAGTAGAACAAAATGAAGACGTTTCCCTGGTGACACTGGGAAAAGAAAACCCACAGATTGGGAGTGCCTGGCATTTCCTACATGCCCAGGGCACCCCCAAAGAGATTACCTGGCACTCTTCAGAACCAACGCTTTTTCTTTTCCTGCCCATATCAAATCTGACCTCTCTTGGACCTTGCAAAACCTGTGAGAACCACTTTTCCCCATCCTCTCAGCAACCCCACCCTCAATCTATATCATGACACTTTCTTCTCCTTGTCACACTTCCCTCAAAAAGACCAGCACTGTCTGGAAAGTAACCACACAGGTTCTGGTCACTTTACTTCTTATCACTACAGGGGAACTAAGAGAGAAGAACATTTCATTTTTAATTAAAATAACTAAAGAAATCTTTCAACTACTTATAAATTAGCAAGCTCCAGTCTAGAGGTGCTAGCCTCATTGCTAACCATTTTCTTTTCAAGCCTTGGGCTCTATCTCAACATTTCAAACCCACCTCCAAGCCAGACTAGAAAGCCAGGCTGCTCCCACCCCCAGCACCAAAGTCTCAAGGCCTCTGCTACATGACCAAGGTCCAAGCACAGGGCACTCCTCAGGCTTAGGTGTCAGGGATCTCTCGAAGGCCCTTCTCCCTGAAAAGCTTGGAATTTGACCCATAAGGGAACCATCTCAGGGGGCCTTTGCTCACCCTTGGAACTGATGAAAACTTTATGAGGCAAATAGTACTTTTTTTTTTTTTTTTTGGTAACACAACAGTTAAAAATTAAACTAAGTAGAAAGCAGGCCGAAACCCTGCCACACATGTCTCACATGGTCCCAAATATTCCTCACTGTGTGGCTCCCATAAACACCATCTGCTGTGTTAATTTGTAAAGAATTACAAGGTTCTTAAAATTACACTTTGCTCTCTGTAGCGTACACTGTGTCTATTAAGGCGGAGAGTTGAGAATATGCATCACGACTAGCCAGACACTGAGATCTTTTTCCTTCCTATGCTGGGATCCTACTGAAAGTTCGCTAAGTCTGCATGGAATTTTAAGAAATGTATCGTACTCTCTCTAGAGCAGCTGTAGGAAAAGGATTCAAGACAAAATACACACAGCAAAATCTTGGCCTGGATTAGAATCCTAGCATCTCATACATTTTCAAGTTGTATGTGCATCCCCCCACTTCATTGAATTCTCCTGATGATGCAAAGTACTTGAGTGTAAGTTAAAGAGAGTACACAGCCAAAATTGAGAGAACTTCTTGGGTGAGACTTAATCCTCCATCATGAAGTTCTGACTTCTAGGGGCCCTCAGAGCCCTTGGGTGATGGCCGAGTGTTTCTCAATTGCTCATCCCTGTCTACTCACAGAGCCAGAAGGGCAGCATCGTGTTGCCAAGCACATCTCTCTGACAATTCAGGGCTATGGTGTCGGGCCACTAATGTAAGCTTTTAGGTGGATTAAATTCCAAAAGGGGTTGCCGGTTACATGATAATAAATGGTGGCCAGAAATGAAAAGGGAACTAGGAGGGTCTTAGACTGAATAACACAAGGCTGGAAACTGCCAACGTGACATAACTGTTACAAATGAAGCTACCTAGGTCCCTCTACCAGGAGGTTCAATTCTGTGGCTCAGGAGTAGGTTGGAAATCTGAGTGTTTAATAAACATTTAAAAAATTACAAAGTTCTGGAAATACAGGGATCATTTTAGTGGATCCCGACCTGATGAATCATTTTATTAATTAAAATCTTTCTAATGAATACCCAGGAATCTACATTTTCATATTGCCATGAAATTCTGTTGCTCAGCCTAATTTGGGATCAACGAGTTTTGCAACAGTTTCCTAGTAGTAAGCCTGAAGTCGAACCAAGGATCCACAATGAAGGCAAATCTGCTTAATTCCTGATGACTCAGTTACTGATGTCAAAAACATAAGTTTCATAACCAATCCACTTAAGTGGAAAGGAAAGCCATGCTGCCAGAAGATCTAAACAAGTTAAAGCAGACACAGCCTGCAACATCATGTTGGAAAAAGTCCCTGAAAAAGATTAAACCAGCTCCCCCAAATTTCTTACCTGCCATGGTCACATCTACATGTAGACATTAAAATAAGGCTGCTCGATACAGTGGACACAGAAATAAACGAGGCATCTGATCTTACTAAAGCACAGAGAGATTTACAAATTTATGAGATCACATACACAGAAAAACAGGATCCTCATGCAGGCAGCGTTTCAGAGTTTCTACTGGTAAACCCAAGTCTACACTCTGCTGATTTCTCAACATTTTCTGAAAATTTACTCCCAAATTCCTCTCCCGATGACCCCAGTCTCTCTGTTCCCTTGTAAGTACATCCCAGCTCTCAGAGAAGTCTGTCTCTGAAAACCCCGTAATAATCTCCCAGACACTAATTGTGCCTTTCCTCCCAACCCAATCATCCTCTACAGCCCAGGTCAAGCTCTGCCTGACCCCATACCCCACACAGAATTTCTCTTCTCTCAATCACAGCAGCAACTGGTACAGTCCTTTCTGATGTCAGGCCATAGGACCCCCTTAGACAAATCTCTGAGCAGCCTTCTTCAGGCAAGCTGGCTCTGAGCAGTCTCCCCCTACATCACTCACAGTCAGAGATCTGGCTAGAGCTGCCCCTTGATTGCAGGCTGTCATGAAAAAAGGCAGGGATAGGATTAAATGTGGTTGCTTGAATTTTCTCTGTTCACTCAGAGTAAGCTGTACTACATTGCTTCAAATTATATCATCAAACTTATGAAAAAGCAGATTTTTAACACTGATTGTGAGGGGGAAAAAAGCTACTGAACCGGATTGGCATGCTAAGTCGCTTCAGTGGTGTTCAACTCTTCACAACCCTATGGAATGTAGCGGATCAGACTCCTCTGTCCATGGGATTCTCCAGGCAAGAATACTGGAGTGGGCTGGCATGCCCTTCTTCAGGGGATCTTTCTGACCCAGGGCAGCAACACCCAAATTATTTGATGATCCCTCTGTAAATTACATAACTAACACAATCATATAAAATGAAAATGGTGTAATCATGCTTTATACATCAACGTGTGTGTGTGTGTGTATGTGTGTGTGTGTTGCAAGCTCACTAACTGCCATTATCTCTTTACTGTATGGTTACTATTTCCACTAATAGAGTGTAAACTCTGTTGAGAGAAAAACCATATCCCCGCTGTATCAGGGACAATGCCCCAAAAGGAGTTTCCTTGCGCACAATAAAGTGACAACTGCCATTCCCACAAGACAAGAGGAGTCAAAGTATGTTATCACCAACGTTCATTGGCTGAACTGCAACAAAGGACCACAGAGAAAGATGGAATCCAAAAATCCCAGTCCTTCTATAATCTACTACTGACTTGTTTATTTACATCCATAACTCTCTATCTGGGCCACAGGCAATGATGGGAATGCATACTGCCAACTGAGAAGGTCATCTCAGTCTCCTGAGTGTTTCTGACACTAAGACTCAGAGCAAGTGAAGATGGATGCTTTGATACAGAAACCAGTGTTCCCTCATTCTTAAATGAATGTAAATGTAATTCTTAAATGTAAAATGACAGTGCAAATGAAATTTTCAGTCCATAACTACCACCTGCCCATCCTTCTGAGCATCTCCCAACCCTTCTACTTCCTTCAAACAATTTTTCAAGCAGACACAAACAGTACTAAATTTCATCTTGATTCTACTATCTAATAGCTGTGTGTGTATGTGCAAAATCGCTTCAGTCATGTCCAACTATTTGCGACCCTATGGACCATAGCCCACCAGGCTCCTCTGTCCATAGGTTTCCCCAGGCAAGAATACCAGAATGGGTTGCCATTTTCCACTCCAGGGGATCTTCCCAAATCAGGGATTGAACCCACGTCTCTTAGTATCCTGCATTGGAAGGTGAGTTCTTTACCACTAGAGCCACCTGGGAAACCCCTTGGCAATTTACTTAAACTCATTAAATCTCAATCGTCATCTGTAGAACAGCAAAAAGGATGCTTAAACCCAGACTGGGGTGAGATGAACGCAGGCAAAATGTCTGTCTCCAACTCTACCACGAAACTGGCATCCAATCAGCAGGGTACTGATTGTGATTTTTCCCGCTTCTTGATAGTAAACCTCTTCAGGAGAGGCATCTGAAGAATGAAATGTCCAGCATCTGAAGCATGAACAGACGGATTTACTGTCTAGGAGAAAACATCGTTTTATAGATGAATTCAGGTTTACACAGACTTGCCATTTGAAAATCTTTTAACATCTGAGTGATATTTAAGACTCATGCAATTTTCACCATTTTAAAGTCTATTTATGTTGTTTAGTCACTAAGTTGTGTCTGACTCTTTGTGACCTCATGAACTGCAGCACACCAGGCTTCTTTGTCCTTTACTATCTCCTGGAGTTTGCTCAAACTCATGTTGGTTGAATCAGTGATGTTATCTAACCATCTTATCCTCTGTTGCCCACTTCTCCTCTTGCCATCCATATTTTCTGGCATCAGGGTCTTTTCTATTGAGCCACCTCTTTGCATCAGGTGGCCAAAGTACTGGAGTTTCAGCTTCAGCATCAGTCCTCTTTATAACATAATTCAAATACAAGGCCATGAAAAAGGAGGACCAGACATGGATCCTGAAACTTTACTAATAAAGCAGTGAAAAATTCAAAGCTGACAGCTGTGGTTTCCTATGCTAGTCAGAGAGATGGGGGCAAGTGTGGTAGACAGACTTTTTCTTTCAGTCCTATGCATGGGTAATGAAATCAGTAGTGAACATACTTCACTAATGATTTTAATCAAACTGAGCACCTAGAACTAACTGCCAGGAGAGGGAGATCCCCAAGCAGCACGAATGGTTTCTATTTCAGTTGCCTTCATTTGGCATGTCAAGGAAGGGAGGTCCTGGCTGAAACGAGGAAGCCAGATGCGGCAGACCTGCCATGTCTACCCCGCACTGATGGGAAGTCAGAGAGGAAAGATGCTAATTACTTATACACACTGAGCTAAGTGGGGCCTCCAGAGATGGATCTGCAGCCAAAACATACCTCTTTTCTAAGTAAGCCTTTGACTCTGATGCAGAGTCTAGAGACCTATCATTAGAATGTTATTTTAATTTTTTATAGTGACTCTAGAAGTTCCCTGCTAAAATACTAATAAAATTGAGAAAGACCTTCAGTATGTAATGTGCTCACTGGTTGTTCATCTGTTTCTCCCATGAGAGTTACACTTTGTGGGATTAACTATTAATTTGTGCGTTATGGGTTCAAGTTCTTTTGTTCTCTGTGCAGAAGCCAGACTGGTGCTAAGTTCAAAGTCACCTAGGTTAGGGTTAGTGTTAGAGTGTCCCTCTCTCCCACCTACATGTAAATAAGCATTAGACCAGGCTTACCACCACCCAGCTGGGCATCCAGCAGCCCCTCCCTTCCTAATCAGAGAATTTCTCCTAGAAGAGCTTTCCCACTGGAACCCCTTCTCCAGGGCTGTCCATACCCTCCCTTTGCCTTTTTTTCCTTGTGATTAATCAAATCTGCTGATTGGAGAGCAAAGAAACAAAGAGAACTAACAAATCAACCACCGTTGGTAGTGGTGGTGGTTTAGTTGCTAAGACATGTTCAAGTCTTGAGACCCCATGGACTTTAGCCTTTCATACTAAAGTCCATGGGAGCCTGCCAGGCTCCTTTATCTATGGGATTTCCCAGGCAAAAATGCTAGAGTTGGTTACCATTTCCTTCTCCAATATTAAATATAATCTAATTATCCCAACTTTGGCTTCTTGAACTCAGTGACTCCAGGGGAAGGGTCTTCAAGCACTGGGCCAGTTTTCCATATATGGTGGCCTGAGCCAAGGTAGACTTTGTCAGCTGAGAATCACACCAGCCAGGCTGACCTTTGTCTCTTTGTGCTCCAGGGTCAGCCATCACATCCTACTTCAAACAACAGACCATACTGTCAAAAAGCAAGCTTTGGTTGAGCACCTACTTGGTGTTAAGGCCTATAGGGATGTGATATGAGCAAATTTATGCCCTCCTCTCCCCAAAAAGAATTCATATGCTGGGGGGCTAACCTCGAGTGACTCAGAATGTGACTGTATGTGGAGACAGAATCTTTAAAGAAATAATTAAGGTTAAGTGAAGACATTAGGGTAGGCCCTAATCCATTATGACTAGTGTCTTTAAAGAAGACGAAATTAGATATGGAAAAGCACAAGAAAGATTATGAGAGAGAAGAAGGCTGTTTATTTTACACAAGCCAGAGAAAATGGCCTCATAACAAACTTAAGTTGCAGACACCTTGATCTCAGACTTCAAGTCTCCAATACAGTGAGAAAATAAATTTCCATTGTTAAAACCCCAGTCTCTGGTACTTTGTTACAGCAGCCCTAACAAACTAACGCAAGGTGCAACAGGAAATACCAAAGTAATGATCTCATACTGAGGTTTTCACTTCCTGTTAAAAGATATTACTGACTCAGGTGAACAAAAAATCCAAGAGAGTTGAGATGAGGACAGGAAGGGAAGATGCAAAGATTTGCCTCCTGATATCTTAATTGATTTCTCAGCAAATTTCAGTTTTTCACAGCACACAGTGTATATCAATCAGTTTGTCTGATTAAGGAAGGAGCCCCATCTCATCCAACAATTAGAAAATGGGTTTCCCAAATCTCAGAGCAGAATTCTTGCTTGGAATGCCAGGCTGGCTTTCTTAGTGCCGGCACCCCCCCCCCCCTCCCCGACACACACACCCCGCCAGCTCCCCAGAGTCCTCTATCTCTCATTAAAAAGTGGCAGCTATCCGATGCAAAACAGATAAAGATAAATAGATAAACCACTTAAAGCAATCTTACTGATATGCCCTCACACATTTCCATTTCAGGAAACAGCCAAAGACAGTTTAATCTCACATTCTCTCACAATTTAATTCAGGTAAAAATGCAATGTTTTGTCTGCTAAGTGAAAGTTAGCAGGTGCTTTTGATTAAGAAACCTAAATGAGATATTTAAGCATCTATATGATGTCTATGCCCTTGAAGTGAAGTGAAGTCGCTCAGTCGTGTCTGACTCTTTGTGACCCCATGGACTGTAGCCTACCAGGCTCCTCTGTCCATGGGATTCTCCAGGCAAGAATACTGGAGTGGGCTGCCATTTCCTTCTCCAGGGGATCTTCCAAACTCAGGGACCAAACCCAGGTCTCTCGCATTGCAGGCAGACGCTTTAACCGCTGAGCTACCAGAGAAGCCGATATATACCTATAAATTCCTATAAAACTCCTCACGAAATCCCCCAGGTCTTGCCACACAGTTTTTGAGAGTATGAGCCCACTGTGTCCCTCATTGTCTGGCAAAGCAATAAAGCTATTCTTCCCTAATGCTAATGCCACACAAAACCCACAATGTGTGTGTCTGTGAGATCAGTCGTGTCCAATTCTTTGTGACTCCATGGACTGTAGGCCTCCAGGCTCCTATGACTATGGAATTCAGTCAAGAACACTGGAGTGGGTTGCCATTTCCTACTCCAGGAGATCTTCCCAACTTAAGGATCATACTGGTGTCTCTTGCATTGGCTGGCGGATCGTTTACCACTGAGCCATCTGGGAAGCCCCAGAATACTATGCATTGGCTGGAAAATGAACCCAGGTCAATTGCTTGGAAGGCAGCTATGTTCACCACTATACCACCAATACTGCACATTCTTGTCTACTTCACCCAAAACTCTGTCTCTGAGATTCAATTTGGCACCAGTACACAGAGACTGAGTTTTTGGCATCACTGCATGCTTCTCTGGAGGCTCGGACGGTAAAGAATCTGCCTGCAATGTTTGAGACCTGGGTTCAATTCTTGGGCCAGGAAGATCCCCTGGAGAAAGAAATGGAAACCCACTCCAGTATTCTTGCCTGGAGAATCTTATGGACAGAGGAACCTGATAGGCTATAGTCCACAGAGTCACAAAGAATCGAACATGACTGAGCAGCTAACACTTTCTGCAGAGTTTGAGTCTAAAGCATGGTTTCCTACTGGAAGCACCACTAACATCTTGGGGCAGTATTCTTTGTCATAGAGGCTACCCTGTGCTTTGTAGGGTACTTTGCAGCATCCCTGGCCTCTACCACTTAGATGCCAGAAGCACCACTTTTGTCCTTTCAGTCTCTTGATATTGGCACCCTGGGAATGGAGGTGCAAAATAATACCCACTTGAGAATTATTGGCCTAATAAGTAAGATAATTTTAAAAGCAACCATAATGCAAAAAGATAAGTGCTACAGTACAGATACAATGCATGTGCTTAGTCGCTCAGTCGTGTCCGACTCTGCGACCCCATGAACTGTAGCCTGCCAGGCTCCTCTGTCCATGAGGATTCTCCAGGCAAGATTACTGAGGTGGGTTGTCATGCCCTCCTGACAATGCATGTGAAGGGAACCAAATCAACTGAGGGGTGGTTATAAAAGCAAAAAACAAAAACTGCTTTCTCAAAGAAGAGACATAAAATAAAGACACAATAGCTACTTACTTGGTTTCTACCATGTGTTAAACATTAAACTTTGCTCACTTGTTTAATCTCTACAAAATGTCCTTATGTTAGCCATACTACAGATGTGCTCAAAGACAGAAATAAGATTATTCAACATGCACAAACTGAGGGATGGACCCAGCATGTAACCTGGGTTACAAACTTAAGTCTGGCTAATTCTTTAGGAATGGGGAAATTTTAATGGAAAAAAAAAATGGTACATGAGAGCTAAAGAACTCACAAATCAAAACAATAACAACAGAACACTTTTCTAAATATAGGGATTGAACAGCATTTTAAGACACTAAGTAAATGCATCTTTGAAATAATTTAATTGGAAATTGATTCATAGCTATGAGTAGAGGGTCTACTGGATAGGCTCTGGAATTCTACAGCATCCATCTTATATTCATCAGTCCATGAACAGGCCAGGCCTCCAGGGATCCCTAAATACTCACCTGGGCCAACTAATTACCATCCACAGGACCGGTCGTCTCACAGGAAGTGTGATGACACCTTCCAATTTGCCTCCACTGTCCCAGCATAATTAATAAAAACTGCCTCCTTTTACTCTCAAAAGTCCCCCAATTTATATGTTTTGTGATCCTATTATTATTAGTCTAATTAAGTCTTGAGCTGAAAAAATTATTAGGCCAGCTATTTCATGTCTTTTATATTATCAGATTCACTGTGTAAAACCCAACCCATTATTTGATTACTATATTTAATAATACACATATGTTACTTTCTCAAATCTTCTAATGTCAATCTAACACCTATAAGATAATATCCAAGAAGTTCTGGCCCATTTGACCTCTGTGTGGCTCTCCAATTTATCTCCTACCCCCACCACAACTTCATGTGTAAGTCACTATTCCTGGAAGAGATCATGCTTTCATGCCTCTAGGTTCTTCCACATGGCATTCTTGGTGCCTATAGCCCCTCCAACAATGTTCAATAGCACTGATCACTATGGTAGACCCTGCAACATTCTCCCCTTCACTCCTCACCTGCCTATGGAGGATCCGTTCAAATGTCATCTCCTCTAAAGAATACACGATTTCCTCAGATATCAGTTCCTCCTCTCTACTTGTGCCTGCATTTACTTTGTCCATCCTTCCATTATAGTCCTTTTCATCCTACAATTTCAGGTTCATACGACTGTGCCCTTCATACCACTAGAAAGTCATCCTTATCATTGTATCACCAGCATCTCGTACTACCTGGTACTCAGGGATATTTGATGAGTATCTGCTGACTAATGATTACTTCTGGTGACTGTTGAAATATTGGCCATATTTTGGACAATTTTTGTTGGTGACTGTTGAAATCAGAATTGGCCATATTTTGGACAATCAGTAGGACTTTGCTGAGTGCCTACCATGTATCAAGTATATGGCTTTTACTTTGTGAGTTCAGTTCAGTTCGGTCGCTCAGTCATGTTCAACTCTTTGTGACCCAATGAATTGCAGCACGCCAGGCCTCCCTGTCCATCAGCATCTCCCAGAGTTCACTCAGACTCACGTCCATCGAGTCCGTGATGCCATCCAGCCATCTCATCCTTGGTCATCCCCTTCTCCTCCTGCCCCCAGTCCCTCCCAGCATCAGAGTCTTTTCCAATGAGTCAACTCTTCGGATGAGGAGGCCAAAGTACTGGAGTTTCAGCTTTAGCATCATTCCGTCCAAAGAAATCCCAGGGCTGATCTCCTTCAGAATGGACTGATTGGATCTCCTCGCAGTCCAAGGGACCCTCAAGAGTCTTCTCCAACACCACAGTTCAAAAGCATCAATTCTTCGGCACTCAGCCTTCCTCACAGTCCAACTCTCACATCCATACATGACCACAGCAAAAACCATAGCCTTGACTAGACAGACCTTAGTTGGCAAAGTAATGTCTCTGCTTTTTAATATGATGTCTAGGTTGGTCATAACTTTTCTTCCAAGGAGTAAGCGTCTTTTAATTTCATGGCTGCAGTCACCATCTGCAGTGATTTGGGAGCCCAGAAAAATAAAGTCTGACACTGTTTCCACTGTTTCCCCATCTATTTGCCATGAAGTGATGGGACCAGATGCCATGATCTTCATTTTCTGAATGTTGAGCTTTAAGCCAACTTTTCCACTCTCCTCTTTCACTTTCATCAAGAGGCTTTTTACTTCCTCTTCACTTTCTGCCATAAGGGTGGTGTCATCTGCATATCTGAGGTTATTGATATTTCTCCCAGCAATCTTGATTCGAGCTTGTGTTTCTTCCAGTCCAGCGTTTCTCATGATGTACTCTGCATAGAAGTTAAATAAGCACAGTGACAATATACAGCCTTGACGTACTCCTTTTCCTATTTGGAACCAGTCTGTTGTTCCATCTTCAGTTCTAACTGTTGCTTCCTAACCTGCATACGGATTTCTCAAGAGGCAGGTTAGGTGGTCTGGGATTCCCATCTCTTTCAGAATTTTCCACAGTTTATTGTGATCCACACAGTCAAGGGCTTTGGCATAGTCAATAAAGCAGAAATAGATGTTTTTCTGGAACTCTCTTCCTTTTTCCATGATCCAGCAGATGTTGGCAATTTGATCTCTTGTTCCTCTGCCTTTTCTAAAACCAGCTTGAACATCAGGGAGTTCACGGTTCACGTATTGCTGAAGCCTGGCTTGGAGAATTTTGAGCATTACTCTACTAGCATGTGAGATGAGTACAATTGTGCGATAGTCTGAGCATTCTTTTGCATGGCCTTTCTTTGGAATTGGAATGAAAAGTGACCTTTTCCAGTCCTGTGGCCACTGCTGAGTTTTCCAAATTTGCTGGCATATTGACTGCAGCACTTTCACAGCATCATCTTTCAGGATTTGAAACAGCTCAACTGGAATTCCATCACCTCCACTAGCTTTGTTCGTAGTGATGCTAAGGCCCACTTGACTTCACATTCCAAGATGTCTGGCTCTAGATTAGTGATCACATCATCAGGATTATCTGGGTCGTGAAGATCTTTTTTGTACAGTTCTTCCGTGTATTCTTGCCACCTCTTTTTAATATCTTCTGCTTCTGTTAGGTCCATACCATTTCTGTCCTTTATCGAGCTCATCTTTGCATGAAATGTTCCCTTGGTATCTCTAATTTTCTTGAAGAGATCTCTAGTCTTTCCCATTCTGTTCTTTTCCTCTATTTCTTTGCATTGATCACTGAAGAAGGCTATCTTATCTCTTCCTGCTATTCTTTGGAACTCTGCGTTCAGATGCTTATATCTTTCCTTTTCTCCTTTGCTTTTCACCTCTCTTCTTTTCACAGCTATTTGTAAGGCCTCCCCAGACAGCCATTTTGCTTTTTTGCATTTCTTTTCCATGGGGATGGTCTTGATCCCTGTCTCCTGTACAATGTCACAAACCTCATTCCATAGTTCATCAGGCACTCTCTCTGTCAGATCTAGGCCATTAAATCTATTTCTCACTTCCACTGTATAATCATAAGGGATTTGATTTAGGTCATACCTGAATGGTCTAGCGGTTTTCCCTATTTTCTTTAATTTGAGTCTGAATTTGGTAATAAGGAGTTCATGATCTGAGCCACAGTCAGCTCCTGGTCTTGTTTTTGTTGACTGTATAGAGCTTCTCCATCTTTGGCTGCAAAGAATATAATCAATCTGATTTCAGTGTTGACCATCTGGTGATGTCCATGTGTAGAGTCTTCTCTTGTGTTGTGCAAGAGGGTGTTTGCTATGACCAGTGCATTTTCTTGGCAAAACTCTATTAGTCTTTCCCCTGCTTCATTCCACATTCCAAGGCCAAATTTGCCTGTTAGTCCAGATGTCTCTTGACTTCCTACTTTTGCATTCCAGTCCCCTATAATGAAAAGGACATCTTTCTTGGGTGTTAGTTCTAAAAGATCTTGTAGGTCTTCATAAAACCGTTCAACTTCAGTTTCTTCAGCGTTACTGGTTGGGGCATAGACTTGGATAACTGTGATATTGAATGGTTTGCCTTGGAGACGAACAGAGATCATTCTGTCGTTTTTGAGATTGCATCCAAGTCCTGCATTTTGGACTCTTCTGTTGACCATGATGGCTGCTCCATTTCTTCTGAGGGATTCCTGCCCACAGTAGTAGATATAATGGTCATCTGAGTTAAATTCACCCATTCCAGTCCATTTTAGTTCGCTGATTCCTACAATGTCGACGTTCACCCTTGCCATCTCTTGTTTGACCACTTCCAATTTGCCTTGATTCATGGACCTGACATTCCAGATTCCTATGCAACACCGCTCTTTACAGCATCGGAGCTTGCTTCTATCACCAGTCACATCCACAACTGGGTATTGTTTTTGCTTTGGCTCCATCCCTTCATTCTTTCTGGAGTTATTTCTCCACTGATCTCCAGTAGCATATTGGGCACCTAATGACCTGGGGAGTTCCTCTTTCGGGATCCTATCATTTTGCCTTTTCATACTGTTCATGGGGTTCTCAAGGCAAGAATACTGAAGTGGCTTGCCATTCCCTTCTCTAGTGGACCAAGCCAGGTATTTCCCATTTTGCATCTTTGTCTTTCTCAGAGACCAGGCAAGTCACTGAATTAGATCCCAGGTTTCTTACCTCTTAAGCAAAATATTAGAAGTAAACAATTTTTAAGCACCACCCACCCCCCTCCACCAGTACAAGTTATTCTTGGTCAAAGTAATATACCAAAATTTTCTGACTAGTCCTTAGTGAATGAGCAATGACTGGGCCATATCTTTTTTTTAATTGATGTTATTATGGTTATATTTTTACTCAATATATTTATAAACAGTTTTTAAATTATAAGATAATATATATTAAATATTTTGAATAATTCTCAAGCAAATAACATAAAATATGGAAGTTTCCCCCATGCACACACACACAGCCCCGCATTACCAGAAACTACTGGTAATAATATTTTGCCATTCTACCATCATCGCTCCCCTTTCTAGAGTTGCTATATCAATATTATCGATCAATCTACCTATCACCTCACCCTCCCCAAATCAGCCAAACATATCAGCCTGTCACAAATTCAAAACAGACTGCTAAGAGAAGTTCAGTGAAACTTGCAATATACCCCTAAATTTGGAGTTTGATTTCAGAAAAGGAGAATCTGATATTTCCCAAGCTATCTGTACAATATAAGCACCTTAAGAACAAATTTGTGCCTAAAATAGGGCATCAGACTGATACTTTCAAGAGCCTTTCTGTTTACATTCACTTTTTATACCCGAATTAGCCTGCTTTCTAAACTAAAACAAAATGTTTAAAAAAGTAGAATCTGTGTATGGTGCTGTAAATTCTGCAATCTTAGCACATTCATATGAAAATGTATAGAAAGAAGATTATATGGTGGGGATTAGCATTACAGTGTAAGATGACTTCTGTCCTCTAAATACACCCCATTTCTAGTAATAATTTAAAATCATACTAACAAAAGGTGTACAGCATTTCATAGTTTATGAAATACTTTTCTATGCATTATTTCATTTTAATACTTAGAACAACCCATAACTTTGGTAGTGGGTTATAATCTCTATTTACAGTTGCTAACAGTTCAAAGGAGTAAATACCATGCAGACAGGATATGGGCAATGCAGGGCTTAAATGCAAATGTATGCCGACAGTCTATCACACTGTTATGACTTCTGAGGTTCAATCAAACTCTAAACTGATACTGAGTGATATCTGTCCACAGGAACTTAGCTTTCCATGGATGTGTTAAGTCTTTAGAAGTCAATTTTGCATGCATTTATTTGGTAAGATGGATTTAAAATTATGATGATAATCTGAGCAAATTGATAAATACCTTGGAACTCAACTGCTAAAAGTCACATTTAAGCACAATTCCATCTCAAATAAACAAGTCAGTGGGAAGTTCAATAGTAGAAACTACAATTTCTCATATCCTATTCAGTAGAATGATGGAAAAAAAAAAAAAACTCAGAGAAGAAGAAGATATGATATCTGTTAGTTGAAGGAGTTGATTGATATTGAATATTTATTATTTTTAAAGAAATTATATCATTCCAATGCCCTAAAACCTTTTTCACACTATTCCAAGTGGGATATGAAAGTGAAAAACAAAATCCCGTTAATCATAATGCTGGTTCTTACCAAGCATAAAGCTATTTGTAAACAGCTGAATGCTCAACTGACTTTTTCAATTTGCATCTAGATATTGGTCATAGTGTAGTTGCTGGCAAAGAAAATCTAATAAAGTTTTAAAAATCTTAAAATAATAATAACTGCTACCATTAAATGTATCTCTGCTACAGTCCAGGTGACTCACATGGGTTATCTCTTTTCTCCATAATGACCCTAAACCAAGGTTCTTTGTAACTCCCTTTTACTGATGCATAAATGGAGGTTTAGAGACTGTAAGAAATTTGCCTACATCCATGACTGGTCAGTAGAAGGTTCTAAACTTGGGAGAACATTTGGACTCCCTGGTTCACCAGGATGGCATGCTCTAGAGCAGCAGTGCATAGAGCAGAACAATGAGACAATGAAGGGGATCTGGATCTTTGGGCATTTCCTGTCAGGTACCTGAGGGATTTGATATATGCCACCAGCAATAGTGGGGGTATCACCTGAAAACTGGATTCCCCTCTTGCTGATTAATCCAAAGGTATAACAAAGCCAAAAATTAGAAGAAGGAAGGATTTATTACTTGCAGCAAGTAAGGGGAATACTGGAAATCTTTCCCAAAGCAGTATCTCCCAGAACAGCTAAATGGGGAAGATTTAAGCTAAGGGCACAACTGTATTCATGAAGGGGCTTGGGCAGTCAACAGAACCCAAGCTTTAGTTGACTGAACTCAAGAGGGCTGGAAAAGGTCAACATCATCATATCTAAGGTTCCAGTTGATCTGGACATTGAGTGCTGAAGGCTAATTTTTTCCATTGGAATAGAACTGGGAGCCTCTAAACTGATGTATTATCATTGCTGATGTTACTTCCCTTGCCTGATAACAGTTAAGGTCATTAATGACTGAGACCTGTTAA
The DNA here is from genome assembly GCF_001704415.2 of Capra hircus. Taxonomy (NCBI): domain Eukaryota; kingdom Metazoa; phylum Chordata; class Mammalia; order Artiodactyla; family Bovidae; genus Capra; species Capra hircus. The sequence goes on from NC_030818.1 coordinate 54,743,690, forward strand.
AGGGCAGTGTTGTTACCAGGCTTAGATCACAAAAGGCTTAGGCCAAAAATGGCTTCTCTTATGTCAAGAAAGCCATGCCTGGTTCTCTTTCTCCAGGAGCCCCCTTATCTATCTGCACAAAGAAGGACAATGAAAGAGACTTGAAATATTTTTAGTAAGGCTAATCCACCATCACTATATCTGGGGTTAGAGTCCTATCACCAAATAACCACATGAAAGTCCTCACTGACTAGATCTAAAAATCTCAAAAAGTGGTCACAGGATACTATATCTTGAATCTACCTCCAAAAAAAAATTCTTTAACACACTTGTGAAATACTTCATATCAATCTCCCTCAAACACATCCACTGGACCACATCTTAAAAAAAAAAAAAATTACAATGCAAATATGAGGTCACTGACAGAATTAAAGAAACCTGTTTAACTTGGCTTAACCCTGTTTTTCCAACACCTATTGATCTGCAAAAACATTTTTCCTCCTGTCATACTGAAACCTAGCAGGACACTGTGGGGCTCCTGGGCATGAAAGTGTTCCCTATGTCTTGCTTTTAGGGAGCAGATTCCAGCCTCCATGACCTTCCCTATGTCCCAAAGGATAGGTTCAAACAGTTGCTACTTAGGGAATGAAGAGGATACAGAGACAAGGGAGGGGTAATCAAGAAAAAATAGCAGATCCTTGGGGCAGGGTCCTGGCTCCACTTCAAGGGATACATACAACAATATCTTCGAGTTCTTCTTCCCTGGTGGCTCAGAGGTTAAAGCATCTGCCTGCAATGCGGGAGACTTGGGTTCGATCCGTGGGTCGGGAAGATCCCCTGGAGAAGGAAATGGCCACCCACTCCAGTATTCTTGCCTGGAGAATCCCATGGATGGAGGAGCCTGGCAGGCTACAGTCCACGGGGTCGCAAAGAGTCAGACACGACTGAACCACTTCACTTCACTTCACTTCACTTCAATTCACTTCACTCCACTTCACTCTACTTCAGAAATAAAACCCCAACAAATGGAAGATGTTAACTACTTGATGAAGCATTCTTCATTCTAGAGAGAAGGCCACAGTTTGAGAACAAGAAAAGCTCATCAAGAATCCCCTTAAGGCCAGAGTAAGGAGTGCAGTCCCTACACACACCCTGATCCTTTATAGCAACCTGGCCTTTGAACTATTGTTATAAAACTCCTCTCTAAATCTCCCCAGGCTGGGACACAGTTTTTTGAGGGCCTTCGCCCACTGTGTCCCTCCTTTGCCTGGCAAAGCAATAAAGCTATTCTTTTCTACTTCACCCAAACCTCTATCTCCAAGATTATTTTTGGAACTGATGTACAGAGGCCAAGTTTCAACATCAATACCCATAATATATCCAGGAACAGCTGTTCAGAGGAGCACACTGGGAACTCATCCACAAACAGGTTGTTCTCTGTGACCTTTCTAACTCAGGCATCCCACTGCCCCAGAGGTGGAGCCAGAACCCCGAAGACTTCGGGCCTTTGCTCTGCAAAGGAGTATTTTTTGGGGATGTTAAGTGTTCTGTGCAAGAAATGCCACACTCTAATCCTGTCACTTTTCAGATCAATGAGGTAAGTGACAGCAGTTCGAGTTCCCTGTCAGCTTAATTAGAGGAAGTGAAACACAATTATAAGGCATTAGTGCAAGGCTGGTGCAGAGCAACAAGAGGGCCCTGAGGGGGAGATCAAAACAGCAGACCACAGGGAAAAGCACTCTCCTCTCCTCCAACAATTTCAATGAAAGTCTTAATTACAATGCTACTGTAGAGGGAAAATTGTTTTATAAATGCCATTACAAACACAGTCTGATTGCAGAAGTCTTTTCATCTAAAAACTAATTAAACCATTATTTCCTCTCAGATTATAATGGTAAAGTGTAAGTTTTTCATTTATGAAAACAGTTACACAATCTTATGTACCTTATATTCAGAGAGCATCTTTTTTTTTTTTTTTTAAGTATGTACAGGCCAAAATGATCTTAGAAATTAGGAGTGCTATGAAAAAGCACTCCTGCAATGTGGAAGACCTGGGTTCGATCCCTGGGTCGGGAAGATCCCCTGGAGAAGAAAATGGCAACCCACTGCCTGTAGAATCCCATGGACAGAGGAGCCTGGTGGGCTATAGTCCACGGGGTTGCAAAGAGTTGGACACGACTGAGCGACTTCACTTCACTTCATGAAAAAGATAATAAATTAGATTAAAAAAAAAAACCAGACTATCGTGATGCAGACAAAAGACTCAATGAAATATTTTGGCTAAAATGTGAAAATAGGAAGCTTATTTGTATCAGATCAATCATTTTGATGATCACACTTTTTAAAATATTATATTAAAATATTTTTTTAAAAATCCTACAACCAGGTTTGACCGAACATAATTATCTCAAAACTACTAAAATGTAAGCTTTAGGAGGGCAAAGGATTCTGTTCTATTCACAGATGTGTTGATAGCACATGAACAAAAGGTGCCTCCTACTTTACTTGTTGACAGTGAAATCCAGCAAGATCCTGTAGGGCTCCTGGACACCCAAGTCCTTCTGTGTCCTCTGTTTCTTGTTTGTAGGGAATAGACTCCAGCCTTCCTGACCCTTCCTGAGTTCTGAAGGGCAAATTGGAACGGAGGGGATACAGAGTCAAAGGAGGAACAGTCAAGAAACAATAGAGTAGCCATGGGGTAGGGTCCTGGTTCTGCCTTAAGGGATACACATAAAAATATCCTTGAGCTCTTCTGCAGAAATAAAAACCCCCAACAAGTGAAAGATGTTGATGCTTTTGAACCCTGTTGGAGAAGACTCTTGAGAATCCCTTGGACTACAAGGAGATCAAACTAGTCAATTCTAGAGGAAATCAGTACTGAATATTCATTGGAGGGGCTGATGCTGAAGCTGAAACTCCAGTACTTTGGCCACCTGATGCAAAGAGCCAATTCATTGGAAAAGACCCTGATGCTGGGAAAGATTAAAGGCAGGAGGAGAAGGGGACGACAGAGGACAAGATGGTTGGATGGCATCACCAACTCAATGGATGTTAGTTTGAGCAAGCTCTGGGAGATGGTGAAGGACAGGTAAGCCAGGTGAGCTCCAGTCCATAGAAGCATGAGAGCCGACTCATTGGAAAAGACCCTGATGCTGGGAAAGATTGAAGGCAGGAGAAATAGATGACAGAGGATAACATGGCTGGATGGCATCACTGACTCAATGGACATGAGTTTGAGCAAGCTCTGGGAGATAGCAAAGTACAGGTAAGCCATAGTGTGCTGCAAAGAGTTGGACATAACTGAGCGACTGAACGACATTGATGAAGCATTCTTTCCAGAGAGGTCACAGTTTGATAACCATGAGAACCATAGAATTTCATCAGGAGACCATGTGAGGTCAGATTAAAGGAATGCAGGCCCTGTAAACACCTTGATCCTTATCAGCAACACCTCCACCCCACTACTGCTATAAAACTCCTCAGTAAATCTCTCCAGGGCTGGGACACACAGTTTTTTTGGGCACAAGACCACTGTGTCCTTCTTTGCCTGGCAAATCAATAAAACTATTTCACCCAAAACTTTCTGAGATGTTCCAGTGCACCGAGGGTGAGTTTTGGGCATCAACAGAAAGAAAGCTGCTTTCCAATTGGCTTTGAAGCAATCCCTTAAATTTCATGTGTTAGAAACAATGGGCTAATTGAGTCAACTGGAATTTCATAGGTTTTCTTTGAACTATTGCATGTAGGTAGACAAAACAGAACATTAATTCTTAAATATAAATTGAAAAGATGAAAACAACCACCCAAAATGGATGCCATTTCCAATTATAGGGGTAATTGAAGAAACAAAAGACCATGTTTTCAAATAAAAAGGAAGAAATGATGCTATAAAGAGGGTCAGTCACTCAGTTGTGTCTGATTCTTTGTGGCCCCAGGAACTACATAGTCCATGGAATTCTCCAGGCCAGAGTACTGGAGTGGGTAGCCTTTCCCTTCTCCAGGATATCGTCTCAACCCAGCGATCGAACCCAGGTCTCCTGCATTGCAGGCAGACTCTTTACCAACTGATTTATCAGGGAAGCCATAAAGAGGGTAAAACTTACAAATGATTTAGGAGCACGTTCAAGCCATTGCCTTGAAATCACACCATGACTATTGTACTTAACCCCGCTGCTAATTCTTCCCAGCTCTTAAATCTGGAGCCCAACATTACTTCAAGTGGATATTTCACCTACTTCGAAAAGATGAAACACTTTCTGCTTTAAGAAAAGGCAGATAGTTTAAAATCTGTGCTGATGAAGCAGAGGTGATTATACAAGGATTATTTGCTAAACAAAAGGACTCTCTGTAGGCTTGTTTTAAATCCTGAGCTCCTTAAATGGCCCTTAAGTGTTTATTTACTGATCATCAATTATGCTGGGGGTGGGGAAGATAGGATGCATGTGGAAAGTGAGGGAGAAGGTACTTAAACTGCTAAATGATTAGGAGCCACTGACAAATGAAGATGAATCCGATAAGAAAATATTTTCTTTTCTCCCCAAAAATAATACAGAAGTCCAAGGGGAACTTAATATTCACATACAAATACTGAATTTACTTCCATATATTTAGAAATAACTGAAATAAGGCTATGTACTGAACTCATCATCTCTAATTTTGTAGAAAGAATAGAAGAGAATGAACAGTCCTATTGCAAAAGCTTTAATTAAAAAATTAAACTTTCCCTCTCTCTTGAACTCGAAGGGATCAGGTGGATATAATTTATAAAACACACCATCAAAAGTTTATTTCCCAAAGTCTTTTATCTCACCGAGTCATAGGTAAAACAGCAAGACAAGAACAGTTATTTTTAGCCGTCTCAGTGGTACAGCTTTCTCCAGAGGCAAAACTTAAATCAGATAAGGGTCTCCAAGGACCTGAAAGGAAGGAAACCACCCACTTACTGTATTCAACTCAATCCTCCCCACACAAACTCAATTTTAAAAACCAAATGAGAAAATATGTTATGGAATATTTAAGGCTGAGACAGTGCAGTCAGCACTAGAAACCACATTTCAACAACTGTTAGAGGCTATTACCAATGCCATTGCACGCAAGAAAATTAGCTGTAATTGGGTAAGCGACACAAGCATAGCATAGGGATGGGATTTGAGCAGACACTTAATTAATGGTGTTGGGAAAAGGGAAATGGGATTAATGAATGGTTGATATAAATTCCATTCTGTTATTGGGTTAATCACTGGTCTCATGAAAATTTATTTCCTGGCTAAGATTTATAACAGGGTTTTAAAACATTTTATTCTATTCTGAATAATTTCTAACTTGCATTGTAATTTCCAGAACCATACTAGCCACATAACATTTTGGTGTGTATGCCTACCCATTTGTCTGCATCATCAGAAAAATGTGGCAAGACCTAAATCTTAAAAGAGAACCCCTCATATGAGTGAGAGAAGATAACTTGGATTTAGCACATTTTTTATATAATTTTGGTAGCTCAGCTGGTAGAGAATCCGCCTGCAATGCAGGAGACATGCATTCCATCACGGGGTTGGGAAGATCCCCTAGAGAAGGGAAAGGCTACCCACTCCAGCATTCTGGCCTGGAGAATTCCATGGACTGTATAGTCCATAGCGTCGCAGAGAGTCGGACACTACTGAGCAACTTTCACTTTATATAATTTTGGTCTCACCAATGATTTAATAACCAGGTGATAAGTTTGGTGTCAGAAGAACAAAGCCCCATGTTAATGCTGTGTTTCAGTCAATGGAACATTTCCCAGACATGCTTGAGATTCTTTGACTATTCAATTTAATTCTTAGCATTATCATGAAGCTATTCTTAGTCATTTTTGCTTTGCTCATATTTTATCCCATCATGTCAAATATGTCACATTGAAGTAACTTTGGATTCAACTACTGACATCAGGGTGTGTGTGTGTGTGTGTGTATTTCTCCCCACCCCCACCCCCCGCCATGTTTTTTAAAAGCACTTACTGGGAAATAAAATATTTCTTTGCTTGCTTCTCATCATATCTAAAATCTTTTCTTGTACGTATATTGATTTTTGTATTGAAATGTATTACATATTTTTAAACCAAAATAATTATTGAGAATATATATATTTAAAAATAGATTTTCTTAAAAATAGATTTATCTTGACAATTAACTTCATAGAGGTTAAACTGGCTTTAAATTTACTGAGATACTTATTTTTAACCACAAAATAGACAAAATTTTATGGGTAAGATACATAAAGAGATAAAATGCTCATATCCAACACCTAAATGTGGAACTGACACATTTTTGTTTTAAAAGGATTCTTGGCCTTAAAGAGCATCTTTTAAAACTGTAAGTCCTCAATAAATATTAGATTAACTGCTTGATGTAATCTAATACCAGAAAAGATACATAATTTTTACTAATTTCATCATTTATTATAAAATGACAAGTTTTGCACAGTTCCTTTGTTTAAGTGGGTTTCCATGCCCTCTTCCAGGGGATCTTCCCAACCCAGGGATTGAACCCAGGTCTCCCACATGGCAGGTGGATTCTCTACTGTCTGAACCACCAGGGAAGCCTAATTCTATTAATTTCATCATTTATTATAAAATGAAAAGCTTTGCACAGTTCCTTTGTTTAAGCCCTTTATGAGGAGAAATAATTATTATTGGTGTTATCATTCCCTTCTTCCAGGTGAGGAATCAGAGCTTCAGGGAGGTTGAGTGACTTCCCAAAGTGTGTCAAGGTATAAATAAAATTTGCAAAAGAAAAAATCTCCCTGTTGAGAACAAAGGAAGAGATCCCCTCCACTACCCCCCAAAATGGGGTTTCCCTGGTGGCTCAGATGGTAAAGAATCCACCTGCAATGTGGGAGACCTGGGATAGATCCCTGGGTCAGGAAAATCCCCTGGAGAAGGAAATGGCTACTGACTCCAATATTCTTGCCTGGAGAATTCCATGAAAAGAGGAGATGATAGGCTACAGCCCATGAGGTTGTAAACTCTCACCCTTTTTCTTAGAGTATTTACTTCAGAAAACTTGCAAGTCTTTTTCTGCCTCTTTTAAACATAGATAAATCTTTTTAAAAGCTAATAAGCCTCTTGCCAGCTTTACAACCCAGGAGTGTCTTTCTCAAGGACCTAGGCATCATCTCTTTGTGCTGCAAATATCAAGGAAGACACAGTTTCTGTGGCAGGGTAGGAGCCTAACTTCAGCCAGGTCCTCTCCAAGTTGCTCAGCTCTATCATGGTTTAAAGATTCGAGTCGATTTTTTCTTTGGAAAAAGCCGGTAAGCTAATTAAATCATATTCCCTATTGCCAAGTGGATCTACGATGGACTGTGTGTGACACAGAGTCCTGTACCATCCTCTTACTTGAGCACTAGTGCTGTTCATCCTGAGAACAGGTATGGGGTAGGTGCCGCCTTAGATCACTGCCAGCAGCATAAAACACATTCCTGTTTAACGCTGCAGTTCAGTTCAGTCACTCAGTCGTGTCCGACTCTTTGCAACCCCATGGACTGCAGCACGCCAGGCCTCCCTGTCCATCACCAACTCCTAGCGTTTACCCAAACTTATTCCATTGAGTCAGTGATGCCATCCAACCATCTCATCCTCTGTCATACCGTTCTCCTCCTGCTTTCAATCTTTCCCAGCGTCAGGGTCTTTTCCAATGAGTCAGTTCTTCGCTTATTCAACAATAAAACTATTTTCTTTCTCTTCTACTTTTGTGGAGAGGTTTTCTGATTGGGGAGGAGATCTTATTTTTTAATTATATTCCCCCAACAGGAAATAGATGGGGAAACAGTGGAAACAGTGTCAGACTTTATTTTGGGGGGCTCCAAAATCACTGCAGATGGTGATTGCAGCCATGAAAATAAAAGACGCTTACTTCTTGGAAGGAAAGTTATGACCAACCTAGATAGCGTATTGAAAAGCAGAGATATCACTTTGCCAACAAGGTCCATCTAGTCAAGGCTATGGTTTTTCCAGTGGCCATGTATGGATGTGAGAGTTGGACTGTGAAAAAAGCTGAGCGCCAAAGAATTGATGCTTTTGAACTCTGGTGTTGGAGAAGACTCTTGAGAGTCCCTTGGACTTCAAGGAGATCCAACCAGTCCATTCTAAAGGAGATCAGTCCTGGGTGTTCATTGGAGGGACGGATGCTGAAGCTGGAGCTCTAATACTTTGGCCACCTCATGTGAAGAGTTGACTCATTGGAAAAGACCCTGATGCTAGGAGGGATTGGGGGCAGGAAGAGAAGGGGGCGACAGAGGATGAGATGGCTGGATGGTATCACCAACTTGATGGACATGAATTTGAGTGAACTCTGGGAGTTGGTGATGGACAGGGAGGCCTGGCGTGCTGTGATTCGTGGGGTGGCAAAGAGTCGGACACAACTGAGCGCCTGAACTGAACTGAACTACAGGTGACGTATATAAGAAATAACAGAGTAGGGATTCAGGTCAGGCCCCTGAATCCATCTGTTGCATCTGCCTGCACATCACAGTTATTTATCTTGTGTATTCTTCTGGCTGTGCCCATGTCATACTGTCGCAAAGAAGCCAATTCTGACTCCATGCTGAAACTGTTTCTTTGACTTGCTTTTCATTGCTTTTGTTATTATAATCATACACAATGTCCTGCCTCAGAGAATTCTGCCCCTCTGCCTGACTGTTAAACTAAACTGCCTTTGGTAACAACCCTGTCCACCTGGAAATGCAAGAAGAAAGAAATTAACGTGTCCCCTGTCTGAGGCTTGCCATTCTGGGAGATGTTTGCAAGATAAACGGCCTTTTTACTTTGCTTCCTTACCTCCCACTAACCTCTGATCTATAAATGAACCTGGCATCCAGACTCCCAGAAGGTGGTTGAGGTGCTAGCCTGCCATCTTCCCAGTTAGCCGAGTCCCCAGTTAAAGTCTCTTCCTTGCCTCAACCCCTCCTCTCTCAAGTTCATTGGCTGGTTAAACAGGGAGCAGAGAGAGCTTGGACTAGGTAACAATATCATTACTTTGAAAATGTCTTTCTTTGGGACATGGCCCTATTTTGTCAACTGAATGGAAGTGGAACTATTAATGTGTGATTTTAGGAAAAAAGAATAAACTTTATCAGAAATTGCCTAATTCTCACCCAATTTGGACATTTTGAGGTATAAAAATTTCTGGTATGCTATAATAAGGGAGAATGATTTTAATTAAACTATCATAAATTCCACTTACATCTCCCTAAATATATATTTTCAAGAAATACACTGTTTCATAATTATTCATCATGAGTTATGCTGTTATTTTGATAAGTTATGTGTTAATAATTGTTGAAATAATACACAATCCAGGATAGAAATTAGGGTTCATCAATTTAAATATTTTGGGAAGAGTGGGAGGGACAAATTAGGAGGATGAGATGAACATATACAAACTACTACATATAAAATAAATAACCAACAAGGACCTACTATACAACATGGGGAGCTATATTTAATATTTTTAATAGCCTATAAGGGAAAAGAATCTGAAAAAATATATATATGCATAATTGATCATTATTCTATACATCTGAAACTAATACAACAATGTATATCGACTATATTTTGATTAATATGCATATTTTATATATTAACATAATTTTAATTAGATTGTATTATTTAATATGTTTTTAAAATTATTTTTATATTATTATTTATACAACTTTTGAGTGTGAAGAAAAAAATCTTAGAGACCAGCTTGAAGAAAAATTAGTTTTTTTACTGTCTTCTCTAATAGCTTCAAAAGTATCACATACATATAAAGAATAAATTTAATGAAAGACATTTATGACCACTGCTCTAAAAACTACAAAACTTGGAGAGACATATGATGTTCATAGACAAGAAGATTCCATCTTGTTAAGATAATCAAATCCCCCAAATTTATCTATAAATTGAATACAATCACAATCAAAATCACCGCAATTTGTTGTTGATGGTGGTGATTTTGGTAGAAATTGGTAATCTGAGTCTAAACTTACACATGCCAATATAAAGAAATAGAAGCACCAAGATTATTTTAAAGAATAAAGTTGAAAGACTTACTCTATAAGGTTTCAAAACTTACTGTAAAACTATAGTAGTTAAGACAGTGTGATATTGGCATAAATATAGAAGGAAAAATCAACAGAACCAAGTAAGCAAGCAGATACTGACCTATGCAATATATAGAATAATAATTCTTTTCAATTAGTGGTCATAGAGTAACTTGGGGGTTAAAAAACCTGTTAAAAATTTCAAGCCTAAAAATAAATTGTTATCCTGTCAATTTCTGTGACAGGACAGAATAGGAATCCCAGTTCAAAGAAGAAAAGAAATGATGCAGCATATGAAAATGTTATGAAATGAAATGTTATTTTAAAAATCTAAAAAATCTCTATTTGTATTTTTAACGGATGATAGTGATATTTTGGTTTCATCAGATATACTTAAAAGAGTGATGCCAAGAGTTTATTTTAAAACGTCAACAAACGTACAAACGTAAGACACTAGAAACTACACGCTTTTCAATAACTGATTAGACTTGGGATAAACATTTTAGATATCTATGTTAAAGATACAGAAGGAAGCAAATACCTTTCCAAAAATGCTTGAAGGGATCACAATCTAAACAAACAAACAAACAAACAAAATGTGGAGGCCTACTGACAAAGTCCTTAGACACGTATATTTCAAGAAAAATACTTTGTATACCTATTATGTGTCAGATAGAATGTAAGGCTGATATAATAGCAAGCAATAGTTAATGTTCATTAATGCTTACTACATGCCAGGCACTGTCCTAGGCACTTCGTAAGCATTAATTGAATTCCTTCTCATCTTACCCCTTTTGAATAAGTACCCTTAAAGTCTGTGTTTCACAGATGAGAAAACTAAGTCAGGAAAGGTTCAGCTATTTCCTCAGTTCATACAACTAAGGAATGAACAAGAAGGACACCATCTCTGCCCTCACAGAGCCTGCATCCACGAAGATAAGGGATTAGGCAGGCCCATTCTATCTGTGAGTGTCATATGCAAAGATAAGTTTCTCTTCTGCCTTCCCATGTCTTAAGAGTATCCTGTATTTCTGCAGGTCAATAAGAAAGTCAATTTTAGAGATGTCTTCTCCTAGCAGACTCCTGGGTCAAGCAGTCTACAGTCTTGAAGGTAAGTGCTTGATGGCATGACGTGTACAAATCTAAAGGATTATGAATCTGCCCAAAGTTTGGAGACAGGAATCCCTAAGTCCTACCTTTGATTCTTTTTTTTTGCTTAAGTACAAAATAGGTGGATTTGACTAGAAGAATCATATTAGCTCTTCTGTCTTCAGTATGCAAGCATCAAGAAATAATAAGACCCTGAGATTACCCTGTTTCCTATACGCTGTCACATCTTCTGGTGTCACTTGGAGTCAGGGAGGAAAAGAGGCGTTGTTTCCATTCATCTGTCAATTCAGTCCTGTTTATAGAAGCATCCTTGTGCCCACCTCTAGGCTAAGGTACTGTGAGAAATAGAGATATAAATAAGACTTTCTGCCCTCGGAGGACTCACAAAGTAGGGGTGAGGTGCAATCTGATCATAAATACCAAACACAGACAGTGAATTTGCTAAAATCGACCTACAGAATATCATGCTACCTTTCCCCATTCCTTTTCTTCCCCTTGTTCATCCTTCCTTTCTTCTTTCTTTCCTTGCCAAAAATGAGTTTCTCCAAATGCCTCCTTGCAAGGCAACTCTAAGGTGAACCTTCAGGGATCTGTGGATCTTCATTTCTAGAAATGAAGTAAATGAAAACCACTGTCTTTTACTATCACGATTAACTGATCTTTCATTTGGCCACAATTTGTCCTCTCAAGGGGTACATGTGACTTCTGGTTCAGGCTTCATTGTGGGGAATCCATCAGCCTGTTTGAAGTTAAGCCTCCTAACTAACCTTCCAGTGATCTCAGCTCTTTCCATAATCTGTGACCTCTTGTTCTGCCTTCTAGCCTTTTGACACAGTCCAAAGCCCTTGCCTGGTTTATTTATTACTTTATATCCAAAAACATTTTGATGCAGATCACCCTATTTATTTAACTTATATGCAGAGTACATCATGTGAAATGCCAGGCTGGATGAAGCACAAGTTGGAATCAAGATTGCTGGGAGAAATATCAATAACCTCAGACATGCAGATGATACCACCCTTATGGCAGAAAGTGAAGAGGAACTAAAAAGCCTCTTGATGAAAGTGAAAGAGGAGAGTGAAAACCTGGCTTCAAAACTCATCATTTAAAAAATGAAGATCATGGCATCTGGTCCCATCACTTCGTGGGAAATAGATGAGGAAATAATGGAAACAGTGTCAGACTATTTTCTTGGGCTCCAAAATCACTGCAGATGGTGACTGCAGCCATGAAATTAAAAGACGCTTGCTCCTTGGAAGAAAAGTTATAACCAACCTAGATAGCATATTCCAGAGAAGGCAATGGCACCCCACTCCAGTACTCTTGCCTGGAAAATCCCATGGATGGAGGAGCCTGGAAGGCTGAAGTCCATGGGGTCGCTGAGGGTCGGACTCAACTGAGCGACTTCACTTTCACTTTTCACTTTCATGCACTGGAGAAGGAAGTGGCAACCCACTCCAGTGTTCTTGCCTGGAGAATCCCAGGGACAGGGGACCCTGGTTGGCTGCCGTCTATGGGATAGCACAGAGTCGGACACGACTGAAGTGATTTAGCAGCAGATAGCATATTCAAAAGCAGAGACATTACTTTACCAACAAAGGTCCATCTAGTCAAATTTATGGTTTTTCCAGTAGTCATGTATGGATGTGAAAGTTGGACCATAAAGAAAACTGAGCACCAAAGAATTTATGCTTTTGTACTGTGGTTTTGGAGAAGATTCTTGAGAGTCCCTTGGACTGCAAGGAGATTAAACTAGTCAATCCTCAAAAAATCAGTCCTGAATATTCATTGGAAGGACTGATGCTGAAGCTTAAGCTCCAATACTTTGGGCACCTGATGCAAGGAGTCAACTCATTGGAAAAGACTCTGATACTTGGAAAAATTGAAAGTAGCAGGAGAAGCAGATGACAGAGGACAAGATGGTTGAATGGCATCATGGGCTCAATGGATATTTGAGCAAGCTCTGGAAGGACGAGGAAGCCTGTCCTTCCTTGCAATCCACGGAGTCACAAAGAGTCAGACATGACTGAGTGAACAACAGTTTAGTCATGAACAATAGTCATGATTTAGCATGTGCATAAGTACTTGTTAAGTGTTCTCAACCTAGCTGAGAAGACAATAAAAATGCTCATGAAGAATTTACTAATACAGGTGACTGATTACAGTGCTGAACATGATACTAACAATAATGTTTTAGGATCCCTGGAAGGTGGGATCAACAATGTATGATGTATGCAGTGGTCCAAGAAGGCTTCATTGAAGACACGAAATCTAGGCATATTTTAGTTCATGGTTCTACTTCCCGTGTCTGTATCATCCTTTTCCCTCATGGCTGTCTTCCTTCTGTTCTCTACCACTCTCTGGACTCAAACTTGGGTGACTTCTTTCTGTATTGTTCCCTAATGTATCTCTATCACTAGGATAATGCCTGACCCATCACTGGTCTGAGCTGGAAGAAATCTTAGAGACCACTCCTTTCATGAGTGAGTCCTGGAGAGGCTAAGACATTGACCTAGGACCATACCCCTTGCAGGAATAGCAGGTGAAATCATCAGGCTAGAGGCCCTGTCACCTGACTCTGGGCATGTCTGCACCATGTCTTACTGTCCTCTTCCTGTGCAGAAGTCATCTCTGCACCAATGTGAGGCTAGACCCACTTACCTGGCTTTTAGCTTCTGCAATGAGCCAACTCCTTTTATCACTATCCAGTAGCCAAAGCTATTTTGGAGAAGAAAATCAGGCCCAGCAGGCATGTTCCATATCTTATTGCTCTGCAGGCTGCTTTGCACAGGAAAAAGAAGCAAAGTGAAACAAAAGCCAAAAAGGGCCAAACTATTACATAATTGACATAAGAGAGTTACTAAGGATAAAGAGCGCTCCAGCAGGAGACAGTGATTATTTTGAAGACCGAAATGGATGGACTAAGAAATGGATTCATTTGGGGGAGAAAAAGTGAACAATGTGACTGTACTATTTACACAGTATTATAGACCTTGGAAGCAAATATTCACTTTTTGGGATGTCATTTAACTTCAGGACAGTGCCAATTGTTCTGCCTAATTAGAAATGTCAGTTTAATATTCACTGAAAATAAGACTTAGAAAAAAAAAAAAAAGGTCATATGGAGTTCAAAAAAGAAAGGAAAAATGTACAATGCAAAAATAAAATGTCCACCATCATATGTAAGGGAGCATCTTTGCTGATGATAACTTGGACATTGAGTTGCTAAAACTTAAGCATCATGCAGTGGAAACCCATCTAAGAGCAACATAGGAAGTCTGAGGTTTATGCTTCTCACACAGAAAGAAGTTGTTTAGGAGACTGCTCAGGACTAGTACTGCAGCTCAAGGAAGTCATAGTATCTATAATACTCAAAATGTAGCTCTAGTCTTCATCATCACAAGGGAGCTGCTGAACCTCCAGACACTGTGTCTGTATTCCAGGCAAAAAGGGGACAAGAGACAAGCAAAAAGAGCATGCTGGATTTTTATCAGAAAAACAATATCTCTCCCAGAGATTACTGGCCAGAGATACGTCATGAGGCCACTCGAGCAGCAAGAAAGTCTAGAAAGTCAACATTTTTTTTTTTTTTTTGAGATGAGTGCATAGACCACCCGGATAGTGTTACCAGTAAGGACCAAAGAGGGAATAGAGGGAATAGATTTGTGACAGGAGTATCTGCTACAATTAGGAAGAATCTTTGCAAAATGGCCTATATCTAATATGCAGAAACTAGACTGAGCATCCCAGGTGGTGCTAGTGGTAAAGAACTCGATTGCAAATGTAGAAGACATGTGATGTGAGTTTGATTCCTCAGTAGGGAAGATTCCCTTGAGGAGGGCATGGCAACCCACTTCATTAATCTAGCCTGGAGAATCCCAAGGACAGAAGAGCCTGGTGGGCTACAGTCTAAAGGGTCTCAAAGAATCGGACACAACTGAAGTGATTTAGCACACACGTGTAGAAACTAGAATGTCCCAAACCAAATAGCACATGGCCTTTCTCACATGTTAAATGAGAGCTTATTCTCTCCATATCAGTGCCCTGGTCACTTGGAGGTAAACAAGTAAACAACATCAATCCCCCCACAAAATGAACTTTTTGTGTTTTAAGGAAAGTGTGGAGCCAGCAGCAACAGGAGACCTAAAGACAGGTCAACAAATAAACTTAATATATACTGAGACCCAGAGTAGTAGAGTTAGGCTTAGAGCTGAGAGAAACCTCTGAACTTCCCTGTCCACCTTCCCATCTAGTGCCATAATCCTTGACTCTCACCCCTGGCAGCTGACGCTCTTGCATGGAACTGAAGTCCTTCCATGAGTGACAAGGGCTGGCTAGACGGACCCTCACAACCCAGAGCACGGCCCCAGGCCCACACACCATCAGCGCCTGAGTCTGAGAAACACTGATGGATCCTTCACCTCTTCCATAGAAGAGCTCTGTTTACTGGAATAGGTCTTCCATATGCTATCTTGGAAATACATTTCCGTGAGATTCTACCCATGCCCAAGGTATGAGTTCAAATATTTGAGCTATAGAAATTCTATCCTCCTTAAGACTTCTTTTAAAAATTCTCCCCAAATAGCTCTTAGCCCATTTACCCTCACAGCCCCCAGTGTTGGCGACTGTGTTTTGTTGTACCTTTGCCCCCTTAAAGTTCTGTGATAGAAATCCACACAGTAGATGAGTGCTTTGGTTGTGATGCCACTGGACAAAAGGGCTTTTCAAGTCAAGCACCATAATTAGACCCTCTCTCCTCCTCGTCTCTGTTATGCACTCCTGTCTTCACCTACCCTTCCCTCCACACTCTCTTCATTCTAGAATTCTATCCTCTACGTCCTCCAGTCATGGCATTTTCATTCCTGTTTCTTTCAATCAACTCTTTTGGTAGTAATACTCCCTGAAGGAGGTTGCCACAAATTGGAGAGGTGGGCAGGACTCCTTTGTTCAAAGAGAGGAAGAGGAAGCCCCACAGGCAGCTCAGGATGAGTCGTTAGAAACCCTTCTGCTCATCTTCTCCCTTCTACCTGTCCGCCACCTCTCTCCTTCCTGGTCTGGAGCACAGAGAGACTGTCAGGCAGCGAACACTGCATGTGGAATGAAATTGTTTCACGTTTAAGCAATTTCCTAAATTAGGCTCTTTGAGAAACTGCATTTAATCCAAGCTACTGAGATATTATTTAGTACCTTGCTGCTTCAGGACACTAAATAATGTCACATTTCCAAAGCATAATGCCATTAGGGCATTATAAAGAACTTTCATGGAGGTTATCTCATCGGATCTTGGCAACTGCTCATGGCACCAGGTAGAGCATGTGCGTAATCATTGTTTTGTGAGGATATGAATGCCCTGATCTGAGATCATCTCCTAACTATGTTAGAGGTAGAGATAGGCCTGGAACATGTGTCTCCTAACCACTTATTCAGAGTCTTTTCCACTGTGACATGAAAAAAATAAAGAGTTCCAACACATGATCTTTATGCTATGGATAAATATTTTCAGTGAAATCAATTAAATGCAACGAGGCATACTGTGGGAGAAGGCAATGGCACACCACCCCAGTACTCTTGCCTGGAAAATCCCATGGGTGGAGGAGCCTGGTGGGCTGCGGTCCATGGAATCGTAAAGAGTTGGACATGACTGAGCAACTTCACTTTCACTTTTCACTTTCATGCATTGGAGAAGGAAATGGCAACACATTCCAGTGTTTTTGCCTGGAGAATCCCAGGGATGGGGGAGCCTGGAGGGCTGCCGTGTATGGGGTCGCACAGAGTCGGACACGACTGAAGTGACTTAGCAGCAGCAGGCATACTGTAGCCCAACCTAGTATTAAACTAGCCCAGAAAGAAGAGAACAGTTGCTGAGATTCTAACCAGAGTGGAGTGTAAAATATTAAGAAAAAGGAAGACAACTGTACTTTTATCAAACTGGCAAACTACCACATAATTCCATTAAGATAGAGAAAAGTAATACCTGCTGGGTTTGTCTGGTGTTTTGTCTGGTCTGAGGTTTTCACGGCTGAATTTTGTACCTTACTGCTTAAAAATGAAACCACTACTCCTGACTGCTTATTGTGCTCTATATCTGAGTCTTGAGAATCTAAATGGAAAATGAGTGGAAATGCTAATGCCTGATGAAAGGTGGACAATGCTGGCCATAATAAAGATACTTCAGGACCTTGGTCGAACAAGATGATCTAGATTCCACTGGGGAAGACACACTAACATTTAAACCTCTTGAACACTCATTTAATAGATTGTATCTTTGCAAGCACTGATACATGTACTATCCTAATAGAAGTAGTGAAGCTATTTCTCCAAAGTAACACATTTGTTGGAATCTTAAAAAAAAAAAAAATCAGCTCTAGATCTGATATCACTTGTGGGAAACTGAAGTGGGGTAACATACATGTTTGAGAGAAGTTAAAAACATGCCATTGCCTAGTATTCCATGCAATACATTGACTGAAGATATGTTTATCTTATAATAAACTCAGAACAGCTTAATTAGATGAAATACATAGTTCTCTTGAGATTCTTTACAGTACTGATTGACTATCATTTCAAGATATGGCATATTTCCATACCCTATTAAATAATCACTCATGAGAGCATCTACTACATGTGCAAAGTGATTAAGAGAAGTTCTTTGCAGGGTGGGGGCCCAAAGCAAATATCTCTTTACAATTGTTATCAGAAAGGTGTCTACAGAGAGATCCCAGTGAAGAAATGTTTACTATTGAAAGAACGGCCTTTTAAACCATTTACCACCAGCACAGTTAGAATTTAATTCAAGTTTACAGAGTCCAGGAATTGCCAAACTTCAGATCCACTGCATTAATCTATGGCTTCTAGTAGTCAGCCATGACCAAATAGAGATAATTTACATTTACAGGTAAACTCCAAACAGTGAAGATTATTCGGGTATTTAACAGATTACTTATCAGGGCAGACCTCTGGTTTAGACATTTTTAATATTCACGGAGATAATTTACATTTACAGGTAAACTCCAAACAGTGAAGATTATTCGGGTATTTAACAGATTACTTATCAGGGCAGACCTCTGGTTTAGACATTTTTAATATTCACTACATTTGGCAGCCTCAAGCATATCTTTCACTGATAGATCTCAGCTCTCTGGATAGGTTCGAGACACTGATTCTACAGCATTAGTTTATCATGTTATTGTTACAGTGCAGTTCAGTCACTCAGTCTTGTCCAACTTTTTGTGACCCCATGGACTGCAGCACGCCAGGCTTCCCTGTCCATCACCAACTCCCAGAGCTTACTTAAACTCATGTCCCTAGAATTGGTGATGTCATCAAACCATCTCATCCTCTGTCATCACCTTCTCTTGCCTTCAATCTTTCCCAGCACCAGGGTCTTTTCCAACTAGTCAGTTCTTTGCATCAGGTGGCCAAAGTATTGGAGCTTCAGCTTCAGCATCAGTCCTTCCAATGAATATTCAGGACTGATTTCTTTCAGGATTGACTAGTTGGATCTCCTTGCAATCCAAGGGACTCTCAAGAGTCTTCTCCAACACCATTTGCTCACTTTTCTTTATGGTCCAACTCTCACATCCATTACATGACTACTGGAAAAACCATAGCTTTGACTAGATGGACCTTTGTTGGCAAAGGGATGTCTCTGTTTTTTTAATATGCTGTCTAGGTTGGTCATAGCTTTTCTTTCAAGGAGCAAGTGTCTTTTAATTTCATGAATGCAGTCACCATCTGCAGTGATTCTGGAGCCCAAGAAAATAAAGTCTGCCACTGTTTCCATTGTTTCCCTATCTATTTCCCATAAAGTGATGGGACTGGATGTCATGATCTTAGTTTTCTGAATGCTAAGTTTTAAGCCAACTTTTTCACTCTCATCGAGAGGCTCTTTAGTTTTTCACTTTCTGCCATAAGGGTGGTGTCATCTGCATATCTGAGGTTATTGATGTTTCTCCCAGCAATCTTGATTCCAGCTTGTGCTTCGTCCAGCCTGGCATTTTGCCTGATGTACTCTACATATAAGTTAAATAAGTAGGGTGACAATATACAGCCTTGACATACTCCTTTCCCAGTTTGGAACCAGTCTGTTTTTCCATGTGCAGTTCTAACTGTTGCTTCTTGACCTGCACACAGATTTCTCAGGAGGCAGGCCAGGTGATATAGTCATTTCCATTTATTTAAGAATTTTTAAGAATTTGTTGGGATCCACACAGTCAACGGCTTTGATGCAGTCAATAAAGCAGAAGTAGATGTTTTTTTCTGGAGCTCTCTTGCTTTTTTAATGATCCAACGGATGTTGGCAGTTTGATCTCTGGTTCCTCTGACTTTTTTAAATCCAGCTTGAATGTCTGGAAGTTCACGGTTCACGTACTGTGTTATTGTTATCAGCCTGCAAATTTTCAGCTTAGCCCAGCCTTAACTTGCTGCTGCTAAGTCGCTTCAGTCGTGTTCAACTCTGTGCGACCCCATAGATGGCAGACCAACAGGCTCCCCCGTCCCTGGGATTCTCCAGGCAAGAACACTGGAGTGGGTTGCCACTTCCTTCTCCAGTGCATGAAAGTGAAAAGTGAAAGTGAAGTTGCTCAGTCGTACCCGACTCTTAGCGACCCCATGGACTGCAGCCTACCAGGCTCCTCCGTCCATGGGATTTTCCAGGCAAGAGTACTGGAGTGGGTTGCCATTGCCTTCTCTGAGCCTTAACTTAGTCACATCAAATAAATAGCTTGAAAGTGACATGCCTTTGAGGACCATCTTATTTGTTAAAATTTGGATCCCTATACAGTAATTTTTTAATTAATTGTTATTTCTTTATGGCTATGCTGGGTCTTCATTGCTGCGTGGGTTTTTCTCTAGTTGCAATGCACGGGCTTCTTATTGTTGCGGCCTCTCTTGTTGCAGAGCACAGGCGCTCGGGCACACAAGCTTCAGTAGCTGTGGCACAGGGGCTCATTAGTTGTGGTTCCCAGGCTCCAAAGCACCGGATCAGTAGTTGTGGCACACTGGTTTAGTTGCTCTATAGCATGTGGAGTCTTCCTGGATCAGGAATTGAACCAGTGTCTCCTGTACTGGCAGGTGGATTCTTTACCACTGAGCCACCAGGGAAGCCCCCTATTCAGTAAACTTTTTGAAATAGAGCCCTTGATCCCCAAATTCTCCCTTACAGCTCGACTCATTCAGTGTGGATCAAGTTCCAGTCAAGGGATATACGGGAGACAAACATGAAAGAAAAAGGTGAGAAGCCCTGGGAGAGGAGCTGTCCCCCGTACCCCTGAAAATATAGGAAATCAGAGGGGAGATGTCAGGAGATGGCAACTTTTCTCAGCTAAAAAACTCGGAGCCTAATTGTGACAAATATTGAGTAGGTGATCAATTAAGTATGTGCCTAGTACATGGAAAGTGCTCAATTAATATGACTGTCAAGGTGAGAAAGAAGGAGAATCAAAGAGAAAAGAATAGTTAGTCTTGACTAGTAGACTGGAGAACTGAGTTTGGTCAGAGCATCATGCCTGTTTTGAAAAAGGGAAATGAAAGCAGACTCATATCAGTATTTTAGCTATTTCCAAAGTAATACAGAAACACTCCAATATGACATTACCACCTCTATGCTTATCCCCCATGCATGTTAAAGCAAATTAAATTTCATGCCAAATCAACCAGGCAGCCAGTGAACAGCACACTTTCAATCCCTGGGATTCAAGCTGATTGCTCTGAAAACAGAATTCAGCAATTGGACAGCACTGGTATCAAACACAGTCCTCTTTAATAATTTCTCCTGACACCTTATTTTCCCAGGAATGTGGCCCCTGTGAACCGTAGGCTGACTCTTTGCAAGACAGTGAGGGATTTTATTCCCATCTGCAACCCAGACTCAGCAGAAAATCATAAACTGACCTGGTGAGGGCATGGATTCTTTCCCTTGGCTTCAGGTTAGCATCATATTTAGGCTCTAGTCACCTGACAACAGGGGCTTCCCAGGTGGCTTCTGTGGTAAAGAACTCACCTGCCAATGCAGGAAACTCAGGTCGAGATCCCAACTCGGGTTCGATCCTGGGTAGGGAAGATCCCCTGGAGGAGGGCATGGCAACCCAATGCAGTATTCTTGTCTGGACAGAGGAGACTGGTGGGCTACAGTTTATAGGGTTGCAAAGAATCAGACATGACTGAAGTGACTGAGCATATATGTATGCACCTGACTGACAATAAAATCATCCACCCAGGGAAATAAATCACTTTCAGTGTCCATTTTCTTCAAATGTAACTACCTTTGCATTTGCGTTGTGTGAGTGTGTATGTTTCATTTTTGACCTTAATCCTACTTGGTACAGGAGGAACTTCCTTTTATTCTTTAATCCTGTTCTCAATGGTTGTTGAGTTCTAACAAAATGCATATTAACTGTTGGAGTTCAAGAAAAGATAATGATCAAACTCATTTTTTTCCCCTTCAGTTTAGGTTTCAGGTCATCTGAAGTGTTAGTTTAAATCCTGCATTACACCATATTTAGAGATGTTTCCAGAAGCGTTGCTACATGAGAGTTTTAACTATACTTAAGTTCCCTTGTACTGAAATGCAAAAGCCTTACATTTAAACATCTAGAAGATGTTTGTCACACTTGAGGCCAATGTTAATGTTCACAGAGGGTCTCAAATTCCTAAATGTGAAACCACATCTCCTCATTGAGATGCGGTTGCTGGAGCTCTGGGGATGGTGTCAGCAGTTACCTTTCAGATACCATCAAGACATGGCCAGTGTTCAAATTGGCTTCAAGTGCTTTTAACACATTTACTTATCAATTTACATGGAAACTCTAAGGTAGAAAACTATTCTTTATAAGTTACTATAGGGTGTAAACTGTGGGACTTGCTTAGATGGTTCAGTGGACGAATGGGAGAATAGAATCTATGTAATCAAGACAGGTTCCTTTGTTTTTTAGTAGAATGATGAGATGCTCTACGGGCCATTTCCTGAATCAATAGTCTGGTATTTGATCTTCAACATACAATATACAAACATATAATTATTTTACAATAACCGTAAGAAATCTGAATTAATTATAAGGAGTATTCATCTAGATGACGGCATAGTTTTAGAGAACTTAATGAATAAGAATGCTACTATATAATAAGCCTTTCTGTTTCATTTGGAAATCTGTGTGAATGCCCTCGGTTGCCAAAGGACTCTGTTGATTACTGGCATTTAGTGGGCAGGGCCAAGGATTCCAAAGTTCCTGCAAAGTCCTTGCTGTCCCTCCTATTTATTTACCCATTCAAAATGCCAAAAGCATACTCCCACTCCCAGAGCATTGCTAGCTTGAGTACCCTCCTTTTACTGTGCAGTTGTATCTAAATGATGCTCTCATAGAGGATCCATTCATACTCCGTACTTTAAATGTCCTCCTAGAATTCACTGTTGTTGTTAACGAAGCATCTTGGCAAATCCTTTATAAATGCAGACTATATAAAAATAAACTTCAATTTAGCCCCTGGACTAGTCATCACAGCTTTAAGTAAGTAAACCTGGAAGAAAACTTCTTAATCCAAAAAGAATGGAGAAGAATGGTAATTCAATGTGGGGGAGTGGGAGGGTCAGGAGTGGGAAAAAAGATGAACAGGAGAGCACAGTATGTAGGGGTTTAATCAAGATGAGGTGATGATGGTAAAGTCAAGGGCAAAGGAAGTTAGAGAGGTCAGGAAAAATTGAAGGGGACTTGGGAAGCAGGAGAACGCGTGGAGGTGGGGAGATCTCTGCTTCTATAGATTTTCGGTAACCATGGTGAATGAGAGGATAACGGGTGATTAGGATGTGGGGCAAGAGTGCACCTACCACGATCAACGTTTTCTTTCTAGGATATTGGTATAAGGTTAAGAATCTAACATGATGTCAGAAGACACTCATTCCCAATAAAGAAATAAATCAACAAATCAACAAAGCTGCCTCTCTATTAACAACCTCCCAGCTACAATGCTGTGGAAGCATGTGAAATCACTGAGAGCAAAACTGTTTTGAAGCTAAGCTCCTTCTCAGATGTACACAGATTCCATCTCTGAAAAGAATTCAAAAGAATAAGAAAAAGCAGCCAGATGAAAGAATCTCTGTTTTTAGGCAGAGCAATTCCAGGGTCCATTAAGACAATAAGAACAGCCAGGGACCACAGATGGCATGCTCCTGAAGCTATCATCTAACCAGCTCGATGCTCTCCCAACTGATCCAAATGCCTTTTACAGTTGGCTATGAAGTGGACACCAAAAACCCTAGCAAATTCATGTGTTTGTCCTTTGCATTGTGTCATCTGAGGCTCTGTATAAACTAAAAGACCTTGTTGGTGTTTTCTACATTAACCCTTTCCCTTTCGTTGCTTAGAGCTTGTCTCTCCTCTGTCCCTTCCCTCCATCTGACCAGAACAGCAGCTTTCAGTGACATCTGCTTCTTGGAAAAATGTTCCAGGACATCTAACAAACATCACAAAATCCTGTGCTACTCAACCACTCTCAATCCCCCACCTTGTTTGTTTATTACTATCCTGAATCAGAGCCGCTGCCTTTACTCAGTGATGGTTAGTAGAATGGCTTATGTGAAATTTTAAAAGCTGCATATAAAAAAGGCTACACAAAAATAAAATAAAACCCAATTGCTTTTCAAAAGTTGCTATTAATCATATACAGCTAGGTTCTGGGGGGAAATGAGCAGATGAAATAGAAAATTATGGGCTTTAAGAATTAGATAAAACTTATTCAAATGCCAAATTCAAAACCATGGCTTTTTCAGTGGCCAGTTGTCCAATTTGGACTACTACTTACACTTTAAAGTCACAGTTTTTGCTCCTTTAAGAGAGATGGGAACAACTATTGCATGGCGTTGGTAGAAATCTTAAATGACAATATATAGACTATAAGTAAGTAAGTAAGCATAGTTGCTCAGTTGTGTCTGACTCTTTGCAACCCCATGGACTATAGCTAACCAGACTCCTCTGTTCATGGAATTCTCTAGGCAAGAATACTGGAGTGGATTGCCATTCCCTTCTCCAGGGGATCTTCGCATCCCAGGGACTGAACCTGGGTCTTCTGCATTGCAGGCAGATTCTTTACTGCCTAAGCCCCAAGGGAAGCCCCAAGGGAAGGCTATAGACTATACCTTCATCTTAAAAAAGCATATTAGAAAGTGAGATTCAAGTTAAACAAACATTTTGACTATTCCAGAATAACCATATAAAGCAAAACAAGTCTGCCATTTTCAAATGTGTAGCTAAAAGATACGGTGGCAAACTAAAGGGATTATAACTTTTCTTTGATAAAACTTAAGATAACTAATATCATACAAATAGATAAAATTCAAATGGAAACTTGTGGCTGGTACAATGCTAGCTAACTTAGTCGCCCAGTTATGTCTGACTCTTTGCGACCCCATCGGACTGTAGCCCATCAGGCTCCTCTGTCCACGGAATTATCCAGGCAAGAATACTGGAGTGGGTAGCCATGTCCTTCTCCAAGGGATCTTCCCAACTCAGGGATCAAACCCGGGTACCCTGCATTGCATGCAGATTCTTTATGTCTGAGCCACCAGGGAAGCCCTAATGCCAGGTAACTAACTGACAGTCTGTTGTAAATATCAACTCATTACCGACATGTGCTGGAGATGCTTTCTTGTTCTGGTCTAAACCAGGTACTATCAAACTGTTGTACATTATAACTACCTGGGCTGCTTTGAATGTCCTCCACGACCAAACTGAAACTCCTATATGATTAAAATCAGGTTGTCTGACATTAGGACCCAGGTATCTATCAGTCTTTGTAAAGCTTCCCCAGGTGATTCCAATACACAATCATGTCTGGAAACCAGGGTTTTAACCAACCCTTCCAAAAAAAAAAAAAAAAAAGGCAGGGGGGGTGGGGGGATGGGAGTTAATGTACAAATAAATCATCTGAGGGTCTTGTTAAACTGTAGATTCTAAGGCATTAGAAGGAGGACAGTGCTCTAGAAACTATATTCCAAAAATGCTCACAGGGAACGCTGATACTCTAGCTCCATTTTGAGTAGCAAGCTCTAAGCGAAAATAGTGTTGACAGCTTAGTGAACATGTGGATTTTAAGACACAGAGTGTTACTTATTTCTTTTATTCTTTAGGAGCTCAAAGAACACACACTTACTTCACTTACTATTAGCCTTCCCACCCCCTCCCAAATTTACCATTAAAAATAAGCAAGAATCTGAGACATGAGGAATTTCAAAGTCAAATATAAATGGATTAGGTTGGATTATTCCTGTGACTTCTTCTCTCCTGTGGAGCTGACATTTGCAGCTGTTAGTCACTCAGTCGCGCCTGATTCTTTGCGACCCCATGGAGGCTGCCCACCAGGATCCTCTGTCCATGGAATTCTCCAGGAAAGAATACAGGAGTGTGTAGCCATTCCCCTCTCTAGGGGATATTCCTGACTTAGGGATTGAACCTGGATCTCTTGCACAGCTGGTGGATTCTTTACCAACTGAACCACCAGAGAAGCCATTGGCAGGTTCACACATGGAACTCAAACACTCTCTCTGCCAAGGTTGCCCCAGGCTAGTTTTCTAAGAAATCTGTACAGTTATCCCAGGGTTTTAGCTGGATTTCCGGATAAATGACATAAGGGAGGGCTCAGAGAAATAAAACAATCGATGTTTGTTTTATAGTGTAAGGTGGGGAAAATGATCAGGTGTTTACATGAAGGAGCCAATGAATTTAACATGCAACTCACCCCCATGTCCTACATCTCTGGTTTATGGTTTTGAGACCATTTCCAACAGAAGGTGCTAGCACCATAGAGGGCAGCATGCTGAATCAGCCACTGCAGTGCTCACTGATTGCTTTATAGCACAAGGCTTGGTTTATCTCTAGCAGGAAATATGAGCCCACTGATAGCAAAGACTATTTACTGTATCAGCTTCTCTGCAGCCCTTAATCAAGCCAGGATCCCAGCATGTAAGTCCAGATCTTCAAATACTTCCAACAGAAACACGGGCACCCATAAATCCTAAATTCACAGAGGCTGCTTTCTTTGGGAAGTGCTAAGAGCAAGATTCTGCCATCACTGAACTTCTCAGCAACAAATGCACCGTTTTGTTCAGTACATGAGGGTGCCTAGTTAGGACATGGATACAGAGTTCTACATGGAAAAAATTTTGCAACCCCATGGACCGGAGCCCTCCAGGCTCTTCTACCCTTGAGATTCTCCAGGCAAGAATACTGGAGTGGGTAGCCATTCCCTTCTCCAGGACATCTTCCTGACCCAGGGGTCAAACCCCAGTCTCCTGCCTTGCTAGCAGATTCTTTACCGTCTAAGCCACCAGGGAAGCCTAAATGGGAAAAGCAGGAATTAAAAGATCACTTCTGGCCCTTGTACATAAGCCTGCTCCCAATTATAATCTTGTAGTCACTTCCTCTTTAAGATTTATAAAAGTGAAACACGTTGGGAAGAGAGAAGAGAAAGAACAATGAGAGAACTCAGAATATGAGGAGGATGAGCAAAAGTTATGGAGATTTCTCCAAAAAATGACTGTCACCTTTCTAAAATTATATAAGTGCAATAAGTATAA
This sequence comes from Capra hircus, assembly GCF_001704415.2. Classification (NCBI taxonomy): domain Eukaryota; kingdom Metazoa; phylum Chordata; class Mammalia; order Artiodactyla; family Bovidae; genus Capra; species Capra hircus. The sequence continues at coordinate 54,770,406 of NC_030818.1, forward strand.
ATGAGGATCCAATTGCAAAATGAACAAAGAGTAAGTTTTGCTTGTTGCCTCTTTTTCCCTAGGCCAGAGATGATTAGCAAGGAGTTTGGGGGCAGGAAAAGGCTCCTTAGGTGGATTTCAGGGGATACGTTAATCTCAGAATTTAGGTACCAGAATATAAGCATCTTTTCTTAGGTCTGGGGGCGGGGGGCGGGGGAGAGTTTCCACAGGTTTCATTAAATCTTAGAATAGTTCATAAATCTATGAACTAGAAAAGTTTAAGAAGTATATAGCCATTCATTCCAAAATTTTTCCTCAACTCCTACTCTGTATCAGGCACTAAAGATACACCAGTGAACACAACACAAATACCTCTATTTCCTAGAAGCTTACATTCTTGATGGGGGAGGGGGGGCGGTGTACCAAAGCATAATTAAAAAGTACCAAAAACAATTAATAAGATAAGTTAAAGAGAGCATATTTGATGGCAATGTGTGCTACAGAGGAAAATAAAGTGGACGAGACAAACAGTGAAAGCCAGTGTTCCAGAGTCGTAATTTAAATCATTTTGGCAAGGTAGGCCTTACTTTTGTTCAGTTGTTCAGGTGTGTCCAACTGTTGCGACCCCACAGACTCAGCACACCACGTTTCCCTGTCCTTGACCATCTCCCAGAACTTGCTCAAACTCACGTCCATTGAGCCGAAACTCAGTTGTGTCCATTACCACACAATTGCTCTCATTTCACACACTAGCAAAGTAATGCTCAAAATTCTCCAGGCCTTACTTAATGGGTGCCATTTGAGCGAAGTCTAGAGGGCTTAGAGAAACAAGCCACGGATGTATCTGGGATGAGAACCTTCCAGACAGACATAATTGCAGATATAAAAGACCCTGAGGCAGGAGCACACCTGACAAGTTCGAAGAGTGGCAAGGAGACCAGTGTGCCTGGAGCTGAATGAAGAAGACAGAATGGAAAAGATTGCTTCAGAGAGGTAGAGGGGATGGGGCCACAGTGAAGTGGCTGCAGTTCATTGTGATGATTTTGGCTTTTACTGCAGATAAGACGGAAAACCTCTGAAGTGTTTTAAGAAGGCAATGATTCACTCTGAGTTGCATTTTTTTCAGGATCACCCTGGTTATTATGTGAGATTAGAACTGGAGAAAGCATGGCGAAGGCAGATGCAGAGAGAGCCATTAAGAAGTTTTTGTAAAAATTCAGATGAGACATGATGGAAACTTAATAGTGATGGGAGATGGTGAGAAGCAGTTACTTCCTAGATATATTCTTAGTATAGAACCAACAGCATTTGCTAATGGATCACATATAGAATGTGAGAAGAAGAGAACTTCAAGATTTTTTAAATAAAGCACTAGCACAGAGTTGTCTTTGATGGATGTTGAAAAATTAGGAAGAGACGGCTGGTTAAGATTTCAGTTTTGAAATGGTAAGCTTCAGAAGCCAGTAAAATATTCAATATTGACATTCAGTATGTAGTTGGACATAGGAATATGAAGTTCAAGGGAAATGTTTGAGCTCAAGATATACATTTGGGAATCAACAGTGTACACATGATCTTTAAAGCCTGACCCTGGATAAAATCAGTAAGGAAGTAGATGTAGATGTGAGTAAAGGTCCAAAGACTGAGGCCAAAAGCACTTCAGAATTAAAAGATCAGGGAGATGAAAATGAATTAATAATATAAGTAGAAAAACTTTTTGAATAAATGTGTCATTATATTTTGGCTGTTAATTTCAGGATCATTCCAACTGCTTGCTCCCTGGCAAAGCCAATTTTGGCAATGCTGTCAATTAGCTCTTCCAGCAGTAATTTTGTTTATCTACAAGGAGAGCTGACTCCAAGTGCTAGTTCACCAAGCTCCTTAGAGGGCAGAAGAGAATCAGTGTTGGAGACTTCATTTTAGATATACGTATCTATTGTCTGGATGACCAAACTCCAGGAGGTGGTCATCTGTTGTTGTATTTCTTAACATTTTTATAGTGATACAATTTATATATCATAAAATTAACCCAAACCCTACAATTCTCTGGTTTTTAGCATATTCACAGGGTGGTTTAACCTTTAGCATAATCTAACTTTGTAACACTTTTACACCTCTAGAAGATAACCCTTTACCCAACAGCAGTCACAGCTCATTTTCTATCTTTCTGTCTCTAAATAAGTCTCTTCTGGATATTTCATTTTAGGGGAATCATACCATATGCGGTCCTTTTTAACAAGTGCTTTTTTTTTCAATTTGCATAATATTTTTAAGGTTCATTCATGTTGTAGCATGCATCAGTATTATTGACAAATAATACTCCATTGCATGGATATATCACATTTGTTTATCCTTCAGTTTATAGACATTTGTGTTCTTCATAATTTTTGGTTATGGTTACCAATGCTGCTACAAACATCCAGTTACAAGTTTTTTCATACAGACCTATATTTTCATTTCTTTTGAATTATATCTAGGTCACATGTAAACTATATTTAGCAATTTTAAGAATTACCAAACTCTTTTCTAAGGTAGCTGCACCATTTTACATTCTCATCAATACTGAATGAGGGTTCCACTTTGTTCACGTCCTTGCCAACACTTATTATACATCTTTTTGATTACACCCATCCTATTGGGTGTGAAACAGTATCTCACTGTGGTTCTCATTAATATTTATCTAGTGACTAGTGATGGTGAACATGTTTCCTGGTGCTTATACACCACTGTTAAGTTTTCTTGGACAAAGATCTATTCAAATTTGTGGTATTCGAATAAAAATGGTCTTTGGTTCTTGGCACACAGCTATTAAAACCCTTGGACTGTCTACAGTGATCAGGATCCCTGTAGGCAAATGAGATGACTGAGCCTCTCAATTGCTTCAGGATGGAGAATAATCCCAGGAAAACACCAAAGCATGATTAGAAAGTGGAAAATTTCAACTCAACTCCTGACCTCCTGGGAGGGGAAAGGGACTGAAGATTGAGTTCACAGTGTTCACAGTGATTTAATGAATCATGCCTATGTCATGTAACCTCTAGAAAAATCCCTCTAAAATAAGGCTCAGAGAACTGCTGAGTTGATAAACACAATCAAGTGCCAGGAGGGTGTTGTACCCCAACTCCACAGAAGGATAGGAGCTCTTGGGCTCTAGGACGCTTTGAGATCCTTTCCCATGGATCTCTTCAGTGAGTGAGTGAGTGACAGTCACTTAGTCATGTCCAACTCTTTGAAACCCCATGGGCTCCTCTGTCCCTGGAATTCTCCAAACAAGTATACTGGAGTAGATAGCTGTTCCCTTCTCCAGGGGATCTCCCTGACCTTCTTCAACTGGTTGTTTATTTGCACCCTTTATAACAAATTGGCAAGTATAAACAAAGTGCCTTATTAGGTTATATGAATCATTTTAGCAAATTATCAAATCTGGGGAGGGATCTGTGGGAATCCCCAGTTTATAGCTGATCGGCCAGAACTATGAGTGGCTCAACTATTAGGGACATTTTGTAGGACTGGATCTTCAACTTGTGGGATCTGGTGCTAACTCCCTGTAGGTAGTTACTGAATTGATCTGAATTGTTGGACACTCAGTTGGCATCAGAGAGTTAGAAATTTTCAACTTTCTAATCATGCCCTGGGGGCTTCCCAGGTGGCTCAAGTGGTAAAGAATATGCCTTCCAATGTAGGAGACATAGGTTCTATCCCTGGGTCAGGAAGATCCCCTGGAGTAGGAAATGGAAATCCACTTCAGTATTCTTGTCTGGAGAATCCATGGATAGAGGAACCTGATGGGCATGGGGTAGCAAAGAGTCGGACACAACTGAGCATACAATGTAACCGTGCTTTCATATTTTCTTGGGAATAGTCCCCATCCTGAAGCTATTGTTAGTGTTAGAAAACACCCTACGAAGTATTTGCTCATTTTATAACTGTGTTATTTGTCTTTTTATGGTTGAGTCTGTACAGTTCTTTATATATTCTAGGTTCAAGTCTATTATCAGATATATGATATGCAAATGTTTTCTCCCACTGTGTGGGCTGTCTCACTTTCTGGATGGCATCATTTAAAGTATAAAAATTCTCATTTTAATGAAGTCTAATTCATCTATTTTTTTTTTAGTCACTGTTGAGTAGTGGTTTGATTAATTTCAAAACCACTTGATTTTGACAAAGATAAAGTTTTCTTCTTTACATTTTATTTATTTATTTTTGGCAGCACCACTGTGTGGTCAAGTTCACGCCCCCTGCAATGGAAACTCTGATTTTGAAACACTGTATCATATTTCATTCATTTTAATGAATGAAATCAACTATATATATTCCTGAATATTCATTGGAAGGACTGATGCTGAAGCTGAAGCTCCAATACTTTGGCCACCTGAAGCAAAGAACTGACTCACTGGAAAAGACCTTGATACTGGGAAAGGTTGAAGGTGGGAGGAGAAGGGGATGACAGAGGATGAGATGGTTGGATGGCATCACTGACTCGATGGACATGAGTTTGAGCAAGTTCTGGAACTTGGTGATGGACAGGAAAGCGTGGTGTGCTGCAGTTCATGGGGTTGCAAAGAGTTGAATATGACTGAGTGACTGAATTGAACTGAACTGATAGCTGATTTACAATGATGAGTTAATTTCAGGTGTACAGCTGCTCAGACGGTAAAGCCTCTGTCTACAATGTGGGAGACCCGGGTTTGAGCCCTGGGTTGGGAAGATTCCCTAGAGAAGGAAATGGCAATCCACCCCAGTACTATTGCCTAGAAAATCTCATGGACAGAGGAGCCTGGCAGGCTGCAGTCTATGGGGTTGCAAAGAGTCGGACATGACTGAGCAACTTCACTTCATATTCTTTTTCAAATTATTTTCCTATTTAGATTACTACAGAGTACTGAGAAGAGCTGCTTGAACTTGTTGGTTTTCTATTTTGAATATAGCAGAGTGTACATGTCAATCCCTAACTTAAGAACTATCCTGTCCCTCCCCCTAACTCCTGATAATCATAAGGTTCATTCTTGAAGTCTGTGAGTCTGTTTTAAAGCTGCTTTTAAAACTAAAGCTGTTTCCAAGAATGAAGTTTTGTTTTGATAGTGAAATTGAGTGTCAGGAGGTCATCATCCATATTTGTGGTGATACTATGGGGTATTGCTGGGGGCTTATTCATAAGAACATAGGAGGGAGCAACTTTGGAGAGGGGACATTCATGCCGTAAACGCAGAGTTTGTGAGGACTATCCCAGAGTGTTTGGTTTGGACAAGGATACCCTTTGCTCTCTGAAGAATGGGGGGTATTAGTTTCTCCTGAGGTAAAAGCAGTTCTTCTAGCAGCAGTAGCAAAAGCCATGTAGGTGCCCCTAGAAGATAATCTTGCCCGCCAACACCAGCACTTTTGTTCCCGAGCAACATGCTCTAGCATCAAAGGACTTTTGTTTTTGCAGGCAGTGGGAGGTCAGCTCTTGCTTGCTTAAGAAGCAACTCAACGAGATTTGGACTTTCCCTCTTTCATCTCCCTTTCTCTTGGAACAGTAGTGTGATCGATCTATCATTGATATGAAAGTTTGTTATTTCTTTATTGTGTGCGTGTTAAGTGGATTCAGTTGTGTCTGACTCTTCGCAACCCAATGGAATGTAGCCCGCTAGGTTCCTCTGTCCATGAAATTCTCCAGGCAAGAACACTGGAGTGGGGAGGCATTCCCTCCTTCAGGGAATCTTCCCAACCCAGGGATTGAACTTGGGTCTCCTGCATTGGCAGGTGGATTCTTTACTGTCTGAGCCACCAGGGAAGCCCACAATATATCACCTTAATACCTTCAACTTCTATTGATTTTCTTTCATGAGAGGTAAAAGGAGAAAAGATCCAGTTCTCCTACTTCCAGTGAAGATCAAAGAAAATTATGAATATAAAAACCCTTTGAAAAATGAACCATTGTAAAAGTGTATTCACAATAATCAGAATTTTGCCAAAGGCCTCTCTCTTAAAACCACAACGCTGCAGACAGAAAATGCCACAAGAGACTTCCCTGAAAATTATCCTGACTGTTTCTTCTCTGCGTGGCTCACACAGATGAGCAGGTTCAAGGAGTTCCTTCTCTAGGAGACGCTGATGCAGAACCAGGCTTGGGAATCATAGGTTGTAGTGATCTAACCATAGGACTGCTTTGTGGATTATAGTTATTATCCATATTCATAAAGAATCTAACAAATACTGACAGGTGGAGCCTGACTTTAAATGACAAAGACTGCATGAAAGAGATGGATCTTGTCAGTCAAAAGAAGAAGAAAAAGACCAAAATAAGTTAATCATTTTCAATTGCCTGTGTGTTTGATGAAAAAGCATCATATAGTTTGTAAGCACAATATCTGACACTGACAAGAAGCTACATTAATAACTTGGTGGAGCCCCAATGTTTAAAGGTATCATCCTTAATTAATAATGTTTAGAAACCAGCTCTCCAAAGATACAAAAGAGTCCCTGAAGATCATGCTGATAGAAAACAACAAGACCAAACATCTTAGACCTGTGTGCTGTGCTTAGTTGCTCAGTCATATCCAACTCTTTTTGACCCCATCAACTGTAGCCCACCAGGCTCCTCTGTCCATGGGGATTCTCCAGGCAAGAATACTGGAGTGGGTTGCCATGCCCTGCTCCAGGGAATCTTCCCAACCCAGGGATCAAACCTGGTCACCCACATTGTAGGGGGATTCTTTATCATCTGAGCCACCAGGGAAGCCCATCTTTGAGCTGCTCCCACCCAAATAACCTCCCCCAGCTCAAATTCATACTGTGTCTGATTCTTGATTTTTAGTAAAATGGTTTGTTTCTTACAGTTCCCTCTCATGTCCTTATAAAGATCATCAACTCTTTGAAGACAGAATCTAGCCTTCCTGTCCTCCTGCACCTCCAATGCCCATGAGAGGTATGTGATCGATAGGAGCTAACTAGTTGAAGAAGCAGGTGAAAATCTAGCTCACAGAACATTACATCAGGTTATAAAGGGTAACATGCAACTTCATTTTAGAGAAAACTGACTTCTAAATGCATATTGGAAGAGAGAATTCTATTGCTATAGAGTGGAGGTAAAATTTGTCAAGGTATTCACACCATCTTATGTAAAGCACATTTATGGGGCTGGTTTATGGCATTTTCTTCTTTCTTCTCTAGTTGAGTCAAAGATGCCCCCTCACTACCCAAACCCATCTCCAATAAAAATCAAGTACTCTGTCTGTTAAAACCTATGATCCAGGTCTCATGAACGCTCCCTCTAGCTCAGTGCCATAGCCCACCTAGATATACCTCAGAGTTTCTAATCATGGTTTGGGGATGACTATCTGATCATAGGGGCTTCCCAAGTGATGCTAGTGGTAAGAGCCTGCCTGCCAACACAAGAGGTCTAAGAGACACAGGTTCAATTCCCTGGAAGAGTGCATGGAAACCCACTCCAGTATTCCTGCCTGGAGAATCCCATGGACAAGGTAGCCTGGCAGTGGCTACAGTCCTAGGGTCACAGAGTTGGACACAACTGAAGCGACTTAGCATATACACATCTGACCATAATATATCTCGTCCTTGCATTCTGAAAACAGATTTGCTTAGTGAAACTCAGTTGATGTGGGCACACACACTCATTCACATACACAGGCATACACATTATACGTCAAAGTGACTTGTTTTTAAAAGTTTTTATTTATCTAAAAAATCTTTTAAATTTTCCGTACAGTTTTTAAAGGTTACTTACCATTTATAGCTATTACAGAATATTGGCTCTATTTCCCATACTGTATGATACAATCTTGAGCCTAACTTGCATCCAGTAGTTTGTACCTCCCACTCTCCCACCTCTATATTGATTTGGCTTTTTGTATATGTGAAAAAATCTACCATATGTCAGCCCAACACACACCTCTATGAGATTTAGCTCTCTTCAGCTAATGGCCAAGAGTGAGCAAATAACATTCATTGTACCATTCTGGTATAAAGTACAGTGAAGGAGACCTATCAGAAATACATTAGTAATAAAAAAGAAAGAAACACACTAATAATAGCTAGCTCTGATGGTAATCAGGGAGAGAATGTGCCTCCCTGTTCCTATTAAGGTTCTGTCTCACTTTTAATTTTTTTTCCTTTGTTGTTCTCAGGCTTTTGGACCTCACCTTACCCAAAACTAAGGAGTCTCCCTATCCTGCCTGGTAATTTGAATTCTAACTGTAAGCTTAGCTCTCTCAAATCATTAGGCAAACCACCAGGACTGCAACAAGTTGGCACCACTCACTAGCTTCTGTTGGTTGATCATTTAGAGTTTTGATTAGGGCATTTGGATTTCTTCAGAAAAAAAGAATATTGCTTACACATCAGCCAGTGGTGAATGCCCATCTCTGGAGCTGTCTGGGCTCAGAGGTCAAGAGAGAAGGCCTAAATGCGCACTTCTGAAATGCAGCGCTGACACTGGAGGACCCCACTGAACACCACCACTGTCGCCTCCACAGTCAGCAACTCGGTTTTATTTGCACAGCTCCCCATTCCTCATCTTGTACCATCTGCCTTGGCTGAAGGCCCAGTTGTTTCTGAAATGTTCTGTTTTTTTCTTAAAATGGTTCTCTGGATCTCCTACAGAAGGACTTCCAGAACATTCTCTTTCCATTCTTTCTCCTTCTGCTTTCTCTGCTTGAAAAGCACGCTATAATATCTTTCCAGTTTTACTGCTGCCCATAAATTCTGCTCCATGACACCAGCTGTGGAGCAGGCCTTTGACTTCTTGGACTTGCTACTGCCCTTTCTTCTGGCCACAGACCTCCCATGGAGGGGAGGGAGTTTGGTTACTGTAAGGGGCTACATCAAGTCTTTCTGTGATTTGTCCCTACCTTTTGACATGGGGTTGGCAGTTACAATGCTTCAAGTTTCTGCCAGCTCTTGGTACCCAGGCCCCATCATGACTGGAGACATTATTGAACCACTAGCTACCTACAATTTCAGCCATCAAAAATGTCCTAATCATCCTTTGTCTCTTTAGTACAACCAGGAGGGTGTGTGTGTGTGTGTGTGTGTGTGTGTGTGTGTGTGTGTGTGTGTTGAGAAAGAGAGAGAGAGGGAAAGAGAGAAGAGCAGGAATGCCTCACAAACCCACATACCCCACAGGATGTGGGAAGGGATCCAGGAAGACAGTGTGGAGTATCATTCTTTAGCATCTGTCTCTCCAAAGTGCTCTAGTTTTTCTGATTTGTTCCCATAGGAAAAAAAGGAAGAAAACATCAAATAGAGCATTCCTGCAGCTGCAGCAAAAGAACTGATGACATTTGTTTGTTACGTTTCTTATGCCCACTCCCCACCCAGTTGAAAATTTCCAGGTAATTTGACTTTCCGAGAGTGTGGGGATGAGGGTAGGGGTATGCAAAAGTAAATACTGAGCTGGGGACAATGCTACATTTTCTCCAAGGCTCTGTGACTCTCAAGTATTCTACTGGAATATCTCCATTCCTCTTCCACTCCAGTACATTTTCTTGACTTCAAGACTTTGTCCCTCATGAATTAAAATGAGCCTTACAGTTGCCTCCAAGCAACTCCTTGAACATAGCACCTTACAAATCTTGATTTTAAAACTACAGCTTGATGATGTAATGAAACACAAATCCATTTCCTGTAAAAATGTTTTCTAAATAAGCAAGTACATCTTCTGAAGCAAATTATTTAAAAAGGATTATTTAAGCAAAATGTAACATGTTTTCAAATCTTTGAAATGGAAAAAGCAACACTCTAAGGGGGGTTGAGATACACAGGTGTAGGCATTTGTTAAGACATGTTCATTTCACTGTGTATAAATTTCACATAAAAATAATGGCAAACAAATATCAAACGCTAGATAATGATTTCCATGCTGAGGTATTCAAGGGTGAAGTCTACTGATGTCTGTAACTTTGAAAAGCTTCACAAATAGGATGACTAGATCTGTGATAAAGCAAATATAGCCAAGTGGTAACTGTAAAATTGAGGTGGTAGGTATACAGGTGCCCAGTTATCATGTGTGTCAAAATGTTTTCATAATGAAATGCAGTTGTGGGAGCAGCAGGCAGGCACAGAACTTGGAATTTGGAGATCTGGGTCTAAGTCTCAGTGTGGCATGAATGAACCATAAAAGCTGGCCAAGACTTTAAAATTCAATGGATTTTGGTTTCAGTCAACCACAGCTGGCACCTGCCATTGGCACTTGCCACCCACCTCTATCAGGATTAAATCACACGCTGCTGCAGCTGCTGATTTTCAACACCACCTGAAAGGAGTTCAGGGTGAAGAGCAGAAATGAAGCACCCTGTGCTTGGGAAAGATTGGCAGGACAGGTCTTCAGATAGATATTTTTGGGAACTGATTTTATGAGCTCAGTTCTTGTACCTCCTCAAATCTAGAAAAGCACTAAAATCCTTCATGGTGATTGATTCTCATGACTAGCAAAAACCTGCAAAAAAAAATTTGTGCTTGATTGCATGTATTCCCTCTTCACCAAAATCACATACAGACTGACTTTCCCCCCTGTCTCTTTGGCACAGTTTCTCAGAGCTTTCTGAAGTGCTGTGTCCTGGGCTGCAGTTCTCATTTTGCCCCAAATAAAATTTAACTCACAACTCTCATGTTGTAGGTTTTTTTAAGTTGACATTTCCCCATAGGCAAAACGAGAATAGCAAATGTGCTTTTGTGTCCAACAATCTATTATTTTATGAAACAAGCACAGATCCAATGGTCAGAAGGCGTCAATCCGTAGAAATCTTGGGTTCTCATTTATTGAATTTATGTAGTCCAAAGGAAACATTGAAAATCATATTATCCAACATTTTACCAATTGGAAAGCTCTAATGGGCCTTTTTGATCATTTCATCTCTCCTAGTGCAAACTTTTCATCTGGTGCCAAGAGCAGATGCCAGAAACACAGTGGGTAGAAATAAACTCTCCAAAGCTGAGGCTAGTGATGATTGGTCTGGATAATTTGAGAGAGTAAGATTAGACTGCGGTCCCATGGTGTTCTAACCAACCTGTTTTGAGGTGATTGTACATATCATTGCCCTGTCAGAGCCCACAGCCCTGGAGACTCATCTGTGGGCAGAACAGGTAGCCATCTCTGGGGAGAGTGTTTGGGGCCACCTGAAGGTGGTTCAGTGGCAAAAAATCCACCTGCCAATGCAAGAGATGTAGGAGATACTAGCTCGATCCCTGGGTCAGGAAGATCCCCTAGAGGAGAAAATGGCAATCCACTCCAGTATTCTTGGAGAATCCCATGGACAGAGGAGCTAGGAGGGCTGCAGTCCATGGAGTCACAGGGAGTCAGACAGGACTGAGCACAGTAGCAGCAGCAGTAGCAGCAGAAGGGCCTTCCTTCTCACTCCTCTCTTTACCCCTACACCACACCCCCCATTCCCAGGCCAAAATATTAGCCATGTGAGTTAATCATCTGATTGAGGCTATGTTTATTATTAAAAATGCAACTATGGTTAGTGGGTAACACATCCGGTTATAGCAGCCATTCACACTGCACTGTTAATGACTCTCTTCGTCTGTCTGGCCTGCTTAAAGATTAACTTAGACTGAGTGGCTTATAAACAACAGAAATTTATTTCTCACAGTCCTGGAGGCTGTGAAGTCCAAAGTCAAGGCACTGGAAGGTTCAGGGTCTGATGAGACTTGCCTCCTGGTTTGTAGCTGACCAACTTTTCCCTATGCCCTTATGTTGTGGAAGAGATAGGGGAGCTTTCTGGGGTCTCTCTTAAATGGAATTAATCCCCTTCTTGAAGACTCCACCCTCATGACTTAATCACTTCCCAAAGGCCCTGCCACCTCCTATGATCCTATTGGGCATTAGGATTTAACATATATATTCTGGGGGTATGCATTCATTCACAGCAATGACCTTCAAATCCTTTCCAAATATGATTTCATGGCAGAAAAAGAACTATTGATGTTATTGAGTTTTCTCCCCTCTCTTAGCACTGCTCTCCTAATATCACATTGCAGTTAAAACTCACCCTTTAGCCTGAAATGGAACCTACCAAAGTACCCTTGCTAAACTCATCTGAAAGCCACTTCTCTCCTCCTTTATTTTATCCCTTTCTTAATTCACTCAACCAGCTAAAGTTTATTAAGCACTTACAACTTATAGAGAACTATATGAGGTGCAGAGGATATTGTGTGAGAGATCCATTTAGTGGAGGTTTTACTGTGATCCGGGCCAGAGATAACCATGGTCTAAATTACGGAGAAAGCATCAGCAATGGAGCTAAGCAGATAATTTAAAAAGGTATTTAGCAGTAATAACTGATAGACCTTGGTCTGATGGCTGAAGGGTCAAGGAAGTGGGGGAGTCAAGACTGCCACAATTGGCCAATTGAGCTGAACAGAACTCAAGGGTGCCTGTTGAAGAGCATGCAGGTTGCAAGACAAGCAGTCTCAGCAGAGGTAGTGGAGAGGGACAATCAAAGATGGTGGCCAGCTTCCTTGCATGAGCCATTGGCTGGATGATGGGGTTACTCAGGGATGGGGAACCTAAAGAAGATTCAGAATCTCATGTCATCATTTCTGAAATACTCTCATAACATGTATCAATCCTTACCATTACTTTTGTCATACATATCTCTTATTTATGGGTATGTTTTTTCTTGCTCTTCCCCAAGGCACCCTAACCAGACTATAAATCGTCAGTGAGCAGAAACCAGGCTGGATTCATCTCTCTTATCACCATAGAGCCTTGCACAAGACAGTCATGAGGTAATGCTTACAAACTCTCAGAAGAAAGTGAACAAATGATCAGAAGGTGGACAAAGGGGCAGGTAGATAAGGTGATTAGCTTCTGCCAAGACTAGACATAGGAGAGTGAGACTGACAACAAGCTGTATAAACTAATTTCTAGTCAATGTGACTTCATATACCAATAAAAGGCCCGTAATAAATATTTTAGGCTTTGTGGGTTGTATGGTACCTGTTGTAACTTGTCTTTTCTGCCATTTCGATGAATGACCAACCACAGACAATGTGTAAATACATGGATGTGGCTGTGTTCCAAGGAAACTTTATTTATGGACCCTGAAATTTTAATTTCATGGAGTTTTCACATCACCTAATACTATTATTCTTTTGATTTTTTCTAATCATTTAAAAACATAAAATCATTTGCTGCTTGCATGTAAGGTGCCAAGTCCTGGACCAATACCTCCATTTCCTTAAGGGGAGGACTGTGAGGCCTCCCATCAGACAAATCCTCATGCAGAATTAAGGACACACTCACCCCAAATACTTTCCCTTTCTCTTTGTCACAAGAACAAGGAAGATATTTACAAACCCATCATGCCTAGTCACTAGCTCATCTTTTACTTTATTTTTTAAAATTTATTTATTTAATTTGTGGATAATTGCTTTACAATACTGTGCTGGTTTATGCCATACAAAAACATGAATCAGCTGTGGGTGTACATATGCCCCCTCCCTCTTGAACCTCTCTCCCACCTCCCATCCCACCTCACTCCTCTAGGCTGTTACAGTAGCTCATCTTTTTCAAATGACTGATTTCTTAAACAGTTTCTTTCTCTTCAACCTTATTTGTGGCCCTTTCTCTCTCTGTTTTCTCAACCTAACTTTTTTAAAATTGTGCAAGTTTGTTCTCTCACTAATAAATTTTACTTTCACTACCAGAAGCATTACTGGGTTTGACATTTTTAGTGAGGACGCTGAGATTTCCTCCAGTTTTTGTTTATCACTTGCCTTTTTGTAACCACGGACAGCCACAGCCCCTCCTAAATGAAGGATTGATGCCTACACAGCAAGACCTACACCTGGAAATCTATTAACAATTAACAGCCAGTAAAACCAAACAACCCAAAGATTCAGGGACTGCTAGCTTCGTGGGTGGCAGGAGACCTTAAAGTATTAACAATGCACACAGGATTTAATACATTAATGCCTGTCCAGCAGCATCTGGAACTCTGCGTTGGTTTAAATACGATTTGTTTGTTTAAAGAGAAATACTGTTCTATATGCATGATCATTTCTAAAACTAAACTAAGTCATGCATGTGAGAAGGAGAGTGACAGTCATTCCTGCTTGTTTCATTAGAGAGCAATTAGACCACGGCTGGAAGTCCTCTCTTACAATCTCCTCCACAAATGTGTCTCTGCAGAATGAACCTGTCTCCAGCAGCAAATGTACTCCTGCTTGGTGTATCTCTATAAGGGAACAGAACCACAAATAGAGAATACACACAGCTTAAAAAAAAAAAATGATAGAACATTTGACTCAACAAGCATAATTGGAATAGCATCAGAGAAGCCACCTTTTTTCCAGGTCCAGGCAGGCTGTAAACTATAACGACTTATACCAAGATTTTTGGAAGACAGCAGCTCTTGATACTCTGAATGTAATGGAGACTAGGAAGGAAGATGGGGGCATTTCCTCTTTTCTCAAGTCAGTCCATATTCAGCCTGTAAGGTTATCTACAGGGGGGCTTCCCAGGTGGTGCTAGTGGTAAAGAACTCATCTGCTTGCCAATGCAGGATATGTGAGAGACGTGGGTTAGATCCCTGGGTTGGGATGGTCTCCTGCAGGAGAGCATGGCAACCCACTCCAGTATTCTTCCCTGGAGAATCCCCATGGACAGAGGAGCCTGGCAGGGTACAGTCTATAGGGTTGCAAAGAGTCAGACATGACTGAGCAACTTAGCAGAGAGCAGAGGGGGTGTAGATACTCAGATCCCAATCCTTGTAATATCACAGGGTAGGGATGTCTCTGTTCTTTTAGTCTTTGACATCAAAAAAATAAGGTCACCATTGCTCTGAAATACAACTCTTTATATGGGAGACAGCAAAAGTGGTAGGGGGAGTCGAGATGGATGGCAGCAGAGTGGACACTGGGCAAGGTCCCTTCTCCACCTTTTCCACCATAGCAAAGACCTGTGAAGATAACCAGTAGCTATGGTCCACTAACCAACAATCTAAGACTTCTGGGTATCTCTACTATGGGAAAACTATAGCTTGATGTGTAGCCCAATTTCCTAAAAAGACTCAACTCTGCCACTGGCTTCTTTGGAATGCTGCAGGCCCAATTGGAGAGTTTTTTTTTTTTTTTTTAAGTTCCTTGACCAGGGATGGGATCCGTGGCCCCTGCATTGGCAACTTGGGGTCTTAGCCACTGGGTTGCCAGAGGAGTTCCACAGTTGGAGAGTATTTAAATCCACCAACCTCACTCATGTTAAAATGAACCTTAGCAACCAAACTGAGGCATGTGGATTAAAAAAGCAGCAAGTGAAAGCCTGCCCCTCGAGTATGTCTGGTGTGGTCCTGAACGCCCGTGGTGAGGATGGAGGACGGAAGCCTACGGTGTGTGGCATTCACAGATGTGGCAGAACATTTGATTCGCCTCAGTTGTCACAGACTCACACGTGTTAGATAAAACGGCTGCACTTCTTCTGTGTGCCCTTCACTGGTCCGTGGAAATGGACCATTTTCTCACACTGCTAATTCTGAAAGTCTTCAGTGGACAGAGCCGCAGGAAGGAACTAGAAAAAAAAAAAGGTTTTAAAGGCATGCGTTGAATTTGCTAATAGGCATGTGTGGTCCTTTTGGAACCCAAATAGAATTTTTGATGAAGTACCTTGTGGCAAATTTGAAATATTAGCCTGGAGGCCCCAACAAGACATAATTCACTCCACTGGTGAGAACAAATCTCATTTCCACATTCATTCCTCTAAACTCATTACTGACCCAGGGGGAAAACGCTAGCCGGGAGCAAGTTTTAACAGAGACAGTGGCAGAGACTTTGCTATAGTACTAAATGTAGTGATGAGCAACACGCCACTTGGTGGCAATGGCTCCCTGGACCTATGGAGATCCTGGAAGGCAACTTCTGAAGGGCTTAACTCTCCATCGAGAGCAGAACAGGTCATCGAAGAAAAGATGTCATCATTTTATGTGATAATCTGTCACATAAGAACCACTTTAGCTTAAGGGGTCTGATTGTTAGCTTGCCTTCAAAAGAACCATTGCTGAAAACTCACTTTAAATCAATTGTGCTTAAAAACAAACAAACAAACAACAGCAGATGCAATAGAAGAATTAAAAAAAAAAGATAATAACTTTAGGGTCAGAAATATCTAGATTCAAGTTTCAAATTCATAACAAATTTCATTCCCTCCTCAAGACTTAATCTCTGCCACTAGAATTATGCTTTCAGCTGAACAGACTTTATTTGTGGGCAGGGTCCACGTCTTTGCTGTTTGATGCTACATCCTCACACATTTCATCATATAATACATGTTCTTTAAGTATGCATTAAGTGGATCTACTTTCAAGGACTACTATAAAGATTAAGAGAGCTCAGATACATAATTCTTTTGGCACTTTGCTTGGCATGAGGTAGTTCACAACAAATTCAGAATAAATTAACTGCTGCTACAAGGCCACTGGTGGAACGGCCACAAGAAGAGCTCTTAATGAAAAATCCAACCAAACTGAAGAGGTCTGCCAGCTATTGTGGTTCTGGCAGGAAGGGACCAGGTCCAGGGAATTCAAAGAAGGGAGACAGGACACCTTAAAAATACAAGTGGGAGAGGGGAGAGAGGGAGTAGAGGTGGGTGTTGAAAGTGAGAGTGTTAGTTGCTCAGTCCTGTCTGACTCTGCCACCCCATGAAATGTAGCCCACCAGGCTCCTCAGTCCACAGGATTTTTCAGCTACTGGACTGGCTTGCCATTTCCTCCTCCAGGGGATCTTCCCGACCCAGGGATCAAACCTGGGTGTCCTGCATCTTAGGCAGATTGTTTACTGTCTGAGCCACTAGGGAAGCGGGGGTGGGTGGGGGCATTTAAAAAGAGCCACTAATGCCAGTTAGGGAACTGTGCTGGCTAAAAATAATTCTTAGCTTTATCTATCAGTGTGGACAATTCCTCTGGCTTTCCAAAGGATATCTGGGCTTCCTAGGTGGCACTAGTAGTAAAGAATTCACTGTGCAGGAGACAGAGACATGGGTTGAGTGGGGCAGATGCCCTAAAAGAGGAAATGGAAACCCCCTCCAGTATGCCTGCCTGAAGAATTCCACGGCCAGAGGAGCCTGACTGGCTACAGTCCACAGGGTCTCAAAGAGTCAGATATGGTTGGAGTGACTGAGCAGGCACTCCAGAGGATATCTACGTCTAGGCAGGTAAAGTCAAATAGGGAATAAAAGCATGTGTCTAGAGAAGTCACCTAACCAGCTGTCAGGAGGGAAGCACATATGAGCTTGGAGGGGCACTTGTCCTAACTTGTTCTTCCTCACCCCTCACTGCCCTCACACGCCCTTCCATTTCAGGCCAGCCCATCTGTCCCCAACATTCTCTGTGACCGTATGATGACTTTCTCGTTCCCCTGTGCTTGCTTTTTGAGCTTGTCTCTGCCCATCTAATTTCTACATAGCCTTTAATCCTGAAATAATCTATACAGCTTTCCTATTCACTATATGGGAGAGAGATACAGAGAATAGTACTGCAATGGTACTGTTCCTCATCTCTTCTCAATCTTTATCACACCCTGTCATTTGCTTCCATACTGTGAAGAATTCTCTTATTGTTGATAACATATATATCTTGTTTCCTGAAAGAAACATGACTTCTCCAAAATAGGAATGCCTGCCTGGTATACATCCTCCATGGGTTGCTTACTCATGCATATGACAAGATAAACACCTATCCAACAAACGGTAAAAGGAAATCAGCAGGTACCTAGTCCATACTGTATTGACAGGAGCAAATGGGTTTTGTGTGATTCTCTGTAACTTTCCACAAACATTTAGAGGAACTATGATATGCAAGGGCTTCCCTGATGGCTCAGATGGTAAAGAATCTGCCTGCAATATAGGAGACCTGGGTTCAATCCCTGGGTCAGGAAGATCTCCTGAAGAAGGAAATGACAACCCACTCCAGTATTCTTGCCTGGAGAATTCTTTCTTTCATGTGCAAGGGATTCAGAAGGAATATCACGGAAAGAATGTCAACAGCACTTCACCTAGTCATTCTAAGAGGCAGGACTCCTAAGCAGGATCTGATTAAAATTCTGATCACAATCAATTCCTACAAACCAGGGCTGCCCACACCAGCAAAGCAATTTGGGAAACAGCTTAAGAGTCTCTGTAGTAAGATCAATGCTGACCCACCCCCAACCCATAGCTACTAGCGCTGTTTCTTGGGGCTAAGCATTTCTCCAGTTGACTGCTCCCAACCTTGCCCCATCTACGCTGTTCCTTCTGCTCAGTGGTTTCAGTCTAGCCTCCCAGACCCACCATTCCCCTCATAGACAAGCACGTCCCTGCAACATACAAATGTGCATCTCTCTTTAAGCTCACACAACCTGAAATTGACAAAGTTTCCAGTTGTTGCCTCCTCTTTAGGGAAGAGAAAAGACAGAATGGATATTGGGACTTTAATAAGGAATTGATCATCCTTTCCTGAGAAAGGTAGAGCATGAAAAAATAAAGAAATCCTCTGCTTTCTGATTGCTGGGATGGAGATGTGGGTGAGACAGGGGACAGAGACAGCTAAGAGTCTGCTGTCACAAAGAGTGAAATGGAGATTTCAGAGAGTTCTCTTCACTCCAGAATTACCCATTGATCACTTCTTATCATATTAACTGTGAAATGCATCCAACAGTGGATGCCAGATAAGGGATCTATATCAGCAAGTAAACATTCCCTGGCATCATAAGTGTAATGAAACAGAGGGAGTAATATAAGGATGAAAACATATATCCACATAGAAGGGAGGGTGACTTCTAGTGCAGATGGCTGTCCATGCCAAGTATGTGGACAAGTGATCATGAAAGTTGAGAGAAGCAAGTCTTGGGCATATGTTACAGTGAAAGTCCAACAAGGGTGCTGACAACATATCAGGATAGACAATTAGAGAATTAATTAATTAAAGCCCTGCTTATACTTCTATTGTCAGTGCTAATTATTTGTTGGTTTGAGTAAGCTCCCCTGCCTTCATTAGAGGCGCTGTCAGTGAATAATGTACTTGGAGTTGCACAAGTACCAGTCGTTGTTCCCAAGGATTGTACTTGCAGCATTAGCTCATATTCTCATGTAATGACATTAATAATTAAGGAGCATGTACTCACTGAAGCTAAAAATGCATTTTTTTTCAACAAGAGGTATGTTATTGTTCTTACATTAGACTTGAGCCTTTTGTCTGGTTTTTGGTGCATCATGGTAACAGGTTTCCTTCAACTTTGGAGAAGACAATGTTTAGGTTCTTTGGAAGAGGATGAGCTAGCAAGAGATCCCTCCATGAAGCATTTGCAGACCATCAAATCCATTTTGCAAACAACACCCTTTCTGTGTCCATCCTCTGTCCCTGCTCAGGTATTCTAATTCCAGCAATACTCTTGGCAGGAGACCTAATCTGGAAATCTTCCAATGAGGAACCAGTGATAGAACTAGTTTGATCATGCCTCTGATTAATGTCTACCTTTAACAAAAGAGTAGCTGCTATTCTGTTGATTTCTTATAGCTGTTTTCAGACTCACAAACAGATAGCAGCATGTGCTTTAACTTCCTCAGTCCTGTAAGAGCCTTTATGATCTATGCAGTAGGGGAAAGGGTGGGAATAGGGACAGAAATTGCAAGGAGATAAATCAAGCTCTGTATCAGCAATGCCTTAGGAACATCCAGGGAGAGAGAAACCAGACTTCTAAAATGGAAAGATACAAGGAAGCTAGATTCATCAGTTTTGATTACTGAATGAAAGGGTGTGTGTAAATGGGAGGGAAAAATGGAAGAGACAAGACTGTTGGAGACTAGAAACATGTAGTCATGAGAAATCTGGTCCAATTTCTCTGTAGGGTGTTATTTTGGAGATATTTATAACTTTTTAACCAATAGCGAAAGAGAATCTAATCAAAACTAGCCTCCTTTAAAAGACAGATCTGAAGAAATTGACTTTTTTTTTTCCTTTTTAAGAAGTTACTTTGTTTCCTTAAATGGAAAGTTTTCTGGGGTATATCTTATTTTAGAATCTCTAACTTCATCTTCTTCTTTTTCCTATTAAAAAAAAAAATTAAACTGTTGGTAATTTGTGATTTTTGTTATTTCTGTGTACATTAAGATTGCCCACTAGTGTCAAATGCTAAAGGTGGTAATTCCAAAAGAAAAGGAATAGAGTCACATGTCCCTATAACCCTTAGCAACACACAAAGATGAACTGAAGGAAAGGCAAGGGGGGTGGGGTTGGAGGAGGACAAAATCTGACTGTAGAAGCAGATAAAATGACAGGAAGACTAGAGTTGCCATCTGCTGGACGATAGAAAGAATGACATTTGACACTCACTTTGCAAGAGCAAAGCTAAACTCATTAGTCAAAATAACAAATTTCCAAGTTCTGTGTACTGCCAGTTCAAGGATAAAAAATTGGGAACGGGGTGTTATTATTTCAGCATGGCAGTTTTTGAATAACGTAGAAAATATATGGGGGAAGTAAAACAATAGCATCCCCTTTTCTTAACTTGTACCCCGCATACTCTTAAAAGGGATGATGAATATTGCTTTATATGCTTTCAAATGCCAGCATGTTCCTTCAAAGTGTACTTCTCACTTTTACCACTGCAACTTTGAATAGAAAATTGATGATGAAGTTTCTTCTATAAGTATGCCTAGTCATTGCTTCCAGATTTTTTAATGCTTATGTAACATGGCCAAATGCATGAAGCTCACTTAATCTCAATATAGAGAGCACTGGACTGGGAGTCAGGGTGGACAGGTGGATAATCTCAGTTTGCCTACCAGCTACCGATGTAACTGTGAGCCAATCACTTTATTCCTCTGGGCCTTGGTAGTTTAAGCTGTAAAATTATAAATGTTATTGAGGATGGGCTGCAGAGTTTAAATGATCTCTGAGGTCCTTTTTAGTTCTCAAATTCTGTGAATCTATAAGCATTCCAAACTCATGTAGCCCTCATAACATGAATATTCAATCTAAATTCTCAACATTGCTTCTACAGAATACAGCAAAACAGTATCTAATGTTTTGATTAATCAGCCAAAACTATCTTCTTTACGAATGAAGGGAAAGATGTTTTACCCCTTCTCATACTGCAGAGGAGCCAGTTATTTAAACCTGCTTTCTCTGACACTGTTCTTGTTGTAGCAAATGCCATAGAAAGTTCCCAAGGAGGGGGGATAAACTAGGAGGCTGGGATTATATACACTCTTATGTATCAAATAGGTAACCAACAAGGACCTACCATATAGCACAGGGAACCATACCATGTAATGCTATGCATATGTAATAACCTATAAGAGAAAAAAATCTGAAAAAGTATATATATATATATAACTGAAGGGCTATGCCGCACACCTGAAATTTACATGGTCTTGTAAATCAATTATGGGTGTGCTGTGTGCTAAGTTGTTTCAGTCATATACAACTCTTTGTGACCCATGTACTGTAGCCTGCCAAGCTCCTCTGTCCATGGAATTCTCCAGGCAGGAATACTGGAGTGGGTTATGATGCCCTCTTCCAGGGGATCTTCCTGACCCAGGGATCAAACCCACATCTCTTATGCTTCCTGTATTGGCTGATAGGTTCTTCATCAATAGTGCCACCAGAGAAGTCCTAAGTCAACTATACTTCAATTTTTAAAATAATTTAAAGAAAAAATGTTGAAGAAAAAAAATATCCAAAAACACTTTAAGAACCACACAGTTAGAATAGCAAGCAACCTCGAAGATCAGAAGTGGAAACTGAGGTTAAGCGACTTATCCAACTGGTTTGGGACCAAAATGGATTGTATCATTTAATTGGCAAATTCTTCCTTACTGAAACAAACCCATCCTTCTTTCTGAAGCTCTATGTTCTGCATACCTACAGCATCCAAGTCAGGTGACCCATCCTTTCTAACCAATTCTTCAGCCCAGAGTGAATTCTCCTGCTTCTGGAAACATGGGTGTTTAATATTTGAATCCTTCACTTAGCAATGAAAATAGACTGCTTTTTTATTCATTTATCCATTTGACAAATATTTAATGAACACATTTTTGATAACTTGCATTCTTCCAGATGAAACATCTAAGACCTGTTTTCATGAAGCTTATATTTTAATGGGAGATAGGGAGAAATGTACATAAATAGGAAAATATCTAATAGTAGTAGGTGCCACGGCAGATTAAAACAGGGTGATATGAAAATGATCTGGTACCTTTTTTAGATTGAGTGTCAAGAAGACTTCTCAGAGAAAGCCTGCTAAGTGGGGAGTTGAATGACAAGGACATGGCTCTTCCTAAAACAGTGCAGATTGGCATTTGGGGGGAAAAATCAAAGGAAGAAGTGAGGCTGAAATAAAGTCAACAAGGGGGATAGTGACGAAAGATGAGGTGAGGGAGGTAAGCAAGATGATGCTGATTGGGAGCATCAAGGTCATGCTGAGAAATGGAGATTTTATTTTAAGCCTTCTGGAAAACTAAGCAAAGAATTGAGCTCTCTTTTCTTGTAAGTCAGTCTTCCTGACCTCCACAGGTTAACATCTTACTTTTAAAATTATTTTAAAAATTTCTCATGATTCCTAGGCAGCCCAAACCTTTGTACACAGAAGGCTCTTTAATAAACAGCTGCTGATTGATCAACTGATTGGCTGTGGTGAGAGCTAAGCTGCATCAATTGTGTCTGATTCTTTGGGACCCCATGGACTGTAGCCCGCTGGCTCCTCTGTCCATGGGATTTTCCAGGCAAGAATACTGGGGTGGATTGCCATGCTCCAGGGGATCTTCCCAACCCAGGGATGGAACCCAGGTCTCCTGCATTGCAGGTGGATTCTTACCGACTGAGTCACTAAGGAAGCCTCAACAGGTTGGCTATTAACATGAAATCTTTAAATCAGTTAATATTTTAAGTAGGTGCTTTGCCCCTGGAGCAGTCAGAGGTCAGGATGATTGCAGTTCTCAACTTCAAATTCACAGGAAGGTTGAGGAAGAGAGCTCAGCATGGAGGCAGCTGCCTTCAGACACAGCCTATGACTCGAAGCCCAGACATGTGACAATGCCTCACACTGCTCTGAGCAGCTCGCAATGAAGGGAGCATCTTTGTGGACTCCTCCAGAGCAAAGCAAATTCTTTAACTTTGAAAAGAGGTTCTCACTAGGTCTTTGTATTCATGTGTCACACAGCTATAACTGAAACTCTGCAACAGGTAAATCTAACAATTCATGGTGATCATGCTTAAAAGAGTATCTTTGTGTGAGACAGCAGTCTGAATAGCCAGAGGGAATTAATTCAGAGAATTATTATAATAATTATTATAATAATTAATAATAACTAATTATTCTGTATTTTCTCTTTTAATACATGCCCCATATTTATATGCCTTTCTTTTGACTGGAGAGTCATCTTTAATTGCAGCTTTAAGGGAAGCAAGTATAATAAAGAGGACGTTAAATATTCTGAAAACTAGAATGCTTCTCATGTTAGCTGAGAGTAACCTGACTTCTTTTTCACCCTGAGCTCTACAAAAGGCAAACCTCAAGCAATTAGCAAAAGAAAACAAGAAAAGAAAAGAAAAACAGTGGTGATGGGGGGTTATCATTCTCCTTCTACCTGGCCACTTGTGGTCTAAAGAGGTCCTCTAAGCTATGATGGGAGGAATATGTGCCTTGGAAACCCAGGTAGATGTCAGCATCTTTTTAATCCTATGTGATATTTGGGAGTGCTAAGAAATATATATATAAATTCACTAATAGAAAAGAAAAAGAAAGAAGGAAGCGAGTGAAAGGAGGAAGGGAAGAAGGGAGGGAGGGAAAAAAGAACTGTCAGGTGTGGAGAACTGCAAGAGAGAAGTCACTGATAGGAGACCACTAACGCTATATGGAGGCAGAGACCCTTACCTTCTAAGCTTGTAGGAAAGTGCCTGGCACACAAGGAGATGGGGTGTGGGGTTAGAGGAGTGAGAAAGAGAAACGTGGGAGGAAGGGAGGGAGAGAGGGAGGGGGTGGGGAGAAGAGCGTGGGGAGAGAAAAGAATTGAATTTGAGAGGCAGCAGGCAAGCCAGAGGAAAGAGAAACAAGATGAAAAGTTAGAAATGAAAAGACAGAGAAGAGATCTAGGCAATTAGTCCCCAAATTTCCTGAGATTCAACCTGAGGCGATCTGCCTCTAGCTGCAGATTCCCAGGCCGGATACCGGCTCCATTATAGCAGAAACTGGGGGTGGAGATGGATCGTAGCTCCGGAATCTAATAAAAAAGTCAAACCCAAACACTACACAGGAGTCGATGATGTGCAGGTAGATCTGGGAACATGCTAACGAGACGGGAGAAAGATGCGGCCCTAGCGCAGTAGCAGGACGGCACCCACTCGTCATCTTCAAGAACCAGAGTTTTCCACCTGTTAGGAGTGGTCCCCAGCTTCGCCTGTCCCCTCATGACGTGCCCTTCAATGGCGTTTGGAAGGGCAGGCGGCTGAGCACGAGGATAACGACATAGGAATTGGTATTCTCCTTCGCCGGTTGCAGTTGCCTCAGGCGGGGAAGCAGCCCTGGCTCCCCCGCCCGCCCAGGGATCGCCAGGGGGCCCCGGGTGCTTGTGGAGTTTGGACACTGATTGGCACCAAGTGGTAAGAGAATCTCCCACATGCGGGAGGAACCAGCGAAAGTGACTCGGTCTTGGAAAACTGACCAGCGGCAGTGGCAAGCCATCTAGCCTGACACGCATTTCCGATCGTCATGGTAACGCGCTCAGCGGCCGGGATGCTGCGGGGGAAGCGCGGCTGCGCGGGGACCCGGCAGGCGCGTGGGGCCACAGCCCCCTCTGCGCTGCGCGCGCGGCGCCTGGAGCCGCCGGAGCCTGGGGGCGGCAGAGCCCGGCGGGGAGCGCCGCCGCCCAGGCAAGGAACAATTGCCTCTCGCGATGCTGGCGACGTGGGCCCGGATTGTGTGTTACTATGACAATGGTAAATAGGTTCACTGGCTTTCAGATAAGTGGCTACGTGCGGTGTGAGCTGCAGAAGGCACAGTCTCCCTCCAGTTCCAGAGCACACGTACCCATTCATGGTTCTGTTTTCACAAAGTAGAAAATGAGGGGCTTAGGGAAGAACACTTACTTTTAGTCACTGGGCATTTTCCTGACAGTGACCTGCGCTGAGTTTGACTTAGTAGCTACAACTATTTTTTTTAAGCCTGGTACTAGAAAGAAGAGAATGAAGCTTGCTTCTCAGATGATAATTACTTCGCCGGGGAGGTGGGGTTGGGGGGAGCTGGGGGAGTGGGGGATAAACTAAGTGTTTTGATAAAGTGGTTCTGTGAAATTCTACACATACTAGGAATGTCTCAAACATCACGTTTAAAAAAGACGACCACATATGAAATCGTGATTAGTTCTGTTGCTGCTTCCAAGTGGAATATCCTATCTTCTCTGAAACCTGTTAACACCTTTCAAAAAAGTAAACTAGAAAATGCAGAGCAGTCAGAAGAGCTAAAGCTTTTCCTAGAGTATAGATTACCTACTGTGTCAGAGCCAGTCTGTGAAACTTGTTTGCAGAAATAAGATATTGATTAACTACAGTCATAGTAAACACGGAACTTACAGTAATATTACCCACCACTGGTGATTTTGCATTTTATCATTCATCAGAGCCTACTAGTGCATGTATACTACACATTCATAAGCAATAAACTCTGCCACAGTTATCAGGATTTAGAATATATAGCCTTCTATATTTAGAAAAGACAGATTTTTTAAAAGTCCACTATCATACGTAGAGGATGAGATGGTTTGATAGTATCACCGATCCACTCAATGGACGCGAATTTGAGCAAACTCCGGGAGATAGTGCAGGACAGAGGAGCCTGGCATGCTGCAGTCCATGAGGTTGCAAAGAGTTAGACACGACTTAGCGACTGAACAACAATTATATGCTTTAAAAAAAATAAAGTCCACAGCTATCCTTGGTTGCAGTTTATCTGCATAAATTTAACAGATTCATTATATACCACAAATTATTTTAAATATGCTGTTTAGTAAAGAAACATGGTCAAGAGATATATATCACTGGTTGGTTCTAAAATACTTCTTCCACTTCATCTCTACATGCACTTTCCCCAGCATCTGTATTTTATCCCATTAATACTTCCCTGGGAGTATTTCTCTTCCCACCAGCCAACTGCCTCCAAGACCTCCTCACCTCCAGTCATGCCTGGAGAATCATCTTAATATGTTTTCTCTTGTGCCATCTCTCCTGCTCCTCCACCACATGGAATCACCAAACTCTTTCTATTCAAGTCACCTTTTCTTGTTTGAGAGTCCCTTCCATTCTGTTTTAACCATGGTAAAATATTTACTTGGTAGGTTTTCAAATCTTTCCTTATTACATCAGTTTTGGACTTACATTCTTTACTTTATTCATTTTTATATGTGAGCATGTCAAAGAATCTACCAAGCTAAATTTATCTTTATATCTGCCACAGTGGCTGACACATAAAAAAATGAATGAATGAATAAATGAATGAATATTGATGTTGGCACATTCCGGCTGCTTCAGCTGCTTAGAGGAATTCCTGTGGTTATTCTCACCTTCTTCCTCAAAGATATCACCTCCTTAATGGAATGAAATGTGGAGACGTGGTTTGGATCCTGATTCAAACAAATCTACTTCAAAAAAAAAGAAAGAAAGAAAATTTAAAGGATAATGGGAGATACCTGAATATGGACTGTGTATCAGTAATTTTAAGGAATTACATTTGCAAAGTATTTTGCAATCATTTGCAAAGGTATTATGGTTATTTAAAAGCTTATTTTTGAGATATATACTAAAAATGTTGAGGAGTAAAAGGTTACCAGATATGTGATTTACTTTAAAATACAAATGATAATGCAACAGTGGCAAGACATTAATAATTGTTAAGTTCATTGTGAATAATTAAGTCTAATCAAGTAATTTTTCAGCTGCCTCCCTTCATACCACACTTGATAAAAAATAAAATATTAACAATAATAATGAAAGTAAGGCCTATACCTCTACATGGCAATTATCTGGGAGTGACTTTCGAATAGTCTGTCCCTTACTTAACTACCCGTAAGGCAAGCAGCTGACTGTGTCACAATTCACAGAAGGTAAATCATGGTTCAGCACTAGAGGTAGGTACCAGGACTGCAGGAATCCAAGGAAAAAAACAGCTAGTAAACTTCAGAACACTAAAGCTTTCTTCTATTCTAAAACATCTCCCACTCTGTTGGGAAATAGCCCATTGCCCAAGAAGGAAATGATAACTACTGAATGCTAGGAAAATGGCAAAAATAATGAAAATACCTCCCAGGTACAGAATGAGACTCTAAAACTAATAATATATGTATGGGTAAGTTTATTTTTAAAAGCTGTTCCATAAAACAAGAACAGTAATCCCATTACTGAAGATGAAGAAACTCAGGTCCTGATAGTGTATACATTTATCCTTGGGCTGTTTAAAAATTATTAAATGGATGAAAAATAATCCCCAAGATTAAGACAGTAGCTAAATCTCAGAATCAAAGCACAATCATTCCCTGACATTCTGACTGTTACTTTAACACGCGATTTGTCCCTTATCTGTTCCTAAAACAGTGGGATGGAAAACCTTGCCTCATTTCTTACCAGCAGGCTACAGGAAGAGGAACACTCCCTGCTGCAGAAAAGAACCAGTTCAGGAGTTGTTGTCTTTCTACAGAACATCAAAAATTTCTAGAAGGCTTTTAAAATATGTTTCATTTTAACCCTCCTGACACCACTGCAGTTAGGTGGGTGGTAAATGCCACGTAGTTTACTTCATACATCAAACATGCTTATGAGAGCTGAGATGATGTTCCAGGTGGCAATGGAAACAGAGTAGACAGAATTCTGGAACTGGAGACCCAAATACAGTCTTACCATATCCACATCACCAAAGTCACAAGGTATTGTGTTTCTTTTTTGGCCCTCAGGGATTCTGGAAGAGCAAAACCATCAAAGTAAAAAGTTGTTTGCTTTCTACATGGGTTGAATAATATCCTGAGTGGTACACTTGGATCTCAGAAAGATTTCTGAAGCCTTTGTAATGTTCATAACAATTATGGAAGAGATGTACTATTCACTATATTAAATAATGAAACAAACTTTGGGCTCAAAAAGCTGTGGCAAGTTTGGCAATATGCCCATTTCATTTTGTGAAGCAACTATTTAGTTGTTTAAAACAAAAACAACAACAGTAAAATGGTTGGTATCCATTAGCTCTTGTTAGGCAATTATACTGAAAGAAAGTAATTGAATTCTATTAAATATTTCAAATTTGTAAAATCCTCCAAACACCATTTATATTGAAATCAAGAAGACAATATTAAATTCTTTTAGAGAATTACCTGTCTTCATTTTTTTTTTTACCTGTCTTTAAAATGAGTGCTTCTTATACAGAGTTATTACTATTTGAATATAGTTAACCTATGCATGTGGTCAAAGGAACTCAGGATGACTGTTTGTTTAGAGAGGGCTAACATCTGCAATGGGATTTCCTGGTGGGTCAAACAGTAGAGTCTGCCTGCAATGCAGGAGACTGGGGTTCGATTCCTGGGTCGGGAAGATCCCCTGGAGAAGAAAATGACAACCCACTCCAATATTCTTGCCTGGAAAATCCCATGAATGGAGGAGCCTGGCAGGCTACATTCCACGGGATCACAAAGAGTCTGATACAACTGAGCAACTTCACTTTCACCATCTGCAGTAGGGTTTGATGAAAGATGGGCTTCTCCCTTTGACATCAGCTCCCAAAGCATAGCACCTAACACTTAACATCCTACCTTCCTTAAATCACCAGTTATGAACTGGTGATTCGACAAACATCCATCAGCATCTCTTCCAGGACCATTCTGAACTGCTAATGTTGAATGTCCAGTGTAAGATGCAGTGACCCAATAAAGGCAGAGACAGGTATATCTCTTGTCTGTCTTGTTCTACGGACTGAGAAAGAATCCTTGCCTAGCTGAAGACGCTGTTTTGACTGTTTTTGTATTTACTCTGTTTCAGTCTATAAGTGGGGGCAAAGTTGCTTCACAGTTAGAAGACCACCCACCACATAAACAGGTTAGAAGTAAAAGCCTCTGAAATAAACTATCAACACCTTTATATTGAGTGTCACCTTCACTTTCCAGCCCTTGTTATGTACTATAGAATTTACTGATTTATGAATGTCAGAGTTGAAAGGGATCTTAGAAATCCTCCCAACCAACTTCCATTCTGTATATGCAGAGGAAAATCTGCATATACCTTAAAATCACAGTGCTTCAGTTCAGTTTAGTTCAGTCACTCAGTTGTGTCCAATTTTTTGCGAACCCATGAACTGCAGCACTCCAGGCCGCCCTGTCCATCACCAACACCCAGAGTCCACCCAAACTCATGTCCATTGAGTCAGTGATGCCATTCAACCATCTCATCTTCTGTCATCCCCTTCTCCTCCTGCCCTCAATCTTTCCCAGCATCAGGGTCTTTTCAAATGAGTCAGCTCTTCACATCAGGTGGCCAAAGTACTGGAATTTCAGCTTCAACATCAGTCCTTCCAATGAATACCCAGGACTGATCTCCTTTAGGATAGACTGGTTGGATCTCCTTGCAGTCCAAGGGACTCTCAAGAGTCTTCTCCAACACCACAGTTCAAAAGCATCAATTCTTCTGCGCTCAGCTTTCTTCATAGTCCAACTCTCACATCCATACATGACCACTGGAAAAACCATAGCCTTGACTAGACAGACCTTTGTTGACAAAGTAATGTCTCTGCTTTTTAATATGCTGTCTAAGTTGGTCATAACTTTCCTTCCAAGGAGTAAGCATCTTTTAATTTCATGGATGTAGTCACCATCAGCAGTGATTCTGGAGCCCAGAAAAATAGTCAGCCACTGTTTCTCCATCTAGATTACAGTGCTAGTAAGTGACAAATCTAGAATTTAAACATGAATATTCCAACTCTGTGATCCGGACACACCACTAAACCAGAAATATAATCTGGAGTTTGCTTTTGAGAAATTTCCATTTAGGCAACGTGGAAAAAAAAAAATAGAGAAGGGGACTTAGAAACAACTAGAGGGCAATTTTAGACAGCATTTAACAGAGCACTTAGTTTTTAGATGAGTCATAATTCAAAGAAAGGAGGAATTAATGTGGACTTCTGGGACTGATTCCCCAATAAGAATGAAAACTTTAAAGAATAAAGTATTATCTAGAATATTTTATACATCCTCATACTTAGCACAGTTAATGAAACAGTAAGTGCTGAGAAAACATGGCTTTTGAATGCCTGGGTGGTGATATAGATTTGTGGTTGGATAAGTGAATCGTATGGCAAATAAGAGCCCATATAAAGGAAGTGGGATTTAACAGGGGTTAGAATAAGAGGGGTCTGGAGAGGGAAATGGCAACCCACTCCAGTGTTCTTGCCTGGAGAATCCCAGGGACAGAGGAGACTGGTTGGCTGCCGTCCATGGGGTCTCACAGAGTCGGACACGACTAAAGCGACTTAGCAGCAGCAGCAGAAGCAGAATAAGAAGGACAGTGCAGAGACAATATAAGATTGGAATGAGTATTATTTACTTGAAGGATGCTGAAAAACAGCCTACTTAAGCCAAAGACACTTACTAGGAAGTAGCAGATGATGAATTTAGACACTCCCTCTCAGCATTAAAAAGATGATCATCACCTATTCTCATGACTTCACTGGATTATGTTTAGACTGGTGTTGTAAGTGTAGGGAGAGTTTGAGAAACTTGTTAATGAATCCAGACTCCCACATACAAAATGAGATTTCTGAATGTGTGTGGTTGGTATCCTGTTCCGTTCTTTGTCTACGCAAATAGCAACAGATGGTTGGAGGGGGCTGGGAGGAGTGGGGTAATCTCGGAGGCAAGTTTAAATTGTCCCTGCTTCTCTTTTGCTGGATCTGCTCTGGATGAACCTTAGGGGAGAAGGAATATTATACAAGAATCCAGTTTGAGTTTTACGTTGCCAAAAGGCTGGTGGCTCAGTCGGTAAAGAATCCACCTGCAATGCAAGAGACCTGGGTTCGATCCCTGGGTTGGTAAGATTCCCAGGAGGGGAATGGCTACCCACTCCAGTATTCTTGCCTGAAAAATCTCATAGACAGAGGAATCTGGCGGGCTACAGCCCATGACGTCAAAGAGCCAGATGTGACTGAGTGACTAAACCACTACCACCGTCCAGTCCTCTTACTTGCCCCATACATGGATCTAGGGAATGCAGAAAAATCTCTTTTATCACCAGCACCAACTGTGTTAAGGCAAGTGGCTTAGGTTTTCGATGACTTGATTTCCAGGTATTCCAAAAAAGTGGTAGAATATCATAGAACTTTAAGGCATAAATTGACTTAATATGTTAAAGTGCTTTACTTTAGTTCCTGAGATATCACTCTATAAGGTTTGAAATAGAGCTGATGAAGATGCTGGTGAACATTTGTGAAGATTTATCAAAAGATACAATGACCCTTTAAGGAAATGTATCTTGTGTTCAGCACCGTCCTTGTGTGTCTTCAGTCCTATCACACGGGATCCAGCATGTTAGCTGTTTCACAGGTTCATGGACAAAGGTTTGTCTGAGCCTTAGGGCCTTGGCACTTGCTGTTCCTTCTCCGTGGAATACTCATCTTCTGGAGCTTTAACAGGATGCCTTCTTCTCATTATTCAGGTTTCAACTCAAATATCACCTCCTCAAGGAAGCATTGCCTAACCTTAGATAAGGTAGGCCCTTTCCCTCAAATTTTCTATTCCACGGGTTTCTATGTTAACTTTCCCTAGCATTTCAGGAGGTAAAAGTTATCTTCTATGTCTGTTTGCTAATGAAATTACTGAGACTTATTCACAGACTAAGATATGCCTGCATATAGTAACTGCTCAACAGGTTATTTCTTAAATCCTGACTGGTAGACTGATTGATTGACAAGAACAGGGCATAAATGTTGAAAGCATAAATGTTGAAAACAGTACCAGCTATCGCTTCAAAAAAGAAGTTACCTTCTTCCAAAAAGAGTAAATAACCAAAGTAAATTTCATATAGAATGACAACACTAAGCTTTAATGCAAAATTTTTCTTTCTTTGCTGTTCAGTCTTGAGGTAAAAGGCAAACTAAAGGAGTGTGTTGGTTACTGTAACCAGATTCCTTCACTTTAAGTCAAAAGTTGAGAAAGGTTCTGGGCCCTTTAGATGCCCATGTCTGTCCTCAGCCTGGTGAAATAAACTTGTCAAAAGCTTAGCCTCTCCTACCTACTCCTTTGCCTCCCTTCTGGGGTCTGAAATGAAGGGAATTCAACAAACTACAGTAATGACTGATTTTCTAAAATTTAGGCCAGTGACCTGCACATGCCAAATGCTTAATAAGTTCTACTGGTCTTATTAGTTGCATAATGGCCAAATAGTACCTAAATACTTGGATGTTTTCTAGAGATATTTAACTTGTGGTCTTAAGATTGGGTCATCAATTTTTCAGCCTTCAGAAAACCAAAGTCTCAGGAATATAAAAGGTTGGTTCATATGCCTAGCTGTTTCTACATTAAAAATTGTTCTAAAATCTAAATGGTTCTTCCTAGTTAAATACAGTATTCTTTAATATTTATGTACAGTTATTTTAATTTTAAATTTCTATTTTTATAGTCAGAGGACAATTGAGCAGAAAAATACCCTCTCTCTCTCTCTCTTTCTCTCTCTCTAGCTATTCATGCTGTGAAGCAACCTGTTTTACTGTTTAAACCTGTGTTTGTTCTGTTTCAATTGTGCAGAGGAAACAGTTCTGGCACCTTGAAAAATCAAAGATCTATCACTCAACGGGAGAGCACAGCAACCTACAAAAGGGAATTATGAGGAATAGAGAAAAGATACAGAGTTTCTAAAACCTCACTGGGCTTATGAATCACCTGGGGATCATGTTAAAATGGAGATTCTGATTCAAGTCTATCATAGGTGGAGTCTGAGAGTCTGCATTTCTAACAAGCTTTAGGTGATGCTTGTGCTGCTGGTCCTTAGTGTTTAAGGATGATGTCTGTTTGGGTTGTGTGGCTTGAGAAACAAAAATCTCTAGAGCAGTTAGTACCTACAGTTATAGTAATGTCATTTAGTCACTAAGTCGTGTCTGACTCTTTTGTGACCCCATGAACTGCAGCCCACCATCTCCTCTGTCTATGGGATTTCCCAGGCAAGAACACTTGGAGTGAGTTGTCACTTCCTTCTCCAGGAGATCTTCCCAACCCAGGGATTGAATCCACATCTCCTTCATTGGCAGGTGGATTCTTTCCCACTGAGCCACCAGGGAAGCCCTTAGTAACATTAAGCAAGTACTATTTTATTTAACCTGCAAAAACAACCACAAATACTTCTCTATCCATGCAGAGATGTAGCCTCTTCCTCCTGTCCTTGAGTTAGGATGACCATGTGACTAGCTTTGGCCAAGAGACTACAGCAACTGGCTGGAAGCTGAGACCTGAAAGCACATGTGCACTGGGACTTGCACTCTCTGCTGCTCTTAGAAGCATTCAATCACTGTGCCATGTGACCAAGCTACCCTGCCAGAGGATGAAAGGCCACATGCAAGAGAAATGAGGCACCCCAGCCAACGGCTGGCCAACCACCGCTCCTTGAGGGAAGCCTTCCCAGTTAATCTGGTTTCCAGGTGATTCTCCACTTAACCACAGACATCTGAGTGAACACAGGCTGGTTTATACAAATCTCCAGACATAACACGCAGGACCATAACCTAAATGCCTGTTGTATTAAGCACCACAGTTTTGGTTTGTCTGTTTGCTTTGTTCTGCCTTTTTTTTTTTTTTTTTCCTGTAGCCTCTAAAATATGCACTGCAGTGCAGGAGCGGCTAGCGGTGGTTGGGTGGCACAGGAGCTGTGAGCAGCAGAGAGGAGATACCCCACGTCCAAGGTCAGGAGCAGCGGCTATGCTAGAGCAGCCATGAAGAGATGTCCAAGGTAAGAGAAACCCAAGGAAGATGGTAGCCGCTGAGAGAGGGCATCAGAGGGCAGACAGACTGAAACCACAATCACAGAAAACTAGCCAATCTGATCATATGGACCACAGCCTTGTCTAACTCAATGAAACTAGGCCATGCCATGTGGGGGCACCCAAGATGGGCAGGTCATGTTGGAGAGGACTGACAGAATGTGGTCCACTGGAGAGGGAATGGCAAACTACCTCAGCATTCTTGCCTTCAGAGCCCCATGAACAGTATGAAAAGGCAAAATGATAGGATACTGAAAGAGGAACTCCCCAGGTTGGTAGGTGCCCAGTATGCTACAGGAGATCAGTGGAAAAATAATTCCAGAAAGAATGAAGGGACAGAGCCAAATCAAAACAACACCCAGTTGTGGGTGTGACTGGTGATAGAGGCAAGGTCCGATGTTGTAAACAGCAATATTGCATAGGAACCTGGAATGTTAGGTCCATTAATCAAGGCAAATTGGAAGTGGTCAAACAGGAGATGGCAAGACTGAACATTGACATTCTAGGAATTAGTGAACTAAAATGGACTGGATGGGTGAATTTAGCTAAGATGACCATTATATTTACTATTGTGGGCAGGAATCCCTTAGAAGAAATGGAGTAGCCATCATAGCCAACAAAAGAGTCTGAAATGCAGTACTTGGATGCAATCTCAAAAACCACAGAATGATCTCTGTTCGTTTCCAAGGCAAACCATTCAATATCATGGTAATCCAAGTCTATGCCTTGACCAGTAATGCTGAAGAAGTTCAAGTTGAACAGCTCTATGAACATCTACAAGACTTTCTAGAACTAACACCCCAAAAAGATGTCCTTTTCATTACGGGGGACTGGAATGCAAAAGTAGGAAGTCAAGAAACACCTGGAGTAACAGGCAAATTTGGCCTTGGAGAACAGAATGAAGTAGGGCAAAGGCTAATAGAGTTTTGCCAAGAGAATGCATTGGTCATAGCAAACATCCTCTTCCAACAACACAAGAGAAGATGCTACACATGAACATCATCAGATGGCTAACACGAAATCATATTGATTATATTCTTTGCAGCCAAAGATGAAGAAGCTCTATACAGTCAGCAAAACCAAGACAGGAAGCAGACCTTGGCTCAGATCATGAACTCCTTATTGCCAAATTCAGACTTAAATTGAAGAAAGTGGGGAAAACCACTAAACCATTCACATATGACCTAAATCAAATCCCTTATGATTATACAGTGGAAGTGAGAAATAGATTTAAGGGACTAAGTCTGATAGAGTACCTGATGAACTATGGAGAGAGGTTCATGGCATTATACAGGAGACAGGGGATCAAGATCATCCTCAAGAAAAAGAAATGCAAAAAAGCAAAATGGTTGCCTGAGGAGGCCTTATAAATAGCTGTGAAAGAAGAGAAGTAAAAAGCAAAGGAGAAAAGGAAAAATATACCTATTTGAATGCAGAGTTCCAAAGAATAGCAAGGAGAGATAAAAAAAAAAAAAAGCCCTCCTCAGTGATCAGTGCAAAGAAATAGAGGAAAACAATAGAATGGGAAAGACTAGAGATATCTTCAACAAAATTAGAGATACCAAGGGAACAAAGGTGGGCTCAATAAAGGACAGAAATGGTATGGACCTAACAGAAGCAGAAGATATTAAGAAGACACGGCAAGAATACACAGAAGAACTGTACAAATAAGATCTTCATGACCCAGATAATCATGATGGTGTGACCACTTACCTAGAGTCAGACATCCTGGAATGTGAAGTCAAGTGGCCCTTAGGAGGCATCACTACAAACAAAGCTAGTGGAGGTGATGGAATACCAGTTGAGCTATTTCAAATCCTAAAAGATGATGATGTGAAAGGGCTGCACTCAATATGCCAGCAAATTTGCAAAACTCAGCAGTGACCACAGGACTAGAAAAGGTCAGTTTTCATCCCAATCCCAAAGAAAGGCAATTCCAAAGAATGCTCAAACTACCACACAGTTGCACTCATCTCACATGCTAGTAAAGTAATGCTCAAAATTCTCCAATCCAGGGTTCAACAATATGTGAACTGTGAAGTTCCAGGTGTTCAAGCTGGTTTTAGAAAAGGCAGAAGAACCAGAGATCAAATTGCCAACATCTGCTGGATCACTGAAGAAGCAAGAAAGTTGCAGAAAAATCATCTATTTCTGCTTTATTGACTATGCCGAACCCTTTGATGGTGTGGATCACAATAAACTGTGGAAAATTCTTCAAGAGATGGGAATACCAGATCACCTGACCTGCCTCTTGAGAAACCTATATGCATGCCAGGAAGCAACAGTTAGAACTGGACATGGAACAACAGACTGGTTCCAAACAGGAAAAGGAGTACGTCAAGGCTGTATATTGTCACCCTGCTTATTTAACTTATATGCAGAGTACATCATGAGAAACGCTGGGTTCGATGAAGCACAAGCTGGAATCAACATTGCTGGGAGAAACGTCAATAACCTCAGATATGCAGATGACACCACCCTTATGGCAGAAAGTGAAGAACTAAAGAACCTCTTGATGAAAGAAAAAGAGGAGAGGGAAAAAGTTGGCTTAAAGCTCAATATTCAGAAAACTAAGATCATGGCATCTGGTCCCATCACTTCATGGCAAATAGATGGGGAAACAGTGTCAGACTTTATCTTTTGGGGCTCCAAAATCACTGCAGATGGTGACTGCAGCCATGAAATTAAAAGACACTCCTTAGAAGAAAGTTATGACCAACCTAGACAGCATATCAAAAAGCAGAGAGATTACTTTGCCAACAAAGGTCCATCTAGTCAAGGCTACAGTTTTTCCAGTAGTCATGCGTCAAGGTGAGAGTTGGAATATAAGGAAAGCTGAATGCAGAATTGATGCTTTTGAACTGTGGTGTTCAAAAGTCTGAGAAGACTCTTGAGAGTCCCTTGGACTGCAAGGAGATCCAACCAGTCCATCCTAAATGAGATCAGTCCTTGGTGTTCATTGGAAGGTGGAATATAAGGAAAGCTGAATGCAGAATTGATGCTTTTGAACTGTGGTGTTCAAAAGTCTGAGAAGACTCTTGAGAGTCCCTTGGACTGCAAGGAGATCCAACCAGTCCATCCTAAATGAGATCAGTCCTGGGTGTTCATTGGAAGGTCTGATGTTGAAGCTGAAACTCCAATACTTTGGCTACCTGATGAGAAGAGATGATTCATTTGAAAAGACCCTGATGCTGGGAAAGACTGAGGGCTGGAAGAGAAGGGGACAACAGAGGATGAGATGGTTGGATGGTATCACCAACTCAACGGACATGAGTTTGGGTAGGCTCCTTGAGTTGGTGATGGACAGCAAGGCCTGGCATGCTGCAGTTCGTGGGGTCACAAAGAGCTGGACACGACTGAGCGACTGAACTAAACTGACCTGATTTAAGAGTTTAATTTAGAGGTGCAGACACTATTCCTGCTTATGACTCTTTTTCCTTCCTGTCTTCCTTCTTTTATAATTTTGTTCTCACATAATAGAAATGAATATAAGTAGTTACTGCAATAGAATTTGAATTATTTCTAATATTATATTTTTATTTTAATTATATCTATCATTTATATCTTTTATTTTACTATGTTGAATCCTTCTGTTTGGAAACTAGTTACTTGCTCAGGTCATGCAGCTTGTAAATGGCAGAATACTTCTCAGACTAGAGTCAAAAATTTTTAAAGTTCCTTGTAGTAAGCTATTCAGTGTCTCAGATTCTTCTGCTAAAGCACAAATACAGAATTACATTCTGAAGGACTTGATCTCTGCTGCTGCTCTCTAGCCATCACCTTATTTCATGTTTGAGAAGGTAATGCAAGGTCCATTTACAGAGAAATGATCTTAGGCTGATATGAGTTGCCAATGGCAAACCCTCTTGGGCAAAGGACTCAAAGTCAGCCAGTCCTTGACCCAGAGTCCATAGACAGACAGCACTGGTTTTGCACTTCCTTGATGACTCAGATGGCAAAGAATCTGCCTGTAATTCAGGAGACCCAGGTTCAATCCCTGGATTGGGAAGATCCCCTGGAGAAAGGAATGGCAACCCTCTCCAGCATTCTTGTCTGGAGAATTTCAC
The DNA here is from genome assembly GCF_001704415.2 of Capra hircus. Classification (NCBI taxonomy): domain Eukaryota; kingdom Metazoa; phylum Chordata; class Mammalia; order Artiodactyla; family Bovidae; genus Capra; species Capra hircus. The sequence continues at coordinate 54,808,418 of NC_030818.1, forward strand.
CAAGAGAGGAGCCTGGTGGACTGCAGCACATGGGGTGGCAAAGAGTTGGACATGATGGGGCAACTAACATGATGTTACACTAAAAATGTCACTTTGCAGCTTTATGCATTGTTGGGTAGCCTCTCCCAGTATTGGTGGTTCTTGACCATCTGGGCTCTTCTCAAAACCTGTCAAACTCCTCCACATTTTTCTTTTTCACAGTCAAGTTAGTTACTTATTCCTCACAGCCTCAGGGCCATGCCTACTATTAGAAGTCATTCACTGTGGACTTGGGCAGTGTCCCTTACTTTGCTCCTCCTATTGAAGTGCTCTCCAACTCTTCTGATCCCTCCTATTCTTCCATGTTGAGAATCATCACTTTAAAAGAAGCTGTCCAAACTAGTATTGCATAAGCTGAATAAGGTCTACAATATCACCTGTTTGTATAATGGGATTCTTAAAAATTAGAATTTGAAAGCCTTTAATCAAACTGTGCACTTGCAGATAGCACAGACCATATACTCCCAATCCACATTACCTCACCAGTCTGCAAAGACTTCTGATTGTGCATTATGCGTGTGTACCCACTCAGTCGTGTCTGACTCTTTGCAATGCTTTGGATTATAGCCTGCCAGGTTTCTCTGTCCATGGGATTTTTCAGGGAAGAATACTGGAGTGGGATGCCATTTTCCTCCTCCAGGGGATCTTCTGGACCCAGGGATCGAACCTGCATCTTCTGTGTCTCTTGGACTGCAGGTGAATTCTTTACTCCCTGAGCCATAGAGGAAGCTGTGCATCAGCTGCAGTCTAGTCTTTCTCACTGAGAACTTGCGTCTACTGCCACCATGGTAACTATCAAGCATGTTTCAGGGATTCCCTGGATCCTTATGTCCAGATGTAACCTCTGTTCACATCTTTAATTGCTTACTCTTATTTATTTACCTATTTATTTATTGAGTCATGCCTTGCAGCTTGCAGGATCTTAGTTCCCCAACCAGGGATTGAACCCAAGCCCTGGACAGTGAGAATTTGGAGTCCTAATCACTGGACCACCACTGGAATTCCCTTTAACTACTTACTCTTAACTCTAAACATTGGAGTTTTCTCTCACATCTTACTCTTCCTTATCTTCCATCTATCCTTAATCAATCCATTCATTTGAAGTCATCTTTAATTGTTTCTTGGAGAAATCATCATGGAAAGGATTGTGGATTCTACTATAAAACCATGTTTGTGCTTGTCCTGTCCTGTCCATCTCTCATGTAATAAAGTCAGTCTTACACGATATCTCAGTGGGGCAGATATGGGAGTCTCCCAGCTCCTCTCCCTGATTTCAGTATCCTTTTCCTGCTCTTCATGTTCAAGACAATCATCAGGATTTTGTTCCTTGGACCCACATTTTAGAAATCATAATCCTGATGGAAAGTCTTCTCAATCTGTCTCTAACACTCCAGTCTCATCTCTCCCCACTACCCTCCCTGTCATCCTGTGCTCCAGACACTGTAAACATATCAGAAGCACCTATAGCATTTTCACAGACTTTGCCGACTGGCTGGAGTAGCTTTCCTTCCCTCTGGTCAACCCTCCTCCTTTTCTCCCAGCCCCTCTGCCATAGCATGAATCACATTGCTTTGTTACCATCACCTCCACCCCAGATTCAAGAATACCCAAGGCAGGGACCACATTTTATCTAACTTTATCTCAACAGCTAAACTTCCATTTGACTTAAACTAACAAAAACAAATAAGAACAGCAGCAGCACTGATACTGAATTATTAAAAAGGCATTCTCAAGGTGCCTTGAAAGATTAAGAAGTGGTTCCAGAAAATGGGAGATGGCTGAATAAAGACATAAATGCATTCAACTGGCTAATTTACCACAGAAGGCTCACTGCTTATGGCTGGTGAGGGATTTCCTGCATGAACTAGATGTATGAAATGCAGTCACATATAAATGGCATTAATCTGTATGACTTCAAAAGCTGGGACCTTCCTGTGTTAACAATGTGTGCCTATATATCAATGCAATATAAAGTTTTTTTATATTTAACTCAGATTCCCAAGGCTATTGATTAAGCAAGAATTCAAGCCAGTTAATAAACACACTTCAGCAAGAATCTCTAAAAAGCCAGCACTGTGCCAGACTGCACGAACAGGAACGGGGGCACATTTATCAGTGCACTGTGGAAATCCTGTGCTCTTTATATATGGCTTCTCATAACTGATAGTCTTCCACACCTACAAGGGTAGATATTAGAGGGTTCTAAAAGCTGCAAGGACAAAATTAGCAACATCTGGAAAATTCTATAAAACAAGATAATTAAATGTTAAGATGTATCACAGACAGAATTTACTACTGAATTAAATTGGTTCCATTATTTGTGGTGAGGAGAGGAGGCGAGACTTGTTAATATCAAGCAGAAGAACTGTAGTTGTCCAGTTATCCCCATAAATCCTTGGGGCCTTGGAGAGAGAAATCATTGGGGCCTTGAGAGAAAAGAGATTTTTACACCAGCATCTTGTTACAGCATTTGAAATCCAAACTTTTAGAATCACTTCTTGGGATGGTGAGTGCCAAGGTAATGTCAAACACACCTGCCAGTTTACAATTAAATAAATGTTTCTGAACCTGCTCTGGCACATTGGTTTGACGTTATGTGCTCTGCTTATTTTCTCAGTCATGTCCGACTCTTTGCGACCCCATGGACTGTAGCCTGCCAGGCTGCTCTGTCCATGCGGATTCTCCAGGCAAGAATACTGGAGTGGGTTGCCATGTCCTCCTCCAGGGGATCTTCTCAACCCAGGGATCGAACCCAGGTCTCTCATATTGCAGGCAGATTCTTTATCACCTGAGCCACCAGGGAAGCCCAGGAATACTAGAGACGGTATCCTATCCCTTCTCCAGGGGATCTTCCCAACCCAGGAATTGAACCGGGGGTCTCCTGCATTGCAGGCGGATTCTTTACCAGCTGAGCTACCAGGGAAGCCCAGATTTGATGTTATAGGATGTCCCAAATAAGTGGGTGAAGCCATGAAAAACAAGATTTTGCATGATTGAGATAATGTTTGTGAATCATAAACAACAGTGCAGAGTCTAGTTCATTTCACAAATGTGTTTAAACACTCTAACTTCCACAGAGCATTGTAAGTAGCAGTGCATTAAACAGACATGAACACTTCTGTGGAAATAATCTGGCTGCCTAGTCACTTAATAGGATGTGGGAATGAAACCCTCGGAAGCTCCCAGAAGGAACACTGAAGACCCCAACACCCAAGGCTCCCTCTGCCTCTGCATAAAGGAGGGAGGAATGGGAATAGGAAGAAAGGATGGTTCCAAGTAACCAAGAACAGATTCCAACAAGGATCTTAGTGGGCACCCCAGCCAGATAAAGGAAAGGGAAATGAAAAGGCTTCTATTTGTGGTGGAGTGTGTGTGTGTGTGTGTGTGTGTGTGTGTGTGTGTGTGTGTGTGTGTGTGTGGAGTATATAGAGGAAAACAATAAAGCAGCAAAAGAGATATTAAGAGATATTGAGATTGAAATATGTCCTTTCAAGAGGACAATCTGGCCTTAGGAATTGAAAGCTTTTTTTTAAAGTCCACATCCTCTGAACCCAGTCCTGAGGGCTTTACTCTTGTGATTTAATAACCCCTTGCAGGCCCCACCTCCATATAACACGACACTGGGGATTAGGTTTCAATACATGAATTTCAGGGGATATAAACCATCAGTCTTTACTAGCGTGTGAGATGAGTGCAATTGTACTGTAGTTTGAGGATGCTTTGGCATTGCTTTTCTTTAGGATTGGAATGAAAACTGACCTTTTCCAGTCCCGTGGCCACTGCTGAGTTTTCCAAATATGCTGGCATATTGGGTGCAGCACTTTCACAGCATCATCTTTCAGGATTTGAAATAGCTCAACTGGAATTCCATCACCTCCACTAGCTCTGTTTGTAGTGATGCTTTCTAAGGCCCACTTGACTTCACATTCCAGGATGTCTCTCTCTCTAGGTGAGTGATCACACCATTGCGATTATCTGGGTCGTGAAGCTCTTTTTTGTACAGTTCTTCTGTGTATTTTTGCCACCTTTTCTTAATATTTTCTGCTTCTGTTAGGTCCATACCATTTCTATCCTTTATTGAGCCCATTTTTGCATGAAATGTTCTCTTGGTATCTCTAATTTTCTTGAAGAGATCTCTAGTCTTCCCCATTCTGTGGTTTTCCTTTATTTCTTTGCATTGATTGCTGAGGAAGGCTTTCTTTGGAACTCTGCATTCAGATGCTTTTATCTTTCCTTTTCTCCTTTGCATTTTGCTTCTCTTCTTTTCACAGCTATTTGTAAGGCCTCCTCTGCTGAAACTGAAACTCCAATACTTTGGCCACCTCATGCGAAGAGTTGCTGCTGCTGCTGCTGCTGCTAAGTCGCTTCAGTTGTCTCATTGGAAAAGACCCTGATGCTGGGAGGGATTGGAGGCAAGGGGAGAAGGGGACGACAGAGGATAAGATGGCTGGATGGCATCACTGACTCGATGGATGTGAGTCTGAGTGAACTCGGGGAGTTGGTGATGGACAGGGAGGCCTGGCGTGCTGCAATTCACGGGGTTGAAAGAGTCAGACATGACTGAGCGACTGAACTGATCTGAATTGAAATCATCAGTCTATTGTAGTGTATACATAAGGATGTTATCCCAGTAAATTTATAATGGCTAAAAACCAGATGCTGCCTAACTGGTAAGAAAGAAGAGATGGATAAATTTATTAGAATGGTTTGCAGTTATTGAAGATGATCCTATCAATTGGTACTCTGGCTATGGGAAAATGTCAACAATGAAAAAATCAGTTACAAAGTAGTATGTATTGGCATAATGTTATTGTATTTTTAGAAAATATAAATACATATAAAATAGACAAATTCTAGAAGAATATGCCCTCAACAATTAACAGTTTATCTCCAGGTGGTTAAATTTTAGGTGATAATCTTCATTTTAAATTTTATTTTTTTCTAGTCTTTTTTCCTTTTCTTCATTTTTTTATAATAAAAAAGTCAAACTTAAACATCTAACAGAAATACATACAGACTGACAGTGATAAGAAAAGAGGTGTAATATAGGCCAGGGATGCATAAAACACATACAAGGGCTCTACAAATTGCTGTGAAAAGAAGAGAAGTGAAAAGCAAAGGAGAAAGGAAAGATATAAGCATCTGAATGCAGAGTTCCAAAGAATAGCAAGGAGAGATAACAAAGCCTTCCTCAGCAATCAATGCAAAGAAATAGAGAAAAACAACAGAATGGAAAAAGACTAGCGATCTCTTCAAGAAAATTAGAGATACCAAGGGAACATTTCATGCAAAGATGGGCTCGATAAAGGACAGAAATGGCATGGACCTAAGAGAAGCAGAAGATATTAAGAAGAGGTGGCAAGAATACACAGAAGAACTGTACAAGAAAGAGCTTCATGACCAAGATAATCACGATGGTGTGATCAGTCACTTAGAGCCAGACATCTTGGAGTGTGAAGTCAAATGGGCCTTAGAAAACATCACTACAGACAAAGCTAGTGGAGGTGATGGAATTCCAGTTGAGCTATTTCAAATCCTGAAAGATGATGCTGTGAAAGTGCTGCACTCAACATGCCAGCAAATTTGCAAAACTCAGCAGTGGCCACAGGACTAGAAAAGGTCAGGTTTCATTCCAATCCCAAAGAAAGGCAATTCCAAAGAATGCTCAAATTACCGCACAATTGCACTCATCTCACATGCTAGTAAAGTAATGCTCAAAATTCTCCAATCCAGGCTTCAGCAGTACGTGAACTGTGAACTTCCACGTGTTCAAGCTGGTTTTAGAAAAGGCAGAGGAACCAGAGATCAAATTTCCAACATCTGCTGGATCATGGAAAAAACAAGAAAGTTCCAGAAAAACATCTATTTCTGCTTTATTGACTATGCCAAAGCCTTTGACTGTGTGGATCACAATAAACTGTGGAAAATTCTGAAAGAGATGGGAATATCGGACCACCTGACCTGCCTCTGGAGAAACCTATGTGCAGGTCAGGAAGCAACAGTTAGAACTGGAGATGGAACAACAGACTGGTTCCAAATGGGAAAAGGAGTACATCAAGGCTGTATACTGTCACTGTGCTTATTTAACTTCTATGCAGAGTACATCATGAGAAACGCTGGGCTAGAAGAAGCACAAGCTGGAATCAAGACTGCCCGGAGAAATATCAATAACCTCAGATATGCAGATGACACCACCCTTATGGCAGAAAGTGAAGAGGAACTAAAAAGCCTCTTGATGAAAGTGAAAAGGAGAGTGAAAAAGTTGGCTTAAAGCTCAACATTCAGAAAACGAAGATCATGGCATCTGGTCCCATCACTTCATGACAAATAGATGGGGAAACAGCATCTGACTTTATTTTTTTGGGCCCCAAAATCACTGCAGACGGTGACTGCAGCCATGAAATTAAAAGACGCTCATTTCTTGGAAGGAAAGTTATGACCAACCTAGATAGTATATTGAAAGGCAGAGATATAACTTTGCCAACAAAGGTCCATCTAGTCAAGGCTATGGTTTTTCCAGTGGTCATGTATGGACGTGAGAGTTGGACTGTGAAGAAAGCTGAGCGCCGAAGAATTGATGCTTTTGAACTTGGTGTTGGAGAAGACCCTTGAGAGTCCCTTGGACTGTAATGAAATCCAACCAGTCCATTCTAAAGGAAATCAGTCCTGGATGTTCATTGGAAGGACTGATGTTGAAGCTGAAACTTCAATACTCTGGCCACCTCATACGAAGAGTTGACTTATTGGCAAAGACCGTGATGCTGGGAGGGATTGAGGGAAGGAGGAGAAGGGGACAACAGAGGATGAGATGGCTGGATGGCATCACCGACTCGATGGACATGAGTTTGAGTGAACTCCCGGAGTTGGTGATGGACAGGGAGGCCTGGCATGCTGCGATTCATGGGGTCACAAAGAGTCAGACACGACTGAGCGACTGAACTTAACTGAACTGATACTTACTGCCACACGTGTGTGTGTGTGTGTGTGTGTGTGTGTGTGTGCTCAGTCTTATCTGACTCTTTGCAACCCCATGGACTATAGCCCACTAGTCTCCTCTGTCTATGGAATTTTGCAAGCAAGAAGACTAGAGTAGGTTGCCATTTCCTACTCCAAAGGATCTTCCCAACCCAGGGATCAAACCTGCATCTCTTGCATTGGCAGGCAAATTCTTTACCATGGTTCCATCTGGGAAGCAACCAACCTTTAGTAAGAGCCCTACTAAGTGCTAAGTACTGAGGTATACACAGATTTTGAATTCTGTGTTTGGAATTGAATAGAACAGAGAACAAGATTCAGAAAATGCAAGGTTTTTATCTGAATTCTACAACCAATCTTGGGCAATCGCTTAACATTTCTGACCCTTCAATTCCTCAGTTATAAAACTAGACATTAATGATATCTGGGTTACTTTTTCAGGTTAGAATGTGAATACTTCTAATAGAATGCTCTAATAGAATGCTTTTCAAAATTTAATTTTAACCTGGAGTTAATGGTAAAATGCAGATTTGATTCAATATATCTAGAAAGAAACCTAAGCTTCTGCCTTTCTAACATGCTGTAAGGCTGCTAGTTCTAGGCTTACATTTTTGAGTTGCAAAACTCTAATATACATGATCTCATTGAATTTTCCCCAAGAATCCTTTAAGATGGCCATCCTTGGTCCTATTTGACTGATAATGGAGTGACCTGTGTAGGATCATACTCAGAGAGAATGGGAAAGCAGAAGTCTTATTATTCCTAAGCTCCAAGATGTTTAATGTCGCATTCAGTTCTAAACTACTATAATTAGAAATGACTGCCACATTCACATAAAGTGAACAGCATCAGCAGCAGAATTGATAAAGGTAAGCTGTTAACAGAGTTCAGAAGAATGAGAGATCACTTTACATGGGAATCAATAAAGAAGACATAGAGGAAATTTAACATCAGCCTTGAAGGATGGCAAGGATGAAGGTAAGCAAAGATGGAGAGAGTATATACAGCAGTTAGGTGTAATATGGCACGATCAGGGGAGCTTGCAGAGTGGGGCCTGGGATAGCAGAACAGGCCTCAGGAACTAATCCACATATTTGTTACAAGAGCCAAAGATAACTCGAAGGTGTTCAGTCTTAGAGACTAGAAAGTGAAAGTGAAGTCACTCAGTCGTGTCCAACTCTTTGCAACCCTATAGACTGTAGCCTACCAGGCTCCTCCATCCATGGAATTTTCCAGGCAAGAGTACTGGAGTGGGTTGCCATTTTCTTCAAAACTAGAAGGATACAGCAAACTAAAATTTTCAGCATAGCTTTGGAAACCCTTTTTAAAAATATATAATTCATTTAATGGCAACTGGTAATCATCAAATTAGCGATGGTCACCTTCAAAAGTTATTATACAAGTTATGCTGTCATTTCTCAAGGTTGACCACATACCTGAAGTCACAGACATTTCCCACCTAAGATACGTCATTTAAATCAGACTTAATTTATCACCAGTATTTGTAAAACCACACCTAGCTAAAGAACTAGGTCTGGGGACCAATATGTGGTCTTAATACAGGGAAGGTTTGGAAGCCCTTTACCAACTTCCTTCCTCTCCCAACACTTCCTCTGTCTCTGTCCCTCTTCTTCCCTCTGAGAACTAGGGAATTAATCCACTCATCACGACGTAAGGCTTTCATTTCCCTGTCCTAGGTATGCTTTCACGATGCCGCCCCTCAGGTCCGCGAGCCTACGTCTTGAGCCTGTACTCCATAAACTTTACTTTTTCAGTGAAGCTTTTTAGCATTGGCCCCATCTTACCTGTCAGCTCTTCTCATTTATGTGTTCTAGGGACATCTGCTGTCAAGCACTGGGCAATAAATAAATATTATCAGCAAAGTCCCTCAGTGTCTGCTTCTCCCTCTTACCTAAAGTTCCAGGAGGAAAGCACTGAGTCATTGCATTTCCTTGGTTTACTCCCACGATTTAACATCTTGCATTGAGCATAGTAAGTACTGCCTTAGTGCTAGCCATATTACTACCTTGTTCTAAGAGGAGGATAAAGTTTGATAAGAAAAATGACCTTCTTTTAAAGAAAAAAAAAAAAAAGCTCCTTTAAGTAGATCTCCTGAGAGAAGCCTTAAGTCCTTACCCTTTGGCTCCAAAGCATGTTGTAAAAGGCCAGTTGTATGTGGCCTGCCTATAGGAACAAAAGAGTTAATTTTCTCCTTTTGAAATTGTGACTCCCACCCTCTTTCCCTACCTCTAAATGTTTCCTTTTAAAGAAAAGCCATGGCTCACTGCTACGGAAAATTAAAGATAATCACATAAAGATCAAGGTCCAGGCTGGTGCAAGCACTGAGAGAACATTAAAATCACGACTTGAATTTCTCTTGTCCTGAGCACTGCCAAGGACTCCTAATGGAAAGCCAGTCTTCAGAAGACATGCTTATATCAGACTTTTATTACTTGTACCTCTTGGTTCACAAATTATTTTGACTCAAAAAAATTGGAGGTGGCCTTCAGTTGAGATGAAATGGAAGAGGTACAACATATTCATAGATATAACATATTCACTCCTGAATATTCATTGGAGGGACTGATGCTGAAGCTGAAACTCCAATACTTTGGCCACCTGATGCAAACAACCGACTCACTGGAAAAGACTCTGATGCTGGAGAAGATTGAAGGCGGGAGAAGGGGGTGTTTTGAAATGGTTGGATGGCATCACTGATGTGATGGACATAAGTTTGAGTAGGCTCCAGGAGTTGGTGATAGATAGGGAAGCCCGGTGTGCTGCAGTCCATGGGGTCGCAAAGAGTCGGACACAACTGAGCGACTGAACTGAACTCATATATATACACACACACATTAAACTGTGTGTGACTACCCTCCTCCACCCCATCACAACATCAAGTACCGAGAAAAAGCAGGAGAGTTTATTATGCAAAGTTTAATGTATAAGGCTTAGGAGAAGAGGAATTAATTACATCTCCTTCCTCCAAGCTATACTTCTGGCCTCCCCAGCTGCATCAAACTTGCTCTTCCACCTCCTCTTAGTTCCAGATTGTGTTTTGGCAATCAGACTCACACTTCACCTACCTCAGAGTTTCTTCCCATTTTCAGAAGCCTCAATTTCAAGATTCTTGTCCTTTCTTACCCCACTCCCCAATCACACGTTGGCCTGATGGCTTGAGGTGGTTTTCTTGATGATCAACTACTACGGCCATTCAGGAAGGATGCTTAATCTTTGTCCCCGTACAAACATGGAAGTTATCAAGGGTGTTTTAAAGGGTGAAAAGTATCTCTCATCAACATCCAAGGCTCAAGAAGACATCTACCAACAGAAAGCTGTGCTTAGCTCAGAAAAAGAGATTGATCATGTATACACACAACTGTCACATTATAACCTAGCATGTTAGATGTTCTCACAAGAGAGGTACAGAGATATGAGAGCTCAAACAAGAGGAACAAGAGAATTTAGGTGAACTCTTTCATTTTCTTACTTTTTAATTGTGTTGGGCCCTAAGATGCATGAAATTAAAACTGGTGAAAACCAGCCACATCAACTTGCTGTGGTGACTCAAAAGTTGTCGTTTCTCAACTCAACTTTGCTGAAACACTTGATTCATGTTGTTCTTATTTAACCTAATTTGCATTGATTTAATCAGGGCTGGTATGCTTTAAATACATAATAAATTGGGATTCTGCAACTCAGATGACTTAGAATAGCTAAATTTCAATAAAGCTCATTTCAATCTGTTAATGTATACGGTTCTGCCAAGGGGTTTAAAACCGTAGAAAAGATGCAAACTTGCCACATTAGAAGTGGGAAAGGTTTAAAGATACCATCCAGATGAAATGATTTGGGGGATAATAATGTGAAAAGCAATATATATGTACATACATATATTTTAATTACAGCCGAGACACATCTTCTACGTTTTAAGTAGCGTACTTAAAAGAAAACTCACATATAAATGCAGTGAATTTAATTTTATTCTCCTTCCTTCTTGCCAACACTCAACTCTTTTCTGCCTCTCTGTACCAGCTCTACAAATCAAGTGACATCCAAAGTGGGACCTCTTCTTGCCCATTTGGCAGGCTCTATCATCACTTTGCCAAGCTGCCTACATTAGGAGAATTTTCTTCCTAGCAGCCATGGGGATTGGGTGGCTTGTACTCAACAATACTTGCTGAATGGTTGGCCAATGTTTACCCCTGCCCGCCCCAGCCTCCCAACCCTTTATAGTTTATGGCTCAATCAGCCGGCTTGCTGTCAGGAATAATTGTTTTGGCAAGAGGTGAAAACACTTGATGGTGAAATTGTTTGTCTGTTAAAGTGTTCTGCAGCACCTTGAAGGTGCCAGGACAAAACCCGCAGGTGCTCAGCAGAGTTGAGAAAGAGGCAAGAGTGACAGAGAGGCAACCATCAAGAATGGGATGGGAAGACCACCACTTTGATGTGGGAGAGGAGAAAAGAAAAACTACCTGTGCCAGTAAGAAGCTGTGAGACCTTGAATAATCACCCAGTGAATCTTTGCTTGGGTTTTGTTATGTACAAAATTAAGGGGGTTGATTTCCAAATGTCTCTTTTAGCTCCTAAGACAGCATGTGATGTCTAGGACATTCAGATTTGTTTTCCTTCCAATTAAATGATGCATCTCAGAGATGAATGACCAGGGCAGAGCTCAGAGGAATAAAAAAATGGAATGATTCATGCCCTTGTTCGTATGACTTTTCCTGAAAAGTATCACCAGTCTTTGGTGACTTTGATTCCACTGGTTGGTGTCTTCAGCTTGGGTGTTAAGGCCCAGCCAAGTTACTTGTCCAAAGCAAGTCCAGTTCATTCTTATCAAATGTGAGTACAACTACAGATGATGCCCACTTATTTTCAGTACCTAACAGTCAGACATGATAGAAATGCAAAGTGAGGCGATGGGAGTTCACATTTGATTCTCCCTATCACCATTCTGGGCATCTTAAGTCAAGACGGTAAGCTTATCCACTCACTTCTGGCAGGGCTTCTCTGTCATTCTTTAAAAAAAAAAAAAAAAAGATCACCAACAGGTTCCTGACCATAGCAATGCAGACCCTCTCCAAACAAGCTGAGATAAGACAGAGCTCATTACAAGCTGAAGGAGCCCATCCATAAATGATTGTTAATGGAAATAATCAGGCAAGGACATCTCTTCACACTCAGAAGGCACAATTTAGTAACAGTGTCAAAGCTTAAGTAGAGGTGTGTATGGAAGTGGGTTTAAACGACCCCTTCTCCGCTCATTCTCTGGCATATTCCCCTGGAGTGGAGTGTACTGCAGGGTTCTGTAATCACCGTGAGCAGCACGTCAGGGTCAGCCCTCCCGTGTCAAGCAGTAAAATCTTTCTTTAATCCACCCGGGACCTCACTGACATCTATGGAGACTAGTGAAGCCCCGGGGGGATCTTGGGCAAGAAAGACTCTCTGTACACAGATATACATACGTTTCAGCCACTCTGGGTCTCCTACCTTTGTATTGGGATGGCTTCCCAAATCGGCCGAGTTTGAAAAGCATTCCCCTCACCCCCCCACCCCATCCACAACCCAAAAGGGCTGGCTGACTGCAGAACTCCAGTCCTCGCAAGGAAAAAAAAAAAAAAAAATCTCAGCCAAGTCCCCACAATCATTGCCTTCCTCTAGCTTCTCTCAAGTTGCTTTTCTAAAGCAAGGGACCAAATGTTGATTTCTCTACGAATTCCTACGTACCTCTTACACGTAGACAGCTTTAAAGCGGGAGGGGGGGAACATTCCTCAAAGGGAAAGGAGAGGGGGAGCAGAACAGAGTATTTCAGTCTCCCACTTGGAAATATCTCAGTGGTTGATGATGCTTTCCCATACCTTCATCCGCCTTCTTTTTTTTTTTTTTTTGAAATATGGACTAAAAAGCTGAAAGTGTTTTCCTTTTCATCAAAGAACATATATTACTTTAGTGGTTCGGTAAAATGTTGGTTTTCTGCCCACCCCTTTTCAATCTGCCCATGTCTGAGGTGCTCCGGGAAGACGCACAATCGTGAGCAGCTTACGACACTCAGTGAGCAGTAGGTGCCGGTGCAATCTCGCGCCGCACATTGCCTGGCGGAGGGAAGGAGCCGGGGCGCCGCTCCCTGCTCCCCGCGCCGCCGCCCGCACCTCCCCGCCGCCCGCAAAGGATGAGCGAGCCCGCTCTCCGCAGCCGCCCCGGGCTCGAATGGCAGGCGGTCTCCGCGGAAGAAAAGGTGGCGCCGGTCAGGGGTCCTTTCCAATGACGGACATTAACCAGACTGTCAAATCCTGGGGAGTCGCGAGCCCCGAGTTTGGAGTTTTTTTGTTTTTTTTTTTTTTTTTTCCCCACAACGTCACAGTCCGAACTGCAGAGGGAAAGGACAGCGGCAGGAAGGCGAAACCCCGGCTCCCCGCACGTAGTTGGGAAACTTGCAGGTCCTAGAAGTCGCCTCCCCGCCTCGCCGGCCGCCCTTGCAGCCCGGAGCCGAGCAGCAAAGTGAGACATTGTGCGCCTGCCAGATCCGCCGGCCGCGGACCGGGGCTGCCTCGGAAACACAGAGGGGTCTTCTCTCGCCCTGCATATAATTAGCCTGCACACAAAGGGAGCAGCTGAATGGAGGTTGTCACTCTCTGGAAAAGGGTGGGTAAGACACTTTTTAATTAAATTCTTTCCCGAAGATTTTTTTTTTTTTCCTCCCTTTTCTTTGCTGCAGCATCTAACATGGACCAAATCACCATCTCTTTGATCTTTTTCCGTGGCTGTGAACTTTCTATGCTGCCCAGCTTTCTGCATGCTTAGAGGTGAACGTGTGGCTTTGGGGAGTGGGGGGGGGGAGTCCTGCTTTATTTCAATATATTTATTTGATTGTTGCCCTTTTCTCCCCCCTCCCCCGCTCCCCTCCCTCGGAATAAAATATGATGTAGATTTCTGACCGAGCGCTTCCAATGGACATTCTCCAGCCTCTCTGGAAAGATTCTCGCTAATGGATTTCCTGCTGCTAGGTCTCTGTCTACACTGGCTGCTGAGGAGGCCCTCGGGGGTGGTCTTGTGTTTGCTGGGGGCCTGCTTTCAGATGCTGCCCGCCGCCCCCAGCGGGTGCCCGCAGCTGTGCCGGTGCGAGGGGCGGCTGCTGTACTGCGAGGCGCTCAACCTCACCGAGGCGCCCCACAACCTGTCCGGCCTGCTGGGCTTGTCCCTGCGCTACAACAGCCTCTCGGAGCTGCGCGCCGGCCAGTTCACGGGGTTAATGCAGCTCACGTGGCTCTATCTGGATCACAATCACATCTGCTCGGTGCAGGGGGACGCCTTTCAGAAACTGCGCCGAGTTAAGGAACTCACCCTGAGTTCCAACCAGATCACCCAGCTGGCCAACACCACCTTCCGGCCCATGCCCAACCTGCGCAGCGTGGACCTCTCGTACAACAAGCTGCAGGCGCTGGCGCCCGACCTCTTCCACGGGCTGCGGAAGCTCACCACGCTGCACATGCGGGCCAACGCCATCCAGTTCGTGCCCGTGCGCATCTTCCAGGACTGCCGCAGCCTCAAGTTTCTCGACATCGGATACAATCAGCTCAAGAGTCTGGCGCGCAACTCTTTCGCCGGCTTGTTCAAGCTCACCGAGCTGCACCTGGAGCACAACGATTTGGTCAAGGTGAATTTCGCCCACTTCCCGCGCCTCATCTCCCTGCACTCTCTCTGCCTGAGGAGGAACAAGGTGGCCATTGTGGTCAGCTCTCTGGACTGGGTGTGGAACCTGGAGAAAATGGACCTGTCGGGCAACGAGATCGAGTACATGGAGCCCCACGTGTTCGAGACCGTGCCGCACCTCCAGTCCCTGCAGCTGGACTCCAACCGCCTCACCTACGTCGAGCCCCGGATCCTCAACTCCTGGAAGTCACTGACCAGCATCACCCTGGCCGGGAACCTCTGGGACTGTGGGCGCAACGTGTGCGCCCTGGCCTCCTGGCTCAGCAACTTCCAGGGGCGCTACGATGGCAACTTGCAGTGCGCCAGCCCCGAGTACGCGCAGGGCGAGGACGTCCTGGACGCCGTGTACGCGTTCCACCTGTGCGAGGAGGGAGCTGAGCCCACCAGCGGCCACCTGCTCTCGGCCGTCACCAACCGCAGCGACCTGGGGTCCCCCGCCGGCCCGGCCACCACACTCGCTGACGACAGGGAGGGGCAGCCCGACAGCACGCCCGAGCCTGTTACCGTGGCTCTCCCCGGCGAACACGCAGAGAATGCCGTGCAGATCCACAAGGTGGTCACCGGCACCATGGCCCTCATTTTCTCCTTCCTTATTGTGGTCTTGGTGCTCTATGTCTCCTGGAAGTGTTTCCCAGCCAGCCTCAGGCAGCTCAGACAGTGCTTTGTCACGCAGCGCAGGAAGCAAAAGCAGAAACAGACCATGCATCAGATGGCTGCCATGTCTGCCCAGGAATACTACGTTGATTACAAACCGAACCACATTGAGGGAGCCCTGGTCATCATCAACGAGTATGGCTCGTGTACCTGCCACCAGCAGCCCGCGAGAGAATGCGAGGTGTGATTGCCCTAGAGACTCTCAACCCGTGCGCTACCAAATACGCCTGGACAACCGGGGCGGGCCGGCGAGTGCCAGGCTGGGGTCTGTGCTCTGATACGCTCCTTGACTGAAACTGTAAGGGGATCACTCCCAGAGACTTGACATTTTAGCTTTATTGTGTCTTTAAAAAAAAAAGAGAGAGATCAAACACAACAAAACCCCACCCCACAACCTTCAGGACAGTCTATCTTAAATTTCATATGAAAACTCCTTCCTCCCTTTGAAGATCTGTCCATATTCAGGAATCTGAGAGTGTAAAAAGGTACCAATCATTGATTTTTTTTTTTGTAAACTTAAAATGTTTAAAATAAAATAGCATTTACAGTTTTTACAGACTGGTGTAACCTAAATGAATTGTTACCTGTGTTAAAAGAGAAGTAACAGTTACAATTTCCTACCTCTGTATGTGTGTGTGGGTGGGTGTGTGCATGGGTGTGTTTGTAGGGGTGATCTAGTGGCCAGAGGGAAAATCCAGAAATTCAAGAGCAAAGTAGCCAGGCTCATATTGAGACATTAAGAAGGACAAACAGCTTATCAGGTGGTTGTACCCCACATGATTAAGGACTGAAAAAGTCAGACCCTCTATATTATGTTTGGGGGAGCAAAGTATAATTTAGCCACTTTGAAGCAAGTGAAAGGCGAACTGAGGACTGAGCATCCTTGATCAGCCTTGAAGGCAGGGATCATGGCAAATGCTTTTTAAAAGGCAGTGCCAGACAGTTTTTCCTATGAACAAGAAACGTTTTCGCACTTAATACAAAGCATCTTTCAAATCAATTCAAAACCTCACCCCCAAATGCCTCTGTTCTTCTATGCCTTTGATTCACCAGACTTAGTAGCATTTGTGCCCCTTTTCCATACTTTTCCGAGTGAAAGACCCTCAGCTCCTGCTCTCTTGTGGTTTGACTCAGGGAAATAAAGCAAAATCCAAACGCTTGGTGATGAAGGCTGTGCTTCCTGGAGCATATTGCTAAGACTGCAGCAGGCTGAGGCTCTCATGGGGAAAACACACTTCTAGCTGCTGAGGGGAACAGTGGGAAGAGCCTACCTCAGGCTGAATGCCTACCTGGGTGCTGCCTGAAGCAGGAGACTTTACAGGCAGGCTCATGTAGAAGTGATGGGGGTAGGGTAGAATGGGAAAGATGAGCTTTTGAGCCTATCTTCCAATATTACTGAGATGGGAATAATTTGTTAACCCAGTATAGAAAAGCTGCCTCTGTTCAGATAACCCTGTTGTGAAATGGTTGCTTTCACTGTGAGGTTTCAGTTCTTTTTCTGTGTTGGGGTCAATGACTGCCCCTTGCCAACCTTCATAGGTTTCTAGGTCCATAGAGATGTAGGTTGTTTATTGAACTAAACTTAAGAGTGGTACCAGGTGGTGGGTGCAGGGCAGGAAAAGGGGAGGAGGTGTGGTGGATGGGAGGGGTCTTTCACTAGCTAACAATTTAAGTAAATGTATGATTGAAATAAACTGTCATGAGTGAAAGCTGGTGAACTAATATTGTCTGGAGTCTAAAAGTCTTCCTCAAACTCAGGTGTTTAACCTCTCTGAATGATCCAGCAGACAGGCATCTTTGTATTTTCGCTTTTCTTTTGAGAGAGAGAGAAGTCGGAATAGCAGGAAGAGGGATGGGGGAGAGAAAATATACACCACCACCTTCTCCAAAAATGCAAATGCCTCCAGTCACCCATCTAAAGAGGCAAAGTCAGCTGTTTGAAATGCAGAATGGCATCACCAGGAGGTTTACTTAAGCTGAGGATTGAAGGTAGATTTCTCTTCTACCTATGGAGAAATTACTGTGCCTAAGAATACTGCTTCTAAGAGACTAAGAAGCTCTTTCAAGAGAAATATTTTGGAAATGTCTCTAAGATGTTAAGCTTTGTTAGATAGCTCCTTACATATATATACATACACACACACATGCAACGTATACCATAAGCTCATTCTTTCTGATCACGAGACCTCATCTTATTTTGTTTGTAATTAAAACATGACTTTATGATATATACCATGCATACAGTACCCATTTAGACTACTAATGTTCTAGAAGAGAGGTGCCTTGATAACTTCAAGGAGGGGGTTTTGGATTCAGTCTTTATGATCATTTGGAGATGCCATTGTAAATACCATCTTGGGGGGCAGGGGTTGCAGGGACATCTATAATGAAATTCCACTGAAGAGACCTCTAGAAGACAACTGATTTTTCTGGGAACAACAACAACAAAAAATCCCCCAATTGTGCAACTGTAGGATTCAATCCTTAGATTCCATTGATTTAATCTCCTCTTAAGAAGCCTACTGGGATCCAGTGCCAAAAGCTGCTCTGGCTTGGTGCATTAAGGGCCCTGTTGGTGTGCTTGTAGGGAAAGCTTCCAGAAGCAGAGCCTTTCTGGAAAACAGCAGAGGCAGAGATCCACCCTAACCCCTAGAAATGTGTAGACTGGAGACTGGAGAATCTCCTATCCCGAAGACTTTTTTGTCTCCTTCATTCTTCTTTTTAAAATGTGGCCATGAGAAAAAATTAGAGAATAATCATGCTTTGTTATATGCTGCTGACACCCCCACTCCTCCCCATATGACTAAACACCACGTGTACAGAAGACCTGAAGTCCATGTAAATCTAATGAAATACTATTGTAGAGAGGACTCTGTACTCTGAGACCTGCAAAACTGACGATGGTCATGCAAAGCTATGTTCTTACTTTGTGTGTGTGCGCGCGTGTGTGCCTGTGTGTCTGCACTGTGTCTTTGTAGGCAAGCAAATGTGTTTTCTACACAAACAGAGGAATTCAGCTCATTCCGTTTCGTGCTCCTGCACTTCTTGCTTTGGAAGTGGGAGGGGGGAGGCAAGAATGTGGGAAATCCGATAGTTTTAACTAAGGTTTTATGACACTTGAAATCTTTTCTTTCTTAAATTAATTGATCTTTAAGCTTCAACAAACTTCCTGTGACCCCCTCTAAGGAAACTACTGAGTATTTAAAAGAGAATCTCATTTTTAAAGGTGTAGCACCTTGTTTTTGGTGGTTGTTCTTCCCATGGAGGGTGCTAATCTCATTGTCCTGTGTTGTCTGGAAAGAATTTAAAGCTACGATTCATGTCTCTTCCTGGGCATTGTGATGGATTAACCCTCCATTTGCACTACCTCCCCAGCTGATTAAAGTTCAGCCCTGCCTGGTATACAGGTTTCTTGAATATTTATAAATGGAAAAGAAAAAGTCTTTTGAAATGACAAATAACACTCTCAGACCAGACTTAGCCCTGGTAGGTTTCTTTTTAGGTGCTACCAGAGGGAGTAGGTTAAATGAAACCCTTTCTCTGGCCTTCACTCCCAAGAAAGACAGCCCTTGGGACTCAGACTCCAGCTCTGAGAGTTGAAACCACCAGGTAGCTCAGGTTCTCAAGACTGCAAGGTTTCCATCACAGAGAAAAGTTATTCTGGTGAAAGGAAACCTTTAAAATCTTTTTTTCAATATTCTCTGAAGCTCTTCAAAGTCTAAGCGTGCCTCACCTTCCTCTCTGCCTTCAGGAAGGAGACTTAGTATTAAACAACACACTCATGAGTACGTGTAGGTCATTAGAGGGGCAGACAGCACTTGTTACTTCTCCCAGATTTCCAGAGCAACTCCACACAGATCGCTGGAAGGTTTAGGGGCTTCTTGTGTTCCTGGGCTGTAGTCACCAACCTGTCAGCAGGTTCAGCCTATGTCCTGTCTGGCGTAGCCATGCATTAGAGAAGAGGGCACTGGTGGATCACACACCCTGGGAAAATGAAAGGCATCAGATATCCTTCTCACACACAGCATTACCAAGAGACCAGAATTTACATCTGTTTTGGAAAATGGGTATTAAACTGTTTCAGGGGGAGTCAAAATAAGCATCAATTATTTCCTCTAGGTAGATGGTGGTTGTTGGTTGATTTGGGCTTGCTGTGGATGGAATGCTAAATAGCAAGGAATTAACTGGAATATGAGTATTACACAGGTGCCTGAAGTATATTCTGGGAAAAGTTTAGGGATACACATATACATGTGCATGCTAAGTTGCTTCAGTTGTGTCTGACTCTTTGCAAACCTATGGACTATAGCCCGCCAGGCTCCTCTGTCCATGGGATTCTCCAGGCAAAAATAAAAAATATTGGAGTGGGTTGCCATGCCCTCCTCCAGGGGATCTTCTCCACCCAGGGATGGAACTGGTGTCTCTTTTGTCTCCTACATTGGCAGGTGGGTGGGTTTTTTTTTTTTTTTTTTTTTTACCACTAGTGCTACCTGGGAAGCCCACACACATGCATACTAATATGTAAATGACATAACATGACACAAAATAGCCATATATACATACTACATTGTCATATTTATATATATATATATATCCACCTGTATGATCACATACACATAATCACATTATATAACTATATCCCCCAGCATAATTATACTCCTCCTTTCTTCTTCCATGATCAAACTTTAACTCAGGAAAGGATCTGATAAAATCAATCACAACGTGTAAAGGGCTGAGGTGGCTGATGGTATTTTCAGGCATTAGTTAATGAGCTGATAGAGGCTTTGCAGACTGGGGAATCTTCTGGGCTTCTCAGGCCAGTGCCATAGGAGGGTGTACGCCTGCTACCTAGTGGTAAAAGCCAGCAAAGCATTCTTCTGAGAATATGCACCTAACTAAAAAGTTCCACCTCAGGGTTGCAAAACATTTATACATTAATAAATGCACTACTCTGACTTTTTTCCAGGGATTCTAGGAGGCAAAATTCTTTCTCCTCTAACTGGGCCTCATTTCCTGGCCTTCCTCAATTGAATGCTGTTTCTGGAATTATACTAAAAAGCCTGACTATAACTATTACTATTGCTATTATCCTTAATGCTGAGTTGGAGTTGTAAATAAGATGGAGGAAACACATTGAGTGGTTACTTGGTATAAGACTCTTTATCAGGACCTTATTTTTACATGAGGAACCTAAGGCTTAGAGAGGTGGAGGGCTTTTGTGGAAAGTCACCCAGCCAGTAATTGGAAGCACAGGGCATTCACTCTGGTGGCCTTTCAACTATATGTTGTGATTTTTGTTGTTTAAGTCACTAAGTTGTGTCTGACTCTTTTGCAACCTTAAGGACTATAGCCTGCCAGGCTCCTCTGTCCATGGGATTTCCTGGGTAAGAATACTAGAGTGGGTTGCCATTTCCTTCTCCAAGGAATCTTCTCAACCCGGGGACTGAACCTGCGTTCCCTGCATTGGCAGGCAGATTCTTTACCACTGAGCCACCAGATAATCTCATTATAAAAGCTCAGACTTTCAACGATAGCCTCTTTCTAATTTCCTTGAATGGGTGCCTTCTCCACTCCTCTAGCCAGCAAAGACCCTAGGACTGGCCTGGGCTAGGGTACATGCTCACCATATTCTTGGTGGATGACATGGGTGCAATGCTCACCTCCAGGAATTATCGCCCTGACTTTGATTGCTCTGGCCTCTGGTTATCAGGTCATGCAGGACTCTGTCAACAGAGGAAAGCTCTCACAGGCTTCCAGGCGCAGAAAGTTCAGTTAATCATCCCGTCTAGCCACTAAACAGATGACTTTGGACTCAGAGTCACTAAGGGGTAGCACGTATCTAGTATCTATATATTATTATCGGGGGTTTATTCACCTTCTCTTCTTGGTCACTACATGGACCATGTCTCGAAGGTGGTGGTTCTCAATCAGGAGCAA
This sequence comes from Capra hircus, assembly GCF_001704415.2. NCBI lineage: Eukaryota > Metazoa > Chordata > Mammalia > Artiodactyla > Bovidae > Capra > Capra hircus. Next base: position 54,829,737 of record NC_030818.1, read on the forward strand.
ATCTGCCACCCAATTAATATAATGTCTGGAAACATTTGTGATTTTCATGCAGGGGGTTTGGATGCTACCAGCCTTTAATGAGTACAGGTCATGGATCCTGCTGAACACTCTCCAGTGTAGAGGAAGTTCCTTTTAACAAAGAACCATTTACCCTAAAATGTCAAGGGTGCCGGAAGTTGAGAAACTCTGCTCCCTGGTATAGAGTAACAACGCCATCAACACCATCATGTTGCATTCCAGCTTTGCTTGGAGTGGTTCACCTAGATCTATTGCCTTCTCATCTTGCTCTCTCTTGAGAAAGAACTGGAAATCTAAATGAAAACCCCTCAGGTTGGTTGCTAATCAGCACAAGGACCTGTAGTTAGCTCATGCTTCTCAGAGAACATATGGCAAAACTTAAATTAACTGGGACAAACTTGTCAGAGCCCTCCACTGACCCACTTTTTCTCTGGTAAGACTTCATTTAGGAAACAGGAAAAAAAAATGTCAAGTTAACAGTGGATATTTAATTAACAAGAGGGAAAATGAGACACTTGATATTCCTTCCAGGAGGAGTTCTGATGTCTGAATAAATTCAGCCCCTCTGCCTGGGCTTTTTCCCTGCTCCAACCAAACCTGGAATGTCTCCGAGGTATAAGTAGGCTTTCACTTTAAAATTCAAGGGGCTTACATGGAACGCTGCTCAATGTTATATAGTAGCCTGGATGGGAGGGGAGTTTGGGGGAGAATGGATACATGTATATGTATGGCCAAGTCCCTTTGCTCTTCACCTGAAACTATCACAACATTGTTAATTGGTTATACTCCAATACAAAATAAAAAGTTTATGAAAAAAAAAAAAAGCTTAGTCTAGTGAGTGGTGGACCTATTAATCAGAGACCTGGTCTCAGAACCTAGAAGCATGAGGATCTAGAGATTCAGGTATCACAGACTGAAAGGCATTTGGGGCCAGGCAGGCCACACTGATGAGTGAAGTTCATAGGCCTATGGCATTAGGAAAACTGGGAAGTTCACTTAAAAGTGTACTTATTTATTTATTGGCTGTGCCATGTGGCATGTGGGACCTTAGTTCTCTGACTAGGGATGAACTCACATCCCCCTGCTTTGGAAGCATGTAATCTTAACCACTGGACCACTAGGAAAGTACCCCCAAATGTAATTTACTTTTGATGGGTCCTGGTTAATCAAAAGTTCTGCAGGCCAAGTCAAGAGAGTGTTCTGGGAGAAACCTGGTCTTGAAGTCAGGAGAGATGTTTGCTGGTACTCATAGGCCTTGAGTCCACCTTGTTCTCATCTTAACTACAGTGAGCCTCTCTCCCTCTTTGCCTTCAGGTATTCCCTTAGGACCCTTCTGGTTCTGGGTTTCTATTTTATCATTTTCCCCAAATAATAAAACCTAAAACAAAAGTAGTTTTCAAGATAGTACCACTTAACCAGAAAATTAAAATTCCCCTGAACTCCCATTCCCCAGATATTCTGATTCATCAGGCTTGCCTGCATCTGAATGAGAAAAGGTAGATAAAAAATCACAAAGGCACGGGGCTTCAGAGGGGGAGGTGGGAATACCGGAAAACAGATGAGAAAATGCAGGCATGTGTGGGTGGAAAATAGGGCTTTTAGAATGTGCGGGAAGATGAAACCCTAGAGAGGATGCAGGCACTCACACTCACCCACGCATGAGAAGGGGAGACACAGGGGTCTGCACTGAAGCAGGACCAGCAAAAAGGCTGAAGAACACTGCTGTGGTGGAGGTGGGCTAGGGTGGGGGCAGGGAAGAAGTACAGGACTCTGGGAATAACTTACTAGATTTGAGTAAGCGGCTACAGTTAATACTAGGAATTCAGAGTCATTTAATAAAATGAGCAGAAGGAGAAGGGATGGAGAAAGGAAGAGATCAGGGAAAAATAAAAGTCAAGGTTGTGGCAGGTGGAGAGGGGAAGAGAGAGGAAAAAAAGAGAGCAAGAAGGGAGTTTCAAGATTTGTGCTTTATGTTGATCAAATAATCATTGTATGTAGTTGTGATACACCAACTCTACTCCAAAACTTCTTTTAATTTCTTTCCTTATTCTGATCTACTGGGTTGGCTAGTTGCCTCTTCTCAATGTCTTGTTGGGAAGCCATTTTTCTCTTTGCTTTATGAGAAAAAAAATTTTTTTAGCTGCATCTTTTCTTTCATTTGCTCAGCTAGGAAAATGCTTCTCAACCCTGGCGGCACACTGAAACCACTTGAGGGCTTTAATAAATAGTAATGGCTAGGTCCCTCCCCAAGAGATGCAGGTTTAATTGATCTGGAGTGTGGTCTTGATGAGGAAATATTTCAAAACCTCCCAGGGGATTGTGAAGTTCAGCTAAGGCTGAGAAACACCGAGCTAGAGGGTCACAAGAATTGCCACATTTGTAGCTCACCAGTGAGTGAGATTCACAGGTCTGACTAGAGCTCTGTAAGAAACCATGGTGGGCTGGTGGCAGCAGGGCCAGATGGGGGTCACTGTTAAGTGAGGAGGCCCTGGCCTCACTGACTCCCCCTGGTGGAGCTGATTGTGAGAAAGATGGTCTCACTTCGATGGGATTGTCATTTGTTTCTGAGTACTCCATAGTTCACTGCTGCTGCTAAGTCGCTTCAGCCGTGTCCGACTCTGTGCAACCCCATAGACGGCAGCCCACCAGGCTCCCCCGTCCCTGGGATTCTCCAGGCAAGAACACTGGAGTGGGCTGCCACTGCCTTCTTCACATAGTTTACTAACTACTCTTTCTTTTATTTAATTCTCCCAACAAGCACAAAAGGCAGACACAACCTTGTCCCATCATTTAGACAAGAAGACTCAGATCAGGAGAGGTTAAGAAGCTTGCCAAAAGTCAAAGCCTAGCACCTGGAATTGCATCTTCTAAATTCTGTGCCCTCCTACCTCTATCATTTCCCTTTCCTTCCCTGCTTGGTTGCGATGAGGCAGGGCTGACCTTGCTCAAAATACTAAAGTCAGTAAGTCTTCTAGCAGGAGTCCTGGAGAACACACTGCACTCATACTCCTATATGAGTATGAGGGTATAGAAGTATGAACACACTCATACTCCTATACCCTCTCATTCTCTAGCCGGAGTCTAACAATGACAAAGTTTGGTATCACAAGCTTGCTACTGCCCTTTGGTTCTTCCCTTCCCCTCACCCCCTAGCCTGACACTCTTTTCATTTTCATAGAAGCTTCCATGACCTCAGAGAATTCCAAATAGATGCCAACTTTTCCCAAATATCTCCAAATATCAAAATGTTCCCTTTCCACTCAGCCCACTGCCATTAATTCTTTTATCAGCAACTCTTTAGAGAATGTGAAAACTAAATGCCAGTAGAAAATGGATAGATGGATGGTGATACCAGTTTTGCCTAGAAATTCTTGCAGCTTAAAAAAGATCTTTCAGGGCAATAAGAGACATTGTTCTAATGCTGAAACACCTTGGTGATGTATATTTGGACAGGAGATCGTTTCTTGTTCCTCTCAAATGAAACAATGCAGGCAGTTGCTCATATGTAAGACCAGATTTGCCAACAATTTATAGGACTTAAAATAAAGCCAGTATAAAGATCGAATCTTTCAGCATATTTATCTCCTTAAACCAATGCCCTCTTTTTTTTTTTTTAATTACTAGATGTCCACCATCAGTGTGTGTTTATCTTCAATTAAGAGTTCTCAGTATTGCAAACTCTGTGTGGCAGGGACCTCTCAGAGATATTCTAGGCAGCCTTGGATAAAAGTGAGACAGCTCAGTCAGTGGCAAGTGAGAGCTGGATTAGTCTGCCACAGAAAGGTCTGGAAAAGCCAGGCTCTACACAATTAATGGAACAATGTGGCAATCTGTCTTCAGCTGGCCAAGGCAATCCTGTCATTTGTCCCTCAGCTGCAGGACAACCACGCACTCTGTGATTCTGTCTCACTGTCTGCTCCATGGTGATTGCATTTGCCGTGAAATCTATATTTCTCTGCAGCGGAGTCTGTGTGTGCATGCATGTGCTTTATTCTAAAAATAATGGTCCTTCTTGGAATTCAGCCTCACTCTTGCTTTCTGTCCAGGTCATTTTTATCTGAGTTTCTCATATTGATTCTTTTTTGCACACTATTTCAAAAATTGTAAAAGGTACAAGCGAAAAGAACAAACATGCTGTAAGGAAGAAGGGGAGAAATCGTGTAATAATGGAAATGAAACTCAAGGTAACACATCACTCAGTTTTTTTAGTTCTAACTGAATTGGTTAGCTCATTCAAAGTGACACAGCATTTCTTGTTCAGGGATTAAGTAAATTTTTATTGAGTGAACAAGAGACCAATTTAACCTGAAGATGAGGCAGTAGGAAGAAAACAGTGCTGAGCCTAGGTCCACCAGACACATGATGAGTGTGTGAAAGAGAAGCTTCCACTTCAACCTGATCCTTCTGTGAAAGGCAACAACCATCCTCCTGCCCCGCCCCCCAAGACGAGTGTTCATTACATATTGCATTTACTGGATGCCTGGCAACCTGCTAAATCTTTAACATTTTCTCATTTAAAGTGAAAGTGTTAGTCCCTCAGTCATATCCGATTCTTTGTGACCCCAAGGACTATAGCCCACCAGGCTCATTTGTTCATGCAAGAATCCTGGAGTAGGTTGCCATTCCCTTCTCCAGGTGATCTTCCTGACCCAGTAATTGAACCCAGGTTTCCTACATTGCAGGCAGATTCTTTACCATTGAGCCACCAGGGAAGCCTTTGTTCAGAGAAGCATTTAATTTTGCAGATAGGTAAACTGACATTTAGAGACGTTCAATGACTTGCCCAAGGTCGCTTACCTTAATGGGGACAGGGGAGGGGACAAGCACTGACTCCGGAGACTCAGGGCTTGGCTTCAATTCTGGCTGAGTGACTTTGGCAACTGATAAATAGTTAACCTTTCTGATACTCAATCCCTTCATCTATAAAATGAAAATAGGGATGTTAGGAGAATTAAATAGGTTATTATTGAAAATTAAATGAGATATTCTTTATAAAGTGCCCAGAACAGTGCCTGGTATATGGTAGGTGCTAGATAAGTGGGTTCTGGGTTTGCTTGTTTTAACAACAAATAAATATCATATTGGCCAAAAAGTTTGTTTGGGTTTTTCTGTAAGATGGTGTAGAAAAACCTGAACCCAATAAAACAAGGTCACACAGCCAGGAGCAGGGGTCAGTCCAACAGGGTTCAAAGCCACACTGCCCCCATTTCCTTCTGTGATAGGGTATTATCCAAAAATCTGAGTTCCAGAAAGCTCTGGGTCTGGACAGAGAAGTAAAGGAGGCAGAGAGAGAAGTCTAGGGGCAGAAACACATGCTTCTTCCTTTACAGCTCTGACATTTTCTCAGGCCTTAGCGTTGATACCAACATTTGACTTTTTCTGGTTCTTCATTGTCTTGACTTTGCCACTGATATCAGGTACCCTCGTGAATGTAGCCCACCACTAGAACATGAGAGTGTGTGTGTGCCTGACATCCATATACCCATGCAGGTGTGGTCCCATCTTCTCCTTCCACACAAACCAAAGCCTGGTGGCCAGTTCAAGGAAACATCATTCATGTGGGTCTTTGGCATTACAGCAAAACTTATTCCCACATCTGAGCTATTTGCTCTCTGTACTCAATTCCTGAAGGTGGAAAGCGATCCCACAGCCTGTGATTGTGATCTGGCTCCCAGACTCTTATTTAACATCGGCAATATTAAATCATGGGCTTCCCTGGTGGCTCAGACAGTAAAGAATCTGCCTGCAATGAGGGAGAGCTGGGTTCTGTCCCTGGGTTGGGAAGATCCCCTGGAGGAGGGCATAGCTGCCCACTCCAGTTTACTTGCCTGGAGAATCCCCACAGATAGAGGAGGCTGGCAGGCTACAGTCCATGGGGTCACAAAGAGTCGGACACGACTGAGTGACTAAGCACAGCACAATATTAAATCATACCGGCCTCTGAGACACTAAGCATACATCTTTGGCCGTAACAGATGTGCTGGTGTTTATTTAAAGATGTTTTTCCTCTGTGTACTAACAGCCACAGAGTGATGCTGCTCAAGTAAGTGTAACAAAAGAAGGACGTGTCTAGGGTGGATGCTCTTCTGGAAGAGAAGCTCATGTGTTAAGACGCAGAATCCAAGTTCCAGCTTTGCTACTTCGCTGCTTGCCTTTGGGCAAGTCGGGGCCACCTGCCAGGCTTTTCCCTTCTTGTCTGTAGTAGTAACTTGGGGCATTTCTTCTACTTCTCTTCTCTGGCAGGCAGGATCTGGAGGCAAGTAGGGTGGATTTCCAGTACATTCTCTACTACTGTTTCTTATCAACAGGTAAAGTTAGAAATGCATTAAACCTCCCCCAAGGAAAGATCTCACTCCACCTTAGAGACTTACCCAACACCACAAACAGATATCATGTTTGGTCAGAGGAAATGCTCTATTTTGCTCCTAGGAAATTAGCTCTTGAAAGGTGAGTCTGTTCCAAAGCCCCAACTGTTCCTTGTGATTTGATCACAGAATGACTGAAGAATGCTCTGCTCTGGCTTTGGACAGGTATATTGGAAAGACTTTGGCCAAAGTAAAATCCCAACACATGAATCTATACTACCGGGGAAAGCTCTAACTATTGGGAAAATGAGAACCACCTTCAGTTTAGTGTTTTGTGTCTTTACGAACTTTTTTTTGGTTGTGCAAGGTCCTAGTTGTGGCATGCAGGATCTTTTTTAGTTGCAGCCTGCAGAAGCTTTCGCTTATGACATGCAAACTCTTATTTGTGGCATGTGGGATCTAGTTCCCTGACCATGGGTCGAACCCAGGCCCCCTGCACTGGGAGCACAGTCTTGGGCACTGGACTATCTGGGAAGTCTCCCCACTAACTTGGTACATTGTTTGTTGCTTGTTTTTTCTCTTCTCTCCTTTCCTTCTTTTCTGTCTTCTTTCCTCCTCCTCTAATTCCCACCACCCCCCACCCCCCCCCCCACCCCGCACTGGATTCCTAGTTTTGAGCTTCTTAACAGGGCTAATACTGAATTTAAGAAGTAAAAATTGGCTCTTAAGGGGATAAAAAGTCTTAACTATTTGTATGCATAAAGCAGAGATACACTTACGGTATATAGCTGTTTTTGTTGTTTAGTCACTAAGTTGTGTTTGACTCTTTAGCGACCCTGTGGTCTATAGCCCGCCAGGTTCCTCTGTCTATGGGATTTCTCAGGCAAAAATACTGGAGAGGGTTGCCATTTCCTTCTCCAGGGGATCTTCTCAATTCAGGGACTGAGCCCATGTCTCCTGCATTGGCACGCAGATTTTTTACTGCTGAGCCACCAGGGAAGCCCATGTTATATGGTGCATAAACACAGTATATCTGTGGTATTAAAATTTCAGAGTGAGGTAGGGGAAAAGGTTAAAAAAAAAAATCTCTTAAGGGGGAGATAATGAAAAAAGAAGTTTGAGAAATGCTGAGATAGACAGTGATGAACATGGGGAAGAGACAAAAGAGCAATAAGTTAAAGCATCCTGGCAGGTCATTGACTGAGATTTTGAGAGGGTCAAAGGAGGTCTGTGTTCTTTGATATTGAAAATGGGAATTCAGAGGTTATTTGAACAGCCAAGGTTTCAACTGGGGAATTCGGTCTTATCAGTCCCTCCTACACTCAACATCTCCCAGAGCTATCTTTACTTTTTAGTTTCATGATGTGTTAGAAAAAACTATTGGGGATAGAATTAATAGACTGAGCTCTGGTCCTGGCTTGGTCACTTACTGACTAAGATATATCACCTCCTCTGTGGACTTCAATTCCCGTGTGTATAAGATTCAGAAATTAATCCTTGCTCAGTCGTTTCCACAAGGATCTGGTAAGGCTCAAAGGAGAGAATGTAAGTGACAACTTTAAGAGCTATGTAGTAGCATGCAAAGACTTAAAGCAATGGATGGAGGAGGGGGGTGACATATGGGAGGCCACCCACAGTGTGACTTTGGAGGGCCACATGCTTCAGACTCTCCTCCACAGGGAGTGGAATTCCTGCTGTTAGTCACTGCTCTGAATCAAGTCCCTCATGACTCTGTCAAGAGCACATGGAGTGGAGAAGCAACCAGACTGTTCTCTCCTTAAGGGATGGGCACTCCTTTCCCTTTCTCTCACTGTGGATCACAGGGTCTGTCCCAGGTGGGTCTAACAGTCTTTGGACAGGTCATCATTTGAGCTTAAGAACTGTGGCATGCTGCTGCTGCTGCTGCTAAGTCGCTGCAGTCGTGTCTGACTGTGTGTGACCCCATAGACGGCAGCCCATCAGGCTCCCCCATCCCTGGGACTCTCCAGGCAAGAGTACTGGAATGGGGTGCCATTGCCTTCTCCGAGAACTGTGGCATTTACATCTCTAAAACAGACACACCAATGGCTGCCTTGTGGGTTCTTGAGAAGATATCAGAGATCACATATACTGAGTTGACCACAGTGCTAGCTGATAGTAAATTCTCAAATAATACTAGCTTCTCCCCTGTGTCACCAATGTTTATAGTTATGTGTTATATTTCTAGAAACAGACTAAAGGAGCAATGAAAGGCATTAGGAACACTTTCTAGAAATAGATTCTAAGAAGAGCTGTGAGAGGTTAATTGAAAGAGAACATTAGGGCTTCCCTGGTGGCTCTGTGGTAAAGAATGTACCTGCCAATGCAGGGGACATGGGTTCAATCCCTGATCCCAGAGGATCCCACATGCCGAAGTACAACCGAGTCTGTGCGCCACAGCTATTGAACCTACGCTCTAGAACCTGGGAGCCACAACTCCTGAAGCCCTCGAGCACTAGAGCCCATGTTCCACAACAAGAGAAGCCACGCAATGAGAAGTCTACACACTCCAGCTAGAGAGTAGTCCCTGCTCAGTGCAACTAGAGAGAAAGTGCACACAGCAACAAAGACCTGGCACAACCAAAAATAAATAAACAAATGCAATTATTTTTTAAAAAAGAGAACAAGAAATATTAGCAGTATAAAAGTTATCTCCCTCCTAAGTTGGAAGAAAGAGACTGCACCATCTCTGTTAGGCAAAATCAGCTGGAATACTTAAAGAGGTTACTGAGCTTCCTTCACATAGGTGTGCCAAGACTTGCTGCAAGTAACTGCCTTTATTTTTTCCCCAGTATAATGATTCTCTCCAATTTTGTCAACAGATTCAGTCCCCAGACCTCTGTCTCTGAGCATATCTCTCCCCAGACCTGCTATATCTAAGAAATTAAAATTGAGAGTTTTGGAAGAAGGGGGAACAGCAGTCTACCAGGTTCAATTAGAATCATTTATTCCATCATATCACTACCATCAGATTCAAAAGCGCATGCTCTGTTGTTCTGAGTGTTCATGACAGAGTCTGGCTGTGGTCCTGTTATCTATCTGCTGGTGAGACTCAGCAGCCCTGGGTACCACAGCCAGGCAGCCCTGGAATGCAGCAAATCCTAGCTACAGATTCAGCAGCCTGCAGCCTGCTGGGTTCCACTGGTTAATCCAGGGCTATCAACCCCAAAGAATTGGGAGAAAGCAGATGGGGAAGAAGGAAAGGGTCTGTTTGTTTTGATTTTTTTTTTTTCTTTTTACCAGGCTCAGTTCTTCAGGAAAAAGAAAAGGATCTCGCTCTGAGCTGGTGCCCTGCCAAGCGTCCTCCCCTCCCTTGCTAGTCCAAGCACTCCACCGTCTGTGCAGACTGCAAAACAGCAATTTCTGGAAACACACTGGAAAGTCTGGGCCAGTCCAGAAGCAGTAGATTCTTGGTATCTGTATGGTAAGGTTTTAGGGAGTTTACTTTTCACCTTATTCTTTTAAAAACCGCCAGCTCTTTGAAGCACATCTGTTATCCACAGCTTCTGTTTGTAAAATGAGGCTGAAGATATCCTCTCTAGAGAAATTCCCGAAACTTCTCTGTAGTTCAGTGCTTCCACTGACAGTCTGGCTCACAAAGTACAACGGTGGTAAATATTAAAGAATGTTAATAAAAGTGAGATAAAACACCTAGGGGTCTTTTTTTTCTTCTTCTGAATTTTGCTTTGCTCACTACTAAAGTTTATCTTGACAGAAAATTTACTTCTCTGATCCACATCATTTCCCAAAGCAATTTTCCAACAGCAAATAAAAATTTGTGGTGATTGCAAAGAGGTTTTCGATCCCTGTGCTAAGGAGGCCAGGGGTTTTCGTGGTTTGTCTCACCTTGAGGTAAATACCCCTCACTCGGGACACTGTCTCTGAGGGACCCTCGGTAGCATCTACAGGCAAGAGACTAAAAATGAGCTCTCAGATTTCCAACATAAACAGGCTTGGTATGGGAGATGGTCTGAGTTTTAAGATCAAATCATGAGACAGTAATTAAGTCATTAAGTAAGAAAACAATTGCCTAAGCCCACATAGCTGTGCTCTCAAATGAGATGGAGCACTAAGCAAACGAAATGCCTTTACATTGCACTGAACTGTGCCCTGCTTAACACAGACTACATTTGTACCCTATCAGAAGTGTGAGTTTAAGTACATCAGGAGAGAAAATTTGTGTTCTTCTCGTTGTTGCGTTTGCTTTGTTCTTAGCATTTGCTCGAGGGGATGAAATATGATTAAGCTTTGCAATAAAATACACCAAATTTGAGTCCCAGTTTTTCCACCATATGCCTGGTGAGTTACATGGGCCCAGCAACTCAGCCTCTATTAGTATCGAGATAGTTTTAAATGTCGGCCTTGTATGTTTAGGAAAGAGTAGTATTAATCTGGGTAAAACATTATGTAAACACTGGGCACAGAGAGAGTGCTTAGTAAGTATGCTTAGTATTACTAGTACCCTTTTCATTGTCTTCATTACTTTCGGTACAAAATGTTCCTATTACCACTGAAGTAGTTTTGACTTTGTACAAAAAAGTGAATCTTGTTTCCAATGCTATTGGCAACAGAGTGGAATTCAGTCTATGAGTATCAATAGACAGCATCATGTAAATTGTGAGGTTTGATGAAAACATAAGCCACCAACAGGGGTTCTTCCTAACGTGTCCAAATCAATCCACAGATGCTGAAAAGTCATTTCTATCTCCATGGCCCTATGCCCATGACTTCTCTGTTTTCTCCTTTTCTTTCTAATCATTTACATTTTCATGATAACACAATACTCAGTTCAGGTTTCAAAGATATCTAAGAAGCCTTTTCAGCTCACCAAGGTTATCCCTCTCTCCCCAAGGTATTAGAACACTCACCGACCTTAGTAGCCATGGTTCCCAGTCTAGATTGCCCCAGGATAGCTCCTTTTCTTTGTCTCTATTATTACTCTACTTACGTACTGTAAGGGAATAGCAATTAGTCAAGATGGTGGTGGTCAGCTCTCTTGCCCCACATTTTGTAAGTAATGACTTTGCATGTTTATGTAACAGGTGAGCTCGTTTATAGCATGGTGCATGCACATCATGATGTACTCACTCGGCCATGTGAACATCTTTATTCTGTGTACCTATGTAAGCACCACCTGAAAAACTCTTGCGGTTGTGTTGTGGCAGCATCAGCCATTAGAGAAAAAAGCATGTCTGCTGTGCTGCTGCAAATAAAGAATGTCTGCAGTTCCTATGGCTCCTTGTATCTTTTTCCAGCTTCTTCCTATCCGTTTCCTAGTTTGTGCACTTGCCTACCCTGGGTTCAGCGATCAGTGGGACACATACCACACATACATGTTTGGTGTCCCATTATACACTATCCAGGATCATGAGAGAATTCATTTCCATTAACTGCATTTAGTTACTTTCTAGGCACCATGGGAGCAAAGAGAACGAGACATGGCCATGTCTCAAATAGTTTTCGGTCAATAGGACAGGTACAATGCCCACACATATAAGGACAACCCAAGGTGGACAAGAATGCATACTCTCAGAGAGGGGTATCAAAGTCTTCTTGAGGACATGGCAAGAAGAGAGAGTTGCCCTGATTCAAGAAATGGGTGAGAGGAGAGTGACTGAAGAGTTCTTGATAAAGAAGGTGGATTGGTCTAGGCACTGGGTCTAGGTACGTGGGTAGGATTTGACAGGCAGAATGGAGGGCAAGGGTCTCTCAAGAAAACAATGCACTATGAACAATGGCATGGAGGCAGGCAAATGAAAGGGAGGTGCGGGGCAAACGCACCGGCAAGGTGCCTACCAGCGTGTCATGACTAGATTCGTTATAAGCAAATACTTAAACAGCAGGAAAATCAAGCATCCAATTTTGTTCCATTTCAATAAGGAAGGTATCCTCCTCATAACAAGATGAGTTAGAGAGAAAAGAACTAACCACTCTGATATCCTACCCTTATACTAATTTTTAGAAGTAGAATAGAGTCCAGGAAAGTGTTTCTTAAGGCTTCCTGAAGGGAGGTATTGCAGAATCATCTCAAAGATTATTAAGCAGAAGGGAGTATTTGAAAAAAATCACTGGAACATCCAGAGCAGAGAGAGGTTTTAGAGAATGTTTTCTGAAATTGGAAGGGTGACATGGTTGCAATCAGCACACATCTGAGAAGGTGGTAGGATCCTATAGGGAATGATTATGAGGAGGCTTCTAAGGAGACTGGTCATGAGCACCAGTGGGTCCATCAGAAGACTCTGTGACCAGGTATGAAACAGCAGATGTGACTGCCCTTGAGGAACAATATGGACATGGACAATGATCAGAGAAGTCAGTGAAGATCAGTGGCCTGAAGATCAGTGAGTTCTGGACCAATATAAGGCCTCCAGTACCACTGTATAATCAAGAAGGTTTGGTATGGTACAAGAATTCATACAGTAATTGACATTTAATTTCCCTGGTGAGAGAGAAAGCTTCAACTAGATTAGATGCAATTTTAAAAGGAAACAAAAAGCCAAGTGAAATAGTTTCACTCTGTTGAGAAGTAAATTTCATATCTATTACATTGACTTATCACACAAGCCATATCTTCTCAGCAATATTTTATTCCTAGGGGGGAAAAAGTGATATGTAGAAGAAATTGTCTCTTTCTTTTGGCCCATGGACACCATTCTGAATCCTGCAAAAGCAAGCACAAGGAGTAGGTGAGGTAACAGAGCTGTGGAATGGAAGGGTGTTGGGTCTCAGCAAACACTACTGTGGCCCAGAGCCTAGCCTTGGGAGTCTACCTCTGGATCTATGCTGTGTGAGATAATAAACCACTGTTTTTTAAGTCACTGAAAAGTGGATGATTCTATTACTTGCAACCATAAGCATCTTAACTGATACCACAAAATTCTAGATGGACTGGGGTAGAGACTGGGAAGCTTGAAAAGTTAAAACCATAAGGCTAATCTCTTCAGGAGTCAGAGAAAACAATATCTTAAGAGTGGGCAGGGTTAAATCTTCCTATTTCTCTGTGAGGACTTTGAGGGATTCTCAGAGACGATGAGAAGAAAGTAACTGAAGATCAGAGATGATGGAAGGGATGGGGCTGATGAGTGGAGAGAGGAAGGACCACCACCTCTGTGCTGCTCAGGCTCAAGTTGTGGGAAAGGAGAAGCTGGAGAAACTAGATAAGGCTCAAGGCTGAAAACCATTGCCAACAGCCTTGCGATTGTTAACTTCCTTCCATGACTGCCCACCTTAGGACTGAGTGGACTGTTGACACTTTTACCTTCAGAGTAGAGGATTCTACCATAACTCCCTGAGAAGGCAGCTTGCTATTTTCATTCAGTTGATAATTCTTCATTATCACCTACTGAAAATACAATATAAGACACTGAACTCATCCGATAAGAACCTGGGTGGTAAATTTGCAATGTCCCTTGGTATAACTGCTGTTGAAGCAGGAAGGCAGAATTCCTTCCACGTGTGTGGCCATGAATTAGATGATTCCATTCACACTAACTGTGCCATGGTCAGAGAAACTGAGATAATGCAAGTGCAAATACCTGGCAGGTAGCCTAGAATTCATCACTTAATAACTGTTAACGGCCAGCCCTGCTTCCTTCCTGCCTCCTCATCTTTCTTTCTTACTCCTTCCTTTCCTTCCTCTTCCCTTCCCTTCCTCTCTCCCCTTCTATCCTTTCTTCTCACTGAATGCTTAGCACTCCACATTGGCAGGAGAAATACCCTTCATGCTACATGACTAGCTGTCCCTCCGGCTCTAGGAGGGCACAAGGACACACTTTCCAGCTGAAGTGAGGCTCAAGGGAAGGCTTATACAATCTGTCATCATCAGCTGTAACTTGTCAGACATCTTCGCACTGAAGTAATGACATAAAGGGGGGTACTTCCTCAGCGTATCAAACTAGATTTATAGAAAATTCAGCTCAAACACCTGCAAGTTCCATTTCTGGGGTTGCATTTGTGAGGTTCCTCCCTTTGGATGGAGGTCTCATGTGTCAAGTTCATCTCATCATTTGCCCTTTGATTCTTTATGCCTATAGACACTGATGTACACTTTTAAGAAAATAAGTTCTTAAAACCACTTAATAACCTACACCTGTGATTAGAATCCTGACTCTCAAATCCTCCTGCTTAAAGATAACTTTAATACTTCAGGTTAAGGTCATCTGTAAGATGCTCATTCCCAGCCCTCATCCTTCATATCCCCAAAGACTGGAAGATTCCAGGGACTTGATTTCCACAGATTCACAAACTGCCTTTAAAGAGCTCCAATGACTTAACAGTCTTGCATGTAACTTGTTGGATGGACATAGTCTTTGAATTTACAATGAGCTCATAACTCTGGCCTGGGTGTTGACAACGCACTGTCTTGACAAAGCAGATCCTGAATGAACACTCAGGGACATTTTTGAATATATCTCGTGTATAATTATCTCTGGTCATGCTGGGATCCCAAATCCCCGTGGATCAGTGGAGCCAAGAGGCAGCATTTCAGCTAATAGCCAATCCCATTTTATGTCTCTCTTGAGAAGGCAAAGAGAAATGAGGGGTTTCTGTGCAGCATTTCTGAAAGAAACCTTTCAACTCACCAAAGGAGATAAACAGCACTATCTGTTCACCAAATGCCTTTCAGAGATATCTAAGAGTCCTTTGCCAATGAAAACTTGTTCTCTGTTTCAAGAGGTGAAAAGTAAGAGAGGGAGTAAGTCAGCACACGATTATACAAGGGCCAAGGCTAGGTACTCCACGGGTATGCTAAGTGGTGCTGCACTGCAATGTTTTATTTAAACGTATGCATCCCTACAGGGCTCCAATCCAGGGTATATGCCTATGTTTTTATTGCATTACTTAAGGCTCTAGAACTTAAGGTGGTATGTATGGCCCCACTTATATGTTGACCTTCTCAGAGGAGTGAGTGGACAAGTTAACAGAAAGTAGCAGCGTACAAAATTCTAGTCTAGAGGCAAAGACCTGGGTCCTGGGTCCATCCCCAGGGCTCCCTCTAACACAGTTGGGTACCTCTGTGCAATGAAAACCTGGTACTTCCCAGCTCCTGGAGGATGGATTGATGCCAATAACCAGAATCCATTATTCGTGTTGTACTATAGAGTTACAAAGTGCTGCAGCCAGCACACCAGATCCCATTTGATCAGCTCTGTAAAGGTGAAGGGAGGACGGGAAAACAAATACTGTTGGAAGTCATACAAAGAGACAGGTCCTGACCTTGGCATTTAGAGACTCTTACATTGTTTACTCCTTGTAACATCAATACTATAGGTAGGTACTGTTGACCTGATAAGAAAACTGAGATCCTGGGAGGATAAGTAAATGTCCAATAATCCACAGCTAATGCCATTCTTTCTATTCTAAATCTAACAAGCACCTCCATTATAAGACAGGTGGAAGTAGAAAGGGAAGCTTACCTCTACCATACGGGGGATAACCTCCCATTTTCATCAAGCAAATCTCCCAGGAAAACAGGTCATGACACAGAAATCCCAGTGACTTGAACAATGCGTCTCACTTGGGCAAGGATAAGTACAAGGTTCTTATGTGATAGGATGGAAGGGACCATGAAAACTCTTTTTCCACAGACATTGACTCTACTGATCCAATTCTGGGGGGTCAGTATTCCATTCCACCCATTGGTGGATGTCATCAAAGCAATAAGCTGGGAGCTGAAAAGGCAGGGGAAAAGATGTGTAAATATAAAAAGGGGAAAGAAAGAAATAGTGTAGTATTATAAAACTGCACAATATTACAGCTGGAAGATATCTTTAAAATCACTAAATCTAATGGCTTCATTAAATTAATGAGAAAGCTGAAGATAACATAAGCTATGGACTTTTGGGAGTGTCTATGATCCCAGGGAGAAAAAAGAACAGTACCAGCATTCAACATCAGCTGCACTCAAGCCAGTACTTATTCTGGAGACAGTATTCTATATATATCTTCAGCATGAAGAGACAAGTGAAAGAACTCAAACTCTCTGGACAAGTCTGGTACCCTTGATCTGCATTACCTCACCAGGACCAAGAGGAGAGTGGAGGCGGTCAGGCCTAAGCTGGAGGTCTTTCTCTATTCCTCTTGCCTGGAGGGGACATAAGGCTACCAAGGGTGTTTGATTCAGTGACCTTTTTTCCAGGTTGGCCACCCCAGCTGCCTGTCAATTTTCCATCTCCTTGTTCTCTTCATCTTTTTCTCTCTCTCTCTCTCACGCACACAAACACTCACCCACCCACAACCATCTACATATAAGTATACAGGGAATGACTACCCACCCCAGTATTCTTGCCTGGAGAATTCCATGGACAGAAGAGCTTGGCTGGCTATAATCCATGGGGTCACAGAGTTGGACATAACTGAGCAACTAACACTTTCACTTTTCAAAGTACAAAGTCATTAATGTGCCAAGAGATAGACACAATTCAGTCTCTAACAGTCATCTATCCTCCACTGCTGCCTGTAAAATGCTATTTTAAATGGAAGACTTCAGGGTAGATGATAAGATTAGCCATAATTCTCTTCATCCACGACCTCTGCTATTGCTTTTCTACACCAACTCTGGACTTCCTTTGGCCAACTGGACAGCAGCAGACATGACTCAAGTGGAGAAACCTAGAAAGCACCTGCGCAACAGGACATGTCCTTTGGCTGCTCCTGGGAACCTTGAGGTTCTCGCCATGTGAACTAGCCCAGGCTGGCCTGACAGATGACAAGAACATCTGGAAGGAACCACAACCTGCAGCCAGCCCCCCACTAGACACAGAAGTGAGTCTAGTGTCCAGAGAGTTAGCTGAATCCAGCCCAAGTTGCCAGAAGACAGAATCAGGAAATAATAAGCTTAAAAAATATTAAGCTATTACATTTAAGGATTTCTGTTACTTATTTTTTTTAATAGCAAATGCTAACAGATATAGTACCCTAATAACAGGTTATATAAATTGACTACTCTATCAGAAGCACTGTCTTATTTTATATAATTTTCACCATCTCTGAAAGAAGTTAAATATCCCTGCTTTATAGAAGAAACTGAGATTCAAAGAGATGAATTCATTTCCATGCCTGATAAATGACAGGTAGCAACTGAAATCCCAGTCTCTCTAATGTCACAATAGACTCTCAACCACTGCCCAACTCAGACACCTTGAGTGACAGAGGCTCTCAGAACCAGGTAGTGTGAAGAATGTGGGTAAGATCAGGTTCATTTATTCTATGGAAAGGGCTTCTCAGGTGGTGCTACTGGTAAAGAATCTGCCTGCCAATGCAGGAGACTCAGGTTCAATTCCTAGGTTGGGAAGATCTCCTGGAGAAGGAAATGGCAACCCACTCCAATATTCTTGCCTGGAAAGTCCCATGGAAAGAGGAGCCTGCTGGGCTACAGTCCATGGGGTCTCAAAGAGTCGCACACGACTGAAGCAACTTAGCACGTGCACGTGCACACACACACACACACACACGTGCGCACGCACACACACACATACACACACACGTGCGCGCACACACACACACACACACCCCCTGTGAAAAAGCAGAGGCTCAGGCCAGAGAGAAACCTTCACTCCTCTGGAGACTAGTCCTATGAAAGGCAAAACTGAGAGCTCTGAGAACAAGCTATCACTTTCTGGCTGGCAGCAAGAAAGATTTTTGTACTGAGGAGTGCTTCAGAATGGAGCAGGTGTATTCACGTAAGATGAGTTTGCGCTAACCAGAGATATCCCAGGAAAGAAATTTAATCCACCCGTGAATACCTCACACTTATTTCTCCCTCCCTTTACTCATTTTGTTCTTCTAATCAGGAAGGTAGGTACTCTGCTTTCTTCTCTTGGAAATCCATTTTCTACACACTCTTCAAGGCCTCAGTGAAGTCCAACTTTTCCCACAAAGTCTCCCCTGACTCCCCCCACCCTCACTGAGTTCCCTTTCTCTGAATCTGTAGCAAGCAACAGTACCAGTGCTTTTTACCTCTTGATACAACTCAGCTCCAATATAATGTGGATTGATGGAAAATTATAATTTTGGAATTAGACAATCTGCATTTGAATCTAATAGTGTGTTTTCACTTACATTTCTGGACTATATTTTATGAAGTTATTATAAGGATACAATGAAAACACATATGCAAAGTGCTCAGCATAAGTAGTTCTTAACATTAAGGTGTTTCACATGTTGAGCTGGTCTCCTGAAATAGACCTTTAGGCAGGCACTATGCCTTATACTGCCATGATCCCATCTCCTCCCAAGTCTGGTGATAAAGCACATAGGAGATACCTGGAAAATTTACTTCAACTGTTTAATAACTACTCAAAAAGCCAAATCTGAGACATTTTTATAAAATATATCTGTGGTGCAATGAAAAACATATCTAATCTTGATCCCTGGTTTCTGGCTAAGGGCTTCACAAACCCTTGAATTTCTTTAGCAATAGGAGTGTCTTTTTATGTTAATGAGGCAACCCTTGGTGGGGCTCCCACATGGTTTCAGGATGGGAGCTGGTGATGAGAAAGACTGCTCACATGATCAGAGGGTTGGAATTTGGGGCCATCTTGACCTCTAGGGAGGGAGTAGGGGTGGGGGGACTAGAGATTAGGTTCAATCACATGGCCAATGATGTAATCGATCATGTCTACATAATAAAATACAAGTAAGAACTCTGGACACCAAGAGCTTCCTGGCTGGTGAACACAGTGGTGTGTTGGGAGAATGATGCATCCAGACCCTGGAGAGGCATGAAGGCTCTGCAGCCCCACCCTTCCCAGACCTTGTCCTGTGCATTTCCTCCATTAGATTGTTTATGAGGTGTATACTTCATAATAAAACTGCAATATTAAGTGCAGCAACTTTCAGTGAATCCTGTGAGTTGTTCTAGGAAATTATTGCACCTGGTAAAGTATGGTGGTCATGTATGGATGTGAGAGTTGGACTGTGAAGAAAGCTGAGCACACAAGAATTGATGCTTTTGAACTGTGGTGTTAGAGAAGACTCTTGAGAGTCCCTTGGACTGCAAGGAGATCCAACCAGTCCATCCTAAAGGAAATCAGCCCTGGGATTTCTTTGGAGGGAATGATGATGAAGCTGAAACTCCAGTACTTTGGCCACCTCATGTGAAGAGTTGACTCATTGGAAAAGACTCTGATGCTGGGAGGGATTGGGGGCAGGAGGAGAAGGGGACGACAGAGGATGAGATGGCTGGATGGCATCATGGACTCGATGGATGTGAGTTTGAGTGAACTCTGGGAGTTGGTGATGGACAGAGAGGCCTGGTGTGCTGCAATTCATGGGGTTGCAAAGAGTCGGACATGATTGAGTGCGTGAACTGAACTGACTGAACTGAAAGTATGGGGGCACACAATGTTTTATCCCCTTGGTCAGAAGTGCAGGTGGCCCTGAGATTTGAAGCTGGTGTCTCAGTGACAGCAGTGTTTTGAAGGACTTCGCCCTCAACTTGGGTCTACGTTAACTCCAGGTAGTATCAGAATGCAATGGAATTGCAGATTACTCGGTGTCAGAGAATTAAGTGTCAGACCTGAAAGCCAAATAGCCAAGCATCCCTTGGTTATAAGACACTCTCTTCCTGGACTAGAAAACAAAAGTTACAGTAAGCTGTATTAAAAATATACACACTTATAATAGTCTTCCTTAAAAAAGAATCCGAACATTAATTGCCTAAAATTTTCTCCTTGTTACCAAGTTAGTATTCAGCATCCCAAAGGATGTTGCAGAAAAAAAAAAATCTCCCAATGAAATTCACAATGAAGAAAATATTGTGACATACAACTGAAAGTATCAATTCTTAATTTTAAAAAAGAGAGAAAAATATATGCTATTAAATAAATTCTGATATTTCTGCAACATGCCTTAATGTAGACCATGTATTTTCACTAACTGATTAGTTTTGCTTGAGTGCTAAACTACAATTTAGAGTTTTTACTTTAAAAGCTTACGTATCCCTCTTCTTTCCCTCCCTCTCTTTCTCTTTCTCTCTCTTGTGCGCACTCTCGCTCTTGCTCTTACTCTTGCTCTTTCTCTCTTTCAAGGAAAAATTTCGTAAAGAGTGAGAGCCTAATATCCTCTGTAATTTCCCGGGGTAATGTTACTGGGGTAAATGAGGTGTCAGGCTCCACGCTAATTCATCACTTATTAATTAACAATATCAACAACTCCTCTTTCATTACCGATAACACATTTTACTGACTACCAGAAGGATTTTTTATTACAAAACTTATCTCAAAGGCTCTTTCCTATTATCTACTGCAATAATACAAAAAAAAAAAAATCATCATTCAATCATCATTTTAATGACTGATCATTTTTCCCCTCACTAAAATTAAATCATAAAAGCCATTTAATTAAATTGAATGGTAATTGAATGACTTTAATCATGCAAAAAATTAAAATGAAGGATGCTTTCTCTCAAAGCCTGACAACACGTAATGACACGATTTGACCAATGTGGCAAATCTGAGAGGAAGCAGCAGGTCGATGTTATCTTCCCTGTGGTATCATCAACAGAAAAGTTACCACGGGAAAAACCCTTTGCCCCTTCCAGCTGTGGGACAGGGTTCAACCAACACACCTGTACATGAACAAGAGGTCCTGGAGTTTGACTTGGGGAAGGTTCTCATGAAGGACCAAGGAAAACAAAGCCAGAGAACTATGTATTCAGGAGCAAGACTAGGTTTCTTTGAAGCTTACAAAGTAACTCATGTGTTACACACTCACCATATAACTTCTATATGCTCTGTTTGGTGGGAGAGACACAAAGATGCAGCCCCCCAATCTGCTGGGGGAGAAGATACACCAAGACATTATCACATCGTAAGTGCTGAGCCAGAGGTCTGTGTAAGGTGCTGCGAGATCCTAGAGGAAAACACTAATCAATGACTTCAGGAGAAATTTAAAATATTCACTAAGGCAGCTGCTTGAGAGTTGAGTTTTGAGAACTAAGTTCCCAAGGAAATGCAGGCCATTCTAGAGAGTGGTGAAGGGATGTGTGCACTGAGCAGAGGCTTGGGGTGGCTAGTCTGGAGAAGAACTCAGGGATGAAGGGAAGTAAGGATGGGGAGGCAGGCTGACTGGGCCTCAACCCCAACAGGGAGAAAATGGGCAGTCTGAAAGCTGGCCAGTGATATGGCTTGATTTGTTTTTTAGGAAGATCTTCCTGGAAGCAATGTTGTAAGAGGTCTGGGAACTGAGAAAAGAGGAGCTCAGAGGAGAAGGCAAGAGAGAGAAGCAGCATAAAAGAAAGACACTCAGGGGACTGGTGGTCATAGGGCAATGTGGGAATGATCCCCATGGCCCAGAGATCAGACTTTTAATGATCTTACTGTCTTCCCAGATCCTGGTGATGATACGGGAGCTCCACAGTGGAAACCACTGATGCTTAGATATGAGACAAATGAATATTTTGGAATCCAATATTGCAAAATGTACATTACTTGGCCAAACTCTAAAGTGTCCCTGTTACTTCCTCAGACATTCAAAGCCCTCATATTGACCTGCCTGTCCATCTGGTCCCTTGTTGTCTTGGTCTTTTCACGTCCTGCCATGGTGCCCTGGATCTTCTGCAAAATACGAGCCTGCCATCACAACAGACCAGTCCTATAGCTCAGTCGCCTGTGATTCTGCTGTTTGCAGGTAGGTGTCTAATCTATAAAACAAATTCATCAAAAACTGTTAAGAGTTCATTCATTCATCCCACAAATACTTATGGACTACGTTGCATGTGGCAGGCACCATGCGCTGGGATACAGATATGACCAAAAAAAAAAAAAAAAGCAAGAACATAAAATCTAGGATCTTCAGAACTAACATTCTAGTGGGAAAGACATGTGATCACAAAACAAACAAAGAAAAGGCAGAGTACAGTCAATGATGCATGCCCTGAAGAAAAGAACAAACTAAGAAAGGGAGTGGCGAGGGTTAAAATGACTGTGAAGGAAAACTTTGAATGAAACCTTGAAGGAGCTGAGGGAGCAAACCAAGCAGATACTTGCTGCCAGCAGAGGGGACAGACGTAAAGTTTCCTTGGCAGGGGTTTACCGGATACAGTGGAGGACCAGTGTGGCAGGAAAGTGTGATGGGAGGCATTGTAGGAGTTGAGCTCAGAGTGGTACAATGAAGGAGTGCAGGACTGACCCTACAGGACACTGTTAGGACTCTACCTGCTGAGATGGAAACCACTGAAGGGTCTAAACAGGTTTCAACAAGATCAATTAGGACACTGTGTGAGGAGTAAACTGAAAAGGTGAATGGCTGAAGCTCAGAGAAAACAGAGCAGGAGGCTACTGCAATAATTCAGTAAGACTTAGAGGGGTGGGATTGGGGATGGTGGGAGGGAGGCTCAGGAGGGAGGGAAAATATGTATGCTTATGGCTGATTCGAGTTGTTGCATGCTAGGAACAAAGACCATATTGTAAAACAATTATCCTCCAATTAAAAAAAAAACTAGAGGGGAGATAAATTAGGAGTATGGGATTAACAGATACATACCACTATACACAAAACAGATAAATGAGGATTTACTCTGTAGCACAGGGAACTATATCTAGTATCTTGAAACACCCTGTAATGAAAACTAACCTGAAAAACATATATATGTATGTGTAACTGAATCACATCACTGTGCATCTGAAACTAAGACAACATTGTAAATCAACTCTGCTGCTGCTGCTGCTAAGTCGCTTCAGTTGTGTCCGACTTTGTGCGACCCCATACACGGCAGCCCACAAGGCTCCCCCTTCCCTGGGATTCTCCAGGCAAGAACACTGAAGTGGGTTGCCATTTCCTTCTCCAATGCATGAAAGTGAAAAGTGAAAGTGAAGCTGCTCAGTCGTGTCCGACTCTTAGCGACCCCATGGACTGCAGCCCACCAGGCTCCTCCATTCATGGGATTTTCCAGGCAACAGTACTTCAATAAAAAAAACTTTAAATAAAAAAAAGGAATTATGGCATCCTGGACAAAACTAGAGGCTGTAGGAAGTGGACAGCCTCTGCCTTTCTTTTTGAAGGTAGAGTTGACCACATTTACTGTTAGATTGGATTTGGAATGTGAAAGAAATAGTCAAGAAGAGTTAAGGGTCAAGAACAATTCCATGACTTTTGGCTGAGTAACCAAAAGGATCTGTTGGCAAGTTAGCCTTCTTCCCTCTCTGCTTATACTGTTGATATTTATGATTAAAATTTGAAAATAGGGAATATTACTCAGCCAGTAAAAACAAATAAAGCCATTTGCAGCCACATGGATGTACCTAGAGATAACCATGCTAAATGAAGTAAGTCAGACAGAGAAAGACAAATACTATATGAGGTCACTTATACGTGGAATCTAAAAAAAAAATGATACAAATGAACTTATTACAGACAGAAACAGACTCACAGATTTAGAAAACAAACTTATGGTCACCAAAGAGGAAAGGTCAGGAGAGGGATAAATTAGGAGTTTGGGACTAACATACACATCACTACCTATAAAATAGATAATCAACAAGGGCCTACTGTACAGTACAGGGAATTGTGCTTAATATTCTGAGATAACTTATATGAGAAAGATTCAGAAAAAGAATAGATGTAAGTGTATGTGTAACTTCCCCAGTGGCTCAGTGATAAAGAATCTGCCTGCGATACAGGAGGTGCAAGTTGGATCCCTAGGTCAGGAAGATCCCCTGGAGAAGGAAACGGCAACTCTCTACAGTATTCCAGTCAGAAAATCCCACGGACAGAGGAGCCTGATGGGCTATCACCCACAGGGTCTCAAAGACTCCAACAAGACTAAAGCACCTGCACAGCAACAGTAGCAACACATGTATAACTGAATCGCTTTGCTGGACACAAGAAACTAAGCACAACGTTCCAAATCAACTATAATATAAAATAAAAATTAAATTAAAAAAAACAAAATAAAACACAACACTTACTAAGTTTAATCTTATTTCCTTCCTCCCTCCCACTCTCCCTCCACCAGGCTTATGAGTACAAGGAATCAATGCCACTTCTATGTGCTAAACTTAGCTACCAAAGAAAGGCTTTCCCACGTGAAACATCTCTAACCATCTTTCAAATGTGCCCAAAGTACGACCAAAAGAGGTTCATTTTTGGAGGTCTTAAAGAGTTTGGTCTTTAGGACTTTTCAATGAACATATCTATGACTTTGGAAACATATCTATGACTTTGAAACTATTTTTCAAACAAATATCTTGACAAAATAGTTGTCCTGGAGGTTGGGTTGCAAGATTTAGTAAATACAAACACAGAACATCTAGCTAAATTTGAGTTACAGATAAACAATGAATTGTTTTTAGTGTAAGTATGTCTCAAGTACTCCATGTGACATATTTACAGTAACAACTGTTGTTCATCTGAAATTCAAAGTTAACTGGGTGTTTGCATTTCTATCTGATCATCTGTTTGTAAGTGAGATAATGTGGAGTTGCTTACCACTAGTTCAGGTTGGGAGGAGGGGCAGAGAAAAGGTGGAAAGCCAAAGGAGACCGTAATTATTTCCATTTCCTGCTACACCTTAATCCTAAACCTAGAGCCTAACCTTTGGGTCCTTAACAGCAAGTGGTTCTAAAACTGCAATTTGCAACCACCACTGATGGTCCTTGGAGGAAATAAACACAAAGATACTTAAATAAAATGTCCAGCCTTTAGAAATCACATTTTGAAAATGTAACCAACTCTGTAATTAAGTCCCAAATTATTTGGTGCAGTCAGTTTGGCTAACAGATGGAATGGTATTTTTGTTCATCCTTCATCTGCAGAGTTAGTTTCCAGAAATCCTGAGTGGGGCATTTCAAGATTATTGCCTGAGCGACAGTTACATGTGTCTAATAACTTACTAGAATCAATGGATTTCTTTAAATGAATTTGGTGAACGGTTATTTATATAGATATGAATAATGCATTTATGAGAGGAAAAGAAGCAGTTGGGAAATACTTTTTGAAATGATGTATTTCAGTAATGATATGTAATTATGCATCAACATACTACTTGCTGATAAGATGTAACCAATCTATTTCAAAAAGTCTTTTCCCCAGTGGTCCTCTGTGATTCCTATTACAGTGGAATTCAATCTAAAAAGGAAAGTCTTCCATTTACAAGGCAGAGAGCATGCACAAAATGACTCTCTTGTAGATCAGTCTGATACCAAACATTTGCCGGATGAGACCCTCCAAGGCTTTAAACCATTTTAATCTGATCTTTTAAATGGGATTTTCTCCCAGATACTCATTTAGTGTTACCTTATGTTACTTACCACTCAAAACAACACTCTGAAGTGGTTATTCCTCATATCTCCACTTCATGCAAAAGGCAAGTGACATTCTGAGGATAAAGAAATGTGCTCATTGTCTTATAATCTGTGATCAGAAGACCACTCTTCTCAATACTACTTTATATGATTGGATCCAACTAACTGGGGACATTTCTCTGTCTCAGTATAAACATACATATCACTACCATTTCCACTGTATACTCTATCACCACTATACACTCTACAAATACGTTTCTCAATCTTACATGGGCAAAGGAAGAATGGGGAGGCTTCCTTTCTTCCTATTAGATATAAACTAATTTCCTGTGAAGTCAGTCAGATAGAGAAGGAGAAATATCCTATGATATCCCTTATA
The DNA here is from genome assembly GCF_001704415.2 of Capra hircus. Classification (NCBI taxonomy): domain Eukaryota; kingdom Metazoa; phylum Chordata; class Mammalia; order Artiodactyla; family Bovidae; genus Capra; species Capra hircus. The sequence goes on from NC_030818.1 coordinate 54,855,701, forward strand.
TGTGAAATCTAAAAAGAAACGATACAAATGAACTTACAGAACAGAAAGAGACTCACAGACTTAGAGAATGAACTTATGGTTGCTTGGGGGATGGATGGGTGGAAGAGATAGGGAGCTGGGGATGGACATGTATACACTGCTGCTGCTAAGTCGCTTCAGTCGTGTCCGACTCTGTGCGACCCTAGAGACGGCAGCCCACCGGGCTCCCCTGTCCCTGGGATTCTCCAGGCAAGAACACTGGAGTGGGTTGCCATTTCCTTCATGCTATATTTAAAATGGATAACCAACAAAGACCTACTGTACAGCACATGCGTATGTATGGCTGAGGTCTTTCACTGTTCACTTGAAATTATCACAACATTGTTAATTGGCTATTCCCTGACGGTGGTCATGTATGGATGTGAGAGTTGGACTGTGAAGAAAGCTGAGCACACAAGAATCGATGCTTTTGAACTGTGGTGTTAGAGAAGACTCTTGAGAGTCCCTTGGACTGCAAGGAGATCCAACCAGTCCATTCTGAAGGAGATCAGCCCTGGGTGTTCTTTGGAAGGAATGATGCTAAAGCTGAAACTCCAGTACTTTGGCCACCTCATGGGAAGAGTTGACTCATTGGAAAAGACTCTGATGCTGGGAGGGATTGGGGGCAGGAGGAAAAGGGGACGACGGAGGATGAGATGGCTGGATGGCATCACCGACTTGATGGACATGAGTTTGGGTGAACTCCAGGAGTTGGTGATGGACAGGGAGGCCTGGTGTGCTGCAATTCATGGGGCTGCAAAGTCAGACACGACTGAGCAACTGAATTGACTGATACAAAATAGAAAAGTTTTTTCTTAAAAAAGATATAAACTAATTTCCCTAAATTTATGCTTTTCCTTCATATTGAAACCTATGTCATTCTACTGACAACAAAACCGTCCTTGTCTACTAGTGGGGCACTTCAGATGTCAGCATAGATTGGATGGAGAACTTTCAGGTCATTATAAGCTTGTGTTTGTTGGGAGAGGGGAGTTTATATTTTCAAAGATAATTTTTCTTGGCAGTAGCTTGCAAGTACATTTCATTGCCCTCCACTTACCCACTCACTCCAATTTTCAAACTGCCAAAGCCTCATAAACAATCATCTAAATATACCAGGGTAGCTGACATTTAATTAGTAAGTCCTTTGGTAAGCAGAGTTAACTATTGTCATGTTAATATCCCATCCAGCCTTTGTTCATTTTTTGGTAGATTATATTTTCTTAAGGAAGCTCCTGTGTGAAAGCCAGTTTACATTTGTAGGCTGTATCGAGTTGTTGAAGGCTAGAATTATCTGGGTCTTTAGGAGACAGATATTTCTTTCATTGCTGCATGGGAATACATAGATCTCTCACTTGTGTGTACTTTGCTACTTTAAAGATGGTCTAGAAAAGTCATACTTTTCAGCAAAGCATTACAGACTAGTTAAAGAGCCTCTGGTATTTCCAACATCTGGACTGCTTCTGGGTGTGTTTTTCAGTTTCTGGCAATGGACTAGTATAGTGATCAACAGTTTATATATATAAAAAAGCTGAAAAATTGATTTTCTCTTTTTATTGTGATAGTCTAGCCTCCTAAGAGTTGTCATATGTATCCCATACCAATGATTCAGAGTACAATAAAACACACTTAATGGCTCTGAACTAAATTAAATCTTTCTTCGATGATTTACACGGCAGCATGGGATTATTCTTCAGAATATAAATTTTCATTATAGAAGAGTTGAGATGTTTGAGAATGTGTAAGAAATGAGACCAAGTCTTGTCTTAGATTTGTCTTTCTGGACTTTCTGATTTCACTTTTCTTGCGATTTTTCTCTAAATGGAAGGTTTGAATCCTAATTAGAGTGTTACTCTTGAATAAGAATCAGTGAGGAAAACTACAGAATATGGTCTTGTGAACTTTGATAAGTTATTTAATTTTGCCATAACATAATTTTGCCTCCTGTGAAAGGGAGATGGTGTGTAGCTATCAAATGAAATAAAAAGAGGTAGAAAAGGTTTGCAAAGTTTAAAGAAAAATTTAAAAGGGAATTTACAAAAAGAAGCAGAGATCTCTTTAGAGCTGATAACATTCTATACCCATCCATCCACTTTCCATTCTTGGGTTGTAATTTTGCTTTAAAATTGTGCCAGTCTGTGCTTGCTTGTATTTGAGGGCCAGGGCTATAAGTAAAACTGCCTGGCATGGACACAATCATGGGCAACAGCTGCCACTCCAACTCACAGTGTGGTAGAAGTTTCCAGAAAAGCAAGAGCTGGGCTCTGTGGGCTTAGAGCTTTTGCACAGATGCTGGCTTACTGCCCATTTTTCAGTGCAGACTGCAGCCACTTCAAAGCATAAACTTAATTCTACATTTACCTGGGTTTGATGAGAAGTATTAGGACAGCCCCCTTAGTAGATTCCTTCTGGAATTTACACAAAAGGAAACAAAGCATCAAGCAACCTTGCCCTCCTTCCTCCTCCTATTTGACTTTACTGAAAAATCCACTTACTCAGGCTCCTGTTTATTCCCCTGGGAGTACTTTAATTTCCACTGTGATCCTCATGTCTAGTGTGTATCTACTCATCCTCCAAGTCTCTCCTGAAATGGACCATCTTCAGGAAAGCTTTCCCAGGCACCCCTGATTATCCCAGGGGCCCCCTATTTTATGCTCTCACAGCAGCTAGCACATACTGTCATTTTGACATTGATAATGATGTATTTGGGTGACCATTTGATGCAATGTTTCCCTGCTCAAATGCAAGCCCCACGAGGGAAGAGGCAGTGTCTGTCCGCCTCAGTCTTACAGCCTCAGATGCCAGGCAGAATCCAGTTAAGCCACTAGTTAGGAAGTGTGTCATGGATTTCTTGCTGTTGTTGTTGTTTAGTAGCTAAGTCACGTTTGACTCTTTGCGACCCCGTGGACTGTAGCCCAGCAGGCTCCTTTGTCCATGGGATTTCCCAGGCAAGAATACTGGAGTGGGTTGCCATTTCTTTCTCTAGGAGATCTTCCTGACCCAGGGATCGAAACAGTGTCTCGTATGTGTCCTGTATTGGCAGGTGGATTCTTCACCGCTGAACCATCTGAGAAGGCCTCTGTCATGTATCGCGTCTAACTTCTTGCTCTTTGTCAGTACAAGCCTGTCTTGTTCTCAATTCTCTTTCTCAGTCCTTTCCTTTAGTTTTCTTTCCTCTTTCTACTCTCCATCCTGCTAAACCTACCCTATTCTGGGAGTGCTAGTCAAGGTCTCCTCCTTTCTGCACTGTACAGCTTCTGAGAACTTGAGGGAAGGTGTGGAGTTGTTGGGGGAATGATGATATCGGGGTGGGGAAGCAGGAAGGGATAGGGCACCATTGGGAGGAGGAGTCCATGATTGTCAAAGAAAGCACTACAGTCCTCAGGGAATAATGCCCTAATGTGGTGTCCCTCAGGGCCCTGGGGAGCAGACACAGGTCTTTCTCAGCTAGGTTCCTCTTTGATCCTCAGAATACATAAAGTGATTTGAGTGACTTTCAATTCTCCCAGGGATGGTACATAAATAATATTATTCTAGAGTTACAGGGGAGAAATGAATCCCTTACACATTATAGATGCCTCAAGGTAGTAGGGCTTCATCCTCTTGCAGAATCCCAGGTGAGCACTGCTGCTGAGAAGGGAGGACATCCACAAGGGACTAGAAAGCAGATGGGAGGACCCTGCACTGATCAGGTTTGGCCTCTGGGTCTCATTCTGGATAAGTGACTCAACCTTTGATCCACTTTGCAGCCCAGTTCAGCACTGCTGGTTCCACAAGCAACTTCTTCCCATGAAGTACAGTCAGGAAGCAAAATGGAGAAAAAAAAATTATTATTTTTTAAATACTGAGCCTCAATGACACTTTATCCATAGTGGTTAAGGAAGAGGGAGCTGACTGTCGAGCTAGAAAAATTCCTACCAGCTCCTCATCGAAGACGAGGACACATAAAACTTGTCTAATGAATCAGAAGCTTGTAGCACACCTGAGATGTGGCTCAGAAACCAAAGAAGATCTGTAGGCGAAAAGCTGGCAAGAGGCAGGGCCACAGCTGATGCTGGCCCACAAGCTTCTCGAGAAAGCCCCCCACACACACCCTCAGCCACCTACCACCATCTGTGCTCCACAGAGGCCGCTCAACCACGCTTGCCTGTGGGCGATAGCACCAGCCATTCATTTTCTCTCATTGTGTGCCCACCCAGCCCACAGGGAGAATCCCCAAGTGAGAGGACCCCTCCAGGTAGTATGACAGGGACCATAAGTATGACAGATACAAGGTAATACATTTGGGGAAAAACAATACACACTCTACTCCCAGGATGAGGAATTTTAGTTATGACCCAGGAAGTGCCCTCAGCCAGGTAAACCCCATGACTGATGAGTGCACACCACCTCAGCATCATCTACTTTGGTACTGTAATTTCTCAAATGGGGAAATCTGAGACCCTCAAAATTTAGTGCCTTGATTGATATCACAGAGTTAAACAAGATTAAGGTTAGAATTAGAAACCCTGCCTATAGTTTAACACACCAGGTTGGCCATCAGAATCTGCTGAAAGTAAAAACAAATACACACACACACACACACACACACACACACAACAAAAACACACAACAACAAAAACAAATATCTAGATCCCATCAGTTCAGTTCAGTTCAATTCAGTCGTTAGTCGTGTCTGACTCTTTGCGACCCCATGAATTGCAGCATGCCAGGCCTCCCTGTCTATCAGCAACTCTCGGAGTTCACTCAAACTCACGTCCATCGAGTCAGTGATGCCATCCAGCCATCTCATCCTCTGTCGACCCCTTCTCCTCCTGCCCCCAATCCCTCCCAGCATCAGAGTCTTTTCCAATGAGTCAACTGTTCGCATGAGGTGGCCAACGTACTGGAGTTTCAGCTTTAGCATCATTCCTTCCAAAGAACACCAAGGGCTGATCTCCTTTAGAATGGACTGGTTGGATCTCCTTGTAGTCCAAAGGACTCTCAAGAGTCTTCTCCAACACCAACAAGACCTAGTTAATCTGAAACTCCATTGTTGGGATCAAAGAGCTTATTTTTCTCAAAAGCTCCAGATGATTTTCAGATTTGGTAAACACTATCTCATTCTCCTCTCATCTCAATTGTTTATGCGTCTGTAGAGGACAGGGTTTCCCCTGTGACTCAGTGGTAAAGAATCCACCTGCCATGCAGGAGACCCAGGAGATACAGGTTCGATCCCTGGTTAGGAAAGATCCCCTAGAGAAGGAAATGGCAACCACTCCAGTGTTCTTGCCTGGACAAATCCATGGACAGAGGAGCCTGGCGGGCTACCGTCCATAGGGTCACAAAGAATTGGACATGATTGAAGCAACTTAGCACGTACTGTGTACTAACCGGGGAAGGCAATAGCATCCCACTCCAGTATTCTTGCCTGGAAAATCACATGGGTGGAGGAGCCTGGTAGGCTGCAGTCCATGGGGTCGCTAAGAGTCAGACACGACTGAGTGACTGCGACTTTCACTTTCACTTTCATGCATTGGAGAAGGAAATGGCAACCCACTCCAGTGTCCTTGCCTGGAGAATCCCAGGGACAGGGAAGCCAGCTATGGGGTCGCACAGAGTTGGACACAACTGAAGCGACTTAGCAGCAGCAGTGTACTAACTGGGCTAAATAAGGGAGATGGGAGCAGCAGTAAATCTAAGTGTAGTAAGAGAAAGGTCCTCTATGTACAATTTTGAGAAGGAACACAGGGACTCAACTCTGAATCATTAATATTAAAATAGGTGAAGGATGAAAGGCTGGGTACTTTCCAAATGTCTCCTGAATCTCTGTACACTTACCCTTTTCCAATGCCACTTCCAACATCTTGTTCTCACATTTGAAATCTTTTACTTTGGTCCTACCAATGAAATGCCTAACTGGTATCTCTCCCATCTATCCTTCATATTGTTGCTGGAGAAACTTTTCACATGCACAGAGCTTTCACAGTGTTCCTCTGCTAAAAACTCTTGAAATGCCCTTCCTGCTAGTAAACTCAAGTTCAAAAGCCTTATAAATACAACCAGAGCCCTTCTTAACTTGGCTTTGGATTATTTCTTCAATTTCATTTTCAGGGCTATCCTTTACATACCTGGGGTTCCACAAAAATCCCTATCTCCCAGAGAGATCACTATGTCTTTGCAGATGTTTTTCTTCTACTTGGAAAGCTCTTATCCCATCTCTGTCCTTTCTTCCCTATTTCCACTTAGAAAATTGACACACATCCTTCACGTCCTAGCTGAATTATCACTTTCTATTAATAATATTACCCTATTACAGAGATATTTTCATTTTGATATGAAGAATGGTTAAAGAAATGGAACTTTTAGAAGGAATTCCAGGCATCAATCAATCATGAAGACAATGGTGGGGATTCAAGGTGCTGAAATCACAACTTCTAGACAGATGTTCCCTTTGCCAATGGCTAAAGACAAAATTAAGTGAAAAAAAAAATGTGAATGTCAAGGCACAAAACTACTTGTGATATATTTTTACCCAATACAAAGGCAAACACTTCCTTGTGTGATTGGTGAAGATACAAATATTGTTACCATTGGGCCTGATATCCAAATCCAGATTAAGCTTTTTGTGCTAATGTATGGAAATAGGTAAGCTGGGGAATGTAATTACTATTTGTAAATCATTTTGCTATAACCTTCTCCTCCAATATTGTTAAATAGCAAAATGCAACTGATGCTATTTTAGTTACAAGCAGAAGAAAATAAATCCTTGTGGCAACAAGCATCTGTCAAGGGATTTGATGTTCTCCAAAATACTCTTTGGTATTAAGCAAGCAATCTTTCATTTCTGAAGGGGATTCTCATTGATATGTATGAGCTAAGCACTCTATTATTTATGGTTAAGTGCAAATTGATATGTTTAAGAAAAATGCAAAATTAAGGGAAGTGAATATTAAAAGACCTAAGGTAGTAATTATGCATCCTGTGTGGATAATTTAAGTAGAGTGACATTACAATATGCTTTAATAATCCTAGGTATGTCTTTGGAATGCAATCATACATTGCTTTTAAAAAGGTATGCACACAAAGTTACAGGAAGCTGGGTTGCTCTGGAAGGCATTCCGTGGCTATGAAAATGTTTCAATAGGCATTAGAGTGGAATAGTGGGACCAGTATTAGATTGGAGGTTGAAAAGCAGAGCTGTCCAGTAGAATATTCTGCAATAATAGAGACATTCCACAATATTTCTGTAGCAATTTCTATAACTATATGGTAGCCATTAACCACATGTGAATATGAAACACTTATGATGAAGTGGCTAAAATGACCAACGAGCTGACTTTTAAATTTCACTTAATTTAAATATAGTCTATTGTGACTTAAAAGTGAAAGTGTCAGTCGCTCAGTCGCATCTGACTCTTTGTGACCCCATGGACTGTAGCCAACCATGCTCCTCTGTCCAGGGAAATCTCCAGGCAAGAACACTGGAGTGGGTAGCCTTTCCCTTCTCCAGGGATCTTCCCAACTCAGGAAATGGACCCAGGTCTCCTGTACTGCAGGCAGATTCTTTACCATCTGAGCCACCAGAGAAGGCCCTACTGTGACTAGTGGATAGCACACTGAAAAATTTTTAGGCTTAATCTGCAAAATGAAATTTGCCATACACAACTCTCCTAACCTTTCCAATTTTCTTTTTTTTTTTTTTTTCATGCACAAAACAGTTTTAACAAGATAACAGCTAACCTTCTGTGGTTAGCTTAGATAGATTTTAAAATCTCTCTGCCACCACCCCGACTCCATCAGGTGAAACAGAAACAAATGAAAATCAATAAGAAGATTCCACAGGGACCAAGAAACCAATTGAGCATTATGCACATACCCTCCCAGCCCCAGTCAAAAGAGAACTCTGAAATTAGAGTCGAAGGAAAGGGTCAGGTTAGATAATGCAAGCCTGGCACATTGGAGTTTTTTGTTAGCTGTTATGTTATTTTAAATCTTGGTCATTGCTGTTATTGCAGACAGACCAGGCAGTCTTTTTGTTAGGATTTAAAAGTTCTGCAGAGTATCCTAATTTTTAGTTCTGAAGAATCTTTTGGAGGCTTGAGTTAAGGTTGTGTTGATAATTAGCAGGAAGTATATAGAAACTAGCCAACAAGATGGGCTTCCCAGGTGGCGCTGGTGGTAAAGAACCTGCCTGCAAATGCGGGAGACATAAGATGTGGGTTCAATCCCTGGGTCGGGAAGGTTCCCTGGAGAAGGGAATGGTAACCCAGCTCCAGTATTCTTGTCTGGGAAATCCCATGGACAGAGAAGCCTAATAGGCTACAGTCCATAGGGTTGCAAGGAGTTGGATACAACTGAAGAAACTTAGCACTCATGCATGCAGCCAACAAGATGGTGCGAATGGGACTGCTATTTTCATCTGGTTGGAAAATAGCTATTGGAGAAGACCCTGATGCTGGGAAGACTGAAGGCAAGAGGAGAAGGGGATGACAGAGGATGAGATGGTTGAATGGCATCACCAACTCAATGGACAGGAGTTTGAGCAAGCTCCAGGAGATGGTGATGGACAGGGAGGCCTGGCACGCTGCAGTCCATGGGGTTGCAAAGAGTCGGACATGACTGAGTGACTGAACAACAACAAAAAACTCTTACCCAGTCAAACCCTCCAGAGGCCTTTCTTACACATAATAAAGCAGCCCCATGGCAATGGAGCATGAGATGAGTATGGGTAAATGAAGATTCCCTGGAGGAGGAAATGGCAACCCACTCCACTATTCTTGCATGGACAGAGGAACTTGGTGGGCTACAGTCCATGGGGTTGCAAAGTGTGGGACACGACTGAGCAACTAACACACACACATATCCCAATGCCTAAGAACAAGGAAGTGGCCAGTAGTTAATCTATAGAACAGAACACTCTGCAGCCAATTAAAGCTGTACTCAGAAGGAATACAAAATTGAAAATATTTCTAAATATATAATTAGTGTAAAATAAGTGAAAACATGTATTGACGAATGTGACTACTCTTTATATATAGCTTGTCTCTCTCTCTCTCTCCCTCTCTCTCTCTCTTTATATATATATATATAAACACACATACACACACACACACATATAGTTGTTTTTGTTGTTCAGTTGCTAAGTCATGACCAACTGTTTTGCCACCCCATGGGCTATAGCCCATCAGGCTTCTTTGTCCATGGGATTTCTCAGGTGAGAATACTGGAGTGGGTTCCCATTTCCTTCTCCAGGGGATCTTCCAGACCCAGGGATTGAACCCTTATCTCCTACACTGGCAACCAGGCAGATTCTTTATTACTTTATCAGGCCACCTGGGAAGCCCCATATGCATGTATATCTGTGTGTGTATATACACACACAGAGCATATGATATATATGCTATATATATGTTACATATATTTATGTATAGTATATATTATACATATTCTGAAACTAAAAAACATATTAAAAATTCATTTGTTCCTACCACCTAGAGGGAACTGCTATTGATATTTTGATACTTATTCATATGTAATACATATTTTTCAAAACTACCCTATATTCATCATCAAAAGAAAAATTATTACTTTTATTTTAAAAATCACCTTTTCGGAAGTTGAAGGTTCCAATGCACTAACAGAAGAGCAAGTAGTTAGCTTAGCAGATGCCACCAGATTACATACAGTCCATTAATTCAGTGTGAGAACAAGTCTTAGGGAACCACAAAAGGGTTAACAGTCCTTCTAAAACACCCTATTTAAGAACAGCGAGAAAATTGAGTTCATTTGATGATAGATACATACTAATAAATGGCTATAAATATTCATCAACATCTATTGCCTTTGGTTTTATGTAAACCATAAATATAATTTTCAGATGGCTATGAGCAATCACTACTTATTTGCCCTTAGAAGAAGCAATGACTAACACAGTGATCTTTTTATAGCACTGAAGTTGGCTAGAATACTTAAATTGTTACCACTAACTATATTACTAGCAAAGGTCCCTAACCACTTGGATACTATAGGAGAAACCCATTTCAGGAACATTTTTTAAAAAGTCTTGGCCATTTAAAGGAGCCAACCTGCCTCTCCGACTTCATAGAAATAGCTCATGACAGCTACAAACTGGTGTTAAAAATATATTAGGAAGTGCTTCAGAGCACGCAAACCACTCAGTAATGAAGTCATTAAACTTAGTGAAGCTAATTTCTGAGGTACATTCTAACCTACAACCTAAGCCAGCAAGCAGAAGTCAATAAACTTTTATGGGGTTCTGTAACCAAGCCATTCCTAGGAGCTAAATTACCAAAGCCCATTACAAGATGTGTTTGACTAGCAAAACGGTGAGCTGACTACATACACAGAAATAAAGTTAGCAAATGGACATGTAAATTTTCTGCTAATTCTATACATGCTTGTGTCATCTGCGGAGAGCCATATTTACATGTGAACTAAGAAGAAAATATTGCTTCCTGCTCTGAACAATTAACATATAGCCAGGCAATCCAAGTAAGGCTTGGAAAGCAAACGCTACAAATGTTTAGGACGGTGCAGCCACGGTGCCACCAGGCACTTGGCTGAGTCATTAGACTGTCAGATCCATGACAGCAGAGATTGAGTCTGTCCTTCAACAGTTGGTCCTCAGGACCTGCACTGGGTCTGGCTGGTAACAAATGTCATTTAAAAAACTTCCCTGGTGGTACCGTGGATAAGAATCCACCTGCCAATGCAGGGGACACGGGCTTGATCCTTGGTCCAGGAAGATTCCGCACACCACGGAGCAACTAAGCCTGTGCACCACAGCTAATGAGTCTGCACTCCAGAGCCCACAGGCCACAACTACTGAGCCTGTGTGCTGCAACTTCGGAAGCCTGAGTGCCTAAAGCCTGTGCTCCAGAGAAGCCACCTCAGTGAGAAGCCCATGCACCACAAGGGAGAACATCTCCTCCTCATGCAATTAGAGAAAACCTGAGTACAGCAATGAAGACCCAGAGCAACTCCTCCTCCCCCCATTTTTTTTTTAATGTCACTAATTATTTTGGAAGAAATGTCCAGGTAGATATCAGGAAATGTGCAAGCCCAAAAGTGAGGTATATGTCTTTAATCTATAATGCAAATACCAGCTATCACTTAACTTTCCCCACCCTTTGGGATTCCATGAAACAGACCAAATGGAGCTTATCACATAAAGTTAGCAAATGGACATCTAAATTTTCTGCTAACTCTGTGATGTAGGTGGGCTCTACGCTTCGCTGTCTTGCATACCTGACTTATCTTTCCTGCTCTGAGAACCTGATAACAATTTCCCAACCTCTGACCTATCCCTGAGTCTTGGTTTCTTTGACTTACTCCATAAGTTTACCTTAGTGAGGTCACACCTGTTACTTTAAAAGTTCCATTCTGAAATAGAACGAAACCAGAAAACCAAACAAAAAAAGTGAAGTTTCTTCAATTAATGGAAACAAACAGATGTAGCCTCTGTTTTCTGAAAACACTACCTGTAATTATAGGACTAGAAAAGAGCTAACTATGTCAGCCTAGAAACCCCAGGCCAAGTCAGAGCTCTAGACACCAGTAAATGAGATCTCTTCAGATATTAAAGTCCTTGAGAAACAGTGCTATGGTTCCAGAAGCCATTTCTACAAAACATACACTGACAGCTGACCTTCCATCATATCCCCTCATTATCAGATTGACAGAACATTAATCTTTCAGGTAGTCATTATTATTTTTGCTATTTTTATCATCGTCGTTATTAATTACAGTAAGTCCCCTATATACGAACTGTCAAGTTGTGAACTTTGCAAGATGTGAACGTGCATTTGCCTGCCCCATCATGTTAGTTCATGCGTCTGGTGTACACTGTCCTGTGCATGGATCCTCTACAAATGGTTGTGCTTTCGTGTACTCTACTGAACCATACTGCTGCTATGCAGCACGCAGAGTTTACTGATGACGACCTGATGGAACTGGAAGTCCTGAGAAAGAATTAAGATGGACAAGAGGGACAAGAGGAACAAGAGGAACAAGAAGTAACTGGAGAAGCAAAGCAATTCAGGACAAAGGAACTGCAAGGGGATTCTCTTTATTTGAGGAGACTCAGTTTTTGAGGCACAAGACTCAAACATAGAACGTACATGAAGGTTGCAGCAGCCATTCAGAACACAATCTAGTGCTACCATGTCATCTATGATGAGAAAATAAGAGCTACTACCCAGACATCACTGGATTGTTTTTTCAAGAGGGTAGATAGAAGTGTCTCCAGCAAGGAACCAGAACCTGTGCCATCAACATTAGGAATGAATGAAATCACGGCTTGCCCTCCATCTCCTATTGCTGATGATCCTTCATCTTTGCCATTTCCCACCTCCTCTCCCTCTTCCAGTCAGTAACTCTTCTTGTCTGTTCACCCAATGCCACCCCCTGTATGCCAGCTGTTGTACTGTACTACTGTACTTTTCAAGGACTGTACTGTAAGATTTTAAAATGGTAAGGCCATCATTATTATTGGTCACATATAGATATTGTAGTCTAAGATTTATAAAGTTGTGTTGTTTAGTCCTCAAGTTGTGTTTGATTCTCTGCAACCCCATGGACTATGGCCCATCGGGCTCTTCTGTCCATGGAATTTCCCAGGCAAGAATATTGGAGTGGGTTGCCATTTCCTCCTGTGAAGGTTATGAAACACACCTTTTAATTCTCAAGCCAGCAGCGCAGCCATTGTCTCATTTAACGCTCCTATCAGCCCTCTCATTTATCTAGGAGAAATTTTAGTAAAGAGAAAGAATCAATTCCTCTGTGCATTGTTACATAGTACCTTAGTTGAGGAATGAAGCCTGAACCTGCATATTCTACATCATAGCTTAATCCTTCTTTTTGTCACAAGGTGCTGAAAAGAAGTTTAGGAAGTCTATTACACATCTTGTTTGAGACAAAATTGTAGCGAAGGAGATTCCCAGGTTTCAGTATGTCTGAAGTGCATCCTTTGGACCCACAGGGAATCTGATGAGTGGATTGATCCTTAGGTAGAGGGGCAGAATGGGGCACTTAGGACCACACTGCAGCCCCTTCTTTGAGCAGGAGCTCATGGGAGAGGATGGAGGGCCGCTGTGAATAGGAGTGTACAGGGCAGCTTAGGTGCCCCTGTGACCTCTTTCAGTATATATCAGAGGCCGGGCAAGATCTGCTGCTGCTAAGTCACTTCAGTCGTGTCCGATGGCAGCCCACCCGGCTCCCCCATCCCCGGGATTCTCCAGGCAAGAACACTGGAGTGGGTTGCCATTTCCTTCTCCAATGCATGAAAGTGAAAAGTGAAGTCGCTCAGCCATGTCCGACTCTTAGCGACCCCATGGACTGCAGCCTACCAGACTCCTCCGTCCATGAGATTTTTCCAGGCAAGGGTACTGGAGTGGGGTGCCATTGCCTTCTCCAGAGCAAGATCTGGGAAAGATCAAATTACTGCAGAAAGTTTGGTTTTGCAGATGTCACAAGCCACAGTCATTCAGTGAAATTCTCTCTCTCTCTCTCTCTCTCTGGTGCTGTGCTTGTATCTTCTCAAAATCCTGACATTCAATGAGCAGTGGAATAAGTGGGGTCAATGTTTGGGATGATGTCTGAGTTGGAAAACATCCCAAAATGGGCCAGTCCAATCTGTATAATGCTATCCGGTGTCTAGACACTGCCAGGCACAAAAATCAGTAGTCAGGGTTCTTGCCTGAATTGAGAAGGTCCATTTTGGCCATGAGCCAGGCACACCTGGAGCTTCTACAGACTATCCCAGGGCAACACAAAGGCAGTGATGGGGTTTTAGAACCTGAATCCTATCTAGTTCTGGTGCTGACATGCATAATGCTGCTAATTAGACATTAGTCAGGTTATTTCTCCTCCTTCATCAGGGGTCTCCTGCTTTGTAGCCTTAATTATGATGCCAACAACATTCACAATGGCCACTAATTACCCAGGTGGCGCTAGTGGTAAAGAACCCACCTGCCAATACAGGTAGACCTAAGAGACACAGGTTTGGTCCCTGGGTTGGGAAGATCCCCTGGAGGAGGGCACAACCACCCATTCCAGTATTCTTGCCTGGAGAATCCCATGACAGAGGAGCCTGGCTGGCTGCATTCTGTAGGGTGGCACAGAATCCGATATGACTGAAGTGACTTAGCACACATGCACGCAAAGGAAGTTACAGCAGAGTCCTTTCAATAAAGGCTCTGCTAGCCCTGCCTAATTAAAATGTGTCTTCTTGCCTGGTGGAGGAATACAGGCTTTATCAGTAACTAACCACCTCACTATTCACAGCTGAGGCCAGCATGGTGGGGAGGTGGGAGAGGGGTCCCTCTTCCTTCCCTCCAGGTTGTGGCTGTGATGCCTGTGAAAATTTGCCCTGAAGATGCTTCAGTGGAAGCAGTCCTCCAATGTAAAACTGCATGAGAAAGAGTTTCAGGGCCCCTCCTGAGAGCAGATGAGGTCTGGAAAGTGGGGGATGGTCTATTTATCACAGATGATTCAGTGAGACACCCCCGTCCCTGATCAAGCCTGCCTAAGCTCTGCTAGTTCAAGCACCACCACCTTCCTCCCATCTGTGAGCCAGACATCCTGGATTGTGAAGTCAAGCGGGCCTTAAGAAGCATCACTATGAACAAAGCTAGTGGAGGTGATGGAATTCCAGTTGAGCTATTTCAAATTCTAAAAGATGATGCTGTGAAAGTGCTGCACTCAATATGCCAACAAATTTGGAAACTCAGCAGCGGCCACAGGACTGGAAAAGGTCAGTTTTCATTCCAATCTCAAAGAAAGGCAGTGCCAAAGAATGTTCAAACTACTGCACAATTGTACTCATCTCACATACTTGCAAAGTAATGCTCAAAATCCTCCAAGCCAGGTTTCAATAATATGTGAACCATGAACTTCCAGATGTTCAAGCTGGTTTTAGAAAAGGCAGAGGAGCCAGAGATCAATTGCCAACATCTGCTGGATCATCTAAAAAGCAAGAGAGTTCCAGAAAAACATCTATTTCTGCTTTATTGGCTATGCCAAACCTTTGACTGTGTGGATCACAATAAACTACGGAAAATTCTGAAAGAGATGGGCATACCAGACCATCTGACCTGCCTCTTAAGAAACCTGTATGCAGGTCAGGAAGCAACAGTTAGAACTGGACATGGAACAACAGACTGGTTCCAAATAGGAAAAGGAGTACATCAAAGCTGTATATACACATAGTACATCATAACTTATACACATAGTACATCATAAGAAACACTGGGCTGGACAAAACACAAGCTGGAATCAGGATTGCTGGGAGAAACATCAATAACCTCAGATATGCAGATGACAGCACCCTTATGGCAGACAGTGAAGAAGAACTAAAGAACCTCTTGATGAAAGTGAAAAAGGAGAGTGAAAAAGTTGGCTTAAAGCTCAACATTCAGAAAACTAAGATCATGGCATCTGGTCCCATCACTTCATGGCAAATATATGGGAAAACAGTAGAAACAATGACAGACTTTATTTTTCTGGACTCTAAAATCACTGCAGATGATGACAGCAGCCATGAAATTAAAAGACGCTTACCCCTTAAAAGAAAATCTATGACCAACATAGACAGCATATTAAAAAGCAGAAACATTACTTTGCCAACAAAGGTCCGTCTAGTCAAGGCTATGGTTTTTCCAGTAGTCATGTATGGATGTGAGAGTTGGACCATAAAGAAAGCTGAGCACCGAAGAATTGATGGTTTTGAACTGTGGTGTTGGAAAAGACTCTTGAGAGTCCCTTGGACTGCAAGGAGATCCAACCAGTCCATCCTAAAGGAGATCAGTCCTGAGTGTTCATTGGAAGGACTGATGCTAAAGCTGAAACTCCAATACTTTGGCCTCCTGATGCGAAGAACTGACTTATTTGAAAAGACCCTAATGCTGGGAAAGACTGAAGGCAGGAGGAGAAGGGGACGAGAGAGGATAAGATGGTTGGATGGCATCACTGACTCAGTGGACATGAGTTTGAGTAAACCCCAGGAGTTGGTGATGGACAGGGAGCCCTGGTGTGCTGTAGTCCATGGAGTTGCAAAGAGTCAGACACGACTGAGCGAGTGAGCTGAACTGAATGGAAAAGGGAAGGACAAATCTGACTCCATATTAGATCTGTTTCTTTTACCTTTAGTTTAGTTTTGTTGTTGTTGTGTGTGTTTGTTTGTTTGTTTTTGTATTTTACCTTTGCATTCTATTGCTTTTGCTTAGAATCAAGAATGTTACCTACAGTCTGACCTTTAAGGTTACAACTCCTTTCTATTCATATAGAGATAAAAAGTTGCACAACAGAGAATAACATTTGTTTTGCTGGAGGTTACAGGAACATTGTGACCTGACCTATGCAGACAGCTTCAATAACAAAGGATTCCAACAGGAAGTTTGCAACAACCAACTACCCTCTCTCTCACCTTGCCTTTTAAAATGCTTTCCTGAGAGGCTTTGGAGAGTTTGGGGTTTGGGGCCAGGAGCCACCCCTTATCCTTGCATGGCCCTGCAATCACCCTCTCTCTGTTCCAGACTCCAGCGTTTTGGTATTGTTTGGCCTCATGGGCATCAGGCACACAAACTTGCTTTTGATAATAAATTCTGCCATGGCACTCAGTCTCAGACACTCAACAAATCCCTGAACTGCATTCTGCTTTGGCACTACTGTATGTCTGGGGACCCTGTTTACTTCCTTTAGAATAGGCTCTGTAATCATAGGTTGAACACACTAAGCTGACTCTTCAGATGCTGAATTTACTTTTATTTAGGGATAGCTGCAAGTTCCCCATGTGTAAAATAATCTGAAGATTTACCTTGAAAGATTTTTGCAAGAAGGTTTTGCTCACTGCAGTTGAAGAAGAATGGACTGCTACTCTGCCCAATAAAAGTTCACACACAGAGCTCAAATCAAGATGAATACAACTCTTTAAAGCAAGAAAAATGTATTCTTTTAGTTGGCCCATAGGGCACCTTACTTTACTTTCATCTATTAGAAACATGTTATAAAACGTTGGATTCCTAGGAAAAGACCCTTTGGGAAAATTGTCTTAAAAATTGTCAAATCCCTGATATCTATGGTATGCCTGATATACCCTAACCTTGTGCAGTGTACAACCTATACAACTGTATGTGACAATGCTTAATTTTATACCAGAAAGGATTACTGTCTCTTGGGACTCTAGACTCATTTTCTGGATGCAAATAAAATTTAGAATGCAAATTTCACCATGAGCGTGTCTATACTCACGGACACTGACCTCCGGTCTCCTTGTTCACTTATTGCTTATTCCTGACAGAATGCCAAAGGCAGAATCATAACACACCCGAGAGTGAATGCTAGAGAAGATAGATGCATAGGATTCATTGAGGACTGAGTTGCGTTGTACACAGTAACTCACTGTCCAGAAACTGGCTGGCTGGGTTAGAGTAAGCATGGGTTTCACACTGAATCCTCTCATGCATCCCTATCTGGGAACACCTGCTGACATTCAGATTGATGCATCACATGTTCATTGAAATTTCCTCCTTAAAGACCTGCTTTTGGCCTCTCCCTGCCCTGCACACCAGGTAGACACACCCAGGCCACAAAATGTGATGTGTATTCATGTGACCCCACGGACTATAGCCCACCTGGCCACTCTGTCCAAGGGATTATCCAGGCAAGAATACTGGAGTGGGTTGCCATTTCTTCCTCCAGGAGTTCTTCCTGATCCAGCTATCAAATCTGTGTCTCCTGCGTCTCCTGCATTAGCAGGCAGGTTCTTTACCACTGCATGTGATGAATTGCCCTCTTTTCTATCTGCCCTCTCCTATAGCAAAAAGACAGCCATTGATATTCACAAGATTCTTCATATATTAAAAAGTTCTTTCATCATGTGTATCATCTCAGGATTTCTTCCCTGTGGTGATGCTCTGAGGTAGGTCTCATTATTATTCTCACTTTAAAGATGAATTAAATGACTTTCTGGCAATAACATAACGAATACAAGATAGTTTTATGTCTAACGATTAAGGTTCTGACACCAAATTACCATATATTTGTATATATATTTGCATTTATGTATTCATACATTCACATATATTTTACATGCTTTTTGAAATATAACCACCTATCTCAGAATTAAGAAGAGGTAGAGGTAGAAAATATGGGTAAGAAGGGAAGAGAAGCACAGAACCAAGAGAAGGCTGCAATGAGGAGCAAAATGGGCTCATACTGGGATATCTGACACCTCAGATCTCTCCAGAGTATATAAATGATCTGTCTTTCAACATGATATGTCCATATTAACTAAAAAGGAACTCCCGTGTCATAGGCATAGTTTCAGTTTGAGTGAGGTCCTGCTTGGCAAAAAAGCTCAATAAAATGTTTGTTGAAAGGACCCCTCTTGAGCAAACTGGACACTGGAGACAGATGGACATTTTCTACTCTGAGCCCAGGAGAGAACAACAAATGGTGTTATTAATTCAGAGGTCAGCTTTCTGCAGTTACTGTTGTTCAACTTGTATCAACAGATTAACCACAACTGTGCAAGAATCTGCCCTGTGTCTGACTCCAGCAAAATTCTGAAGTTTCTGCTTTTTTTAAGTTTTTGCTTAATAAAGAAGTGTGCTGATACTATTCTTAGCTTCCAATGATGGGCTTGGCCTTCCTCCCCACCTGGATGATCCTGCTTTAGTGAAGTTGTTCAAGTAAGAGGCTGACCGAGCACTTTCAAGGGATGGCCAGAGTGAGTCACTCCCCTACGTGGAAGTTTAATGGATAACTTGAATAGGCAGCCAGCTTCCAACCAGAAAGGGGGATTTCTTGTAAATGGGGTAACAGATGCAATATGAGCAAAGTCCCAAGGAGTTTCCTGAAGAAGCTTGAATGCTTTCTGGGAAAGAAAGGCCATTTTTTTGGTCACATTCTCTTGGCTTCTAATGACTTTGTATTTCAATGTGTCACAGCTGACTCAGCTTCCACGGAGATGAAACCAGCTCAGAGGAGTCACTAAAACATCCACAAGCAAACGGACTTGAGTGCAAGACCGAAAATGCAGAGTGTGTGAGAGAACGGGGCTGGCCAGATAGAGCCTGTGCATGTAGTCTTGGGGAGAACGTCCCCTGACACAGTGGATGAGAATTGCATTCACACTGTATGGCTGAGGGCTGTGCCATTTAATGGGTTTCTGAAAACACTGCATCTCATCCCTCGCAAAGGAAGCCCATTAATAAAACGAGGGTGGCGGGTAACCAGCCACAGATAGCACGGCCGCTGCCAGCTCGCTGTGATTAGAAAGCTTGCTGCACTTAATGCATTCCCAGCCACATTGAAACAGCTTCATTTAATAAAGCGGTAGTACTGCTGACACAAATGCATTAAAAAGTGGGCACAAGCAGAGTCTAAAGCTCTCGGGAACATTCCACTTGCTCAGGGAAAGGGTGGCAAAAAGGTGTAGTCTTCAAAGGACTTGTATTTCATGAGCAAAACCCAGTTCTGGCAATCTCCTGGACATTAAAAGACAATGGCAGAGGTATGCCATTTCAGCTAACACCAATGAGCATCATAAATGTAAAATACTGCTTACAGTATACAGGCATACATATATACATATATATACACATGCTATCTATATACAAAGTAAATACACCATATACTATATTATAGTATACACACATACATGTATACACTTTAGCTAAATAAATCTGTGCTTTCCTAGAAGAGTCGTGAGCCTGTTAGGTTGCCAGTGTAGCATTCTTTTAAAAGCATCATCTTTCTCTCAGGGAATGTGAGTCATTTTATTCAGATATGACAAAATGTGAGGCAAGTGGAGGGGAGGTGACAGGAGAAGTATTGAATCTCAAAAAATGACACCAGAGTCTGGTGGGCAAATTTTCTCTTTGAAACAAGTTAGTCATTTGCCTCCCAGGACAACTCACTACAAACAAGAAAATCAATTTGAAAGAGTTCAGTGTTATGAAATCTAAATATAGGACTGAAATCCAGAAATTAAGCTTCATGTAGATCAGCCGGTATTTTCCTTTCTGAGAGAGTGAGGAATACAGAAGGAACAGCAGTCAGCTGCGAGTGAGGAGCCCCTATCCTTACTGAATCTCCGTGTGACCACGGGGCTTGGGCTTACTTCTTGTAAGAAGAGAATGGGGGTAATAATGCTTTCTGTTACTCATCAGGGGAGGATTCAAACTGATGCTGTGGGTGAAATTATTTTGAAAGGGTAACACAAATGTAAGATGTATCTGAATATTCTGTAAATCATCAAAGAACTGAGAAACGGGTGTGCTCAGAAGACTGGAAAGAAACCTGATCTGTGACTAAGGAAGGCTGCTGTGTGGGGAAGGGAGTCATGCATTTATGGAACGCCCACACTGTGTCAGGGCCGTTTCACATCCCCGGTTATGTTCAGGACAGTCCTGGGAGTTTGGGCTTACGTCCAGCTTTCACATGCATAGCAGAATAAGAGGAGGAATATAAAATCAGCCCGAGTCATAGACAGGGTACAGCACCCAGTCCCCAGACCCTCTGTAGTGCATCTGGGATTTAGCCCATTTCTGCCAATTGCTCACGGTGTGATCTCTGCCAAGTCAGTTTCTTCCTTTGAAAAACTAAAGGATTTCTTAAAACCTAGTATTTTAAATAGTATCTTCTTGATTTGTGTTAAATCCATAGACTACCCACCCTATAATTTAATGAATATTTTTCTAAATTTAGTAAGAAAACTCTATTACTTCTATAAATGGGAAATCACACATTAAAATACAAAGAAATAGTTTCAACACATGATAAAACACTTGGCTATTTAGAGTAAAAGGGTGCTGTCTACCACCTTGGCTCCCCATTTTGGGAAACACTGGGCCAAGCTATCACTAGCTCAGCTCCAGAAAACTGATCTACTGTGAAGTCATAGAAGAGATTCCATAGAACAGTTGCCAGGTACCAGCTACTGCATTGGCCTCTCTATTACAGTGCCTTCTTACTCTGTGTTAAATACTTTTGCTCCATTCTTTCCTTCTTATTTTTCTAAGTCTTCTCAACTCTTAACTTCTAGCCATCTTCAATGCAAATTTCAGCAGTCTTTGTACTGAGAATCAATGTAGGCAGAAGCATGTGGTAGGTGTTATCAGGGCTTATAAAATGAATAATGCATGCCAATAATATATGAGTCAAGAGTCAAGACAGATGAAGTGGTTTAAGAAAAATCTTACAAAGAGCTTCCCTCATGGCTCAGATGGTAAAAGTATCTGTTGCAATGTGGGATACCCAGGTTTGATCCCTGAGTGGGGAAGATCTTCTGGAGAAGGAAATGGCAACCCACTCTAGTACTTTTGCTGGGAAAATTCCATGGATGGAGGAGTCTAGTGGGCTACAGTCTATGGGATCACAAAGAGGTGCACACGACTGAGCGACTTCACTTTCACTTTCTTTCATACATACTAGAATACATTTAGCAGAGACAGTCAGAGAAAAATAGATACTGAAGGACTGAATTAGAATTGAAAGACACCATAGAGGCCACTTTCCTTGGTGACTCAGCCGGTAAAGAATCCGTAAGGCAGGAGAGCTGGATTCGATCCCTGGCCTGGGAAGATCCCCTAGAGAAGGGAATGGCAACCCACTCTAGTATGCTTGCCTGGGATCCTATGGACAGAGGAAACTGGTGGGCTATAGTCCATGAAATCACAAGAGTTGGATACGACTCAGCTACCACAGAGGCCACCTAATTCAGAGCCTACATACCAGTGGCCTACTGTTTGAATTCAACTGGCAAGAATGTTTGGTTTGAATGCAAATTACTCTTAAAAAGAAATAAAGGAATACCTCCCCAATTAACCTCAGTCTTCAACCCTCTCTATACTCTTACCCCAGGCCTGTTCACTATTATATTCTTCACCTGATCACGAAGATGTCTGAGAGCACATTCTCCAATGTGCCTCATCCCCAACCTATCAACAAGCACTACACAAAAGTAGGGAAACAAGACCCAGTGATGCTAATAACCTTGTTGTTAAAGCAGAGCTGGGGCCAGAATCTTACAGCTCTTGACTATCAGTGAAGTCCTTACTGAATAAGCTCAGTTTACAATGATGCTTTCATAATGGATGACTCAAATTAGGTATTGAAAGAGATGTCACTGAAGCAAATCTTGAAATAAGAGATACTATTTGAGGAAGGCTGCAAAGGAAAGAGGCTGAGGAGAGAGGATGGGGAAGTTTTAAAGATGGGGAAGGAGATATATATTATAACTAAGCAAGTGCAAAAGAATAGCAGGTAGATGAACCTGCAGACTCAACTTTGTACGTGGACCTAGAAGGTAAGGAAAATCAGGAGCATGAAAGATGAGTGAGACGAAAGTACAGAGCCCAAACTCTACTAAAGGGATTCCAAAGATAATCAAAGAAATATCATGTGCATGCAAAATGATCTGTACTGATACAAAACAAGGCTAGAAAATCTGGGAAGTCAAGAGGAATAGCAGGAATAACAGCACCTCAAACACTAATCAAGGTGTCTGTTAGATTTAGAGACAGAGTTATCTTAAAGGTCATGTGCACCTGTTTCTGTTTTGTAAGTAGGTTCATTTGTGCCATATTTTAGATTTCACATATAAGTGATTTCATATGGTATTTGTCTTTCTTACTTTACTAGGTATGATAATCTCTAGCTGCATCCATGTTGCTGCAAATGGTATTATTTCATGCTTTTTTACGGCTAAGTAGTATTTCATTATATATATATACACACATACCACATCTTTATGCATTCTTCTGTTGACTCACACACATAGAGTCCAGACTTGTGGTTGCCAAGGGGGACTGGGAGTTTTGAGTTAGTAAATGCAACCTATTTCTTTTAGAATGGATAAACAATGAGGTTCCTACTTGTATAGTACAAGGAACTATATTCATTATCCTGGGGTAAACCATGATGTAAAAGAACATTTAAAAAGAATGTATAAATGTGTATAACTGAGCAACTTTGTTGTACAGCAGAAATTAGCACAACACTGTAAATCAACTATACTTAGAAAAAAATTCTATTATAAAAAAATAAAGGTCATGTGAAATCCTCTTGTTTTTTCAAGAAGAGACAAGGGTCCCTGAATGGTTGTGTGACTCCTTCAAGTTTATGAGCCTGGGTAGACACAGAGGCAAACTAGATGCCTGACTTCTTCACTTTCAGTTTGGTGTGTTTTTCCACTTTGAGTTGGACTGGATTCAATATGACAAGCAACAAAGAGAAGAACAATGAAAAAACTGCAGTTTGAGGAAACGGAGTTCACAACTATATTCAATTAGAATTAGAGTAGAAAGTGAAAGGAAGGAGAGGAATTGTCAGTAGTTCTTGCTCCCAGGTCTTATTTTAAGGCCAGGGCTCCCTTGCGGTTACCAACATCACAATACTTCTTCCTAAATTTAAAATCAAATTTCTTCCTTGCAAAACTCACTGACTTACCTTTCCCACCCACCCTACCCATTATGCCTCCTGCATACATCACCTTGCAAACAAGTCACCTCCTACAAAGCCTCTTGTAACCTCGTGAGCTTGCATAAGTTCTATTATAATATCAGAGAGTGAAGGCAAAGTCAACCACTAGTCATAATAAAAAGCACCTAAGATACATTTCTGAGAACTACAGTGATTTTTTTTTTCTATCTGCCTAGATATGTGTCAACAGCTTGCTTTCTGACTTGTGAAATCACACAGGGTCTCTGTTGACCAGAATTTATCGAGTTGTTTTAGAAAATACCTAATGTCAGCAAAGGGAACTATTTTTATCACTGTATGTTGTTTAACAGCTCTTGATGGTGATCAAATTTACAGCACCTATAAAAGGCAGGAAAACCCAAGAGGCTGAGCCAAGAAATTTGATTTCTAAAGAACCAAGCATTACACAGCAAAGATTCAAGCTGGTACCTCAGAAAGTAGGAGGAATGGGATGTTATTAAACAGAAAAGTAAAGGCATAGAGATTAGGCATATGGCCAAATGAGGAAGTATTTAAATTATCCTATTAATACTAACCCCTCCTTAGAGTTTAGTAATCCAGCAAATATTTATTGAGTGGTTCTGACATACAAGGTTCTATTCTAGATATTAAGAGGATAAAAAAAGGTAAATAAATAAGACTTAGTCCCTTATCTTCAAGAGCTGCCCAAATAGTGCAACATAGAGAAGTATATATAAATGATTATAATGTACAGAGGAATATTTTAAATATCAGAGTAGCCACTGGCACCAGCAATGTGCTGAAGGTGCCCAGAGGAGCTGGTTCAAGACAGTTTAGGTCTGATGATTATATAAACAAAATTTTACAAATTGTAAGCAATGATGTGGATTAAATCAAATTCTTTTGACTGAAAATTAATTAAAAAGAAGAGCGCCTGAGCCATGTACAATTTTGACATTTTATCTGTAAGTTTATTAATAGGATAACACTTTTAAAATGTGAAGGAAATTTTCTTGTGAATTGTTGGCTATTCCCAAACATTAAAAGGAAAAGCTGTTATTTTTAATGACTCTTAAATGTTTCCCGGTTGTGGGCTTTCCCAGGTAACCAGATGGATGCAGAACCCAAAGCAGTTTTTGCTCTCTGGCATTTCCTTTTCTTTGCAGCCTTCTCAGAATTTAGAAATAAACACTCATTCAGTAACAAAGAGAGAGACAATTGGATCAGAAGATCCTGGCTACCTCTTTGGGAAATCATACTACCTATAGAAAGTTAGTTTGCACTTGGTTGGCCTTCTTTAGAATGTGCTGGGGCTAGTCAGTCTATTTGGCTCAACAAGAGTCCACTTGAATTTTTCCCGATTTCACTGGAGCTGGGTGGCGCTCAGCCAAGGCTTCATCCTCTGCATGGACTGTCATTTCTCATACAGGGTAGAGGGGTGTTTCTGAATAGGGGACAAGGATGGAGGTGGTAGCCCATCCAATAGGACTGGGTGTCAGGATGCTGAACTATTTCAGAAAACCCTCTTTGTGGTACCAGTTGGATAGTTGTTATAATCATTTTTATTTGACGATTTTCATTTTAAGGATGAAGAAACCAGACTAGAAAGTGCAAGGCATGTGCCCGGTATCATACACAGTTGGCACATAATCAACATGGATACCAAGGTACAGGTGCTAATAACCCCTGCTCCTGAGGACTTTCTTAAATGTATTTCCCAAACAGATGGGGAGAAAAACTTCTGATGAGATATTAAAAAGCTATGTATGTGTATGCATGCTCAGTTGTGCCCAACTCTTTGAAACCCCATGTACTGCAGTCTGCCAGGCTCCTCTGTTCATGGGATTTCCCAGGCAAGAACACTGGAGTGGGTTGCCATTTCCTTCTCCAGAGGATCTTCCCAACCCAGGGATTGAACCCAGGTCTCCTCCATTGGCAGTTGGGTTTTTTACCACTGTACCACCTGGGAAGCCTCTATTAAAAGGCTATACTATTAAGCCAGAAAGAAAAACACCAATACAGTACACTAACACATATATATGGAATTTAGAAAGATGGTAACATAACCGTGTATGCAAGACAGCAAAAGAGACACAGATGTATAGAACAGTCTTTTGGACCCCTTGGGAGAGGGCGAGGGTGGGACAATTTGGGAGAATGGCATTGAAACATGTATAATATCATATGTGAAATGAATCGCCAGTCCAGGTTTGATGCATGATATAGGATGCTCGGGGCTGGTGCACTGGGAAGACCCAGAAGGATGGTATGGGGAGGGAGGAGGGAGGGGGAGGTTCAGGATGGGGAAGACGTGTATACCTGTGGCAGATTCATATTGATGTATGGCAAAACCAATACAATATTGTAAAGTAATTAGCCTCCAATTAAAATAAATTTATATTAAAAATTTAAAAAATAAGAGGCTATACTATTTACTAACCTTTCATAACTAAAATTAAGATATCAGAACAACCAGGTTATCAACAGCAATATGCAGGAATCTAGATATTTGACCTCCTTTAAACCTTAGTTTGCTCACAATTGAGAATCACTTTAGGGTTAATGTTTCCCCTTAAAGTAATTGTCTTGGCTAGAAAACTTAATATCTACCAGATATTAAGATATGATATCTATCTATCAGATATCATAGCACATAGCATTCGAATTGGATTATTTCTAGATGCTATGTAATCTATTCCCTCAGTAGAAACTGAGGCTCAGAAAAATAACATATTGCCCAAGTTAACTTGCTGGAGTTAGTACTAGAAGCTCAGCCTACTGACTGTCACAGAGAGAAGGAACAGGTTGCCTCTGTACCTTGTATTTAGACCTCAGCCACAACCCTGTATCCTGTAGTTATCCCTATGGCACTGCTCTTCCTCAAGTGCCCCCTGGCTTAAAGCATCAAATCTAGGGGACACTTTCCAGGCATGTTCTCCAAAGCATTCCTATCTTCCTTAAACTCTCAGCCCCACTGAATTGCATGGCTCCTTTCCCTAGATTTCTGTCCGAATATTCTGACCACTTTTTCTTATTCTCTGTCACTAGCCTCTAAAATATTAGTGCTCATTACAGTCTCATACTCAGCCTCTTCTATCTTTCTACATTCACTGTCTTTTTACCTTGGAAATCTCTGCAGTCTCCGTAGCCTTCCACTGTGTGTGGTGTGCTTGTGGTTATTAAAGGGATATCTGTAAGCTTGGTGACTCCTGAGCTGCTAGCCTTTTCCTCCTCTACCTGTTGGAGAGCTCCATGTGGTCTCTATAGTCATTCAAGTTTAACACATTGCAGATTTCTTAGAACAGACAGACACACACATCCATGCACGCACACACACTTGTAGACAGATACACGGATGGAGAGAGAAAGAGAGAGATTGCATCTTGTGATAGGAATGATACAGTTGTAAAAAAATTGTTTGAATCTCAGGTTAAATATACAGAGACTAAGAAAGAGCATGAAAAAAAGACATAAGGAAACAAACTATTCATCTTACATAGTGGAGAAGTGGGGCTAGAACATTGTCCAATTACTGCCATGAATAATCAGTTAAATATAAGTTTAAAGAGGCATTTGAAAAATACTAAGGTACCAACCAGTAATGATAGAATCAAGAGGTCTAACTGCAAATTGCTTCAGAAAAGCACAGAAATATAACACAATACATGGAGTAAAAAGAATAGGAGGAGAACATCAAGGAAACAAAAAAACAGACAAGATAAAGAAAAAGAAGAGATGCAAGATTTAAAGCTATTAATACAGTGATTAGGAAACATTTTTAGTAACAAAGATGCTTATGGCTGTCAATAACAAGTAATGCCTCATGAAAAACGCAGGTTACAAAACTGCATGAACAAATGATCACAACTATGTATAACATGCAAGGATGTTTGCAGGCAGCAGAGAACAGGAGTTAGGAATATGTACTGCATCGGCTTCCCTGGCAGCCCAGTGGTTAAGATTTTGCATCCCAGTGCAGGGGGTACAGGTTCGATCCCTGGTCAGGGAGCTTAGCTCCCACATGCCTCGTGGCAAAAAAAAAAAAAAAAAAAAAAACCAGAAAACAGAAGCAATATCGTAACAAATTCAATAAAGACTTTTAAAAAAAAAAAGGTCCACATCAAAAAATACCTTTAAAAATCAAAAGAATATGTATTGTAGAATCCACAGATACAGATTTGAATCTGTAATCCATGACTTACCATGTGAGTTTGATCCAGCTATCAAGACTACTGTATCTCAATCTCCTTTTCTTAAAAAAGATGATAATAATGATACCTACTTAAGAGTTTGTTGGTAAAGATGAAATTAAAATGACTTGCAAGCTTTAGAAAAGTGCTGGGCAAATAGAATGTGCTCAGTCAGTGGTGATGATGA
The DNA here is from genome assembly GCF_001704415.2 of Capra hircus. Taxonomy (NCBI): domain Eukaryota; kingdom Metazoa; phylum Chordata; class Mammalia; order Artiodactyla; family Bovidae; genus Capra; species Capra hircus. The sequence goes on from NC_030818.1 coordinate 54,883,544, forward strand.
TTATATTATTAACTCCTTAATAAATAGCATCTTAGTGCTTTTCTCTCATTCCCTAAGGGCTTCCTTTGCATAGCAATGTGGCGAGATAGCTTGGATAGGAACTAAAGAGGCCTGAATCTTGCCCCTGGATCTGCTAATAACTAGCTCTCCAATCTTGAGGAATCCATACCCTGTCCAAAGAGGAGTTGGCCTCAATGCTCTTGCAAGTTCTACAGAACTGAACTGTGCTATGATGGAAAGATACATGAGGAAAGAGACATGAAATAAGGAGAATCCTGAAGCTGAACTTGGCCTCTAACACATCGTCTCTGGGTTTCAGTTTGTCTTGCCTGACAGGTTGCTTTGTAGAGACAAGAATATGCCATATGCCATTGAAATAAAACCCACATCATCACCATTTCTGCCCATGGAGCCACTGATGATGGAGGCGAGAAAGATGCTGGCGGATCCTCTGTCAAAACTCTGATCAGAAAAGACATCCAGGTTCTGCCACTTTCCAGTGCAGCCACAGTATTCAGCATGGAAAATTACATGGATTTCCTCTTTTATCAGACAATCTTCCTTTGCCACTATTATTTCTTCATCAGTAACAATGCTAATGAGAACCAAAGTTCAGGTGCTTTACTCATTAAATGATTTTTTTTTTTTTTTTTTTTTTTAGTACTGAAAGAAACCTTGTTGTTTCACTGCATGAACTGGCTGTGATACAGATTTAGTCATTTCTCTTCATTCTACAGAACAATAGCCTATGTTCTAGAGACATATTCACCACCACTGGAAGTGGCAAGAGAGCCAGTCAATTATAACCACCTCCACCCAGAGACATGGCACATCCCCTGGGGCAAGTCATCAAGTATCCAACCAGTGGCAGGTCAGAGACACTCTCCAGGGATATAACAGTGTTTGGAAGATGGCAGACAAGAGCTAGGCTACAGAGTGGTTGTATTTGTTTGTTTATTGATAAATCTGCCAAAATGGGATGGTCATGGGATCAAACAAATTTTAAGACCACGAGTTTCAAGAAATGAAAGAAGACTGCAAATACTGAGTCAGATGCTACAGGCAAAGCACAAAGAATGAGAAACAAATTAGGGGTCAGAACTCCAGAATCCCTTCTACCCAACAAACAAAGAACAGTTCTTAATTTCCTCTGGCAGGAGATTGATGATCACATCTGAAACAAGAAGAAGAATTTGTGAGCTGTTTCCAAAGCAGATGGAGAGAGGCAGCACTTCAAAATGAGTCTAAAAGTCCATCCATCTTGACAAGAACTTACTAACCAACTGAAGGATGAGCCTCTGCTCAGCAGACTGGGTGAAAAAGAGGCTAGGACACAAATGGTGAGTGATCCTCTGAAACAGACACGCTGAGTACTTAGACAATTTGTTGTTGTGTAGTCGCTAAGTCATGTCAGACTCTTTTGTGACCCCAGGGACTGTAGCCCGCCAGGCTCCTCTGTTAATGGGATTTCCCAGGCAAGAATACTGGAGTGGGTTGCCATGCCCTCCTCCAGGGGATCTTCCTGGCCCAGGGACTGAACTCAGGTCTCCTGAATTGGCAGGCAGATTCTTTACCAGGCAGAGCTACCAGGGAAGTCCAAGTTAGTCAATACCTCAAAGAGATAAAGAAGTCACAGACATAGCCACAGTTCCCTATATGAAAATAAATCCTGAAAAACCATCCCCCAAAAAAGAGAAAAAAAAAGAGTTAAAAGTGCCAAATTTAAAGGGCTTGTACAATTCTAACAACATGCAGATTGCTCCAGTGAAAAATTATAGATTTCAATAACCTGCAGAGTGAGACCACTTGGGATATTCATTCTGAGTTTCTGGTATTCAACCAATATAAGAATCCATTTACTTTTTCTAATTTTATTTTCCTCTAGACTCCAGGACTGATTAAATCTAGGATACCCCCCTATGTAATATGTTACATAAGCTTATGTGTGAGTGTTTTGTACATGCCACAGAAAATTTATTTGTAAGAGATCAGAAAGCAGGACATAAATGACTTAGGAAAGACAGCACAGAAAATTCTCAAATAGAAGAAAGGGATGAGTAGGGCTTGAGAAGAGCTTCCCAGGTGGTGCTAGCAGTAAAGAACCTGCCTGGCAATGCAGGAGACGTAAGAGATGAGGATTTGATACTGGAATTGGAAAGATCCCCTGGAGGAGGGCATGGCAACCCACTCCAGTATTCTTCCTGGAGAGCCCCATGGACAGAGGAGTCTGGCAGGCCAAGGTCCATAGAGTTGCAAAGAGTTGGACACGACTGAAGCGACTTAGCATGCACGCATGCAGGGCTTGAGAAACTAGAACTGTATGATCAGAAGGGGATAAGAGAAAACCAAAAGACACTTCGAGCTACCTCCCCAGTCACATAAGGCTGACTGGTTCAAGGTATGATGCTGGACAGACAAACTGACACACTTTAAGGTCTGGAAGTATGGGACAGGTCCATGATCAGCCAGGTGGGGGAGGTGCACAGGGGAGATTGATTGATTAGAAGAGGGAGATGATTCGAAAATGGTGGGACCTGCAGATTTCTAAGAGGCCAAGTCTCCAGCCTCCTCATTTAAAGGGCAAAGAAACTAAGACCTAAATATATTGATCAAGGTTACTTGGTTATTATGGTTGCTATTGGAAGCAGGCTTCCTTGGTGGTTCAGCGGTAAAGAATCCACCTGCCAATTCAGGAGACATAGGTTTGGTGCCTGGATTGGGAAGTTTCCCTGGAGGAGAAAATGACAACCCACTCCAGTATTCTTGCCTGGGAAATCCCATGGACAGAGGAGCCTGGTGGGATACAGTCCCTGGGGTGGCAAAGAGTCGGATATAACTGAGCAACTAAACAACAACATCAATGACAGGGTATCCCAAATTCCCCAGTTTAATGCTCCGGTCTCTGCTGAACACACCAGGCACCAGCATCTGCATCTCATTCTCACCCTCCCATTATCTTAACTGTCTGAAGCTTGTAATAGAGTTCTTGACCATCACCAAGATCTTGAAGCTTTCTCCATCCTTCCCTTGTAATCTTCCCCTGTTTCTACAGGTTTTCCTTCTAACTTGACTACTTCTTCTTCTCCATTCCCTCCTCCTCAACCTGCCCCTTCAAATGTATGTTTTCTAGGCCCCAATCCCTGGTCTCCTCTTTTCTCTTAATACATATACCACATATAACTTAACATATTTTAAAAATCTGTATTTCTTTCTCACAGAGCACAGACTAATTTCATGCCTCAAATCTAAGCAGTAGCAGTGGGTATTTAAGTTATTATGCTATCTGGCCTACCTTAAATTTTTTGCTTCCTATATTTGTCTCCCTTGGGGTAACTCCTCATTCCACTCATAGATTCACAAGCCTGTAGACAAGTGTCATCATGCCCATAGAATATATGTTTTAAATATTTCATTTATTTATTTAATATTTGGTATTTTGATATCTTAAAGATAATGCTTTAGCTGGGGAGAGACTGCTCCCCCCAGGGCTAGTTAATTTTTGAGAAAGTGACAGTGTTAGTCGCTCAGTTATGTATGACTCTTTGCAACCGCATAGACTGTAGCCTGCCAGGCTCCTCTGTCCAAGGGATTCTCCAGGCAAGAATACCGGAGTGGGTTGCCATGCCCTTCTTCAGGGGATCTTCCTGACCCAGGGATCAAACCCAGTTCTCCCACACTGTGGGTAGATTGTTTACTGTTTGAGCTAGCCAGGAAGAGACAGCCAAAGATCTTTCTAGAAGCAAGACTTTGATATGCAGCTAAGCTATCCAGAGCCACCCCTTTTCTTTCTGGCCCAGGAATGCTTATTGTGGCTGTTCAGTCACTAAGTCCTGACTCTTTGCAACCCCATGAACTGCAGCACGCCAAGATTCCCTGTTCTTCACTATCTGCTGGAGTTCGCTCAAACTCATGGCCATTGAGTCTGTAATGCCATCCAACCATCTCATCTTCTGTCATTTCCTTCTCCTCCTGCCCTCAATCTTTCCCAGCATCAGGGTCTTTTCTAATGAGTCAGTTCTTCACATCAGGTGGCCAAAGTATTAGAGCTTCAGCTTCAGTATCAGTCCTTCCAATGAATATGCAGGGTTGATTTCCTTTAGGATTGACTGATTTGATCTCTTTGCAGGCCAAGCGACTCAAGAGTCTTCTCTAGCACCACAGTTTGAAAGTAACAATTCTTCGGCACTCAGCCTTATTACCGTTCAACTCTCACATCTGTACATGACTACTGGAAAAATCATAACTTTGACCAGGAACATTAGGAGGCAACACTCCTCTGCCTTAAATCATACTAGACCAGGTTCTTGAGACCATTCCTATGGCCTAAAGCCACCCAAATTATTCAAACTAGCTTATCCCAAACTTTTTACCTGCCTTGCCTCCCCTTTTTCTAGAAGCTCCAGTAAAGGCTCTGGCCTAAATCCTCCCCTTGCTCCTGTCTTCCTGATCACCTTGGCCTCCTCCCCAGGTGGTCCCATGTGGGATGCTGTGTCTCCTGTCTCTAGGATCCTTGAATCTAATAAACTTTGTTTTTCTCAGCCTCTCTTTCTGTCTCTTTTCGTGGTCACCCCTGAATAGGCATCTCATAAAATAAAACACATTCAATCTATTTTGTGCTTTCTCTGGTCATGGACCAAACCAATCACCCTCTTTAGAAGAGTTCCCACTTTTTGGTTGTGTAAGAATCACTTAAGTTCCCCGATAAAATGTAGATTCTGAATTTCCAGCCTTTCCACCTCCAGAGATTTTGATGATTCAATAGGCTGGGGAGGCACTGTGCATTTTAATACACAGTTACAGGAGATTCAGATCGGGGAGACTCATAGATTTGAACAGAACATGTATTTCAAGCTGTAACGCAGAGTGTAAGTGTGTCGCAGGTAATGGCACTGCCTTCTGTGTCTCTGTCCCTCCTGGTAAGGGGGCCGGGCACAGTGTGGGACACACTAAGTGGTGTTCTCTCAAAGAAGAGATGCTCGCAGTGGAATGTTTCCCACATGAAATGTAAGATCGTGTGTGGAAATAAGTGGAAATGTGTTTCAGACCACATATGAAGGTTCCAGAAGACTTGGTTCTCCTCTTAGATAACCTAGTGTTTCAGGGTCTCAGTAGTCCCATCATCTCTTGTTTACTGTTCACAACTGTTTACATCTAGCACTTACTGTTTACAGCTGTTTATCTTTACCATATATGACCCCTTACTGTTTGCAGAGGGATGTGGCATCTAGCGTCAAGCATAATGCACACAAATAGATTCCTCAGTGCTTGGTGAGATTCAGAGAGCAACACCACACTTACATTATGTCTTGTGGCATTATGGCATCACAGTCACCTAACTTCTAGCTTTGGCTTCTTCAGAACTCTTTATTCTTTTAGGCACAAAGCTATTCAATGGGCCCATACTTTGCCTTTGCAGATTTTTACAAAACCCTTACAACCAGTGTTCTGCTTATCTTCTGTTGGAAAGTTATGCTCAATTAATTTGTTCAGTCTTTATTAAACAAGTTATTTCTGTGCTGGCAAAAGGTCAATTTAATTGCACCAATAACTTTGGAAACGACAGTTCAATCAATACAACTGTATTATATATGTGCACTAAAATTTACCTTGCGACTTTCAGGAGCAAATTGCAAACAATAGCAGTTAACAGCAATTCATTCCTGCTTTTCCCAAATTACTTCACTTCCTAATCCCTCTCAACAAAATATTCTGAGTGTATCCCATAAACTGCGGCTTGAAATCAGCTCACTAGCCAGTATATCATTTAGACAGTTGTGGGACAGCTACTAAGAAAAGAGTTCAAGCGTACTCCTCACGTTTAGCAATTGATAACTTAATCACATACTTTTATCCATTAATTGATCAATCAGGTCAGAAATCCTTTCATAAAGTCCATTTAGTAGGAAAGCAAACATTCGGTGCAGTGGCAGATATCAAATGGAAGGACACAGAGCCCCTGATCTGAAGGAGTGCCTGTTTTTCTTCCAAAGGGCAGATGTAAATAGGTAAAAAGTTAAATAGTGGTAACAACTTTAAATTGCTAGTCAAGATGAAAAAAATAGAAGAAATATCATAAAGCATCTGATTAGCCGTTGGATTAACAGGATAGAAAGCAACTGACAGAGAGAGTTAGGGGAAAGAAGTTTCTCAGGCTTTGGTGGTTTCACAAGTTTTAGAGAAAGAGTGGGAACTCGGACATTCCTAAATGACAAGTAGGACTGGGATGGAAAAAGGAACAAATATGTGAGTAAAGGCAGAGGGTATAGAAGTGAAATGACATGTTTGTGGGACTTTGAGGAAAGAACCCCACAGAACAGGGGGCATGTATGGATTCTCTGTTGGTGTGCTCTAGATATTTACCCAAGATTAAAATCCTTCCAATTAGAGAATGGGAAAATGCAAGCGATACAAGTTAAGAAGTGCTTAAAATCATCTTCAGATAAACTGAGCTTTCCAAATAAACAGGATATTAAAAGGAATGGTCAGGAATGGGCCCTAAATGAAGATTTAACATAGAGTTCCCACTTGGCAATGGTGAAAATAAGAGGCAGAGTTTGTTGACAAAGCATTTGCAAAGAGTAAAGCTTGTTCTGAACACAACAACCTTTGCAGGCTATTCCCACCAGCTTCAAGCAATAACAGCACACATTTTCAGCTCAGCTGCCTTGGCTTTTGAAACCAAATGCTGCCCTAAGATAATGAATTCAAAAAGGGGAACTCAAGTGTGAACACTCAGCAATGTGGAAAATCCTTTTGTGCACTTTCTAATTTTCTGTTTGTTTTCATCTCTGCAGAGATGCACAGAAGCTAGTTTTGGGGGCAGGCTGAGTCTTCATCCAGCTTCCACTATAAGTGTGCTAGGCTCTCTGTGAAGATTTCCCTGTTGACGTGCAGATGTGATGAGGAAATGACAAGAACACATAAGACATCCCTTTGAGCACTGTGTTGAGAGTTATTGGTTCTATATTTCCTGCCATAGTTAAGGCCCAGAGCTAAGAATCCAGTGACCCCTAGGCCTTATTGGGTCCAACTCTGTTTCATTCTGTAACATCCCATCCTGTCTAGTCCTGAAGCTCTGGGACAACAAGCTCAAGGAGAGTTCATTGTGGAGACTGCTGACCAAAGAGGGAGAATCAACGTTTCAATTAAAAAAAAAATTTTTTTTCACTTTACAATACTGTATTGGTTTTGCCATACATCAACATGAATCTGCCACGGGTGTACATAAGTTCCCACTCCTGAACCCCCCTCCCACCTCCCTCCACATACCATCTCTCTGGGTTATCCCAGTGCACCAGCCCCAAGCATCCTGTATCCTGCATCGAACCTAGACTGGCAATTCTTTTCTTATATGATATTATACATGTTTCAATGCCATTCTCCCAAATCATCCCTCCCTCTCCCTCTCCCACAGAGTCAAAAAGTCTGTTCTGTACATCTGCGTCTCTTTTGCTGTCTTGCATACAGGGTTATCATTACCATCTTTCTAAATTCCATATATATGTGTTAGTATACTGTACTGGTGTTGACATGGAAGCAAATGAATGGATAAGAACGCTGTGGTACATATACACAATGGGGTATTACTCAGCCATCAAAAAGAATACATTTGAATCAGTTCTAATGAGGTGGATGAAACTGGAGCCAATTATACAGAGTGAAGTCAGCCAGAAAGAAAAACACCAATACAGTATACTAACACATATATATGGAATTTAGAAAGATGGTAATGAGAATCAATGTTTTAGATACAGAACTCTGACTTCTGCCTTTCTGTCACTATTTCCCCAACTGTTAATAACAGATATCTAAAACTGTTGTTATGGGCACTGGACAGAGCCTCAAAGTTAGACCTGGGACAAAATCATCACCTAGATTTGGGACTTTGGGAACATTTTTTATTGTTGTTGCTGTTTGTTTGCAGAGTGAAAATAATCATATATATATAGCATATAATTGAAAAGCAGATTACAGGAGGTAAGTTATGAAATAATTTTAGCAGAGTGCCTGACAACAAATATTCATTCCCTTTGTATATGCCTTTTTCTGTGGATGTTTATTTAAAATGGCTTTGCGTACCTGTGGTCTGAACTTCATCTTAGAACTTTAAGAATACATAATTTGAGGGACTTCCCTGTTCGTCCAGGAGTTAAGAATCCGCCTTGCAATGTGGGTAATGTGAGCTTGATCCCTGGTCAGGGAACTAGTGGTTCAGCGGGTGAAGAATCTGCCTGCAATGCAGGAGACTTACAAAAACACAGGTTCAATCCCTGGGTCAGGAAGGCCCCCTGGAGGAAGAAATGACAACCTACTCCAGTATTCTTGCCTGGAAAATCCCATGGACAGAGGAGCCTGGTGGGCTACAGTCGATGGGTTCCCAAAGAATTGGCCCTGACTGAGCTCATGTCATGCGTGTGGGGAACTAAGATCCCACGTGCCATGGAGCAACTCAGCCCTGCGCACCATAACTACTGAGCCCACGCCGTAACTAGAGAGTCCCTGCAGGGCAACGAGTGACCCCACATGATGCAAGGAGGATCCCACAGGCCGCATCTAAGACCCAACACAGCCAAATACATACATATAAAATTGTATACAAATAAAAAGATACAATTTTAATGATTACATCAATTAATAGCTAACAAGGTATGCATATTAAATAATTTGTAAATATCTTAATGAGTTACATACAGAACTCTGCAAAACGTTTTTTAGCCAGTGTTTTGCTCATATTTTGGACAAACCTTGTTTAAATAAATGTGTGAGTGACGAGGTTGGGGTACAACAAAGGAGGTTCCTATAGGGCACAGGCTGACCTTGGAGATACTGCAAGTTCAGTTCCAGATGACAGCAATACAGTAAATATCACAATAAAGCAAGTCGAATGAATCTTTTGGTTTTATAGTGCATGTAAAAGTTATATTTACAATATACTACAGTCTATTGAGTGTACAAATACCATTATATTTAAAAACAAAGTATTACCTTAATTAAAAATACTTCATTGCTAAAAAATATTAATTATCATCTGAACCTTTAGAGTTTCACAATCTTTTTCTGGTGGAGGGTCTTGCCTCAGTGGCCATGGCTACTGACTGATCAGAATGATGGTTGCTGAAGTTAGGGGTGGCTGTGCCTATTTTTTAAAATAAAGTAACATCTATCAAAATTGTAGTTAGTCCTCTCAAGTCCTCACGCTGCTTTATCAACTCAGTTTATATAATAGTCTAAATCTTTTTTTGTCATTTTAATGATCTTCACAGTATCTTCACCAGGAATAGATTTCATCTCAGAAACCCACTTTCTTTGTTCATCCATGAGAAGAAATTCCTTATGCATTAAAGTTTTATCATGAGATTGCAACAATTCAGTCTCACCTTCAGGTTCCACTTCTAATTCTATTTCTCTTGCTATTTCCACTGCATCAGCAGTTACTTCCTCTACTAAGTCTTGAACCCCTCAAAGTCATCCATTCGGGTTGGAATTGACTTCTTCCCAACTACCCTTAATGTTGATATTTTGACCTCTTTCCATAAATCATGAATGTTCTTCATGACATCTAGACTGGTGAATCCTTTCCAAAAGGTTTTCAGTTTACTTTGTCCAAATCCATCACAGGAATATACAGCAGCTATAGCTTTACAACATGTATTTCTTAAATAGTACAGTTTGAAAGTAAAATTAATCCTTGATCCATGGGCTGGAGAATGGATGTTTTGTTAGCAAACATGACAACAGCATAAATCTCTTTGTGCATCTCCATCAGAGCTGGGTAACCAGGTGCATTATCAATGAGAAATTGCATTTTGAAAGGAGTCTTTGTTTCTGAGCAGTAGGTCTCAACAGTTGTTCAAAATTTTTTCAGCAAATCGTGTTGTAAACAGATGTATTGTCATCTAGACTTTACTGTTCCACTTACAGAGCACAAGCAGATTAGCTTTCACATAAATGTTAAAGGCCCTAAGGTTCTGGAATGTTCATTGGCTTCAACTTTAGAGTCATCAGCTGTTATTAGCCCCCTAGCTGTATTAGAGTGTTAGCTTCCCCCTTGAAGCTTTGAAGCCAGGCCTTGACTTCTCCTCTCTAGTTATGAAAGGGCTAAATGACATCTTCTTTCATAAGGCTGTTTGGGCTCCAATAACAATCTGTCACCTAGTGTAAATAATATTCATTAATCATCTTAGCTAGATCTTCTGGATAACTTGCTGGAGCTTCTGTGTCAGCACTTGCTGCTTCATTTTGTACTTTTTAGTTATGGAGATGAATTCTTTCCTGAAACCTCATGAACCAATCTCTGCTCACTTCAAACTTTTTTTCTGCAGCTTGCTTACTTCTCTCAGCCTTCAAAAAATTGAAAAGAGTTAGGGCCTTGCACTAGATTAAGGTTTGGTTTAAGAGAATGTTGTGGCTGATTTTATCTTTTATCAGACCACTAACATTTTCTCCGTATCAGCAATAAGATTATTTTGCTTTCTTATCATTCATGTGTTCACTTGAGTAGTACTTTTAATTTCCTTCAAAAAATGCTCCTTGCATTCACATCTTGGCTGTTTGGTGCAACAGGCCTCTCTTTAGGCCTATTTGGACTTTCAGCATGCCCTCCTCCCTGGGTTTAATCAGGGAGTTTTTGATTTAAAGTGAGAGACATGTGACTCTTCCTTTCACTCGAACGCTTAGAGGCCACTGTAGGGTTATTAATTGGCCTAATTTCAATACCGCTGTGTCTCAGGGAATAGGGAGGCCCACAAGAAAAGGAGAGAGATGAGGCAACAGGCAGTCAGTGGAGCAGTCAGAACACACACAATTTATTGTTTGTTTGCTGTCTTATACAGGCATGGTTCATGGAGCCCCAAAACAACTATAATAGTACCATTAAAGATCACAGATCACTATAATAAATATAATAATCAGGAAAAAGTTTGAAAGATCCCAAGAATTACCAAAATGTGTGCTTAGTCACTCAGTTGTGTCTGACACTCTGGGACCCCATGGACTGTAGCCCATGAGGTTCCTCTGTCCATGGAAATTTTGGAGTGGGTTGGCAGTTCCTACTGCAACCAAAATGTGGTACGGAGATAAGAAATGGGTAAAAGATGTTGGGAAAATGGCATCAATAGATTGCTTGACCAGGTTATGTCATGGTAACATGAAGCTTCAATTTGTAAAAAACAAACAACAATTTCTGCAAAGTGCAATAAGTAAAGCACAATAAAATAAAGTATGCTTATTTGCAGGCATATTTCTACTCTCTCCTAGAGAAGAGAAAGGCTACCCACTCCAGTATTCTGGCCTGGAGAATTCCATGGACTGTATAGCCCATGGGGTAGCAAAGAGTCAGACACGACTGAGTGACTTTCACTTTCACCTTTGATGGTCTGAAGAGGGGCTGGCTAATATCATACAAGTGATGGAATACCATGAGCTTTAGATTTAACGATGCATGGTCTTCTTTATTTTGCTATCCTTGAGATTAAAGACAAGATCAGGCCATAAGAAAGTAGCAATAACCTAGGTTCCAGGAGCCCTGTGTTCAAGCCCACCTCCACTACTAACAGTATGATCTCAAGCAGGAACAAATCACATCTCCTCTTAAGTATCAGACTCCTCATTTGATATATGAAAACTAGGCACATTTCATTTTTTTGGAGTGGTGAGATTCATATTTTTAAGAAACTCTTACAGAGACCTACTTGCAAAGCATATGGACAAAGAACAAACAACTCCAGCTTTCTCATTTTCTCCCTTCTTTCAATTCCAAACCTGGCTGCCAGGAACATGATTTGAGAGTTTGAAATAGTAGCGTCTTTAAGACATTACCTGGCTACATGAATCTAAGGAGCACAAAATATGAGAAGGAGAAGGGATGCTGTTTTCTGGTTTCTTCATACTATACTGTCAACCTGCTCTAACTGAGCCATACTATGCAGACTGTCTGATTCTGCTCCCAGGCCAGCAGTTACTAACTCTTATATAAAAATCTGGAACAAAACCCTTGACTTCGGAGAGAGGCCTCTCCAGGAGGCACTGAGTTTATGGTCACTTATATTCAGAGAGGAAGTAGGAGGAATTTCTGCCCTGGGCATTCGGGCTAAACGGCCATACTCTGAAACATGTTTTCTTAGTGAAGAACAGTCTAAAGCAGGGGTCTCCAAGCCCTGGGCCACAGGCTGATACCTGCCTGTTAGGAATCGGGCTGCACAGCAGTAAGTGAGCAGTTGTCTTTCATGAGACTGGTCCTGGTGCCAAAAAGGTGCCAAAATCTCTAAAGGACATTTCTCTATCTCTGAGCATCATGCTCTAGTCAATGTGTGACTAATACTTTCTGAATTTCATAAAATAAAGGACAAAATATATATAATTTCCTTTCTTCTTACAGAAAAATGGTCAGGAATTTTAATCCATATTAAATGTATTACTCTATGGCTTCCCTGGGGGTTCAGTTAGTAAATAATCTGCCTCAATGCAGGAGATCCAGATTCGATCCCTGGAGAAGGAAATGGGAACCCACACCAGTATTCTTACCTGGGAAATCCCATGGACAGAGGAGCCTGGTGGGCTACAGTCCATGGGGTTGCAAGAGGTGGACATGACTCAGTGCTTAAATCACTAACACCACTACCAACAACCACAGCCACAACTACCACCGCAGTGTAAAAGTTCTTTAGCCGTCTGAAGTCTAACAAAGCAGACAGTTCCTATTGATGTTAGGTCACTAATGTGTCATAACTTGTGTCTTCCTTCTTTGTCCAGTCCAAGCTTTGAGTCTTTGAACTGGGGGCAGAAACCAGAAACCATGCTTAATGTAGACAGGCACGTGGGCTGGTCAGGCATCTCATAGTAGGGATCATAGCTATACAACAGCCAGAATGTGGGGAAACTGAGACTGTCAGCTTGAGGAAATATATGTAAATGCAAAGCCTCTTTAAAAAAAAGAGCTTTGTAGATTCTCTAAAGGTTTGCTGCTGATCACTCACTCAGTTGTGTCTGACTCTTTGCAACCCCATGAACTGCAGCATGACAGGCTTCCTTGTCCTTCACCGTCTTCTGGAGCTTGCTCAAACTCATGTCCATTGAGTCAGTGATGCCATCCAACCATCTCATCCTCTGTCATCCCCTTCTCCTCCTGCCTTCAATCTTTCCCAACATCACAGTCTTTTCTAATGAATTGGCTCTTTGAATCAGGTGGCCAAAGTACTGGAGCTTCAGCTTCAGCATCAGTCCTTCTATTGAATATTCAGGATTGATTTTCTTTAGGATGGATTGGTTTGATCTCCTTGCAGTCTGAGGACTCTCAAGAGTCTTCTCCAACATCACAGTTCAAAAACATCAGTTCTTCAGAGTTTAGGCTTCTTTACAGTCCAACTCTCACATACATACATGACTACTAAAAAAACCATAGCTTAGACTATATAGACCTTTGTCAGCAAAGTATAATGTCTCTGCTTTTTAATACACTGTCTAGGTTTGTCATAGCTTTTCTTCCAAAGGGCAAGCGTCTTTTAATTTCATGGCTGCAATCATCATCTGCAGTGATTCTGGAGCTTAAGAAAATAAAGTCTGTCACTGTTTCCCACCCCATCTATTTGCCATGAAATGATGGGACCAGATGCCATGATCTTAGTTTTTGAATGCTGAGTTTTAAACCAGCTTTTTCAGTCTCCTCTTTCACCTTCATCAAGAGACTCTTTAGTTCTTCTTCGCTTTCTGCCATAAGGGTGGTGTCACCTGCATGCCTGAGGTTATTGATATTTCTCCCTGCAATCTTGATTCTACCTTGCGCTTCATCCAGTCCGGCATTTCTCATGATGTACTCTGCATATAGGTTAAATAAGCATGGTGACAATATAGCTTTGACGTACTCCTTTCCCAATTTGGAACCAGTCCATTGTTCCATGCCCTGTTCTAACTGTTGCTTCTGGACCTGCATACAGGTTTCTTAGGAGGCAGGTAAAGTGGTCTGGTATTCCTATCTCTTTTAAGAATTTTCCACAGTTTGTTGTGATCCACATAGTCAAGGCTTTAGTGCAGTCAATGAAGCAGAAGTAGATGTTTTTCTGGAATTCTCTTGCTTTTTTTATGATCCAGTGTATGCTGGCAATTTGATCTCTGGTTCCTCTGCCTTTTCTAAATCCAGCTTGAACATCTGGAAGTTCACGGTTCACATACTGTTGAAGCCTGGCTTGGAGAATTTTGAGCATTACTTTGTGAGCGTGTGAGATGAGAGCAATTGTGCAGTAGTTTGAATATTCTTTGGTATTGCCCTTCTTTGGGACTGGAATGAAAACTGATCTTTTCCAGTCCTGTAGTCACTGCTGAGTACTGGCATACTGAATGCAGCACTTTCAGAGCATCATCTTTTGGGTATGAAATAGCTCAGCTGGAGTTCCATCATTTCTACTAGCTTTGTTCGTAGTGATGCTTCCTAAGGCATACCTGACTTCACACTGCAGATGTCTGGCTCTAGGTGAATGATCACACCATCTCGGTTATCTGGGTCATTAAGATCTTTTTTGTACAGTTCTGTGTATTCTTCCCACCTCTTCTTAATATCTTCTGCTTCTGTTAGGTCCATACCATTTCTGTCCTTTATTGTGCCCATCTTTGCATGAAACGTTCCCTTGGTATCTCTAATTTTCTTGAAGAGATCTCTAGTCTTTCCCAATCTATTCTTATCCACTGTTTCTTTGAACTGATCACTGAGGAAGGCTTTCTTATCTCTCTGCTATTCTTTGGAACTCTGCATTCAGATGGTATATCTTTCCTTTCCTTCTTTGTCTTCCACTTCTCTTCTTTTCTCAGTTATTTGTAAGGCCTCCTCAGACAGCCATTTAGCCTTTTTGCATTTTTTTTCTTGGGGATGATTCTGATCACTGTCTTCTGTACAATGTTAAGAACCTCTGTCCATAGTTCTTCAGGCACTCTGTCTATCAGATCTAATTCCTTGAACCTATTTGCCACTTCCACTGTATAATCGTAAAGCATTTGATTTAGGTTATACCTTAATGGCCTAGTGGTTTTCCCCACGTTCTTTTATTTAGTTGTTCACCCAGAAAACCATCACTAGATTGTAGAAATGAGTATATTCCTAACCCCTTACAGATTCCTTGTGCCCTCTGTACTCTCTCCTTCTCACCCTTCCCCCTCCCACTCCCATCACCAGGCAACCACTGGTCTGTTTTCTTCTGTGCTTGTTTTTTTAAATTTTTATAATGTTGAGTTGGTTTCTGGTACACAACAATGCGAATCTGCCATAATTATCCATACATCCTCTCCCCTCCTAGCCTCCCTCCCCTCCCCCATCCCATCCCTCTAGGTCATCACAGAGTGCCAGACTGCGCTACCTGGGCTGCACAGCACCTTCTCACCAGCTGTCCAGCTTACACCTGATAGTGTATACATGTTGTTGCTGCCTTCTCCATTTGTCCCACCCTCTCCCTCCCCCACTGTGTCCACAAAGTCATTCTCTACAGCTGCGTCTCCATTCCCACTTTATTTCACTATAAATGTCTATATTTTCTAGACTTTTCGATAAATGGCATCAAACGGCACGTGCTCTTTTTGTTTAGCTTCTTTCCCTTGGCAAAAATATTTTAGATTTCTCCATATTGCATCACCTATTAACAGTCCATTCAGCTTCATGGATGAGCACATTTGACTGTGTGGCTGTACTACAGTCCATTCATCCACTCCTCTGTCCATGGACATCTGAGTTGTCTTCAGTTTGGGGCTATCACTGATAAAGCTGCTAGGGACATTTGTGTACAAATTCTTGCTTGTGTTCATTTCTTCTGGGAAAATACCTGGAAGTTTCTTAACTTTTTAAGACAAGTGGCATTCAGAAACACAGTGAGGGGGGGAGAAAGTGGGACAAATGGAGAAGGCAGCAACAACATACATACTTTCAGGTGTAAGATGGATAGCTGGTGAGAAGCTGCTGTGTAGCACAAGGAGCCTAGTCAGGCACTCCTCTGTGATGATCTAGGGGGTGCGATGGGGGGAAGGAGGGAGGTTCGGGAGGGAGGGGCTGTATGGATAATTATGGTGGATTCATGTCGTTGTATGGCAGAAACCAACACAGCACTGTAAAAATTTAAAAAGCAAACAAACACAAAAAGGAAACAGACCTGTGGTTGCCTGGTGATGGGAGTGGGATGGGGAAGGGTGGGAAGGAGGGAGTACAAAAGGCAGGGGAAGCTGTAAGGGGTAATGGATATACTCATTATCTTGACTGTAGTGATGGCTTCATGGGTGAATAACAATTAAAAAAAAACTTAGCAAATTGTACACTGTATATATGTGCAGTTTACTGAATATCAGTTATGCCTCCGTAAAGCTGGTTTTTCAAAAGATCAGAGAAAGAACTTAGAATAAAATAAAAGAGACAGAGAAATGCCCCCATAGTTTCTGTAGGATGGATGACTCCTATAAGGCTCTTTCCTACTCACCACTGAGTTAAAAGTCGAAACCAAACCACAGTCTCATGTGAAAAGAATATTTATAAAATAATGTTCCATTGAAAGGCACCATTCAATGTTTCTCTAAATAAGCCGGCTCATACCGTGGGTTCTCTCCAGCTTATAGCTGAGCTCTGCTCTGCTTTGGGGCCTATATTGGAGCAATTTCTCCCCTGTATCTTCAGAAACTACTCCCTGTGCTTTTCTGCTTGCTCCACCTCTCTCTGTCTGTGGTCCAAGTGGAAGCCTAGTGGCCGGGTTTTAGTGGCAGCAGTGATTCTGCTCCTTCTAGCGGCATCCCTGCAGAACAAAGAAAATGCACCCACCCAAAGCCATCGTTAAGAGAAGGGGACAGACGCAGCCTGGCAAAGGACCAGCTGCGCCCAGGCTGATGCTCAGCTCCAACATCCAGATTAGGGAGCAGACTCTGAATGGGAAATATTGTTGTTTGACTTGACACTGGGACAGGGAGAGCCAGACAGATGTAAACGTTCCCTGCACAGCACTACATGGCAAGACCACAGGAGGCTGGCACCTTTGATTTGGCTCTTGTGGCACCAGGAGAAAAGCCAGCAATGCTGGGCTATTTTTAATGTTCAAAGAGCCTAGCAAAAGATTTATGACTACAAATACATAGTGTGGGAGAGATAAATTGGAGCAAGGCTCTCCCAGCTCCAACAGAGGAGTCAGCCTGCCAGGCTGGTCAATAAAGTATTTAAGCCCTGAGTGCTGTGTGGGTTGTCATAGATTAAAATTTGAAAATCTTTTATGGTGTAACAAGGTCCTTAATTATAACTCTGGGCTTTGGATCATTTGCAGGTTGTGCAAACAGCAAGACTTATGCTACAGAGAACATCCTTGGCTACAATAGCCTTTAAATCCAACATCCATGAGAGAGAATACTCAGTCCTCAAGTTCAGAATTTTGTCCCAGAATAAAGGAGTCTGATAGATTTCTACCATAAAGCGTCTTCTGTCTCAACCATACCTGATATTATTTTTCTCTCTTATATGACATTCATAGAATCTAATGAGCTAGCTGAAGCTTCAAGGTGATTTAGCTTTCAACTCCTTTTTCCTTTGTCACTCAATATTGCTAAAATATTCTCATTCTTCCTGAAATTTAAGATGCATGATCATTTTACTTGCTGTGGATTTCAGTGGCTGATTAGCATCTTTGTTTGGTGGTTACTAGATCAATGACCTCTCTTAGAACAACAGAGTCTTGGATAACCAACAGGACTTGATTACTAAAATATTTTAACTATGATCAGCAGATCTTTCTAAAGCAGTTTTGTTTTTTGAAGTAAAACTGGCAGGAATCTAGAGTAATGTTAACTTAGACTCCACTCTTGGGACTCATTTCTAGTTCCAATTGCCATATGCTCAGGTAAACTCAGAGCCATCAGTAACCCAGCAAAATCAGCCTATATAAATGAATCTTCCCTTATATATATAAAATATGATATACATATATATAAAACCCTTAATGATCACACATTCCCATATGAACTCATCTGGCATCTATAAATTACGCTACGGGACTAGTATTAAAGACGAGTGAACAAGAAAAGTAAAATCATGAATTTAATATGAAAAGGAATTTTTTTTTCATGGGATATTATGTTGTGCAGGGAGGGAAGAGGAATAAGGATCTGGACATGGGATAAGTAAGAATATAGGTTACTGGCGTATCTGAGCCAGAGAGATTGTATAGGACCACAGTCAAGAGATAAGCTGAGCAAGCGATGTGGGAAGGGGTTGGGTTGTGGTGTACACATCTGTAGGGATGGGTGGAGGCAGGAATGGTGAGCTCTGAGAGTGGAAATCCTTAAAAACAGAGTGCTGCTAGGAAGCTACCAAGCACTGACAGCATATATGCTCTCAAATCTGGCTCCGGTTCAAGGCATTGTGTGTATTCTGTAAGGTGTCTTAAAGTCAAGGCCATTTGATGAGTTACATTGTCGATCATTATCTCATGCGTGTCTTAGATGTCCCTTTCAGATTGGGAGGGACTTTGTTTATCCTTTTCCAATATATCTTTTTGGGATGTGCCACAAGTCAGTTCACTGTGGGTGTTCAAGAAATACTATTACATTCCTTCAATACTTTCTGAAAGGTATGTAGGAAAGTCCATAATTTCTTAAATTTCAGAAATACATTTATACATATGATACCCCTCAATATCTTTGCACAATAAATAATTGATTTTTTGACAATCACCCAGTTTTAAAACAGGGTGGTCACCCAACTTTCAAGCCCTAGCTGAAAGTTATTTTCAGCACATGGATAATTTTCCCAGCATGAGAGCATTCTTTTCAGGTTATATCAAAAGTAGGATTTAGCAGAAGAATTGTATCCAGTACAGACACTTGAAATATAGTATGATAATTGAAATCTCTGAATATATTCATGGATTGAAGACATAGGAGTTACTATAATCAATTATGCTCATTGTCAACCTTGTCTACTCCTGAAACGTATGAATTTTTAAGTGAAAAGTTATTTTGCTAACATGCTAAAAATCTTCCTCTGATGTAAAATATCTTAGGCTTCCTAAGTCATGTCCGACTCTTTGCAACCCCACAACCTGCAGCATGCCAGGCTTCCCTGTCCCTCACTATCTCCCGGAGTTTGCTCAAACTCATGTCCATTGTGTTGATGATACCATCCAACAATCTCAACCTCTGTCGCCCGCTTCCCCTCTTGCCCTCAATCTTTCCCAGCATCAGGGGCTTTTCCAGTGAGTCGGCTCTTATGATCATCTGTTGTGAATGAGAACTATTAAGATTCCCAGGACACAGCACCCATAAATCAGCATGTTGTTCCTCCTTCTGCCACTAGGTGGCCAGTGCTAAGTGTTGGAATTCATCACTGAGTCGCAAATTCCACTGAGTGGGTCTCGGAGATTTTGAATGTTTCTCCTGGTTTCTTGGGAGAAGGCAATGGCACCCCACTCCAGTACTCTTGCCTGGAAAATCCCATGGACGGAGGAGCCTGGTAGGCTGCAGTCCATGGGGTCGCTAAGAGTCGGGCACGACTGAGCGACTTCACTTTCACTTTTCACTTTCATGCATTGGAGAAGGAAATGGCAACCCACTCCAGTATTCTTGCCTGGAGAATCCCAGAGACACAGGAGCCTAGTGGGCTGCCATCTACGGGGTCGCACAGAGTCGGACACGACTGAAGCGACTTAGCAGCAGCAGCAGCAGCAGCTGGTTTCTTGGGAGAAGGAAACAGCAACCCATTCCAGTATTCTTGCCTAGAAAATCCCGTGGACAGAGGAGCCTGGTGGGCTGCTGTCCATAGGGTCGCACAGAGTCAGACACGACTGAAGTGACTTAGCATGCATGCATGCTGGTTTCTTGCCTTGTGGCGAGCTTAACTTATCCTGGTACTGTGTTCTTTCCCCCATTCCATCTCTCTACTTACAGAGTGAAATACTTCTTAACTCAGATGCCAGTCCCTGGACATGGTATATAAATTAAGAGGCTAATTTTCTTAAAACTAAACTAAGTGGCTTGTCAGGGAGTGCTTATTTCTCAAGTGCCTGGGTCCCATGGGAGTCTTGGCATTTTCCCTGAGTAACTGTCATGATGCAGAGGCCTCTCTAACACTGACTAAAAAGACTCTTCCGCATCTGCCTGTAAAACATCCTTTATGCTTTCCTTCCTCAATCCTTTTCCCAGCATCATGAGGAAAAGGCACAACAGCCTGTAACAAAGGCTTATCAAGACTCAAGGGCTTCTAATTAATTCCTTGTAATGCTATTTCTTAAATCAATTAAGTCCTGGGGATGCTGCAACACCCCGTCAAAATCAGCTCTCTGCAACTGCAGAGTGGGAGACTTTTGTACGAGAAGTGTTTATTGGGCCTTGACTACTCAAATCTCTATTAGCCCCACTCCTGGCCTGGCATATGACCATTATCCCTTGCTCTGGGGCCTCAAACGGTCTTGAGTAAAGCAACTTCAAGAGGTCACACAGTCAAGAATGAAAATTTGTTTCCAGAGGCTCCTTTGAAGAATGTGCTATTACACCCCAGAAAGAGTGGTAGCACCTTTCTCTAGATGAGGATACACTCATTAGATGTCCTATGTCTTTGAAAGGCATAGACACCTCAATGTAGTTTGAAAAGACCAGGGGAGTATCTAGAGGGATGCAAGAAAAAGAAATGTCAAAGAGAAGACACTGGCTCCAGAAAAGTTGTCAGTGATGGATACCCAGCACAGGCTCGTAGGGAGAAGGGTAAGACAGCCCTAAACAAAAGGCAGGTCAAGGACCACCTGAAGTTACTACCATTTCCCCCAGAATATAGAATCTTCATAACACTACCCCTTTTTCTTACTTCATTTCTCAATCAATCCCCAGCTCCATATTCAGGACAGCATTCTGAGAACTCATCTTTATGATAAATCAACACAGACCTGTAGGGCCTCACAGTTAGAGGTGCTATTCAAAACCTTCTTGCCCGGGGTTGTGCTGTACAGGCACAAAGCCTACCCAGTCTCACTTGACCCCTGAGGAAACTCCCATCTGAAGAGCAGGCCTAATTCGGAGCTGACCATGACAATAGCAAAAGGAGCTGCTTACCTCTCACCCTAGTATCACCAGCACCACCGCTGAGAAAACACAACCTCTAGCCTTGAGGTTTCTCTAAAATGATGTATTTTAAATAGCCACACACTCAACTTTCCAGCCAAAAAATATAGACATGAAGCCAAGCTGGATAATAGCAAGGCTGGGATCAAAGTCTCTAAACTCGTGCCTCAACCATGTGAAGTGAAAGTGTTAGTAGCTCAGTCATATATGACTCTGTGACCCCCATGGACTGTAGCCCGCCAAGCTCCTCTGTCCATAGACTCCTCCAGGCAAGAATACTGGAGTGGGGAGCCATTCCCTTCTCCAGGGGATCTTTCTGACCCAAGGATCGGACCTTAGTCTCCCGCATTGTAGGCATATTCTTTACTGTCTGAGCCACCACAGCAGCCCTGTCTCAACCGTAGAGGATAGTCATACTCTTGCAAGACACTTATTCAGAACTCACACCTCTGAGACCATGTTTTCTGATCCAAGGATTAGGCTCCATGGCCTGACAGTGGGATGGGACCTGTGAAAACCCAGGGCAGTATTAGCTGTTGGGAGGACACCACACTGTGCATTTTTTTCTATATACTCTTGCTATTCCTCTCAAAACAGAAGTGTAGGGAAAAAAATGCCTTCTCTCTGTGTAGCAATAAATATTTCAGAATATACAAATAGGTGCCAGCTCACATTTAATAGTGAGGAGAATTCTATCATCTTGGATTCTCTATCTCTGATAAGCAACAAATTTTTCTTTTTTAGCAATGAGCCCAAGAAAATGATTTTGTTTTTCCTAGGGATTTGACAAACTTAAGCTCTTTGACAGACAAATGCAAGCAGGTTCAGGGCACTTGCAAAAAGAGAGACAATAATCTGGAAGCTTGTCTCCTGTTTCTTTAGAGACTAAGCCATTTCCCTTTCCTCCTGAACACACAGGTAGGTTACATTTCCCAGTATCTCTTGCAACCAAGTGTGGCCAACTGACTGAGTTTTCATTTGCCGGGAGCACAGAGAGGACTAGAAAGCGGTTAGGAGTAAAAAGACATTAGATGGAAATAAAGGATGAATAGCAGTATGATTGCCAGAAGAGGCTACCCACCTCCTGCACTGTGATATGTCACTACTTTGACCACTAAAATCAACTGCTTTGGGATTTGAAAGCAAGACACAGAAAGATAATTTGTTAATTAGCAACGAGAGCAGAAGCAGAGACACAGGAAGAAACTGATTTGCACTATCGTTGCAACTCTAAGACAGGAGGGGTGAATGACAGCCCTACCACATAGGAGCCTTGATTCCACAGGGGGCTGTGGTTCTAGGTCTCCCCTGAGGCAGTCAGGGGTCCTTCTCTGTTTTGTCTCAGGGGTTCAGGCAAACAGCAGTGATCCCAATCTTAACAATAAACCTTCATTAAACTGAGTTCACCTGAGTGAGTCTCTCCTTACAGCAAAAGGACTCGCCAATTAGCCAGTAGCCACCTGCTGTTGTGTCTGCTCCACTCATTGGCCACATGGCTTCACACTTTACCTTGGCTGGCTTCCACTGTTGCCCGTGATCAACAGTTCCTCAAGAGCAGATAAGACCTCTAAAACTAACCCTTTGAAAAATCTCCTAAAATGGTTAGTGTCAGGCTCTCTGCTGGCACAGAATTGCATTGTGTTTTTCATGGTTTAGGGTCACAGTGCTATTATTAAAAGCCTTTTTTTCGTAGGAGAAAAGTGTGCTGAGCTTAACTCTATGTACCAAACAAATCTGCTTTCATATGTATAGATTTGGACATTTTCAATAATATTAAAATAATAGCACAAATGAGCTTTGAAAAATATTGCTAAACTTAAAAATCTTTAGAATCTCAAGTGTGTTCTGAATTTTCATAAATCTAAGAGTAGAGCTTGGAACCAGATATACCACATACCAACTAATTTAATGCTTACTTTTAACAACAGATGTTACAAACAAGTCACTAAAGGGACTTCAGGCCAAATAAGTTACCATTTTTTAAAGTACATTTTTACTGGAACACAATCGCACCCATTCATGTACTTCTGTCCATGGTTGTTTTAGAGAAGAGTGGAGCAGTTGTGGCAAAAATTGTCTGGCCCACAAAGCTAAGACTATTCATTATTTGGCCCTTTGCAGAAAAAAAAAAAAATCAAACTCCTGGATTAGAAGAAATATTATAGTATCCATTTTCTCTATTTTCGTAATACTCTCTATTACCATGTCCTCTTCTTTCATCCCCATTATTTCCACGGTGGCCCAGATACACAGCCCTGCTCCTCTAGCCGTGGCTGTAATCCTCACTACAGCTCCTACCATTCCTTCCTCACGCTCCAGCCTGAGCCATGAGCAGCAGTCATCTCTTCCACAGGACCCAATCAGTGAGGCCAACACAAGTACCAAAATGACGTGATCCCTAATTTTGACTTTGACAGGTCATTAGCAAAGGAAAGAAACTTCCTAGACTATTACAAAAGCATAAGATAGATTAGTGATATGTTGACTGAAGTATTTCTTCTGTCAAAGAGAAAGGCTGGAGGTGAGAAGGAGAAAAATGATGCAGAAAACTAATGCCTTTTGCTATTTATGCTTCTTTTACATGTAATATTTATTTAAAGCATAGTCAGACTTTTCATATTCTTGGGTATGGAGATGGAGCAAGCTCATAAAAATCCACTTATTTGAGGTGGTGGTACCATGAAACAAGGGCTTCCCAAGTGGCTCAGTGATTAAAAAATCCATCTGTAATGTAGGAGACTGGGATTCAGTCCCTAGGTCAGGAAGATTCCCTGAAGAAGGAAATGACAACTCACTCTAATAATCTTGCCTGGGAAATTCCATGGACAGAGGAGCCTGGCAGCTATGGGGCCACAAAACAGTCAGATGTGACACAGTGACTAAACACCACCACCACCATGAAACAAATGTTACATGATCACTTCCAGAGCAGCTTCAAAGACCAAAAAGACTTGACGTAGCCTCCTACAAGAATAACACTCAATAGTAATATAGAAGTCTCTTCTTGTCCTAAAATGCAATCAAATACTTCTTCAAGGTCATAAACCAAAGTCTAATTGTGATTACCTGGATGAATGCGGACCACATTCAATCCTCAGCCAGATGGGTGTCCTGAAGGCATGGATGTCATTTGGCTGCACAGATATCTTGCCACAGCTGCTTTTTCCAAATCTGACTGCTAATTGTAATCCCTCCTAAAGAGAAGGCTTTCCTAGCAAAATATGATAGCATTAGCTCCAATCATGTCAATATAATTAAGTTTCAGTCTGTCTGTCATATCATGGATAATGGCTGAGTGGATTTTCATTAAATTTGGAGGCTATGTGTCATATGGTAAAATTAATTTGGGGGACTTACAGGGGGTGGTCATTGCAAAAATGAAGTGGAGTTATTCCCCAGAGCAGCTGCACTGAGGTAAGACAGGAGATCTAGACGTTCCTTGGCTAGAAGAGACAGGCCAGAAATATTTAAATGCCATGACAGACAAAATAAGTGCTGGTTTCTCATGAGTCTCAGACGGAAACTCACAAAGCACACATTCCCAGGGGCAGCTGCTGCTCTACAGTGGGCTGCTTCCCACATGGGCAACTCTACAGAGGATGGCCCTGTGTGCAGAGTGGCATACATTTATTTAGAGACAATTAATAACTGTTGTAACACTTCCAAGGCTGGCTAGTCCTCAGGAATTTAAAAAAGCTACCCTTGTGTATCAGTATTTAAGTAAACAAACTTATAGTGATACCAAGTTTACTACTGAGTTTCCAGTCTGGCAGTGTGTAATCCATTCGATTATTGTTCAGCTGCTTTTAGTTACAAAGCAGCTGAACAATAATTCTCTTTTCCCTAATACAGGATGGGCAATGGTCACAGAATATTTTAGGAGTAAAGTAGATGAATTTGTTTTCCTTGGACACCTAGCCACCAAGTGAAATGTGAAAAGTAAAAGTTATAAAGTTAGGAAATTCAGGTTGATTTCCATTTGGCTACAAATCAGCTTTTTAGTTAATCTTTCT
Source organism: Capra hircus (assembly GCF_001704415.2). Lineage (NCBI taxonomy): Eukaryota > Metazoa > Chordata > Mammalia > Artiodactyla > Bovidae > Capra > Capra hircus. Next base: position 54,908,611 of record NC_030818.1, read on the forward strand.
CTTCTTTGGTTGTATCATCTATAAACTGAGGTGAAAACAACCCCTTCTTGTCTCAGCCAAGGTTCTTTAGTCACAGGAAAGATGCCTTCCTAAGGGAAAAGGAAGATATGAGCTCAAGGGCAGGAAGCTGGGGCAGGCGTCATGTGACACCTGAACCAGGCAGCGAAAGGCCTATCTCCCTGGAATACTTCTCTTCAGGTCTGTTTCTTTCCTACGTGGCTTCCATCAGCCAGCTTTCTTTACTTTGTTAAACACTTGGCGCAAAAATAGCCACTCCACATTTGCAATCCATCCAGGCTTTTAGTTAAAATACTCTGAAACAACAATTTTGTATTAGGTTCACAAGAAAGAAAAATCTGATTGCTCAGCTCAACTTACTTCTGAGTCAGCCACTCACCTCTATAGCCCAATTAGGATTGTGTATGAGAGACACTGGAGAAGGCAATGGCACCCCACTCCAGTACTCTTGCCTGGAAAATCCCATGGATGGAGGAGCCTGGTGGGCTGCAGTCCATGGGGTCGTGAATAGTCGGACATGACTGAGCAACTTCACTTTCATTTTCACTTTCATGCATTGGAAAAGGAAATGGCAACCCACTCCAGTGTTCTTGCCAGGAGAATCCCAGGGACGGGGGAGCCTGGTGGGCTGCTGTTTATGGGGTCGCACAGAGTCGGACACGACTGAAGCGACTTAGCAGCAGCAGCAGCAGCATGAGAGACGCATGTGGCTTCCCTAGTGGTTCAGTGGGTAAAGAATCCGCCTGCATTGCAGGAGATGCAGGAGACATGGGTTCAGTTCCTGGGTTGGGAAGATCTCCTGGAGGAGGGTACGGCAACCCACTCCAGTATTCTTGCCTGGAGAATCCCAAGGTCAGAGGAGTGTGATAGGCCACCATGGTCCACAGGATCACAAAAGGTTGGACACGCCTGAAGTGACTGAGCATGCATGCAGGCACGTGAGAGAGGAGAGCAGGGAAGAGGAAGGGGTTTCATATATCGTAAGTAGAGCATGCAAGACTGGGCAGGATGGACTTGCTAAGAAGGAGGAATGGGCTGGGTCTGTGGGAGGATGCTATAGGGTACATATGTACAGATGCTGCCCCACCACAGAGGGTCACACAGGTCATACTCTTGAATGACCAGGAATCAGCTGGATGCTCAAAGTAGATCCAAACACAAGAACCATGCTGGTTCCATGCCTACTTCCACACTGTGTTAGCTGAGAGGAATTTGGCTAAAGGTAAGAAAAAGTCCAAAAGACCTGATGTATTAATATAAGAATTTTTTTTATTGGCTCACAGAATTGGACATACAGAGGCAAGGCAGACTTTAGAAATAAACTCTAACTAGGGGCTCCAATTCTGGCTCCCTGAAATTCTCTGCTGTCTCCATGTGTAAACTTTCTCTTCAGTCTCATAACAAACAACTGATGCAGTGGCTTCAAGCCTGATAACCACACAGTACGACATCTAGAAAAAGAGAAGCTGTCTTTTCCTGAGACATTCTCCTAATCGAGAGTAAAGTTTACCTGAGGTCCCCCAAAACCTTCCCTTCTACATGTGCTTTTTCTAATTAGAACTCATTCATGAATTATTCCTGTGATCAGGAACTGTGATGAATGCCACAAACTGACAGGCTTATACCTGGGTTCCTACACCGATCGAGGGGCACAAGGGTATGAGAATGGATGTAAAAACATCCCCAATACCCACCATACATCCTCAGCCATCGGATTCCTCTTATAACTGACACAGCAAAATCCATTTGTTTAAGAAAATAGGAAGCTATTTTTTTTTAAAAAATAATCCTTTCCAATCAATTATACCTGGAATTCCTTTAGCATGAAGTAAGTAATGTCCACCTACTCTCAGAAAACAGGGCTGAACATCTGCATTTAAAATATGAGCACAGAGACAAAAATGACTGACATGAAATTCAGGAGTTTAGATTTGCTGTTACATAATGAGAAAGAATGGAGCTTCCCTGGTCGCTGAGTGGTAAAGAATCTGCTTGAAAATTCAGGAGATACAGGTTCAATCCTTGGGTTGGGAAAATCCCCTGGAGAAGAAAATGGAAACCTACTCCAGGATTTTTTGCCTGGAAAATTCCATAGACAGAAGAGCCTAGTGGGTGGGCTACAGTCCATGGGGTTGCAAAGAATTGGACATGACTAAGCAACTTAAAAACAACAACAACAATGATAAAGAATAGGAGGAAAATAAAGTACCATATGGGCTTCACAGGTGGCTTAGCTGATAAAGAATCTGCCTGCAATGCAGGAGACCCAGATTCGATCCCCGGGTTGGGAAGATCCCTTGGAGAAAGGAGTGGCTACCCACTCCAGTATTCTTGCCTGGAGAAGGCAAGAATGGACAGAGGAGCCTTGTGGGCTATAGTCCACGCAGTCACAAAGACATGCAGGGCTAGCCCAATCACAAGTGATGGAGCAGTACAAAAACACTAAATAGTGACATAATCTAAACAGTCTACCAGTGACCTTGGAGTCCCTATAATGAGTCCTCCCCAACAGGCTTGGGAATCAGCTTTTTGTGACATCATCCATGAGGCAACACCTCAAAGGCAAGTTAAAAGGATGAAGGGAGGTGTCCAGACCCACTGGAGCAAGACCTGAGGGACATGATGGCCAACCTTACAAATGACAACATCTTACTGAAGATTGGTCCTGACTATGTTCATGCATGGAAAGATCGGCCTTCAGTCTTGATAGAAAAACAGCTCAGCCTACTTGCAATGCAAACACATGATGCTCTGTGTACTAACCACTGAGGCAACAAATATATATCAAAGAGCATATTTTGGGAAAAAATTCTTCCCAGGAAACTTCCTTTCCCTCAAACTTTTTAAGATTTCCAGTGTCCAGGACACACAAGAACTTAATAATTTACTAAACTATGTAGTTCTTCTTCCATAAGAGTCTTGGAATACATGCTATAACTTTGGGATTTTGTCTTTATACATTGGTAAACTGCCAAACATTCAAGTTTTTCCTGGGCCTCTCAGACAAGTCACAAATGTCATCTTTTCTCTGTTTCTTCATCAATCAATCCTGTCCACATCTGCAGTCCAGTGAAGCAGAACCGCCGTGGAAGAGCTGAGAGCAGGTAAGGCTGCCCCGTGCCCGTGATGAGCACCCGGGCAACATTCGTAGATAATCAGCACCGAAGGCAAAACTTGGGCTCACATCCGTGGACAAAGAGAGCCACCAGCAAAGTCAAGCATCAGCTCCTGTCTGTGTTTCTACCACGAAGGGTAATTATTAATATCCGAAAGTATGAGCCAGTGCCTGGGAATGTCAATGTAGAGGGGCATCACACCATCAGACAAAAGCTCAAAAACTCAGGAGTCAGACCAAACTTAGAGAAGCATCTAGTGTTTCATTTATAACATGAAGATGATTGTATCCCCCTAATAATACTGAATGGGGAGAAATGTCAGATAATATATTAAAAATTCATCATTCAGCCTCTGACCTGGTCAGCATTCAAAACAGTAGTATTATTATTTTGATAAATAATGCCTAAAAGGTCCCTCCTTAAAGACACAGCCCTATGATAATTCACCCATGATTGTGAAATTAAACTAACTTCTACTGACTAGGCAATAAGAAATAAAAAGGGATCCTTAAGAGGCATGGGATGGATGACCCCTGTTTTCAAATACTCTGTGTCACCCTAACAAAGGGCTGACATTTGACAATGGCTGTGCCCATGTCACCCTGTGAGTGAATAAGTAATCTCCTAAAACTGTTCTTAACCGAAGTTTAGCATCTGTGATAATGATAATACACATACACTTCTATAAGCAGGACGTCTCCTGGGTTGATTTTTAAAATAAAAAAAAAAGGTGAAGGGAATGGCAGTCCACTCCAGTATTCTTGCCTGGAGAATTCCATGGACAGAGAAACCTGGCAAGTTACAGTCCATAAGGTCGCAAGGAGTCGGACACAACTGAGGGGCTAACACACACACAAAGGTGAAGTGGAGTGGTGTTTGGAGGAGAGCAGGAGAACAAACGGAGAAGGCGATGGCCCCCCACTCCAGTGCTCCTGCCTGGAGAATCCCATGTGCGGAGGAGCCTGGTGGGCTGCAGTCCATGGGGCCGCTAAGAGTCGGGCACGACTGAGCGACTTCACTTTCACGCATTGGAGAAGGAAATGCCAACCCACTCCAGTGTTCTTGCCTGGAGAATCGCAGGGACAGTGGAGCCTGGTGGGCTGCCGTCTATGGGGTCGCACAGAGTTGGACACGACTGAAGCTACTTAGCAGCAACAGCAGCAGCAGCAGCAGCAGCAGCAGCAGCAGCAGGAGAACAAAGGTACTTCAACGTGCAGATGATTTTAAAAATGCAGTATCCAGAGGAGAGGTGTGAGGTGGGATAGAAAGGAGACATGCTTATATCAATTATTTTAATCACTCATCTGAGTGTCTGGTCATTTTGATCCCCAGTGTCATGAAGCATCTTTGGGGAACTGCTTCACTCAGGATCACTCATCAAAACTTTCCTATTCACACAGCTCCCAAATTCAAGCTCATGAGAGAAATTAGGGTAAAGAGAGAGATATGAGGAAAAATAATGCAGAGGAAGCATGGCTGCTGCATGTGGCTAAGCAAGAGGTGCACTGCATCATTCCAGGAGGAGCATTCTAATCAAAGTGCACATCAAAAGCACCCCTATTGAGGTGGACCTGCTTGTACATAATTACCAGCAGAGGTCTTGTAAATTGCCAGCGATACTGTGAGACACCTGTGCCAACATGGTGCCTGTAACTAATGAACACATCTGATCAACCAGCACCGCCGGCTTCAGGGCTGCTTTGTGACTTTGGATCTCTGTTAAATTTTCCCAGGATCCACACATCATAGAGTATGGGGAGAAAGAGTTCTATTCTAACCATGTCCGCATCTCTTTGTCATGAAATCACAGTTCTTTGTTTGTCTAATTGGACCTAGAGTAAAATCACACACCCAGTCAAGAAAGTACAACAGTGAGCTGTTTGGCTTTAACCTGAAGTCTAGGCATGGTCCATGAAGCATATATCCCCACTAGCTGAAGCCACCAAAAGCCATGGATGGAACAGCTCAATCCTCAACTGATAACGGATGTCACAGAAAAAAGTATTCAGCTTTTGAAGGACTTAACTTGGGAATGACCAATTAAAAACCATGATACAGAAGAAAATTGTTATACAGGAAAAGGTTAGTGACACACTTTCTGAATTGAGATCAAGAATGATTCTTAGAATCTAATCAGTATTTTTGTTTGTTGTTATAGCTATTACTTAAAAACAACAGGAATCCACCATCAGATAAACACTAATAATACATCCAACAGAAATTGTAATTGATTCTGTTCTAGAAGGCACTAGGATCAACAAATTTCATTTATGTAGGATCCTGTTGCTTTGACTCATGGCTGGATGGGAAACTAACTATTTTAATAAAATCTAATTCTGCAGGGAAAAAAAAATCTTCCTCCTAGATTTATGCCTCAGTTAGTGAGAGAATAAGTTTGACAGAGCCATTATATGTTTTTCTATATACATAGCTATTTTCACTGAAGTTACTTCAAGATGTTTTCCTTCCATAGCAATGGAGAAATTTTTTTCCAAAAAATTAAAAATAGGAAATTGCTGCCATAAAACATATATATCGCAAAAGACTCATATTCTGCATTTTTCTTAAACCACTTACCATAAAACCTTCATTTTTTTATGGCCAACTCAGTACTGATTTCATGATTTGCAGCCAGAAACAACTGATTTCACAGCATCAGGCAGGCATAAATCTTAAGAACCTAAGTTCTGAATCCCAAAGCAGTACTCAGAGATACAAATGAGATTTCTCCCCATAAACTGTGACTTGTGTGCAGCTTTGATTAAAAGGAACAAAAGTGAGAAAATGACAACTGTGTCCACCTTTTCCACCACTTAGCAAAACGTTCAAAAATTTTTTTTTTCTATTGGGAGTGGACTCACTCAAATGCTGTTATCTGGGAACAGTGACACATTTTCCAAAGGAGAAGTGAAGCCCTCCCCGTCAGGTCACTCATGGAGGCCAACATTTATTGTATTGTGTGTCTCTCTTTAAGAAAGATATGACATGCTAGAATAGGGTCCACATGATAATGATCAGGATGGTAAAAGTTATGGGATTCCAGCGCAGAGGATGTCTGGATTAGTTTAGGCTGTTCACTTTGCATGAGGATAGATGGTGGGGTAGAAGGTAAGAATGACCCTTCTATTTTAATAGCTCTCACTTTAAAAGAAGGGTTAGATTTAGTGTGGATGATATAAATCACCACAGCCAGAAAGGTATGGAAAATAAAAAAGAGGCTTTATGACTGAGGATGTGATGAACTCATTGATGAACATCTAACAGTTTAGCAACCAACAGGTAGATTGCTGGTAGCATCTGTAAATGCGGATGTGGTGGACTGACATGGGTGAGGCCAGATGTGAGTACTCAGTGAAGAGACACACACCATGAGTATGCAATTATCACCTCAGATTCTCAGACTAAAGTGGAGAGAGTCTTGCCCCATAGGAAATATTCTCCATTTTATATCAGTGAAGAGAAAAAGGGTGGGTGCAAATGAAGACAATGTGATGGGTCTAAATTGAGGAATGATGAGATGGTGGTTGGGGTTCTCTGTGGCAGCAAAGAGTAGAGACTGTCCTGTCTTCTGCAGTCCTCATGATGCAGGCAGAGCTCCAGGGATACAAGAATGTGAAAGAAGACAAGTTTTATAGCAAAGGGATTAGGCATGTGAGAAGGTGATGCCAATGCTCTGGCTTGATGGGTAGGGTAACCAAGGGCCATCTCAGAGCGCTGGCGGCCTACAGTACACTAGAGACCAATAGTAGACTAATGAATTTCAATTCACTTAGTTCTTCTGCGTCAACTCTCCCATCCAGTAACATCAATGCCCAGCTGTAAAATCTATGACATCCATGTGTCTGAAAAATCACAACGCTGGGAAAGCTGGAAAATTGTCTCTTTCTAAGACCACGGCTAAGTGGACAGGAATGGGTATTGACCCAAAGCCCTAAACCCTTGCAGCGGGGTCAAATTCTACAAACTCGATGTGGGCTCAGGTCATTCTGTGAAAAGCAGAACTGCTCTCAGGACATATACCCAACACTGGTCACTTTCTGTTTCCACCGGACAGCCTGAATAGTTACTAGTTTACTCTGAGGATTCTGGGACACGACTGCTCAAGGAATATGTGCATGAGAAAAGTGCAAATGTAAAAAATCGGTGGCAAGTCATCTTGCCAATTGCTGTCCTTCCTTCCCTTTTCTCTCTCGACTTTCTGTTCTTTTATTCTATTCCATGTCTTGACTAATTGTCCCTCCCCACAAAGAGATGGACAAAAATCCAGAAATAAGGAGGTACTAACGACTAGGTATAAAATAAATAAGTTATAAGGATGTAATGTACAGCACAGGGAATACAGTCAATATTTTATAATAACTTTGTACAGAGTGTATTTATTAAAATAAAAAAGTTACTTTGTCGTACATTTGAAACCAATATAATATTGTAAGTAAGCTATATGTCAATTAAAAAAAAGACCATTCAAAAAAAAAAAAAAAAAACCAAAAAACTTCCAGTTACATATTGAGAAGCACCAACTTCAAGCCTGCTTGTCTGATCTTTCCAGTGCTTTGGAGTGACAACAGAATTTACAAACTCCATGGACAGATAATAAGATGGCCAGTTTGGGCATTTGAAACCTAGGATTTGGATAAAGACAGATTAGGAACAGCCACATGAGTATGATAAACAACTGGGTTTTTCTGAGTCCAAGCCAGGCAAATTTTACCCCCAAAGTATCAGTAAGAATCAGTCTAAATGAAATCACCAAGAAACAAAATCTCATTCTCTTTCACATTTCACCATCTCTAAGGGGACTTCCCTAGTGGTTCAGATGGTAAAGAGTCTACCTGCAGTGCAGGAGACCTTAAGTTTGATCCCTGGGTCACAAAGATCCTCTGGAGAAGGGAATGTCAACCAGCTCCAATATTCTGGCCTAGAGAATTCCATGAACGTAGTGGCCTGGCAGTCCATGGGGCTGCAAAGAGTCAGACACAACTGAACGACTAACTGACTCACCAAGCAACAATAAGAAGCACTGATGCTATACACACACATATTCAAGAAGGTCATTTGATGAAATTTGAGGTGATGGCCCTAGAGATCCAGGCATAAAGTCATCGCTGCCCAACAGGGAACGTCGTATGATAAAGGGATGGCATACACTATCCCTTGAGCTTTTCTTGCCCACCTTTAACAAAGCCAGCTTCTTAGGATTTATGCTACAGCCAAGTAATTCACTTGTGACAACAGAGTCAAGCGGTATAAAGAACCCAGGACTGGATTTTGGAAGACTTGAGCTCTAGTTTTATCTCTGCCACTGACTAGCTATGCTATTTCAGGGGAGTCATGAAATAGCATATGCTATTTCCTGCTCTCCAGAGGGGTTTATGTTGCTTCATCCTAATTTTTAAGATCTGAGTCTTTAGGAGTAAATTCTGAGTCACCTCATTTTGTCATTTAGAAATAAAATTTGCAAATAGGATAACATGGACAACAAATTTAATATCTAAATAATATACAAGGAAATTATATTTGGAATAGGGCAATGTAAGTGACTGATGAATAGTAAAGATAAATTTGAAATCAGAAAGATCTCTGTGAGTTTGATTTATTGTCAAGGTGAGATTTGCTTTGCATGTGAATAGAACTAGGTGGCACTAGTGTTAAAGAACCTGCCTGCCAATGCAAGAGATATGAGATGCTGGTTCGATCCCTAAGGAAGGAAGGTCCCCTGGAGGAGGACATGGAAACCCACTCCAGTATTCTCACCTGTAGAATCCCATAGACAGAGGAGCCTGGAGGGCTACAGTCCATAGCACCACAAAGACTCAGGCATGGCTGAAGCAACTTAGCACACATACATGCATGAATAGAACTGGGGACACTGGAAGGCAGAGGTGAAATTAACTGAACAATACAAAGGCCAGACCAGGATGGTTAGACGATCGGGGGTACCTGTGGCTGATTTTCTAGCTTGGCTTTTGTCATCCATGCTTTTCTCCTACTTCCTATCTCACCATATTATTGTCCAAGTGGCAAATGTCCCTAATGTTTTGATTCAGGCAATGCAAATTGCCACTGGTTTTCTCTCCATGATCATGATGTGTCAGAGGCACACTGGATAGAAATGGTGGGGAGGGAAAAGCCTTCCAGGAATCTGAGGACTAAGCCTTCCCCAAAACCATTGGTTTTATTATAAGACAATTTGGGAAAAAAGCAAACTTCCATATAAAGCCATACAACTAGGGATGATTAAACCTGTATGATTAAATTCCAGAAATTAAAAACCTATGAAAAGCAGTCTAGCAAAATGATTTGTCCTGCACACATTTTGATAATCAATCTGAATGCTCTTTAGCAGACCAATACCACTTCACCTTGTTGATGTCTACAACAAGGAGAATCAAACTCAGGTATCACAGTGGCTGATCCATTTTTCTCTTCTTTCATGAAATTTTTGACAATTCAAGGGAAGAGGTACAGATGGAAGAAAGGGCCTGGATGCCAGGAAATTAGCCTAGCAGGAATGAGCAGCTTACAAAGAAGAGATCTACACTTAACCTGAATTTTTCTAACAGTCAATGGATTGGCAGTCATCTTTCACTCAATCATTCCTGGGATATAGTGACCTCATGAGGCTGAACAGAATTGTAAGCCCCCATCTGGGAGAAGCATTGTGAGAAATTCCTGTCCAACCTGTGAGCTGACCTGAGATCACCATACTAGCTCCAATAGCAAGAGAAAGCAGATTGGAGCCTTGGAGCAAATAGCCAAAAATCTGCAGCTCCTCTGATAATAATGGAGAAGTGTACATGGCAAACCAAATGCTTGGATGCGCCATCTAAATCCAAGCCATTCCTAAAGGTGATGAGGCTCTAAAAACTAATAGTAAGGAAGAAGAGCCATAGATGGGGAGAGAAGACATAATCGTTCATAATTATAGGCACTGTTTTAATTTTTCTTCATAATCATAAAATAATAGAGCATCTTACAATTCATGTCCCTTAGATTTGATTAAACACAGTATAATTATATTTTTAAAGTCATTAAGAGTCTATGGGAGCTCCAGATTTTTCCCTATAGGGTTTAGAGCTACCAGTTAAGTTGGAGGGATGAAAGCAGTAGGAGAGGGTGTTTGAGTAATTTGTCCTGAAACAATGCTCACATAGCAAGCTCACAATTTTAATTTAGATTTTCACTTGGGGATCTTTGTGGGAAAACTGATGTAGATCGGGGGACTGACTTGTCTTGAAGTTACATCTGCATGGCAAAGCTACCGATGTTACTTTAACTGTGTTTGTTTGGGAGATTTGAGGCAACAGGGGGCTTTCTTCTCCCTAAACACTCCTTCTGAGAAAGGGTTGGGGGAGAGATAAAGAGGGAAGGCTTGGATCTAGAAATGCTATCATGCCTAGTCTGAAAATCCTTCATCAAGAGACTCAACCTCAGTTAAGATATCAAGATATTAGTTGTATTAAAAAGGGGGGTGGGTATTTATTTTTATTTTATTTTATTTTTAATAAAAGGAATAAAAGTTTTTTAAAAATGCTTCAGAATCCAGTTCAAGCTCCCTAGCCAGACATTACAAGCCTTCCAGGATGTACATCTGCCCATCTCCCCTCCCCAGTGATCAACCTTTCTTTGACTTCTTCCCTTTTCTAATGTTAGTCTCCTTAACAAGAAGGTTAATCTCTTCATATTTACATATATTTATGGGGACGACAGTAGATAAGATGGTTGGATGGCATCAGCGACTCAATGGACACGAGTTTGAGTAAACTCCAGGAGTTGGTGATGGACAGGGAGGCCTGGCATGCTGCAATCCATGGGGTCACAAAGTGTTGGACACAACTGAGCGACTGAACGGAACTGAACTGAAATCATGTCCATCTTTTACAGTCCAATTGCCTGTCAGCTTCTTAATGACAAACCTTTGATTTTTTCAAGATGGCCATAGTGTCTGCCATCTTAGAAAATCAGTAGAGAAAATACATGCCTCTCCAGCTCTCTTATAGCATTTACCTATATTGTGTTGCCTTAGAGAAGGGACGGACTACCCACTCCAGTATTCTTTTCTGGAGAATTCCATAGAGACAGGGGAGCCTGACAGACTAGAGTCAATGGAGTCTCAAAGAGTCAAGCACGACTGAGCAACTAACATTTTCACTATCTTATGTTGCAATTAAGTCCCTTTTTTTTATGCTAGGCTGAAATAACCTTAGACAAAAAAAAAAAATTTTCCCCCCAACTTCTTGTAGACATCTCAACTTAGATCAAAGATGGTGGCATTCAGCTGTGTTGGGCATTTCTAATAGCATGATGGAGGAGGGTATGAGAGCAGTCTCTCTGCAAAATGAACTGGAGAGAGATTCCTCAGAGGGAACCCATTCTGAGGTAAAAAGAACTTCAGACAGCCTACCTGATCACAGTAAGAAAGCCTCTGTCTTTGAAAGAGAAGAGCAGTTCTATACTTAGTTTTCAGAACTTGTGAACCTGATTCACAGTTATATGGACCTGGTAGGCTTAAAACAACGGAGAAGGCAGTGGCACCCCACTCCAGTACTCTTGCCTGGAAAATCCCATGGCTGGAGGAGCCTGGTGGGCTGCAGTCCATGGGGTCACTAACGACTGAGCGACTTCACTTTCACTGTTCACTTGCATGCATTGGAGAAGGAAATGGCAACCCACTCCAGTGTTCTTGCCTGGAGAATCCCAGGGACGGGGGAGCCTGGTGGGCTGCCGTCTACGGGGTCGCACAGAGTCGGACACGACTGAAGCGACTTAGCAGCAGCAGGCTTAAAAGAAACAAACAAAACAGAAAGAGATGTGACTGCCAACAAAACCTTAAGGTATTGATATTGAGATGCTCTCATATGGAAACTGTGTAACCTTAGAAGACTATGGAAGCATTCCCTATACTTTCTACTTCTGATGAGAGACATATACATGGTACATGGCAGACAACACCACCCAGGAATAAGGGCGCCAAAGATGCAGCAAACACACAATAGAAACCACTAGAGGGTGTGACAGCAGTGCCCAGAAACATGGGTGACATCCCAAGGACGGAAAACACTGTGGCCAACTGAAAGCTCTCCCCCTCTCTATACCTGTGTGTGTGTGTGTGTGTGTGTGTGTGTGTGTGTGTGTGTGTATTCTCCATCCCCAGCTTCCTAGAATCATTAAACATTTTTGACACATTCAAGAAGTCTACTGTATTAATACATATGATGCAATATACAAAAATATTTTTATATATAATACATATACTGGGCTACCCTGGTAGCTCTGCCAGTAAAGAATCTGCCTGCAATGCAGAAGACCCCAGTTCGATCCCTGGGTTGGGAAGATCCCCTGAAGAAGGGAATGACAACCCACTCCAATATTCTTCCCTGGAGAATTCCATGGACAGAGAAGCCTAGTGGGCTACAGTCCATGAGGTTGCAAAAAGTCAGTCACAACTGAGCGACTCTCACTCTCAATATATACATTATATTATAATAATAAATTATACTTGATTATATTAACATATATAAATGTACTATAGGTCTATGGTATTAATATATATTATGTAACATACATATATTAATATGTATATCAATACATATATTATGCAATATATATTAATAGAGTAGACTTCTGTACTGTATTACAATTTATTATATTTATATATAATATTTATATATTAATATAATAAATAACCTCTTGAATTTATATATATATATAATATATAACCTCTTAGATGCATCAAAAATGTTTGATAATTCCAGGTGGCTGCGGATGCAAAAGTACAGTGAGTTTTCTTTCCAGGTGTCAGGCATAGACTTATGCCTTAGAGTCTTGATGCCAGAAGAAGAGAAAAAGTAATTTATTTAAACAGTCAACTTTTAAATACAGTTTTACAGGAAAGGATGTAGAATGTACTCTCAGCATTACCTCAGTTGAAATACAGGTAAGGTATTAAAGTGAGGAAACTTCGGGAGATATTTTCCTGCTTGTTTGTGGGTTGGTGGGTTTTTGTTTTGTTTTCTTTCAGCTTAATGGACTGTAAGTCAAGGAATAAACATACATCTGTTATATCATAAAAATGTAAACAGAAGACATAAGATGCAGAGTAATTAAAAGTAAAATTGAATAGAGAAACTTATGCAGTTACATTAAATGGAGAGAAAATAGAGGTATTTAATGAAAAGAGTGCTGATTATGAAACTAAAGGGCTAGAAATAAAAACTAGGATTACAGACACTTAAAAGAGTGAGATTTAGTCATAAACTTCATGTTTATTATGTAGAGAATTTTCTGTTAACCAAACCTCTTTCTAAATCTAGGCATTAAGCATACAGAACAAGTGAAAATTAACAAAGTACAGATATTGACTCTTCAGTGCAATAGGTATTGCCAGTTATGTGGGTGGGTGGGTGGCTTGGTGAATATTTTTAACTCAGACCAGTATCTCACATTAGTTGGTAGATGCTTAAAACAAAAGTAACATAAAATAGAAATTTTGGTTCTTGTCTAGCTAACTTACAGGAATTCAGTGAGGTTGAATCAAATGAGAAAATGTAAATAAAAATTCCTTAAAGATTACTAGATTTCTGATATATATTTTATATTAAGACATTAATGATATCTAACAGTGCTTTAAATTCAGTAGGTTCTCAATAATTTGGCTGCATTAAATAGAGCTAGATCCTTTCTCACTATGCAGAATCCTAGGAATACAGTGAGACATTGAACAAAGTATCACAATATTCATTGGAAGGACTGGTGCTAAAGCTGAAGCTACAATTACTTGGTTACCTGATTCAAAGAGCTGACTCACTGGAAAAGCCCTTGATGCTGGGAAAGATTGAAGACAGGAAGAGAAGGGCATGACAGAGGATGAGATGATTGGATGGCATCACTGACTCAGTGGACATGAGTTTGAGCAAACTCCAAGAGATAGTGAAGGACAGGGAAGCCTGGCATGCTATAGTCCATGGGTTCACAGAGTTGGACATGACTTAGTGACTGAACACACACACTGGAATAAAAAAATGGCATTACAAAGGCTATATTAAAATTACACTGCAGCAGAAGACAAGGTCTCAGGTTGCTCTAAGTTAAATATGGTCGTGGTGTATTTTTTTTTGTAGCTCCAGAAAGTAGATTTCACCATCTCCACTATTGAGTAGAACCATAGCCAGATAACCTAAATGCAGCATACACAGGTGATTATATTTCTGGTTGTGGATCCTTAGCATATGATTCTACATAATATTCAATTGAGGTTTTAATGTGTGTAATCATCCATTACTAAATGATAAAATTAAATAGTTTTACTACATATTATCCTACACCTTGGAGGACTGCAAGCATTAACTAAATTGTAGTATTAATCCAATGACACTAAGTACTCTTAAATATATTTTCACCGTGTCAAATGGCAAGAAAGTTGAGTGCATAAGGATACCAAATAAATACTAATAGCTGTATTTATTGAGTCCTTACTATGTGTCAGGTTCTGGGCTAAAGGCTTTCATGCATTCTGTCCTTTAAATTTCACAACAACTCTGTGAGTAAATACTATAAGTATTCTCATTTTACAGTCCAGGGAACTGAATCTAATGGAGGGTAAGAAATATGCTCAAGGTCACAGAACTCATCTTATCAGAGTCCAGTTCCAAGTGCTTCTGATGCCAGAGCTCTTGCCCTCAACTACTCTGGTATAGGGTTTTTCTACTCACCTTTTAACACCTTGGATCATAAAAGGAAACCCTTTTAAATGTAAATTGTCTGATCTTCGTATTAATCCCCAAACTGCTGTCAATAGACTGTCCAAGCATTGTAAGACCATTTCCCTTGTATGGAGTCCCCTCACCCTCTTCCCATAAGATGGGGTACAGGTGGAGACCCACAGCCTTTTTCTTTTCTTCTTTCCTTTTGAATCCCAAAACAGTTCATCCCCTGACAGTAGAGCCCGATTCTTGGGTACGGAGAGAGGAAGTTTCCCATAGTTCATGAGGCAAGCTATTGGAAAGAACTTGGTGCCTCCACCTCCCTGTCCTTACAACTCTACCCCCAAATTAAAAGGAAGAACCTCTAGCTGACTGGCGTTATGTGTAAATATCCATATTTAGAAATACTGACTTCTGAATTTAGGCACTGAAGAGCAAATGCAAACACTTTGAGAGGATAAGATGCCTGTGTCATTAACCTCTTCTGTGGCCTCATTAATGAAGGTGATCCTTTGCAGTAGCTTTGTGAGAAGCAGGTGGCCAATGCAGAGGTTTCCAAGCTGTATTCTACGGAGCAAGTGCTGTGCTCTTTAGAGCGAACTCAGGTGTTCAAGACATCAAGCCAGCTAGCTCAAACCACTTTCCCCATTGCAACCATGCAACTCTGCTTTTTTAAAAATTTATTTATTTAATTGGAGGACAATCACTTCACAACACTGTGGTGGCCCCCGCCACACATCGACATGAACCAGCCACACATGCGCCCCCTCTCCTATCCTGAACCCCCTCCTCCCTCCCTCCCCACTCCATCCTTCTGGGTGGTCCCAGAGTACCAGCTTTGAGTGCCCTGCTTCACCCATCAGCACTGCTCATCTACTTCACATATGGTACTGTACCTGTTTCAGTGCTATTCTTTCATACCACCCACCCTTACTTTCTCCCTGTTATCCAATAGCCTGTCCTTTACATCTGTGTCTCTTTTGCTGCCTTACATATAGGATCAAAGGCTCATAGCTTTGGCTCTGCATTTCATTTTGGTGAAAACAAATAAACAGCAACCATAAGAGTACTCTACAGTTTAAAAAAACTGGAAATAATGCAAACTGGGAAGATTATAAAAACTGAATTAGACTGCCTAAAATAACAAAAATGATTATCTTTCCCTCAGAACAGGTGTGGATTTGGGAAGTAAGAAAGTAACATTTCTTGAAACCAACTAGGAGTCAGGCACTGGGCAAGGTCTTTAATTTTTAGTACTTTGCTTGATCCCCTGTGAGGCAGGCATTAGGCTCATTTTACAAATCACAACAAAGCTTAGGGAGGTTAAAGAATTTACAGAGTTACAAAGCTGATGGGTGTGCAAAACTGGGACTCAATCTAAACTATTCTGGATCCCAAGCCATTGGTACTCTGAGGATGAGAGTAAACTTAACAGGTTTGGAGACCACCATAAAGGTGGGTACATGATGGTAGTAATCTAAGCTCTACCTTCTTGGAAATGTGTATGACAAGCATCCCTGCTTCATTTGCTTAAAGAATCACATAGAAACTGTTTTTCTGGGTCTTTATCATTTTGTGGAGCCACTAAGAAGTGGGAACAGCTCAGGCTCAGCCAGGTCTTCTAAAAACATTCCTTCTTTCATGCTTGTGAAGGTTTTCATTATTTTACTACTGTTGTTATTATTTTCTTCATTATTTAAGCTGCTCTACCTGCCAGAAAGAATGTGTTCAAAATGGCAATGATGTGAATTTAAAAAAAGAAAAAGAAGCTGACTCACAGATATACGGAATAAACTAGAGATTATTGGTGAGGAGAGAGGAGGTGTGATATAGGGGTAGAGAATTAAGAGGTACAAACTACTAGGTATAAAATAAGCTATTGGGATATATTGTTCAACACTATATTATATTGGTGATATAACCAATATTTTATAATAAATGTAAATGGAGTACACCTTTAAAAATCATGATGCAATTGCCTATATAACATATAATATCATACAACTATACTTAGAATAAAAACAAACAAACAAAAAAAGAATCCAGCAATGAAGAGGATGATTCTGCTTTGACACTGGATGTGGAAAACACTATTGTTGCTTTTAAAACAATCTCTACACATTGATGAGGAAATATGTCCAGGATATATCGCTTGAAAATTACAAAACAAAATAAGTGGTTACGATAGCTTAAAATTTTATTTATATATGTTTATTCTTTTTTATTAGTTTTTATTGGAGTATAGTTGATTTACAATGTTGTGTTAGTTTCTGCTATACAGCAAAGTGAATCAGTTATACATATATTCACTCTCTTTTAGATTCTATTCCCATACAGGTCATTACAGAATACTGAGTAGAGTTTTCTGTGCTATCCAGCACATTCTTTTTAGTTACCTATTTTATAATATAGCATTATGTATATGTGAATCCCAATCTCCCAATTTATCCCTTCCCCTACTTTTCCCCTTGGTAACCATAAGTTTGTTTCCTATATCTGTGACTCTGTTCCTATTTTGTAAATAGATTCATCTGTACCACTTTTTTTCAGATTCCACGTATAAGTGAAATCACTTGATATTTGTCTTTCTCTATCTCATTTACTTCACTAAGTATGACAATTTCTAGATCCATCCATGTTGCTGAAAATGGCATTATCTTACAGGAAAACATAGGCAGAACACTCTGACAGAAATTGCAGCAAGATCTTTTTTGATCCATTGCCTAGAGTAAAAAAATAAATAAACAAATGGAACCTAATTAAGGTTTTGCATAGCAAAGGAAACCACAAAAAAAACACAAAATGACAACCCACAGAACGGGTGAAAATATTTGCAAATGAAGCAACCAACAAGGGATTAATCTCCAAAATATACAAACAGCTCATGCAGCTCTCTCTCTCTCTATGTGTGTGTGTGTATGTATATATGTGTGTATATATATATAAACAACCTAATCAAAAAATGGGCAAAAGATCTAAACAGACATTTTTCCAAAGAAGACATACAGATGTCCAAGAGCCACATGAAAAGATGTTCAACATCACTAATTATTAGAGAAATGCAAATTAAAACCACAATGAGGTATCACTTCACACTAGTCAGAATGGCTCTCATCAAAAAATATACAAACAATAAATGCTGGGAAAGGTGTGGATAAAAGGGAACCCTCCTACACTGCTGGTGGGAATGTGAATTGGTATAGCACTATGGCGAATTGTATGGAGATATCCTTAAAAAACCAAAAACAGAGCTACCATATGATAAAGCAATCCCACTCCTGGGCATATATCTGGAGAAAACTGAAATTCAAAAAGATACATATAGATAGTTTATTCTTGCATAGGAAAAATTCTGCCCCAAAACTATGACAAAGAGTTAATAATAGTTATCTCTGGAGATAGAATTACTGGGGATATTCATTTTCAAGATGATGTTTTTCTGTATGTTTTACCTTTATATAATATGTATACTAATATCTTCATAATCAGGAAAAAGACAGACACATTATTAAGTGCCTATGCTAGCATCTTGATCCTGATCTTGTCATGAACAGCTTTACCCAGGTTGTTACCTGAGGCAACTAATGGATTAAAGTAATGTGCATGTCACCAGAGCACTGGAGAAGAAAATGGCAACCCATTCCAGTGTTCTTGCTTGGAAAATCCCATGGACAGAGGAGCCTGACAGGCTACAGTTCATGGGGTCTCAGAGTCGGACACGACTGAGCGACTTCGCTTCAGAGCATTGAAACATTTCATATTGTGTAACCATGGATGTGAAATACTCTGATTGTCAACTACAGGTAATTTGACATCACACAGTTTTTACCATTGTTGGGTGAGCTATGGCAATAAGATTTATGCAAGAATGACATCTGAATATTGGCTACATAGAGGATTCCAAAAAAACTGTGGGCAGAATAAAAATAATCTGAAAGGCTAGTATATTTTTACCAAATGATATTTTCAATTCATCACAAAGATGCTGTTGGTGTTTCATGAGTTGAAACATCAGGTTTCCTTATTCCTTGCTACAATGTTTGTCATTTACTTTAAAATTCCCTTCTGCAAATACAGTGAGATTTTGCATGTGTTCTTTAGCTTAAGCTCCACTCAAGGAACAATCTGTCATGTTCATCAGGAATCCAACCACTCAGGATGGTCACAAGCACTCCCAACAGAAGATCATACGTCAGAGGAGGCCACTGCAAGTGCTTTGAGCCATACTTCAGTCAACATCAGGGGCTTTATATAATAAATACTAGAAACGGGTGTTTACTGGTAAATTGCTAGCTTGTTAATTACCATGATGGATGATTCACTGGAGAAAATATTGGTGTTCAACATTGTGGATTGGTTCACCTATCTTATAGACACTGCCCTCAACTTTAGGAACAACAACAGAGCATATAGCGAGGCTTGAGGCTTGGATCCTTAGGAATGAGATCTGAGCTTGAGCTCCAAAAGCTGCTGATCACAGAGATAGGGAAGCAGAATTTTTGCTTGCTTGATGACTTCTATGAGGTAACCATCACACCTCTCCAAGGCTGTGGTGTTTACCTCAAGTGAAACTTTCATGCAAAATAGTATTTAAAGCTAGGTGCTAGGACAGGAAACTGAGAATTTCTTAATATATTCATTCTTAGGGCTGCTTTCATTGTCATTGTGAGCAGTATCCACCTCAGTTTGGTAGCCACTGTCCATCTATCATTAATTTATCTATCTGCCCACCCATCCACCCACCCGTCCATCTATAAAACTTAACAGTTGTACATGACCAAATTGGCTTGTTAGTTTAATTTTCAACACTCTTCTTTAAAAATAAAGCAGATTAGAGTAGAGGTCATAGTGACTTCGGTGGTTCAGTGGTAAAAAACATATCTGTCAATGCAGGAGATGCAGGAGACGTGGGTTCGATCCCTGGGTCAGGACGATCCCCTGGAGTAGGAAATGCCAATTGTGAAATGGCAACTCCAGTATTCTTGCCTGAAAAATTTCATAGACAGAGAAGACTGGCAGGCTACAGTCAATGGGGTTGCAAAGATTTGGACATGACTGAGCACACACGTATAATGATTTTGGCAAAAAAAGGAATGGATTGGTTGACCTGTGTATGTCTGTAGAGATGTGATCTTTCTGTAACTAGACTCAATCCAGAAACATTTGCAGGGCCCCCTAGACATGGATGCAGCTTGCTTTAAGCAATGGATACCTTCTGCAAACACCTAAGACTTTTTTTCCAGTTATTCATACAGATCCACAAACAGTTAGATGATTTCAGTTCTGTTTTTTTCTGATCTCTCTCTGTATGTTACTGCTGACAATGTCTTTTTCCAATGACTCCACCCTTCTTGCTGTCCTCTCACTGATTACTCTTTCTCAGATTTTTCTTAGGCACCTTTTCTTATTTGCTCCCTAGGCTCCGCTGCTATGCAGAGTCTTATTCTCTGTCTTTTCCTTTCTCTCCTTGGGTGATCTCAATCCCGTGGCCCAAATGGTCTGACATAATATACGGTGAGCTCTGGATCTATAGCTACTTCTCTAACCCCTCTCCCATGCTACAAACACAGAAAACTATTAGCCTTGCGAATGTGCCCTTAAACTCAACTTGTCTCACTCAGATAAGCATCTTTTCCAGCTCCTTCACTTCATGTATCAGTTTGCAAGGCACACCCTTTCTACACCCAAGCTATTCCTTATACGTCTCCTAGCCTTCTCACCCCTGATGCCAAAGCCCTAGTTCAGACAGGTTAACCACCTCTTCTCTGGATTGTTAGAAAACAACCTACCATACCTCCCTGGCTCCATTCCACCTTCTACTCCATTCTCCGCACAGTTTCAGATGGATCCTTAAAGCATATAAATTCTGGGCTCCCTTCTGCCTTCAGCATTAACTCCAAACTTCTTAGCAAAGAGTACAAGGGCCCTACTAGCTCTGAAATAGTATCATCATCTCATTTCCCTCCATCTGGGCTCCCTCCTCCATTCCACCTCCCTCTGTTTCTATAGATGTCATATACAATAAGTCTCTAATAAATCTTTTGCAATGAAAAAAATGAATAATGAAATTTTATTTTAGTTAATTTTAAAAATATATATTAAGATGTTCCCCAATTGACTTCCCATGGCCATTTCAGAAATATTCCTATAAAAAAAATCCTTCACCTAACAAGTGATGAAACTAAGCCTCAGAAACATTAAGTAGCTTGGCAAAGTCTCCCAGCCAGATATGCACATTATGAAACAAGCATCAAATCTCCAGCCTAGAACACAGGAGCCTTCAGATTCCTATACTGCCTGTTCTGATGGTCTGTCAATCAGTACTATTATAATATTCATATCATTAATATTATGATATTTAATACCATGTATTAATGTATATTGTCATGCATTGATATAATATATAAATTAACATAATAATATTTAACAATATAACATTTGTTATTATGAAAGCAAAACACTGAAGGAGGGAGTCCTAACCTCTCCTCAGGCCAACTTCAGAATCAAATGGCAAAGCATAAACTCTGCATTTAGAAGCAATCTATCCACACCAAGTAAAGCAATTAGTGATTAATAAAAAAGAACAAAATGGCATACCTATTCTAAAGTTTTCGGGCAAATGTGACAGACTTTTAAGAGCACTCAAAACGTGGGAAATGTGGGGGGAAAGAGTGACAACCAAAACAGAGTAAGTCCAAAAGCCAGAAAATGCAGATGATAAAACGTGGACTTAAAACACGCTTGCTTCTCCCTGATCTTCAACATATACAGATTCCTCTTCTCTCCCATCACCTGAAAAACTGCACACTTTCATTTCCTCTCCAAGAAAGCTTATCAAACACTGGACTTTCAAAACTGATTCAGTTCAGTTCAGCCGCTCAGTCGTGTCCGACTCTTTGTGACCCCATGGATCGCAGCACGCCAGGCCTCCTTGGCCATCACCAACTCCCGGAGTTCACTTAGACTCACGTGCATCGAGTCAGTGATGCCATCCAGCCATCTCATCCTCTGTCGTCCCCTTCTCCTCCTGCCCCCAATCCCTCCCAGCATCAGAGTCTTTCCCAATGAGTCAACTCTTTGCATGAGGTGGCCAAAGTACTGGAGTTTCAGCTTTAGCATAGGATTAACTAAAAAATGTTGAATGTGATGTCACAGCATTTTACAAATACAAAGATCTTCTCTACATGTGTGATAGCAACATATTCTGTTTAGCACATACTTCAAATTGTTCTAAATGTCAGTGTGTGAACATCTCTCCCCAATAAGGCGTTCCATGAAATCCAAGATTACTTGGGGTCTATACGATGATGATGTTTACATCAGAGTTGAAAACACCATCAATAAATTCCTAAGAACACACATTCTGTTATGAAGAACCCATAATCTGTAATGACATAGAAGGAGATCTGCAGATTCTTCCATCTCTACATTCTGTAATGCTGTGAGCAAAGAAATAATAGATTTCAGTATTATTAAGAAGAGTATGCTGATAGTAATTATGGGAAAAGGCAATGATGAGTCAGATTATTATGGTACTTATGAAAAGGAAACGGATTACCATGCCAAGAAAGGTGAACAAAACATACTTCATTATAATGTGAAAGGCTACATCTAAGGTCGCCTGAAGATCTACATAAAGCACTTTATAAATATGTTTCGAATGCATTGTCTTGAATCAATTATAAAAATTCCTAGTGCTTGCTATTGTTCATATTTAAGATGGTAGAGCTTTGAATTTTTAAACAGGCATTTCACCTTTCTTAGAAGGTTACTGAAAAAACAAAAATGTTAAGTAGTAAGAAAATACTGCTTACACAAGAAATGATTATCCTTTTCAAAAAATCAGGGCCAGCTTCTTTTTTCTTTTATTTACTTTTAATTGAAGGGTTACTGTTTTACAATATTGTGTTGGTTTCTGCCATACATCAACATGCATCAGCCGTAAGTATAGACGTGCCCCCTCCTTCTTGAACCTCTCTCCCACCTCCCAATACATCCCATCCCTCTAGATTGTCGAAAAGCCCCAGTTTAAGTTCCCTGAGTCATACAGCAAATTCCCACCGGCTATCTATTTTACATAGGGTAGTATATATGTTTTCATGCTACCCTCGTCATTTGTTCCACCCTCTCCTTCCCCTACTGTGCTCATAAGTCTGTTCTCTATGTCTGCATCTCCACTGCTGTCCTGCAAATAGGTTCATCAGTACCATCTTTCTAGATTCTATATGTATGTGTTAATGCACAATATTTTCTGACTTATTTCACTCTGTACAATAGGGTCCAGGTTCATCCACTTCATTAGAACTGACTCAAATGCGTCAGGGCCACATTCTATTTGAGGAGTACCTAAAGCAATCTAGAAGGGTCTCAATCATGAATGTCTGTCTTTCTGGAAAACTGCAAGAGTGACTGCAAGTTAACACAAAAACACGGAAAACCATGAGCATCCACCATCAACCATGGGGATGCGTTCAACGTGTGTGATACCTTAACAAGAAGCGAATGATGTTATGAAATGGAAATGTTTCTATGATGAGTTATCCAACTTCCTCACTTTCTGAAATAAATCTCCTTGAATCTGAATAAACCTTTATCTGCTGACTCTGGTCCTTCACCGGTCATGCCAGTCCCTGTGCTCTTCAGAACAGGTGGCAATGGTGACAGTTACTGAGACAGCCAAATATCTACTGCTGTTTTTATTCCCTGGGTCTGCTGGTTTTCACAGCATTTGTTAACTTGTTTAATAGCTATGCTACTTCCAGGGGAAGGAAAGAGACGCAGACATGAGGAGAGACATGTGGACACAGAGTGGGTAAGGGGAGGGTGGGGTGAATTGGGAGATTAGAATGAACAGATATACGCTGCTGCTGCTGCTGCTAAGTTGCTTCATTCGTGTCCGACTCTGTGCGACTCCATAGATGGCAGTGCACCAGGCTCCGCTGACCCTGGGATTCTCCAGGCAAGAACACTGGAGTGGGTTGCCATTTCCTTCTCCAATACCTGCTATAAATTAGCATAGGAAACTCAGCTATGTGATGCTCTGTGATGACCTAGAGGGGTGGGGTAGGGAGGCGGGTGGAAGGTCCAAGAGGGAGGGGATAAATGTATACATACAGCTGATTCACTTGACACGCATACGGCTGATTCACTTGATTCACTTGAAACTGACACCACAGTGTAAATCAATTACACTTCCAATGGTGGGGGGGTGGGGTGGGGGCATGGATAGTTATGTCTATTTGCTTTCATTATTCAGGTATCAGAGATCACTTTTCCCTGGAGTGAGGATATGTTCCTTCAAAGAACCCTATAGGTTTGGCTATTTTGATTTGAAAGTAGTCCAAGATATCAGAAAGACAAGAGTATCAGAATTAAGTGTAATAAGCTCTGAAGTGAGAGGCTTTAAAAACTAGTACCATCAGTTTCAGGCTTGTAGCTTATAGGCAGCCTTTTTTATTTTAAGTCACTTAGAAGCAAAAGCTCTTTGCTCCAGAGGTTATGGCTGGGTTAATTAGCTGGGCTTTGCTCAATTTTAATTAATATGCTATTTTTCATATGGGCATTTCAAAGTACCTTACAATTTTTTTTTAAATTGAAATTTTACTTCTACCACTGATAATCGAGTTTGGTATGAATGTAAATGAACTATGGGATTCAACCCATTGGTTCACCAACTAGACACCCAATCATTCCAAATGTCAGCCGTTCCAGGAGGCCTTCCGTGTCCCTTAGGCTGGAGTGCAAGCTCCTGCCCTGTCTTACCACAACTTCTTCTAGTCTGGACTCTTGTCTGTGCTGCATTTTTATTACAATTGTCTGCTTTCAGACTGTGGGTTCCTAGAGACCGGGATTCATGCTTCAATGTCAGCAGGGTAGATGCTGAGTTATGTCTGGTTGATTAATTAACCCATCAATAGATCACAGTCACGTAGAGGATTAGAGCTAGGGAGAAAGAAGCAACAGAGAACAGATCAAGCAGGGAAGGAGGAAAAAAAATAGGAGATCATTATGGTAAGCATGCATATCCTGCTGGTAATGAAAAGTAAACACAAACAATGCTAGGCAGACTCACTTGCAGAAGGGAAAATGAAATGCAAAAAAGAAGTAGAGTGATGAAAAGGGTGAAAGAGACAAGAATTTTTTCTTCCCTTAGTTGGGATGGTGAAAGGAGTAGATAATAGGGATAAATTAGGCCCATTAAAATGTAGAGAGGGCAGGAGATTAATGTTGTCTCCAAAAAGGTGGCAGTTCTGGGCTTATTCTTTAATTAGTGTTTAACAGAGAAAAGAAAATTAGGCAATTAGAAAAATAACAACGACTAGGCAAAAACACCTCCTGAAAAACAGCTCAGGAAGAGAATGAATATATATTAACCACGAGATCAGTCCTGTAGGCTGGGATATTAGGGAATCTGACATGTTTGCAGAACGCTTTTCTATAATTATAAAAATAAATCTTGTTGATCTGGTAAAACATGTCCAGGTATTCTTAAATGCTAAGGCTGAATATGTTTGGGGCAGAAACACCTCCCTTCGTTTTCTTCTCTGGGAATATAATCTTTGTTACGTCTGCAGGTATTAGGGCTCCCATCCAAGAGAACTCTGGGAAGCTACAGGAAGGAAAGCCAAGGCTGGTAAAAATAAGAGTTCATTTCAATATGTCCATGCATAGGATGTTTTCTGATTGTGGTACTGGAGAACACTCTTGAGCATCCCTTGGACTGCAAGGAGATCATAACTGTCAATCCTAAAGGAAATCAATCCTGAATATTCATTGGTAGGACTGATGCTGAAGCTGAGGCTCTAATACTTTCAGAAGGGCCAGCTCACTGGAAAAAGACCTTGATGCTGGTAAAGACTGAGCGTAGAAGGAGAGGGTGACAGAGGATGAGATGGTTGAATGGCATCACTGACTCAATGGACATGAGTTTGAGCAAACTCAAGAAGATAGTGAAGGACAGGGAAGCCTGGTGGGCTGCAGTTTGTGTGGTCACAAAGAGTTAGACACAACTAAGCAAATGAACAACAACAATGCATAGGTTTATATATATACACTATTCTCATACAAAGTGGAATTAGGTATGATGATTTTTCATGAACTGTGGATTTCAGTGCAGAATGACATAATGATAATAGGGAGGGACCCAGAGCTGGGAAATAAACAACTTGGATTTGCATTCTGGCTTCACCTCTTCTGAGCCTCACAAACTTGAATTAGTCATCATATGTCAGTTCGGATTCTGTTTCTCATCTGTAGGAAGGGAATAGCTGTGAAAAAGAGATGGCTGGGAGATAATATATATACAGTACACAATACATGGTCTGGCACATGGCAGATTGTTCAGTAAATATTGATTCCCTTTCTTTTATTCTCAGTGGGAAAATGGTGCAGATTAAATTTTGTTCTGGAGCATTTCTGTGCTGTGCTGTGTTGTTCAGTCACATCTGACTCTTTGAGACACCATGGGACAGTAGCCCACCAGGCTTTTCTGCCCCTGGGTATTTTCCAGGCAAGAATCTGGAGTTGGTTGCCATGCCTTTCTCCAGGGGATCTTCCCGACCCAGGGATTGAACCCAGGTCTCCCTCATTGCAGGCAGATTCTTTACTATCTGAGCCACCATGGAAGTTCAAGAATACTGGAGTGGTGGCCTATCCCTTCTCCAGGGGATCTTCCTGACCCAGGAACCAAATTGCAGGCAGATCCTTTACCAGCTGAGCTACCAGGAAAGCCCCAGGAGCATTTCTGTCTCCCACAAAAAAGAGGCAGTCAGGAATAACAAACAAGCTCTCGCTTTGCTTAGAACATTCAAATTGTTTTCAGGGCAGGGGCTTAGCTTTCTGGATATTCCCAGGGGAAGTCAGAGACACTAAGGAAAATTAATGTTGAATTAGGGACTGAGAGTGCAGTCAGGTGTGTACCTGGTGGAACTTCTTGCCCTCTGCTCACAGGAAGAGGAAGGGGACCTGCTCAGGGCTCATCTATCCCCTAGACCAACTTTGGTTATACTTTTTCTAAGTAGGTCAAGAGTCAACAGTCCCCATTCGTCCTGTTGATGGACCTGTCTAGTAGGACTTTACCTTACATTCAACCTTCTTTTATCCTCCTGACCATTGTCCCTCAAAGGACCAAAGCTAAACAGGTCTCCAACTTAAGATATCAGAGACCCAACCATGACACCAAGCTTGGCCAGAGAGATGGTACCAGTTGCAACTCATTCGTCAGATATTTTCCTTTGCCTTTCTCCTTTGAAATGACCTGCTGATTCCCTCATCCTAGCTTCACTTCTAAGGGGCAGCTGCTGCTGCTACATTAATCTGAGAACTTTATGACCACAGACTTATTAACAGGCTACTGCCCTCAGGAATATTTGCATTTCTTAAAATGTTCCAGATAGAGATGATCATAGAAATGGCAGTTAAATTGCCCTATTAGCAAGGATGTTTAATGGGGGCAGTCATGAAGACCCTTAACATTCTCTTAGTCTTAAGTTTTGCTGAATTCAAGGGATCATCTATCCAACTGTCCAGCCACACAGCTAGATCAGACAGTTGAAAAAGCATGGCAGACATGCCTTGATTTTCTAAATTAAAGAGTTTAGCACTGTTCTTGGGAACTATGTACTTCTAAAGGGCAGATTCACTCACTGAAGGAAAAAAAAATCTGATGTTGGGCATGTGAGAAATAAATCTATAAACACAATAACGAGCAATGACATCATGAGCAATAAGCTTCATAGATATAGTCAACATAAATCCTCTTCCAAGCACTTTGGGATGGGGTCATAAAATTAGTGAATTCAGCAATGAAAGATATTTCATATTTCAACTTCAGGAGAGAATATACTGCTCTGTCTTATAGCATTTCAATTGCAAATTTGATTCTAATTTGATTGGTTAAAAACAGTCTCACTCATTTAAAATTGAAAAATGTGATGTTGAAAAAATCAGAGTAAGTTAAAATATCATAAAATGAAAAGAGGTGAACATTATGACTAATTAAGCATAGGTTAGATCTACCCCACCAAGTCATAATCTTTACATAGTAATGATTTATATTTTACCAAGGGTCAGTTTTCATTCATTTCACTGATTTAGACTCATTGGTGCTAATTTCTTTCACCTCCTCATGGATGCGATTGCCCAGAATTTAATCAGTTTGAAAGCAATCCCCTTTCTGAAGTCCCCGTGTTCCTATAAGTCTGAAACAGCAAAGACCTCAAGGAAGGGTAATAAGCAGAACAGGGCCATGATGTAACTGTCGAGCTCACTTCCTGAGGAGTCTTAGATGCTCTGGTATCATGCTTGAATTTTAACAATGGTGATTCTATCGTGGGCTCACCCCAGCTCACATTTTCATTAGCTTGTTGTTCTTACACACCTTTGTCCATGTGCACGAGTGGTGATCAGAGGGCAGAGCAACCATGCAAAATCTCAAACTGTGTAATAGAAAATATCACCCTTCCCTAAATGTTTTCTCACAGTGGGAAACCTGCTGGTATTTCAGGGTGACTAACCATCACGGTCACAGCTGTTCACCATGTGGGATATACATAAGGGTGGGGCAGTCATGAACCCATTCACATCATAGGTACATTTAGACAGTAGTTACAGCCAGAATAGGAGAGGCCCAGCCTCTGCCTGACTGAACAAAACGGTGCTACACCCCAAGATGACAAACGGCAAGCATGTACAATGGCTTCTGGTTCAATTACTGAGATTTCCTTTACAATAAGGTAATTCCGTGTCAGGGCAAGAGACTAGAGGTGGGGCAGACTGGACCTAGAAGAGCTGATGGACACATCAAGGTATTTTAGTTCCCTGACCAGGGATCAAACCTGCACCCCATGCAATGGAAGTACAGAGTCTTAACTACTGGGCCACCAAGGAAGTCCCCTTGCTTTCTAATATGGGAATCACAATATTTATCTTATACTGGGATTGTCAACATTCAGGGCATGCAGATTTCTTGGTACATAAGACTGACTGCAACAAATTATTAGGCGAGGAGAGAAAGAGTCCATATATTATGATCCAAGCAGATAATATGTTCATTTAATCATTTAGACATGCAGTTTACAAACTAATCTACTCTATAGTTAAGACAATTTGCTAAGACTTGGGTTTTCTGGTAGTGAACAAAGGCCCTGACTTCACATATTCTATAAACTAAGCAACCATTAAGTAAGAAACATAAATATAAATAATTAATTACAGGTTGTGCTACGTGCTTTGAATAGAAACCTCAGAGAGAAAATAACAGTGTGTTCAAAAGAAATAATATACTCCAGAGCCTAGCAAGATGAGTAGGCATTAAATGTAAGAGCTTATAAGGAAGAGGTCTCCAGAGATGGAAAATTGTGTGTACAAAGAAAGACAGTAAGAAAAAGGCCAATGGGTGTGAGGATTGAAAGCAGTTAGGGAATAAGAGGGAGAATGACCTGGGAGAATTAGTCACAGGAAAGATTAGCTATGGCTCTCAAGATCATATTAAAGAACAGTTCAATACTCTGGGAAGCCAGTGGAGTGGTCTTGAGCAGAGAAGGCACACAATCTAATTTATTTTTTTTGAATGATCTTTCTAGAAGCCGAGGAAGGTATTGGGCCAGATGGTAAAAGAGAAAGAAAGAGATGACTGCAGAAGCTCAGAGAGGATGATGACTGAGGTCGGGGCAGGTAGCTTCTAAGTTCAGCAAGGAGCAATCACTGGCTCTTCCAGCAGCTGAATGAAATTTTTCAACAGAACACTCAAAGCCAGGCAATTAATAAGGAAACCAAAGTAAGAGACAGCAGACATTGAGATTGTTGGGAAATTGGCAGGAGTGCCACAGTCAAATTAGTGTGCATAAGAGCATTTTCTTCTTAATCTGTGCAAAGAGGTCAAAATAGGGACTTAGTTGAGAAGTGCAAGTCTTTGTGAGTAAGGTGGGGCATAGTCTTCAAATCAGGGGAGTGGAGCACAGATTCACAGGAAATAGAACTGTCTGAAATCATGGCTTAGAATTCATTTAATACCTAGAACTAGGAATAGCATTGGTTTCAGACACCAGGAGAGCTGAACCAACCAGCAGGTGACAGTTCTGAGACACAATTTTAGGAATATGAAGGACCTGGCTAACCAAAGGGAAATACAAAAGACACATTTTTTTCTTTACTAACTTAATCTAGATTATGCTTTTAACACTCTCCTAGTTAGGGAAATTAATAATTACACACATTTTACAGAAAAAGGATACAAGACTAGGTAGAATATAAAGAAAGACATGCACAAAGATACAATTTCAGAACCCTGACACACACACACAAATAACATGTTACTATTCGGTAGAATGGTAATCTTTCATTCACTGTTTCAGAATGATGTAAATCCAATTTCTGAAGACTGTGGAGAGCTCTGGGTATTACAATGTTTGGACCTTCTTTTCTATACCATTTCAAGGTGGCTTATTCCCAACAGAATGCTACTTATAATCCAGCTGGCAAAATAATGAGCTATATCTTTCATGTCATTTCATTAGTATCAAGGGAAAAGAAAAACACTTAGGTTTCCTCCTTTGCTTGTTTTTAAAACCAAAGACTATTTCCCTCATCTGCCTTGCTTGTTATCTTTTCTAAATCCTACTGTGATACCAGGAAGAGAGGTTTGGGTTTCCCACTGTGGGCTTAGATGGGCCGTTACACTTGATTATCTCTAAAAGTCCCTGATGACCAATCAGAAGGACTATGCTTGTAATTTTTTTACTACATTTTATTATATTTTTTTAATTTACAATGCTGTGTTTGTTCCTGCCATACAACAGTGTGAATCAGCCATAATTATACATAAATCCCCTCTGTCTTCAGCTTCCCTGCTCTCCCTCCATCCTACCCATCTAGGCACCAGACTGAGGTCCCCGTACTATACAGCAACTCCTCACCAGCTATCAATTTAATCCATGGCATGTGTATATATGTTGATGTTACTTTCTCCATTCATCCCACTCTCTCCTTCCCCCACTGTATCCACAAGTCCATTCTTGATATTTGCATCTCCATTTCTTCCCCAAAAATAGGTTCATCAATACCATTTTTCTAGAGTCCATGAAAGTGAAAGTGTTAGTTGCCCAGTCGTGTCTGACTCTTTGGGACCCCGTGGACTGTAGCCCACCAGGTTCCTCTGTCCACGGAATACTGGAATTCTTCCAGGCAAGAATACTGGAGTGGGCCGCCATTCCCTTCTCCAGGGGATCTTCCTGACCCAGGGACTGAACCCGGGTCTCATGCATTGCAAGCAGATTCTTTACCATCTGAGCCCCTAGGGAATCCCATAAATATGATATTTGTTTTTCTCTTTCTGACTTACTTTACTCTGTTTAACATGTGCCTATAATTTTTAACTTGTGTTGTTAGTATAAACAACTTCTATCTTTGCTCAAATGGAACCTTTAAGTTTACCTTTCAAAACTGTTACATCAAGATTCACCAACCAAAATCTCACATGAATGAATTCTATGCTGTTAGATTTGTTTTCCTAAGGCATAAAAGTCAAATTTACAATGCTAACATTTCTCTAAGAAAGTTCTAAGTGATATATACTTTTCTGCAAAGAGGCAATAGATCTGTCTGTCTGTAAATATGCTTATAGTCCTCCTGGAATGGAGAAAAAGAAGTAGGCATGCTGAATTAAATATACAGCCTCTAAAACCAGGAGAACATGAATATGTTAGAAAGCTATTGTCAAGAATAGTCAACTATCTCTTCAGATAATTGAGTTCAACAGACATTTACCAAGAGTCTGCAAGTCCTCTGATTATCACAAGGAATACAAATTGATAAAGCTCCATGTTCTCAAGGAACTAAAATGCAAAAAGCAAAATAAAATACAGATTTTCTTCACTAAAGTCATTAGTAGGTACTAGAAAAGATAAACTTAGTTTGAATTATGTTTGAATTTGAATATAGGTCACTCTTCATATCAGGAATTGGAAGTTAAATAATATATATGCATATACACACATATATAAATATAGAGCATATATATTAAACATATATATTAACTAACAATATATTATGATCAATCTCTATAATTAATATTAATAAAAATGTTAGCTATATTAATGCATGAAATTTTTATTCAAACAAACAAAAGGTTACCTGTCATCTCAACAGTATAAACAGAAGCTTAACTCATGAATTTTCTTTTTTTTAACCACCTGTAGATATTCACCTACAGGTTTTAAGCTATAATGTAAACATGTACAGGCTTCCCTGGTGGCTCAGTGGTAAAGAACCTGCCAGCAATGCAGCAGATGTAGGTTTTATCCCTGGGTCAGGATGATCTCCTGGAGAAGGGAATGACTATCGTCTCCAGGATTCTTGCTTGGAGAATTCCATGGTCAGAAGAGTATGGTGAGCTGCAGTCCATGGGGTCGAAAAGAGTCAGACACAACTGAACGACTAACACACACATAAACATATACAGTCAGGCAGGCAGCCACCCACTCATCACCCATACCCTCCCACCGCAATGACCTGCATACCTTAGTGTGAAAAAGAAATCTGTCATAAATATACAGTATGATTTTTAAATTATGCTAAATAACTCCAATTAAAAATACTTTATTTTTGTACATGAACACATGTACACCCATGGCTGATTCATGTCAATATATGGCAAAAACCACTACAATATTGTAAAGTAATTAGCCTCCAATTAAAATAAAAATAAAAAAAACTTTAAAGCACTGCTAAACTTGGCATATTTGCTATAGAACAAAATCTCCAGTTTATTTCTCTCTGTATAAAAAATAGTGACATTCCACTACAGCCAGCCATGGCATTGGTGCTCCCTGGGCCTGATGATGTAAGGCCTCATAATCTGAACCATCAGGATGCACAGGGAGTATCTGTCGATGTATGCCACCTTTGATAATTTAGTATGTTGACTTATACTTTCCACACGAGTAGTCTTGTCCTAACAGCAGTAAATACAGCTACAAAGCAGTGAGGAATGGCAATTGGCTGAGGGCGCTAATTACACTGCCTTGACTTGAATTAAAATTGCTAAACAGCAGATGAGATTACCAGCCTAAAGATAACCTTAATTCAAATGCGAGGCTGCATTTATCTCATCTACAATGTAATTTTCCAAAGGTGCAGAAAAATACAATTTTAATGGAAAGCCATTGTTTAAAAATATAATTAAAGTCCCCGGTCCCTCCCTCTGCCTTGTTCTTGAATTTTGTTCTACAGGCGAGATGTGCAGACTGATTTAGAGGTCAGAATGAAAACATTCGGATGGTGTCCTCTTGGCCAGACATTACTTTGAGTGCCATCTTCATTTTTAATGATCAAGAGCTGGCCAGAGGACAAGTAAATGCCAAAGGAGCAGGGGGTGAGGTGGAAAGGGAAAATGACCTTTTCCAATCCCCAGAGCCATAAGGAATCTTACGAATGATAAGAACTCAACACTGCCATTTGATTAATGAGGAAGTCCAAGGTCCAGAAACGTCAAGTAATTTTTCTAAGAACACAGTGCAAGAAAGCACCACTGTCCGGTAGCGGAGATGTTGGTCTGAAATATGGAACCAGAAAATCTATATTTGAATCCTGTCTCTTGTA
This sequence comes from Capra hircus, assembly GCF_001704415.2. Lineage (NCBI taxonomy): Eukaryota > Metazoa > Chordata > Mammalia > Artiodactyla > Bovidae > Capra > Capra hircus. The sequence continues at coordinate 54,942,044 of NC_030818.1, forward strand.
CTTACTAGTACTGTGGCAGGCTACTTATTATTTTCAAAGCTCAATTTTTGTATTTGTAGACCACCAGGCTCCCTTGTCCATGGAATTTCCTAGGCAAGTATACTGGAGCGGGTTGCCATTTCCTTCTACAGGGGATCTTCCCGACCCAGGTTCCATCCATGGGGTCGCAGAAGAGTCGGACACAACTCAGCGACTAAACAACAACAACAACAACAACAATGCTCTGAATAGTTCTGCTTTCCCGAGGGATCCTGACTTGCTAATTGATTATGTCTCCCTTGTGCCAGGGCTTTATGCCTACCCCTGAGAAAGACGGCTGTGTTTGGTTATATTTAACCACACTCTTAACTCTGAGTGTTGTCAAGAAAACAAACAAGGTATCGTTTGCAGTTGAGATACTCTAATCATAGTATCATCTAGGCACCATACTGTATACTGAATGGCGAAATATAATACATTCCTCCCCCCAAAAGGAGTATTAGTAAGGCATTTTTAGTTCCCAAAGAACATTTTAGATATTTCTAAAGTTCTTCAAATTGTCTTTACACTCCCAGTCTCAGCTCTAAGATGAATCAAGGAAATGCGTCTGAAGCTGAGAATATACTGTATTAGTTGTTTATCTGGTGGCTCAGATGGTAAAGAATCCACCTGCAATGCAGAAGACCTGGGTTGGATCCCCAGATCAGGAAGATCCCCTGGAGAAGCAAATAGCTACCTACTTCAGTATTCTTGGTGGAGAAGTCCATGGACAGTGGAGCCTGGCAGGCTACAGTCTAGTGGGTTGCAAAAAGTCGGACGTGACTGAGTGACTAAGCACGGGCAGTTTTTTTCCTGTTTGAAACCAATGGGAGGAAAGGAAAAGGTGAAGGACGGTCAAAGAAGGACAGCTGAAAGGGTCAATGGGCAACTCAATTACTCTCCAAATGGAATTCGATCCCTTAAATGGTCTTGCAGGGACCACATCTAGCCTGTCCTTAGCAGCATTTATGGCACATGGTAAGTACTGGATAAAAGCTTTTGGAGGGAATGACAGCTACTAACTGCAGAAATTTAGCCAACAAGGCAAAGAGGATGTAACTGATGCTGGGATTGGTTGTGATCTTGATATGAAATGTCAGTAAAATCTTACTGAGGTTTATTTTTTTCCTAAACTAGCTGCATATCTCCTACCTTTCTCTTATATATTCATATAGCATATAAATATACTATAGTATGGAGGTGGGAATGGCAACCCACTCCAATATTCTTGCCTGGAAAATTCCATGGACAGAGGAGTCTGGCGGGCTATAATCCATAGACTTATAAAGAGTTGGACACGACTGAAGCGAATTAGCATGCATGCACATATGCTATCATACATAAATATAGTGCGTGCGTGCACGTGCACGTGCACGCTCCGTGGCGTTTGACTCTTTGAGACCCCAAGGATTGTACTTACCAGACTCCTCTCTCCATGGAATTTTCTAGGCAAGAATAATAGAATGGGGTGCCATTTCCTACTCCAAGGGACCTTCCTGACTCAGGGATTGAACCCACATGTCTTGTGTCTCCTGCATTAGCAGGCAGATTCTTTACCACTGTGCCACCTGGGAAGCCATAAAAATATAGTATGTAAGTACATTTTTATGGCTTCTGAGGTGTATGTGTGTGTTAGTCATTAGGTCGTGTCTGACTCTTTGCAACCCCATAGACTGTAGCCTGCCAGGCTCCTCTCTTCATGAAATTCTCCAGGCAAAAATACTGGATTGGGTTGGCTTTCCCTTCTCCAGGAGATCATCCTGACCCAGGGATCAAACCCGGTCTCTGGCATTGCAGGCAGATTCTTTACAATCTGAGCCATCAGGAAGCCCCCATATATGTGTATACTTTGTCTCTATCCTTTGAAGCACAATACTGCTCATGGCCTGGCTTGGCAGTCTAGGAAAATACTATCTAATTTAACATTTTCAATGGCATAAATTTTGACTATGAAAAAGACTGTTTCCCTAGAGTAAAAGTTTTGAGGCCACTGTGCATTTTAAAGTCTTGCAGTCAATACACCAAAACAGTTGTAGCCTTTATTAAATGGGTTGGAACAACTTGAATTTCAGGTCATGAAAACTGGTCATTTTTTCCCCATCTTCTCCCTGGTCAACTCATATAGGAAAGAAGAACCAATGACAACAGTTGAAGAACCAGGTTTCTCAGAGATGTGTACTTTTGCAGTGCTGAAAAAGAGCTTTTATATTTAGAAATTAAGGGACCATAAAAGACAGCATCCTAGAGGACAAAACTTCACAAGATAATCAAATACACTGCTTCCCATGAAGACTCTTACTTAGGCCAGAATCCATGGTACCCTAGGGCTTCCTTGATGGCTCAACAGTAAAGAATCTGCTTGCAATGCAGGAGAAGTGGGTTCCATCCCTGGGTCAGGAAGATCCCCTGGAGAGGGACATGGCAACCCACTCCAGTATTTTTGCCTGGGAATCGCACAGACAGAGGAGACTGGCAGGCTACAGTCCATGGAGTCTCAAGAGTTGGACACAATTAAGTGACTAAACTACCACCATGGTTCCCTGGATATTACCTTTTGTCACTGACTTCACCAGTTACACTAATGAGTCATTGGAAAACTGAATCTCTAGAACCAGATCTTAAAAGCATGAGTTATAAGATTTTTTCCCATAAATTTCCCTATTCATGATTCCTCTGACCTCAAAGATGTATTCCCATTACATCGTCTGAATAATTAAGAATTAAAAAAACAAAAAACCTTCTTACTTAGTTCTTGCAGTACAAATGCTCCCCAGCTATTTGACATTCCACTTCCATCTGGAAGATCTGCCTATGAATGAAGATTCCTTTAACAGTTGAGGTCCTCCAGTTTGGTACCCTGTGGCAGAAGTACACTGCACGGGCCGAGGCCTCGCCTGGAAGCCTGCAGATTCAGGTTTGCATGATCTTTGCAATGTATTTTCCTTCTTTGTGTCCTAGATTGCTTCTTGATGAAAGGGAGAGACCTGAACAATTTGCTGCTGAATGTCTTGAGACTCTAACATGCTACTGCCCTCTGGAGGGCCAGTCTTTGAAAAAAATCTAAGGGTCTGTGAAAGGTGGAAGGGTGGGATACAAGATTTTACAAGCATCAGGAAGGAGTCAATGATTTGACTCATATTTGTGAACATGCTATGTCTGAACATAGCAAAATGGACTTGTGCATGCTAAGTCACTTCAGTCATGTCCAGCTGTTTGTGAGCCTATGGACTATAGCCTGCCAGGCTCCTCTGTCCATGGGACTCTCCAGGCAAGAATACTGAAGTGAGTCGTCATGTGCTCCTCCAGGGCATCTTCCCAACCCAGGGACTGAACCTGGGTCTCTTGGATCTCTTGCATTGGCAGGCGGGTTCTTTACTGCTAGTGCCACCTGGAAGCCCCAGATAGACTTACAGGTGTGATTAGATTAAAGGTTGCAAGATGAGAACATTTCCTGAACTATCCAGGTGGGCTCAACTAAATCACAAGAGTACTTAAAAGCACACCACTTTCCCAGCTGCAGAGAACAAGAGACATGGCAAAGTGAGATGGACTTGGCCCCATGTTTCTGGCTTTGAAGATGGAGAAAGGGACCATAAGCCAAGGAATGTAGGTGGTCTCATGAAGCTGGAAAAGGTGGAAAAAAAACTGGACTGTCCCCTGGAGACTCTGTAAGGAATGCAGCCCTATCAACACCTTAATTTTAGCCCCATAAGGCATATTTTGGACTTTAAAAAAAAAGTATTTATTTATTTTTTGGCTATGCTGGATCTTCATTGCTGGGCCAGCTTTTTTCTAGTTGGGGTGAGCAGGGCCTACTGTCTAGTTGTGAGTGCATAGGTTCTGATTGCCGTGGCTTCTCTTGTGGTGGAGCATGGATCCTGGGGCACAAGGGCTTCAGCAGATGCAGCGCGTGGTCTTAGTAGCTGTGGTTCCCGGGCCCTAGAGCACAGACTCAGTAGCTGTGGCACACGGGCTTAGTGGCTCCATGGCACACGGATCTTCCCAGACCAGGGGTCAAATTCATGTCTCCTACATTGGCAGGAGGATTCTTTACCATTGATCCATCAGGGAAGCCCTCATTTTGAACTTCTAACCTTCAAAAATGTATAAAAATGAGTATGTGTTGCCTGAAGTCACTACATTTGTGGTAATTTGTTACAGCAGCAGTAGAAACCTAATACAGTGAAGCTGGCGGAAAGTGTTTAGGGCCTTAGAACATCTTCAAACAGCAAAGGTGTTTTCTTTACTCACTTCTTAACTGACAACTTATCTCCCTTGCAAGGATTTTCACATTGACAAATTCAAACTCAGAAAAGGACCTAGAAATTCCCACTAGATTATAAGCATATGAGTAACTTCCACCAGCTTCAAGTATGCAATTGCATTTTATTAATTGATCAAAGCCTTGGGATAAGAGATAAACTTCCTTTTTAAATTTTTTTTTTTCAAAGAACAGCCAGTGATAGAGAAAGATTAAGGCAGAGGTAGGAGCCCTTCTCAGGATTTTGAAAGTATCCACATAGGCAGGTACAAACTCTCTCTATCCTTAAGGCTACATTTAGACATCCTGTACACTTCTGTTGCGTTTTGTCTTGAGGGCGTACTCTGTCCAACCTAGTGGTCTTAATCATATGCTCTCAACTGTCAATGCAAACTTAGGGGAGAAAGAAAAACACACATAGGTGGTAGGGTCGAAAGGTGGGGAAAGGGAATGAGAACAAAGGAAAAAAAGAAAAGGCTGGTTTAATCTGAATGTTTAAACTTCTCAAAGACGTAGGCATGTAAGGCTTTAAAAATTGAGACGCATCTGCGATAACTGCAAGAATCATTTTCTCCACCATTCCCTACCATCTGCCTCTTTCCCACTGTTCTTCCTCTATGATGCTCTCTTTCCCTTTACTGGGTTCTGCTTGATGCCTTCCCTTTGCCTTGAAAAGCTCACTGGTAGCCAGAAGCCCTCTTTTATTCACTTTACTGAGATCCTTGGACCAGACCACGTAACACTTACAAATACAAAAATGTTTTCTCTAAGACAAAAGGGAAAGGCCCTATGTAGAGAAGTCCACATGAAGAATAGATGAGCAACACACATATTTGATTTATAAACCAAACCAGAAGTCTGTGACAGCAGTTTTTTATATGGTGTGAATAAAACTTAACAAATTACTATTTAGTCGACTATCTCCTACTGCGTACTATTTTTCATTGCCTTATCTTTCTTCACCTCCTCCTCCTACATTATAAATTAGCACCATATCCTGGCACTTTTCAGACACAACAGATGTAATGCGATCAACATTCTGATAATACTGAAGTCGCCACAAGTTCCAGGCATACTGTTTGCTGTCACTGATCGGATATTTTTATTATAACATTCTCTTTCTCTAATGTATTCAACCACATGATATATATGCATATATATGTAAATATAGACATTTCTGGACTATGATACCCATTGCTAAGTGGGCCGTGAATCTATATGAACACGTCTGCTCATCTTCAAATAATAAATTCCTTATTTTAATAAAGAATTGTCAAAAGCATCAGGAACAAGCACCCTGATTCACTACAGCTTCTAATACCACATCTAGCTAAAGTTCTAGATGCATCAACCACCTATCAATTAGCACGAAAGCAATAGTCCACCAAGAACCATCCTTTTCCAGATTTCTGGTGACTTGTTTTATAAGACTCACACTGTGTTATGTTGAGGAGTTGCAGGAGTCATGAGGTGGAAAGAAGCACAGACATGTGGATAGACAAAACACACACACATATACCCACACACATTTACACAAAACAAGATTTAACCTGATTAGACTGTGAACTACAAGAACTACAAAGAATAAGACTAAGCATCAGAAAATATGAAATGCCTAAATATTTGCTCCTACCCCTCTGCCTCTACCTCAGGGACATGTAAAATAAATTTCACAAGTGGCAGAAAATGATAAAATGAATAATTTTCAGCCTGAAATACAAAAGAACATTCTTAATATGTTCAGACAGTACCTAACAATACCTATGCTAACACCTGACCCTCACCCCCATGACATTCTACTCAGTTCACCGATCACCAGAACCCACTTAGAAAGGTGTGCTGGACACTGATTCTGTAGCACTGGATAAGGATATGCACACACACATGATGCCCAGGTCTCTGAGAAGAACAAAGTACATAGGCTATCAAAGGTCCTAAGAAGAAATTAAATGGTAACATAGTTCTTCCTTACAGGAACGATTGCAACCCAGCATAAGATGCATGTTTAAAGCAGTGTGGTAGTTGCTCAGTCATGTCTGCTGCTGCTGCTAAGTCACTTCAGTCGTGTCCGACTCTGTGTGACCCCATACGCGGCAGCCCACCAGGCTCCCCCGTCCCTGGGATTCTCCAGGCAAGAACACTGGAGTGGGTTGCCATTTCCTTCTCCAATGCATGAAAGTGAAAAGTGAAAGCAAAGTCACTGAGTCACGTCTAACTCTCAGCAACCCCATGGACTGCAGCCTACCAGGCTCCTCCATCCATGGGAGTTTCCAGGCAAGAGTACTGGAGTGGGGTGCCACTGCCTTCTCCAGGCCCTAGTAATTAGCTCCTAATGAATAGAATATGGCAAAGGAGATGGAGTATCACTTTGAAGATTAGCTTATAAATGAGTAAACTATAAATGAGTAAACTCATAGATGCAGAGAACAGATTAGTGGTTTCCAGAAGCAGGGATTGGGAGTGGGAGAAATAAGTGAAGGAAGTCAAAAGGTTAAAAAGAAGAAGAATTAAAGCAGACCCAACTATTCAAAAAAGGCATATTTGACAAAATGTCAATTTTGCATCTCAACATCACAGTAACCAACTTTTCAATTAATGTTGCTTGATCAATTTTTTCCCCTTTGGAGAAAATTATTTTCTAATACAAAAAAAGAAAAAAAATACTGGGACTTCCATCTTCTTAATACTCCTTCTCCTGCCTCCTGACTTTCCCAGTCTGTTCAAGTCATGTACCTATGCAGCATTTGACAAGGAACTGAGGGCAACCTGTGGCCAGCAGCCAACAAGGAACTAAATCCTGCCAACAATCACATAAATGAATGTGAAAGTGGGTCTTCCCCAAGTCCAGCCTCAAGATGACTATAGCCCTACTAATACTTTGATTGTAGCCTTTTGAAGCACCTTGAGACACTGAATGTACTAAATCATACCTGGATCCCTGACTTACAGAAACTTTGAGACAGTAAACATTGTTGTTTCAAACTACTGATTTGTTGAGATAATTTGCTACACAGCAATTAGTAGTACTCATACAATAACATATAGAACTACTCTATGGAAAATTTACTTTGGAAAGTGCTGATGATATAGAGATTATTTCTTAGATATCTTTTAAATGTATGAGATAAAGCAAATCACTGGAAAACAGATTTTCCTAAATGCAATAGAGAAAAATTTACATAAGTCTAAATTATAAACTCAATTGTCACTAAATTAGAAAGACTGAGCTGAGAGTCACCTTTTCGCTGTCAATGAGAAAGAATCTACAAGACAAAACTAAAGTATGGAAAAGTTAGGCAAAAATTTTTCTAGTACTTTGGATATCCCTCAATCTGTGGGAATGCTCATTTCAAATGAAAATATACATTAAGGCAGGTCCTCCAAAGACCTCTTCTTGTCCACACACTTTCAGGTCAGTTTTGGTCTCAAAACTCAGAATACTAAAATTACATTTTGTTTAGACTGCTCTTCTATCTAACATGTCCTTGATTCAAGCAAGGCTTGCAAATCACTGAAACTGCTCTGCCACATGAAACTATGATTCTATATTACATGGTCTCACTGGCATAAAAAATGCTAAAATAAGTTTGAAGCATTGAGCACTGTGATGGCACATAACACATGTTTAAATGTTAGTATTATCATCATTAGCTTTTTATCACATTTACTGAATATAAATTCAGTAAATACATAACCAATATATATACATAACCAACATATATATATATTGATTACATAACCAATATAACCTATATATATATATATGTCAGTGACACGCTAAAACTAGTGAGTCTGATTTCCTCATAAATGTACAGAATGTATAAAAGCAATGAGCATCATTGCCTTTAAAAGAATCACCTTCAACAATGCTACAGTTTTTTCATGAAGCTACCACCAGTCAATGTTTTTTGTATAACTTCCTTTTGAATTTTGCTCAAATAGTAAAGTTCAATTTTCTTATCCATTTGACTCAACATAATTTGCTTTGAATGATTCTTGGTTGTTTCACAAAAGCTCACAAATTGATGATCTGCTATCACTGAAGATTTCCCCAGCATCAGGGTGATGGAAAGACCCCGATGCTGGGAAAGACTGAAGAACAAAAGGAGAAGAGGGTGGCACAGGATGAGATGGCTGGATGGCATCACTGATTCAATGGACATGAACTTGGGCAATCTCCAGGAGACAGTGAGGGACAGGGAGGCCTGGCATGCTGCAGTACATGGAGTTCGAGTTAGACACAACTTGGTGACTGAACAACAACAGCAAGGTTCTCCCAAAGATAGCCCATGAAATATTTCTACACACAAACCCGTACACACACAGAGCACACACTTCCAACTCTCATTTTTTAATCGCAAGGTTAATCTAAGACAAATATGAAACTGAAATTGTATTGATGTTTAAAAAGCTAAGCAAAGTAAAAAATGCAACAACAATCACATCCTCTTATAAATATCAAGTGATTGACTCTTGCAAATACATAGGGAGTTAAAGCCATAAGTTATTTTGTATCTGAATGATAATATACAATGTGTTTTGGCAGATTAAATATTACCAGCAGCATCAGGCTGCGGTGAGCAACTGACAAATGCTTACTGCATTAAATTAAACTTAGTTGTCTGAAGCTGCAGTGAACAGAAGGCTGGCTTTCAAGTTTACCTTCCTTCTAAGTACAGATAAGGCTCATTAAAAGAAAATGCCATCCATAGAAATCTGAATTTATCAGAGAGGAAAATTAGGTGAAGAATCTTTTTCTACACAGTACTTTCATTGTTTTGGTGTGCTTGCTTTTCATTTGCCAAAAACAACTATGATTAGGAAAAAAAAAAATGGGTGATACTCTGCTACGGTAAAAGCACGGTAGGCACGGAGTCAGGGAAGACCATGTTCTGACATTTATTTACTTCTTTTTTGGGGGGCACAGTTTTTCCATCGGTAAAATGAGAAGTTTCGGTCACGTTTATCAAGGTCAGTGCTACTCATTTCTGGCACATGGTAGAGTATGTGTGTACGTAAGGAGGAGAGGGTGCTGGCATTTCTGGATGAACAATGTGGATTCTACTGCTGCTGCTCCTAAGTCTCTTCAGTCGTGTCCTACTCTGTGTGACCCCATAGACGGCAGCCCACCAGGCTCCCCTGTCCCCAGGATTCTCCAGGCAAGAACACTGGAGTGGGTGGATTCTACTGGCCTTGTCCAATTCCTGGAACAGCATTCAAGCTGTAGTCTATGCAAGGGTGCCCCCTGGAGTTAAGAGAGGCAGCAGCAGTGAAGTTAGGAATGATAAACACCTTGGAGTGGGATAACAGACCTGTACAACAAATTATCCCAACAAAGTGCCAACTCTTCCCTCTTTGAAAAGTTTGATTTTCTAAGGCATCCTCTAATCTCACACTTTCGATTCTAAGGCACAATGCCTTTTGGTCAAAGTCTCTGCCGTATCAATTCCAGGAGTAGTGACACGGATATTTTTCTTACTTGCCCCAACGCACTAGGACTTCCCTAGTGGCTCAGATGGTAAAGCATCTGTCTGCAATGCAGGAGACCCGGGTTTGATCCCTGGGTTGGGAAGATCCCCTGGAGAAGGAAATGGCAGTCCACTCCAGTATTCTTGCCTGGAAAATCCCATGGACCGCGGACCCTGGTAGGCTACCATCCATGGGGTCACAAAGAGTCGGACATGATTGAGCGACTTCACTTTCAACACACCAAACTCCTACCTATCTTAGGACTTTTTCACTCATTGTTTCTTCTGCCTGGAACTTATCACTCCCATTTTCATACAGTTGACTCTCTTTCTTGCCTGAAAGTCCATCTAAAACACACCTTCTCAGAAAAGACTGCTCTGTTAAGCCAACTCCTTCCCCAAAACCAGTTTCTACCTAAGCCTCATTTTCTATCATACTGTCTGATTTTCCTTTCTTTATTAAATTTACTGTGATCTTTATGTTCTCATGTATGTGTTTATGTTTTTTCTTTGTCCTTTCTGAAAAAAGTAAAAAAGTGAAAGTATTAGCCACTTAGTCAAGTCCGACTCTTTGAGACCCCATGGACTATAGCCCACCAAGCTCCTCTGTTCGTGGAATTCCCGAGGCATAAATACCAGAGTGGGTTGCCATTCCCTTCTCCAAGGTATCTTCCCAACAAACCCAGGTCTCCTGCATTGCAGGCAGATTCTTCACCACTGAGTCACCAGGGAATCCACCTCTGAGCACAATCCCTAATACAGGGACAGGCATATGGAGTTGCTCCATAAATATTTGTTGAAGGAGTGAATAAGTGAGGGAAGGACGGAATTTCAACACAAATTTTCAGTACATGATTTTAAATATTTAGATATATTAATTTGCAAATGAAAGGCACAGGATGAGGCACTTAGGATATAAGTGAGAAAAAAAACTGGGGCACTGGTATGACCCAGAGGGATGGGATGGGGAGGGATGTGGGAGGGGGGTTCAGGATGGGGAACACAGGTATACTCATGGCAGATTCAAGTCAATGTATGGCAAAACCAATACAATATTGTAAAGTAAAATGAATGAATGAATGAATTTTTTTTTTGGAAAAAGGGAAAAAAAAAACAAACCCTGATGTATAGCTTGCTCAAGTAGATCTTCCAGTACAGGAATGGATAGACATTATCAACCATAGAATCAAACTAATAAATTTAAGGTTTAACTCTGAAAAGTGCAGTAAGGTAGAAGTAGCTCTCACTGAGAGAGCAGATAATGGAGCATTTGAACTGGACGGAGTGATCAGAGAATGGTTGAAATGAGATCCAACGAGTATTCCAGACACAGGGAACAGCATGTTCAAATCCCCCACAGCCTGAAGGAGTAGATTGAGACCTGGAAAAAAGCCAGCCTCAATGCTGCAGAAAGGATAAAGGGAAGCCAGAGATAAAGTCAGGCTTGAGAAGGAGAGAGGAGTTGGACATGCCAGGACTCTGAAAGTCACATCAAGGGCTTTCATCTTTATCCTATACACCGTGGTAAGCTAGGGACACCCTGAAAACCATGGGAAGCCAATGACACATTAAGCAGTGAGGATGAATGGAGGGGGAGGGTGTGTGTGTTCTATAGTCGGATGCACATTAAGAAAGAGGCCAGAGTGGTTATTAATAGAGTAGGTGGGAGGCTATTGCTGTGATCCACATTATATATGATGTAATGTGTATATAGTTGATGCTGACATAAAGAGAACTAAAATCAGTTAAGATTATTCCCTACAAAGCAATGTAGGGAATAAGATCCAGGGACTGGATAGTGCAAATAATATAGAAGGTAAAAGAGAAAACTATTGTAAACACAAGTTGCCATTTTTTGAGAGAGAGAAAGGAGGAGGGAAGGTGGAGAGAGAAAGTGCAAAGGTGCAACAAATTAGAGGTGAGTGTGCCAAGATAAATGCATTTGATGGGACATATTTAGTGTGGAATACCTTTGAAACATTCAAGATCGTCATCAGTGACTTTTGTACAGGTGCTCAGAAGAGCAACCTGGCCAGGGGGATGTGTTAATGAGTTATCTGCTTGCACAGAGCTGGCAATTACAGGGCAATGATGGCATAAGCTAGGATTGTATAGATGAGATCAGTTAGGGAAGAAATGGCTCACAGTGCAGGAAGAACAGCTCATGGAGGAGAGCTCAGAGGAAGGGGTCCCAAATAACGTGGAACAGCATGAGTCCCCTGAATGCATCACATTGCAAGGGTATGGATAGGTGGGCACCATCATCAAGATTTGTTCAGTTTACAATTTTTTTAAATTTCTCTCTTCAAAATAAATTCACCTACCCCTTTCAAAAAATCATGTGAGGTAATCTGGGTGGAAAAATCAGTGTATATGTGGAAATTAGAGAGAGGCTGGGGAGACTAAATTCCTAATATATTTGATAAGGCATCAAGACTTACACTTTCTTAATTTCCTTTCTTCTCTGAAACCATATTTGGCTTTAGTCCCGAGGACAGAAACTTTCTAATTGCACAGTGCATGCCAGTTGTGCTGCAGCTCTAAATTCACCCTTCACTAGCTGTCGGGCCCTGGTGAGATGGGCCCTTTAGTATTTCTTCTTTGCGCTAATACACAAGATGTTGCATTATGTCAGAAGAGGGCGCTGGAGGGACACTGCAGAAGGAACCGCCTTTTCTCCCTGTTTCTGCTATGGTTTTCTCTCTCTTTTTTTCTTTCCTACTGGAGGGTATCCAGTGGTGCATACATTCCCTTGTTGAGCTCAGGACTGACCCCAGTCTAGTGACTACCTTACTGCAGTCTGTCCTATGCAGAAACCACTGACAACTGATTTCCAGCACTTCATGCACCAATATCCATCAGCTTGTACCCTGGGAGGATATTTCTGCCCAGCAACTGTGGATCAGCTCTGGTTGAGGGCAATCCATATATATATATATATATATATATATATATATATATATATATATATATATATATATATTTGCCATCCAATAGGGAGTAACCACATTTTTCCAATGAAATCTGAATCCAATCTTTGGGGATAAAATCTTTCTTTCTGTTTTTATTCCTTCCTTGCATACTCTCTCTCATCCTTAAAGTCTTCTTTAGAGTTCTCTTTATACCACTCCCCGCTTATAAATAATAAATCATTAAATGTCTCCTGTTCAAATGAACTGTGTTTTTGTCTCCCAGCTGAACTCTTACTAATACAGCTACACATTCACATTTACAAATATATTTGCTAAGCCATATAATCTTTATAATATTCTTGTGAATTGGGTATATTCATGTTAGACATGAAAACTCCGTGGACCAGTTTTATCATTAATTCAATAAATATCTACTGAGTGGCAAACACAGACTCAAAGAACTGCTGTGACTAAAAGTCAAATGGCTGAGACAGATCCAGAATCAAGGAGTCCAGGTTTCTATTACATACTTAGGGTAACAGTAAGTATATTGATGGCATTTCAGTGTTTGAAAAACTTCAGGGCGCTTCCTCTCAAATTTTAACATGCATACAAATTACCTATCTAAGCACAGATTCTGATTCATTGGTTATCGTGGGTTGAACTGTGCCCCCCAAATTCACACTGAAGTATTAACCCCTAGAGCCTTAGACAATGACCTCATGTGGAGACAGGGTTATTGCTGATGTAATTAGTCAAGGTGAAGTCACTCTGGAGTAGGGTTTAGGCCCCTCAACCAACATGACTAGAGTTCTTACAATAATTGTGCCACATGAAGAGAGATACCTGCCCACGAGGAGAATGCCATGGGAACATGAAGGCAGAGATCAGGGTGATGCATACAAGCCAAGCAATGCTGAAGACTGCCGTCACCGCACTAGAGGCTAAGAGAAAGGCATGGTGTCGACCCAACTTCTAAAATGACAGAAGAAACCAGCTCAACCACCTTGATCTTAAACTTGTAGCCTGAGCACTGTGAGGCTACACACTTCTGTTGTTTAAGCCACCCAGTTTGTGGTATTTTGTGAAGGCAAAGTACCTAGGAAACTAGTACAGTGGGTTCAAGGTGTGGTCTGAGATTCTAAATTTCTAACAACATCCCAGACGATGCAGATAATATCGGTCTGTGGAGCACACTCTGAGTAGCAAGGAGATAGCATATAAGAGAAATGCCACTGTGCCTGCCACCTCCTCCTCTTCCTAGGGAACACGTACTCTCTCTATAAAGTACCAGCTAAAGGGGCTAATGGACATGAGTTTATGCAAACTCCAGGAGATAGTGAAAGACAGGGAAGCCTGGCGCCCTGCAGTCCATGGGGTCACAAAGAGTCAGACAGAACTTAGCAACTGAACAACAACGACGGAAGGGCTAACCCCATCGCCGGGCCACTGGCTCAGAACCTGTGTAACCTCACTCAAAACAGTGAAAGAAGTTTCTAGTCAGCAGTGGAGGAAGAAATTACAGGGTTTAAAGTAAGGGTGAAGCCCAAGGAAGTTCATCAAGGGGAATAATTAAGGGGAATAACTAGTAAATAGTTGGGGTCGAGAAAAAACACATGTACAGATGTAACCAAGCTTACTTCAGTACAAGAGGTGAGAGATGTGTGAACTCTAACTGCAGGGGCCCCTTGAGGAGCACCAGACATGGGAGCAACTCCTGCCACAATCTTGTGGGGTCTGATCCTGCTACACCTGCCTTCAGGTTTCTGTGGTTTCTGTCTTGCTGTTTTATCTTTCATGATGCTCCCTCTTTTCTTTTTCAAGGGCTTCCCTGGTGGCTCAGCTGGTAAAGAATCTGCCTGCAATGCGGGAGACCTGGGTTTGATCCCTAGGTTGGGAAGATCCCATGGAGAAGGGAACCACTGCTGCTGCTGCTGCTGCTGCTGCTGCTGTTGCTAAGTCGCTTCAGTCGTGTCCGACTCTGTGTGACCCCATTGATGGCAGCCCACCAGGCTCCCCCGTCCCTGGGATTCTCCAGGCAAGAATACTGGAAGGGAACCACTACCTACTCCAAATTGATCCCTGGGTTGGGAAGATCCTCTGGAGAAGGGAACGACTACCCACTCCAATATTCCGGCTTGGAGAATTCCATGGACTGAATAGTCCATGGGGTCGTAAAGAGTCAGACATGACTGAGAGACTTTCACTTCACTTATCTTTAATTGGAGGATAACTGCTTTACAATGTTGTGTTGGTTTCTGCCATCCCACAATGTGAATCAGTCTAAAGTATACATCTATCTTCTCCTTCTTGAGCCTCCCTCCCACTACTATCCCCCATCCCACCCCTCTAGGCTGTCTCAGAGAACAGACAGAGCTCTCTGTGTCATACAGCAACCTCTCACCAGCTATTAATTTTACACATCTTAGTGTGTACATTTCAATGCTTCTCTCTCAATCTGTCATATCCTCGCCTCCCCCCGATGTGCCCTTCCTCTTTTCTTTCACTATTTGCAATTAAATATGTTCCATTAGAATACATGAGGTTTCCCAGGTGGTGCCAGTGGTAAAAAGTCCACCTTCCAATGCAGGTAAGAGATGCAGGGTCGATCCCTGGGTTGGGAAAATCCCCTGGAGAAAGCAATGGCAACCCACTCGAGTATTCTTGCCTGGAAAATCCCCATGGACAGAGGAGCCTGGCAAGCTACAGTCCATGGGGTTGCAAAGAATTGGACACGGCTGAGCATCTGAGCACACAACACATCTGAGCCATAAAAAAAAAAAAAAACCTGTAAAACTGAACACATCTGCCTCCTACCATCTATCCCCTCTAGCAGAGACTCAGTGGTCTCCTACTAGTCATACTCTTCTTTTTTCCTTTTTTACAAATCTTATTGGGACATAACATCTCCCATCTGGAGAATACATTTCCCAACACCCTCTGCATGCAGAGCCATAGACAATGTCTGGAGCAATGATGATGTGCAGAATTTCAGGGTCATATCCTCACAGACAGAACTTGCCCCCAGCTTCCTTTTCCTCCATTCCCACGGCCAGGAAGTGGCAACAAGAGCAACATACATTGAACCCATGATGAAAGCCACAGAGGGGAAGGCACATCACACCTACCAAGCCTGGGTCCCTGGAGCATAGATGTCACCCTGCCCAAGATCGCTCACTGAGCTCTGAGTTATCACATATTTTGGAGGCTTCTCTGTTAATGGCATCTTAACATATGTCCTAAATACTTCACTGAAACCTTTTCACTGATGCTCTGCTTTTAAGGAAGGCTGCTCTCTTAATTCTAAGCCATGGTCTGCAAGCTCCATTCTGCTTTATTGGAGGTCTATGGGCTGGGCAGTGATGTGTCTGTGTCCATGCTCTGCCAGAACAGCAGCAGCCTCATTTTTAGCCAGGGTTGCAGGGTTACTTTCAGGGATTACCAGAAGGCACTAGTGGTAAAGAACCTGCTTGCCAATGCAGGAGACAGAAAAGATGTGGGTTTGACCCCTGGGTTGGGATGTCCCCTGGAGGAGGGCACGGCAACCCACTCCAGTATTCTTGCCTGGACATGGCAGGAAAGATCCTCAGAATCCCCATGGACAGAGGAGCCCGGTGGGC
Organism: Capra hircus; assembly: GCF_001704415.2. Classification (NCBI taxonomy): domain Eukaryota; kingdom Metazoa; phylum Chordata; class Mammalia; order Artiodactyla; family Bovidae; genus Capra; species Capra hircus. Next base: position 54,958,323 of record NC_030818.1, read on the forward strand.
CATGGGCCATAGGGTCTCAAAGATTCGGACACAACTGAAGTGACTGAGCATGCAGGGTTGCTTCCAGTCACTGTGTGGGCCTTGGTCACTACAATGCCTGAACTGAGACAGCCTTTGTCCAAATTCAGAGCCAGTGTCAGCTCATCCGAACCTATGCACAGGTGGACACATAACAAAGACAAGCCTGAGACAAAAGCAAACATAAGTGCTGATAATTAAGAGGAATTTCAAATAACAAGAAATATATGCCTCCTCTAAAGAACTCATATATGTACAGCCAGCAGTAGCTGCTCAGTAGTGTCCGACTCTTTGCCACCTCATAGAGGAGCCCCACCAGGCTCCTCTGTCCATGGAGTTCTCCAAACAAGAATACTGGAATGGGTAGCCATTCAAGTTTCCTGTTAATGAATGTTATCGATTGATTGACTTATAGTAACAGAAATCCCAAAGAACTCATAGCAGTCAGCGAGAGCACTGCAATGTATTAAATACGTTTCCTTGTTTGGGCAGATATCACAGGTCTACTTCATAGAGAGAGAAATGGATAGATAGGAAGGTTCAATACTTTCAGTGTGTAGAGCAGTTCAATGCCCGAGTGCAGCCCTCTATCCACTCAACAGACATTTCTTCACCATCTAGTCAGTGTTTATTTATTCTTACAGTTTACTAAAATAGTCAACAAATGCGTATGTGGCTTGCCTGTTACTGAAGGTCAAACGAGCCCACAACAAACACAGGGCTTCGACTCCCGGTTGCATTTTCCATCACTTATTATTCTTCCATCTGATGGACATTTACTAAACACTTGCTATGCAGGCCTGATACACCCGGGAATGGGTTTTGAACCAGGAGCTTATAGACTCATTGTGAAACACTGAAAGTTGGTTGTAATACAGCATGGAGTCCATCTTGGTTTAGGTCACCAGCATCTACTTAGGGCGGTTGTCTGAGTGGCCTGGGCTTCAGTGACCAAGCTCACCCACATACCTGTTTCACATCCACACTGCAGGACACTAGACAGGGTGGTGGTGTGGGGAGAAGAAGAGATGCCTGCAAAGGAGAAATATGAACAGGCTCTTGTCATAAAAAATCTCAGTGTTCAGCCTCCTCATGGCAGGCTAGTTGTCATGTTGATATATGAAGGGCACACTCTTCCACACACATGTGCAGTTGGAAGCAAGAAGACTTAGAAATGCATCACAAGAAGAAAAATGGAAACAAGTCAGTTAAGTCCAGAAAATATAAATGAGGGATGTAAAGGAGAAGTGTTATTTTGAAATGGATTGGCTTTACTTGAGAAAGGGAAGCAATTATTTTCTGAGTTCATGCTCACGTTTCCTCATTTAGCTGCTCCATTCCTGTGCCAGGCAGGTATTGTTAACTCTGATTACAGAGGAAGAAGCCAAGGTTTGGAAAGGTTAATAATATCACCTAAAGTCAGTCATACAAGTGGCAGATCCAGAATGAGAAGTTATAACTGTCTGTCCTCCATCCCATACTATATGACCCCACTATGTCTGACAGCATGCAAGAGCAGAAACAGCTCACAGCCAAGCTGCCAGGAAACTAGAGAGGAAGCAAGGGCTGAGCCTTAGGTGGGCAGAGATCATGTGGGCAACAGAAAGAAGGTACCAGAAAGTCAGAAAGCATCCCTCAGACCAGCATCTTCGAATCCTAGGATACAGGCCCACAGAAATAGACTTCTGGCCCCATAGCTGCAGTGCGAATGATCACAGGCCAGACCCTCACATTTTCAGGACCCTGAAAAGCTAAATGTGGGAGTACAAATACCATATTTTTCATTACTTGAATGTTATAAATCAAACAAACAAACTGTTAAATAAGATATGTTATATTCTCCTTTCTTAACAGTTACAGCTTGATATCAGCTGGGAAGGCCAGGTTCTAACTTGGAATTCCCTCAACCTGTCAAAGTGCTATCCTTGGAGAGTTAGCCTGGAACCAGGTCTCTCACCCTCTGCTTTGCTTCTCTTCCTATCCCCGGTCCCAGAGCACAGCCCATCAAGCGGGGCTCTGCACTCATGTCCGTGGACATCTAGCCCCAGTGTCTGAGCTCCAACCACATGACCAGAAGTGACTGTATTTCTGGAAGCCCTAAAGGGACAAAGCACTTCTATGTGTCTGGCTCCAGGCAAGAGACCTCAGGGACCCCAGAAGCAGAGTTGGAGCCATCTGGACAGTCAATTCAAAAGTCTTGGGACCTAGAGTGCAGTGCAGAATGGGGAAGCAGGTCCCCAAAGATCAGATCTTCTCTCTCCATGGATAATGGAGAGGAGCACAGAGGATGGCCACAGCAAGGCCTCACATGCCCAAGGCAGGGCCCCTCCTTCCTGAGACTACGGTCCTTTCCATGAGAGCCACACTCTTCTGTCTACAAAGGAAGGAGGAAATTTGGATTGTGGGGACAAACTGGACTGGAAATGTTCTAGATCATCAGCTTTCATCCCCTCTGTACATTCAAACCACCTAAGGAGGTATTAAAAAAAAAAATACATACACTAGGCCCCTCGCTTAGAAAACTGCTCTGCTTGGTATGGAGATGGGTCTGGGCATTGCATAATTATGGAGCTATTCAAAGGATTTCAACGCACAACTAAGGTTTCAAATCACTGTCACTGAGATAAAAGAAGATGCTCTGCAGCCTGAAAACAACTTACCTTACCCTCAACACATACATGTTGGCAAAACCTTGATGGTTCCCTAAGGAGGAGGGTGAGAATGGGAGGAAGATGATCAGGAAGAGGAGAGGAGAAGGAGGCCCAGAGCACGGTCAGACACTGGGGCAGGGCTCTGCCCGTGCATCTGATGCCTTAGCACTTATCCAAGAGTAAAGCTATGTGATTTTTTGGGGCAGCTCACGGCCCAGATTAGTTTATTTAGTTTTCATAGATGTTCTCTTTCTTTCAAACTACCTCCCAAATACTTGCACCTCAATGTGTGCCACCTGTTTCAAACTACTGGCTTTCAGTTCATGTCACAGCCTTGATCTTCTTTTCTTGAGACCTGAGAAGCTATAGCAGGAGAGGCAAGGAGAGCGGAAGACAGACACCCTTGCCCCTTCCTCCCATACTATGCTGAGCCATTCTTGTTCTGCTATAGGCTGAACATCTGTCCTGTTGCCCTCCCCAAATTCATATGTTGAAACAATCCCCAACGTGATGGTATTTGGAGGTGGGGCCTTTGGCATGTGATTAGGTCATAAGGGTGGCATCTTCATGACAGGGATGGCTTCTCTTATAAAAGAGGCAGCAGAGAGATCCCGGCCCCTTTCCACCATGTGAGAACACAGTGAAAAGTAGCTGTCTATGAAACAGGAAATGGGCTCCTCACACACTCAATCTTTCAACACCTTGATCATGGACTTCCCAGCCTTCAGAGCTATGAGGAATACATTTTTGTTGTTTATAAGCCATCCCATCTATGGTGTTATGATAGCAGCTTGAATGGATTAAGACACCTGTCCTGATTGCTTTTCTATGATGTCTATCCAGGTAATGGAATAAACATATACACATCCATTTCCTGCTTCTCCACCAAGGTATTGCTTTTGTGTCATCAAGGGAAGACTGGCTATTTACTAAAAATAAAAAGTGGAGAAAAGTGTTTTGGCCATTTAAAAAGCACATAAATCTACACTGATTAAATGCTTTTCTCACAAACAGCCACAGACCCCCTAGTCATATCTATCAGTGTTACTAAAACACAGCTTTTGAAAGAATCTACCAGAAACTTCAGCTACAATCACATATTAGCTTTCTTTTCAGGAACTTTTTTCTCTAATAGCTGGAGGTAAAACTCAATCTTTATATGGAAATGAAATTATAAGATGACTATCAAGCACTATAACTCATTCTGGATCAACAGTCAAGAAAAATTCTAAATACAGTCAGAGAAAAATATCTACCTTTATCTATCCTCTAGGCTTAAGGTCTAGACAGACATTTCAATCAAGCAAACTTTGTTTTAAACAAATGACCTTCAAACTTGAATATGTATAACCCTTTGGTCCATAGTCAAGGACAATTCCATATGCTCATTATTCATATTCAACCTTTCTCAAAATTGATTACCCTAAGAATATGTAACTTTTCACAATACTCTTTCTATTCTTTAGCTAACCTAAATATCATTACCGTTTTGTCTTAAGAATATAAAGACCTCCATGCACCAAGGGGATGAATCTACTGTTTTCCAGGAAGTTCCCAGAGCTCCCATTAATAACTAATCAAGATATATTCTTTCCTTTTTCTGCCTTCTGCATATTTCTTTGAAACATGAAGCTTGGCATTACAAAGGTTATTTTGTCCCCTGCTTGAAATGCCAAAACCATTAGGGTGATATGTATTCTTTTAAATGTAATGAATGTTTGCAGAATTATCATAAAAATTCACATTTTTAAAAATAATTTTGGAAGAAATTGTAAATAATCTACATAATTCCTTTCAAAATTAGCACACTTTATTTAAAATATAATTAAAAACCTATTGTCAAATAAGAACACCAAATATTTATTCCAATTACCATAATTCCCATTATTTCACTGTGTAAGATGTTTCATATTTGCAAGCTTCTAATAAGAAGAAAAATCATATGTAAATATTGATTAAAATATTTAGTTATTAACCTAAAAATGTGTGATATAGGATTCTTCTAGGAGGATATAGTACTTACATGTTTCTCTATTGCTCCTTGTTAAAAAAAAAACACTAAAAATTTATGGACATCAGATATCAAATATATGATAGAACACTGAAAATCAGGAAGAGGGCAGACCAGCAAGGCCCTACAGACTAGAAGAAATACAGTGGCAAAGTCCCTGGGTCTCTTGTGTCTAACATCTTAGATCTGGACTTGAAGGAGCTGGCAAATATAAAACAAACAAAAAAGCAAATAAACAAACAAAAAACAATGAATAGACAAAAAAAAAAGAGTCCCAATCAAAGTTCACTTTCTCTATCCAAAAGGCCACAGAGTGGGAGGCCTAACCTAGTAATATGGAAAATTGAAGACAAAAAATAGAACAAAACACTTTACTCCAGGCAAACACTATGTAAAAATTTGCGGCTCTGATCTATCTCGGTCAGTGAAGGTGAAGGGGAAGTTGAGACCTACACTCTTATGAGGCTGGAATGAGTTCTCTAACACTCATGCTGAGGCAGTGTCACAGAAAGCCAAGTAGGAAGCCAGGATACTGATCTACACAGTAATATGACCTGTCTCAACACCCCATCCACAAGTGGTCTTAGTGAAAATCCATTCGGAGTTTGCACTATCACTTTCCCTGGCAATAGTGAGACGTCCTCACCTCTCCACTGAGGTGGTGTCAGAGAGGCTGTGGGGAGTCAGGTCCTTCCTGCTGCTTAGCAGTAAGGAGGTCATCTTCACTGAAGTGTCAGTGCAGACCACATGGGGAGCCAGAATCCCCCTAGCCTGCTCAGCAGCAATGGGGAGTCTTCCCCAGGAGGATACGGACAGAGGCTGAGAGGACAATCTGGACTTCTGCTTCCACCTGGCGGTAACAATTGGCATCCTCAATTCCCCTCCTGGAACGGTGCCAGAAAAGCCCAAGTAAAACAGAAAGTTTAATCAAGATCTAGATTCTTGTAATTTTAAAATAATAATGTCCAGGTGTCAACAGAAAAGCATACATACTAAGAACCAGGAGGATATCACAGTAAGTGAAACAGAAAGTCAATAGGTGGTAACAATGAACGGGTTCAGAGGCACAATAGCGGGCAGAAGAAAGAACAGGCGACACAAAAGATGCAAAAGAATAGAATTAGCCACTGTAAACACAGAGAAAAAATAGACCCCCCCAAATAAAAATTAAAAGAGGCCCAGGAACCTTTGGGGTTATTTAAAAAGTTAATATTTGTGTCACTGGTATCTGAGGAGAAAGATTGTGGGGTTAGAAAAGTACTCAGAGATAATAGCTGAAAACTTCCAAAATTTGTCCAGAGATATAAAGCTACAAGTTCAAGAAGCAGAGTAGGCCTCAAATATGATAAAAACCTAAGGAATCCAGACCAAGACTCACAATTATTACAATCCTGAAAATGAAAAGAAAAAGAATCCTGAATGCAGTCAGGGGTTGGGAAACTTTGTTGCCTAGTTGCTAAGTCCTGTCTGACTCTTTGGTGACTCCATAGACTGCAGCCCATCAGGCGCCTCTGTTCATGGGATTTCCCAGGCAAGAAAACTAGAGTGGGATGTCATTTCCTACTCCGGGGCATCCTCCTGACCCAGGGATCGAACCTGCATCTCCTGCATGGCCAGGTGAATTTTTTTTTTACCACTGAGCCATCAGGGAAGCCATGGGAAACTTTATCAACAGGGAAAAATCTATGCAGATAATAGCAGATTCCTCATCAGAAACCATGGAGATCAGAATGAAGCGTCACAATTTTGTTTTCAAGTGTTGAAAACAGAGTTGTCAACTAGAATCCTACACCTAGTGAAAATAATCCTTTAAGAATGAAGAAGAAATCAAGACATGCTCAGTTGGAGATAAAGCAAGAGAGTTTGTCATCTACCCTAAAATAAGGGTTAAATATCTTAGACTATTAGGAAGGAAGAAAAATCATGGTAACTAAAAATATGGGTAAATACAATAAGCTTTTGTTCTCCATAAAGGGAAGTAAGGTGTTTTAACTCACTTGAACTAATAAAATGGCAATACCAGTAGAAATTATATAATAATCTATGTGTAAATAATGTGATGCTTAGAGCAATTATTAAAAATGCTATACAAATGAACATATTATAAATAAATAAAAATGAAATTCTTAAAAAATTCAAGGAACAAAAGAAAAGCAGGAAAAAGAAAATAGGGCAAACAGTGAAAGCAAAGAGAAGGAAAAATACAGTCAACTTAAGTTCTAAAATTTAAGTGGTGAACTTAAGTACTAATATATTTTACCCCACTCTGCCAGAGTGGAATAAAAAACATTACTTAACTATATGTTATCTATGACAAACTCACTTCAAACATAACAGAAGTCATTTTAAAGTAATACTTTAGAAAATATTTATCATGTAAATATTAACCAATGAAAAACAAAAGTGGCTGTATCAATATTAGATAAAACAGTCTTCAAAATGGAGAAAATTACCAAAAACAGAGAAATGTTGTATCAAGGGCTAATCCACCAAAAAAAAAAAAAAAAGTAATTCTAAATGTGTTTGTATTAAAACACAGAGTTGCAAATTATGTGGAGCAAAAACTGATGGAACTGAAAGAAGAAACTGACAAATCCACAATCATTGCTGGAGACTGCAACACCCTTTGCTCAACAATTGATAGAGCAACTAGGCAGGAAAATAAGCAAGACTATAGAATGATGACGCAATTCTAGCAATCAGCAGGATTTAATCAACATTTCTAGACCATTTCATCCAGTAATACTAGAATGCACATTATTTTCAAGTGTGCCTAGAACATACACCAAGTTAGTTCATATCTTGAGTCACAAAACAAACCTTTACACATTTAAAAGAATTGAAATCATACAGAGTGTGTTCTCTGACTATAGTAGAATCCAACTAAAATTACTAACAGAGTGAAAAGTGTGAAATATTCAAACACTTGGAAACTAAATAACACATTTTTAAATATAATGCATCAAAGAGAAAGTCTTAAGGAAAATTCTTGATCAAGATAGTTTCACTGTAGAATTTTACCAAACATTCAAAGAATAATTAAAACCAGTGCTATATATCTTTGTCCAGAAAACAGAAGGAAAGGGAACACTTCCAAGTTATTTGATGAAGCTAGTATTACTCTGACACCAAAGTAAGACAAGGAAGTAGAAGAAAACTGTAAACAATGTCCATCGTTAATATAAGCAAAAATAACAAAGACAGCAGTTCTCCCTTATGCAGGGTCTCACTTTCTGCTGTTTCAGTTACCCATGGTCAACTGCAGCCTGAAAATATAAATGGAAAATTTCAGAAATATACAATTTATAAGTTTTAAATCCGCACACCATTCTGAGTACTGTGATGAAATCCTGTAGCATCTAGCTCCATCCTGCCTGGGAAGCGAATCCTCTCTTTTTCCACATTGAGTATCTTTGAAGCCCTTTTGGCTATCAGATCGACTGTCACGGTATTACAGTGTTTGTGTTCCTGCAAGCCTGAGTTTACTTAATAATGGTACCAAAGCACAAGAGTAATGATGCTGGTAATTCGGATATGTCAAAGAGAAGCTATAAAGTGCTTCCCTTAGGTGAAAAGGTGAAAGTTCTGAACTTAATAAGATTAAAAAAAAAAAAAAAGAATGCTAAGGTTGTTAAGATCTACAAAAGAATGAATCTATCTGTGAAATTATGAAGGAAATATAAATCCCTGCTAGCTTTGCTGTCACACTTCAAACTTGCAAAAGTTATTGCCACGGTATATGATCAATGCTTAGTTAGGATGGAAAAGACATTAAATTTGAACAATGAAACGTTCTGAGAGAGAAAGAAAGAGAGACCACATTTACACAACGTTTATTATAGTGGGTGTGTACTGTTGCTCAGTTGTGTCCGACTCTTTGTGACCTATGCAACGTAGCTCCTCTGTGCATGGGACTCTCCAGGCAAGAGTACTGGAGTGGGTTGACATTTCCTCCTCCAATATTGTTATAATGTTCTATTCTGTAGTTATTGCTAATTTTTCTAGGCCTAATTTATAGGTTAAATTTTATCATAGGTAGGTATACAAAGAAAGTGTCTTTTAATATCATGGCTGCAATCACCATCTTGATTTCAGTTTGTGCTTCATCCAGCCCGGCATTTCGCATGATGTACTCTGCATGTAAGTTAAATAAGCAGGGTGACAATATACAGCCTTGACGTAGTCCTTTCCCTATTTGAAACCAGTCTATTGTTCCATGTCTAATTCTAACTGTTGCTTCCTGACCTGCATACAGATTTCTCAGGAGGCAGGTCAGGTAGTCAGCTATGACCAACCTAGACAGCATATTAAAAAGCAGTGATATTACTTTACCAACAAAGATCCATCTAGTCAAAGCTATGGTTTTTTCTAGTAGTCTTGCATGGATGTGAGAGATGAACCATAAAGAAATTTGAGCACTGAAGAATTGATGCTTTTGAACTGTGTTGCTGGAGAAGACTCTTAAGAGTCCCTTGGACATCAAGGAGACCCAACCAGTCAGTCCTAAAGGAAATAAATCCTGAATATTCGTTGGAAGGACTGATGCTGAAGCTGAAACTCCAGTACTTTGGCCACCTGAGGTGAAGAACTGACTCACTGGAAAAGACCCTGATGCTGGAAAGATTGAAGGTGGGAGGAGAAGGGGACAACAGAGGATGAGATAGTTGGATGGCATCACCAACGCGATGGACAAGAGTTTGAGTAGGCTCCCAGAGTTGGTGATGGACAAGGAAACCTGGCGTGCTGCAGTTCACTGGGTCACAAAGAGTCGGATGTGACTGAGCGACTGAACTGAACTGAACTGATACACAGGAAAACACGCAGTATTTAAGCTTTAGTATTATCTTCAGTTTCAAACATTCACTGCAGGTCTTGGGATGTATCCCCTGCAAGATTAAGGGGGGACTTCTGTATTATCAAGTATATTTCAGCAACATACACAGCGTATAATAAAAATGTATATGTAATAACCAAGTGGAGTTTATTCCAGGGATACAAGGTTGGCTTAATATTTGGAAATCAATTAATGTAATCCACCATAATAACAAGCTAAAGAAGAAAAAAAATCACATGATTATACCATGATTAATCACATGCGGACAAAGCAACTGACAAATACTAGTTCATGATAACAAACTTCAGAAAAGAATAGAGAGGAACTTCCTCAACTGGATATAGTATCTACAGAAAGCCTATAACTAACATAATAACGTTGAAAGATCGAATACATTTTTTCCATAAGATTGGGAAGTAAGGATGTCTATTTGGACCACTCTTATTCAATATAGTGCTAAAAGTTCTGGCCAGTGCATTAAGGCAAGAAAAGAAAAGAAAAGGCATGCAAGTCAAAAAGAAAGAAAGAAACATCTATTTGCAGATGATACGACTGTCTACCTAGAAAATCCTAAATTATCTACAGGCGTACCTCATTTTATTGTGCTTCACTTTATAGCACTTTGCAGATTATAGCATTTTTTATAGATTGAAGGTTTCTGGCAGCTCTGCCTTGAATAAGTTTATCTGTGCCATTTTTCCAACAGTATTTTCTCACTTTGTGTCTCTGTGTTGCATGTTGGTATTTCTCCCGATATTTTCAGCTTTTCACTATTATTATATTTATTATGGTGATATGTGATCAGAGATCTTGTATGTTACCCTTATGACTTACTGAAGGCCCAGATGATGGTTAGCATTTTTTTTTTTTGGAATAAAGTGTTTCTTAAGTAAGTTATATGCATTTCTTTAGATATATGATATTGCACACTTAATGGATCACAGGATAGTGTAAACATGACTTCTACATGCACTGGGAAAACAAACAAACAAAATATGAGACTAGGTTTATTGCAATAGTTGCTTTATTGTGGTGGTCTGGAACCAAAACCCCAATATCTCTGAATAATTCCTATATAAAAAATTCCTAGAATAAGTGAGTTCAGAAAGGTTGTAGGACAAGACATACAAAAATTGTATTTCTTATACTAGTGATAATCAGTGACTGAAATTTAAAATACTATTTATAGTTACTTACCAAAAGAGTTAGATGGAAATCTTCCAAAACATATGTATATAGAATTTGTATGTTAAAAACTACAATACTGGTTAAAAAAAAAAGTTTAAAAATATCTAATAAGAGACACACTGTGCTGATTACTGGCATATCCAACATAATAGAGATGTTAATTCTCCCAAATTGATATAATGATTAACACAATTTCTATCAAAATCCCAGCAAATTTTCTTGTAGATACAGATAAGATTATTCTAAAATGTGTATAAGAAGGTAAAAGAACCAGAATAGCTAAAATAATTTTGAAACTGATGAATACATAAAAATAAAAAAAGTGGAACAACAGTTAAGACTATAATTAAGACTATATGGTATTGGTGGAGAGACAGAAACAGATATGTGGAATGTAACAGAGAAGCCAGAAATAACACACAGAAATATGTCCATTTGATTTTTGACAAAAATATAAAAACTATTCAATAGGAAGAGGATAACTTTTCCAATAAAAGGTCTGGAGCAACTGGACATTCACTGGAAAAAACTGAAGCTTAACCTGTCTTAGGTCTTATGCAAAAAATTAACAGAAAATGCATCATGGCTCAAAAGTAAAAATGAAAATACATAAACTGTCAAAAAAATGGAGGGAGAAATTTCAGGATCTAAAACCAGGCAGAGGTAGAGTTGACACTAAAAGCACAATCCATAAAAGAAAAAATTGATAAATTGGACTTAAAGTAAAAATTTTATTCTGAAAAAGGCCCTGTTAAGAGGATTAAAGGAGAAGCTATAAAGTAACAGAAAATATTGAAAACTATGTGTGTGTGTGTGTCTGTGTGTGTGTGTGTGTGTTATTCATTCAGTTGTGTCCAACTCTTTGTGATCTCATGGACTGTATGTAGCCTGCCAGACTCCTCTGTCCATGGAATTCTCCAGGTAAGAATACTGTGAGTGGGTAGCCCTTTTCCAAGAGATCTTCCCTACACAGGGATCAAACTCGAATCTTCTGCATTGCATGCAGATTTTTTTTACTGTCTGAGCCACCAGGAAAGCCTATATATATATAGCCTATATATATATATATATATATATATATATATATATATATATATATAAAATATTTAAAATATATTAAAAACTCTCAAAACTCAACAGTAAAAGCAACAGAATCCAATTACAAATGGACAAAAGACAGGAAGGAAACATTTCAACCAAGAGGGTATACAGAGAGCAAATCAGCACATGAAATGATGTTCAACATCATTGGCCATTAAGAAAACAGAAAATAAAACCAGCTTGAGATATAGTTATATATCTATTACAACAACTAAAAAGTGACAATACCTAATTCTGCTGAGAATAAGAGGAAACTGTATCATTTTATATATTATGGTTAGAATGAAAAATGTTACAGCCAATCTGGAAAGCTCTCTGGCAATTACTTAAAAAACTAAACATGCACATTGCACTCCTGAGCCTTTACCCCAGAGAAATGATATCTTATGTTCAGATAAAGACCTGGACACAAATGTTTTTAGTGGCTTTATTCATAGCAACCTAAACCAGAGAACAACATACATGTTCTTCTATGCGTCAAACTACTGATACACAGAATGACATGGATGAGTCTTCAGAGAATTATGAAAAAAAGCCAATCCCCAAATGTTACATACTGTATGATTTACATAATACATACTTAATTTATATAATATTCTTGAAATGACAAAATTACAGAAATAGAGAAAAGATTAATGCTTGGGAAGGATAAAGGATGGACCAGGGCTGGGATGGAAGTGGGTATGGTTATAAAAGGACAACATGATGGATCCTTGTGATCATAGAAAGATTCTGTCTCTTCACTGTATCAATGCCATCATCTTGGCTGTGACATCGCACTGTTACTTTACCACTGAGGGAAACTGGATAAAGGGTATGAAGGATTCTTTGCTTTATTGCTTACATGTGAAATCTGTAATTATCTCAGAAAAATGTTTGAGACAGTACAAAGCATTTCAAGACTCTTTCCAGGGGTATGCTTGAGTCAAAATGCTTGAAGATCAGTGATCCAGAAAATTGGTGGACGGAGGCAGAGATGGAGCTGAGAGCCAGAAGCAAACCTGCTCTCTGATGACCTCTATGGTTCCTAATTAAGCAGGTGGAAGAGGCTATTTCTGACATTTGTATTCAAAAGCCTATCAGTTGAAGAGATGCCACATAAAGTGGTTGAGTTAAGAAAAAAATGAAAATAACTTTTTACCTAAATGACTGATGGATCAATTTCATATTTGAAATCTCATGAGAGGCTCAGCAAACTATGTAGCATAGAAAGCAAAGGGAATCTGATTAAAAGGGAGCATGAATTCCAATGGATGTAAAAAGAAAAGAGACTGTCAAACTTTCTGCCCAGTCTCTATGCCGGACCTTCTGTTAGAAAACAACAGCTGAGGCCATGCAGCCCCCATACTCAGCTTAAGCAGCTGCAGAACCAAGGTGTGAGGTAACAGTAAACTGCATTTGTGAACACTAATGTATAAAATAAGAGCAAATGTCACAGACATGCCATATCTGTTTTTAAAGTGTATGTTTCTCTCTGTGGGTGCATCACACATTTGCAGACACTGCAGGTGTTAGCAAATTAAAATAACTACCTTCCCTTGGTCTGATTCCGGCAGTGTACACAGCACCAGAACAGCTGAGAAAAAAGAAAAAGAAAGAAACCATTCATTCGCCCAAAGCTCTGCTTGATATGGGTTTTGACAAACAAACAAATAAAAAATGGTCATGAATTTTCACATGACTGATGTTCAGATCTGATGCAATGCATACACATATCTAACAGGCACTCAACTGGGATTTTTTCAGTTGTCTTGCATTTATATTTAAGGCCCAATATTGAGAATAAAAGAACCAAGATCCCCAGAGTTGACGTCCAGGGATCTATCACCTATAGGACCATTCCATTCCTGCTGGCCTTACTGAAAATTGCCAAAGAACTGTCCCTCACACAAACTACCCCTCCACCTTCTTGCTCGGCATAGATATGACTGGGGGAAAAGGTAGGATCATTTTTGGAAATTGCAATTTTCATTAAATTGGTTCTTTGCTTCACTCATCCCATCTTGTGGAAGATGGAAGATGTATCCCTACCCTGAGAGCAAGAGAACAATCCAGAAATACTGGGAGACTGTAACAAGTATAGATTTATACTTTATTCCATATATATACATATATATATGGAATATGTATATATATAGAGAGAGACATATATATATATATATATATATATATATAGAGAGAGAGAGAGAGAGACATATATATATATACACACATACATACACATATGCACATACATGCAGGAAACCCTGGTTCGATTCCTGGGTTGGGAAAATCCCCTGGAGAAGGGATAGACTACCCACTTCAGTATTCATGGGCTTCCCTGGTGTTTCAGACAGCAAAGAATCCACTTGCAATGTGGAAGTCCTAGGTTCGATCCCTGGGTTGGGATGCCCTGGACGAAGGTATGCCCTGGAGGAGGGCATGGCAACCCATTCCAGTATTCTTGTCTGAAGAATCCCCATGGACAGAGGAGCCTGGCAGGCTACAGTCCATGGGGTTGCAAAGAGTTGGACACAACTGAGTGGCTAAGCACAATCACATATATATAAAACATACTTAGCCAGTGGACTAGCTGACCAGCACTTGTACTAGCAGAATGAGGAAACTGGAATTGGAGACAGAAGTTATGATGGGGAGTTGCAAATAAAGAAGTGCAGATCTTCTTTCTCTTCCCTCGATTTCCTCATTCTGGAGAAGCAGGAACATCAGACCTTGCCAAGATTCAATGTCCTGAAAAGGTACATTTGGAGACCTCACTGTTTCCAATACAGCTCCTCTCCAAGGGTTAAGATGTATGCTCCCAACCAGAGGATGCAGGCAAAGGGATTACTGCAATCAAGGAGCTGTTCAAAGGAGCACCCCTCATCAGCAGCATGTGTGGCATCCACCTTCTATCTGTGTTGGGTCTATAGACAGTGAGTCCATACAGACTGAGATTCAGCCAGGTCAAGGGAAGAGACTGTTCTGTTCCTACTTCAATTTCTGCAGTCCCCCAGCACCAGGATTAAAAAGAGACGTGTTTTGTTGAGAGCTAGACCAAGATGCCCTTTTACCTTTCCCCTTAAGCCTCAACTGCCATGGGGAGAGATGACTCTCTCTCAAGCAAATAGAAGATTGAAACTCAAAGTTTTTACTTTAGAGTGAATGAAGGAGATGGAAAAAGTATCGACTCTGATGAATTGTGTTGAGAGTTATTGCAAAGTAGGAAACGGGGATTCATCATATCAGGTTCTGGGCAGCTTTAGGCAAAACTGAAAACCATCATATTTACATGTCACGTCAGAATAGCTGGTGGCTCAGCTGGTAAAAAACACATTTGCTAATGCAGGAGAAGAACGAGATGCAGGTTTGATCCCTAAGTTTGGAAGATCCACTGGAGAAGGAAGTGGCACCGTTCCAGTATTCTTTCCTAGAAAATCCCAGGGACAGAGGAACATGGCAGGCTGCAGTCCATGGGGTAGCAGAGTTGGACATGACTGAGCATGCATGCATGCACTTACATCCCTAAAAAAATAACTTTCATATCACATGTTTTCAAGCTCCCTTTTGGTCATAACCGCACTGAGTCTCAAAATACATTTCCTTGCTCAGTTTATTCCTGGAACCTGGCTCCCAGCATTGTGGAAACCCATACCTTGATAAGATAGCTTCGTTAGTAGCAGCTCTTCAAAAACATCATCTCATTTTCTAGGGCTCCACCTGAAAATATCTCTTCTAATTAAAACACCAGGCGATTCACCTTTCCAATAGCTAGAGGCCACTGTGAGATGTCACTTTATATCTTTCTAAAATATCACTGGAAAAAAATATGCTTCAGAGCCAAAAAGCCACAGGCTTTCTCTACAGAGAAAGTAGTCAAACCAAATAAACTGCAGAACTCAGTGCCTAAATAATCTAAATAATTATGATTATAATAGAAAATTTCAGAGTCATAGCTAATATTCAACGAGTGTTAATTACATGTGCCAGGCACAATTCTAGGCCCTTCTTCATTTAAATTTTCCTAATAATCCTATGAGACAGACACTAGTATCATCTCCATGTTACAGAAGAAGAAATTGAAGCACTGAGAAGCTGAGTAACTTGTCCAAGGTTGCCCTGCTAAGAAGTGGAGAGTCAAGGTGGGAATTTGTGTCCTTACCATTACACTAAATTTCCTCTCATTATTCAGGGAAATCTATGCAATTTGAACTTAATAATACTACTGCTTTCTCCTGCATTGCTTCCTAAATCTCAAACACCTTCATGAAAAAATTCAAAGTTTTCTCACCAGAAGCAGAAGGGAAATTTCTGTTTATTCTCTTCCCCTTGTCAATTACCTGTACCACTCTCCATGTCCCCTGCTTCATCTGCTCCTTCTGCCCTAGGGATAAAGCCTCATTCGTGCGGTTTGTGCTGTTCTGATGGTCTAGTCCACAGGAATGGAAGTCTGGGAAAAGGGAAGCAGGAAGGAACAGGAAACAGAAGAGGAAGCAGTACAAACTAAACAAGCACCTGTCATTTTCAGGAAGGACAGAGTCCTTCCTCCAAACTAGGCATAGTCTTTTATTTTATTTTTTTGGCCACGCCACACTGCATGCTGGATCTTAGTCCCCCCCCTCCCCCCACCAGGGATCAAACTATTGCCCTCTGCATTGGCAGCCCAGAGTCTTAACCACTGGACCACCAGGGAAACCCCACAACTGTTCTTAAAAGACCACTGGGTACACTTGAGTCAGCGTGAGGAACAATCTCACTTGGGAGAGTAATACTCCAGGAGGGGTTGGCTTAATCTAATTAAAGCCACTGATCAGCTTTTGTCTTAGTTTTGGCAAAATGGCTCTCAAGAGGTGCCAGATGAAAAATATCAAGAAAGGACAAGAACACAGGCTGCTCTCAGGAAAAAGACATCCCAGCTGCCTTTGGGAACATTGGCCGATAAGGCACCTAAGCCTTAAGCATTAGTGGCTTTCGCATTGTTGTTGTCTAGTCACTTAGCCGTGTCCGACTCCTTGCAACCCCATGGACTATAGCCCGCCACGTTCCTCTGTCCTGCCAGGCTCCTCTGTCCATGGGATTCTCCAGGCAAGAATACTGGAGTGGGTTGCCATTTCCTTCTCTAGGGCATCTTCCAGACCCAGGGATTGAACCTGGGTCTCCTGCATTGGCAGGTGAGTTCTTTATCACTGAGCCACCTGGCTTTCGCATGGGTTTATACTACACACAGAGAAGCCAGAAGCACTAGCTTCTATGCACAAGCATCAGAGGCAGTGCCATCAGCATGTACCAGGGGCTTTGCTGCCAACTGCAGTGCTGGGTGTGGCAGAGTGATCTCAGGGAGCAATATCAAAGAGCCATGTAGTTCCAAATGGCTGGAACTAGAAGTACAGTTAGAAGCACAGCTCAGCTGAGCTGGAGATTTCTCCAGTAATCTGGAAAGAATATAAGGGGCCAGAGTTCTTACAGGAAATGTTCAGGAGGGCCAGCTTGCATGCGCAGTTGTGTCTGACTCCTTACGACCCCGTGGACTGTAGCCTGCCAGGCTTCTCTGTCCATGGGATTTTCCAGGCAAGAATACCAGAGTGAGTAGCCATTTCCTCCTCCAGGGGCTTTTCCCAACCCAGGGGTCAAATCCAAATCTCCTGCGTCTTCTGCATTAGCAGGGAGATTCTTTACCACTGCACTGCCTGGGAAGCCTCAAGGTATAGCAAAAGCAATGCAAATTCAATTCTTTGGGGTTTATCGTTACTTAATTTGTAACAATCATGCTCAAAGTTTTCTGAATTCTAAAAGTAGCTACAGATTGGCTGAGATCTGGTAGAGACATAGGTCCCAACTTCCTCTCCACCTCACCAATATTTTAAGAGCAACAAAACCCATTTGTGTTAGAGGTAAATTTAAAAAAAATAATAATAAGCACAATAAAGACAGGGTGATGACATCATATTCATTTGCATTTCTTTGATTTCTCTTGTCCTTTTTGGTAATTTTCGATGTGCTGACTGGGTGGAGTTGATATAGAGTACTAAGCACTTTGTTCTTAATCATTTGGAGCTTTTAATAATGAAAAGTGCTCTGAATGGAAAAATTGAAGAAAGATTTTCTTCATCAAACATTTATGGAATCCCGCAGCTTGGTAACAGAGTACAAGCTCGGGGGTTCACAGAATCATAATTGGTGCTAGCCCCTGCTCTGAAAAACCTGTAGTATTAATACACAGAAACCACACACGCACACACAGAAACCACACACGCACACACAGAAACCACACACGCACCCGCATGCCTGTGAGTACAGGCTGACACACGGGCTATCACGGATCGAAATGTCAAGAGGCCTTGGTTCTCTAAGATCTGCCACAAGTTATGCCATCTGCCTTAGGCCATTCACTCAGAAGTCCTGGGTCTCCAACAAAGACTCAGAGAAAACACAGTCTAGAAAGGCAAGAAATATAAAACTGAATTATCTTGCCCCCTGCTCACTACCTTTTATAATGCTCAATCCTTTGCCCTTTGCCCCCTTATTGGACAGCCTGCATTTTCCAGGGAGAGAGAAACACAAGTGGGCATTGTGCCACCTGGCTCAGTCCCTTGGACCCTTGCCTGCTGCTTAGGGCAATGCAGCAGTAGGAGAGCAGGGGAAGCAGTGTCACATGCCAGCAGCATCAGTGATTTTGGTGGTGGCAGAAGCAGTGTTGGTGGAAGACCAAAAGGATGAAAGGGGTGGAGTTGGCAAATACAAGAGGCAGCATGGCAACAGCAGTTGTACCCCAGACACTGACACACAACCCTCGCCAAAAACATCAGGTCTACTAGCTATCATACAGACTTGGGGAGCAGCGGGAGCCACGGGGATTTTGGTGAAGCTCAGCCAATGAAGGAAATGGCAAACCACTCCAGTATTCTGGCCTGGAAAATTCCATGGGCAGAGGAGCCTGGGGGGCTACAGTCCATGGGGTCACAAAGAGCTGGCCACGACTGAGCACCAAGCACGGGAATGGTGATGATGCACATCAGGGGCTCTGGGGTCACTGCTGCCCCTCTGGGCATCGGCTGGGGTCACGATAAGAAGCAGCAGGAATAAGACAAGAGTGGAGATGTTCTGTTTCTAAATGGATATTTTCTGTAATATGTGTAAGGAACTTTGGGATATGTTCAAGAGCAGTCTGGGAAGAAATGTGTGGGTGATCATTACAGCCTGAGGGGTGGCATGTGAGTAGAGAAATTCTGTGTATTTCACAATTATCGCTAGAACTCCCACTCCAAAGCTCTTGACTATACACCCCAGATCAGACTGTAGTCCGAGAAAGCATGACTATCCACTTGGGAGAACAGAATTCCTGTTGTAAATATATGCCTACGTTTTGGTGTGAACTTGAATTCAGATGGATAAGCCAGGGAAAAAAATCTCAGTATTACTGCTGCAGAGAAAGATAAATAGCTTATTGGCTTGGAGGGGAAATACTGTTGGACCTAGCAGATGGTCCATGGGCTTCTGGGCAGCTTGAAGACACAGAATCTGGGCAGAAACTGCAAAACAAGGAGGCATGGAGAGGAAGGCATGATGGAGGCAGAAGAAAGTAGACCTATAGGGAAATGCTCCCCACTCTTCTTCCTTTTTTTCCCCAAAGCTGGTGCTCTTTAAGAGATAAAATGAATGGGAGACTGTTTTCTCTGTGTGTCCCAGAAGACTACCCACCTGCTAGCAGATCTAACGATAAAGGGCAAATAGTTCCGTGGTCTGCATGAAAATGAAAGGCTAGCATATTTTTCCAAGTTGAATAAAAATGTACTGTCAGTATAAATATCCTTTTTCAGAAGCCACAAAGGGAAGAAAGGCAACAATTTTGTTCTAGTGCTGCATTCTGCCTTAAGTAGGCAAATACAGGGCAGAGTGCTCTGAACCAATACGGGTGTTCATTTAAATGCAGTGATCACACACTGTTTTTTTGTTGTTGTTGTTTCTACCCACCCCCCACCCCCCAAATGGTCCCTTAAGAGACTGTAAGCCCTTCTCCAAAGCACACAGATTCCTAGATCTGAAAATCCTTAAAGTTGCAGCTTGGCGGTGAAAACACATGACTAATAGAGACTTCTTGAAGCCAAGATTCCTTGGCGCGGCATTGCACCGAGATGGTATCAATGAGATGGCGACCCTGAAGTCAGGGAGCCGAAGTGGGAGACTCCGGAAGCACTGGCAGTTTGAGATGCAACTTAGAGATCAGAGAGAGGTGATCTGAGATAAGATACTAAGAGGATTGGGTTCTGTGGGGGAGGGACAGACAGACACCGAGCTTAACTGGAGTGATGAATAATTCAATGTTCAAGCCAATCTGTTTATGGATGCCATCACAGCAATATCAGTGGTGATAGCAGCATTAAAGGTGTGGCCATCTTCGAAAAAGCTTTGTGGAATCTAAGAAATAAAACCAATGAATAAAAACAAAACAAACTCATAGGTACAGAGAGCAGAAGTATGGTTGCCAGAAGGAAGAGGGGCTGTGGGGTGAGTGGCATGGGTGAAGTAGGTTAAGAGGTACAGACTTCCAGTTCTAGAGTAAATAAGTCATGGGGGTGTAATGTACAGCAAGGTGACTAAAGTCAGTAATATTGCACATATTTGAAAACTGCCAAGAAAGTAAATCTTTAAAGTTCTCATCAAGAGAAAAAAAATGCAACTTTGTATGGTGACAGTTGGCAACTAGACTTGTGGTAACCATCTTGCAATGCATACAAATGTCAAATCTTTATGTTGCACACCTGAAACTGATATAATGCTATAATGCTGTAGGTCAGTTATGGGCTTCCCTGGTGTCTCAAACAGCCAAGAATCTGCCTGCAATGCATGAGAACTGGGTTCAATCCCTGGGTCAGGAAGCTCTCCTGGAGAAGGGAATGGCTACCCACTCTAGTATTCTTGCCTGGGAAATTAAATGGACAGAGGAGCCTGGTGGGCTACAGTCCATGGGGTTGTAAAGAGTCAGACATGACTGAGCAACTAATACTTTTACTTTTCTGTTTTTATATGCCAGTTACACGACCATAAAAAGGCTTTCCATGAGGTGGCCAAAAGTCACTTCACCATATCAATCAGGCCCTGAGCGGATGTTCTAGGAACCTCGGGGGAGCCAGGGGATGACCAGTACAAGACTCAAGAAGCCAAAAGGACAAGTCAGTTTGCAGAAGACAAACAGACTTCTTGTCCTTCAGCCACACACAAATCTGATTTTGTCTTAAAACTGTAATTCATCCCTTGGGCTTCACTTGTAGCTCAGTCAATAAAGAATCTGCCTGCAAGGTTTGATCTCTGGATCAGGAAGATCCCCTGGAGAAGGAAACGGCAACCCACTCCAGTATTCTTGCCTTGAGAATCCCATTGGACAGAGGACCCTGGCAGGCTACAGTCCATGGGGTTGCAAGAGCTGGACACGACTAAACAGACCCACACCTCGGATCATCATCTAATTGCTGTTGTTGCTGATCAGTGGCTAAGTCCTGTCCAACTCTTTGTGACCACATGCACTGCAACATGCCAAGCTTCCCTGTTCTTCACCATCTCCTGAAATTTGTTCAAACTCATGTCCACTGAGTTGGTGATACCATCCAACCATCCTATCCTCTGTTGCCCCCTTTTCTTCCCGTCATCAATCTTTTTCAGTATCAGGGTCTTTTCCAGTGAGTCAGCTCTTTGCACCAGGTGGCCAAAGCATTGGAGCCTCAGCCTCAGTCCTTCCAATGAATATTCAGGATTTATTTCCTTTAGGACTGAGTGGTTTGATCTCCTTGCTGTCCAAGGGACTCTCAAGAGTCTTCTCCAACACTACAATTCAAAAGCATCAGTTCTTCAGTGCTCAGCTTTCTTTATGGTCTTACTCTCACATCTATACATGACTACTGGAAAAAAAAGCTTTGACTGTATTGACTTTTGTGGCAAAGTGATGTCTCTGCTTTTTAATACATTGTCTAGGTTTGTCGTAGCTTTTCTTCCAAGGAGCAAGAATCTTTTAATTTCAGGGCTGCAGTCACCATTTTCATAATGAAAATATATTGT
Source organism: Capra hircus (assembly GCF_001704415.2). Classification (NCBI taxonomy): domain Eukaryota; kingdom Metazoa; phylum Chordata; class Mammalia; order Artiodactyla; family Bovidae; genus Capra; species Capra hircus. Next base: position 54,980,155 of record NC_030818.1, read on the forward strand.
ATTTCTGATTCTTTTCTTTTTTAAAAATTTTAATCCTGACTATTAAATAGCTGTGAAAAGAAGAGAAGCGAAAAGCAAAGGAGAAAAGGAAAGATATAACCATCTGAATGCAGAGTTCCAAAGAATAGCAAGGAGAGATAAGAAAGCCTTCTTCAGAAATCAATGTAAAGAAATGGAGGAAAAGAACAGAATGGGAAAGACTAGAGATCTCTTCAAGAAAATTAGAGATACCAAGGGAATATTTCATGCAAAGATGGGCTCGATAAAGGACAGAAATGGTATGGACCTAACAGAAGCAGAAGATATTAAGAAGAGGTGGCAAGAATACAAGCAGAACTGTACAAAAAAGATCTTCATGACCCAGATAATCATGATGGTGTGATCACTCACCTAGAGCCAGATATCCTAGAATGTGAGTCAAGTGGGCCTTAGAAAGCATCATTTCGAACAAAGCTAGTGGAGGTGATGAAATTGCAGTTGAGCTATTTCAAATCCCAAAAGATGATGCTGTGAAAGTGCTGCACTCAATATGCCAACAAATTTGGAAAACTTAGCAGTGGCCACAGGACTGGAAAAGGTCAGTTTTCATTCCAGTCCCAAAGAAAAGCAATGCCAAAGAATGCTAAAACTGCTGCACAATTGCACTCATCTCACACGCCAGTAAAGTAATCCTCAAAATTCTCCAAGCCAGGCTTCAGCAATATGTGAACCGTGAACTTCCAGATGTTCAAGCTGGTTTTAGAAAAGGCAGAGGAACCAGAGATCAAATTACCAACATCTGCTGGATCATCAAAAAAGCAACAGAGTTCCAGAAAAACATCTATTTCTGCTTTATTGACTATACTAAAGCCTTTGACCGTGTGGATCACAATAAACTGTGGAAAATTCTGAAAGAGATGGGCATATCAGACCACCTGACCTGCCTCTTGAGAAACCTATATGCAGGTCAGGAAGCAACAGTTAGAACTGGACATAGAACAACAGACTTGTTCCAAATAGGAAAAGGAGTACGTCAAGGCTGCATATTGTCACCCTGCTTATTTAACTTCTTTTTTTTTTAATTTTTATTTTTACTTTATTTTACTTTACAATACTGTATTGGTTTTGCCATACATTGACATGAATCCACCACAGGTGTACATGCATTCCTGAATATGAACCCCCCTCCCACCTCCCTCCCCATAACATCTCTCTGGGTCATCCCTGTGCACCAGCCCCAAGCATGCTGTATCCTGCATCAGACATAGACTGGCGGTTCGATTCTTACATAATAGAATACATGTTTCAATGCCATTCTCCCAAATCATCCCACCCTCTCCCTCTCCCTCTGAGTCCAAAAGTCCGCTATACACATCTGTGTCTTTTTTGCTGTCTTGCATACAGGATCATCATTGCCATCTTTCTTAATTCCATATGTATGTGTTAGTATACTGTACTGGTGTTTTTCTTTCTGGCTTACTTCACTCTGTATAATCGGCTCCAGTTTCATCCATCTCATCAGAACTGATTCAAATGTATTCTTTTTAATGGCTGAGTAATACTCCATTGTGTATATGTACCACAGCTTTCTTATCCATTCATCTGCTGATGGACATCTAGGTTGTTTCCATGTCCTGGCTATTATAAACAGTGCTGCGATGAACACTGGGGTACAAGTGTCTCTTTCTATTCTGGTTTCCTTGGTGTGTATGCCCAGCAGTGGGATTTAACTTCTATGCAGAGTACATCATGAGAAACGCTGGGCTGGAGGAAGCACAAGCTAGAATCAAGATTGATGGAACAAATATCAATAATCTCAGATATGCAGATGCTACCACCCTTATGGCAGAAAGTGAAGAAGAACTAAAAAGCCTCTTGATGAAAGTGAAAGAGGAGAGTGAAAAAGTTGGCTTAAAGCTCAACATTCAGAAAACGAAGACCATGGCATCTGGTCCTATCACTTCATGGCAAATAGATGGGGAAACAGTGGAAACAGTGTCAGACTTTATTTTGGGGGGCTTCAAAATCACTGCAGACGGTGATTACAGCCATAAAATTAAAAGACACTTACTTCTTGGAAGGAAAGTTATGACCAACCTAGATAGCATATTCAAAAGCAGAGACACTACTTTGCCGACTAAGGTCCGTCTAGTCTATGGTTTTTCCAGTAGTCATGTATGGATGTGAGAGTTGGACTGTGAAGAAGGCTGAGCACAGAAGAATTGATGCTTTTGAACTGTGGTGTTGGAGAAGACTCTTGAGAGTCCCTTGGACTCCAAGGACATCCAACCAGTCCATCCTAAGGGAGACCAGTCCTGGGTGTTCATTGGAAGGACTGATGCTGAAGCTGAAACTCCAATACTTAGCCACCTCATGCAAAGAGTTGACTCACTGGAAAAGACTCTGATTCTGGGAGGGATTGGGGGCAGGAGGAGAAGAGGACGACAGAGGATGAGATGGCTGGATGGCATCACTGACTCGATGGACATGAGTTTGGGTGAACTCCGGGAGTTGGTGATGGACAGAGAGGCCTGGCATGCTGCAATTCATGGGGTCGCAAAGAGTCGGACACAACTGAATGACTGAACTGAATTGATTCAATCTAATTGTGTATTCTTTGAGTCCAGAGGTGAAGTTCTTTTCTAGGCAAAGCTAAACTCACATGACTTGGAAAAGAATTAGCCTCTTGAAATTCTAGTGCTTACCCAGGCACTCTCTCTGATTAATGCTGCCAGGCTTGCAGTTACATAGACATGGTACACGAACGGTCAGTATGAAGGGGTTGTTTAATGTCTAGAACCCAGGGTGTGAAAATATAGAAACTTCCTAACAGAGGAAGCAGGAGGGATCATCGGCTATGGAAAACAGGGAATGTGATATCTGAGTTTTGAGTCGAGCCTTGTTGAAATGGCTATGGTGTGGGCGTGTGTGTGTGAATCCATATATATCTATAGAGATAAATATCTTAATGAAAGTGTGAATAGTACACTCCCCAGAAGCATTGAGTCCTGTAACAAGATAAGTTAAAAAACCCTCTAAACATCTCAAGAGAAAGAGAATCCACCAACTAAACTGAAAATAGACATTTAGATGTTAATAATAGAAGAAAGATGAGAGAAAGCCTATGTTATAAATGGAGAGGATCAAAACAATTTTATGTCAGAATATTGAGATTTTTCTAAGTTTTCCTTTTATTTATTTATGTATTAATTTGGTGAATTCCAGCTTGTTCATCTGTGCTAATAATGCATCAAATGAAAATGAAAGAGATTTGGTCCTTGCTATAGATCCATTTGAAATATAGCAGTGTGTACATCAGTGAAGGCAATGGCACCCCACTCCAGTGCTCTTGCCTGGAAAATCCCATGGACGGAGGAGCCTGGTAGGCTGCAGGCCACGAGGTCGCTAAGAGTCGGACACTTTAAGAGTCGGACACAACTGAGCAACTTCACTTTGACTTTTCACTTTCATGCACTGGAGAAGGAAATGGCAACCTACTCCAGTATTCTTGCCTGCAGAATCGCAGGGATAGGGGAGCCTGGTGGGCTGCCATCTATGGGGTCGCACAGAGTCGGACACGACTGAAGCGACTTAGCAGCAGCAGCAGCAGCAGCAGTGTGTACATGTCGATCCCAAACTCCCTAAACTAACAAGGATCTACTGTTCAGCCCATGAAATTCTGCTCAATGTTATATAGTAGGTTGGATGGGAGGAGAGTTTGGGGGAAAGTGGATATATGTATATGTATGGCTATTTCCCTTTGTTGTACACCTGAAACTATCACAACATTGTTAATCAGGTATACTCCAATATAAAATAAAAAGCTTTTTTTTAAAAAAGTGAGAGATCTGGGTCCACTTAACAGAAAACAGCAACAGAGAAGAGGATCTACAGGAGGAAAGCCAAAATCAGGGCATCCTCTCTATGTAACTGGAAATGTCCTTCCCAATGCCTGCATGGAAGATGCTAGGGTTCATTTTGAAAATGATAGTTTTCCTCTATGAAGCCTGAGGGGAGCTCTTTATCCATACCTTCATGGCTTTCACAGCCTTAGAGAAACAAAACTTGGGTTTGGCAAAGAGTCTGGGCAAACCATACCCACCCAGAATCAAATTTCACAAAACAAAACCTGAGCTGGGAAGAGCTACCTTGGTGGTAAAGCCATTCTCTCTTCTGGAGTTGCTTCATGGTTCTCCCACGTGCACCACCTCATTCCAGAATTGTTCACCAGATGTGTGAGCATCTGTCTCATCTTGCCCCTCCAGCCCTGGAGGCCTCCTGGTGGCTGATTTTTTGCAAGGACTGGATCCCGCCACCTGATTCAGCCATGATCTGACATTTGCCTTCTCTAGGTAGTTCTTGCCTACCAGGTTGCTGACTTGTTAATGTCCAGCTCCTGTATTTCACATGAGGACTGCCTCCTTCCAAACATTTTGTACAGTTTTTGCTGCTGCTTCTGGTATTATCTTTTACAGAGGACAAGACTTTTACCTAGACAAGATTGGTAGCCTTTAAACCTGTACAGAAAAAAAAGCTGTCAGTGTCCTTTAAAAAGAGAAGAAAATCTCCAACCACCTCAAGAGGAGAAAAGTTCCACCAACTAAACTGAAAATAGAGATGTTTAGACATTAACAATGGAAGAAAGAAAGCCTGTAGTATAAATTGAGCTATGTCCTTTAACCAAAAACATAACAAAACAAAACATCAGGTCCTTGGCTCTGAAGAATGACATTAAAAAGTTAAGCAGTACTTACTCTTCTTTAAACTGTCATTCTTGTTCAATGTAACTGTTAGACATTTAATACGGACAGATGAGCCACACTGACTCCATGAAGACAAAACTTCCCCCTGTATATCCTCTCTAAAAGCTTTTAAAGCCACTCCGTCAAGAGCCATTTTATGGCATATCAATTGCGTTTCTCTGCTGGACCACAGCATTGCGTGTGACAAATGAACATCATAACAGGACTGGGAGGGAAGGTGGGTGGGGAAAGGTAAGGGCCGAGAAGTCCCGCACGTGGTGTGAATGACTCTAACACAAAATACCCCCAATAAACCGGGAGACAGAGTACATTAGCCTGCTACAAGGGCTCAGGCTGACTATTAAATATTTCATATAAGAAAACACACACAGCACCAAAACAGGGCTTTACTGAAGACAGGAATCAGAGGCCCCTAAAAATTATTTACAAGGGGAATTTTGTGAGAAAGTCTGAGAGGGGCCCTACAGGAGCTCATCACGGCTGGGCTGTTCAGTGGTTGTTTCCTGATCTTGACGCCCTGCAGCTAGGACCACGGTTCCCCACAGGAATGTCTGGGTACATCTGTCATTTTTATCTTGATCTGAATCCCACACTGGAAATATTGCAGTGACTAAAAACAAAGAACTTATCTCTTTTCTTTAAAAAATATTTTTAAAGTTAGAAATTGGTTCTATAATCAGAAAATTCAATCTTTTGGTTAACAAGTTAAAGTGAGAGGTTGGTAGCCCAAATCTAAATTCAACTGTGACCCAGGAGGCGTGAGCTAGAGAGTATGAGAGACTGGTTCACTTTGCTCCCAAAAGCAAGACAAGTCATTGTTGTTGTTCAGTTGCTAAGTTATGTCTGACTCTTTGTGACCCCATGGACTGCAGCACGTCAGGCTCCCCTGTCTTCCACTACCTCTCAGAATTTGCTCACACTCATGTCCATTAAGTCTGTAATGCCATCCAACTATCTCATCCTCTGTCACCCACTTCTCCTCCAAGACAAGTCACTAATGATAGAGAAAACCTTGAATTGAGAAGCTAAATTGAAATCCTATACTTGGGACAGTAAACTATGGACTTCTTAACATGAAAGTAGAAGGTCAAAGAAATAAATGTTGAGAAGAAACTGTCTTGCTTGGCTATAAATCTATGCATGAGTAAAAACCCACCCCATAACTTTGTGGCTTACAACCAAAATCATATATTTATTTGTTCACAATTCTGTAACACGGACAAAGTTCAGCAAGGGCAGTTCATCTGTGGTCCACATGGTATTGGCTGAGGCCCTAGGACACTGGAAGACCCCAGGTGGCCTGAGCCACATGGCTTCGAGGTGAGGCTCACTCTTCTTTGAGGATTCAGCTAGAGCTGTCAGTCAGAGAGCCTCAGCTCTCCTCTGTATATTTTGAGGTTTTCACAGTATGGAAGCTGGATTTTGAGAGGAAATATCTCAAAGGTTGAAGGGAGCAGCTTCAGAACTCTGAAGGCCTGGACTTGAAAGTTACATGGCTTACTTCTACTGTACTACAGGTCAAAGTCAGGAGATTCAAGAGGATGAGAAATTGACTCTACTTCTCAATGGGAGAGGTGGTACAGAAACTGCAGCCATCTTTAATCCACTGCGGCAACTAAGACCTAGAGTGTAGAAGTTCCAAATGAAGAATTTTGGAGAGGAAAAAAGAAACCCTTCCTCTGAAGAAGGAATATACATATCACATCACCAGGAGTGAGTCTTTGTGGCAACCACCATGAACAGTATACTCTCTTGTAGACTTGCAACTGCTGGGAAAATGCTCCTCGTGCTTCTGAAACAAGATGTACCAACTTTCAAAATGGCTTGTGGTCAAGAGAAAATGCATCCCGTTATTTTCCTTTGTGTGCCTCACAAAGAGTAGGCACTAATTAAGCTCTTGTTTAACTGGATCATGAATTTCTAGACCTCTTGTGAATTCCATATGGAGCGGGCACATGGCAGTGAAAAAGAATTGCTCCAGGGAGCAGCATGGTACTACAAATGAATAGCTTTTACTCTCATCCAACAGTGGCTAGTAGCTAGTGATGGAGGCTATAGATAGAATGAATCAAAGTAAGAAAAAAAGATAGCCATAATAACATGCCTGGGACCAAGCGGACAATCAATAAATACTTGTTAGATGAATGGATGAATGATTTCAGAGAAAGAAGTATTTTCAGGGTAGACTAGAAGGATCTTCTAGGGAGAACTGAATTCAGAAAGGACCTTGTGCTACCATCTATAGCCTGGTGGACCTGTCATAGCCTCTCAGCATGCAGAAGATTCTACACAACTATTCATCTCAGGTACCATACGATGGCCAGTAACCAAGTAGACTTTCTTACATCATCTTTTTATAACGCACTCATTTGTACAATTTTGAGATCTTGTTTACTCCAGTATCCATAGTACCTAACACAGTGATGGACAAAATGTAGTGATTTTCAACCACGGGTGGTTCTATCCCCCAGGGATTCAACAGTGACTAGAGACATTTTCGAGTGTCACAGATGGAGGTAGGGGTGTTATGGACAACTAGTGGGTAAGGCACGGATGTTGCTACACATCCTACCATGCACAAAACAGTTTCCTACAACAGAAATGATTTAGTTCAAACTGTTAAAGGTGCTGAGCACAAGTCCAATAAAGTATTATATAAATATTTTCAGAATGAGTGAGTAAATGAATGAGAAAGATATGAAGAACCATAGCATACCATTAATGAAGACTGTGTGGTTAAGGCACAATATCTCAGGATTACGGATCAACTGTGGATAGAATCAAACCTACCTGGATGAGTAAGAAGTAGCCTGAATTACACTTAGAACAATGGAGCTCAGATTAAAAAGAGTCAGAGCAAATCAAGAAGAGATTGCTCAGGTCCAGGACGGTAACAACTCCCTCCACAGAGCTCTTAGAAGGGTTCCCGTGATGATTAAGGAAGGAAAGATCAGTAAACAGCTCCGGAACTGTACTGCTGTGTGAGTACCGCATCACTGAGAAGGTGTATGTTTGAGTTTGTTTCTAAAACATACTTTGTAGTGTGCATTCTATATCTTGAATACTTAATTTTTTTATTTATAAATTCACAAGTTCTGTGAGTCCCTTCTAGTACTGTTAAGGAGGAAGTTGGATTTTAACCAGGTGAATCTATGGGACATCTATGATGTCTCCCCTGAGAGACCAGTTAGAAATCTTGTGCTTTGTACAATTTCACGTTGTCAATTTCTCATACAGGATGGCAAATTTTTGTTAATTGCTTGGTGGACAGATCCATAACCTGCCAAGTTAACATCACTACTGCTTCATTTTTATCTATATACATCAAGATTTCTAATATTTTTACAAATGTGTAACACTTGAGAGCTAAAAAAAAAAAAAAAAAAAAGGTATGTTCTAAAAGCACAGAAAACTAAAGATGCACAATCATCAAATAGAAAGAACATCACAGCCAGAAGCCTTTTGGCCTCAGTCTCCTTATCTTTGAACTGGGGACAAGACCCCCAACTCAAAGTAATTCAAACAACTGTTAATGACAACTAAACTAAATGACAGACGTGACTGTTTTCAGTACCATGTCAATACATTTTAAAATCTATATACTCTCCATTAAGCACACTGTGAAGTAATGTTTTGACAAGGAAGTTCCTAGGTCTTTGGAACTGATTTTTTTTTTCCACTCAAGTATTTGGCAAAACAGAACTTCTCACTGTAATTATGGAATCCCTCCCCCAAGCACTTGGGAGCTGCCTGGGCTTTGATGTTTCTACTTCTTTCCATTGTCTGCTGCTTCTTAAAAGGGGTATAGGAGAATGTATTTATGTGATATGAAATCTACTCTCTATCCAAAATCACTCAGGGAGACATTTTACTGTATTTTGCTAATGTTCACTTTGCTTGTGAATAAACACAAGTTGGCCCTGGGAAACATCCACTGAGGAAGGACACCTAGAGTTTAAGTCACAGTGGCTGGAGTACTTTCACATCCATTCAATATCAGCATGTGGAATCAAAGGCTGAGCCACTGAACAATGAGGCATTTCTCCCCATTTTAACCACACGTGGATGTATTTGTTGGTCAAAAAGGGTTTACATTAAAATGTAACTGTACAAACTATGACATATTAATACTCTCAAATTAGTAATATCATTAACACTGTTCAGTCACCCAGTCGTGTCTGACTCTTTGCGACCCCATGGACTACAGCATGCCAGGCTTCCCTGTCCTTCACCATAGCCTGGAGCTTGCTCAAACTCATGTCCATTGAGTTAGCGATCTCATTCAACCATCTCTTTCCTCTGTCATCCCCTTCTCCTCTTGCCTTCAATCTTGCCTAGTATCAGGGTCTTTTCTAATCAGTCAGATCTTCGCATCAGGGGGCCAAAATATTGGAGCTTTAGCATCAGTCCTTCCAATGAATATTCAGGGTTGATTTCTTTTAGGATTGACTGGTTTGGTCTCCTTGCAGTCCAAGGGACTCTCAAGAGATTTTACTTTCCTAAATTTGTGTTCATTCATTCCCATCGAATATTTGTTTTCTCTATGAAGTGCCAAACAACCCTATTACTCTGACGAGCTTCTTATTGATTAAAATTTCTAATTGTTTTTCAAATATGATAGTCCCGACATCTCCCCTATTTTATTAAGCAGCTGATTTCTCAACTCAGGTCCAGGGCCTTACATTTATTCTTTTATTAACTGGAGTGTAATTGTTTTACAATGTTGTGTTGGTTTCTGCCATACAACAATGAGAACTAGCCACAAGCATACATATATCCCCTTCTTTTTGAACCTCCCTCCCAACTCCACCTGCATTCTACCCCTTTAGGTCATTACAGAGTGCTAGGCTGGGCTCTTTAAAAGACTTCCCAGGTGGTGCTAATGGTAAAGAACTTGGCTACTAATGCAGGAGACATAAGAGACAGAGATTCGACCCCTGAGTGAGGAAGATCCCCCGAAGGAGTGCCTGGCCACTCACTCCAGTATGCTTGCCTGGAGAATCCCAAGGACAGAAGAGCCTGGTGGGCTATGGTCCCTAGGGTCACAAAGAGTCAGACATGACTGAAGCAACTTAGCACGCATGCAGGCACACACAGTTGCTTGACAATGTTGTGTTTAACTGCTGTACAACCAAGTGATACAGTTATATATATATATATACACACACATTCTCTTTTTTATATACTTTTCTATTATGCTTTATCAGAGGATACTGAATACAATTCTCTGTGCCATAGAGTAGGATTTTGTTTACCCATTCTATAGATACAAGTTTGCATCTGCTAACCCACAGAAATCAGGGATGTAGAGAACAGACTTGTGGTTGCTGAGGGGGAGAGGGGTTGGGGTCAGAAGATGTAGTCAGTGAATCAAGATGGAACACCTGAGGGACTCTCTACTGGTATTCTTGGTATTCTTCCCTTTGAAGATATTAGTTCAGCATAATATCTCAGATACACAGGGTACTCTATAAGTTTGCAAAGGAAAATATGCCATTTCCTGACCCCAGATAGCCTTTTCACAATATCAATTTTCCCACATTTGATGTTTTCTCCCATTAATGGTACCCTTGCTCCAGCTTCTTAGGCCTTCCAAAGCAACCTAAATATTGTCTTGCTAGTAGAACTCAGCCCACAGAAAACTGCTCTTTATGTGGTTTACGCTACCTGCCCGCATACACTCCAGGTCTTCAGCTCTTCCTGAGACACAAATCTCAGGAGAAGCTCATGGTAGGTTTCCTTCCTCCCTTTAATATCCCCCTTGTCTCTCAATGGGCCCTGAGATTTCCCCGTGTGGTTTATCTCAGTCTCATTCCCATTTCTCGTTTCCATGAACCTTACTGATACTGTATGTCAGCTTCTATATTTGCTAAGTTTCTTTATAGCTAATGGGAGAGGGGTCTGGCAATCCCTCCAAGGAAGCAGAATTATGTACTGAATTGCGAATTCTAGGAAGCAAAGATTCATAGTTCTTCAGGGGTTCTCTGTGACGCAGAAGATCCTGAGAAGGGAAAGCTCTACAGAGAGATTCCCACACACAGAGGACTCTGCCATCCCTCCTTTCAAACCCCAACAGACGCAGGCTCCTCCCTGCACGGCAGTCCTGAGAAGAGATGCAGAAAAATCCATACATCTGTATTCCGCATCCTAAATTAGTAACATGGGAGGGAAAGCAGGGTTAAAAAAAAACAAGTTAAAAAAAGAAAAGCAATAAGAAAGCAAAGACAACAGAACAAACATCCTTGAAGCTCTCCAAGAGTAGATATTGTATAATTAAACCCAAATTCCATTCCATGCCCATTTTTCATCAGGTGGCTTTTGATGGTTCCTCGCTGCAAAGAGGTTTAATGATTTCATTGAGTAAGAGGCAGTGGACTCGAGATGTGTGCATTTGCTGGGAGACAATTGCATTTAATGAAAGGCACAGCCACAGGTTTGGGGAGGCAAGTGATAAATCTTTCTCCTGCGTCTGTGGCTCATATTCCAACTGATGAGTGGTTGGGTGATCAATTAATAATCATGATAAGAACAATAGTTTTCACTTGCAATTTTCCTCAGGTCGCTCACAGCAACTTTATAAACATGAACATCCATCTTCTTTGTTCTCCTGGGAAGCCAGGATGCAGTCACATTATCCCTAGATATGCAACATGGAAACCGAGGTGAGGGAACTGACTGGTCACCATCGCAGTGAGGGAGGGGAAGGAGTGAAAAGAAAGTGGATGTGTTTTGGTATTTTCTATCAGCACTTTAAATTATGCAAACATCTCAATGGACATGAATTTGAGCAAACTTCAGGAGATAGTGAAGGACAGGGAAGCCTGGCATGCTTCAGTCATGGGATTGCAAAGAGTCAGACATGACTTAGCAAATGAACACAAACAATACTATTGATGTCTAATGATAATGCCAGCTAATAAGTTCAGTGTTCAATTAAACCCTGGCTCTGTGTTCAATTAAAGTTTTGCACATATTATCTCTATCCTCCTGTTCCACAGAAGAGAAAACCAAAGATGACAAAGTTAGGTGGTGTACAGATGGTCCTGTAATGAAACCTGAACGTGAACCCAAGCAGTCCAACTCTAGAATCCATGTCCTACACCTCACGCATATGATGTTCCAGCTCTGCACTGGGATGGATACTGAGGGCACAAGATCCCTGTTCTCAGGAAACTCACAAGGAGTGAGGGGAAGTAACCCAGTGCTAATACCATCTGTGTGACAGCCACTGTTCTACATGCTTGATATATATCTTGACACATGCAGTCTTCATAAGATTTGAAGAGCTGGGGTTATCACAACCATCACCATTTAACAGATGAGGAAACTGGGGCACAGGGTGGCTATATGACTGGTCCAACATGAGCATCTCTCTCCAGGTGAAAGGATTCTGGAGCCTGTGCTCTAGTCACTAACTACCTTGTTTTCCACACTAAGGACTTCGGTGTACATATTGAAAGTGATCAGGGAAAATGGAAGAGTGTTAAGCAACACAGTCAATTTGATTCAGTTTTCTGAGGCCACTCTGATGACACTGGGGTGAACTATTGTTAAGTACCTCTTCTACAGTGTCAGATACTTATACATTTTAAGAGTCAAAGGACTAAAGGATAATCATACTTCCAGAGTGATAGGCAGGCTTCCGTATGTCTCTTTTCTGTATTTTCCACACTGATCCTTTCATTTATGACACTCCTGGTTCCCAGGAGGGTTCCTATGTGCATGGCTCTAGATCTGAGTATCAGTTAGAGAATAAGTCTTGAGTCTGAACTCCTAACTCATTCTGTCCCACTGCCTGTGAGGCCCTCCTCACTGTTCTCTGCTTAACTAGCAATTTACTATTTAATGAGACTTCCAGGTCCCATTTCTCCAAGGAACTTTCCCATTACCAACTGGTCCAGGAAGCTAAGTCTCTCAGGAATTCAAGATTTTACAGTTTACTTTCCTAATTCACTTTTAGTCCACAAATCTTGAAGTGCTCCCATCAAATATATTATTATCTCTTTTGACAGGGAACTCACCATTGTTCCAAACAACTTCTTCTATATTTGAGCATCTCTTGAGAGTTTTAAAGTTTATCCTTATACTAGGTCAAAATTCAGTTGCACGTAACTTCCCTAATGGTAGTCTTCCAGAAGAAAACTTTTGTCTCTCGATTACATTCAGCATATGGTGAACAAAGCCTTCCTTTACCCACTTAGGCTAGGGTAAGTTTCTCAAAATACCTGTATTCAGGCTTACAAGATTACAGATCAGATGATACACAACTCCCTGCTATAAAATGAATGTTTGGTCTCCCCAGAATTCATATGTTGAAACCAATGTGATGGTATTTGGAGGTGGGACCTTTGGAAGGAACTTAGATCATAAGGATGGAGCCCTCATAAATGGGATAGTGCTCATAAAAAAAGAAACCAGAGAACTTCCTTGGCCCTTCTCCTGTCAGGTGAAGAATGAAAGTGTTAGTCACTCAGCCATGTCCGACTCTTTGCCACACCATGGACTGTAGCACTGCCGGGTTCCTCTGTCCATGGAGTCTCCAAGCAAGAATACTGGAGCGGAGAGCTATTCCCTTCTCCAGGGTATCTTCCTGACCCAGGGATGGAACCCAGGTTTCCTGCATTGTAGGCAGATTCTTTAAGGTGAGATTAAAACTAAAGAGAGCTGTTAAGAACCAGGAAGTGGACCTCAGCAGACACTGGATATGCCACACCTTGATCTTGGATTCTCAGCCTTCAGAACTGTGAGAAATAGATTTCTGCTATTTATAAGCCAACAAGTCCATGATATTCTGTTATAGCACCTCAAACAGATGAAGACAAACCCTGGTGCTTCCTGATTTCCCATAGCCAACTCTAACCTCTTCAAGGACACGGAATATGTCTTTCATTTCTTTGAAACTCCAGCATCCATCACATTTCCATTATTCTTAGCACATAATAGGCACTGGATGCTTGTTGTGTTTAGATACATCAAGGATGGCCGCCCTGGAAGAAAGATCTACTTCAATAAAGAGAAAATAAATATGGCATGAGGGAAATAATGAGGATGCAGAAGTGGTGTGCCACCGTTTGAATGAAATAAGGATATGCCTACACTGGACTGACTGTCCTCCAGTAGAGAAGTTGAGCAAAAGCAATAAAGTTAATTACACTAGACTTTCTTAGCACTTAAATAGTGGCCTCATTAATAAACATAGTATGTGGGCAATGCACAATTTAATTAACAGAGTAAAGGAAAATCAAATAAGGATATAAAGTTCACTGGCCTTATTTTTTTTGCAAGGGGTCAAGCAGTGTAGATAAAAAGAAAATAAGTTATCAAAGACAAGAACAGAAAATAATATGGCTAAGATGCAAGTGTCCACAGTAAGAAAATCTCTGACAGCAAACATCAGAAGCTAACAGCAAAGAATTTTAGTTGTGAAGATAAAGGATGATGATGATGATGGGATCAGTTACTGCACAAAAGTTCAGGCTTGGGGAACAGTAAGAAGGGAGATTTTGAAGTGGTGGATATTGAACCTTCACAGGAGAAAGCCAACAGGTTAGCATTTGCAATGGATGACCACAGATATTAATGAATCAGCATCTTCCTGCTAGAAGGGCCCTGAGAAGTCCCTCTAGCACAAACCCTCATTTGACAAATAAGGATGCTGAGGGCCAGAGGCTAAGTACTTTGACAGTGCCAGGTTTAGACAAATCCCCAGATTCTGAATGACTACACATAGCACTTTGCCCCCCTCCCCATTTGTTAAGCTCTGGGCACTGCCTTGTAACTTCACAATTGTCTCATCTAAATGCTATAACATCTATGAAAGTGAAAGTAAAAGTGTCAGTCACTAAATTGTGTCTGACTCTTTTTGATCCCATGGACAGCAGCCCAACAGGCTCCTCTGTTCATGGGATCCTCCAGACAATGATACTGAAGTGGGTCACCATTCTCTTCTCCAAAACATCTATAGGGAGAACCAAGAAGCACCTATCTATGAACACAGAATAGGACACACAGGCTAGGGAGGTCCAGCCATCTGCCAAGTACCTAGGAAAATAAACAGTTGGGATTCGTTCTACCTCAAAATCTGCCTTCTTCTAGGCCATACTTCCTTTTAGCATTGAATTACAAAGCATAACAATTCAGGTGGCTGGTGAATATCTTCTATGCCATCACTTTCCACCGTGGAGTTACAGGGTACGCACAAGGAGAAAAGGAAAGCAATCACCGTACTTCATGAGTAATAATGTCCACAGCCTCTTGACCTTGAGGCAGACCAGGGGTCTATCCCTTCCAGGCTGCCAGGTGATTTATTATGGCTACAAGTCTCCCAAAGCAGTTTCTGGACTCTATAAATTCCTGGAGGACCAGAGTGTGTTCCTAGCTCCTGGTCCCATGGGTGATACATCATGGAAGGCTCCCCATCAGTTGTTAAACTAGATGGTACCCAAATGCCTGTCTGAGGTCAGCACAGATTTAAAGACCAGGACTCTCCCTTGGCCAAGGACAAAGTGACAGTGACTCTGTTCCACATTCTAAAACGGTGGAGACAGAGACACTGGTGCAGAACTCGGTCAAAGCAGAGTTCCTTTCAGTTCAGTTCAGTTGCTAAGTCATGTCCAACTCTTTGTGACCCTATGGATTGCAGCACACCAAGCTTCCCTGTCCTTCACCATCTCAAACTCATGTCCATTGTCAGTGATGCCATCCAACTATCTCAGCCTGTCTTTCCCTTTGTAGACCTCCAAATTAGCTCTCACAGACACCTGTGATTTATGGACTGTCTCAAACTCTCTAGGACAGAGAAAGAAAAGTGTCCACCTCCTATCCTGAGCCCTCTTCCCTTGTCTCTGTGTTGCTTTCCTGGAGGTCCTGACCTGCTGGCCTTTGAGCCTTTGACTTCTGCCTTCTTGCCAGGACTCCAGCTATTACCTCTCTGCCAAGTTCATGGCCTGTTAGCTGCTTGGGATAGTGAGGCTTGGTCTTGCTGGCTAGCCCCCTGGCCCAGACCTGAACTAAGTCAGCCAGGCCTGATCCCCCAACCAGACCACAAATCCTCAGGCTGCCTGTGAAACTCTTCCAGGCTCTTTAAAGCAAATCATTATATTTAACTTTCTGCTCTTGTACAGATAAGCGGTACATGAAAAGAGAAAAATATGCAAATTGTACTTTAATAAATATGGAATACTGCACCTGGCATCTATCTAAGAAAATAATAATAATAATATTACCTGCACTGTGAGAGCAGCATTAACACTACCATAACAATAACATTGTTGGAATTCAGGAAACCGAGATGTTTTGAATTGTGTTATAATTAGAAAGCCGATAAACAAACAGGAACATCATTTATTCATTAAAACTGTGCAAATGGAAAATCTGCTTAATTAATTTCTTTGTACAATGTCTGTAAACACCTTCAGGGAGAAAATCTGAGGAACAATTTCAGGCCCAGAGCAAATGACATAAACACTGCTCTGAAGCAGAACTGGAAAGGGAAACTGGTGGTGATCGATTTTCTGAGGGAGAAAATGAAGACACCAGGCCAGTCTCACAAATGGATGGCACAGACAACAATCATGAGTGTGCTTTCATCCTAGCTGTCCTATGTATCTGAATAACAACCCCTACCTTCTTTGGCCACTCTCAGAAGTGAGATCTCTGGGGGAAATGGATGGAGTTGGAGTCAGTTAAGGGAATTTCTGCAAAACCCTTAGGAAGGCTTAAAAGCGTGGTCATTAGTGGGTTTCACGTCTATCAGAGGCAGTCATGACACCAAGCAAAGGATTTGGAGGCGGGTCAGCATCTTGTGGGCCAAGGTCAATTGACCTTGGCTACTAATCTGTCTTCCCTGCCTCCTCCCTCCTTGACTTTACTCTCACTCAGTTTTTCTTTTTACTCTTAGGCCTTCCTCTTACCCTTGCCTCTCCCAGACATGATCCTGCTCTAGCCTATAATCACCTTGCCTTACTTTCATCTTTAAAAGAGTTCAACATTAGAGTCAGTAATATGATTGTGGAGCTAAGCTGTGTTTGCATAATACTTGATAATGTACAAAGCTCCTATTGAGACCCTAAGGTAATTCAACCAACAAGCTCTACACTAATAACAGCAATAATGGAAATTATTTATTGAATATTTCGAGTAAAATCATTGTCAAGTACTTTGCATGCATTATCTCATTTAACCCTCATACAGGCCTAATGGGTGGTGTTATTAGCATTATTAGAACTGAGGAAAGGGAGGTATTGTTACATTTCTAAAATATCACCTATTCAGTAAGTTCAGTGTGTCCTAAAGGTAATTTTCTATTTCTTTTTTTTTTTTTTTATGAACATACAAGGTTTTAAATGAGTTTCAGGATCTTAAAATTATTATTTTTTGTCTGTTTTAGTTTTAAGAAAAAGCTTGTGATTCATTCAAAAGCAACCCGTGGTCTACAGGGCACCCCTCTTTTAACTTTTTTCTCAGAAAATCTCAAGCACGTAAACAAAACATAACAATGGGTCCCCATGAACCCAACAAACAACCTCAATAACTATCAACATTCTGCCAATCTAATCTTTTCTCCCAGTAAAGCCTGGCTTTACACAAGTTCTGATCTCAACTCACAACTTCTTTCTCTCATTCCAATTAACTGCTGGGTATCTGGTATTGTCAGGGGTTGCTTGTTACTTGAAATAGATTTAAGGGATTAATTCATGATAAGGTAGTAACAATGAAAAGATTTAACAATGCCTATTCCAAGAGGGAGTTATATTGCTTTCAGACTTTGTTCTTGGTTAGAATATCATAAATAAGTATTAAGGAATCATTTATCTCTGTCACTAGGTACCCTGTATGATGTAATTGGGGTTAATAATGGAGGGAAGGACCCATGAGAGGAGACTTGGAATAGGTGGGGCCAGTTGTGGCTCTATCTCTTCAAAGCTCTATTTATGAGAGATCTCTACTTTCATCTATATCCAAGGACAACCCTTGGTTTTCATATAAGGTTGGCAGCATAAAGCCTTCTGCAGGAAACTGTGTATTCCTTTCCTCCAATTTGTTCCAGTTAACAGAAACTGCTGAGCCTCCTTCTCTTCCACAAATACCACAATAGCAGACATGCCACTCAATCAGAAAACTAAACTGCACAATGTATTTTTTTATGAATCATACAAGACACCTGTTGAAAGAAGTACTTATGAAGATTTAAGGATGTTCAAGAACAAGTGAGAGAATGCATGTATTAGTGCTTTAATAACTAAAAGCGCTATGGGGGCTGGAATTAGACATGGGTGGGTAAAAGCCATGCTATAAGATGTCGGCTGTCCTGGAAGACTATTCTTGCCTGGCTTGTCATTATTAGAGAGCTCTGCACTTTAGTAAAGATACAGCCATGATAAAAATCCTCCACTTCGAGAATGTGAATATCTTATAAA
This sequence comes from Capra hircus, assembly GCF_001704415.2. NCBI lineage: Eukaryota > Metazoa > Chordata > Mammalia > Artiodactyla > Bovidae > Capra > Capra hircus. Next base: position 54,998,315 of record NC_030818.1, read on the forward strand.
TGCATAGCATTTTATCCATCATTACCATTTTAAAGTTTTTATTCTGAAATAATATCAAACCTACAAGAAGTTGAAAAAAATACTTCAGTAAGTTTCCATGTAACTTTCACACAGTTCCCCACAAAGAGAACACCTTACATGACTACAGAGAATCATCAAAACTGACACTGGTATAAAACAAATTAAACTATATACCTTGCTGAGTTCATCAGATTTAACTGCCCTCTTTTTTGTGGTTTATGAAATGTTCCCTCATGGATAGATTCATTATTATTTTTTAATCACTAGTTGAATTGGTCCATTTTCCCAGAGTTGGCCCAGTTTCATTAACCTCATTTCTATCCCCTCTTCACATGGACTTCATGCATTCTTTGTCGTTTTCAATTAACGACTTAAAAAGTAACTTTATATTGGAAAATTTGGAAAAATCTAAGAATATAAGAAATAATATAATAAACACAGATCCCAAATCCAAATTGCTGTTTGTTAATATATTTGTTTAGAATTCAAGTCCTCTCCATCCCCATCCTGGTCTCCTGTGCCTCATTCATTTTGTGATGGCCACCATCACGGGTTGACTGTGTTCCCTCCCTTTTAACCTTTTTTGACTTTTACATGCTTGCTTTGTATGCACATGATTTTTCAGTTCAGTTCAGTTCAGTCACTCAGTCGTGTCTGACTCTTTGTGACCCTATGAACCGCAGCACACCAGGCCTCCCTGTCCATCACCAACTCTCAGAGTTCACCCAAACCCATGTCCATTGAGTCAGTGATGCCATCCAGCCATTTCATCCTCTGTCATCCCATTCTCCTCCTGCCCTCAATCTTTCTCAGCATCAGGGTGTTTTCAACTGAGTCAGCTCTTCACATCAGGTGGCCAAAGTATTGGAGTTTCAGCTTCAACATCAGTCCTTTCAATGAATACCCATGACTGATCTCCTTTAGGATAGGCTGGTTGGATCTCCTTGCAGTCCAAGGGACTCTCAGAAGTCTTCTCCAACACCACAGTTCAAAAGCATCAACTTTTTGGTGCTCAGCTTTCTTTATGGTCCAACTCTCACATCCATACATGACCACTGGAAAAACCATAGCCTTGAGTAGATGGACCTTTGTTGGCAAAGTAATGTCTCTGCTTTTTAATATGTTATCCAGGTTGGTCATAACTTTCCTTCCAAGAAGTAAGTGTCTTTTAATTTCATGGCTTCAGTCACCATCTGCAGCGATTTTGGAGCCCAGAAAAATAAAGTCAGCCACTGTTTCCCCATCTATTTGCCATGAAGTGATGGGACCAGATGCCATGATCTTTGTTTTCTGAATGTTGAGCTTTAAAACAACTATTTCACTCTCCTCTTTTACTTTCATCAAGAGGCTTTTTAGATCCTCTTCACTTTCTGCCATAAGGGTGGTGCCGTCTGCATATCTGAGGTTATTGATATTTCTCCTGGCAATCTTGATTCCAGCTTGTGTTTCCTCCAGCCCAGCATTTCTCATGATGTACTTTGCATAGAAGTTAAATAATCAGGGTTACAATATACAGCCTTGATGTACTCCTTTTCCTATTTGGAACAAGTCTGTTGTTCCATGTCCAGTACTAACTGTTGCTTCCTTACCTGCATACAAGTTTCTCAAGAGGCAGGTCAGGTGGTCTGGTATTCCCATCTCTTTCAGAATTTTCCACAGTTTATTGTGATCCACACAGTCAAGGGCTTTGGCATAGTCAATAAAGCAGAAATAGATGTTTTTCTGGAACTCTCTTGCTCTTTCCATGATCCAGCAGATGTTGGCAATTTGATCTCTGGTTCCTCTGCCTTTTCTAAAACCAGCTTGAACGTCGGGAAGTTCATGGTTCACATATTGCTGAAGCCTGGATTGGAGAATGTTGAGCATTACTTTACTAGCGTGTGAGATGAGTGCAATTGTGTGATAGTTTGAGCATTCTTTGGCATTGCCTTTCTTTGGGACTGGAATGAACACTGACCTTTTCCAGTCCTGTGGCCATTGCTGAGTTTTTCAAATTTGTTGGCATATTGAGTGCAACACTTTCACAGCATCATCTTTCAGGATTTGAAATAGCTCAACTGCAATTCCATCACCTCCTCTAGTTTTGTTCATAGTGATGCCCTCTAAGGAGCACTGGACTTCACATTCCAGGATGTCTGGCTCTAGGTGACTGATCACACCATCATGATTACCTGATTTTAAGTTTTCACTGAAGTGATTTTCAACCATTTTCCTCCACCGATACACACATAGCAGATCATATTTAAGTAGAAGAGCAAGAGACATCCTCCGCTATGACTCCCAGACTTTTAGGATAACTCTATCCCTTTTTCTCCCATTCATGAAAATGTTGGAATATATGTCAGACTACTCCATAATGGGAATCACCTTGAATATGTTCCAGTTTACAGGAATAGTAAAGCCTTCAGAAATTCTGGGACTTTATTTGTAATAATTTCTTAAACTATACCCTGTAACTGATCTCCCTGCAACATAATGGTTTTAAATATCTGTTTTAGTAAATATAAGCTTTCCAGGCAACCAGGTCTTATCTGAAAATAGCAGAGCTTGACTAGGGCACTGAAAATCTGAACAACTCGGCAAATATTTTTTAGTCTATGTAGATTTCTCTCTTCCCTTTGATCAGATCGATGATCATGATCATCCTTCAAGACTGAGCTCCAGTTTATCTCAGTGATCTGGGCACTTCTCACATTGAACTGTTATCAAGTTTTTATTTAGATCTCAGTTCTGCCTCCAGAATAAGTTCCTTGAGAGCAATGGTCCACCTGATAATGGCAATATCCCCAGCACCTAGCATAGCCCCAAGGTTATAGCCGCCCTCAAGAGATATACACTGAATACATGGAGCTGCAAGAGAGAAGCCAAGTGACTGGGTTAACAGGTGCGAATGGACTCTCCACCACTTACAACTATGCCACTTTGAACAAGTTATTGATCCTGTGAGTTTCACCTGCAAAACAGAGATTCCCACAGTTGCCCCATCAGAAACGGTGGTAAAGATAAGCTGATATTACCTATGTGTCAGTTAGCATTAAGAAAAAAGTGAAAGTGTCAGCTGCTCAGCTGTGTCTGATTCTTTACAACCACATGAACTGCAGTCTACCACGCTCCTCTGTCCATGGAATTAATTCTCCAGGCAAGAACACGGGAGTGAGTATCCATTCCCTTCTCCAAGAGTCTTCCTGACCCAGGGATCAAACTTGGGTCTCCTGCATCGAAGGCAGATTCTTTACCATCTGAGCCACAAGCCTGGTATGTAGCAAAAACCCAGTGATGAATGATTTCTAGAGCAGTGATGAATGGTCTCCAGAGTATTTGGTGAATGCTGGCTTGACTAGGTAAATGAATCAGTAGTAGGGAACTTAGACACATTGTAAAGGCTCTTGCAACTAGATATATATAGAGGTGACAACATCAGGCCCAGGGATAAAGGGTGGGGATGTCAGTAATGTCTGTGGCAACCACTAAAGTGCCCCACTAAGCTCTCCATTTAACAGAACCTGCCATAAGATGAAGAACTGTTTGACAGCTTCTAGCAGTTAACTGCTTTAAAGCCACAATGGTATATACACAGATGCCACAGAACATGGTATAGTTACCAGATTCAGATCGTTCCTGCCTGGGACTCCTCTAATAGACTTTGTTCAGGGGCCACATCAGCCTGACTGAAATTTTCTCAGAATTGCACTGAAAATCAAGGCTTTTACTACATAATTGTCCTTTCTTATGTCCACCTGCAGATGCCAGATAACATCATAGTCTGAGGCTCACCCTCTTACCATTTACAAGTATGTCTCCCAAAACTTCTTGCACATTTGATTCTATCTCAGGATCACATATTGACATGAACTGACATCAGCTAAAAGAAGCTTCACACTTTTTTGGAGGGTTTAGGTCACATAATGTTGTTCAATCCTGCTTTGGATTTTCCTAAATATCCCCATTCAAAGAGTGCATTAAGAAAGAGATTGGAACATTTATTTCCATTTATAGATAATTACTAGGAGAAAAGAAATTTCTTGGGGGTGAGTAGCACATGAATGGGCTTTGCGATATTCTCATTTACCACTTGAAAATAGCTGGGTGATGACTCTTAAGCCTGGTCCTCATGTCTAAGACTGATCTACTTATGGATCAATAGTTTCAGGGAATCACTTTTGAAACCATATAGACAGAGCAGATAAAATACCAAAAAACCTCAGGACTGCCTGAGCTTAGAGAAAAAGAAAATATAGACAGGAAACCATTGTGCTTCACAGATTGCTCTTGGTACTTGGACTTCTGATCTTTGTGGGTTTATTAGCATCATTTTCTATAACATTTCTGATGTGACGAATTGGCTACAAGCTATACAAACTGTGCATAGAACTTTAAATTCAGTCCCTTATCCCTCCATCTCTTAACTTGCATTGTTTTAAAACACCTGTGTGTGGCAAAGGAGTAGACATCTCAATTTTATTTGCTGGGAAGGGGAGGGGAGGGACTAGACTGAGGTTAGAGGCCAGCTGTGTCAATCCTCTTTCAGACCTCAGCTGAGCTGACTCCCAGAACTAAGTGCCTTTCACTATACCAAGCCAAGAACTAATACCAGAGACTCAAATGAGTAGACACCCATTTGAGGCAACTGCAATTAAATTTGGAGAAGGAAATGGCAACCCACTCCAGTATTCTTGCCTAGAGAATCCCAGGGATAGAGGAGCCTGGTGGGCTGCCGTCTGTGGGGTCGCACAGAGTTGGATACAACTGACACGACTTAGCAGCAGCAGCAGCAGCAGCAATTTAATTCCTTTTTGTTACTGAAGTGCGGCTTCTGTTTTCACAGCCTAACTGGCTCTGGCCTTGCACCATCAAACACATTTCAAACCCAGCCATAATGTCTGATAACCTGAGGTTTAATTTTTTTTTCTCTGTAGCTTCCTAAATTTTTTTCCTTCCTTCCAAAACCTATCTTCTTGATCACTGCCTCTGAGTAGAATCTGGCTACTTTCATCAGTATATCAAAACCACTGAGCAGAGAGCTGACAGTTGCCTGATTCCAAAGGGCTGCAAAACATATCACTGAATATAATTGACATTTTAGGAAATCAATGAATTTGGAGTTTTTTTTTTTTTTTTTTTTTTAACCAATGAGTACTCTCATACTAAGCCAAGAATAGCTGCTTCCCTACTCTCAATTAAAAATGTCTCTCTCTTAGGCTAATGATCCCTGCAAGTCCCACAGTAATTGATAGCCCGAGTTCTAGGGTGCAGCATTTTGGTAAATGATCAAAACAACATATTTAACATGGATGTTTGGACTCTCTCTTCCTCAAATCCAATCTCCTTTTAAAATCACCCCAGTAAGAGAACTATCTTAACTACTAATTTGCAGTCACGGACCTCTAGCATATTGTCTATTCTTGTTCTTTCGAGCCAAGAAGAAGAGAATGGATGACATAGTCCAATATTTAAATGCCCTGTGCTGAACCTCTTCCAGATAAATATTCACGTATATTGATCGCTGCTGCTGTTGTTTAGTCGCAAAGTCACGTCTGACTATTTTCGATCCCATGGACTGAACTTTGACAGGCTCCACTGTCCATGGGATTTCTCAGGCAAGAATACTGGAGTGGGTTGCCCTTTCTCTAGGGTATCTTCCTGGCTCAGGGATAGAATTCTTTACCACTTAGCTACCAGGGAAGCTTTATTCATGTATACAGACTTGGCTATAACCTAGTTTTTGGGTGTATATCTGACCATTCAATTTGTATCTGATATGCTGGCTGGAGGGTAGGGCTAATCATTTTGAAACTATTAATAATAAAGTCAAGCCACAGTTTTAGCCACTTTCATGTTTGGCTTCCATATCTATTCCTGAGAGTATCTTTCCCTGCTCTAAAAAGCATAGTTTGAGTTCTCCTCTCTATGGATAGTGAGCTAAGGTGTTTGGCTAATTACAAGCATATATGCAGCTACTTGGAGAAGGCAATGGCACCCCACTCCAGTACTCTTGCCTGGAAAGTCCCATGGACGAAGGAGCCTGGTAGGCTGCAGTTCATGGGGTTGCTAGGAGTCGGACACAACTGAGCCACTTCACTTTCACTTTTCACTTTCATGCATTGGAGAAGGAAATGGCAACCCACTCCAGTGTTCTTGCCTGGAGAATCCCAGGGATGGGGGAGCCTGGTGGGCTGCTGTCTATGGGGTTGCACAGAGTTGGACACGACTGAAGTGACTTAGCAGCAGCAGCAGCAGCATGCAGCTGCTATTTAATAATATGTTATTTGCAGCTTCCTGTAGAGACCAAAAAAGAGATTTGTGATCTAAAGTGCAAACATAACGGCAAAAGGACTAAAAAGTTGAATTTTGGAACAGGTACCCCTGTCCAGGGTTCCCTAAATTGCAATGAAAACAACTGTTTACCCAGCTACCTTGCAAGGTCAGCCTGTAAAAGTATGGGAAATAGTCTTCATCAGCTTTCTACAAGAATGTTTCCTGGCTTTTGTTAGAGAGGACACGGAAAACCACACTGATGAATCATAGCAACAGCGCACACTTGTGACTGGGAGTTGTATTTAAAGAAGAAGAGCTGAAGAAAACACAGATCAGGGATCCCATTCCTACATTTCCTCCTGTCGTGGCTTTTTTCAAGCCCGTGTGGCTTCTTCAGACAGCCTGTCCTCTTTTTCCAGGTCTCTCTTACCACACTTAGACGTGACTGCTGGAGTATAAGACAAAGAATAGACCCTGGAGAAAATGACTGCCCCAATGTATTCAAGCACTGAGGCAAATGGTAGGCATGAAGGACAGACCTTGACGTGGGGAATGGCAGGACCAGGTGGTGGGAGGGAGGAAGCCTGAGGAAGGGAAGAAAGAAAAAGGGGGGTGAGCAGAGAACCTAAGAAGTAAAGGAGAGAGAGGACAATGGTAGGGTAGAAGGTAAAAAGATTAGAACCAAGTGAAAAGATGGACAAGAGGAAGAAGGGGAGGGGATCTCACTGTGGACATTCTCCTTTAACTTTTGCTTTATGCACACATATGGGGGCATCTGGACAGAGGAGCCTGGCAGGCTACAGTCCATGGGGTCACAAAGAGTAGGACATGACTGAGTGACTAAGCATAGCACAGAACATGGAAGGATCATCCGGGTAAAGAGAGGGTGAGGCAATAATAATGCTTTCAAAAAGACTTGGTAAAATCTCTGTCTATATAACCACCTACTCAATCAAACGCTCATGAAATGCTGAACTCATCTAACTATTGATCAGATACCATAATTTACACTTAAGATTTTGTAAATTTTATAATACCTTGCCTCATGTGAATTAGATTACATGTTTCCAGAAAGAAAGGAAGGGAAGAAGAGGAGGAGAGAGAGGGGGAGAGAGAGGAGAGAGGCAGGGGGAACAGAAAGGAAGAAAGAAAGAAAAAGAGAGGGCAAAGGAAGGAGGGCAGTAGAGGAGGGAGACAGGAAGATGCGAGGGGAAGAAAAAAGAAAGAAAACACAGCAAAAAGAAAAAACACAGAAGGTAATGTCCACAAAGAGGTAGTAGCAGAATTAGCACAACTCTATACACAGCGAAAGTCTAAATGAGAATATGAGAAAACCTCTGTATGACGCAAGAGAAGAGGATGCTAAATATGTCTAGATGTCTTGTTGTGGACAAGTTATGGAACTAAGCACTCTCCAGTCAATATTGCTTTGGTATTCCCATTCTGCAGGTGTGTGATGACCTTCACCCTTCTGGTATTTTTATCACATGGGGTATTATGGGTCTATGTGTGAATTTCACTTTGTCATTCACAAAGGTTGCCTGTGTGGCAGGTTGCAGAGCTCAGAGATGGTGATGCACAACAATTTGTACGAAGACTATCAGATAGATATTTTCAACTTCAACACTGAGCAATAGAGCAGAAATGTCAAATGGATTTCTTTTCACATGCCAACTTTTAAATTGATTAAAGCCAACTTCCAGAAGTGCTTTAATTAGAAACATCCCTGCACTATCCCACACTAGTTGGGGAAACTGAAATGTCTAGATAGTGACACCTGTTCTGTGCATATGATGACAGAGGCTGCATCTGTGCCTTGGAGCTTCCTCTTCTGCAGCAGAACTGAATGGTCAGCCCCATGAGTTACTAACTTCCCTGGAGGCTGTGAAATGATCTGGTAAAAGCGATCTACCCTTACTAAGAGCTGTTCACAGGCTCATTTTAACGTTTGCATCAGGGATAGTACCAGTCACCTGTCACCTTTATAGGTCCCCAGGCCACAGACATCATCAGTGTTGCTCAGATTCCAGGTGGAGCTGGCAGTGGATTGAAAGCTGGAGCCTGGCATTTAGATCAGTTTTGTTACCACGAACAGCACAGAGCAGCTCACTTCCCTGTGGACACTTGAGCTGCCTCTACTGTAGAATGTTATCTGAGACAAATGACGATAGATCTAAAATTCTAAAATACTGATGCCCCAGATTTGCTCGATCAGTCATTTCAGACAAAACCTAGATGCGGGTCCTCATCCAAACTGGTTCACTGGTGTTCTTTCCAAAAACATTTTGTTAAATGTATGAATTGGTACTGGTGTTCTCTCCGGAGTCTGCAAATCAGCACTGATTGTCCCTTGAGCAGGTCATGCTAATTTTCACCTCAGCTTCGTTGACCACTGCTCCTCTCAACCTTTCCATTTGTATTTCAAGTTTAATCATTCTCTCGCTCAACTCTCCCCATAAAACTACCATTGACCTTGGCATGCTTCTAATCCTCTCTTGCTGATGTTCAAAGCTTGATGGAGTATATGAGGGCTTTTGACAACTGTGTACTTATTCAGAAGGAATAAATATCAGAACTCAATCCTGGAGACAAACAATACACAGGAGCTCTATACATTTAAGCATCTAACTTGACTATTTAGTTTTACCAGGTCTCTTGAATTCAATAGAATCTAGTTCTCAAGAACTTTGGGTGAGAAGAAAATACTAATGTCTTTAGAAAACCTCATTCTTTCTGCTATGTAAAGGAAAATATTTAGTACATGATGCAATGAAAATAAAGGGAAGATGCTATATGTTATAAAGAATATAAAGTCATACTTGGGTCACCTTTGGGTACAGACCTCAATCTTTCTTTCTTGACTTTCACTTCTGTCCTTTTCTTCACATATGAGCTTGTGAAGTTTGCTTAAGGCCTCAGCAATCTAATGTCTGAATGGTAAAATGAGGACAAGAATGTCCTTAGATTGTCATGAGGATTCAATGAGACAAAGTATACGAACACCTAGTACAGTCCTTAGGCATTTAGGGCTGGATGATCTGGATGATTTTAATCAGAAATGGAAGGCAGAGCCTGGGAAATGTGGAGACAGAATCTGGACATAGATCTGGGGCATAAGGCTCAAAAGGAACAGGATATTTCACCCAGACTTCTCTCAGTGACATGTTTCCTGCCAAAGGCAAGGCCTCTCCTACAGTGTGACTGGTTCTAAACAAAAACCTAAACTATCTCGAAGGAAGCAAGAGGAGGAGAACTGGGGAGCTTATAAAAAAGCACTGAGTCTGTTTCTCTGCCCTCTAATTCATCTTCCAGCCTGTCCTGAAATCACCAAACTCCACATGTAAAGAAGGATCAGAGCTGGTTTGGGCTGGGTCCTTTGTCAGGGCCCACCTGCCAGTGAGAGTGGCCAACTTGGGTCCCACTTTGGCCTGCTCCAAGCATGGAATTCAGCTGACAGGCCTATTAAGATTCTGTACCCATCTGTTTGCCCTTCCAATGATTTCTTTATTTAACTGGCATAATGGACAAGCCAGCCACCACCACAAACCCCCTATTAGTGTGGGACCTGTGTAAATGTCTAAAGAGAGGAGTTCAGTAACATCCTTGTGAAATCCTATTTTTCCTTCCCTGGGTGGTTATTTCACAAGTACTTACTTTACTGTCAGGCTTCAAAGCTCTTTGCAAGATCTAGTGTGAGTATTTTTGTAATAAAAATAGGAAGGAAGGCAGGGCAAGGCCAATGGGTACAGAAATAATATCAGATTTGAGGAACCAACATATTCTTCAGACATTCAGAGGTACAAGTTTAGTTCAACTCTTCTCAGCCCAATTTCCAGAAAATTCCTATTGAATATCCTGTCTCCTTGATGTCTCTTTCTTTCAAATCTTTCTTTGAGCTGGAGTATTCTTCCCTATACCTCTAACAATTTAAATGATATCCCTCCTCTTTCAAGGCAAGTTCCTGATGGACCACCTTGCCTTTTCACAACTTCTGTAGTCCAACTCATCACCTCTGAACCACGTCTTCATTCTTTTTAGCACTTCCCTGTTCATCGCACTGTTTTCTGGCAGGAAGGTTACAGGGATAATTCATTTCCTCCATATTCCACAGAAAACAGCAAGAAAAGAAAGCCACTCCTGGGAGCTGGATGGCCTGAAGCCCAATAGTACATTCCTACAGTGGTTAAAGGAAATTATAGCCATTAATTAAGCAGAAAGCAGGAAGCCTCTCCGTGTCCCCCCCCCACCCCAACAATTGAGGGCTGACTAGAAACTTGATGAAAGTGAGTTGACATTGTCCCCAGAAGGGCAGTGGTGGTGGGACACAGAGCATACCATACCCGGAGATGGCAAAATTGAGACTTCCATTTGAAGGTGATTAGCTTTGGTTTGGTCTTCCCAGATGGTGCTGGTGGTAAAGAATCTGCCTGACAATGAAGGGGATACAAGAGATGCGGGATCGATACCTAGGTAGGAAGATCCTATGGAGAAGTTTATGACAACCCATTCCAGTATTCTTGCCTGGGAAATCCCATGGGCAGAGGAGCCTGTCGGGCTACAGTCTATGGGGTCACGAAGACTCAGATAGGACTGAGCACACACACACATTCACAGCTTTGGTTTGGTTTCCATAAGCACATTACAGAGCTTTGCCCTCCTGGATGGTGAAAATCATCAATGGCTGATAAACTGACTCTAGAGCCTGTTCAGGAAGCCGACAGTAATGTTCTCTGTGCATCTTCCAACCACTCCCAGTCTGTGAGTCTTCACCCTTTAATGATATTATAAGCATTGCAAGCCACCCACCAGGCACGGATCAGATAGTCTCTACACTATACACACACACACACACACACACACACACACACACACACACACACACATTTTGCACAGATATCTGTATCCAGAAAGGGCTTCCCTGATGGCTCAGAGGTTAAAGCATCTGCCTGCAATGTGGAGGCCTGGGTTCAATCCCTGGGTTGGGAAGATCCCCTAGAGAAGGAAATGGCAACCCACTCCAGTATTCTTGCCTGGAGAATCCCATAGACGGAGGAGCCTGGTGGGCTATAGTCTATGGGGTCGCAAAGAGTCAGACATGACTGAGCAGCTTCACTTTATTTCTTTTCTTTCTTTTTGTATCTATGACTATACTATTCATATAACTAACTAATCACCTTCACATGATTATCTATAATTTACTCATTCATAGAGCAGACAATTATTTACTGCTGGCTGTATCCACAACCCTCCGCCAAACAAGGAGAGCAAAACTTTGGGCCACTTCCCACAAGGGAAAGAATCTGTGAAAAGCAATATGTAAAACAAGTCAACTCTGGAAACAAATTGAAAAGGGCTGCTTAACCCTTCAATTTTCAGGGGAAAAAAACAGGCCCATTTGGACTATATTAGTTAAATAAGTGTTTCCTAAATATGCCATCAAGTAGAAATTACTTAGAAACTTTGTGGAGGGAGAGAGACAAAGAGACAGGAGAGAGAAATGGGTTGATTGTTTCTCAGCATCAACATAGACTCACTGAATTCCTTTTAAAAAGCTGCAGCTTATGAATTTATCAACTGCCCTGGATATTACTAGAGGATTGAGCCATTCACCTATGATGGCAAGTTACAGCTCATCCTAGAGTACTGAGCGCTCCTGCTCTAGCACTGGCCCCGACACGTGGTCCTACCTTGCCACCCCTCGGTACTTCTTTAGCATGAAGCTTGGACTTCGTTATTGCTGCCACTATCTATCAGTGTCTGATCTTCTTCAAGGATTAAAAGAAACTCCAAGGAAGGGGAAAATGTATTATTTCCCAGTGGACCTAACAACAGATTAACCAGATATTAGATATTCTGCAAATTTCTACAGGTTGGTTCATCACGGTTAGATTTCATTTTATAATTATCTCACTCACCTTCCCTATAAATTCTCTCTGATAAATGCAACCTGGAATCAAGAAAGAACATGTCATAAAAAGATGGAGGCTCCAGTTCTTAGTTTTGCCATTGCCCATGTAAACTCTGCTGGACATCAGTTGAAAATGAGGAAACTGTTATAGGTCCCTTTCAATACTTCCTATGTTTCTAAAAGTCTTATTATGGAAAGTTGCCTTCCAATATAACCAGGCTTTTTGGTTTGTTGTTTTTCTCTTATGTGGTTCTCCTGTGCCGTGCTATGCTCAGTGGCTTCAGTCATGTTCTCGACTCTTTGCAACCCTATGGACTGTAGCCCACCAGACTTCTCTGTCCGTGAAATTTTTCCAGAAAGACTACTGGAGTGGGTTTCCATGCCCTACTCCAGGGGATCTTCCTGACCCAGGGAGCAAACCTGCATCTCCTGCTCCTCCTGCATTGTAAGTGGATTCTTTACCTCTGAGTCACTAGGGAAGCCCACGTGGTTCTGTCACATGTTAATAAATCATTCCTTAGACTTACACAGTACTATATTGTTCTCAGAAATGCCACCTGTATTATCTCACTACTCAAAACCCACATGAAGAGGGTGAAATTAACAATGCTGATTACTCCATTAACAAACTGAGGCAGAGATGGTATGTGACTTGCTCAAGGTCACACAACTTGGTATAACTGAAATTCTAATTTAAGTCTTTTGACCTGTGGTGCAAAGTTTGCCTTTTGACAGTCTGCTGTTTTCATTTAAGAGAAAAATACTGCCTTAGAATAGTTCTTAAAGCAGATTGAACATTTAAACAAAATCAGAGCTGTGAATGATTTCCCTCAGCATTTTCTGTAAACCCCAGGCATACCTTTTGGATCTCCACATGCCCCAGAGAGTAGATGCTTTCATTATCCATGTTGGACCATGTGGAAAAAATCTGGAGCTGGCATTTGATTTATACTGCATACTCAATTTATTTATTAGCTTTATCCAAGATGCCCATCATGGAGGCACATGGGACATACCTGTTCCAAGGCAATTAAACCAAATGCCAGTGGTTCCTCTTCTGAACCAACCATTCCATCAGTCAACTACAAATAACCTGATTAAACAGATAAGTCTAGGTATATACCCTTAAGAGCACCTTAGAAAAATGAAAACTGAAGCCTGAAATACAGGGTCATTGGTGGGAAGTTATGTTTTTCTATTTGTCATCATAATTCAAGACCAATATAACCCCTAAATCTCTGCCTTAACTTCTTAGCAGCCAAAGGCAAGAAAATAAATGCAAAAATCTTTAAATAATGGCTTCCCAGGTGGTGCTAGTAGTAAAGAACCAGCCTGCCAATGCCGGAGACATAAAAGATGTGGGTTTGATTCCTGGGTCAGGAAGATCCCCTGGAGAAGGGCATGGCAATCCACTCCAGTATTCTTACCTGGAAAATTCCATGGACAAAGGAGCTTGACGGACTACAGTCTATAGTGTCATAAAGAATCGGGCATGACTGAAGTGACTTAACACATACACACCTTTAAATAACCCATTCACCCCAACAGCAAATATTTATTGAGTGACTGCCATATCCATAGCCTTGTTCCAGATATAAGTGGTAATTAGAAAGAGCTGGTGAAAAACACATCTGCCTAATCCCCATGTAACTCTAAATCTCGGAACAAAACTACAGTCCTCCATGAATCTCAATTTCATCTATTCTAACAGGAACAGAAGCCAGTGAGAGCTAAGGTTCCTTCTGCTTCTGTTTTTCTGCATCCTTGTTAGACCAAAGGGTATCCCAAAGGAGTTTTACACAGTATGTCAGGAAAACCTGATTATCACTCTCCGGAAGTGATATTTTACTCCTCACAATAGAACAGTGGACTTGCCTCCTCATACTCACAGAACTTACACTGAAAATTATTTACAGATGTTTAGCAAAGCAAACTTAAATGAAGCTATTACTCTTAATAGCTTGAAAGACTATTGACTGTAATCAGTCAATTGAGCTGTGAAAGGAAGTAAAAACTATCAGACAAATTAAAATGACTATTAAAACAGCACCAGGGAACTCTGGTCTGGTTCCAGAAAGAGACTGAAATTAAAAATGGCCCTTCTCAGCAATGCAGGGCCTCCCAGCAATTACCCCTTGTCTTATCAGCACAGTGACTGAATAAACCTTTGATGGGTAATGGGTACTTCAGTCAAAACCAAAGGCTACTGCTTTAGAGAGCACCAGAGGCTTTTAATTTTCTTATAGCACATTACAACATATTCGTTCTTTGCCACATTTTAACCTTGTTTAGCATAAATTGTTGCACTTGAAATTCACTGTCTTACATGGTCCACTGGAGAGATCATTAAGAATTGTCATCACAGTAGCCCCATGACTGAAATTTTAATCCCATCTCACCTCACAGCATACAAAATTTCATCACAGATGACTACTTGTCTCCAATTTTTTTAAAACATTATTCTGAATTATTTCCCATTGAGTATAAGCAAATATAGTTTTGGTGCATGAACTTTCTGTGCTCTTATTTATGTTTGTCAGGTGATAGATACGTTTTTAAAGCTAATTAGATTTGTCGCCTTGGCCTGTAAGTTCATTTGCCAAACAGTTTCACATGTATATGAACATGACTAAGCAAATGATGAATCCTGAGTGGTATGGCAGACAAGGGTTTTGGCTTATCCAATAACCATTCTCTAACCACTTCATCTTCTGCCCTAGATGGTTTCTGTGATGGAAGAAACTGCCACTCTTTCCCACCCCATCCCTCTGCATGGTTTCTGCCATGTCTTAGGTAGGTGACTCCATCAGGGTTGATGGGATATGTCAGGGGAGATAGCCAGAGATTCTTGTAAAGGATGTCCTCCTAGCTAGATGCATAGAGGGGACACTCCTTTTTGTCAAATATTGTTGGGCTTTATAAGATGCCTGCAATAGCAGTAACCTTTTGCCTCCATCAGGAACCAAACCTAAGGATCAAGCCTATAAACTAAGCTTGGAAAAACTCTTGAGGATTCAACAACAGCACTACCTACCCACTTTCAGATTTCATCTTGCCTGCCACATAAGACACCTGATCTGAGAAAAATGAAGGCGCTCTATGACTCCATTGTGTCTACATGTAACTGAGTCTTTACCCTTGACAAACCCTAAAAAACCAACAGCATTAGGTGGAGAGGTAGGTAAGACGGTTCAGTTCAGTTCAGTCGCTCAGTCGTGTACAACTCTTTGCGACCCCATGAATTGCAGCATGCCAGGCCTCGCTGTCCATCACCAACTCCCGGAGTTCACTCAGATTCATGCCCATCGAGTCAGTGATGCCATCCAGCCATCTCATCCTCTGTCATCCCCTTCTCCTTCTGCCCCCAATCCCTCCCAGCATCAGAGTCTTTTCCAATGAGTCAACTCTTCACATGAGGTGGCCAAAGTATTGGAGTTTCAGCTTCAGTATCAGTCCTTCCAAAGAAATCCCAGGGCTGATCTCCTTCAGAATGGACTGGTTGGATCTCCTTGCAGCCCAAGGGACTCTCAAGAGTCTTCTCCAACACCACAGTTCAAAAGCATCATTCTTCGGCGCTCAGCCTTCTTCACAGTCCAACTCTCACATCCATACATGACCACAGGAAAAACCATAGTGGTCACTAATTGGAGATAAAGACATAGAACAGAGATGTCTTTGTGCTGGGACCTTGAATCAAGCTCTGCTGAGACTCTTATGTAGACAAGCTGTCTTGGTAGGGATCCTATGGGTCTCTGCTGGAGATGTTTATCTTTGCCCTGATATTCCTGTAAGGAGCAGCTGAAGATTAACGATGGGCATCTCAGGTGGCCCAGTGGTAAAGAATCCACATGGCAACACAGGAGATGCAAGAGACTCAAGTTCGATCCCTAATCGGGAAGATCCCCTGGAGAAGGAAATGGCAACCCACTCCAGTATTCTGGCCTAGAAAATTCCATGGACAGATGTACCTGCTGGGCTACAGTCCATGGGATCACAGAGAGTCAGACATAGCTGAACACACGTGTGTGCACATGCACACACATACACATACACACACAAATACACACAAAAAGATTAACCCTGCTCTGGGTTGATATTTAATACACAAAGAAAAAAATACTAGATTTCCTTCTTGTGTTGCCTACTTTGTTAAGGAAGACTATGAATTTGCTTCACTGAAATATGATCTACTTTAATTAAAGCCAGTGGCATTGAGTAAATTAGAAGGTAATTGTGTTCTCTGTGAATTTCACACAGCTTGCATTTTAGCAAAAGGAACCAAGTTTCAGTCAATGCCTGTGTGCTGCTACCTGCAATCAAGGCCTTAATAAACTAAACAAATCATGTCTTTATACAAGTTAAGGAAGCATAAATACAAGGCCAATTCATATATTTTTTAATTTCTGCTATTTGCAAAGGCAGAGTTTGGAAAAGGTTACTTAAAAGGAAAGCTTTCTTTCAAGACAAACTATCTCAGGAAGCCTAGATTTCTTCCATTTCAATAATGAATTGTCCTAGAAAGTTTCTTCCCTGACACATGACTATTTCCATTTATTTCGAATGAGATAATACAACTTCAAGACAGTGGTAAAAAAAAAAAAATTGGGATTTGGTCAGCAAAAGAATATCAATTTAGAAATAATGTATTTTAAAATAAGGAACAACAAAAAACAACTCTTGTATAATATGTAATTATTAAAAGAGAGGGAAAGGAACCTGTCTTATTGGGTTATGAGTTAGGCTCTTAACTTCCGTGTGTATCCTGCTTTTCCATTTATGAGCTGGGTAACAACCTTGCTGTATATCACCTTTTTCAAAAACATGAGAACAGATAAAAAGCATAGCAACCCTGTAGGGTTACTGCTAGTATCAGACACCATAAAAATGGGCATGCCTGCCAAGTTGCTTCAGTTGTGTCCGACCCTTTGCAATCCTATGGACTGTAGCCTGCTGGACTCCTCTGTCCATGGGATTCTCCAGGCAAGAATACTGGAGTGGGTGGCTGTGCCCTTCTCTAGGGGATCTTCCCAACCCAGGGATTGAACAACCCGTGTCTCTAGCATCTCCTGCATTGGCAGGCAGGTTCTTTACCACCAGTGCCACATGGGAAGTCCTTAAAAATAGGGAAATAATGGTGAATACTATCTTTTTGTTGTTGTTGTTTTCAGAGTCAGAAATAATATAACAGACATGCACTGATATAGCACATGAATTGTGGGGTTATACATGAATTCCATGATGTATGAGGTTATGAACTGAAGTCTCATTTGAAATCTCACCTTCAACTTACTTCTTGGGAAAGTGAGACTGACTACCCACATGAAGAAGTAGATACTTCTTTGCTTACTCGATCCCCTCAGCAGAGCCATTAGACTCACTGGTTTCCAAGGCTCCAGACGATACCCTCATCTCCAGTCAATTGGCCTGGAAAAGCTACCTGTGACTTCACAGGGGGTTTGGGGCAGGAAGCTTTCTACAAATCAACTCTCTTTCATCTTGCTCTCATTTGTTCAATTAATAATTTCTGTTATAGTCTTTAAGGAATGAAAACAGTGGTCCTAAAAATCTTTCAAATTCTCAGTTCATTGAAAGTTCAGTCTTCAGAAGATGGATCTAACTGTCTACCTGTATTTTTGCAAGTGCCAGGCAAAGACTGTCTTCTTTTGATGGGTAGACTCGACTCTCTCAACCGATTATCCTAAATTCACTTCCTATGTCACAGCACATAGGAACCACATCTTGCAAAATTGCAATTGATCATTTGTTGAATGAATGAGTGACTAAAGTGAATGATCCTTAGGCCAACACACACAGCAAGGAAGGCCTTGATAGAAATAGAAACACCATTGAAACTGGCAGCTCACAAAGCATGAAGCCTGTGTCAGGCTTCAGCGCTTACACTACATTATCTAACAAATCGTGTGTATAAGTATCACTGGCCCCTAGACACCGACTACTACCTCCAACACTGCTCTCATTACATTAGCTGTTTATTACCTTACTTTTGCATGCAGCTCTGGAAGAACAAGTCCATTTCCGGAGATGTAAACACAGCTGCCAATAGTGCCAACCTTAGGAATGGGTCAGCACCCAGAAACACATGTGGGTGCTTCCACAAAGCTCAGTTCCACATCTCTGCAAGGCTTGTCTTAGTGATGTGAAGATGCAAGCTGAAACTTTTGATGGAAAACGGGGTACAAAAAATTATGCAGGATATCTTTGGGCACCCAACCAAGCCTGGCTCACAGCAGAGTGGTGTTTGGTTCAGAACTTAGCCATCCTTTGACAAGGTAGGTTAAGAATGGCAACCCTGTGCAGAAGTGCATCTGTGGGAACAAGAACTCAGGGCAGTGTGAGCCCTCGTGAAACTTCTGAATTTCTGGGAGAATACCTACCCTCTTCCCTCAGAGATGCATCACTCTAAGTGGACATGGTACTGAGACATCTGCAGTGTATTTGCTCACCTTTCTTCTTTCTATCCAAATATTGAAGGTTTTGGTGTCAAATGGGTAGCTAAATGGTAAGTATGGCCACAGGAATGGAAAACAGGCCTGTGCAAAAAGCTTAAAATAAGGAAAATTGATTTCATGCAAATAAAACCTTACAAAACATATATAGCTTAGACTACGTTTTTGTGTTTTGAACATGAGTATAAAAGAAGACTCTTCTCCAGTTTTTAAAATGTATTCAGATAAAACTCTGGATTTGATTTACTGAAATCAATGTTGTTTTTCATTGAGAAACCTGTTTCCTATTGCATTAAAGAGGGTATATCTGAAATAGTTTTCAAGTAAAACATGTTACTAGTTGTTGTCCATCTTCTCTTAGAAATGAGAAGGAGAAGATAATATATATACCTAGGGGACAGAAGAGCAATTTAGGTTATTTAGAGGACAGTATTTTCTGTATGTTCAAATTATTAAGCTCCTGGATCCTCGCCCAGTGCCCATCAGAAAGGGGGCACTCAAAAACATCTCATGATGCAAATAATAAAAGTGATAAACACTTGGAGAGTTTCCCTGGGGGGAAAAAAAAAGTTCTTTTTAGTAGGTTGAATAAATGGATGCCTTAGAGGCTAAAGAATAATATGTATAAATAATAAAATATTCTTCAACTCTGTTATTCCAGAATTTGACACAGTATCTGAAATTTATATACTAGAGTCCTGTGGATATCTTTTTTCGTATTTCTTACTCTTCATCAGATACTACTTAAATGTCTATGATACACTTTAAATATCTGAAAATACATTCTTGTCCTTGAAAAAACTATAATCTAGAGCAAGGGTCGATATACTTATTCTGAAATAAGCCAGATAGCAAATGTTTTTGGCTTGAGTGCCAGATGGTTTTGGTTGCAGCTACTCAACTCTTCCACTGTAGTGCAAAAGCAGCCATAGACAATAAGTAAACAAGGAGTGTGGCTGCATTCCATAAAAATTTTATTTACCAAAACAGGCATAGGGCTAGATTTGGTTCTCTAGCTATAGTTTGTCGACTCTTGATTCACATGGATGCCTCCTAATCCATGGGCTACCTATTCCTGGGGGATTCTGTAATTTATGAAGCAAGTATTCAAATTCATATGTGCACCAAGCATGGTTTACTGCTGCTGCTATTTAGTCACAAAGTCCTGCCTGACTCTTTGCAACTCCATGGACTGTAGCCCACCAGGCTCCTCTATCCATGGGTTTTCCCAGGCAAGAATACTGGAGTGGGTTGACATTCCTTTCTCCAGGGAATGTTCCCAACCCAGGGACTGAACTTTTGTCTCTTGCATCTCCTGCATTGGTAGGCTGATTCTTTACCACTGAACCACTTGGGAAGCCCAAGCATAGTTTATTGAGTGAAAATAATTTAGCAAGTCTCTGCTGTTATTTTTCCAATGTATGTTAATACTATTATAATTAAAACATTTTAAAATATCTTTGCTTGCCATTAATTACTTTGTCAGTCACTAGAAGCTGGCCTACAATTACTCCCGAGTGAGGATTTTTTTTACAAAATTAGACTTACACCCCGAAGGCTGAAGGCTAATTTCCAGATTTTCATATGAAATCCATATATTTCCTGAGTTTTTAAAAAACTTCTCTCTGACTTTTAATGTTTTTCCTCTTGGATAAAATGTAGTATATTCTTCACTCCAGGAATCTGCCTGAAGAGACTCCAACATCTGTGTTAAGCACACCTGGTCCCAGGGGCTGACAGCTGCACAGGACTGCCTCTCTGATAGATGGCATCAGGGTAATCATTTCACCAGTCAGCCTTTACAAATTCCCATGTAAGCTACTGCTCCAGTCTCAGGCATAGTCACCTCATAAATAGCTCTCTAATGGGGGGAGCACTGAGGCAGAAAATCCCAAACAATAGGTGATCCAGATGTAATTTATATTTGGTTCAGCAAACGACCTTATTTTGTATTGCTTTTACTTTCATAATTATGTTTTCCTTAGACTAATACAATTTGTTGCCACACACCATCTGACAACAAAATGAGGTGTGCAAAACTGTAGGGAGATGGCAGGGAGAAGCTGGATAGGATAGAAATTTGGCTCTGAGTACTTGAACAAATATAACTGCCAGAGAGAAACAACTGTACATCACTCAAAGGATCACAAAATCCATTAGAAATGGCCTTTATTTATGTTTCCACCTTTTAAAAAATATACTTTATTTTTAGAGCAGTTTTAGATTTACATCAAAATTGAGCAGAAAGTAGAGAGGTGCTATATGCTTCCTGACTACCCCCATTCCCTAATTTCCCAACTATCACAATGTTCCACCAGAGTGGTATAACTGTCATAACTGTGAATGACACTGAGAAACCAGTGTTATCCAAAGTTCATAGTATAAGATTCATTCTGGGGGTTTAACATTCTACGAATGCTAACAAATATATAATAATGTGTATCCCCCATTAGAGTATCGTATAAATGATGCTCTGCCCTAAATGTTCAATGTCTCTGATTGTTCATTCCTCCCTCTTCCCTAATCCCTGGAAAACACTGATCTTTTTACTGACTTCATATTTTTCCTTCTCCAGAAGGTCATATATTTGAAATCATACAGTAGTATGAGGGTTGGCTTCTTTCATTTAATAATACGCATTTAAGATTCCTCCATGTGTTTTTGTGGCTTGACGGCTCATTTATTTTAGCACAGAGTATTATTCCATTATCTAGATATACCATAGCTTATTTATCCACTTATCTATGGAAAGACATCTTGGTTGCTTCCAGCTTGGAGAAATTATGAATAAACACACTATAAGCATCTATGTATAGGTTATTATGCAGTTACACTCAATTTCCTGAGTAAATATCAAGCAGCGTGATAGCTGAATCATATAGTTAGAGTATGCTTAGTTTGGTAAGGAAAGTCCTTGCCTGTATTTGGTGTTGTCAGTGTTTTTTGTTATTCTAAAAAATGCGCAGTATTATGTCACTGTTGTTTCCATTTGCATTTCCCTGATAACAAACAATGTTTAACATATTTTCATATCATTGTCACCTGTATGTCTTCTCTGTTGTCTGTTAAGGTTTTTGACTTATTTTAAAAATTAGTTTATTTGTTTTCTTATTGTTGACTCTTAAGAATTCTTTGTATAACTAGGTTAATAGTCCTTTATAAAGTGTACATTTTGCAAATATTTTTTCCAGTGTGTGGCTTGTCTTATTGTTTTCATCATATCCCTCACAGACCAGAAGTTTTTTTTTTTAATTAACTTCAACTTATCAATTATTTATTTTATTGATCATGCTTTATTCATATGTTGTATCTAAAATGTCATCAAGAAATCAAAGGTTATCTATATTTTCTCCTACCCTATCTTCTACAAGTTTTTTTAGTACTGCGTTTTGTTTACATTTTGGTATTGTGTTTTATACTAGGGCTTCCCTAGTGGCTCAGATGGTAAAGAATCAGCCTGCAAGGCAGGAGACTTGGATTCAATTGGTGGGTTAGGAAGATCCCCTGGACAAGGGAATGGCTACTCACTCTAGTATTCTTGCCTGGAGAATCTCATGGAGGAGGAGCCTGGAGGGCTACAGTCCACAGGGTTGCAAAGAGTTGGACATTACTGAGCGACTAACACTTGCACTTACATTTTTAACATTTAATTTTTTAATTTAAATGCTTTTATTACACTAAAAAATAATTAAATTTTAATTAAAATATTTAAATTGTTTTTTATAATTGACTCACAATACTGTATTACTTTCAAGTGTATGATATAGTGACTTGATATTTGTATACATTATGAAATGATCACCATAAGCTAGTTACTATATGTCACTATACAAAATTATTATTAATATAATGTTACTGATATATATTCAGTATGCTGTGCATTACATCCTATGACTGATTTATTTTTATAACTGGAAGTCTGTACCTCCTAAGCCCCTTTACTTATTTCACCCATTTCCTCACTCCCTTTTCTCTGGCAACCACCAGTTTGTTCTCTATATTTATGAGTCTATTTCTGTTCCATTTGTTCATTTATCTCTTTGTTTTGTATACTCCACATACAAGTGAAATCATATGGTACTTGTCTTTCTCTGTTTGACTTCTTTTAGTTAGCATCTAAGTGAATTCATGTTATTGCAAATGGCAAGGTTTCATTCTTCGCCCCTGCTTCAAGGCACTTTGCTGTCATATAGTGGAACACTGCAGTGACAACTATAAAGATCTACAATGACAACAACACAAATGGCACCCCTAGAGTAGTGCACGCAGCCAACCATAAGAAGTAGCCCTTGTCTAAATGAATATCGTATTAATTCAGAGAAAGGAAGAGTTAACACAGGCTAGACTGGTCAGGGACAGTCACAGGCAGAATGCTTGCACTGGATTTTAAGTTTGATGAGAACTGGTGCTCTGGTGAGGGAAGTAAAGGAAGCATTTAGCTATCACCATGGGCGAGTCGCCAGGAGAGCCCTGGGGGTTGGCTAGGCTTTGAATACTAAGCCAGTTCTCAGAAGAGCTCCCCACAAATACTCCTACATTGGGCTATTTGGTTGAAGAGCCACACATAGCCCAATTTAGAAATCCAGAGCAGAGCATGAATTTCTATGCCAAACAGGAGGTTTTAGAGGAACAGAGAATATTATCTTGCACTTGATGGCTTCCTGGAATTCACAATACCAAACATTTCAGAAGTTCATCCACCTCCCCATCCCCACCCCCTACCCCGCTCCACCCCAGTCATAATACAGTGACCTGAAGACCAGAGGTTTTGTACAGAAGAAATGACTCTGGAGGTCAGTAAGTCTGACCATGAAACTTCTTTCAATATGGCAGGTGATATGAAATGTCCCATTTGGAACAAACCAGTATGTTTATTTCACTGACCAGGAACCCAAAAGGCTAAAGGCAGGTGAAATATTTCAGGTGAGTCTTATTTTTGCTACTCCAAGTCCTCTAGTAAAGTAAAAAACTTTTGAACTGAACATCAATACACTGAAGAGTACTACTTTGTGTTTACATCTACTTAAGTACGTTAGGTCCATGAATCAAGGCAAATTGGAAGTGGGCAAACAGGAGATGGCAAGAGTGAATGTCAACATTCTAGGAATCAGTGAACTAAAATGGACTGAAATGGGTGAATTTAACTCAGATGATAATTATATCTACTACTGTGGGCAGGAATCCCTTAGAAGAAATGGAGTAGCCATCACGGTCAACAAAAGAGTCTGAAATGCAGAACTTGGATGCAATCTCAAAAGTGACAGAATGATCTCTGTTCGTTTCCAAGGCAAACCATTCAATATCACAGTAATCCAAGCCTATGCCCCAACCAGTAACGTTGAAGAAGCTGAAGTTGAACGGTTCTACGAAGACCCACAGGGCCTTTTAGAACTAACACCAAAAAAAGATGCCCTTTTCATTATAGGGGACTGGAATGCAAAAGTAGGAAGTCAAGAAACACCTGGAGTAACAGGCAAATTTGGCCTTGGAATACGGAATGAAGCAGGGCAAAGACTAACAGAGTTTTGCCAAGAAAATGCACTGGTCATAGCAAACACCCTCTTCCAACAACACAAGAGAAGATTCTACACATGGACATCACGAGATGGTCAACACTGAAATCAGATTGATTATATTTTTTGCAGCCAAAGGTAGAGAAGCTCTATAAAGTCAGCAGAAACAAGACTGGGAGCTGACTGTGGCTCAGATCATGCAATCCTTATTGCCAAATTCAGACTTAAATTGAAGAAAGTAGGGAAAACCACTAGACCATTCAAGTATGACCTAAATCAAATCCCTCATGATTACACAGTGGAAGTGAGAAATAGATTTAAGGGACTAGATCTGATAGATAGAGTGCCTGATGAACTATGGATAGAGGTTTGTGACATTGTACAGGAGACAGGGATCAAGACCATCCCCATGAAAAAGAAATGCAAAAAAGCAAAATGGCTGTCTCAGGAGGCCTTACAAATAGCTGTGAAAAGAAGAGAAGCAAAAAGCAAAGGAGAAAAGAAAAGATATAAACATCTGAATGCAGAGTTCCAAAGAATAGCAAGGAGAGATTAAAAAAGCCTTCCTCAGCAATCAATGCAAAGAAATAGATGAAAACAACAGAATGGGAAAGACTAGAGATCTCTTCAAGAATATTAGAGATACCAAGGGAACATTTCATGCAAAGATGGGCTCGATAAAGGTCAGAAATGGTATGGACCTAACAGAAGCAGAAGATATTAAGAAGAGGTGGCAAGAATACACAGAAGAATTGTGCAAATAAGATCTGCACAATCAAGATAATCACGATGGTGTGATCACTCACCTAGAGCCAGACATCCTGGAATGTGAAGTCAAGTGGGCCTTAGAAAGCATCACTCTGAACAAAGCTAGAGGAGGTGATGGAATTCCAGTGGAGCTATTTCAAATCCTGAAAGATGATGCTGTGAAAGTGTTGCACTCAATATGCCAGCAAATTTGGAAAAGTCAGCAGTGGACACAGGACTGGAAAAGGTCAGTTTTCATTCCAATCCCAAAGAAAGGCAATGCCAAAGAATTCTTAAACTACCACACAATTGCACTCATCTCACACGCTAGTAAAGTAATGCTCAAAATTCTCCAAGCCAGGCTTCAGCAATACGTGAACCGTGAACTTCATGATGTTCAAGCTGGTTTTAGAAAAGGCAGAGGAACCAGAGATCAAATTGCCAACATCTGCTGGATCATCAAAAAAGCAAGAGAGTTCCAGAAAAACATCTATTTCTGCTTTATTGACTATGCCAAAGCCTTTGACTGTGTGGATCACAGTAAATTGCGGCAAATTCTGAAAGAGATGGGAATACCAGACCACCTGACCTGTCTCTTGAGAAACCTATATGCAGGTTAGGAAGCAATAGCTAGAACTGGACATGGAACAATGGACTGGTTCCAAATAGGAAAAGGAGTACATCAAGGCTGTATATTGTCACCCTGCTTATTTAACTTATATGCAGAGTACATTATGAGAAACGCTGGGCTGGAAGAAGCACAAGCTGGAATCAAGATTGCCGGGAGAAATATCAATAACCTCGGATATGCAGATAGCACCACCCTTATGGCATAAAGTGAAGAAGAACTAAAGAGTCTCTTGATGAAAGTGAAAGAGGAGAGCGAAAAAGTTGGCTTAAAGATCAACATTCAGAAAATGAAGATTATGGCATCTGTTCCCATCACTTCATGGGAAATAGATGGGCAAACAGTGGAAAGAGTGTCAGACTTTATTTTTGGGGGCTCCAAAATCACTGCAGATGGTGACTGCAGCCATGAAATTAAAAAGACGCTTATTCCTTAGAAGGAAAGTTATGACCAACCTAGACAGCATATTAAAAAATCAGAGACATTACTTTGCCAACGAAGGTCTGTCTAGTCAAGGCTATGGTTTTTCCAGTGGTCATGTATGGGTGTGAGAGTAGGACTGTGAAGAAAGCTGAGCACCGAAGAATTGATGCTTTTGAACTGTGGTGTTGAAGGACTCTTGAGAGTCCCTTGGACTCCAAGGACATCCAACCAGTCCATTCTGAAGGAGATCAGCCCTGGGATTTCTTTGGAAGGACTGATGCTAAAGCTGAAACTCCAATACTTTGGCCACCTCATGCAAAGAGTTGACTCATTGGAAAAGACTCTGATGCTGGGAGGGATTGGGGGCAGGAGGAGAAGGGGCCGACAGAGGATGAGATGGCTGGATGGCATCACTGACTCAATGGACATGAGTTTGATTAAACTCCAGAGTTAGTGATGGACAGGGAGGCCTGGCCTGCTGCGATTCACGGAGTCACAAAGAATCGGACACGACTGAGCAACTGAACTGAATGACTGACTGAAGTATGTGAAAAATAAACAAAGCTAGAAGTATGATTTCAGGGAAGCAGCATGTCGATATAGCAGGAATGCACAGGATTTGAAAAAGTCAGACTCTATTCTGAGCTGTTCTTGTACAATGAATCTTCTGGTTAACCCTGATGAAGCTGCATGACCTCTCAAAAGTAAGTTTTCTCATCAGGAAACTGGGAGACAATACTGTTTCCTCAGATCATTTTAGATCTGCAAATCGCAGTCTTAGGAAGACAAAGAGATGTCATCACAGGGTAAAATCAAGGTTGAGAAGGATCCTGAGTCTATGAATGAGCTCAGCTGGAAAACAGACCATGATAGAGGAGCGGTATCTGCCAGACAACGGAAAGAGGGAGGGGCAGCACAAACTATTTGCATCATCACCATCATCACCACTGGAGGTGGACCTTCTCTGCATCAGGGTGCCAAGGAAACAGGGCAAGGGGGCAGAGTGAGTTCACTGAATGTTCTGGTTGATGTGGGTTCCAATATTCAAATGCTAGTCTCTCTTCCCACAATTGATGTATAAGGAACATAGCTGGTTGCGTGTGACAGCCTCCCAGCCAGGTCAGTGGAAACCACCTTCCTTAGTGTCCAGAAGCCATAGCTACTCAAATGCTGCTCTGCTCTGAGGTCCAAATATTTGCTCTTCACCAGCAGATGTTTTCTTCTTCTGGTTTTTCACTCTGCTTGGTCCTCATTAAAATGAACAGTCTTCTGGGATGAGTAACTCGTTTATCCAACTCCTATCAAGCTCATGAAATGCTCCCCTTCTTTTCTCTAGCAAAATTTGCTAGAGGTACTTGCAAGGCATTTCATAGCTAGGCAGGAGAGTGCTGTTGGGAGTGCTATGTGGTCAGAAAAGATAAATGCTGATGATTCACAATTTGGTTGACAATGCATCCAGCAAGCTGGTGCTAAGTGTTATGCTCAGCCCAGCTACCACATTAACACATGCTCAAACTAGGCAATGGGAAGTGACTTTTTCCCACTGGAACCCCTGCAGGACAGGCTTTATGTGTCTCACTTTGGTGCTGAGATTCCTACTGGAATGCTTCTAACAACCTGACAGTGAATATTCTGGTCTTATTTTACTCCTGGCTCTTCTCCTGGAGCCCTCTTGAGATCTACACATCATTAGGAATCTGATGTTGCAAGCATCTGTCAGCTAAAGGCAGGTCCCAGACCTTCTTGAGAACTGTTAATCTGATAAAACAGGGATTTGTGGTGGAGGAAAGCATGGGTCTAGGCATGCACCGTGGTGGCAGGGGGAAGAAACCACACATTACAGAGGAAGAGGGTGGTAAGATTCCAAGAAAGAACTACTGTTTGTGAAGTACTTCCTTTGTTGGGTGATTGCATGTGCTATTTTACCCCTGCAAACTACTTGGCAGGGATAGCTTCTTCAGAAAAGCAAAATTCAGAAAGGCTAAGTAATTGCTCATGGCCACTGAGATAGTGAGAACTCTGTCTAACTTTCCAGACCCTATTATTTCGTCTGCCTGCATAGAATGCAGATTATCTGGTAAGGCCTGGGGCATGACAAACAAATGATTCTCACACAGAGAAGCAGCAATAGAGGCATAATATATGGATTGGCTGATTATAATTCTGGGTTTCTGGATGCATCTTAAGTTCAGATTTTAGCAGTTATAGGTGTAGTTTCATACAGCTGCTAAATCCTCTGCCCAGACAATTCTTGACTTTTGATGCCAAAGAAGAACATGGGCATAAATAATTCAAAAGAGAATTTAGTTTCAAGCCTTTTCAAATTTTAATTGGGACTTTCACATATAGTATAACAGAGAGGCATGAAATGGCCTGTCACATGTTGGTGTGGAGAGCTGATGACAAAGTTTTATGTGTATATTCGATTCAACATGGTCTGCTGGTGTGTCTCCCCTGGTGGGTATTCCCACAGAATAGCAAGGGGCTGACCAAAATTATTTCATTAGACTACTGCTGGCCCTGATAGCAACATTACAATTGTCTTCCTTTCATTTTTAAGAAGCATTGAATCCTTAAGAACAGTGGCAAGACAGTAAAACTGTTGACAATCAGCAAATATCCAAGCAAGCTTACCATCATCCATTCTGATTCATTATAATCACTGAAATTTTAGGTCACACAAGAGCCATCTGTGAAGCAGCCTCCCCAGATGATTAAAACACTCCTGTACAATGTACATTTACAAATTGAAAGTTAATGAGGAAACATGTTTAAAAATTGACTATAGCTACCCAAGGGTTTAAAAACACTTTAAAATGCATGAAGAAATCACTTGGCTATACAGCCCTCCTTAAGTGACAAATAAGTGACATTACTTCTCAGAATTACTCCTGCTGAATTAACTTTTCAATGCATTGGATATTATGGTGGCATACTAATATCATATCTTGAAAAATATTCCTACAAATCATATCCCCCCCACTCCTGTTTTCTGGGGTAATTCATTCTGCATCTTTCCAACTTAAGGTAAATGACCCAGAACAAAGCAAAGATACCCCTCATGAATGACGGGTGTAACAACAAGCACAATTGTATTCTGCCAGCGGGGATGTTCTATTCTCCGTTAAAAGTTTCTCTAGTATTCCTGCCCACAAACACAAAATAGATTCTGCAGCACTTTCTGGCCAAGGCGGGTTCCCTGCAGGCTGCCTTCAGTCAGGGCATTCCATCTAGCAGCTTTGGGGATGGGAGTCTTTATCAGGGAGATAAAAAGAGGAAGGAGAAGACATAACTCTCATCCAAGATTCAACAGAATAACAGAAGTGGAGGCAGGGCTTTAGTGGGTAATTTACTTTTTTTTTTGGAATAATTGCTCTAGGATGTTGCGGTAGTTCCTGCTGTACGACTAAGTGAATCAGCTATACGTATGCATAAACTGCCTCCCTTTTGTTCCTTCCTCCCCCCACCCTCAATTTCAGTCATCTGTGTCAGCACAGAGCACAGAGCTGAGCTCCCTGTGCGACACAGGAGTCTCCCACTAGCTATCTGTTTCACACATGGTAGTGTCAATATTCCTAATTTCCCAATTCACCACATCCTGCCCTCCCCTGGCCCATGTTTACATGTTCTTTCTCTATATCTGTGCTTTATTTCCTGTAGAAGTTCACCTGTACCATTTTTCTTGCCTCTACATATACGTGTTAGGATACAAAAGTTTTTTTTCTCCTTCTGGCTTACTTCACTCTGTGTGACAGATTCTAATCCATGTCTCTACAGATGACCCATTTTGTTCCTTTTTATGGCTGAGTAATATTCCATTTTATGTATGTACCACATCCTCTTTATCCATTCATCTGTCCATGGACACCAGGTTGCCTCCAAGTCCTGGCTATTGTAACAGTGCTGCAATGAACACTGGGGTACATGCGTCATTTTGAATTATGGTTTCTCAGGGTGTATGCCCACTAGTGGCATTGCTGGATCATATAATCGTTCTACTTTTAGTTTTTTAAGGAACCTTCATACTGTTCTGCATAGTGGCTTTGACCAGGGCCAAGTATATGCTTAAATGGGGCCAAGTGCTTTGTATAGTTTATTATATTTAATCTTCCCAATGGGCCTGTGAGACAAGCAATCCAGTATCACTGTTCATAGGTGAAAAAGGCAAGGCTTAGAAAGCTATTATATTTATTTCCCAGGGTCACAGTTCAACTGTGACTATGAGTAGATTGCACTCAGGGGTGTGCACAAACCATGAAAATAACACCACATGTAAATTAGTAGCAGATGCTTAGAGTTATAGATACAAAAGCCAAGGAATGCTTGGCTGGTTAGATGAGGATATAACCTTGCAGGACGTCAAAACAGATGCATATGACAGGCAGAATCCACTGGGACTGCTATGGACTGAATTGTGCCCCTCACCCAAGTTAAAGTCCTAATCCCCAATATGACTATACATGAAGATAGGGCCTACAAGGCCGTGGTGGTGATTTAGCTGCTAAACGCATCAGACTCTTCTGTCTATGGGATTTCGCAGGCAAGAATACTGGAGTGGGTTGCCATTTTCTTCTCCAGGGGATCTCCTAATCCAGGGAGTGAACCCAGGTCTCCTGCATCGCAGGCAGGTTCTTTACCAACTGAGCCACCAGGAAAGGCCCTATAAGGAGGTAATAGAGGCTAAATGATGTCATAAGTCGGGGGCCTCAATCCAATAGGCCTGGTGTCTTCATAAGAAGAGGAAGACACCAGCGCTCACTCTGTGTGCACATGCACTAAGGAAAAGGCCAGATGGGGACAGAGTGAGAAGGTGGCCATCTGCAAGCCAGGAAGAGAGCTTTCACCAGAACGGAAATTTCTGATACCTTTGTTGGGGGAGTGTGTAATTTCCTCTGTTCTTTCTTACCACAGCAAAAATTTGAAATGGCACACCAATGTTATAGCTCGGTTACAGCTCAATTTTATTCAGCAAGCAAAGGAAAGTACACCCTCGAGGAGCGAAGCTGGACCAACCCCAAAGGAAAGGCCTCAATCCATATTGGCTTCCTCTTTTTGCACATTTGTCTCCTCCCCGACTAAGCCTGCTCTATATAAAGCGCGCTAGCCTGGAGGGCTGTTTGTTTCACCTGAGATTCTCACTCCAGTCCTTGAATTTTCCCTTGCCATTTTTTTGCGGGCTTTTTCCTCTCTTTGTCTTTTAGCCACCTCCATTTTAGACTCCTTTTTCCTATTCTAACTACCTAACATCTTCAATCTAGACTTCTGGCCTCCAGGACTGGGAGAAAATGAATTTATGTTGCTCAAGTCACCCAGTCTGTGGTGGTATGTTATGGCAGCCTGAACAGACGGAGCAAAGACATCAAGATTCAAAAACAGGAAATCCAGTCATGTGTGACTAGAAGTCAATGCTGGGGTAGGGGGTGGCAAATGGCCTTCACACGCAAGCACAGAGCACTGAAGTAGGAGTCTCTCCACTTCCTCCTTTGTCTCAATAGGTCACCTCCCTAGACTAGAACTTCTGTTGCCCTATGTCATGGTCTAGGTCTGCTTCCCCTTGCCCTCGAGGTCAAGACAGTTCAGAGAAGGTAAGGCTAGAAGCAGCATATGGGACAAGGGAAGGATGGGAGGGGCTTTCAGGCATGTAGCCTTTCAGAGGCTTTGCCAGAATTAGTTAGGACCCACTCAGAAAGTAAGGAAGACAATGGTCCTAGGAAGAGGAAGATGTGAGAAAGGAAACATCAGCTTTAAATCCTGAGTAGATGCCTTCATCAGTTCAAACAGTATTCACTGACTGTTAACATCCTACAAAGCAGGAGACATTGTCAGAGATTATGTAACTAAAAACTGAACAAAACCATCCACACCGCACCTGCTTTGGTGAGTTGATCAGTGGAGACAGAAATGGATCAAATAACCACAAAAATGACTCTACAATGAATGAGTATGCACAATAACATGCAGAAAGGTTGCACGGCCCTGTAAGGACCTATAACAGCAAGACTTCCTTAGTTTAGGGAGCTCAGCCATCCCTGGAACCTTAGGCTGGGACTCTCTCTCTCATTAACAGGGTGAAGAAGAGGTGAACAAAACACCACTCTACACCCACAGCCCAGAGCCCTAGTAGAGCTGCACTTGAAACTCTGTAGTAACAAAGTAGATTCCAATCTCAAGTGCATGCCTAGTCCACCCAACTGTCTCTTCAACACACCACCGGTCACGGGAGGAATCAGAGAAGACATGGACGTCTGCCATGATTTTCCCCTGCTGCAGATGACAGAATGCAAAGAAAGTAAGTTTCTCATTGATAAGGCATTTCTGTACATGCAGCATGTCCTGTGGATAACTTCAGTGATGCCTCTTTTTGTTCATAGGAGGAGAATTAGGATTAAGCTACAGGTAGGCACTTTGTTGGGCCTCCTGGGTAGCTCAGCTGGTAAAGAATCTGCCTGCAATGCAGGAGACTGTAGTTTGATTCCTGGGTTGGGAAGTTCCCCTGGAGAAGGGGTAGGCTACCCAAAGCAGTATTCTTGGGCTTTCCTGGTGGCTCAGACAGTAAAGAATCCACCCGAAATGTGGGAGGCCTGCGTTCGATCCCTGGCTTGGGAAGATCCCCTTGGAGGAGGGCATGGCAACCCACTCCAGTATTCTTGCCTGGAGAATCCCCACGGACAAAGGAGCCTGGTGGGCTACTTTTCACAGGGTTGGAAACAGTCAGACATGACTGAGTGACTAAGCACAGCACACACAGGCACTTTGTTAAGTAGATATATTCCTTTTGGGCTTTTTAATGAAAGTTTCAGAAAAAGATTAAAAAAAAAAAGAATCAGTTCAAGTGAAAAATTGCCACGGGGTGATATTTATTTGTAATTTCATGAGTTACTGTGAGATGGTATAGTGAATTAAAATCATAATGTATACTGTCAACTGTTTCCATGTTATCAATTCAAAAAAAGTTATTTAGACTATGTGGGGCTGTCATCTGACAATCACAAAACACTTTAGAAAGTGCACTATGAATATACTCTAAAAAGGAAATGTATCAAAATGGACATTCATTTTTGTTGTGGCAGTTAATACGTGAAGAGGAAGGGATTATCAGAGCTATTTAAAATCCTTTAGGATACTCACCAAATATATCTCAAAAATTATCTTCACTATTTTATTTCCTATCAAATGCTACTCTCTTTTTCAATTGGACTTATTGCAGCAAGAAGGCCCATAAATAACCATATCACGAAAGCAAATTGCAATGAGGCTTGGGAAAACTAAGGGAAATGAGACTGTACATGTTTTTATCATAGGTATTCATTAGGTTTGTTCTATAAAGGCTCAAGGAGTCAGTTCTGGGCTGACAAATGGAAGTTAGAGAGAAAATAATATTTACTAAAAATAATACAGAAATGTCTCAAGTGAAATTTGTCCAAAGATGAAAGTGGGAGGGGAGCACTCAGAAGGTTGCAAATTTCTGCCACTGGTGGCGGGAATGTTGGAATTTGATTAATCAACTGGTACAAGAGATTCAGAAGAAGAAGAACTAAAAAGCCTCTTGATAAAAGTGAAAGAGTGAAAAGGTTGGCTTAAAACTCAATATTCAGAAAACTAAGATCATGGCATCTGGTCCCATCACTTCATGGCAAATAGATGGGGAAACAATGGAACAGTGACAGACTTTATTTTTTGGGGCTCCAAAATCACTGCAGATGGTGACTGCAGCCATGAAATTAAAAGACATTTTCTCCATGGAAGAAAAGCTATGACCACTCTGAATAGCATATTGAAAAGCAGAGACGTTACTTTGCCAACAAAGGTCTGTCTAGTCAAAGCTATAGTTTTTCCCGTAGTCATGTATGGATATAACAATTGGACTATAAAGAAAGCTAAGCACTGAAGAATTGATGCTTTTGAACTGTGCTGTACTGTTGAGAGTCCCTTAGACTGCAAAGAGATCTAACCAGTCCATCCTAAAGGAGATCAGTCCTGGGTGTTCACTGGAAGGACTGATAACTGAAGCTGAAACTCCGATGTTTTGGCTACCTGATGCAAAGAGCTGACTCACTGGAAAAGACCCTGAAGCTGGGAAAGATTGAAGGCGGGAGGAGAAGGGGACAACAGAGGATGAGATGGTTGGATGGCATCACCGACTCAGTGGATATGAGCTTGAGTAAGCTCCAGGAGTTGGTGATGGACAGGGAAGCTTGGAGTGCTGTAGTCCACAGGGTCACAAAGAGTCGGACACAACTGAGTGACTGAACTGAACTGAACAAGAGATTCAAGCTTCAGATAATGAGCTTATCTAAAAAATGACCTCAACTGCCCCTTTCAGCACCACACATCCAAGAATACCTTTCCCTGGGGACTATGCTAAATGTTTCTGATACCCAATGCCTAAGTGACAGAAAAACAAACTGTGCAAGATGTGTTCTGTGATATTGACTAGAATGATTTTAGGATTTGTGATGAAAAGTGAATCTAGTCAACGAGAAGTACTAGAAGCAACTTCTTGAAGACACTGAGATTTGAAGGACAGGCAAATGGTGCCTGAAGAGAACATCTTAAGGTGAGACGGGCAAGATTATCAAATCAAGGGCCTTGAAACTACTGGTGAAGAATGCAGACTTCAGAAAACCAATAGGTGAATTCTTCAACTAGGGATGAAAACAGTATTTGCTGAAAGGTTGGCTTGTTAGATTCAAGACAAATTAGAGATTGTGTCTGAAAACTTTAGTGGGCATCAGTAAAAGCTGTTCAAAATGTAGATTCAAGGTCACAAGCCATAACATTGTGATTCATTACGTCTGGGGTTGGACACCAGAAGAGGAATATTTATCTTCCTTCTCCCATACCTTGATTCGATAACATTTGTCCCCACAGTTTGATTAAGCAATTTTTTTTCTCTCTCTTTTTTTTTATTGGAGTATAGTTGATTTACAATGTTGTGTTAGTTTCAGGTATACAGCAAAGTGAGTCAGTTGTAAATATATATATGTCCACTTTTTTTTCAGATTTCCATATAGGCTGTTACAGAGCACTGAGCAGTATCTCTGTGCTCAGTAGGTCCTTACTAGTTATCTATCTTATATATTGTCATGTGCACATGTCAGTCCCAGTCTAGCAGTTTATGCCTCTCCCGTTACCCCTTGGTAACAACAGTTTGTTTTCTAAATGTGTGACTCTACTTCTGTTTTGTAAATAAGTTCATTTGCACCTTTTTTTTTTTTTTTAGATTCCACATATGAACTATATCATATATTTTTATTTCTGTGCCTGACTTACTTCACTCAGTATGACAGTCTCTAAGTCCATCCATGTTGTGGCAAATGGCATCATTTTGTTCTTTCTATGGCTGAGTAACATTCCATTGTATATATGTACAATTCTTCTTTACTCATTCCTCTGTTGACGGACATTTAGGTTGCTTCTCTGTCCTGCCTACTGTAAATAGTGCTGCAATGAACACCACAGTACATGTATCTTTTTGAATTAATTTTTCTCTGGGTATATGCCCATGAGTGGGGTTGCTGGATCATATGGTAGCTCTATTTTAGTTTTTGAAGGAACTTCCATACAGTTCTCCATAGTGACTTTAGAACTTACATTCCCACCAACAGTATAGAAGGGCTCCCTTTTCTCTAGACCCTCTCCAGCATTTATTGTTTGCATATTTTTTGATGATGGTCATTTTGACCAGTATGACATGATACATCATTGTAGTTTTGATTTGTATTTCTCTAATAATTAGTGATTTGAATGTCTTTTCATATGTCTCTTGGCCATCTGTATGTCTTCTCTGGAGAAATGTCTATTTTGATCTTCTACCCATTATTTGATTAGATACCTTTTTTTTTTATACTAAGCTGCATGAACTTATGTATATTTTGGAGACTAACCCCTTGTTAGTTGCTTCATTTGCAAATATTTTCTCCCATTCTGACGATTGTCTTTTCATCTTGTTAACGGTTTCCTTGGCTATGCAAAAGCTTTTAGGTTTAATTAGATCCCATTCATTTATTTTTATTTTCATTACTCTAGGAGGTGGATTGGAAAAGATCTTGCTGCAATTTATGTTAAACAGTGTTCTATGTTTTCCTCTAAGAGTTTTATGGTAGCTAGCTTAACATTTATGTATTTAATCCGCTTTGAGTTTATTTTTGTGTATGGTGCTAGGGAATGTTTTAATTTTATTCTTTTACATGTGTCTGTCCAGTTTTCCCAGCATCACTTCTTGAAGAGGTTGTTTCTTTCTCCATTGTGTATTCTTGCCTCCTTTGTCATAGGTTAGGTAACGATAGATGTGTGGGTTTACCTCTGGGCGTTCTATCCTGCTCCATTGATCGATATTTGTTTTTTGTGCTAGATGGGGAAACAGTGGAAACAGTGTCAGACTTTATTTCTTGGGGCTCCAAAATCACTGCAGATGGTGACTGCAGCCATGAAATTAAAAGACGCTTACTCCTTGGAAGAAAAGTTATGACCAACCTAGATAGCATATTCAAAAGCAGAGACATTACTTTGCCGACTAAGGTCTGTCTAGTCAAGGCTATGGTTTTTCCTGTGGTCATGTTGGACTGGGAAGAAGGCTGAGCGCGAAAGAATTGATGCTTTTGAAATGTGGTGTTGGAGAAGATTCTTGAGAGTCCCTTGGACTGCAAGGAGATCCAACCAGTCCATTCTGAAGGAGATCAACCCTGGGATTTCTTTGGAAGGAATGATGCTAATGATGCTGAAACTCCAGTACTTTGGCCACCTCATGAGAAGAGTTGACTCATTGGAAAAGACTCCGATGCTGGGAGGGATTGGGGGCAGGAGGAGAAGGGGACCACCGAGGATGAGATGGCTGGATGGCATCATGGAATAGATGGACGTGAGTCTGAGTGAACTCTGCGAGTTGGTGATAGACAGGGAGGCCTGGCGTGCTGTGATTCATGGGGTCGCAAAGAGTCGGATACGACTGAGCGACTGAACTGAACTGAACTTAACTGAACCATACTGTCTTGATCAATGTAGCTTTGTAGTATGATCTGAAGTCAGGGAGCCTGACTTCTCCAGCTCTTCTTTTCTTTCTCAATATTAAGCAGGTTTTTTACCTGGGGTGGATTCATGTCAATGTATGGCAAAACCAATACAGTACTGTAAAGTAAAATAAAGCAAAAATAAAAAATTAAAAAATAAATAAATAAAATAAAAAAGAGAGTAAAAAGGGCAACTTAAGCTTGGCAACGGATATTGTAATGAAGCCATCCATAAATAAAGCCTGGATGATTGTGCTCAAAGTTCTTTAAATTGATCTGAAATTGGTACTTCAGTTATCACACACAACAATGGAAATTTTTCTGCCCTCTGAGATCCCATAAAAAATATATTTAATCTCTCATCCACATGTCAGTCTTTTAAATATCCAAAGGCATTTTACACAGTTCTCCCAAGTAAACTTATCTCCAGGATGAATGGTTTGAGTTCCTTCAATTATTTCTCCCAATAGACGATTTCTTACCATCTCTGACCTTTACTCACCCTCTTTCTGAAAACCTCTGTTTATCAATGTCTTCCTTCAATAGATACACTCACATATGAAGACAACAGTCTACTTTACTGTAACCAGGCAGACACAGGACCTTCTCGTCTCTTGTTCTGCCCATCATGTTCTTACTAATGCAACACAAGATCTCCTTAGTGTTTTTTGTGAAGTCCAAATCAAGCAGTAAACTGGTAGAAAAAGAAAACTATCTTAATTATCAGAATTTGTTTTTAGTGAATCTATGGTCTCTGACAACCATAATCTCCAAATGATGCCTTTAAGGAATATATGCATATATTCCTATTTTTAGGGTTAGGATTTTAAATCAAGGTTTATAAAATATGGATGTGTGCATTCTAAATTCAATGAAGATTTAATTTAAAAAATAGGTTCTCTGGCTCTTACTGCCTGTCCTTTAAAAACCTCTACATTAATCTTGTCCCTCCAAGAGAATTGCTGGATGGGGGGCAGCCATAGTGACAACAGAGAAGAAGATGCAGGCTCCTCGGTGAGAGACCTTGACAACAGCAAACCAGTAACGAGTGGCTGCTGTTGTTCCCTAGATTATTGATTAAGCAATCTGTAGCCATGGCAATGATCTTGGATTCCTAGAAAGGTTAGTGAAGTGGGATGGACAGTCTTCAGTCTTCCCTGGTTTAAAAAAAAAAAATGTTGAAATGAAACAGAGCTCTTAACAGTTCTTTTCTCGTGTCACTGAACAGGAATCATCAGTGCCAGTTTCTTACCTTAAACATTTCATCTCTGTAAAGGAAATCCACCTGGAACCCTAAACCACTCACTCAAGACAAACAATATGCGAAAGCTTCAGGATCCAGGGAAGGAGGAGACCAGGGTGATGGGTACACGGCTGGCTTTTTTCTGTTGAACTTAGAACATTGTTTTTACTATTCACAACAGGAGGGCACCATCTCTTTTACTCAGTGCTGATGAGGAAAGCAAGTTCTTTCTTCCAACAAGTATTTGCTATGCAACTATTTATTTGCATCTGTGCAGGCCTGTGACCACTGAACTCTCTGGCTCTAAGAAACAATCGCCTAGCTGTCTCCAGTAATTAGAAGTCTGAGGGAGGCAGAGTTAGAGGGACTCCACTAAAGGGGAGCCCAGGCAGCAGGAGAATCAGTCCAAATTCAGGGTAGACCATAATTTACATACACACACACACACACACCTATTACTAATGAGGATTTATGGTGGTTGCTGAAGACACAAAAACAAATCACACTTCTGAGGATCAGGAACCTCTTGGTTGTTTTTTGTTTTGTTTTTTTTTTAAGAATTAAATTAACAAACATTGGGGGTATTTTCAATACATTATAAAGTAATATACATGAGTATATGTATAAAAATCCTACTCAAAACAACAATTGCAGCAGTCAGAGGATCTTGTTTTGCAGAAATTTTCTGAAAACTTATTAGGATACCCTTCTCTGTGTCCATCTTTGCTTCTTGAAACCAGCTGACTGCTTCTTCCCCTCAAGTACAATACTTCATGCATGTCTTCAACTCAAGATCACAAGGTATTCTGTTCTTCATTTATCTACTGCCCCAGATACCTGCTACCCTTAACTCTTTCTCTGCTCTTACCCTGACTTCTTATAGCTGACACAAGCTGAGGTTCTTATTGCTTCTTTGACATCTCCTAATATGCCTCGCATATCCCACCTCTCTAACCCGCCTTGCTCCACAGGATACTGTCCCACCAATAGCCCAGGGGTCCAGTCCCTGCCTGGTTCACCCCTGACTGTTGATGGGTAGCAGAACACTGATTCTTGTCCAAACCCCTGAAGCTATCACCAGATCCTCCAATTATTTTTGCAACCTCCCTCTGTCCCACACATCTAAGCATTTTTGACAGACAGGTTGGCAACAAACCATTATAGCAGCTAGTTTTCCAAAATTGAATCTGGTCCCGCAGACCTTGGAAAAATAATCATTTCTTTTCATAATAGCCTGTGACTAAATGTGATGTGTGGGTGGACAATGGCCCTTAAACCTTCAAAAAAAAAAAGCTAGAAAACAAGTCTAATAGTAACAAATCCTATTGATAAATTGAAGCCCTAAGCTATAGAAGTGCTTATTCACTGACCGAGAGCCCTGCAATTTATTTCACTTTATTAGGTGCTGAATCCTTAAAAAAAAAAAAAATGCTGCTGGAATTCCAAAAGCTTTGAATCTAATTATTACAAGTATGTTTAATTAAACCTTTGAAGTTACTCAGAGTGTAATCCTAAAGTCTAGATGAGACTAGGCCTCTCTGCCACTCATATATAAATTTCTGAGCTCTGTGAAGACACAAAATAGAGCCAACATTTTAAGACAAAGCCATATTTTCAGTTTTAAACATTTCTGCAGATAATTCTTCCCCTGACCGTTATGATACCCTATTCATCTTCTCCTGGGAATCCAATGTAAAGTTGAGAAAGAATACCTCAAGAACACAGTTGCTAATAAAATACAGATCTCAGCATTGGAAAAGACCTTAAAAGATCAATGTGTCATCTGATGTTTGATTACCTCTACTGTATTCACGTCAAGGAATCATATGTCCTACGCTTGGATATTTTCAGCCTCACAGTGCTGGCAATTCTATCTTTGCGTATCCCTGACAATAACAAAGCGGATTCTTACATAAACTTGTTTTATAACAACTTCGAGCTTGTACTCACACACAAATAGACACTGCATAGGATTAGGTTCAAGTACTGAACACGCGACTCCATTCAATTTCATGAGCACCCTGTGAGCCACGTGCTATGCATTTCGCAAGAGACACCACGCTCTGGATCTCAGAATAAATTCACAACAGCTCTCTCTTTCAGGTTATTACCAAAGGCACCCACCAAAGGCAGTGCTTCCCAGGCTTTTTCAGTCCCAGACACCCCTGTGATCTCTGTACAGTATTCCTTTGATGGTGACAGTGCTGGTGGGAGGCAGGGAGAATGTTTGTTCTTTATTGATAAACTGGATTCCTCTCTCCTGGCCCATATTGTGAGATCCCGAATTTACAGGGTTCTACCTGTAAAATCTGATTTTACCTCCTCCACTATGAAAACTTGGGCTTCCCCAAGGGCTCAGTGGCAATGAGCCAAAAGAATCTGCTGGCAGTGTAGGAGACATAGAAGATCTGGGTTCAATTCCTAGGTCAGGAAGATCCCTTGGAGGAGGAGATGGCAACTCACTCCAGTATTCATGCCTGGAAAATTTCATGGACAGAGGAGTCTGGAGGGCTACAGTCCATGGGGGTTGCAAAAAGTTGGACATGACTTAGCAACTAAACAACATAATTGATATTATATTCAATTAGTTTTAGGTGTAAAACATCATGATTTGATATTTGCATAAATAATACAAAATAATACACTGGGCAAAATAATAACTGCAATAAGTCCAGTTAACATTCATCTCCATGTAATTACATTTTTTTTTTCCTTAGGATGAGAACTTTGAGTATCCACTCTCCTAGCTATGACCTTTTCTTAAAATCAAAAACAAAAACTGTATTGTACTTAATTCAAGTACAGTAGCTTACATTAAAAGATATTGCCCTGGTCTGAATATCTGTGTCTCTCCAGCACTCATATGTTGATATCCTAAACCACAAAGGCAGAAGTATTAGAAGGCAGGGCCGCTGGGGAAGTATTTAAGTCATGAGGGTAGAAGTCTTATGGATCTAACAAAACAGACCCCACAGAACTCCCTAGCCCCTTCCACCATGTGAGGATAAAGCAAGAAGATTCTGGATATGAGCCAGGAAAATGGCCCTTCCCCAACCACAGTGGGGCCATGGTCATGGACTTCAAAGTTACAAGAATCGTAAGCAGTGAGTTCGTATTGGTTATAAGACACCTAGTTTAAGATATTTTGTTATAACAGCCAAAATAGACTAAGAAAGATACAGTACAGACTTGTTGAATTAATATTTCTACTTTCATTAATTGCACAAACATATGCTGCTTCCTTACTCTGTCCTTGTGCAAATAACCAATAAGAAGCAAAACATGCATATGTTAAAAAGTAGTCTGACCATCACCGAGAGGGAGGTTACCAACATGATTCAGAGCTTGGGGTTTCGGCATGAAGCTTAAGTTTCTTTTCCACAAGCAATGGCAAATTATAGTATCTTTACTGTAGGATTAATATAGGAATTAAATCAGGTGATTTCAATAAAACACAGTATATAGAAAGCTCTCAGTAAATGACAAGCATTATTATTATGATACAGATAAACTTTAGCTTTAACAGGAATTATACTTCTCCTCTTAAAAAGTGGTATTAAGAGGATGACATCCTAAAGAGTGGGCTTTTCTGAACTTGGTGGTACATCCTAAGTTTTCAAAGTCTTTATGCTGCTATAATAGCTGAGTTACAGCCATTAAACAAAGAATTTCCACAAATAAGAAGGGGAGATCAATACTCCAAAGAATTGGGTGATTAGTAAGGTCTGGAGTGATTAATGCTTTCTTTAGCCCACTCATATTCTTTCTTTCCTAAAACTCTCTTAATTATTTTCAGTTGTACAAAAATGGCTATGGAGAAAGAAAGAGAATGCACCTCATGCTTCTATGCCAGCACTGAAAATATGGAGACTTTGCAGCTTTCCTCATAGCTCAGTTGGTAAAGAATTCATCTGCAATGCAGGAGACCCTGGTTTAATTCCTGGGTCAGGAAAATCCTCTGGAGAAGGGAAAGGCTACACATTCCAGTATTCTTGGGCTTCTCTTGTGGCTCAGCTGGTAAAGAATCCACCTGCAATGCGGGAGACCTGGGTTCAATCCCTCAGTTGAGAAGATCCCTGGAGAAGAGAAAGGCTACCCACTCCAGTATTCTGGCCTGGAGAATTCCATGGACTGTACAGTCCATGGGGTCGCAAAGGTCAGATGTGGACACCACCTTGGAGCTTGTTACAAATGTAGATGTCAGGCCTCAGCCCAAACCTACTGAAAAAATTATCAGTCTACTAACATGCCCAGGTGACTCACATGATGTTAACCTTTGCGAAGTGCTATGTTGAAGCACCTCTATTCTCTGAAGCTGCCAATCCTGGTCACTCCAGAGAGAGAAACCCATATGGGCTGGGGAACCTGCCTATACCAGGGAGGCTTCTTCCAATCAGAAGGAAGAATGGATATCCTCAAACCTGCCTCCACAGGGACATCCACTGGGGACTTATGAAAATCTTCCCAGCTGGTTACAGTCTATGAAGCTGCTACACTTCCTGATTAGATTAGTATTTCCTTGAATCCAGCCTGAAATTGGATTTTTTATTGAAAGCAATCATTATTGTTGTTGTTCAGTCACAAAGTTGTGTCTGACTCTTTGCAACCCCAAGGACTGCAGCAGACCTGGCTTCCCTGTCCTTCACTATCTCCCTGAGTTTACTCAAACTCATGTCCATTCAGTTGGTGAAGCCATCCAATCATCTCATCCTCTGTCATCCCCTTTTCCTCCTGCCCTCAATCTTTCCCACCATCAGAGTCTTTTCCCATGAGTCAGTTATTTGCATCAGGTGGCCAAAGCATTGGAACTTCAGCTTCACCATCAGTCTTTTCCATGATTATTCAGGGTTGATTTCCTTTAGGAAATAGTCATTTATTATATATGCCTCCTGCCATTTCTACCTGTACAAGCTATTCAGCTTGATGCATGTAGCTCACTCATGTTCTGTGCCCCATGAGAAACAGACAGTATCTGTATCATATCAGTTCAGTTTTCAGTTTAATCATTTCCACACTCACTTCAGGACACATGGAGTAAACCAGTCACAGAACCGTCTACAACCTGAAGGGAGTCTGCAGGACTGTGGTTGCTGAATCACAGTGAAAAATGTTTTCCCCAATGTTCAGAGTGCCATTCACAATTGGCCTAACAGTTGTTGGTATCAGCCAAATGAAGGTTGACGTAGCAAAGTAAGTGATGTCTGGCCTGCCTTATAATAGGATTAGGGCACGGGCCAGTGGGTCTGACTGCTTCGTAATAGCTGCTTGGCTAGTAATCCTCTAAGCTTCACCTGAAAGTACATTTGAGTCACGGCATTTATTCTGCAAAGTCTCTGATAGAAACGCTGGTAATCCTGGCCTTCCAGTAAGTAGTGTGTTTATGTCACACACCAAATCAGTTTCTTGAGACCATCTGGAAAATGTTACCATAAGGTTTCTTATTTTAATAAACACTATGCAATTTATCCAGTACTTTCACTTGGCTTCTTCCATGAGGTTTGCAGGGCAACGTCAGCTCAAGCCACAAATTCTAAGCCTTTATCTACAGATGAAGAAACTTAATAACCTAAGTTGGCTGAAAGCTAGGTTAGTGACATGCATGAGAAGGTCAGACGACCTGTCCAGGTCTTGACGCTACTCACAAGTAAA
The DNA here is from genome assembly GCF_001704415.2 of Capra hircus. Lineage (NCBI taxonomy): Eukaryota > Metazoa > Chordata > Mammalia > Artiodactyla > Bovidae > Capra > Capra hircus. The sequence continues at coordinate 55,042,178 of NC_030818.1, forward strand.
GACAGAACCAAAGCTCAGTGACTGCGCTCCTAATTCAGATTCCGTTCTCCCACACTGGGCCACTACCTCCCGACTTACGATTTCACATATCACAAGGGAATGTCTAGAATCAAGTGTGCAACTAAATGTCTGGATCAAGTTAATTGGGTTTTTAATGACCCTGATGTTACCATCTCATTAGCCTGTTTATTACTTCTGAGCATTTCACTTCCTAAAAATGTTCAGATCAGCACAAATGGAAACATGTGTGTCTGTGTGCTTTTGGATTATTTAGAACAAACTTGCGTGTGTTAGTTGCTCAGTCAGGTCCAACTTTTTGTGACCCAGTGGACTGTTGTCCACCAGGCTCTTCTGTCCATGGGACTTCCCAGGCAAGAATACTGGAGTGGGCAACCATTTCCTTCTCCAGGGTATTTTCCTGACCCAGGGACTGAAGCCAGGTCTCCTGAATGCAGGTGGATTCTTTACCATCTGAGTCACCAGGGAAGCCCAAACCTAGGTCTCCCCTGTAGAGAGAAGGAACTCTGTCCTTCTAAATGTGTGGGTCCTACTTTTGGAAAACCAGGAAACACTTATCTTTCTTTAAATTCATTCATTCATTTGTTGGAAAGATGCTTTTGAGTGTTCACTAATGCCAGCGTCTGTGTGACATCTGGGTCATATTCACTTATCAAGTAAACATTGCTTTTAAAATTTTCTTTTGCCTGTACCATGAAGCTTGTGGGATTTCAGTTCCCTGAGAAACTGAACCCATGTCGTGGCAGTAGAAGTGCTGAATCCTAACCAGTAGACCACTGGGGCACTCTGGAAAATTGTTTTTTCAGATAGCAGTATGGCACTATTGGTTTATATCACATGCAACAAACTAAAAGCTCTGGGAAGGGTTTAAAAACATTGATTTCAAGTCAGATATTCACAAACCTCTGCATATAACGGTGATTTGAAAATACCTACATAAAGAGCTACTTTTTCCTCTTAAGTTTAACTGTAGGTCTACATGGCCCATCAAAAACTCTTGAACTCGGCGCTCTTTCCATTACCTCTCTCTGCCAGTTTTTCACCTCATGTAGATATAATCAACCTCACCCCTTCTCTACCTCATCTTTTTTTTTCCTTTCTCTTCTAAGTTATTAATAAAAATATTGAGGAAAACTGACACAAGGAGGAAGCCCTATGCCTCTTCATGAGCGACTCCTCTCCACATATATCCAAGGTAATCCATTGGGAGAAGTGAAACCTGAGAGCTTCACAAAGGTGCTTTCTGGTTTTGTGATTTTATTTATCCCATTTCCCCATGTCTACCTCTCAATATTTCCTGCCGTTCCCTTCTGGCTTGCTCCTAAACCCCATTACAGACCATAGATTAAGGGCAAAGACAGAGGGCTTCATCTTGCCTGTGGTAACACAGGTCTACTTGAGGAGGTGTTTACAGACATGATTTAAAGAGAGCCCAGGAGATTGGGTTGGTCCAGGAGAAGGGAACAAGTGGAAAGCTGCAAATAAACCCTCTTCTACAAATGTTCTCTTGTCTCACCAAGATACATTACCTCTCTGTGGGAAAGCCACTGAGCTAGCATTTACTATTTTGAGATTATGATCCACTTTCCACCCAACTGCTAGCATCCCTATATACCTCGCAAAGTAATATCTTCTTGTAAGATCTTGACAGGAATATTAAAAATTCATAAACATATTGCCTTTTACCCACAATACAAAAACACAGTGAAGATTTTGGTAAAGAAACCTAGTCTAACATAGGAAGTGAGAAGCAATGTGATATTGCTCTAACAATATCACATTGAATTATACATGCAAGGAAGTAGAACATTCTGGCAAGGCTGGTGATTCTGACAGAAATCCCAAGAATGACTTTTCAGGAGCATCCTTAATGAAAATGAGAAAATTCAAGTACTTTTGTTTCTTTTGTGCTTCTCTGACTTTGCTTGTTCCTCCAGACAAACTGTTCAAAGGAACTTGGAATTTCCAAACCCTAGCTTCTGTCTAGTCCTGCTCCCTACTGTTAACTACAGAAACACCACTGATTCTCTCTCTCTTCTATACACAGCTGTGACCCAGAGCCCCAAATGGGTGACCCTATCACCCATGGGATTCTCCAGATGAGACTACTGGAGTGGGCTGGAAATCTACCCCAGGGGATCTTCCCAACCCAGGAATTGAACCCAGGTCTCCTGCACTGCAGGCAGATTCCTTACCATCTGAACCACCAGGGAAGCCCTGATTTGGTTTCATACTTAAAATAAAATTTCAAACCAACCATCCATTGAAAGCTTCAAGAGAAACACACCTAAATCCTAGTTCTAGATCCCCAAAACACCAAAACAGCAATATAACCAGAAAGAAAACCAGACACTGCACTAAATGAAAACCTCGTGTATTTTGTTTCTTCTGTCTCTCTGAAATCCTTTGGTTGTTCCAGAAGGATTAGGAATATAGAAGCAAGTAGTGCCAGAGAAATCAGTATGCAGTCAAGAAGCAACAGTTAGAACTGGACAGGGAACAATGGACTGTTTCGAAATTGAGAAAGGAGTACATCAAGGCTGTATATTATCACCTGCTTATTTAACTTACATGCTGAATACATTACGTGAAATGCCAGACTGGATGAAGCACAGGCTGGAATCAAGATTACCGGGTAAAATAACAATAACCTCAGATATGCAGATGATACCACCCTTATGGCAAAAAGTGAGGAGGAACTAAAGAGTCTTGATGAAAGTGAAAGAAGAGAGTGAAAAAGCTGGCTTAAAGCTCAGCATTCAAAAAACGAAGATCATGGCATCCAGTCCCGTCACCTCATGGCAAATAGATGAGGAAACAGTGGAAACAGTGACAGACTTCATTTTCTTGGGCTCCAAAGTCACTGCAGATGGTGATTACAGCCATGAAATTAAAAGAGGCTTGCTCCTTGGAAAAAAAGCTATGACAAACCTGGACAGCATATTAGAAAGCAGAGACATTATTTTGCTGACAAAGGTCCATATAGCCAAAGCTATGGTTTTTCCAGTGGTCATATATGGATGTGAGAATTGGACTATAAAGAAACCTGAACACCGAAGAATTGATGTTTTTGAACTGTGGTGTTGGAGAAGACTCTTGAGAGTCTGTTGGAATGCAAGGAGATCAAACCAGTCAATCTTAAAGGAAATCAGTCCTGAATATTCATTGGAAGGACTGATGCTGAAGCTGAAGCTGCAGTACTTTTGACCACCTAAAAGTATGCCTCATTAGAAGAAAGAAATGTCTCATTGGAAAAGAGAACTGTCTCATTAGAAAAGAACCTGATGCTGGGAAAGATTGAAGGCAGGAGGAGAAGGGGACAACAGAGGATGAGATGGTTGGATGGCATCACTGACTTGATGGACATGAATTTGAGTAAGCTCCAGGAGTTGGTGATGGACAGGGAAGCCTGGCGTGCTGCAGTCCATGGGGTTGCAAAGAGTCTGACACAGCTAAGCAACTGAACTGAACTGAACTGAACTGAATGCCAGACAGAGAAAAAAAGAGACAATGCATTTTTCTGACCATCAGATTGATGGTATTTGACTGGTTAGTGTTTTTTGTATTTTTTCTCCTTAACCATTGTCAGTAAGGCTGGTTGATTTAAAATCTAGCAAGGATCTAATAGATTTTTAAATAGGAACTTACCGTGTATTTCCTTTGCTAGTAAAAATGCTTCTATATAGGTTACCTGGTTATGTTGATGGTTCTCAAAGGTGAGTGTGTGCATGTGCAAATGTGTGTGCATGTGTGTGTGTGTGTGTGTGTGTCTGTCTGTCTGTCTGTCTGTTTTAGGGGAGTAATAATCTGGACGAAGAACAGAGGAAAGACCTGAGTGGCAGTAAAGATATAAAGGGGAGTAGGAAAGAGATTTATGGAAGGGAATAAAATCTCTCTGGTTCATATCAATTTTAAAAACAACTTATGTCATGCCATTTGCAAAGGTGAAATTCACTGGAGTTTGATATTTTATAGGAAATGAACAAAGTGAGAAAGTAAAAGGGAGGGAGAGAGGAGAGAGAATTTTCTTATCACAAGTTTCTGAAGGGAGCCATCCCCAGCGTTTACAGATTGCTACTTACCATTGGAGATACACGCCATCAGATAATGAAAGCAGCCCCCACATGTTTTAAAATCCCCCGATTAAAATTTAAATTCATTAGTTTATGAGCTGCTGGGAATTGACAGTTTTACATCCCAATCGGGCTTGCAATTTATGTAAAAGCTGCCATAAAGTGGAATAGGGGAGCATCTCCTAGTGACAACACCAAACACAAATTGGTAAATAAAAACGCAGCTGAAGCCGATTTGCTGCGGGTCATATAACCGAGAATGTCATTTTTATTAAAGGGAAGTTCTTTAAGCATTTGCTCCTCACCCGGCCACGCTTTTTTTTTTTTTTAACCAACATTTAAAATATTAATGTACTGTTTTTATTGCCTCTTTCCTCTAACGGTGTTTCTATAACTGGTTCTATGTATAAAATATGTCCCGTGTAACTGCAGCTTGGCAGGCGTGTCCTTCTTCTTTGGTAATAGGGTGTGTGCACGCCTCTGAGTGGTTTATCTCTGACAGTGTATATCACAACTAAATTGCAGTGTCTTGATCTCAGACATTTTCATTATAATACAGCTTGATACTAGATACAGGAGATTAAACTTCAGAGATTCATGGAGGTTTGTGTCTGATTTGTCTTCAGTATTGAAATTTTCTTCTTTTAAAACAAGATTCCCTGGGGCCACACATGTGACTTCAGTATGTTTGAACAGGTGGAACAGAAAGTGAGTCAAGGAACCAGGTCTCCAAATGAAAGAATTTATCTAGAGGGTTCCCAACACAAATTTTTCCAAAGGGGGAAGTTTCAAATACCCTTTCTGGTTCATGCTCTCTGACTTATCTCTAAAAAAACTTTCCTTATTCTAATGTCACAAAGCTCTTCTTCAATACTAACTGCTAAATTTGTAGTAGTAACTAACTACAAACTAACTGCGTAGTTTTTATCTTTTAAGTTTAGGGTTACAGTTCACTTCAAGTCAATTTCTGTACATGGATGAAGTAAGGTAAGGGTCAAGGTTGTTTCCCTGTTGAACTGTTTTGGTGTTCCTGTTAAAAATCATTTGACCATATATATGTGGGTCTTCTCAGTTCTCTATACCCTTCTGTTGATCTATTTGTCTCTCTTTTCACCAACATCATACATTGACTATTGCAACTTCGAAGTAAGTTTTAAAGTCAAGTAGGTAAGTACTCCAACTTTGCTTTTTTTTTTTTTTAAAGTTCTCCACATCTGAACCTTTAGGTTTACCTGAAATGTTATATTTACAAAGGCCCAGTGACATGTAGGACTCTTCTAAACATCACTGTTTTGGACTTCCCTGGTAGTCCAGGGGTTGGGAATCTGGCCTGCCGATGCAGGGGGCATAGGCTCAATCTCTGACCAGGGAAAACTCCAAAATTCCATAGGAGAAGGTAATGGTAACCCATTCCAGTATTCTTGCCTGAAGTATGCCATGGACAGAGGAGCCTGGCAGGCTATAGTCCATGCAGTCGCAAAGAGTCAGACACAACTAAGTGACTGAGCACAAGGCAGCTAAGCCCACACAGCACAACTATTAAGCATGCTGTAGAGCCTGTAAGCTGCAACTACTGAAGCCCCAAGCCCCAGAGCCTGCGAGGTGCAACAAGAGAATCCACTGCAAAGAGAAGCCCTTTCTTCACAACTAGAGAGTAGCCCCCACTCGCCGCAACTAGAGAAAGGCCCACACACAGCTACGAAGACCCAGCATATCCCAAAATAAACAAATCAGTATTTCTTAAAAATTCACTAGTCTAATCAATCAATCTCTGGTTACACAGAGTTGAGGAATCTTTTCAAAGTTTAAGGAATAAAGCAATAATAAAAAATTTAAGTGGATGACCTCATTTTACAGACTAACCTGCCTCCAGGATATACTGAAAGAGAAACTGAGTCCTCCTAAACCTGAGTTCCTCTGCTGAGTTTATGATTAGCCTCCCTGTCCGAAACTTTACTCTATTCCTTCTCCTGGACCTGATCCCCTCAAGACTTAGGAGCAACAAATAAAAAGAGGGATTGAAAGTCATTCAAAGGGCAGGGATACAGGGGCTTGGATTGGTATATGGTACAGCATCTCGCTCACTCGCTAAATCACTTCAGTAGTGTCCGACTCTGTGCGACCCTATGGACTGTAGCCCACTAGGCTCCTCTGTCCATGGGATTCTCTAGGCAAGAATACTGGAGTGAGTTGCCATTTGGTGGTCAGATCCCTGACCCAGGGATCAAACCCAAGTCTCTTACGTCTCTTGCATTGGCAAGTGGGCTTTTTACTACTAGCACTGCCTAAACTTACTGTGACATAGCATAGATATGTATCAGTACAAGCCCCTGTGCCCCTGTTGTTTGAAGTAAAAGGCTTTCGCTCTAGTCTCCCAGGCCTCCCCTGAGTCTCAAAGGATAACTTAAGAGTTAACGATTAGACAAAGAATAGGTGTTGGGCTGGGGAACTGGTAACAATTTAGACCATAACTCTGTCACACAGTAGAATCACCGAACTCACAGTTCCCTGAAAGGAGAAAGGACTGACACACGTCCTAGTTTGCTTTCACAGGAAGCAGACACCCACCAGATGAAAACTGCCGACTGGAAGAACATAGACCCTAGACTGGTTGAAACCAGGAGGCTGATGATGCTTGAAACTTCACCTTAATGCCAACCAATCCGAGAAATGTGCATGAGCTGAGCACGCACCTGGCAAACCCCTCCCTTACACTGCCCTTAAAACCCCTTCTCTGAAAGCCATCGGGGAGTTTGGGTGTTTTGAACACGAGGCCCCCAGTTTCCCTTGCTTGGTGCCCTGCAGTAAATGCTGCATTTCCCTTCACTACAACCTAGTGTCTATAGATTGACTTTAATGAGTGCAGGTAAGTGACCCAAGTTTGGTTTGGTAACAGAGGTGGGGGCTGCTATCCTTCAGCTTGGTGTTTCTAGCACATAACAGAGTCTCTGACTCAGAGTTAGTGTTTACGTGATCTCTAGGGGAATTTTTCTGTGCATGGAACAGCCACATCTGTGTAAACACTGTTGGAGGGGATGGGGGGAGAGTTCCCCTTCACTTAAAATACTGCACCGACCTTCCTCTATCTTTTTCAATTGTGCTTCCAATTCTGCCTTAACTTGTAGCCAGTTTCCTTCCCTTCAGAATTATGTCAGTTGTGGGTAGAGACTGCCTTTTATATGTCCAGGTATCTCCACACGACCTTTGTATAGAGAACAAGGGGGTGGGGATTGCAGTGAGAAGTAAGGAGTAGGGGCTGAGAGAGGTGTTGATCATCCACCAAGCTATCTAGCCAACTCACCAGCTCCTCACAGAGGCTGGGACACAGAACAGACACTCAGTAAACACTCATCAATGAGAGAGTCTGTACACTTTCTCTTGTAAATACTCTTTTGAGGCCAACACAGAATCTTGGCTTCATTGCATCAATGGGGGAAATCATCCACGGCAGCACTGCTTTCAGAGGTGAAATCAAATAGGACTCACATTTCATAAAAAACCTAAAAGAAAACCATGTCATCTCCCTAGCCTTTTTTTGTTTGTTTGTTTGTTTTTCAGAAAAGATGAAAGGGAAAGGAGGTGGACACAGGACATGCTTCAGGAAGGCCTGGAGAGCAGGGGTAAGCACCAAGCACCTTTGGCCAAACTAAACACACACTACAGACACAAACTAAACAACATAGAAAGGCAACAGCACGTGGAGCTGGAAGACATTTGTTACACAGACGAAGGGCGAAGAGGCCATTCCTGCCACGTGCACTAGAACACTTCAATAATTCCCTAACTGGTCTCCCTTCTCAAATTCTGGGTCCCACTCAATCAACGCAGCACAGTGAGACAAGCATGACTGTCCTACACCATAATGAACGCACGCCACTCTTCTGCTTAAAGGGCTTCATTTACTCCAAACAGAAAATAGGCAACTTCCTGAAGGCCTTCCTGACCTGGTCCATGACCCATGCCTGCTTTTCTGCTCCTCACTGGTCACTATTCACACATCTACAATCTTCACTTCAGACCTAAGAACCACCCTTGCCGTGGCTCTGCATATGGTACTCCCTCTGCCTAAAGAATCCACACCCTCTTCTCTTTCCAGGCCTTAGATCAAATACCACCTCATCCCAGGGACTATCACTGATCCTCCCAGCTAAACTCTTCCATGGCAACTATTTTCACATTGGTCTAATTGTTAAAAGTGCAAATGGGTTGTGGCTACAAAGTTACCTTTAATCTCTGTGGGCTACATACTCAGCACCTGCGGTAGCATGCGGTCAGTGCTTAATGAAGGTCGAATAAATAATTGATTGAGCAAATGAATAAATGTGCTTAGTAAACATTTAATGGACTTCCCTGGTGGTTAAGATGGTAAAGAATCTGCCTGCAATGCAGGAGACCTGGGTTGGATCCCTGGGTTGGAAAGATACCCTGAAGGAGGACATGACAACCCACTCGAGTATTCTTGCCTGGAAAAACCCACAGACAAAGGAGCCTGGCAGACTACAGTCCATGGGATCACAAAGAGTTGTACGTGACTTATTGATTAAACAACAACAAAACATTTAATAGATTCATCAGCAATGCAGTTATGTACCTGAATAAATTTGATGTGTGACAATTTAAATCTTTCTGTATCTTTTATTTTTAAAATCATCACTTTACATACAATAGATACATTTTTTACATACTATAAAATATAAAACATATACTATGCTAGAAAGTTATACACTGTACCCATTTTAAGTGTATACTCAAAAAGTTCTGAAAAATGTGCATGCCTTTGTAACTATCATCACAACCAGAATATAGAACATTTACATCACCCCCAAAAGCTCCCTTGTGCCTCGTCTCAGTCAGCGCTTCTTTCATTCCCAGCTGCCAGGCAATCACTATCTTACTTTCAGTAACTGTATGTTAGTTTGGATTTTTTTTTTAACATTTTATATACATAAGATAATACAGTATGCATTCTTTAGAGGCTGGCTTGTTTAGATAAGCAAAATATTGAGATTCATCTGTTTAGCTGTATGACTCAGTATTTTTTTGGGTTTGAGTAGTATTCCAACTGATGAATATATCATAATTTGTTTACTCATTAACATTAGTTGATAAACATATGGGTTGTTTCCGGTTTGGAGCTATTATGAACAAAAGTGCCAAGAAAATTAGTGCGTAAGTCTTTGTATGGATATAGTTTTCATTCTATTTGAGTAGAATTCAAGAAATGTCATTGCTAGCTTGTATGGTAGATAAATGTTTAAAAGAGAACCTTCCAAACTCTTTTCTAAGGTGGTTGTACCATTTTACATTCCTTGTAGAAACATGTGAGAGTTACAGTTGTTCTATAGGTTAGCAGACATTTGATCTTTTCCAAAATATTCATAAGACATCTGGTCCAGGAAATATCTTGACATGCCAAATTGAAATTTGGTCCTATCCAAAATATCCATGAACATACTTGGTCCATGCCAAATGGTTTTGGACAGGACTAAATATCAAGGACCTTTTGGTGTGGATTGAATGTCTTGTTGCTATAAATCTCTTATGGATGTTTTGGACAGGACCAAATGTCCTGCAAGGGCTCTAAATCCTCTCCAACACTTAGCATTATCAAGCTTTCTAAGAAAATTTCTCTGTTACTTGCCTTAGGAAGAGGATGTTCAGTTGGTTGTAAGGCTCTTTCTTTTTTCTTTTTTTTTTAGCAGAATGCTGGGATAAATAGGATCCAACTCAGAAGTATTGAGAGAGAGGGACAAACAAAGTGGGATCTGGTAAACAAGTCTACAGATGCTATGATTAAGAAAAAAAAAATGTGAACTGGAATTCAGTTTGAAACTGAAAAGTCCATGGGTCAACTGAGGATCAGGGAAATCCTGCTTTCCTGGGAGCCCATCTCCATTCCCTAGTCCTGAATAGGACTGTGCAAGAAAGAGGTCTTCAGTAATTACTTATGAATTTTCTTTTTAAGGATGGGAAGTACTTTGTGGCATTGAGACCATTTTAAATGAAGGCTTGATGATTTCTTATTAGGGACCCAAACACAGTAAGGACATAGAGAAATGCTCGTATCTATTTCTTATTGTCTTTAGGTAAATGATAATTTAATGGAAAGCTAACTCTTTAACCAACCTAGTGCTCCTTTCCCCATGGGTCTCCGGCCATGCAATGTACAGAATTGATGATTAATATACACTGCATGATCAATGAAGCATATAGAGAGTGCTGGCCTAATATACAGGTGGATTCAGCAGAAAATAATTTATACGTACTATGCGAAGAGTTGACTCATTGGAAAAGACTCTGATGCTGGGAGGGATTGGGGGCAGGAGGAGAAGAGGACGACAGAGGATGAGATGGCTGGATGGCATCACTGACTCGATGAACGCGAGTCTGAGTGAACTCCGGGGGTTGGTGATGGACAGGGGGGCCTGGCGTGCTGTGATTTATGGGTCACAAAGAGTCGGACATGACTGAGTGACTGAACTGAACTGAACTGATTTTTATATTGGTTAATTTTTGAGTGCTATGTGCTATACTAGTCAAAGCTATGGTTCTTCCAGTGGTCATGTATGGATGTGAGAGTTGGACTATAAAGAAAGCTGAGTGCTGAAGAATTGATGCTTTTGAACTATGGTGTTGGAAAAGCCTCTTGACAGTCCCTTGGACTGCAAGGAGATCTAACTAGTCCATTCTAAAGGAAATCAGTCCTGAATATCTGTTGGAAGGACTGATGTTGACACTGAAACTGCAATACTTTGGCTACCTGATTCGAAGAACTAACTCATTGGAAAAGACCCTGATGCTAGGAAAGATTGAAGACAGGAAGAGACAGAGGATGAGATGGTTGGATGGCATCATTGACTCGATGGACATGAGTTTGAGCAAGCTCCGGGACTTGGTAATGGACAGGCATGCTGGCCATCATGGCATGCTGCAGTCCATGGGGTTGCAGAGACAGACACAAGTGAGCTACTGAACTGACTGATGCGCTCTACTGTTCTGTTGTAAAGAAGGCAGAATGCCAGAGAATTGATGCCTTTAAACTGTGGTACTGGAGAAGACTCCCAGAAGTCCCTTGGAGATCAAACCAGTCAATCTTAATGGAAATCAACCCTGAATACTCTTTGGAAGGACTGATGCTGAAGCTGAAACTCCAGTATTCTGGTCATCTGGTACAACCAAATACTATCCAATACAAACAGTCAACTCATTGGTAAAGTCCCTGATGTTGGGAAAGATTGAGGGCAGAAGGAAAAGGGGATGTCAGAGGATGAGATGGCTGGATGGCATCACTGATGCAATGGACATGAACTCTGGCAGACTTTGGGAGATGGTGAGGGATCGAGAGGCCTGGCATGCTACAGTCCATGGGACTGCAAAGAGTGGGACATGACTGAGAGACCAAACAACAATAACAGCATGTGCTATATACTTTGCTAAGCAAGTTATATGTGACATGTCCCTTAATCCTTACACAACTCTAGGAGGTAGATATTCCTCATTTTGCAATAGAAGAAAATGAGATACAAGAGTAAAGTAAATTGCAAAAAAATAAAACAGGAAGTTGGGAAGTCCAAACAGAATGAGGTCCAATTGCCAGAACTCTTGCCTTTGACTACTGTGCTCTGAGTTGAGACTAAGAACATAGCAAAAGCCACCATGCTGCACCAACATACAACCAACCAATCCTGAATATTCATTGGAAGGACTGATGCTGAAGCTGAAGCTCCAATACTTTGGCCATCTGATGCGAAGAACTGACTCATTGGAAAAGATTTTGATGCTGGGAAAAATTTAAGGCAAAAGGAGAAGCGGGTGGCAGAGGATGAAATGGCTAGATAGTATCACTGACTCAGTGGATATGAATTTGAGCAAACTCTGGGAGAGAGTCAAGGACAGAGGAACCTGTCATGCTGCAGCCCATGGAGTAACAAAGAGTTGGACACTGAAAACTTAGCAACTGAAAAACAACAACAAATTGCAAATAATGTGAACAACAAAGGATTGATATCCAAACTACACAAACAGCTCATACAACTCAATATAAAAAATAATTCCATCAAGATGGGTAGAAGACCTAAACAAACATTTTCCAAAGAAGACAAACAATGACTAACATGCACATCAGAAGATGTTCAACATTGCCAATTTTTATTGAAATGCAAATCAAAACCACAGTGAGGTATCAACTCACACCAGTCAGAATGGCTATTATCAAGAAGTTTATAGATAACAAATGTTGGAGAGAATGTGGGGAAAAAGGGAAACTTCATAACACTGTTGGTGGGAATTGCAAATTAATGCATCATCACTGTGGAAAGCAATATAAAGTTTTCTTAAAAAAAAAAAGAAGTACTATATTACCCAGAAATTCCATTCCCCAATATATACCCAGAAATAGCAAACATACTAATATGAAAAGATACATGTACCTCAATGTTTATATCAGCACTACTCACAATAGCCAAGACATGAAAGCAACCCAAGTGCTAAAGATTGGATTAAGAAGATGTGATACACACAGACACAGACACACACACACACAAAATGCAAATACTACTATTTGCAGCAACATGGACAGACCAAGAGAATATTATGCTTAATGAAATGTCAGACACAGGCAAGTACTTTATGATATCACTTACATGTGAAATGTAAAAATAATAACAATGATAATGTTAATACAAATTAATGTATATCCAAAACATAGGCAGATTCATAGACCTAGGAAACAAACTTATGGTTACCAAAAGGAAGATAGAAGGGGGAGGGACAAATTAGGGATATAGAATTAGCAGATATATATTTTATATATAAAATAGATAAACAACAAGGATTTACTGTATAACACAGCAAACTTGCAATAACCTACAATAAAACATAACCTACAATAACATTGAATCAATGTCCTATACACCTGAAATTAACACAATTTTGTAAAGCAATTATACTTCAATAAAAAATAAAATTTACAAAATGCTTTGGAAAAAAACCATAGAGATGTGTCTTGTAAATTGTCTGCCATAGACTAGTGGATAGACCTCAGTTTTGTTTCCTTTTTAGACATAAGCAGCATCTATTACATAAATGGTCATACAGTGGGAAGAATCCTAAGAATACTCAACTAGCCATAGATAAGATAAACCTACTATCACAAAGAACCTAAGCCACTGCTGCCTGCTGACCCAAACTCTCTCAGGCTGTTGCGTCACTTTACCATACTAGGAAACTCTCTTCTGATTCCTCTTTCCCCAGGAATTCCCTCACTCCTCCTCTCCTGAGTTGCTGCCCCAGACACTTGCTGGGAGGGACTTCCCCAGGCAAACCCTTCCTCTAAGTGCCCAATACAGTGTGTGCTACTGCCACCTGGTGGTCATCTCTTTTTCAAGCCTCTATTTTCATCTCTTGGACCCTCCAGAGAGTCACATTCAGTTCAGTTCAGTTCAGTTGCTCAGTCATGTCCGAAGACTCTTTGCAACCCCATGGACTGCAGCACGCCAGGCTTCCCTGTCCATCACCAACTCTTGAAGCTTACTCAAACTCATGTCCATAGAGTGGGTGATGCCATCCAACCATCTCATCCACTGTCATCCCCTTTTCCTCCCGCCTTCAATCTTTCCCAACATCAGGGTCTTTTGCAGTGAGTCAGTTTTTTACATCAGATGGCCAAAGTATTGGAGCTTCATCATCAGTCCTTCCAAAGGGTATTCAGGACTGATTTCCATTAGGATGGACTGGTTGGATCTCCTTGCAGTCCAAGGGACTGTCAAGAGTCTTTTCCAACACCACAGTTTAAAAGCATCAGTACTTCAGAGCTCAGTTTTCTTTATAGTTCAACTATCACATCCATACATGACCACTGGAAAATCCATAGCTTTGATTAGACGGTCTCTGCTTTTTAATATGCTGTCTAGGTTGGTCATAGCTTTTCTTCCAAGGAGCGAGCATCTTTTAATTTCATGACTGCAATCACATCTGCAGTGATTTTGGAGGCCCCCAAAATAAGATCTCTCACTGTTTCCATTGTTTCCCCATCTATTTCCCATGAAGTGATGGGACCAGATGCCATGATCTTAGTTTTCTGAATGTTGAGTTTTAAGCCAACTTTTTCACTCTCCTCTTTCACTTTCATCAAGAGGCTGTTTAGTTGTTCTTCAATTTCTACCATAAGTGTGGTGTCATCTGCATATCTGAGGTTACTAATATTTCTCCTGAGAATCTTGATTCCAGCTTGTGATTCATCCAGCCTGGCATTTCACATGACATACTCTGCATAGAAGTTAAATAAGCAGGGTGACAATATACACAGCCTTGATGATACTCCTTTCCTGGTTTGGAACCAGTCTGCTGTTCCATGTCCATTTCTAACTATTGCTTCTTGATCTGCATACAGATTTCTCAGTGGGCAGGACAGGTGGTCTGGTATTCCCAGCTCTTTGACAATTTTCCACAGTTTGATGTGATCCACATAGTCAAAGGCTTTGGCATAGTCAATAAAGCAGAAGTAGATATTTTTCTGGAACTCTCTTGCTTTTTTGATGATCTAACAGATGTTGGCAATTTGATCTCTGGTTCCTCTGCCTTTTCCAAATCCAGCTTTAACATCTGGAAGTTCATGGTTCACGTATTGCTGAAGCCTGGATTGGAGAATTTTGAGATTATTTTGCTAACGTGTGAGATGAATGCAATTGTGCGGTCATTTGATCATTCTTTGGCATTGCCTTTCCTTGAGATATCAATGAAAACTGACCTTTTCCAGTCCTGTGGCCAATGCTGAGTTTTCCAAATTTGCTGGCATATTGACTGCAGCACTTTCAGAGCATCATCTTTTAGGATTTGAAATAGCTCAACTAGAATTCCATCGCCTCCACTAACTTTGTTCGCAGTGATGCTTCCTAAGGCCCTCTTGATTTCACATTCCAGGATATCTGGCCCTAGGTGAGTGATCACACTATCGCAGTTATCTGAGTCATTAAGATCTTTTTTTGTATAGTTCTTCTGTGTATTCTTGCCACCTCTTCTTAATATCTTCTGCTTCTGTTAGGTCCATACAATTTTTGTCCTTTATTTTGCCTATCTTTGCATGAAATGTTCCCTTTGTATCTCTAATTTTCTTGAAGAGATCTCTAGTCTTTCCCATTCTATTGTTTTCCTCTATTTCTTCATCACTGTAGGTCTCCTATTCCCATGAAATCCACAGAAGACAGGTTACAAACTCACAGCACCAACCCACACTTATCTAGATATTTTCAGTGCTTACTATTTCATTTGTACTTTAGTAGGAAGCCTCATAGTCATAAGTGAAAGTGAAAGTTGCTCAGTTGTGTCCAACTCTTTGCGTTCCCATGGACTATATAGTCAACGGAATTCACTAGACCAGAATACTGGAGTGGGTAGCCTTTCCCTCCTCCAGGGGACCTTCCCAACCCAGAGATCGAACCCAGGTCTCCCACACTGCAGGCAGATTCTTTACCAGTTGAGCCACAAGGGAAGCTCAAGAATATTGGAGTGGGTAGCCTATCCTTTCTCCAGGGGATCTTCCCGACCCAGGAACTGAACTGGAGTCTACTGCATTGCAGGCGGATTCTTTACCAACTGAAATATCAGGGAAGTTAAAGTCTTGGTCATAAGGTCACATTAACTGACTCAAACATGAAAATCAGTCTCTTTCCTTTATCTTCCATGCACTGATACACTCATATGTGACACATGTGAAATAGACTTAAATAGAGGTTTGGTGCTGAGCTGGAGGATGTTTTGGAGTAGAAAATGGTAGCTCATTCCAGTATTCTTGCCTGGAAAATTCCTTGGTAAGAATACCTGGTGGGCTATATAGTGCATGGGGTCACAAAGAATTGGACACAACTGAGCGAGTGCTCATGCACGGAGGCTATTTAATAAAAATACCCAGTTGAACATCAAGTAATGAAGTTCTTGGTAGTTTTTTGCAGAGATCCCCCCACCACCCCTGGTTGTTCACTGGCCCTTTACCCTTCCTATTTTCTCATAGGTTCTCTGTACTCTCCTCTTTTCCCTTCATTCACCTACAATAACTCAGTGACCACAGGCAGTTTTAGTTGGAAGTGGTCAGGGCAGCATTGTAGGCTTCCCTGTTGGTTCAGAAGGTAAAGAATCTGCCTGCAATGCAGGAGACCCAGGTTAGATCCCTGGGTCAGGAAGATCCCCTGAAGAAGGGAGTGGCTACCCACTCCAGTATTCTTGCCTAAAGAATCCCAAGGATAGAAGAGCCTGGGGGCTACAGTTCATGGAGTCTCAAAGAGTTGGACACGACTGAACATCTTTCATTTCACTTCATTAGAATGGGAGAAAAGAGAAGGGTGAGTTCTCGACAGCATCACCTTAGTGCATGGCTTTGCCAGCTTTCAAAGAGGGAAATGGGCATCTTTTTTCTTGTTTACAATAAGCATTCTGGTTTTTGAAGAGATAGGAGATAGGAGAATGAGACACACAATCTTAAAGCCAAACATTCTTGTCCAAGAGATAAAACACATTAAAAATATAAGCAATCCAGAGCTGCAAGGTACCCAAGAAGGAACTTTTCAAAGCTTAGATTTGACAGAAATTATGAGGAAGCATGAGCATCCAGAGCTCCAGTACCTAGGGAGAGAATCGGAGCAGAGCTGAGACTCCTGGAAGGGCATGATGTGGGAGAGGGCCAGGGGAAGAGGAGAGAGAGTAGGGTGACATTTTAGAGGAGCAATGTGGTTTCTGCAAAGCTACAGATAGGAGAAACCTGGGGAATTTTGAGTAGCCCAGTTTAACTGGAAAAGACAGTGGGAGGAACGAAAAGTAGGCTAAGAGGCAGATGGAGATAGACTAGGAAATGTTTAAGACATCAGGTTCAAGTTTTGCCTAACTTCATTATTTGCATGGGCAAGTTTTCCCCAAATCCAAGAATCCTCTGTACCTTCTCTGGATCAGAGATCATGTGTATTGCTGCCTTAGAGACCAAGTGCACAATCATTTCAAACAGCCACCCCCCTACCACTGCCCAGGTTTCTATCACTAAGTAGTACATACTAGCATTTTAGTAAAGAACCAACCCTCCTCTCACTCCCACTCTCCCTTCCTCCACTAAGTGCAAGGTAGGACCCAAGACAGATTTATTGAGTGAAAGGGCCTATAATGACTTAGCAGTCTGGGTGAGAGAAGTCTATTGCCTTCTAACCATAACACTGAGTGGCTTTTATCTCAGGTCCACACACCATGGCAGGACCCCACAGTGGGCATGGAGCAGAGAACTCACTCCAGGGTTAATAACACTTTGTAGTGGGCAAAGATGACAGACAAGGTCTTGATTGCAACACGTGAGATGGCAATTTTGAATGGGTAACCAAATCTACGTTGCAAAGTAAAAACTGAGAGAGGCTTTCAAAGGAAGGCATTCAACAGAGCCAGATTCTACAGTAAACAGCATAAGCTA
The DNA here is from genome assembly GCF_001704415.2 of Capra hircus. NCBI lineage: Eukaryota > Metazoa > Chordata > Mammalia > Artiodactyla > Bovidae > Capra > Capra hircus. The sequence goes on from NC_030818.1 coordinate 55,059,710, forward strand.
GGGAGGTGGTGTGTTTGGGCAAGACTTTACTTGCCACCTCTTCCTCCTTTGCTAGAGTTCTTCCATCTCATGTGTTTGTCCTCTAGTTTTTTCAAAGAAGAGAGGAGCCATTTCTCCTTTCTGTGGTATACTAACAACTGGAAGTAAGACAGAGTCAAATGGAAGTGGGACAGAGACAAACAGAAGTGGGATAGAGAGGTCTGGATTAGGATGAAATGACGTAAGGCTTCTTTTATTAAAAAAAAAAGAAAAAATAAAAAAACACATTTACTTTGTATTGGAGTATAGCTGATTAACAATATTATGACATTTCAGGTGAAGGGACTCAGTCATACATATACATGTATCTATTCTCCCCCAAACTCCCCTCCCATCCAGGCATGTAAGGCTTCTTGTAGAAGGCTTAGAAGAGTGTAGTTTCTCAGTGGTGTCCTACTCTCTGTGACCTCATGGACTGTAGTCCGCCAGGCTCCTCTGGAGTGTGGAATTCTGCAGGCAAGAATACTTGCCTGGAGAGTGGGTTGTGGGTTGCCATTCCCTTCTCGAGGGGATCTTCCCGACTCAGGGACTGAACCTGGGTCTCCTGCATTGAGGGTAGATTCTTTACCATTTGAGCCATCAGGGAAGCCAGAAGGCTCTGGCATGGCTCTAAAGCTATCAGACTATAATCCTTGGAACCTGCACATGTTACCTTATTTGGCAAAGAAGTCTCTGAAAATATGATTAAGGTAAGCACTGTGACATAGTGAGCTTATTGTGGATTATCCAATTGGCTATAAATGCTACCACATGCATCTCTATGAGGAAGATAGAGGGAAACTGACATATAGTAAGGGACAGAGAAGAGAAGGGAGTGTGACCGTGGGGACAGAGATGGGAATGGTATGGTCAATACCAGCAACCCCCAGAGCTGGAGAAAACAAGGAATGGATGGCCTTTCCCCTAGAGCATTCAGTCAGAGTGCAAGTCCACCCATACCTTAACGTCAGCATCATCAAACTGATTCTGTACTTCTGAACTGAGAAAGATTACATTTCTATTCTTTTAAGAAGCCAGGGGAATGGTAATTTGTCAAGACACAAAGGAAACTAATACACTTTTCAACTGCAATCCCCCTATACAGGCTATTTTTGGAATCCATTCAGGGAGTATCTCTGCCTGGGCATCATCCCACTGTTTGCAGCATAGACTTAAAAGTAAAATTACCTTGTTAAGAAGACTAGAGTGCCCATCTCAATTTCACTGCAAAATCAATTAAAGCAAATTAGAATCAGCTCACCCAACACCCTAAAGAATTAAACAATACTGTGGTTAAATCATCAATCACTCTAGTAAGAATGTATAACATAGTTCTTCATCCATGGATCATGGCTCATGGCTCATTCCACCTCCTGACACTAGTCAAGGATATAGGGACTAAGTCTCATAGGAGAGCATTGGAAATGTTCATGGGAATGCTTTGACAATAACTGCCAGATTCCTGAGGCTAGGACAGAGTTCCCATTGACCATTCATTATTTCCAACTTTTCTCCCTTCCCTACTCCCAGTCCCCAACTCCAAACTTGAAAAAAAAAACTTAAAAACTTAAAAATAAATAGTCTAGAATCTTAGTATCAAATAAAAATGAATTGTAATTTGGCAATAGCTCCCAATCACATACTTGGGCTTTCAGCATCAAAGAGGACTCAGGCTATTTTAATAAACAGTAAGATGAAAAGCAGTGAGCCAACAAAGCGTGACAGGATTTAAAAAAAAAAATCAGAGCAATGTGCAAAGAGTTGCAATTATATTTCCAGTTAAAGAGAGATGGAGGGAATTCAACCCCATTTTAAGCAATTTGCATGTTTCCCACAAAGAGCTCCGCTCCAGTTAATGGCAGAGATGATAAAGAGGAAAAGCACAACCTCCTGGTTACCCAGTGCCATTCCCTGCAGGGTCTCCAGGCACTTCAAAGCACTTGGCACACTCGATTCTGTTGCTTCTCTTCCAGAAAATGCCTCCAGGACTGTGCCCATGAGCAACATGGTTAGGTTGCCCTTTGATAATCCTCAGCCTCTGCCTCTAGTATTTCTCCTTTCTCTCTCTTTCCATTAGCCAGTGCATTTATGCTTTCTCTCTCTCCCCACATCAAAACAGCTGTATCAGTTATCTATTTTCACATAACAAATTGCCCCACAACTTATGAGACTTGAAGCAACAGCAGACAGTTATTCTCTCTCATGGATTCTGGGATCAGAAATTGGAGACCTGCTCAGCTGAGAGCTTGTAGCTTGAGGTCCCTCATGAGGTTATGGTCAAGATGTCCATTGGGGATGCAGTCATCCCAAAGCAGGATGGAGTTGGAATACCCACTTCCTAGTTGGCTCACTCGCCTGCTTGGCAAGTTTGCACCTGCTGTTGACAAGAGACCCCAGGTTCCTGACACAAGGAAATGTCCATAGGTTTGCTTAAGTAGCATCTTGACACAGCAGCTGGCTTTCCCCAAGACAGCAGCTGTCTGACCCAAGACAGTAAGGTAGAAACTGCAGCACCTTTTATGATCTAGCATCAGAAGCTACATTTCACTTCCATGATACTTTTTTGGTTACACAGACGAGCCTTATTCAAATTTGGGAGATTTTTAGACAAAGTGATGGATACTATGAGTGAAGGATCATTGGGGACCATTCTGGAGACTGGCTATCACAGCAGCTTTGGAGAATACAGTCACTGAGTCCTGCTAGAGAGTAGGAAGAGAATTGGGCGGTTATTCTCTCCTGTCCTCATGGAATAAAAGGTTTTGGCCAATCTTCTGGTTGTTTGCAGAATCTGGAAGAGGCAAGGAATTATCTGAATGTAGATTCCACAGATAACTGTCCATTCCTTGGGTAAAGAGAGTTATGGGATATTGGCCACATTTTTTTTTTCTAGAATGATGATAATGATGATGGTGATAGCTGATGCTTTGTGAGCTCTTATGACATACATAATTTTATTTAAATATTGCAATACTATGAGATATGGAAATACAAATTTATTTTCCCAATGTAAACAACTCAAGAATGGCAAGGCCAAGCTTGGGATCTAGACAGGAAGGTACTATATCTATACCACTCCTCCTACAAGCAGTGAAACAAAGACCACCATTTGTCCTCCTTACCTAATTTTCCACAGATCTCTAGAACTATGGTATTTTTTTTTCCTTCCAAGTTATTCATGGCAGATTACCTTAGAAAGGTCTACCAATGTCCATTAGTCTATCCAAAATTGCGATAATTTCCATCACACTGTACACAAATCCACCAATATACCACTCAAAAAGAAAAAAAAAATCAGTGGAAGGGCTTTTATTTGGAAGATAAATTTGCATTTTCATTAGTTTATATTTCAAGAGTGCAAATCCTTCATAAACTTTACTTCATCAACCACTTTTTAACATATCAATTTATTGAGATATTAAGCATTGAAGACTATTGGCAAAATGGCCCTGGTAATTCTTCCCATCCCTTGCAATGTGACTTTGCTATGATTTTCAACAAAAAGTGGGATTTACTTTGTTTTCCCTCAAATCTAGATTTGGACACATGACTTTCTTTGGCCAATGAGCTATTCAAAAATGCTATATGAGCAGAGGCTTGACACATGCTCACACATTATGACTTGCCCTCTCTTGCTTTTGGAAATCTTGAGAGCACTCTATGAAGAAGCCCAAGCTGCAAAGACTACAGGGAGGAAACATAAGACACCTTTGACTGACAGCCGGCTGAACACTAGTCATGTGCATAAGCCAACTTTGACCATCCTGCTCCAGCGAGCCACCAGCTGACTGGAGGTTTACGAGTGAGTCCAGACAACACCAGTGAAAGAACCATCCAGCTGAGACCAAACCAAACTCAATCTGCAACAAACAATGCACTAATACCTGACCATTGTTTTAGCAGAAAAAAATTAATACAGGAATGATAAGAGATGATGCTATAGGGTTTTTCAAAATGTGGTATGTTTATTAGACCACCTCTAACAGAATCATCTGGGCTGTGTTAAAAAAAAAAAAAAAAAAAAAAAAAAACGTCCTGGGACTTCCCTGGTGGTTCAATGGTTAAGACTTTGCTTTCCAATGTAGGGAGTGGGGGTTCGATCCCTGGTCGGGGAATTAGATCCTACATGCCTCAGGGCCAAAAAACAAATGTAAAAATAGAAATAATATTGTAACAAACTCAATAAGGACTTACTTAAAAGAGATTTTTTAAAAAGTTCCTATTTTCACCTCCTGAAAAACTAACTAGCATCCCAGAGAAATTGAAGTGACGGCTAGAAATCTATCATTTTATTTAATTTTGCTTGTGTTTCATTTTTTTTACTTTGTTTTATTTTCTTTCTTTCTTTTATGTTGCTGTCATACAAATGAAAGCTTACATCCACTTATCAATTTCTCCTACCCCCACCCCCACTTCCTGGCAACCCAACTTTACTCTCTTCCTGAGTTTGACTTTCTGTTTTCTTCCACACTTAAAGTGATATGGTGATGAATATGGTGATATTCATTCATCTTTCTCTGTCTAGCTTATCTCAGCATAATTCGCTCCAAATTTACCCATGCTGTCACAAATGACAGGATTTTCTTCTTTATAAAGAGTATTCCAATCTCATTTCATATTTTCTACATCTGTTCTTCCCTAGGTGAACACCTACCTGTTTCCATGTCTTGGCTACTGTGAACAATGCTGCAATGAACATGTAAGTACAGATAGCTCTTTGAAGTAATGACTTCAAGAACCCGTCATTTTAAACCAGTCCCCAGATGACTGCTAGGCACATGAACATATGATAACTGAGTCTTCACATCTTATTGCAGGAGGCAGTGAACGCATGTCAATTTAGATGAAGAAGGCTCTGCTTGGAGGACTGTGGCAAGGAAAAATTTGCATTTTAAGAAAATTATAGGGAATTCCCTGGTAGTCCAGTGGTTAGGACTCAGCACCCCTAGTCAGGGAAGTAAAATTCAACCAGCAGATCACTAACCCCTCCTTCAGAAAAGAATAAAATAAAATAAAAAATAAAATAAAAAAGAAAGAAAGTTAGTTTTGTTTCATTTTTCTTTTTTTTCTTTCCCTTCCTCCTTCTCGCTCGCTCCCCATCCCTTTCCCAACCCCAAACATTTCATTATTGTTTTCAATTTCAATAGTCCTAATAACTCTTTATTTTACTTTCAGTTTACATACTAGTTTGATAGCTCCCAGCCTTGGTAGTTTAGCCTAGGCTCCAGGATGATCTCTGAAGAACCCTTGGAAGAGATCCATATCAAACAACCAGGACTGGATAAAGCGTGAATTCCTATACTTTAACAGTGATAAAATGCTAAACAGTCTATTATCCTGGGATGAAAACAGCAGGTGTTACAAATATAAATTCTATGCTGAAGCTCAAGAGACACAAGAATAAAACAGGCTGGATAAATGTTCAGGTTTATTAATCCTGTAAAATACATATTGTCATGATATGTATCTAATTAATAGTTTGCATCTTTCTTTAGGGAGTTTCAAAAATTTCCAAGGTATCAGCATTCTGGCTTCTTACTCCTACAATGATTTCAAGACAAATATTGCTCATCAGCTATAGCTTTAACTAGAGTAGATATCCACACGAACGGTGCCCAAAGGTACATTCCACCAAAAAAAAGTTTTTAACCAGTCTGCCAGAGATCCTTAAATAGCATTAGTTTTTTTTTTTTCTCTGCATTTAGTAACTGCTTTTGAGCATCTACTCTATTTCAAGATAATTGAACAGCGAAGATGTAAACAATTCTTATACTGAAAACACTTACAGCCTTATTAGGAACAACAAAGGAATTTAAGGTTACAAATCAACATGGTAAAGGTTATGTGGGGAGGGGCATGTAAAGTTGCCTAGAGAATGGGAGAGAGAGAGAGAGGCAGAAAATGAATGAAGAGAGTACCACCTCTTAAATCTGCCTGGGGAAAATGGAGAAGGTTTCACAGGCATCTTAATGTTTGGACTTCATCTCAAGGAAAGATACACAGGCATCCACCAAACAGGAAAAAGAAATACACAGGAAAGCATGAAAGGACATGGCTCACCAGAGGAAGTGCAAATATTTGAGCACATCTGGGGCTCATTGTATAAAAGAGGAGAGAAAGCTAAGGAAGGCTAAATGCGCAGAAGCCAGTCTAGGAAGATTTTTCTGTATATCACTAATAAATTTCACCCACATCCTATAAGTGACAGGGAGTCAGGGAAGAATGGAGTTAGTTCTTTGAGTTAAGGTATCAATACCCTTATTTAAATGTAAATGTTTTACCCAGGAATATTATTGTAATGTCAGCTCAATAGAACCAGTTAATATCTTTGTAAAAGACTAGCCAATTGTCACTTTAGGAGAGAAGCTTAATTCAGGATTAAAAGGCAATACTGAATTACACACTTTAAAATGGTTGTAGTGCTAGTGCTCAGGCACTCAGTCATGTCTGACTCTGCAACCCCATGGACTGTATGTAGCCGCCAGGTTCCTCTGTCCATGGGATTCTCCAGGCAAGAATACTGGAGTGGGGTACCATTTCCTTCTCTGGGGGAATCTTCCCCTGGAAGATCTGGTTAAAGCCATGAATTTTGTACCAATTAAAATTAGGGGGAAAAAAAAGACAAGGCATTTTAGTAATTGTAGGAAGAGAGTAAAAGGACAGAAAATAAGGTATTGTGAGAAAGTTTAAACTACAACTTTTCAAAATTTAACTCAGAGAAATGCAAAACTTCTCCAGTAAGAACACTGGTGTTTTGTTCTTTTTTTTTTAATTGAATGATTAGAAAAAAACATGATTACTGTAAAGTTGAACAGAATATTCATCCCTGAATGGCATTTCTCATTTTCCTTCTGAAATCAAACTGATGCTTATCATGAAAGCCTCAAAGCCACAGTGGCGATGGCAGCTTCTTTCGGCTTCTTTGTGAAGCACAGCAGAGAAGCATGGGCGCAGGGAGGGCCTCTCATTTCAAAGTCTTTTATACTGATGAAATCCAAAACGTTAATTAGACTTTCAATGCTTCTTTTTACATCCTCACTTTCATTAGTTTGTCCCCAATCCAATCAAATGCTGGACTGTTCCAGTCTCCACTCCAAAGACAATTTCATTTATTCATTCGTTCATTCAGGAAAACACACTGTGTGTTCACCCTGCAGAGACCATGCCCTATGCATAGGGACATGATCTTCTGCCCTCAAGAGACCTTTGGTGTAATATGAGATAAATTTAAATATTTGCAATACTATGTGGTGAAGGATAATGATAGACACATATATAGATAGAGACAGATTTGCCTAAAAAAGGAAGTAATCATTAAGTAGAGAGAATTGGCTTCTCAAAAAAAAAAAAAAAAAAAAAAGGAAGTAGTCAATAGTCAACCCCAAGGATTTCTGAAGGGCTTCCCTCATAGCTCAGTCAGTAAAGAATCTGCCTGCAATGTAGGAGACTCTGGTTTGATTCCTGGGTCAGGAAGATCCCCTGGAGAAGGAAATGACAACCCACTTCAGTATTCTTGCCTGGAGAATCCCAGGGACAGAGGAGCCTTGCAGGCTAGAGTCCACGGGGCCATAAGAATCAGACACTTAGCAACTAAACCACAAACAGGATATCTGAGAAGGATCCTGTAAGGGAAAGCTTTTCATTTGTCCTCAAAGGATGGATTAGGTAAACTGGTTTTGGATTTTGTGCCCTGGTGATTCCTTTAGTAATATGATTTCCTTTAATTGTTAAATAACTTACTTAGGTTTTCTAATGATTATTTGCTCATTGTAGAATATTTAAAACAAGCAAAACTGAAATAAAATTCCAGAGGTAGACACTATTTTAATTCAATTTTAGGAGTAAGCCTTCCTGAAATTATTTTCTTTTCTCTTTGCTCCCATTCTCTCTCCTTTTTTCATGTAGATTCTTAAATAAGGAACATATTGCATGCAGAGTTTTGCCTCATGTTTTCATATTTATTACATTACCCCAGTTTCATATTCATCAACTATTCTCTAATTCAGAATTCAAAGTTTTTAATGGTTATGTATGATTTCACTCTAGATTTGCTATGTTTTAGGGTTACCTGGAGAAGACAATGGCACCCCACTCCGGCACTCTTGCCTGGAAAATCCCATGGACGGAGGAGCCTGGTAGGCTGCCGTCCATAGGGTTTCGAAGAGTCAGACACGACTGAGCGACTTCACTTTCACTTTTCACTTTCATGCATTGGAGAAGGAAATGGCAACCCAGCAGCAGCAGCAGGGTTACCTGGAAACAGACTCTGAGATGAGGTTTGCAGGTTGGAAGTTTCACTGGGGAGAACTCTCAGAAGGCTGCCTATAAAGCATTGAGGGAAGCAGGAAGGGGCAGAGACAGAGCTTGGAAAGTGATGCGGCTGCAATGGAGGCCTCAGCCCATCCTAACGGGGAGTTTAGCTGGGTCCTTCAGAGTTGTGACAAGCAGAGCTGCCAACCCACAACTGTCACTTGCCATCTGCTCCTACAAGAATGAAGTCACTAGCCGCTGTGGTTGCTGACCTTCAACATACCCTCAAAGAAGTTCTGGGTGGAAATCAAGAATGAGTCACTTAGTGCTCCAGGAAAAACTGGCAGAACGGGTCTTCATGTAGATATTTTCAGGAAGTTTTGTGAGTCCAATTTCTTGTATCTTCTTATATCTAGAAAAGCACTGAAATCATTAAAGGAGACATATGCTCCTGGTGACTAGCAGCAACCTTCTGCAAAAACATGTGCCTGACTGACTGCACATACTCCCTTCACCAAAATAACATATATACTGATCCTGCCCCCCATATACACCACTTCCTTGGAGCAGTTCCTCAGAGCTATCTGAGGGGCTGTCTCCTGGGCTATACTCCTCATTTTGTCCCCAATAGTACTTAATTTACGACTCTCATATTGTGCAGGCTTCCTGGTGGCTCAGCGGTAAAGAATCCACCCTCATGCAGGAGATGCAGGAGACACAGGTTCAATTCCAGCTTGGGAAGATCCCCTGGAGGAGGAAATGGCAACCCACTCCAGTATTTTGCCACTCCAGTATTCTGGCCGGCTACAGCCCATAGGGTCACAGAGTCCAATGAGACTGAGCATGCAGTTACGTTGAGCATTTTTTTTTTTTTTCCAATTGACAGAAGCAAAGGGGCCAAGCCTCTGTATCCTTGTATGCAAATAGTCACTGAATGTCAGCTGATAAAACCTGGGGTAAGACAGCTTTCTTCAACCAACATCTTTCCTGTCAGAGGGACTCAGCTGTGTACGGTCAGTAGCCAACCTTTCAGACAAGAGGCGGATCAGTACCTTGGCCCTGAAAGGGAAAATGGGTGTCAAACCACTTTAACTACCACACATTATAGTTCACTTATCCCTTGTCCTGTTGTTGAACATGTAGAGTGTGTTTAGAGGATGAACAGAAAGGGAAGAAAAGAGATCATTCCAGGTCAATGAGACAGTGAAACAAAAGCCCAGATGCATGGGGGAAAAAGAAACAACAGAAAATTAGGAAAACATAAACTTCTCAGAGTAGGGGAGAGGACTATAAGCAGACAGTGATGAGATGAGTGGGAGGGGATGGTATGGGCAGAGCCAGGTCACAGATGGGAGATGATCTTGTAAGAAATGGAAGATACTGAACGATTTGCTCTGGTTGCATCTGTTTAGTGAGGGCTGCTTCTGCTCAGGGGCACGACATTCTCTCTCAGTGCCCCGCTGGGAGACTGAAAGGTGGATGGTTACTGCCAGAACCTTTGATGCAGTCATCATTTGCAGGGACCTCTACAGCTGTGTCTGTCTTTAATCAACTGTAGAGAGAGCCTTATCCAACACAAGGGACCTCCAGTCTCAACCCACCTCTCTTCCTCATGTGGACAAGGGTGGCCCTTGTAGAACTATAACCAAGTTCACTGAGGCATAGAAGGGGCCCGTGTAGTCCCAGACAGAGGCCATCAGTCAGTTCAGTCACTCAGTCATGTCCGATTCTTTGTGACCCCATGAACTGCAGGACACCAGGCCTCCCTGTCCATCACCAACTCCTGGAATTTACCCAAACTCATGTCCATTGAGTCGGTGATGTCCTCCAACCATCTCATCCTCTGTCGTCCCCTTCTCCAGCTCTCAATCTTTCCCGACATCAGGGTCTTTTCAAATGAGTCAGCTCCTCGCATCAGGTGGCCAAAATATTGGAGTTTCAGCTTCAACATCAGTCCCTCCAATGAACACCCAGGACTGAGATTCTTTAGGATGGACTGGTTGGATCTCCTCGCAGTCCAAGGGGCTCTCAAGAGTCTTCTCCAACACCACAGTTCAAAAGCATCAATTCTTCCGTGTTCAGCTTTCTTTATAGTCCAAATTTCACATCCATACATGAGTACTGGAAAAACCATAGCCTTGACTAGATGGACTATTGTTGACAAAGTAATGTCTCTGCTTTTTAACATGCTGTCTAGGTTGATCATAACTTTCCTACCAAGGAGAAAGCATCTTTTAATTTCATGGCTGCAATCACCATCTGCAGTGATTTCGGAGCCCCCCAAAATAAAGTCAGCCACTGTTTCCCAATCTATTTGCCATGAATTGATGGGACTGGATGCCATGATCTTAGTTTTCTGAATGCTGAGCTTGAAGACAACTTTTTTCACTCTCCTCTTTCACTTTCATCAAGAGGCTCTGTAGTTCCTCTTCACTTTCTGCCATAAGGGTGGTGTCATCTGCATATCTGAGGTTATTTATATTTCTCCCGGCAATATTGACTCCAGCTTGTACTTCATCCAGCACAGCGTTTCTCATGATGTACTCTGCATAGAAGTTAAATAATCAGGGTGACAATATACAGCCTTGAGGTACTCCTTTTCCTATTTAGAACCAGTCTGTTGTTCCATGTCTAGTTCTAACTGTTGCTTTCTAACCTGCATATAGGTTTCTCAAGAGGCAGGTCAGGTGGTCTGGTATTCCCATCTCCTTCAGAATTTTCCACAGTTTACTGTGATCCACACAGTCAAAGCCTTTGGCATAGTCAATAGAGCAGAAATAGATGTGTTTTTTTTTTTTTTTTTTCTGGAACTCTCTTGCTTTTTTGATGATCCAGTGAATGTTGACAATTTGATCTCTGGTTCCTCTGCCTTTTCTAAAACCAGCTTGAACATCTGGAAGTTCACGGTTCACGTATTGCTGAAGCCTGGCTTGGAGGATTTTGAGCATTACTATCAACCAGAAGCAAATATACAAGATACTCCAACTAGAGGTAGAGAGGAAAGACACCCATGCCTGGGGCTTCCTTGCTCACCCACCACCCCATGTGGACTGGCCAAGATAGAGAAATTCCCCTCTAAAAAGACAAAACAACAATTTCCTATTTAGTGTCCAAATAGTTAAATTTATCCCCTTAATTGATCAATTAATTGGTTAACTGACTTTGGGAAATGGAAGAGCTGAGCTGAGAAGAGCCAGCATAAATAGATCATGGTGGGGATTTTTTTTCCTGAATGCCAGGCAGGGTGAGTGAAATTGCAACACACAGTTCTGGCCGCTCTGGTTATGAATTAATAAAGATCTTGGTCTTAAAGCAAGAAATCCCTGTTGTTTAAGTTTGTCAGGCTTTATTAAGTCAGTGGTTCTGTGCTGATTGGGAACAGGGTGGGGCTAGCAAGAGAGCAAGTGTGTTGCCATGGTGACAAGAAGTCATTTGCGTGGGTACAGCAATTGTCTTGATTCTAGGAAGTTTATTTAGAGAGGCTTATGTGCTGATGGGCAGAAATGGCTCTGAATCTCTCAGTATTATTATGGCATCAGGGCTACAGATCACCATCCTAACAGTTTTCTGGTATCCAAGCAACTAAAATATTCTTGACATGCTGAGAGAATCCAGGAGACTCCTATAACCCTGGCACTTGTAAAGGAAGCAAGGTCTAAGGGTTCAGTCAGGGAGGCTCAAATGCTATTGACTCGAATTCAGAGATGTGAAACCCAGCAAAATCGAGACAGCAATGTTCATGCATTCATTCAAAAATATGTATTGGGCAACAGGTGCCAAACGCTGTTCCTAAGTCCAGGATGTTTTAAGTACCACTTTTCACCCATTGTGCCAGGTAAGGCAGGTGTATTCACATACTAGGCCCTGCAGAAGGGACTTGCTACAGTCTATGACAGGGGAACCTGGCAAGAGCAAGTGACCTATGTGCCACAAAATACGGGGTGGACCATACACCAATGAACCTTGCTAGGGTGGGAAGAAGTTAGGCTAACAGGGCTGCATTCCTAAATGCAAAAGTCTGTATTGTAGCTTTGCACAAACACAGTATCATGATGCTTCTCAGCAGATACTTCAAAAATACTGTTGTGATACTTTAGAGGTGCTTTAAACAAAAGAGAAAACAAGGGAAAAAGAAGACAAAGAAGAGGCTTATTGCATGGATTATGCTGATTAAAAATATGTTAATTGTCAAGTAAAAATTCTTCCAGATAACATATATCATTATTAAAAACTCTTCCAGGTAAAAATTATTTAGATTTAGGGAAGATTTAAAAACCTTTTTGAGACACATTTGTCGGTTGACAGACCTATCTGTATTCCTTTAAGCATGAAAATGGCTTAAGAGCATAAAGAGACACCCCAGAACAGGGCTTGGTGTAGTGCTTGGCAGTGGGGCTGGGGAAAGTTGATTACACCTCAGTGGTCAGGGTTTCATTTGTGAAATGAGCATTTGGGTTGGAAGATCTCCATTTCTAGTTGTATCCAAGGTTCTACGGCACTTAAAATAACATCTTCTAACCAAAGAGTTCCCAAGGATCTAATTCCCTTACAAAACAGCTGGATGGTCATTAGCACATAGCTAAAAGGTAAGATTGCTTCTATGCCTGGAAGAAACACAACCTGCTGAGTTGGCAGTCATATGGACTCCTTCAGAACAAAAATAATTTGTAATGTTTCTCTTTCACACTTGACTCTCCATAAACAAGATAAAATGACAACCCTCAGGATAGGAGAAAATATTTGCAAATGAAGCAACAAAGGATTAATCTCCAAAATGTACAAACAGCTCATGGAGCTCAATTAAAAAAAAAAAAACTCAATAAAAAAAAAACAGGTGGTAGACTTAAATAGACATTTCTCCAAAGAAGACATACAGATGGCCAAGAGGCACTTGGGAAGATGTTCAACATCACTAATTGTTAGAGAAATGCAGATCAAAACTGCAATGAGACATCACCTCACACTGGTCAGAACGGCCATCGTCTCAAAATCTACACACAAAAAGTGCAGGAGAGGGTGTGGAGAAAAAGGAACCTCTTTGCATTGTTGGTGAAGATGTAAATTGATACAGCCACTGTGGAGAATAATATGGAGATTCTTAAAAAAAAAAAAAAAACTAAGCACAGAACTACAATTTGACCCAGCAATGCCCGCTACTGGGCATATAGACTGAGAAAACCATAATTCAAAAAGACACACGTATCCCAGTGTTCACTTCAGCCCTATTTACAATAGCTAGGACACAGATGCAACCTATATGCCCATCAACAGATGAATAGATAAAGAAGATGCGGTACAGACATACAATGACATATTACTCAGGCATAGAAAGGAACAAAATTGAGTCATCTGTAGTGATGTGGATGAAACTAGAGTCTGTTACACAGAGTGAAATAAGTCAGAAAGAAAAAAAACAAATAACATGTACTAACACACATACATATGTATAGAATCTAGAAAAATGGTACTGATGAACCTATTTGCAGGGCAGGAATAGGGACCCAGACATAGAGAATGGACCTGTGAACACAGCTGGGGACGGAGAGGGTGGGACGAATTGAGAGAGGAGCACTGACAATCATACGCTACCAGGTGTAAGACAGACAGCAGGTGGGCAGCTGCTGGGTGACAGGGAGCTCAGCCTGGTGCTCTGTGATGACCCAGAAGGGAGGGAGGGGGGGAGTGGGAGGGAGACTCAACAGGGATATATGTATACATAGTAGGGCTTCCCTGGTGGCACAGACGGTAAAGAATCTGCCTTCAATGCCGGAGACCGGGGTTTGATCCCTAGATTGGGAAGATCCCCTGGAGAAAGAAATGGCAACCCACTTCAGTATTCTTGCCTAGAGAATTCCATGGACAAAGGAGTCTGGCGAGCTATAGTCAATGGGGATGAAAAGAGTCGGACACAACTGAATGACTAACATACATACACGCACATAATATATAGTAATTAATGATTCACATTGTTGTATGGCAGAAGCCAACACAAAATTATTATACTCACTTCAAGTTATACTCTAATTTTAAAAGATAAAATTAAAGAAAGAATCACTGTAAACATCAAAACAATATAGCAGAACTGTTCCCTTGAGACAGTAGAAAGTCCTGAATCAGAAATGAGGGGTTCTGCCACCTCCCCCTCCACCATCTCTCATGTGACCTTGAGCCAGCCACCAACACCTTCCAACCCTCAGTTTTCTCTTCTGAAAACTGGGCATAAGGACTATCATTTGGGATTTAAAAACGGAAACTTGAAAAGAACTATTCTGGTATTATAACACTTTCTATGGAGTGCCTTTAATCTCCTTCTTTGAAAATAACTTATTTCACAGAATGACAAGAAGACCCAGTATTCTATTACAGCTCTCAAGAGAATGCACAGAGCAGATGTTGAGAATGACAAGGTTACCCTTACAGATGCTGGGGAACAGGAAGGAAATTAAACTACTGCTTCTAGAAACTACTCACTGCACATACTTAATCAGTTTTCTTTTTTTTTTTTTTTTCATTTTCAGTATGAAAGGCATGCTATTGTTTTCTTTTGTTTCCTTAAAACCAGGAACAGTATTAGCTCTCTAGAAAGGTGATCCTTGGATCACATTTTCCCATTTTGTGGCTCACAGAATAAAATTATCCTGGTGGTGGTGGTTCAGTTGCTACATCATGTCCAACTCTTCATGGACTGTGGAGCCCTGCCAGGCTTCTCTGTCCCTGGGATTCTCCAGGCGAGAATACTGGAGTAGGTTGACATTTCCTTCTCCAGGGGATCTTCTCAACCCAGGGATCAAATCCAGGTCTCCTGCATTGCAGGCAGGTTCTTTACCTACTGAGACAGGAAGAAAGCACTCTCCTAAACATATAAAACAAATCCCCGTAGTTTATTGTCCAAATGTAGTTTTACTGAGAGCCGAAGTCTGGTTCCAAACCTTGGTCCTTTCCTTTGTCTGCTTGTGACTGGATGCTGATAAGAGTGACATGATGAACAGACAAGAGAGATCCAGTGCCTAGAACATGGGCTGCATCATTTGCCCCTTAAATTCTTCCATGTTCCCCAATTCGGATACCAGGGGGTAGCATGGGAATGTAAACTCGAAATGAAAAGGAGGGATGGCTGCACAGGGCACAGATGCCAAGTGAGGCTGTCCTCATCTTCACTATCAAAGCCTGGACTATCTGGAGATCCAAGGCCACTCTCAAATACTAACTCCTTGGAAGCTGAGAGACCTCCTTTAATTAGCAATTACGCCTTTTGAAAAAAGCCTCTTATTTTTCCAAGAAACCAAAGCACACCCAGTACATTTTAATGGTATGTTTCAGAAAGTTAATCCAGGGCAAATTGTAGGATACTTTTATTCAACAACAAAATAAAGATTGTACTCCCTGTTCCCAACTGGGAAACAATTAATCAATTAGTTGCATCTGCAATAGTTTGCATAAAGTGACTATTAGGAGCAAAGATTTAATCTCAAATCTCCAGAGCTATGTTTCAGTTTTTCTTTCTTTTGGATTAAAAGAAAAGCAAGACAACAATATAATTAAGCATTGTTTCTAAAAAGAAGATGGTCTCCTCTCCAATTTTTTTTTTTTTAAATTATGAAAGTATGACAACACATTTACAGGAGAGTTGGAAAATACAGAACAAGGTTAAGTGTTATTCAGTTGCTGAGTCATGTTGGACTCTTTGTGACCTCACAGACTGCAGCATGCCAGGCTTCCCTGTCCTTCACGGCTTCCTGGAGTTTGCTCACACTCATGTCCATTGAGTCGGTGATGCTGTCAGCCACTTCTCCTTCCTTCAGTCTTTCCCAGCATCAGGTTTTTTCCAATGAGTCAGCTCGCCACATCAGGTGGCCAAAGTATTGGGGCCTCAGCTTCACCATCAGTCCTTCCAATGAATATTCTGGATTGATTTCCTTGATGATTGACTGGTTTGATCTCCTTGCAGTCCAGCGGACTCTCAAGAGTCTTCTCCAGTACCACAGTTTGAAAGTATCAATTCTTCAGTGTTCAGCCTTCTTTATGGTCCAACTCTCCCATCCGTATGTGACTACTGGAAAAACCATAGCTTTGACAAGACAAACCTAAATGCTGTCTAGGTTTTTCATAGCTTTCCTTCCAAGGAGCATGTATCTTTTAATTTCATGGCTGTGGTCACAATCTGCAGTCATTTTGCAGTCCAAGAAAGTAAAATCCATCACTATTTACACTTATTCCCCATCTATTTGCCATGAAATGATGGGACAGGATGTGAGAGTTGAGTGCAGAAAGCTGAGTGCAGAAAAATTGATACGTTAGAATAAGACTCTTGAGAGTCCCTTGAACTGCAAGGAGATCCAACCAGTCCATCCTAAAGGAAATCAGTCCTGGGTGTTCACTGGAAGGACTGATGCTGAAACTCCAATACTTTGGCTACCTGATGTGGAGAGCTGACTCATTTGAAAAGACCCTGATGCTGGGAAAGATTGAGGGCAGGAGGAGAAGGGGACAACAGAGGATGAGATGGTTGGATGGCATCACTGACTCAATGGACTTGAGTTTGGGTAAACTCCAGGAGTTGGTGATGGACTGGGAGGCCAGGTGTGTTGTGGTTCATGGGGTTGCAAAGGGTCAGACACCACTGAGCAACTGAACTGAACTGATGGGACAGGATGCCACAATCTTAGTTTTTTTAATGTTGAATTTTAAGCCAGCTTTTTTTCACTCTCTTCTTTCACTCTCTTCAAGAGTTTCTCATTGCTTTCTGCCATTAGAATGTTATCATTTATCTATCTATCTATCTATATATATATTACAATCATTTTTTGAGTAGATAAATTAAGATTTTTAGTTGGAGTTTCAACATTAAACTCTCAAAAGTTAATAGAATGAAGAAACAAATAAGTAGAAGAATATAGTAGACCTGAAAAGCACTGTAAACCAATTCAACATAATTAAGAATTACACAATTTTCACATAGCAGCAGGATACAATTCTATTCAAGTTCCCAAAGACTGTACACTAGGAGACACTCTAACGTATCTAGGGACATAAAACAAGGTGCAAAGTCTTCATGGTCTGAAAATATTGAAATCACACAGAGTCTGCATTCTTATCACTGTGGGATTATGTTAGAAATCAACATTGAAAGATAACTGAAAATAAACCACATATTTTCCAAGTGCAATGTGTCATTTACCAAGAGAGATCTTCAACTTAGCCTTCAAAAGCCTTAATAAAGCTAGACTGCAAAAAACAGGGTGATTGCAGAGAAGAAAGCATTTATAGGAGAAATTAGTTATCAAAATGAGAAATTAATATTAAAGATACTTTAAATAAAATCACATGTATTAGTAGGTTTCTTTGTTATCATACAGATTTATTACAGTAAAAGTTCAAAAATGCTTAAAGTTCAAAAAGTTTTATCTACATTTAACTTTTGTAAACTGTTTCACACAGAACGGAACCCTACATTTCTTATTTTGTCATATAGAGTGAAGGAAGTCAGAAAAAGAAAAAAACATATATGTACATATATATTGTATATTGACCCATGTAACTGGAATCTAGAAAAATGGTACAGATGCACCTATGTGCAGGGAGGAATAGAGACACAGAAGTAGGGAATGGACATGAGGATGGTGGGGGCTTGGGCATATGAACTGGGAGGCAGGGACTGATGTAAGCACACTGCTATATGCGACAGAGATAGCCGGTGGGAAACTGCTGTAGAGAGTAGGGAGCTCAGCTCGATGTTCTGTGGTAGCTTATGTGGTGGGATAAGGGGAAGTCCAAGAGGGAGGACATATATGTATAGATACAGTTGATTCACTTCGTCACGCAGCAGAAACTAACACAACATTATAAAACAACAATGCTCCAATTTTAAAAAAAAGAAGTGAGAAAAAAAGGAGTGAGTGACATGTACAGAGTTCACAGCAATTTCACTGGCTTGTGGACAATCAGGATAGAAGGGGCCACTGAGGTTTGATGCTTTCTCTCCTTTTCTCTTTTAACATTTACCTCATGTCCACCATGTGCAATTCTCTGGGAAATTTTAGAATCGCAAAGTCCCAGCAGAGATTGTTTTCTCCTTGCTCATCCTTTGCTAGAACTCTTTGCTGGGAAGAGTCTTCAGTCAGAATAAAGACTTTTTTTCTGGCCTTCCTTGCTGCTAGACGTCACTATGTCACTTAGTTCTGGCCAGCGGGATGTAGGCAGAAATGATGCATGCAGCTTCGTCAAGGTTTCCTTCAAAGCAGAAGGTATGGCTTTCTCTGTTTGTCCTCTTTCCTGCCAGCTAGGATGCAAATGTGGGGGCCAGAGATGGAGCACAGTTCAGTTTATAGAGCAGAGGCCTCACAATGAGGCTCTTGGGTCTCTGATGGTTGTGGGACACCCATACCAACTGGAAACCACCTGTTTAGACTTCTACAAGGGTCAAAGATATGCCACTCTGCTGTTTAAAACACTATTATTTTGGACTTGCAGCCTCCCAGAGCTAGTCCTAACCTCTCTTACTTGACTCTTCCTTCCAGAGAACTTAAACATACACCTGTAATTCTCTTGCTTGGTGTCAGAAGTCAGAAACAAGGTTTTGCATGTATACCTGATCTGGACTAGTTCGGAGTACCCTCAGCTCCCTTGAAAGTCATTGGCTACACTGGACTTCACCTGGGTATACTCACATGGTCTCAAACTTTTGCAAAGGCCACTTGGCATAGAGGTCACAAACTCAAATATAGGCATCAGAGAGAGCAGAGGACTGGCCCTATGAATGGTGTGGTCTGGGGCAAACTGGAGATGCATCCCAGCTTAAAGCAGTGTGCTGCTACTGAGTCCCCATCCCTGGCAGTCACACTGCCACTTAAATTCCATGATGACAAGTCTTCACATCTCAAGAGCCATTGGAAACCTGACTTTTCATAGGGAAGTGCACAAGTTTTAAATTTTCACAACTGAATTTTTTTAAAAAAATTAATAATTATGTGGATCAAGTAAAATTTGGCTTTGGTCAAGACTTGGCTTCCTGGCTGGCAGTTCACAACAAGTTATAAGTATGGGGAAAAGGTGTTATCAGCTATCATACAGCTTAGTGCATATGCTCCCAACACACCAAAAAAGTCATTACTGTATGGAGAGAATTTAAACTGTTAAAAATGTGAAAGAAATGTCAAAAGTACCTAAAAGGAGGCTCATAAATTATGAAATATATGTAAAGTTTTATTTAACTTCAGATAGTGTAAAAATAGCACCACTTTACCTCCCCATGCTCGATGAAGATGGAAACTAAAAACTGAGATACTTTATTTAGATGCATTATCTGGGGGACAGAGTTAACTCTCTCCATTTGTGTTCCTTGGCATGTGTTAGTACCAGCCCCCTATTGCCAGATACAGGTAAACTCTTCTGTCCACAGCATATCCCATTCCCAGCAACAGAGGACCAAGGACCTAAGCCTGAGGTCTCTCATTTGGGGAAAGCGCCTTACCTCATTTTCTAAGGCATCAGCTTCCCTGGTCTCCACATGTCCTCATGATGTTAATTACACACCTGCCCGTTGGTGCTGGCCTCTCAGGGATGCAGATGTGGGACTGACAGCAGGCCAGCCACAGACTTGGCGGTCTGCCAGAAACCACAGCATCCATCTAACTCCTTTCCGCACCTAACACTCCTCTTCTGCAATTAACCCCCCCACCCCGCCATCCTCCCTGCAAAGAAGGAATGCCAAAGGCATTACTGCGCAGCAGGCAAAGCTCAGCATGGCTGCAGGGCTAAGGAGTCCTGGTGTTTCTGAAATTTTTATTCTAGGTAAAATTCACTCTCTAGCAACCTGGAGCTGCCTTAGCTTAGCTTAGCTTAGCTGCTCTCAGGACCAATCATAAATAGTTTTGACCTCTCGGTTTAGGATGTCTCCTAACTGTTACAAAAGCATATGCTAATGCAAACCCTGCTGGGGTGGGTTTTATTCCAGTTAAGTGAAATGCTCCCCAGAGACTATGGATTGAGATCCAACTACTGAGGGTAGAGCCATGGAGGTCAGGCCCTTTAAACCAATCAAGCTCCAATTTGGTTGCATAAACTGAGCAAAAACACACAATATAAAGACTGAAAAGGCATTTTTCATTTTCTTTACACTTCTAATTTTCAGTCACCTGGGATACAAGCCTTCTGCAGAACATGGTTTGCCAGGTACGAGGCCCACTTTAAACACAGCCCTGCTGTGCTGCTTTGTAAAATGAATATTTTTTTAAATTTAATTTTTATTTTATATTGGACTATCACTGATTTGGGCTTTCCTGGTGACTCAGACAGTAGAGTCTGTCTGCAATGCAGGAGACCCAGATTTGATTCCTGGATCAAGAAGATCACCTAGAGAAAGGAATGGCTACTGACTCCAGTATTCTTGCCTTGAGAATTCCATGAACACCAGAGACTGGTAGGCTACAGTACATGGGTAGCAAAGAGTCAGACAGGACTGAGTGACTACTGTTTTCACTTCCCATAATTGATTTAAAATGCTGTGTTAATTTCAGGTGTGTAGCTAAGTGATTAAGTTTTTTATATACATAAAAGAAGGGATATATATCCATTCTTTTTCCCATTCTTTCCCACATAAGTTATTACAAAATATCGAGTAGTGTTCCCTGTGCTATACACTGGGTCCGTGTTGACAATCTGATTTATTCATTGTAGTATGTACATGTTAATCCTAAACTCCTAATTTATCCCTCCCCAGAATGTTTCTTCTTTGGTAACCATAAATTTGTTTTCGAAGTATGTTACTTTGTAAAATGGATATTTGCAAACAGAATGATTTCTGCATATTGATACTCTTATAATTTAAGATATATTCATCTCAAGATTTAATGTATATTACAAAGATACATGGGGCTGCTCCAGTGGCTCAGTGATAAAGAATCTGCATGCAAAGCAGAAGACACAGGTGATGCAGGTTCGATCCCTGGGTCAAGAATATCCCCTGGAGGAGGGCATGGCAACCCACTCTAGTATTCTTGCCTGGAGAATCCCATGGACAGAGGGCCTGGTGCGCTGCAGTCTATGGGGTGGCAAAGAGTTGAAAACAACTGAAGTGACTGAGCATGCACACATAGGCACAATGATCCATACACTCCTCCCTACAGGCATATTTTCCAAGGAGAAGCAGTTAATGATAATGAAGAAGTGGCAATGACCACTACAGCAGGACGGGGCCACGATCTACCACCGGTTGACAGGGGACTCCCAAGTAGCTTACTACCAGATGTGTGCTGCGCGCAGGAGCCAGGGAACTTGCAGGAAGCGTGGAATCTCAGGCACCAAAGGATGGGAATTGGGTAGAAGTGCAGAATTCTAGGCCTTAGTCAGAATCAGAATCTGCATTTTAACAAGACCGATAAGTGATTCCTCTGCACTGACTAGAATATGAAAGGTAGCATACAAAGCTAGCCAAGGAGGTGTGGTACCTACATAACCCATGTCCTAGAGTAGACACTCGGTCTGGAGAGAAGACAACTGCCATGGAATCCTAATTACACCATCTAAGAAATTACTTCTCAGTTTTCCACATCTGTAAAATGGACATAACAACACATCTCACAAGATGGGA
Organism: Capra hircus; assembly: GCF_001704415.2. Taxonomy (NCBI): domain Eukaryota; kingdom Metazoa; phylum Chordata; class Mammalia; order Artiodactyla; family Bovidae; genus Capra; species Capra hircus. The sequence goes on from NC_030818.1 coordinate 55,081,566, forward strand.
ATATTTACTTAATAAACTATAAACAGTTGTTCCACAATAAGTGGTCTTAGTATTATCCACCCACATTCTCTTGAGTACAAAAATATCATGAGTCCATTTGTTGAATATCTCCCCCTTTAAAGAGTTCAACTTGAAATTCCCTTGAAGTGTTGGCTAGAAATAAGGACATAAGGCCACTTGCCTAAATCTGAAAAGCCAGAATAAGTATGGGTACAAATGATTTTCTTTTGAGTAGGAAGGCAGTCTGTAGAACTCTGACTTCTTCCTGAGCCCATGGTAACAAGCTGAATGCAGTACATAGCAAAGAAAACTATTGATAAATACTAGAAGTGATTTTTTAAAACTCATCTTACATCCATTCAGTTCAGTCGCTCATTCGTGTCTGACTCTTTACAGCCCCATGAATTGCAGCACGCCAGGCCTCCCTGTCCATCACCAACTCACGGAGTTCACTCAAACTGATGTCCATCGAGTCGGTGATGCCATCCAGCAATCTAATCCTCTGTCGGCCCCTTCTCCTCCTGCCCCCAACCCCTCCCAGCATCAGAGTCTTTTCCAGTGAGTCAGCTCTTCGCATGAGATGGCCAAAGTACTGGAGTTTCAGCTTTAGCATCAGTCCTTCCAAAGAGCACCCAGGACTGATCTCTTTTAGGATGGACTAGTTGGATCTCCTTGCAGTCCAAGGGACTCTCAAGAGTCTTCTCCAACACCACAGCTCAAAACCATTAATTCTTTGGCGCTCAGCTTTCTTCACAGTCCAACTCTCACATGCATACATGACCACAGGAAAAACCATAGCCTTGACTAGACGGACCTTTGTTGGCAAAGTAATATCTCTGCTTTTCAATATGCTATTTAGGTTGGTCATAATTTTCCTTCCAAGGAGTAAGCGTCTTTTAATTTCATGGCTGCAATAACCATCTGCAGTGATTTTGGAGCCCCCCAAAATAAAGTCTGACACTGTTTCCACTGTTTCCCCATCTATTTACCATGAAGTGATAGGACCAGATGCCATGATCTTAGTTTTCTGAATGTTGAGCTTTAAGCCAACTTTTTCCCTCTCCCCTTTCACTATCATCAAGAGGCTTTTTAGTTCCTCTTCATCAGCATAGTCTTAAAATATTAACTCTTCACACTAAACCAAAGGCACAATGAACAAGTGAAGCAGAAAAATGGAAATAATGACAAAAGATGAAGACAAAATTTAACCCACTGTTATTTAGTTCAACTCCATTAGGTGAACACACCAAAAAACTATGTAAATCCTCTCTCCCACCTGCAGATGTCACTGGGTACAGATTATAAGAAGGAAAGTTTCTTTTCTCAAATGGTCAGAACAAACTGTTAATTTATTTTATGAAAACTGCTTCTTCCCATTTCAAATCCTCTCCACCCGATGAAGCAGGTCAAAAAATCTTCTGGTGATCACTCATTTCAGTTACACTACTGAAGTTATTATGTATAGCTGGATTTAAGGAAATTAAACAAAAACAGATACACTTAAAGTTTTCTGTATTTGAAGCTGGAAGAGTTTCATCAACACACCCTTTATAACAAATTCATTTTTAGAAGGCTTTCAAATGAATGCACTGCAATCTGCAGTTTCAATGGGCAAATGAACTTGAGTCTTCCACCAAACAGATGAATCAATTACAGTGCATGGAGGTTGTCTTGTTTGATATAGGAGTTCAGTGTGGCTTGAATATATACCTATTTGCCATTTAAGATATACAGTATCTACATGAGACACACACCTGTGTGTGGACTAGAAAATAAACGGGTGCATATATGTGATAGTATCATTATCATGCCTACTGTTGTTTCATGAACGTGAAAGTGAAAGGAAAGTTGTTCCTTCATGTCTGACTCTTTGTGACCCCATGGACTATACTTGCCAGGCTCTTCTGCCCATGGGAATTCTCCAGGCAAGAATACTAGAGTGGGTTGCCATTTCTTCTCCAGCGATCTTCCCAACCCAGGGATCAAACCCGTGTCTTCTACATTGCAGGCAGACCCTACCGTCTGAGCCACCAAGGGAAGCTATAATAAGCTTTTGACAAATGATCTCAACTGGCTCGACCTTGGTTTCTTCAATGGAAGATGTTAGTATGTGAGATAATATTTAAAATCTCAAACAAGTCAAATGTTTATGATTCTAGGCTTTTAAGGTAACATTTTCATTGAATACCCTTCTCTACCTTTGATTTATCTTTGTGTGCATACATGCACGCTACCTTGCTTCAGTCATGTCTCTTTGCCACCCTATGAACTGTAGCCCACCAGGTTCCTCCTGCCTTGGGATTCTCCAGGCAAGAAAACTGGAGTGGGTTCCCATGTCCTCCTCCAGGGGATCTTGCCAGCCCAGGGATTGAAGCAGGGTCTCTTATGTCTCCTGCATTGCCAGGCAGGTTCTTTACCACCAGCTCCACCTGGGGTGCTTTTGATGTATCTTTATTGTCCTTAAAATCAATAATATACAAAAACTAATTAAAATGACTACTTTTCCCAGGCAAAGAATTAGTTGAATACAGCTTTGTTTAAGGGAAATGAATTGCAACTAATGAAATTTTCAACAAATGATAAAGACAATAAGTGTTTTTCTATCTCTGAGAATTGTGAACACCTCTGTGGAGGGGGCTTTTTTGAATATCAGTCACAATTACTGAGGAGCCAGGGCATCACTCGAGACCAAGACACCCTCTGGTCAGTTTCCTCATTTCCTCGGCGAGTGACAATGAAGTGGATCAAGCAACTACCTTTGCAAGGAAAGAGCACTCCTCCTTGCTGACAACTCACCTTCCCTGCTTTATTCCCTAAACCAGCCCTCCATTTTTTTTGTTGTTTTCAAATTGATTTTTGGATCTATTCTGCCAAGTCCTTGCAATGTTGCTAATACCCAAAAATATAAACTTACAGACAAATGTGCAGGAGAAACAATTTGTAGTGAAAATTATCGCTTGCTTTTCTGAAGTATAAAGAGAAAGCTTTCACATTTTAAAATATACACAATCTATTGGGCAGAGTCAGGTTTACTTAAATCCCTGTTGCTATCATTTGCGTGAATCTATATATGTTTAGAAACCACAGGAAAATGTCCTCATCATTTTTCCCCTTAAGATTACATAGTACAACAGAATTCAGATACTAGAATTAGATTAACCATTACAGACTGACCTGTTGTTGAGAGTCCCATCCAATAACTATGGAATAACACATTTGTCCTGAAAGTAGAGGTATTCTCATAACTAAAGATGTAACTATCAATCCTATGAGATCCTATAAATCTCATAAAATATCTAAATTTTCTAATTGTTGTTTTTTACAAAATCCATTTCCCACTAGAAAAATTGTGAATGGCATTTCTCATAACGTTGTCTACATTGAGAAGATAATTACCAATGGGTCACATGTTCTACAAGAAGATTTTATCAAGTTTTCTCTTTAGTAAAGGGTTCCCTGTCTGTACACTGTGACTTCTGAACCTGTCTAGCATCTGCCTCCAGGGATTCAGTTTATTTTTGCTCAGGATGTAGGCTTCTCTGCACTAAATACCCAGAGTCTATATCTCAGCACATGGCACATTCAGGCCCATAGCAAGGAACACAATGCAAAGGACATGTGGTGGGCTGACTCTCTAAATACACTGTGAGAGAAAAATGATTAGCTACATATGTCTGTGACTTACTGGTCAGCTGGAAGAAGACCCCTAAGCCTGGGGACTGAGAAAAAAGGAAAGAAGACACATAGAAGTTAATGTGAGAGAAAGACAGCGCAACCCTGCTCGTATGCAGACTGAGTGCAGCTTCACTGTGTAATGGATATTTTATGACTTCATGGTTTGGACAAGTGGTATGGAGGTTTTCAATCAGATTTTTAAGACTTGATTTAAGTTCCTTGTTCCAAATAGAAAAAGGAGTACGTCAAGGCTGTATATTGTCACCCTGCTTATTTAACTTATATGCAGAGTACATCATGAGAAACGCTGGACTGGAAGAAACACAAGCTGGAATCAAGACTGCCGGGAGAAATATCAATAACCTCAGATACGCAGATGACACCACCCTTATGGCAGAAAGGGAAGAGGAGCTAAAAAGCCTCTTGATGAAAGTGAAAGAGGAGAGCGAAAAAGTTGGCTTAAAGCTAAACATTCAGAAAACGAAGATCATGGCATCCGGTCCCATCACTTCATGGGAAATAGATGGGGAAACAGTGGAAACAGTGTCAGACTTTATTTTTTTGGCTCCAAAATCACTGCAGATGGTGACTGCAGCCATGAAATTAAAAGACGCTTACTCCTTGGAAGAAAAGTTATGACCAACCTAGATAGTATATTCAAAAGCAGAGACATTACTTTGCCGACTAAGGTCCGTCTAGTCAAGGCTATGGTTTTTCCTCTGGTCACATATGGATGTGAGAGTTGGACTGTGAAGAAGGCTGAGTGCCGAAGAATTGATGCTTTTGAAATGTGGTGTTGGAGAAGACTCTTGAGAGTCCCATGGACTGCAAGGAGATCCAAGCAGTCCATTCTGAAGGAGATCAACCCTGGGATTTCTTTGGAAGGAATGATGCTAAAGCTGAAGCTCCAGTACTCTGGCCACCTCATGAGAAGAGTTGACTCGTTGGAAAAGACTCTGATGCTGGGAGGGATTGGGTGCAGGAGGAGAAGGGGACGACCGAGGATGAGATGGCTGGATGGCATCATGGACTCGATGGACGTGAGTCTGAGTGAACTCCGGGAGATGGTGATGAACAGGGAGGCCTGGTGTGCTGCGATTCATGGGGTCGCAGAGTCGACACGACTGAGCGACTGAACTGAACTGAACTTCCATCCTCACATGCCCTTCCTGGTAATACTCAGCTCATCACTATAGTAATTCAAAAGGGCAATGTCAACTTATTTGCAGGGAAGAAATGGAGATGCAGACTTAGAGAAAGGATTTGTGGAAACAGCAGGGAAAGGAGAAGGTGGGACAGATTGAGAAAGTAGCACTGACTTATATACACTACTGTATGTAAAACAGATAGCTAGTAGGAAGTAGCTGTATAGCACAGGACGTCCAGCTCGGGGCTCTGTGATGACTAGAGGGGTAGGATGGGAGGAAGGCTCAAGAGAGAAGGGATATATTTTGGGACTGATTCATGTTTTTGTACAGCAGAAACCCACAAACACTGTAAAGCAATTATCTTCCAATATTTTTTTAAAGATATTCGGTATCTTCCTTAAAAATTTGTAAAGAAAAAGTATATTTCATTCACAATCTCTACGCTTCTATTGGGGCTTCCAAGGTAGCTCAGTGGTAAAGAACCCGCCTGCAGTGCAGGAGATGCAGGTTTGATCCCTGGGTTGGGAAGATCCCCTGGAGAAGGGAATGGCAACCCACTCCAGTATTCTTGCCTGGAAGCTTCCATGGAGAGAGAAGTCTAGGAGGCTACATACAGTCCATGGGGTCACAGAAGAGTCAGACATGACTTAGCAAATAAACAACACCCTTTTCCTGTGTGGGGAAGAAAGAGGGGAGGCCATGGCAAGGGAAGAATAACTCGTTTTATCAGGTGATGGAGCAACCTCTTTGGACACATGGTGTTGGGGTCACAAACCTAAAACCATTTGAGCTGTGATCCCTGGAGGCAGGTGACAATAATGAAGATACTATAGCTCTCTCTGCCAAGCTCCTAATGGATATATATTCAGGCTGTGTAAGAGTAAAAAGGGAAAAATATTCAAAAGGAGCAACTTAATAAACTCTGGAACTCACTAAGGACAGGACAACTTGTGACAAAGACAACAGCATGGCTTTGGAGCCTTAAGGGGCTAAGACAGTAACAGCGCCCTTAGCCAGGGAGCCCCTTTGCCCACTAAGAGGAAGTCATGGTGTGAGCAGGACTGGAGCTGCAGAAACTGGTTCTTGGCCAATGCACTAGATCTGACTACATCCCCCTAGACTTCCAGAATGATCTGGGAGGTGGAATTTCTAAAGGGGACTAGAGGTCTTAACCTTCCTCAGTATGTGTCCAATGAACTGCTGGAGGAGGCCTTTTCTGTGTTCGGCCAGGTGGAGAGGGCTGTAGTCATTGTGGATGATCGAGGCAGGCCCTCAGGAAAAGACACTGTTGAATTCTCAGGGAAGCCAGCTGCTCAGAAAGCAGCTGGACAGATGCAGTGAAGGCTCCTTCCTGCTAACCACATTTCCTCGACCTGTGACTATGGAGCCCATGGACCAGTTAGATGATGAAGAGGGACTCCCAGAGAAGCTGGTTATAAAGAATCAGCAATTTCACGAAGAGCGAGAACAGCCACCCAGATTTGCACAGCCTGGCTCCTTTGAGTATGAGTATGCCAGGCGCTGGAAGGCACTTATTGAGATGGAAAAGCAGCAGCAGGACCAAGTGGACCGAGACATCAAGGAAGCTCGTGAGAAGACGGAGATGGAGATGGAGGCTGCTCGCCATGAGCACCAGGTCATGCTAATGAGGCAGGATTGGATGAGGCGTCAAGAAGAACTTCGGAGGATGGAAGAGCTGCACAATCAAGTGCAAAAACGAAAGCAGCTGGAGCTCAGGCAGGAGGAGGAGCTCAGGCGCCATGAGGAAGAGATGCGGCGGCAACAATAAGAAACAACGCAACAACAGCAGGAAGGATTCAAGGGAACCTTCCCTGATGCGAGAGAGCAAGAGATACTGATGGGTCAGATGGCTATGGGAGGTGCTATGGGCATAAACAACAGAGGCGCCATGCCCCCTGCTCCTGTGCCAGCTGGTACTCCAGCTCCTCCAGGACCAGCCACTATGATGCCAGATGGAACCTTAGGATTGACCCCACCAACAACTGAACACTTTGGCCAAGCTGCTACAATGGAAAAAATTGGGGCATTTGGTGGAACCCCTCCTGCATTCAACCGTGCAGCTCCTGGAGCTGAATTTGCTCCAAACAAACGTTGCCGATACTAATAAAATTGCAGTGTCTAGTTTCCCAAAACCCTTAAAAGAAGGATCCTTTTTGGACTTAGCCGAATTCTACCCTGGAAAAGTATTAGGGATTCTTCCCAATAGTTTAGGTCTTCCCTGCCTCTAGTACTCTAGGGGGTATGTTGGAGGCAGAGGGTAAGGGGCGGGGGGTGATATTTAACAAATCAGTTCTATGTGGTATATCTTTTCACTAATCAATTCTGTGTGGTGCATTCCTAAAATCTCATGTGATTGTTGAGAGCCTGCGAGGGCCAGGGAGCCACGGCAAAATGGATCCAGTTAGAGCCCCCATCAATCTTAATCATTCCACTCTTTGTCCACCCTGTTCTATTTGCTTTCTTATTCTTACACCACCCCCGCCCCCCACCCTAGTCGGTAAAGAATCTGCCTGCAATGCTGGAGACCTGGGTTCTATTCCTGGGTTGGGACGATCCCCTGGAGAAGGAAATGGCAACCCACTCCAGTATTCTTGCCTGGAGAATCCCATAGACAGAGGAGCCTGGTAGGCTACAGTCCATGGGGTCGCAAGAGTCGGACACGACTTAGTGCACTGTCTCTCAGAGGTCTTAAATTAGCAGTGAAACACAAGAACTACAGATTCTTTTTAATCAAAGTGTATAATTTTTGAATCAAATGTATACTTATTTTAATAATTTTAATCAAAGATCATTTTAATCAAAATGTATAATTTTTACTTGTTGAGCACTGTGAGGCAGTTTATGCTAAGCATTTTATATGTATCATTTTACTGAAAACTCTTAAGCTCCAAGATTTTGGCCACCTAATGCAAAGAGCCAACTCACTGAAAAAGACCCTGAGGCTGGGAAACATTGAAGGCAGGAGCAGAAGCGGGCAACAGAGGATGAGAGTTGGCTAGCATCACTGACTCAATGGACATGAGCCTGAGCAAACTCTGGGACGGAGTGAAGGACAGGGAAGCCTGGCATGCTGCAGTCCAAGGGGTTGAAAAGAAGCTGACACGACGGAGTGACAACAGCAACAACAAGTCACCATGCGGTATATAGTGCAGTCTCCTCTTTCAGGTGAGCACCAACGTTAGCTAACTTCCTTGGGGCAGCAGAGCCGGGGTTCCGCTCTTACAGCATCTAACCCCAAGTCCATTATCTTAACTGCTGTTTCCCATTGTTCCCTCGAGAAATGACATATGAACTGGCTCAAAATAAAATAATTAAAAAATATTAAGGAAATATTTACCAAATTTGATACTATAATTTTGGATGTATTTTAAATACACTTCCACTTATATTTCTGTTTTCATTTCCTAAATTACAGGTTAGATCTTGTTTCTCCCCTTGCTTGAATGCCTCCCCACAGCTCCCGGATTACAGCCCCTCACGACCTGATTCGAGCCCATCTTTTAACCACCGCTCAATATCCTTTAGCACTTGCCCACATCTCCGATGCCCTTGACGATGGGCCAAGTTTGTGATCACACCTGCCCTTTTCTTAACTGCGCTCTGCTTTATTGTCTTCAAAGCCCAACTTAAGCTTCACTTCACCTGCAACAATCTTCTCTGAACTCATAAGCAGAACTAATGACATTTTCTTCCAGATCATTATTGCCCATCACTTGAGATTTTGCTTAGAACATTTTCTTTAAAATGCCAATTTGCATTTCTGATACCTCCATGAGAGGGCAACTCATACTGGGCAGAAGATTTTGTCTTCTTAATCTCACTTTCCCAAAATACAGCTTCCTATATGGATGCATCCAATAAATTGATCAAACTGGTTTTGGTTAAAACCAAGTTTACCTCAGAGATTGTTATTGTTTAGTCACTAAGTCATATCCGACTCTTTGGTGACCCCATAGACTGTAGCCTGCCAGGCTCCTCTGTCCATGGGATTTTCGAGGCAAGAATGCTAAAGTACGTTGCCATTTCCTTCTCCAGGGCATCTTCCTGATCCAAGGATCAATCCCACATCTCCTGAATTGGCAGGCAGATTCTTCACTACTGAGCCACCAGGGAAGCCCAGCTAAGAGAACTGTGTGCTCAGTCACTCAGTTGTGTCTAACTCTTTGCAGCCTATGATTTAATTATTTACATTAACCAAGTCAAATGCATATTCTTTTCCACATTCATTCCTCCCTTGTTTTCCATGGTCCAAGAAGTACATTCCCTCACCAGCCAATCCTGTACTTTCCTTTAAGGCTGCCATATAAAATACAGAGCCTCACAATTTAATTTGAATTTCAGATAAATAGTAAATAATTCTTTGAGTATGGACCACGTATTGTGTGAAATTTAATGGTGTGCCCAGTTGCTGTTTGTGAAAACTATCAGCCGTGTTTTCTTTACAACCCTTTTAAAATCATTATTTCCACGAGTGACTTCTGGAGGTCCCTTCTTTGGTTATAAACTAAAGCCTTGCTCTTAATGGAATGTACTTGCTTCATAAAGATAATATAACACACAAAACAATTTGTATGGGAATACAAAAAATACCTCCAATAGCCAAAGCAAACTTGAGAAAGAAGAACGGAGCTGGAGGAATCAACCTGCCTGACTTCAGACTACACTACAAAGCTACAGTCATCAAGACAGTATGGTACTGGCACAAAGACAGAAATATAGATCAATGGAACAAAATAGAAAGCCCAGAGATAACACACCTATGGACACCTTATATTTGACAAAGGAGGTAAGAATACACAATGGAGAAAAGACGATCTCTTTAACAAATGGTGTTGGGGAAACTGGTCAACCATCTGTAGAAGAATGAAACTAGAATACTTTCTAACACCAAACACAAAAATAAACTCAGACATTTCTCCATAGAAGACATACAGATGGCTAACAAACACATGAAAAGATGCTCAGCATCACTCATTATCAGAGAAATGCAAATCAAAACCACAGTGAGGTACCATCTCACCCTGGCCAGAAAATGGCTGCTATCAAAAAGTCTACAAACAATAAATGCTGGAGAGGGTAAGAAGAAAAGGGAACCTTCTTACACTGCTGGTGGGAATGCAAACTAGTACAGCCACTATGGAGAACAGTGTGGAGATTCCTTAAAAAACTGGAAATAGAATTGCCATACAACTCAGCCATTTAGCTGCTGGGCACATACACTGAGGAAACCAGAACTGAAAGAGACACATGTATCCCAATGTTCATTGCAGCACTGTTTACAATAGCTAGGACATGGAAGCAACCTATATGCCCTTTGGCAGACTAATGGATAAGAAAGCTGTGGTACATATACACAACAGAATATTACTCAGCTATTAAAAAGAACACATTTTAATTAGTTCTAATGGGGTGGATGAAACTGGAGCCTATTATACAGAATGAAGTAAGTGAGAAAGAAAAACACCAATATAGTATATTAACACATATATATGGAATTTAGAGATGGCAATGATGACCATATATGCAAGACAGCAAAAGAGACACAGATATAAAGAACAGACTTTCGGACTTAGAGAAGCCAAGGGTGGGATGATTTGACAGAATATCACTGAAACATGTATATTACCATATATGAAACAGATCACCAGTCCAAGTTCAATGCATGAAACAAGGCACTCAAAGCCGGTGCACTGGGATGACCCTGAGGGATGGGATGGGGAGAGAGGGAGGTGGGAGGAGGGTTCAGGATGGGGCACACATGTACAGCCATGGCTGATTCATGTCAGTGTATGGCGTAAACCACTACAATACTGTAATGCAATTAGCCTTCAATTAAAATAAATAATTAAAACAAACAGACACAACCCTGCAGGTCTCCTAAATTTTCAATGGCTCCCTTATGTTGGTGGCAGAAGACCAATGAGAGGAAAGCAAATGGTAACAAACTGGTATGACTGCTCATGACTGGTGTTCCTGTATCAGGCTATCCCCCATCCTTCAGATGTGACCTTGAGTATGGGCTTTCCACTTCTGCTCCCGTATCCTTTCAGTCACTTTTCAGGCTCTCCTTTCTGCTAAACTCCCCCAGTTCTAGCTAGATCCAGGAGTCCCTAGCAAGAATGAGTCGTCTGTGGCTAGCAAATCTGCTTTAAAGGGAAATGGATAGGTCTGTGGTTTTCTTTCAAAAGGTCCAAGCTGCATTTTTCCTTCAGGAAGGCTGTGGGGCAGACACTGGGCCAGACATTACTCCCCACCTGCACACCACGGAGAATATTCAGGGAGGGAAAGCTTTGATGGCCAGTAGAGTTAGCATGGTGATTGCCTTCTCTCTTAACAACTCAAGAATCACAACTGATGAATTTCTTATCCCTAAAGACCAAAAAATTCACTCGTTATTTAGAAAAGTTTTGTCTATAGCAGTGCTCTCCTACAGCACTTCCTGTGATGATGGGAATATTTATTTCTGTTCTGCCCAAAACAGAAGCCATTAGACACACGTGCCTATGGAACTCATTGATACGTGCTTAGTGTGGATGATGTTTAAATGTCAATTTTAACTGATTTAAACTTAAATAGTTACATGTATTGAGAGGCTACTGTGTTGGACAGTGCAGGCTGATAGCATTAAACTGACGAAGGGCTGAGGGTATTTTATTTAGAGAAGACAGGAAAGCATCTACAGTTTGGGGCAAGGTCTAGACAAGGTCTAGGCCAGAGATTGTGTTCTGTGGCTAATTTTCCCCTCAGGGGACATTTGGCAATGTCAGTTGTCACAACTGGAGGTAGAGGTGCTACCAGCATCTACGAGGTAGAGGCTAGGAGGCTGCTAAACAGACTACAGTGCCTAGACCAACCTCCCACAGAAAAATAATCATTCTGCTCAAAATGGCAGCATTGCCAATGTTGAGACACCATGACGTAGACAAAGGAGTAAATGTGGTCACACAGGTCCCAAACTTCTCTCATCTAGTCTCTACCTTCCTCAGGGTCTCCATTCACTTTAATCTCTAGATTTTGTCACTCAGTTCAGTTCAGTTACTCAGTCCTGTACGACTTTTTGTGACCTCACAGACTGCAGCACGCCAAGCTTCCCTGTCCATCACCAGCTCCCAGAGCTTACTAAAACTCACGTCCATAGAGTCAGTGATGCCATCCAACTATCTTATCCTCTGTCATCTCTTCTCTTCCTGCCTCCTATCTTTCCTAGCATCAGGGTCTTTTGCAGTGAGTCAGTTCTTCACATCAGGTCAAACTATTATAGAGTTTCAGCTTCAATATCAGTCTTTCCAATGAACACTCAGGACTGATTTTCTTTAGGATGGACTGGTTGGATCTCTCTGCAGTCCAAGAGATTCTCAAGAGTCTTCTCTAACACCACTGTTCAAAAGCATCAATTCTTCAGAGCTCAGCTTTCTTTATAGTCCAACTCTCACATCCACAGATTACTACTGGAAAAACCATAGCCTTGACTAGATGGACCTTTTTTGGCAAAGTAATGCCTCTGCCTTTTAATATGCTATCTAGGTTGGCCATAACTTTCCTTCCAAGAAGTAAGTATATTTTAATTTCAGGGCTGCAGTCACCATCTGCAGTGATTTTGGAGACCCCCAAAATAAACTCTGCCACTGATTCCACTGTTTCCCCATCTATTTGCCATGAAGTAATGGGACCAGATGCCATGATCTTAGTTTTTTGATTGCTGAGTTTTATGCCAACCTTTTCACTCTCCTCTTTCACTTTCATCAAGAGGCTCTTTAGTTCTTTGCTTTCTACCATAAAGTGGTGTCATTTACATATCTGAGGTTATTGATGTTTCTTCTGGCAATCTTGATTTGAGCTTGTGCTTCATCCAGCCTGGCATTACTCATAATGTACTCTGCATATAAGTTAAATAAGAAGGGTGACAATATACAGCCTTGACGTACTTCTTTCCCAATTTGGAACCAATCCAAGTGGGCCTTAGGAAGAATCACTAGAAACAAAGCTAGTGGGAGTGATGGAATTCCAGCCGAGCTATTTCAAATCCTAAAAGATGATGGTGTGAAAGTGCTGCACTCAATATGCCAGCAAATTTGGAAAACTCAGCAGTGACCACAGAATTGGGAAAAGTCAGTTTTCATTCCAATCCTAAAGAAAGGCAACGCCAAAGAATGCTCAAGCTATCGCACAATTGCACTCATCTCACATGCTAGCAACGTAATGCTCAAAATTCTCCAAATCAGGCTTTAACAGTACGTGAACCATGAACTTCCAGATGTTTATGCTGGATTTAGAAAAGGCAGAGGAACCAGAGATCAAATTGCCAACACCTGCTGGATCACTGAAAAAGCAAGAGAGTTCCAGAAAAACATCTATTTTTGCTTTATTGACTATGCCAAAGCCTTTGACTGTGTGGATCACAGTAAACTGTGGAAAATTCTGAAGGAGATGGGAATACCAGACCACCTGACCTGCCTCTTGAGAAACCTATATGCAGGTTAGAAAGCAACAGTTAGAACTAGACACGGAACAGACTGGTTCCAAATGGGAAAAGGAGTATGTCAAGGCTGTATATTGTCACCCTGCTTATTTAACTTCTATGCAGAGTACATCATGAGAAACTCTGGGCTGGATGAAGCCCAGTCTGGAATCAAGATTTCCAGGAGAAATATCAATAAACTCAAATATGCAGATGAGACCACCCTTATGGCAGAAAGCAAAGAAGAACTAAAGAGCCTCTTGATGCAAGTGAAAGAGGAGAGTGAAAAAGTTGGCTTAAAACTCAACATTCAGAAAACTAAGATCGTGGCATCTGGTCCCATCACTTCATGTCAAATAGACAAGGAAACAGTGGAAACAGTACTATTTTTTGAGGCTTCAAAATCATTGCAGATAGTGATTGCAACCCTGAAATTAAAAGACACTTACTTCTTGGAAGAAAAGTTATGACCAACCTAGACAGCATATTAACAAGCAGAGACATTACTTTGCCAACAAAAGTTTATCTAGTCAAGGCTATGGTTTTTCCAGTAGTCATCTATGGATGTGAGATTTGGACTATAAAGAAAGCTGAGTGTACAATAATTGATGCCTTTGAACTGTGGTGTTGGAGAAGACTCTCGAGAGTCCCTTGGACTGCAGGGAGATCCAACCAGTCCATCCAAAAGGAGATCAGTCCTGAGTGTTCATTGGAAGGATTGATGTTGAAGCTGAAACTCCAATATTTTGGCCACCTGATGCGAAGAGCTGACTCATTTGAAAAGACCCTGATACTGGGAAAGATTGAAGGCAGGAGGAGAAGGGGATGACAGAGGATGACATGGTTGGATGGCAGCACCAATGCAATGGACACGAGTTTGGGTAAACCCCGGGTGGTGATGGACAGGGAGGCCTGGCATGCCGTGATCCATGGGGTCACAAAGAATCAGACATGACTGAGCCACTGAACTGAACTGTTGTTCCATGTCCAGTTCTAACTGTTGTTCCTTGACCTGCATACAGATTTCTCAGGAGGCAGGTCAAGTGATCTGGTATTTTCATCTCTTGAAGAATTTCCCACAGTTTGTTGTGATCCACATAGTCAAAGGCTTTGGCATAGTCAATAACACAGAAGTAGATGTTTTTCTGGAACTCTCTTGTTTTTTCAACAATCCAACAGAACTTGATCTCTGGTTCTTCTGCCTTTTCTAAATCCAGCTTGAACATCTGGAAGTTCACAGTTCATATACTGTTGAAGCCTGATTTGGAGAATTTTGAGCATTACTTTGCCAGCGTGTGAGATGTGTGCAATTGTATGGTAGTTTGAGCATTCTTTGGCATAGACTTTCTTTGGGATTGCAATGAAAGCAGACCTTTTCCATTTTTTCATCCTTTCCTATAATCTTTATTTTAATTAATCTAATTATTATTGTCCTGACTAATGAGCTTCCATTTTGGGGGCTTTTAATGTTTGTGTGTGTGCAAATGTCCTTATTTTTATAGCAATCTTTCCCTAGATACAATTCCTTTATAACACGGTATTTAAAAATATCCTTCACCATTTCAACAATACTACTGGCTAGCTATCAAGGCTGGAGAAATAATGTGAAATGTCTGACAGACAATCTTCATTCAGTAAAATGCAGCTCTTATTGAACTGCTCAGCTGAGAAAACTCAGAGCATCTTCTTTGGGGCTCCTAGAGGACAAATCTTACACCTTGGATGCTGAGGCATCCTTGGGCGCCTAGGTCATGGATGGTCTGAATGGTCTCCCAAATCTGTTGAAGCAGCTCTATTTTCTTAGCTGCTTTATATATTGGGCTAGCAAAATAGGATTTTGTTTGGACACAGAGTTCTGTAAAAAGTTTGAATACCACAGATCTAACCCACCCATGATTCTAATTTGGGGAACTGGACACAAGTATAAGGGAAAAACTGACTAATTGGGGGAATACTTCTCTTTTATCCCCTCTTCAATTATACCATGTAGGAGGTCTCATCTGCTGAGAACCTATAAATAGAGTCTTCGTGACTTCTTTTTCCTGTGGGTGAAGACGTATATACCTTGAGAGTCTGAGTGCCTTGATTAAGGCATTTGTAGGCAGTTAACCTATCCTGGGCAAGTAACCAGAGAATTTTCCAAGAACAAGTGATAGAGTCAAGGCCACCTCTAAAACTGGAGCAGAGGCCAGGGGAGGCATGACACAGCTTCTCAGCAACTTTCCCAACTGCCTTCAAATGTTCCATTCATTATCACTCTATAACATTTGTGGATGAGGCCCCTCTTTGAACCTACATGTTTTACATGCTCAGTCACTAAGTCATGTTCACTCTTTGTGACCCCATGGAGTATAGCCCACCAGGCTCCTCTGTCAATGGAATTTTCCAGGCAAGAACACTGGAGGATGTCACCATTTCCTGTTCCAGGGGAACTTCCTCATCAAAGAATCAAACCTGCATTTCCTATATTGGCAGCCATATTCTTTACCACTGAGTTGCCTGAGAAGTCTTTGGAACCCACTCTATTCTGCAAAATTCTTTGAAAATAAGACTGGAAGAAAAGGGAAGATTCAACCTGCTGCCTGGGAAAGCAGTGGGACACTGGCCTTTGTGAAACCGCCCTTAATGATATCTGCAATGGTTTAATCTCTGTCTTTAAAGCAAACATCATCTGTCTGCCTCTGTGCTGAATGATCCACTCCCACTTTTTGAGATGCAGGCTCATTTAACAACTGGCAATCAAACCCGCTCCAGCAGCCACAATGGAAACTGTTGAGGTTCATTACACTGGAAAAATATGCCATCTTTATTTCCATTCTATTGTTTCCTCAAAGATTAACAATACACATTTTTTTTTTCCAATGGCCCATTTTTATGAAATTTTACTTGGATATATTTCTAAGTCTCTGATCCAGATGGTACATCTCAGAGTGAAATGTGAAGTGTGCTTCTCCCGCTTCTATTCTAAAGCATGGCACTGCTATTCTGGACCCATTCTGAAAAAAAAAGTCATTAGAAATTAAAAGGACAAAAACAATTTGAGAATGAAGAGTTTATGATGTGGGAGTGGCAAAATGCATTGTTGATTTCAGTAGTGATTATTGATGATGATCTGATAGCAGCTTGCAGCTTTGCCCAGTTATTTAACTGGTGTGGTAGATTTCTAGCAAAATCTTCATAGTATATGGAGGTGGTGTCTGTGCTCAGTCCTGTGTTGACTCTTTGGGACCCCATGGATTGTTAGCTTGCCAGACTCTTCTGTCCTTGAATTTTTCCAGGCAAGAATCCTGGAGGGGGCAAGCTGCCATTTCCTACTTTATCATGGTAATATATCAGACACTTACTATACATCTGTTAAAAAAAGAATTAAAAGAGTTACCCCTTCAGAACTTTTGGGAACCTTAAGAACGATATGGGGAAGTCAACAAAACCATGATAAGCTACTGCAACTTAAAAAAAATAAAAAGTAGAAATAAGTTTTTAATAAAAGGAGGCTGCAGAAGTTTTAAAATATAATCCCTATTTCTAAGTTCTCCCATTGATAGGGTCCCCTTGGGTACACTTATGACAGCTGTGACCAACAGTATGGCAGAACAGATCATGTCCTACTTCCAAGGCCAGTCATTAAAGACCAGCAGCTTCTGTCTGGTGTGCTCAGAATGTATGCCCTGAGGGAGGCCAACCAGCCACCACTTACAAAGTCCAACCACCCTGAAACCACTCTGCTGGAGAGGCTGTACAGGTGCTCTGGTCCACAGCCTGACTGAGCTCCCAGCTGGCAGACAGGTAACTGCCTACTCCAGGAATAAGTCATTTTGTGTACCCAGTTTATCTGAACATTCAGATGATTCTAGTTACAGCTGACATCTTCCTGAAAGTCAGGAGAAATCCCAAATGAGCAATGCCCAGTGAGCACTGTCCAAACATTTTACCTTGCCTTATTGTGAGCAAAATAAGATGGATGTAGTTTCACACCTCTAGGTTTGGGGAGTAGTCTGTTAAACAGAAATAGTAACTGGCTGTTGTTGTTCAGTTGCTCAGTCATGTCCCACTCTATGGACTGCAGCATGCCAGGCCTCCCTGTCCTTCACTATCTCCCAGAGCTTGATCAAACTCAAATCCATTAAGTCAGTGATGCCTTACAACCATCTCATCTTCTGTCATCCCCTTCTCCTCCTGCCTTCAATCTTCCCCAGCATCAGGGTCTTTTCTAATGAGTCTGCTCTTCCCATCAGGTGGCCAAAGTACTGGATCTTTAGCTTCAGTAACAGTCCTTCCAATGAATATTCAGGATTTATTTCCTTTCTCTTCTCAGTCCAAGGGACTCTCAAGAGTCTTCTCCAACACCACAGTTCAAGAGCATCAACAGTTCAGCACTCAGTCTTCTTTATGGTCCAACTCACATCCATCCATGCATGACTACTGGAAAAACCATTGCTTTGACTAGATGGACCTTTGTCAGCAAAGTAATGTCTCTGCTTTTTAATATGCTATCTAGGTTGGCCATAGCCTTGCTTCCAAGGAGCAAGCATCTATTAATTTCAGGGCTGTGGTCACCATCTGCAGTGATTTTGGAGCCCAAGAAAATGAAGTCTGTCACTGTTTCCATTGTTTCCCCATCTATTTGCCATGAAGTGATGGGACTGGATGCCATGATCTTAGTTTTTTGAATGTTGAGTTTTAAGCCAGCTTTTTCACTCTTCTCTTTCACCTTCATCAAGAGCCTCTTTAGGTCTTCTTTGCTTTCTGCCATAAGGGTGATATAATGCATATCTAAGGTTATTGATATTTCTCCCAACATTCTTGATTCCAGGTTGTGCTTCATCTAGCACAGCATTTCACATGATGTACTCTGCATATAAGTTAAATAAGCATGGTGACAATACACAATCTTGACGGACCAATTAGGGTTTGCTACTTGCTTCCTCAAGCCTTTACTGGTGGCTCAGACCTTAAAGTGGAGAAGGCAATGGCAACCCACTCCAGTACTCTTGCCTGGAAAATCCCATGGACGGAGGATCCTGGTGGGCTGCAGTCCATGGGGTCGCTAAGAGTCGGACATGACTGAGTGACTTCACTTTCACTTTTCACTTTCATGCATTGGAGAAGGAAATGGCAACCCACTCCAGCGTTCTTGCCTGGAGAATCCCAGGAATGGGGGAGCCTGGTGGGCTGCCTTCTATGGGGTTGCACAGAGTTGGACACTGAAGTGACTTAGCAGCAGCAGCAGCAGACCTTAAAGAATTTGCCTGCAATGTGGGAGACCCAGGTTAAATCCTTGGGTTGGAAAGATCCCCTGGAGAAGGGAATGGCTATCCACTCCAGTATTCTTGCCTAAAGAATTTCATGGACAGAGGAGCTTGGTGGGCTACAGTCCTTGGGGTTGCAAAGAGTCGGACAGGACTGAGCAACTTCCACTTTCCACTTTCCTTCAAGACTGCACTCTGAATTTTGTAATAAGTAGAAAATAAGATGATTTTAACGTCTATATTTTTTGTAATGTGATATATTTTAGATGATTATTTGCTTCCTAAAATCATGTGCATATCTTAACTAATCAGCATTCTGCCTGCATGTAGCACTTTATTTTCTTTGAAAAAGGTTGTCATTTGCATAACCATAAAAGCAAATATTTTTGCAAAATGACACCCTTTGCATTATATAGCAAAGCCTGTAGTTCAAAAGACAGAAATAAAACAATATGAGGGCACCTAAACAATGAAAAGAATATAGTTGTCTTTTCTTCCTATCTGATAGAAAATTCCAGTTTTTTTAAAAAAGTCTTTTAAATTACCGACTAATATAGCTGCTTCTCCTTTACTGCCTATTTTTAAAAATATCAATAAATGGCCTCTTGACAAGTTTTAAATAGAATCAGGATCATGTAGGATTATGTCAAATGCAAGCATATTTGAAATATTTTTTAAGGTTGGGACAGTAGCTCCACTTATTAGCTATCTTTATATTCCCACTAGATTGCTGTGTGCTCAAATGTTTGTCATGTGCTGTGCGCACACATAATCCCTCTCCCCCCTATACACATACACACACACTCTCCCCACATTCCGCATGATAAATGAAATTCTGTTCAGCACTCAATGAAACTGCTGTCACTTTAAGAGTCATATAAATGAACGAGGTTACTACTGCCCTTTGTATATTAGGAACTCTTAATTTACCTTCTCTCCCATCAATGTCAGAACATAGAATGCAGAAAAGACTTGGGTGTGCATCTGGCTTCTATGACTGATAGACCGTGTGATGTCAAGTTCATTTCTTCAGCCTTCCATCCCTCTAGGGATATGATGGGGACTCCACCTCAACAAACTGAGAGTACTCTGAGGGTTAGATCAATAATGTGGAACATTCTCTTTGCTAATATTACAGCACCCACAAAATTGTCAGCTTATTGTTTAGAGTGTGTGTGTGTGTTAGTTGCTCAGTCATGTCTGATTCTTTGTGACCTCATGGACTGTAGTCTGCTAGGCTCCTCTGTCCATGGAATTCTCCAGGCAAGAATACTGGAGTGGGTTGCCATTTCCTTCTCCAGGGGCTCTTCTCAACCCAGGGACTGAACCCGGTCTCCTGCATTGGCAGGCAGATTCTTTACCATCTGAGCCAGCAAGGTAGTGGGTCTTAAGAAATCAGTTCCATCGCCTGTTGGGGGCTCTGCATTCAGCCCAAGAAGACTCTAGGTTCAAGCTTTACTCAGAGAACATCTGAGCAACATCTTAAGAGAACTTGACTACAGAGTGAATTTCTTGCCTTCCATATCACACACCACAGACTTCTCAGCCTCAATCTCAGTCTCCAAATTATCTTAGTTTATCCAAAGCTATCGGACATTTCGGGCTTCCCTGGTGGCTCAGCAGTAAAGAATCTGCCTGCCAATGCAAGAGACACAGGTTCAATCCCTGGGTCATGAAGATGTCCTGGAGGAAGAAGTGGCAACCTATTCCAGTACTCTTGCCTGGAGAATTCCAGGACAGAGGAGCCTGGCGGGCTACAGTCCATGGGGTCACAAAAGAGTCAGACACGACTTAGCAATTAAACAACAGCAATGATGTAAGGCGTTTCACATTCTCTAAAGTTCTATAAATAGGAATTTTAGTCAGAGAGATTAGACCAATCAAGCCTAGAGCCTGTTGCAATCACAAAGTCATTATAACATGTCATAAATTCCTCTGACCCCATCTAGCTAGTATTTATAGAATGATTTTTCTTGGATCTGAGTTGAAGAATATGTTGGATGGCCATAGTTTCTCTCCCATACCTATGACAGATATCACTAATCAGTCATAGCCAATTTTCCCACAGAGAATAAAATTGGCCTCAGGATCCTTCTTAACCCACTGTTAAAGTGATTATAATTGACCATTCAGAAGAAGCTTTGGGGTTTTTCCTAGTAGTCCAGTAGTTAAGACTCTGTCTGCCAATGCGGAGGACATGGGTTCAATCCCTGGTCTGGGAAGATCCCACATGCTGCAGAACAACAAGCCCATGCGCCACAACTATTAAGCCTGGGCTGTACAGTCCACGTCCCCTAACAAGAGGAGACTCTGGAACGAGACGCCTATGTACCACAACTAGAGTAGCCCCCATTCAGTGCAAGCAGAGAAAGCCTGTGTACAGCAACAAAGACCCAGTGTAGCCTGTATATATATATATATATATATATATATATATATATATATATTTTTTTTTTTTTAAAAGAAGCAGCCTTGGGATCTCTGCTTTAGGAAGAAGAGATACAAGATAAAAGTGGTCAGAAAGGTCTGGTTCAGTGCAATTCACCTCCACCTTACGTGATGTTTCTTTTGGATACATAAATTTCTTTTGTCAATAAAATAACTAGAACTATTATTGAACCCGGTCCTTGGAAACATTTATCAGACTCCTTTAGACCTTGAGGCAAAGTCTCTAGATCACAAGGAACAACTTTCAAGAAAGAACATCGCTAGACAATTAAAAAGCTTGCTGCTAATGTTTGCAGTCTATGAGAGAAGTTGAGAATGGTTTTCTCCAAGAAGAGTCAGTTGCTCAGTAGTGTCTGAATCTGACTCTTTGTGACCCCATGCACAGTAGCAGGCCAGGCTCCTCTGTCCATATAATTCTCCAAGCAAGGAAACTGGAGTGGGTTGCCATTCCCTTCTCCAGATCTTCCTGACCCAGGGATGAAACCTTGGTCTCCTGCATTGCAGGAAACTTCTTTACTGTCTGAGCCACCAGGGAGCCCCAAATCCATATGTTATTTATTATCAGTCCCAGGGACTAACTTGGTACTAATCTCTCAAATCCAGCATTTCTAAGAGTAATGCTTCAGTTATAAATATTTTCCAGGAGGTTTAAACGGTCTTATTAAAAATCAAAATAGTGCTTTGAGTATAGTGTTTTGCCTCTAATCTGTTTTACGTACTATCTACTCTATAAATATGCACTATTACTATGGGAACTCATTTTTCTTCAAAGACAAGAATGTACTGAAAATACTTCACAATTATTCTATTCCTCCAAAAAGGCCACTTAATTAACAGCAATAACATTAGTCATGTCAGGAGAAAAGTCATTTCAAATTTTTGCCAGGCAATGTCTTTATATATAAGTAGATGCATTATTATAATATGACACTTATACTGGGTACCCCCCACCCCAGGTTCAACGAATATAACAAAGCAAATAGATTTTTGTCTATATAGGAATCCATTAAATAAGCCTTATTCTGGAACACTTTAAGAATACCAAATATTCTCTTTTCACAGCACTTCCATTAAGAGAACTTTTAACTTGGAAGTATACCATGCAGCTGCTCAAAGTGAAAAAAAATGTACTCAGTCCCTTTCTTTATCCTTGTCAATGATTATAAGGAACTTACATGTTCACTATGAATAGTAAAAAGATACTAAAACTTATTTGGAAGAAAGTTTAAAACAACTCATGATTCTACCACCCAGATGTCATATCAGTAATACTTGCAAATTTTATATATTTGAAATGTATTGTTAATGGTATTTTTTTTCATTTTAATATGGAACTCTTTCCCTACAGATGAACGAAATGCTACCGAGTCATTTGAAAGCATTGTATAATACTCCATTGCATGGATTGGCCATCATTCACTCAACCAATTTCCTGTGACTGGACTTTTAATTTTTAGACACTATTTTTTACCACAAATATCCTTGTTAACACATGTTTTCTGGTGCATATATCTTTAACTCATTACCTGCATTATTTCCTAAGCTAAATTCCTAGAAATCGAGTTGCTGGGTTAAAGGGTGAACACATCATTTTTTTAAAATGTTAATTGAATTGTGCCACAAAACTTTTGAGATCATAAAATCCAGGCACTATATGAAAAGGCATGAAACCATTTGTAGAGGCTTCAAAGGATTCTCAGCCCCTCACTGGCCCGTGGGGATGCAGTCACAGAGAAATACACAATCTTTTTATTTATTTATTGTTAAAGAGCCACCAACCTGGCTCCAACATTGTAAATAGATGTATGTAGACAGAGTTTATTTGAATAATGATTAAAGTGGCAAGGGTGCTTACATGAGTGTCCTATCTATCTAAAAACCACATAACCAAATGACAGAGTAAATGAGAAAAACAGAAAGGATCTGAGAGATTTGTCTTTGCCATAAACAGCCTGTGTGACCCTCAGAGAGTCCTTAATCCTCTCTGTTTCTTAGTTGATTCATTTGTCAAAACTTCAATTAAATCTTTCCACAGTGTCTCGAAAATTTTAAAGAGATAAAGAATAGACTAATGTTTTGGAAAATCATAAAAAAACATTTGAATGATATTCAAGAGTTATTCTTTCAGAGAGAGTAGTGTTTTATGAAAATAAAAGACACAAATTAGTAGATAAGTATATGTGCTTAGCTGCTTTAGTCATGTCCAACTCTGTGTGACCCCGTGGACTGTAGCCTAGAAGGCTCCTCTGTCCATTGTATTCTCCAGGCTAGAATACTGAAGTGAGCTGCCATATCCTTTTCCAGGGGCTCTTCCTAACCCAGGGATGGAACCTGCATCTCTTATGTCTCCTGCACTGACAGGAGGGTTCTTTACCACTTGAACCACCTGGGAAGCCTAAGTATAAAATGTTATAAAATGTGATGGTTTTGAATCAACCTGATGTGCTGGAAACTCGGAATTTGCCAAAATGATGAAGCAAAAAGCTACAGTCTTCAAGAGTTTTCTTCCATCAATGCTTAATCAAATTAATTGAGAAACCCTGCATGTCTGAAAGTCAACAAACATTTCACATTAGCTAACTTTTCATATATGTTAACAAACCAGACTTGGGTCCATGCACAATAAAGCCAATCTGCCAACACTGGATTGCGGTAAAGGGAAGTGTAGCATTTATTCCAGGGCACCAAGCAAGGAGTCCAGGGTAGCTGGTGATAAAAACACCCAAACCCCCTGATGGGTTTCAGCAAAGCATTTTTAAACGCCATGTGAAGGAGGGGAGTCCCAGAGTCTGTGATCAGTTCGTGCACAAGTCTCTGATTAGCTGATGGTGAGATAATAGGGTGATGTCATAGGTGTTTATATTATCAATCCTCAGGCACCTATAGGTCTGGGGGCTACATGCTCATGGTCATCAAGTAATTAATTTCTTCCATCTGGTGGTGGTTTTAGCATCTGTTAAACAACTCAGTAAACGTGCACCAAATGCTGTTATCTAGAGAGAGGAGAGGAACGAAAAAGCAGAGGATATAGGGGAAGGATCTGTCCAGGAAAGCCCCATAGGAGCTTGCTTAGTTACATACACTTTATTGTTTCTTTGGGACTTCTCAGGTGGCACGAGTGGTTAAAAAAAAAAAAGGAAAAAAAAAAAAAAAAAAAAACCCCGCCTGCCAATGCAGGAAATATAAGAGATGATGGTTCTAGCCCTGGGTTGGGAAGATTCCTAGGAGGAGGGCATGGCAATCCACTCCAGTATTCTTGCCTGGAGAATCCCACAGACAGAGGGAGCCTGTCAGGCTACCATCCATTCGACTGTACAGTTGGATACAACTGAAGTGACTTAGCACATATGCATGTATACATTGTTTCTTTGGTGTTATTGTTCATATCTCATTTTCAACAGAGGACATCTGTGATTCAATATTTGACATGAAGGCAAAATGAATCTCACTTTTATTTATTTGTTTGTTTTAATTAGAGATGGATCCATGAAATCACCAAACAGATGGCTCTTTTGTTTTTTTAGCCACTTCATGCTATGGATCACGTTAACATGGTTTCCTGAATTTGGATGAAAAGAAGCTTCTGACTCTCTGGTGGCCTTCTGTCTTCAGGCTCAAACTCTAACACAGAGAACAACACATCTCCCCATCAGACAAGTGACAAATGACAAGGAACACAGGGACAAAAACCAAAAGGGAGATCGAGAAATTTGTTCGGAGACCCTATCATCAGAGCCCAAGGCAGGAGTCTCAGAGTGTAGAATCAACGTTCTAGACTCTGCCCATTCAGGTTGGATAAAAGAGGGCTGGTAGGTTAGCCACCCCTCCCAGGTCCTTTAGACAAAACTGCTTCCTCTTTTGTCCAGTGTGGAAGTCAGGAGAGGGTCTGGCTGGGGATCCATCTTTCTTCTGAAGTCAGCTTCTGAGTGAGCATGCCTTCCCATGGAACCATTTAAGGAGGAAAATGGCTTTAAAAAATAAAAATAAAAAACTGGTAGTAACCGCTTGTGGGATTCAGCACTCTCAGTCATCCTTGTTCTAGTCAAAGTCAAGTCACTCTAGTCTAGACTGTCCAGCCCTTTGGTCACCTCGTCTGTCACCCAGTGCCTGGGGCACCTGTTATGCTTCCAGAACAGCAGCTGCACCCACCTCTCTAACTGAGCAATGGGTAAGCTTCACTCCTCACTCCTGTCTACCTTGAACTTCTTGGATGGTAATTAACATGAAGTGTTTTAAAAGTAATACCTGCATAAGTTGTTTCCTAAGATTCCATCCTTAAACACTGCCTGGGAAGGCATCTTGCACTCCCCCATTCCCACTTCCCTCCAGCATCACTCATGTCTCTGGCCCCCTATTCACTAGGCACTATTCTACATACGCTGCTGCTGCTGCTAAATCGCTTCAGTCGTGTCTGACTCTGTACGACCCCAGAAATGGCAGCCCACTAGGCTCCCCCGTCCCTGGGATTCTCCAGGCAAGAACACTGGAGTGGGTTGCCATTTCCTTCTCCAGTGCATGAAAGTGAAAAAGTGAAAGTGAAGTCGCGCAGTCGTGTCCGACTCCTGGCGACCCCATGGACTGCAGCCTATGGGATTTTCCAGGCAGGAGTCCTGGAGTGGGGTGCCACGGCCTTCTCCTCTACTTGCACTAGTCCACACTGTTCCAGTTCCCTTCTTGCTCAACTGCCCTGATGCTTTTCTCCCAGCATGCTTCTCCCTGCACTTCCCAGTCTTGAGGTTACTCCCTCACAGCAGAGATTTTAGCTTCAACATGTAGATAAAATAATAGAAAATGTCATGTTTTAGACATTTAAAAAAAATCTAACCTAAAAATGCCTTATCAGCTGGAGAGCTGTGGTTCTCCAGACAGTCCAGTGGTGCTGGAATTCTCAAAGCCACAGGAAGTCTGGAGCTAAGAATGAAATGAATCCTTTTTTTCTTCAATTCCCACCCCTTTACCCTTTGGAATCTCCCTTTTGACAAGACGGCAATGTGTTTGCTTGTAAAGAACAGGCATGATATGCTGGCTTCATATTATCAGGATCTTGACCCTCTGAGGGCCAGGACAGTACTAGGCACAGTCCACCTACTCGGCCCAGGTTTCTCCGTTGGGGAAAGGGGCAGTTACAAATTGTAAACTCTGGGAGGAGAGGCAGGAGTTAGTTTGCATTTGAATTTCTAGACTGGCTTGCATGAGTCAAGGTCATAGGACAAGTTAATTCATGTCATCTCCCCAACTGTCCTCTCCCCAACCTTTCAAAAAATAACACAATATAAACAAACAGTTAATAAAAATTCATTATTTTCCAGACACTGTTCTAAGCTTATTTTATATCACTAGAAAGGCTTCTTCTGTTACAATGAATCAGTTTCATTTATTTATTTATTTTTACTTCATTAAGAATGAACTTGTCAAGTTCTTCCTTCATGCCCAGTGCTTACAAGGAGATTCATGATTTTCTTTGTCACCAAACAATAATCTATAAAGAAGATAGTAAGCCAATGTTTAAGTTACACTTTATTTAAAAAAAAGAAAAAAAAAAAACTAGCATTTATTAAACCATGACTTCATGCCCAGTCCTTGTATATACAGCATCTAATTTACTTTTCACGGTAATCTCAGAGGTGGGTGTCAGAGCATCTAACAAAATCATGATGCTGTTGTTTCTTCCCAACAATGTACTCACTTCTCCAGAAAAACCCTACGGAGACAAGCATTACCCAGAGTTCCGTGTCACATTATCATCTTATTAATGTCATTAACAATTTCCTCCTCTGTAGTCAACAAAAGAAGGATTGCGTGCCTTAGAGTAGTAATAAAATTACCAAGCAATTATGATGATGCAGTAACCAAGAATGAGTTCAGAACAGGGGATCATTTTTTTATTTTAGTGAACTGACAACATCACAGTTAAGAAGATACGGTTACTGACATAACAAATGAAGAACTTTCTAATGAGAAATTTTACGTTATTGTGTTAAGAATGACGTCATGATTTCCCTGGAGTGGGAGAACACCACTGTCTTCTTCTCCCTGGAAGGCTCTCCTGATAAGTTTACTGCATTAGGGTCCAAACTGAAGCCAAATCTAATGCGTGACCTCTCTTCCCTACCCCTTAGTATTTCTATAATAAGTATAGAATCTGAGTTAGAAGGACTATTAAAAAAGAACTGCATCCATCCAGCTTCTACCCTCATATTCAAATCTTCAACTCATCAGTAACATGGGTGCTCCCTTTTCCAGTTTCATAGTAATCACAGGACATAGATCATCAATGTCTAAAACAAACTTTCCTATGTCTATATGCTTCTGAAACACATCCTCCCCAGTTTGAGCTCTGCCCCTCCACCTTTATAACCCGATGGTTTTTCACACAAAGCCCCTGAAGAAGATCTCTCTCTCTAACATGTGCGTGCATTGCACGTATAAACACACACACACTCAAAAGGAATGAGTAACCATGTGTGCCATTCACCTTTGCCCACAGTTTTCTGTGTACCACAAATGATACACTGGTGCTTGGCTTCTCCTCCCCTCTGGATCTCACTATGAGAAGCTCCTTACTACCAACCATGTTGTCCCAGCTCATACTTACCTCTTTGAGTGTTTGTAGCTACACAGTCCTATAATCCTAGAAACGTACATACATTCTGCCTCTATCTCTTTCACCCTGTTTCAGGATCCGCATTGATTTCCACCTCCATCTATTTCCTCTCCATTCTCCACCATTCCCAACAGGCTCTAGTCTCCTAGTAGATGTTGTACTAGTTCTCTCAGGATCTCTGCTAAGATTGAGTGACCCAAGAGGGGATAGGAGGGGCTACCACTTCCTCAGACTCTGATTTAGACCCAATCATCAGAGTGTTTTGATGGGACTGTCATGTGGGACAGAATTAAAAGACTTGCTGTGGCTCATGTAGATTACATCTATTGCTTTTCTCCTATCTCTGTGACCTGTCATTCTGTCATAGGAGGAAATTGAATTGGCCCACATGATTTTCTTTTTACAATACCATGCTGGTTCCTACCCAGTTCCTTTGGGCTTCACTGAGAGATGGAGAATTGATTGCCAGATGCTGTGTTTGGGGGTCTTCCTAGGCATTGAAGGTGACTGATGATTTGACATAGGTGGAATTCACTTTACCAGTGGCTGTTTCTCTTAGAATTTCTGCATATTAAATTTTATACAAATCGGATTTTCCTTCCACGTTGCTTTGTGTTTCTAGATATGTGATTTTAGATGGAGCTTTAATGGTCTGTATTTCATAATGTTTGAATTGGAATATTATCCTGTTTCAATCCTCAGGCACTTTGGCACTTGTTAATGAGATAATTATGTATATAAATATACTGAGTGAGTCATAACAAATAAGAAATATTAGCTTAGAGATACTAGCTTTCAGACTATTTCCTAAAGTCTATACAGTGAAGACAGAGTCCATTCCAATATCAATAACTACTGTTTTGAATATTTATCATGAAACAAATGTCTTACCAGGTGCTTTATGTGTATTTTTTTTATCACTTAACTCTTCTAAAACCTTCTTAAGTGATAATGATTATCTCCACCTTTAAGTAACGCCACTGAAATGCAGACATAATACATATTTTGCTCCAATTTGCCCAGAGGTAAGTGGTAGACACAGAATTGGAAACCTGCAAATGAGAACATACTATTTTCCCTTTTTAACACAAAAGGTAGCCTACTACACACACTCTTCTTCAACTTACATTTTATCTTGGATATCTACAGAAAACAGCACACAGAGAGTGGCCACAATTTTTTTTTAAGTTATATAATATCCATTTGTATGGATGAATCATACTTAGTTTAACCATTTCCCTAATGACAGACATTGGGTTGTTCTCTAATATTTTCCATTAAAAGAAAAGGTACCATAATAAATTTTCACACGTCATCCCACACCATATAAGGGGTATATTCTAAGCATAGACATTCTCTATACTCTTGGAGTGGTATATGCATTAAAAATTTCATAATTTTGCAGTTACTTTAAAATAGACTTCCACAGGAGTTGTACAAACTTATGTTTCCCCCAACACTGTATGAGAATGCCCATTTCCTCATGGTCTCACCAACAGAATATGTTACCAAATCTTGGGTTTTGGCCAATCAAAATAAGGGGAAAAACAGTATCTTCATGTAGTACTAATTTGCATCTTTTTAAATTAACAATGAGATTGAGCAACCTTTATGTTTGTAATTCCTTGTCAAGAATATAAATGACTATTTGTTTATATTCTTTATCATTTTTTTCTATCAGGTCAAAGGTTTGTTTCAAAAATTTCCAGACACCTTTTTTATATGATGGAATTAGTCCTTCGCCTGTTAATATGAGGTGGAAACTTCTCCCAGTTTGTTATTGGTCTTTCAAATGTTTCCCCCAGGAAGACAGTTTTTATTTTTGTATGGTTGGATTTACTTTTTTGTTTACTGACTACTGGATCTTAAGTTATAGTTTAAAAAGCCTTCCAACTCCTAGGATACAAAGGGCTTTGTTTCCAAATTCTTTCTTTAGTATGTTTTTGGATTCTTTTTTTTTTTTTTTTTCTTTTTTACATTGAAAGCTTTGATTTGTTTGTAATTTATTCTGGCGCATGGCTTAATACACCAATCCAACTCTAATTTTATGTATTTGTTTTAGACTACTATCCTATTTATTGAATGATCTCGTTTCCCATGATTTGAGATGGTGTCTTTCTCATACAATGAATTTCAAAAAGCATTTGGATCTACTGCCTGTAATTTGCATTCCTTCCCAGGAATCTATTCATATGCCTACAGGACACTCTTAATTCTGACACACTTTCACTGATCTTCTTTTTTGGAATTCATACATTTTATAATTAGCTTATTTTTACATATGAGTTTTAGAATAGACATGTTTGATTCTACAAATGTAGTGCTATTTTTATTGACATTACATTGTGTACATAAATTGACTTAGTGACATCTGCCATCTTTATGGCATTATGTCATCTTATCCAAGCATGTGGTGTGTCCTTCCACTAGTTCCAGACTTTCTGGTCTTCAGAAGTGTTGGGAAGTTTCTTTATAGGGGTCATATAAAACAAAATGCTTGTTTTAAATTTTTTCAACCTTTTGCATGTTGCTATTTTAAATTGATGTTTTCTAACCAGCTATTTTACAAAGGCTATTGATTTTTACAAACTAATTTCATTTACAGGTACTTCACTGAATTTATTTGTTTATAGCAATTGTTCAGGTATTGGTTTCTGAGCCAAGATCGCTGTATTGTATCACATTAGAAAAGTATTCATGCATTTTTATTTTGAGTGTATGCTTTTTAAAATAAAGAATGATTGTTGGATTTTGACAAATTTTTATTTCAGGATCTATGGAGAGGATGGTTTTACCTTTGCGTAAGTATAATGACGTTTATCAGTACATCCCTTTGTAGTGTTTCAATGAATCCCAGCTCATCAAAAAAGTCTCATTATTTTACCTAGTGGCTCTTTTCTTTTTAGTCATATTTTATGTAAGATTTCCTTAGTGGTATCCAGAAGTAAGACTGTAGTCAACAACAGTTACAGGTTGGCACATGAGGGTGAGACCTGCAAGAACCAGTATTTTTGTGGTGCTTTCTGAAATCTGCTGCCACTCCAAAAAATAGCTCACATCCTCTTCCTCTTCCTCTCAGGCAACTCTGGCTTCATCTCAGCTTGGAACTTCCTTACAAATACTTATGAAGTCTATAGAGTTGAGAGAATGCCAAGGAAAAAAGCAAACCACCTTTCTTTCTCTTTTTTCTTCTTGTGTTTGTGTTGTAAGATGAAAAACGTCACACACAGCCACCTTCAAAACAAATCTCCTCAAGGTTTACCTTCTACATTTAGAAGAAATGCAGTCAATTTTTCGTTTTCACTATCACAATTATATGTGGACTTATCGTTGCTATTACCATATTTGTTTAACCTCTTCTATTCTAAAATGGCCTTAGTTACCATCTGTACATGGCTCCAATTATCCCAATCAGAATTATTCAAATATAGCAAGTTTCTAAACAGTTTTTTTAAAGAATGTTCATGGTGATAGATATTGAGGAACATAGTAATGCATGTAAATAGTTTTATTGTAAAATATGTGAATATAGGAATTTATTAAAACAAAAAGTGAAATCTCCTTTCTTTGCTGTATTTCCTCCCCAGAGCCAACGCTGTTAACAATATGTTGTATAATTTTTTGAGACTCTGCACTTCTATACACTCATATCATGCATAATTTTTAATAGATATCAGATCCAAGGAATATATACATCATTGTACACTTCTGTATGCCTGTGGGAAAGATGCTTATAAATGGTATTACTGGGGCAAAAAATATATACATTTAAAATCTCCTATACATATCATTTCATTGCAATTCAGAAAAGCTATAAAAATTAAGTTTCCTATCATGAATATAGCCATTTTTTCCATATCCTTGCCACAATTTGATATTATAAATTTCTTTATTTTTCGTTTTTAGTTTGTATTCCCCATATCATTATTGAAATTGAAAACATTTTTATATCTATTGACCATTTATATGTCTTCTCTAGATATCTTTTCACATCTTTTGTCCATTTTTCAATTTTTTAATTTATTTGTAGGAGCTCTCTACACTGGAGATTAATTATTTGTTACATATATTATAAACACTTCCACTCCATCACAGTTTTTCACCTTAAATTTCAATTTAAGAAATCAAACACTCCATCTTTATACGTTGGCCCTGGGTTTAGTCTTTGTTTTTTAATTAAGAAAACAAAAACAACTATTAATGGTACACGCTTCTGTCAAAAGTCTCTATATCCAGCCCTACATTTCTTTGAGGACTGAGGACAAAGAAACAGAGCTTTAGTAGGCAGAACCTCTCACATGGTCAGAGCATCATTACCATGTTATTATTATTATTATTATCATTATTATTGGAAATCTTGTCCAAGGGCTGGAAGCTTCATTCATGTACATTTTTCCCCATCAGTACAGTCATCAAATTTTAGTTCTCCTCCACTGACTGAAGAGTGTGGGGGATTATTATGCCAATTACATGCTTTCAGTGCCCAAAGTTAAGGAGAACTGGAAATGGGAGCTGGCCCTGACACCTTCCAGGAGACAGAGAGAATCTCCGTTTCTTTCTCCTTCTTCTTCAAAGATTATCATCTCAAAAATGTGTGGTTTTGGGTGGGGAACTGCATGTTTGCTATCAACTCACAATATTAAATTACAATCACATTTAGTTAATTCAAATTTTCCTTTCATTTTTGTTTTCTGCTTACATGTCTTTCTCTATAGGTTTTTTAAGCTTCTTTTACCAAAAAAACATAAGGTTTCTAATTTGTTTTCCAACCTTGTTTTCTAAAACCTGGGCAAATTTTCCATATATGCCTTGGAGACTTGGCCCAATTATTTCTACTTTTATGCCCATCCCATTGGCCAAGGCCAACAGGGACATGAAGTGCTTACGTGATGGTAACATGATGGCTTATGGCCTCTCCTTTGTGGAAGATATTTTTGCTAAGTGGGCGTGTGACCCAGGTCTTTATGTTTAGAGAAACATACATTCTTGAGGCTCTTTATTGTTAACAATGCTCTTTCTCTTAGACTCATGTGCTGCTGTATGTTTTTATCTCTGTCATGTGTACGTGTAATATACTATAAACAGAGCAGAGACCATGATACACTGATATATTTAGTCACTCAGTCCCTCCCTCATGAAAGGCCAACCTAGCCAAGGTAAGATGCTTAAATCTCAGTTATAAAAAAAAAAATTATAAACTGTTACAAAACTTGGAGACCCCTGAGATGAGTGTCAATGTAAGGTCTCTAGAGATATAAATTTATGGTTAATGCTAGCACACCCATGCATGTGCATTAGTTCAAACCATTCTTTCCACCCTGCCTGCACCTGCCAGGAGCTGATCAGTGAGACCATCATGAAGCAAGAAGTGAGCTGTACGTCTAAAGCTCATGTCCTACTACCTGCGCCAGAATTCCAGCCGAAGTGCTTATTATGCTTCAGTTCTCTGTTGTACAATAAAGATAACAAAGACACTTAAAATAACACAAGGCAGTTAGTAAGGATCAAATGCAGCAGGAGCACTCATAGCAGATGGACTAATCATAGTATATTTTATGTGTGTTCATGAGTGCTAAGTCGCCTCAGTCGTATCCACCTCTTTGCAAGCCTATGGACTGCAGCCCACCAGATTCCTCTGTCCATGGGATCCTCCAGGCAAGAATACTGGTGTGGGTTGCCATGCCTTCCTCCAGGGGATCTTCCCAACCCAGAGATCAAACCAAGGTCTCTTATATCTCCTGCATTGGCAGGTGGATTCTTTATCACTAGTGCCACCTGGGAAGTCCTAGTATCCTTCATAACAGACCTGAAAAAAAATAAAGTGAGATAAACTGGGGAGACTGGATAAGTTCTTTCCATTAGTAATGTTTACTTGGTCTCAGCTCAAAGAATACCAGGACATTTGTTTCCTATTGTTGCAAATAAATAATAAATCTATAACAAATCACCAAAACTAAAGAGGCTGAAAACAAATATATACATATATATATGTGTGTGTACATATATATATATAGATATATATATATATTTTTTTTACAGTTATCAAGCTCCAAATCCCCAAACGGGTTTTACTAGGTTAAAACCAAGGCATAGCAGGACTATGTTCCTTCTAGCAGTTTCAGGGGGAAACCTGCTTTCTTGTCTTTTGTGCTTTAAGAAGCTTCCTGCATTCCTTGGCCCTTGGCTCTCTTCTTTCATCTTCAAAGCCAGTTTTTCAAATCTCTGACTCTAGAGTTCTTCCACATTTAAAGGGCCCTTGAGATCACACTGTGCCCATCCTGAAAATCCAGGATAACCTCTTGATTTTAAACTCAGATAATTAACAACCTTAATGCCATCTGCAGCCCTAATTCCCTTGCCAAGTAATATGATATCTTCACAGGTTCCAAGTATTCGAATATGGACATCTCTGAGGGTCATTATGCTGCCTCTCACAGGCAGCACTGCTTCTGGGGATGAACAAGGGAAAAATTAAAAATATCCACGAGGGTTTCCCAGGTGGCACTAGTGGTAAAGAACCCGCCTGCCAATGCAGGAGACATAAGAGACACAAGTTCAATCCCTGGGTTGGGAAGAACCCCTGGAGGACGGCATGACAACGCGTTCTAGTATTCTTGTCTGGAGAATCCCATGGAAAAGGGAGCCTGGTGGGCCTCAGTCCATACAGTCGCAAAGAGTCAGGCACTGCTGAAGTGACTTAGCATGCATGCATGCAGAACATATTCACAAAGAATGGAGTATGGAAACTTAGAAAAATATGTTTCAATGTTCCAAGAGGTCTTCATGTTTGAAGTGTGTATATTTGTGATTTTCTCCGGAGGATGAACACAAAAAGGAAGGTCTTTTTGGCCTATATTTGAAGACTCCCAAGTGCCTGGGGAGCTGGGGCAGATTTTATTCCCCTTGACATCGAGTCTTGATGGGTAAGCAACTCTTGGAAATGATAATCAAAGGTGTATACCAGTTGGCAACAAGGCATATGGAACAAGAGAGAAAAAACAAACAAACCTAGAAGGCCAGCTCAGCACCAGAGCTAGAGGGAAGGCAGATAAGTGATACCTAAGCTTTAACTGGCAGGAGCCACTCCACCCCAGGCTTATTTCTGTAGCCAATCTGAAAGTCCAGTCTTTTCAGTCCATTGTTCTATTGCATTTTGAAAAGCCACACATCACCTTCTGAGCCTCACATCAGCTTACATGAGGTTACTAAAGAAATCTATATTCCTCTACTTTTTTCTTATCGATTTCTATGGCTAATGAGAATCCATGCTGATAGGTGAGAGCCAAACTGTTCTCACATTTCCACTTCTGATGCCAATCACATCCAAGCCCCCACCCTTTATCAGAGCTTGTAAAATAGTCTCCTATCTGGCTTCCTAGGCTTCCCAGGTGGTGCTGCTGTTGTTGCTTCTGCTAAGTCGCTTTAGTCGTGTCCGACTCTGTTCGATCCCAGAGATGACAGCCCACCAGGCTCCCCCGTCCCTGGGATTCTCCAGACAAGAACACTGGAGTGGGTTGTCATTTCCTTCTCCAATGCATAAAAGTGAAAAGTGAAAGTGAAGTTGCTCAGTCGTGTCCGACTCTTAGCGACCCCATGGACTGCAGCGCACCAGGCTCCTCCGTCCATGGGATTTTCCAGGCAAGAGTACTGGAGTGGGGTGCCATTGCCTTCTCCATCCAGGAGGAGCTAGTGGTAAAGAATTTGCCTGCCAATGCAAGAGACATAGGAGACTCAGGTTTAATCCCTGGATCTGGAAGATCTCCTGGAGGAGGAAATGGCAACCTACTCCAGTATTCGTCTCAGAAGAATCCCAAGGACAGAGGAGACTAGTAGGCTATAGCCCATGGGATCACAGAGTCAGACATGACTGAGCGTCTGAGCTCATCTGGCTTCTTTAATTCCTCTCTTGTCCTGACACAGTCCATCCTCCACATAGAGGCCAGATGATCTTCTAAAAACTTAAGCTGGATCACATCATATTGTTGTCAAAAGCTTTCTGACACGTTGTCAGTGGAAGAGTGGAAATGGACTCTGCCTACAGTCCCACAAAGGCCCCATGTAAGCTGCCACCATGCACCTCACCACCTTCAGCACTCACTCCCCTTGCATGAATTATGCTCCAACCACACGGTTTTCTGTCTGTTCTCTGAACACACCAAGCTCAGGACTTTTGCACTAGCTGACTCTTCTGCCTGGAAGACCTTGCCCCCAGTCTTTATATGGCTGACCCACACATATCTGTATCATCCCATTAAAGTTCACCTCCTCAGCAGGAGAGGGCTGCCATACCGACTACTCAGCCTAAAGGATGCCCCCCCGCCCCTCCACTTCTGGCACTTTCTAACTCATCATGCTTTTATTGTTTTTACGTCACTTTGTCTGCAACTATTTTATCTATTTGTCGGTTTATTCTATTCTTGCTCCTCCCCACTCTTACTCTCCCTCCCGCAAGCACAATTTTTCAATTAAGTAGGGATCAAATTGGCTTTATTTGTGGCTATAGTCTCTGACACCAGAGCAGTGCCAAATGCATAACAGGGACTTCATAAATATTTTGAACACAGAAATTGGAGGCTATATTTGTTTCACAGAAGAATTTTCATTGATAGCATCTTAAATAGTAAACAGATGCACTTATAATAGCCATTTCATTTACACTTTGTGCCTGTTTCTTCTCCCAATGAGAGCTGGATTAGGTGACTGCAGCAATGAAATTAAAAGATGCTTACTCCTTGGAAGGAGAGTTGTGACCAATCTAGATAGCATATTGAAAAGCAGAGATATTACTTTGCCGACTAAGGTCCATCTAGTCAAGGCTATTGTTGTTCCAGTGGTCATGTATGGGTGTGAGAATTGGACAGCGAAGAAAGCTGAGCGCTGAAGAATTGATGCTTTTGAACTATGGTGTTGGAGAAGACTCTTAAGAGTCCTTCGGACTGCAAGGAGATCCAACCAGTCCATCCTAAAGGAGATCAGTCCTGGGTGTTCATTGGAAGGACTGATGTTGAAGCTAAAACTCCAATACATTGGCCACTTCATGCGAAGAGTTGACTCATTGGAAAAGACTGATGCTGGGAGGGATTGGGGGTAGGAGGAGAAGGGGATGACAGATGATGAGATGGCTGGATGGCATCACCGACTCAATGGACATGAGTCTGAGTGAACTCCAGGAGTTAGTGATGGACAGGGAGGCCTGGCATGCTGTGATTCATGGAGTCGCAAAGAGTTGGACATGAGTGAGCTACTGAACTGAACTGAAGGCTCTTCTAAGTAATCACAGTTCCATGATTATGATTATGATTCAAATCAAAAAAGATTAAGACTATTGTTTCAAAGGACAGTTACTAAGTAGTGTCCACCTTTGTAATTCGAAAATGATTTATTCCCATGTGTTTCATCCATATAAGTAGTTATCTCTTAACTCTTTATGTGCAGGTTTCTCTGTTTGCCACAGATCTCTTCACAACCAGCAGCAGTGAACCTCCAGCCAGGCAAACTGTCCAGCAGTTCAAATAAATACACATTTTCCACAAGACCAGAAGGTGAAGTCAGAGCTCCATGAAACATAAAGTAAAAAGATTTAATTTCTCTTTAACTGTTACTCTTCTTTCCACCTATGTATTCTTGGGTCAATGAATCTTTGGATCAATGAAACGTTGTTATCCATTTCATTCTCTTGTAACTGAAATCACCCCGTTTCATTCCCCTCTTTTCTCAGTCCAGCCACACGAGCCTCCCTGAAATCTCCAAAAGACCCAGATGCCCCTCACTTCAGGTTTTGCACTTATTTTCCTTCTGCCTAGAATGCATGGGCTGGTCTTCATGGCTTATTCCATCATCTCCTTGAGGTCTTCACTCAATATCACCTCCTCAGGGAGACCTTTCCTAGACACTTTGTCTAAATTGCAAGCATTTCCTCAACTCACTCCCTGCATCTTTGCTCTGTTTGCTCCTGTGCATTCGTCACTAAGGAAAACACTGCATATTTACTTACTTCTATTCATCACTGTGTCTTTGCCCCTACTTGAGGACCAGCTCCAGAAGAATAAGATTTTTTTAAGTTCCCTCCATTCCAGTCTCCAGCACCTAAAACAGTACTGGCAGCATAGGAGATACATCTGTAGCTACTGACAGAAGGACACATTGTTTTGTGACTTCCTGGTCACGTGACATCTAATGCCCCTCTATACCCTCTAATATGCCTGAGAGCAGAAGCTGTCACTGCTTATATTTTATGACATTACTCCGAGTTAGAATCCTAAGTGTCTGAGAAGACGATTGCACACTCATCTCCTCCCTGTCCACATTCCTAGCCTCCCAACAGTTCCTGCCATGCTTCCTGAGCACGTGCCATGTGCTAGAAAGCCGTCCAAGCCCCCAGACACACCTTGTTTTCTCCCATCTGTGACTGGGCAAGAGCTGCTTCCTCTTCCTGGAATGTCTTCTCACATCTCACCAATAAAGAGAGCACCACAATCTCTTTAAGACACTTGCTTTGGTGGAAAGGAAAGCAGCCTGCCTTCCTCCACGTTCTGTATACACTTCTTTCTGTGGCCTGTGCACTCTCACTCCTTCAAGTCTGTGCTTAGGGAGGTGGCCCAGCCTGATACTCCCTAATGCCTTATCTCTACCTGACTAGCCTCCTCCTGCATGACAGCGCAGGTGAAACCTTTCCCAAGAAGCTCTTTCTAACACCATATCCTGAGTGAAGCTCTAGTCTATCTACAGATTCATATCCACGTATTTGTTATATTTGTATCAACCTAGAGGGGTGGGATGGGGAGGGAGATGGGAGGCAGTTCCAAAAGGGAGGGGATATATGTATACCTATGGCTGATTCATGTTGAGGTTTGACAGAAAAGAGCAAAATTCTGTAAAGCAATTATTCTTTAATAAAAAGTAAATTAATTAGAAATTATATATACTATATATATATAGTATACAGAATAGCTGATTTAAAACATTGTGTTAGTTTCAGGTATATAGCAAAATGATTTAGCTATATATATATATATCCAGTATTTTTCAGATTCTTTCTGCATATAGGTGATTTCAGAATGAGTAGAGTTCCCTGTGCTATACAGTAGGCCTGTGTCGATTATCTATTTTATATATATATAGTAATGTGTATATATAAATCCCAAACTCCTAATTTATCTCTCCCTCCCACTCTTTCCTTTGGTTGGTAACCATAAGTCTGTTTTCAAAGTCATTACATTTTATTGAAAAGGCCTCTATGTGCCCTACTCCTAGGAGGCATCATTATCCTCTTATTCATCTTTATACTGTCTATAGGCTGTTAGGCTATGCATGCTCAATCTGACTCTTTTGCAACCCTATGAACTGTGGCCCACCAGGTTCCTCTGTTCATGGAATTTTTCAGGCAAAAATACTGGAGTGAGTTGACATTTCCTCCTCCAGGGAAACTTCCTGAACCAGGGAATGAACTCAAAACTCCTGCGGCTCTTGCATTGGCAGGTGAATTCTTCACCACTGAGCCACGTGGGAAGTCCCATATGATCTATAACAATTAATAAGTGCTAATTTAGTTAAATTACTATATTTATGACATTAGTCGGCATGTTCTATTTTAATCATTTACAAAATATATCCCATCACACCTTAGTAGACTGGAATACCTCTGGGTACAAGGACTATGATTTATAATTTTGTATCTCCAACCCCTCTCACAGAGTAGGTGGTTACCACACATTTCTGAGGAATCGGACTTAGCTCCTGGATTTCTTGGTATAAGAATCTGCACAAAAGCATTGCCATAACCCTCCAGAGTCACTGTGTCATGGATCAACTGATTATATGACATTAGGAAGTATTTTATCTGCCAAAAATATCCCCATAAAGACTGAAGCAATTTAAAAATATAGGAAAAGATGAAAAGAAAAAGAGGGAAGAAGGGAGAGAGAAAGAACTCTCCCAAGCACTCTATTCTAATCCTCATCATGGCTATAAATGCATCAATTAGAAAATGACCTTCAAGAGAGCAGCATCTCACTGGACACTGTGCCTGTGACATGGAACAAAAGAGGCATAAATTTTGGTATTACTTACCATCTAGAGAAAGTTAGCTTTGGGGGTTCAAAGAACAGAAAGGAACAGATTACTGTCAGAAGCCTTGAAACAGAGTCTGGATCCACAGTTGAAGGAAGTGATTATTATTATTATTATTATTTGAGTTTTTTAAAAAGGAGTTTTTTTTTTTTTTCTAATTGCAGGATAACACAAAAATGTGTTAGTTGCTGCCGTATATCAACATGAATCAGTCATCAGTTCAGTTCAGTTCAGTCGCTCAGTCGTGTCCGACTCTTTGCAACCCCATGAATCGTAGCACGCCAAGCCTCCCTGTCCATCACCAACTCCCGGAGTTCACTCAGACTCACGTCCATCGAGTCAGTGATGCCATCCAGCCATCTCATCGTCTCTCGGCCCCTTCTCCTCCTGCCCCCAACTGCTCCCAGCATCAGGGTCTTTTCCAATGAGTCAACTCTTCACATGAGGTTAGGCATAGGTATATATATGTCCCCTCCCTCCCGAATCTCCCTCCTCCCTCCCATCCCATCCCACCCTTCGAGGCTGTCATAGAGCACAGGGTTTGAGCTCTCTGCACCAAACAGCAAATTCCCACTGCTTATCTACTTCACATACGGTAATGTATATGTTTCAGTGTTACTCTTTCAGTTGTCGCTCCCTCTCCCTCCCCACTGGGTCCACAAATCTGCTTTTTGTCTGAATTTCCATTGCTGCTCTGCAAATAGGTTCATCAGTACCATCTTTCTAGATTCCATATGCATTAATACACCATATTTGTTTTTCTCTTTCTGACTTAACTTCACTCTGTATAATAGATTGTAGATTCATCCACCTCATTAGAACTGTCTCAAATGTGTTCCTTTTATGGCTGAGTAATATTCCACTGTGTATATGTACCACAACTTCTTTATTCATTCATCTGTCGATGCATATCTAGGTTGCTTCCATGTCCTAGCTATTATAAATAGTGCTGCAGTGAACATTGGGTTACATATGTCTTTTTCAATTATGGTTTCTTCAGGGTATATGCCCCATAGTGAATTTTTGGGTCATATTGTAGTTTCAATTAAGAGGCAATTATAGAAATAATAAACACACACACTTCATAGAATGGATCTCACAGAACATTTTGGATACTTACTAAATTCATTAACTCTAGTAATAACCACCAATAAATTTCCTAAGTAATTAGTATTCACTTTAAATACTAGAAATAGTAGGAATTTATCATAAAAACAAGAAAGAAATGATAGGAGATGTAAGATGATGAACCATATTAAATTTGTGAGTTTATTAGGACAACAGTTCTATTTCTTTTTCCTGAGTCACGTACCCTTCTGAGGATCCAGTGAAACTTTTGAATCATTTCTGTCCAAAAGCTATTCATGATGCAACATGCAATTTAGTGAGTTGTACTACAGGCAAGCCTGTCATTGACTTTGTCACCTACCAGTGGGTGAGATCTATTGGTCATTGGGTCATTAGCAAGATTCCAGAACTGTCTTTCCATTGCAGGGGAATTATGTATTCCTTCAAGGACCCAAAAACCACAGATCCGCAAGATATCCCCTAAAATCTTTAAGACTTTGTTAGCAGAATAAAATTATCTAAAAGTCCTACAAATATAAGTATTATCTGGATCCTGTCTCTTTCACCTCCTGATGAGCGATTTTCCTCCTTCCTGTCACACTATACTACTCTCACCACCTAGAAAACAGCATCTCATGTGATCGATCTCTTTACTGGGATTTTTTTGTCTTTCCTTTTCCTTCTCCATTTCCATTCAACTAGCTTATTCTTATTTGTTCTTTAGGTCTCAGATGAAATCCACCATATCCTACCCTGTACATGAACTATCTCCTTTAAATTTCATTATTAGAATTCATTACATATTTTTGGTGAGGTTATTAGAGTGACAGCTGCTTCTGAACTTGACTTTAAGCTCCATGAGGAAAGGATCATGTCTCTCTTACTCAGGCTTGTATCTCTATAGCCTAGATCCATGCTAGCCACACAGTGGAAGTTCAGTTAAATAAATAATGAGCATGGGCTTCCCTGGTGGCTCAGTGGTAAAGAATCCACTTGCCAATGTAGGAGACCACCTGCAATGCAGGAGATGCGGGTTCGATCCCTGGGTCAGGAAGATCCTCTAGAGAAGAAAATGGCAACCCACTCCAGTATTCTTGCTTGGGAAATCCCATGGACAGAGGAGGCTGGCAAATTATAGTCCATGGGGTCTATGCCATCACCAAAACAAATGAAGGAAAACCTATACAGCAGCCATAGGGCCACACAAAGCCTACATGATTGCCAGTGACCAGGGGTTCTAACACTGTGATAGTAGGGGTTTTTTTTTACCACTTATACTTTGAAATGTCACATTTTATTAAACTGGCTACTTTTCACAAAATAAAGGATAGAAGCAAATCTGGAAAGACAGAACTACAGACATTTGTCTTCTGGGAATAAAGATAAGGAATATTTTGTTCACTACTGCAAGCCAGGTAGTACTACCTTCAAATTTTAACAAATAATGTATTGTTTTAATATAAGATAAACACATTTTATAGGCGTACAGCACACATTCAATAATTCAGCTATTTAGACCATGTGAACAGAGAGGGTCATTTCCACTGGCACCTACTGGAGTGTGGGATATGGTGGTCTTTGGGGAGGCAGTTTAGTAAGACTCCAAATCCTAACCCATCTCTCTGTGTACCACTTATCATCTTACCATGCATTAGCATGTGATTCAGCCAGGAATCACTGATCAAATGGGTCCAGCCCCCGTATAAAAACTCTTGAGTTAAATAAGGATAGGGGATTGGTCATTTCCACACTTCTGACCAAAGAGAAGTGGATTTTTAGTGAAGCCTGTAAGGACTTTCTCAGGCATCACAGCGGAGGTTGCCTCACTTTGGTTGGTCCACAGGATACCATGTGAAGTGAAGTGAAGTCACTCAGTCGTGTCCGACTCTTTGCGACCCCATAGACTGGGGCCTACCAGGCTCCTCTGTCCGTGGGATTTTCTAGGCAATAGTACTGGAATGGATTGCCATTTCCTTCTCCAGGGGATCTTCCCAACCCAGGGCTCGAACCTGGGTCTCCCGCATTGTAGACAGATGCTTTACCGTCTGAGCCACCAGGGAAGTTGGCAAATATAAATAGCAAACAGAAAGAGAATTCATAGACCAACGTAAACACCATAATCACAGTTTCCAAATTCCTTTTCAACTAATTGTTTAAAGAAGGCTGATGGTTCACCCAAGCAGAACATGCCAAACTCAGAATGGAAATGGGAAGGTTGAGATGAAGAACTAGAAAAATAAAAACAAACATTTTATTTTAAAATTGACTATTTTTATTTATACTTGAAAAGTGGTTCCCTGCATGGTGAAAAAAAGTAAAAAGTGAAAGTGTGAGTCACTTAGTCATGTCCAGCTCTTCATGACCCCATGGACTAGAGCCCATCAGGCTCTTCTGTCTATGGTAGAATAGTCTAAGTCCATCACTGATTATTCAGTCCAATGGGGAA
This sequence comes from Capra hircus, assembly GCF_001704415.2. Taxonomy (NCBI): domain Eukaryota; kingdom Metazoa; phylum Chordata; class Mammalia; order Artiodactyla; family Bovidae; genus Capra; species Capra hircus. Next base: position 55,124,752 of record NC_030818.1, read on the forward strand.
TATCACTTTATTGTCAGTTATTTAAATAAAATATTAACCATCATTTAATAATCAATCCCCTATGAGCTTGGTGATCAGATTTTGTCCTTCATAGCTGACCATTTCTGAGTGAACTTTTAAAAAATCACAAGGGGACCTACAAAATGGAAACCCCATATTCAACACTACTGCCAATGCGCAATTTTTCTACCTCCCCTTTCCTTTTCAAGACCACATGCTGTGAACGTCATTGACTTGTAACATCCTAGGAGACAGAAGTCAGCCATACGCGTTCATATGCCCTTACGCACAACAGGCCTTTGACAGGCATAGCAAGAGAGGGCGGCAGAAGAACTCCATTCCAGTGTCCTCATTCACTTTGCCTTGGCCTTCTGCAAATCACGGAACATCTCTGCCTGATATGCTTGGTTTGTACAATACCACAAATGAAAATATCATATTTGTGGAGTGTTGCATAAGCTATCATTTCATTGTTATTTTAATTACTGTGCTCTCTAGCTTGAGCTCCTTACATAATGGTGCACCTGGCTAATTTCTAGCAGGGAGAGCAGTGTCACTATCTTTTTTTAACTTGCTTTTGTAACAGTGCATGACCCACGCCCAGATGATCTACTTGTAACAGCTACATTTTCAGGAAATGGAGGGGGTGGGGTGGGGGCGGTAAGGTTGGGGGTGTTAGGGGGATGAGAGGCCTTAGAGGATAAAAAGGTAGAGAATGATGTGGAGATGGTAAATGTCTAATCCTGCAGAGACTATAGTTAGTCTATGAAATGTCCTGTGTTTGGACCCAATTAGAAACATCATGTAGTTAGATCAGCACATGGAATAGAGGACAGAAGTGAAGAGCAGCCTTTGATTCATCAGGGCTTACTCAGGATGTGCACCCACTGTGTGGATGACAAGGACCTTAGCTTAGAAATCTCTGAGCTAGTGCTAGGAGGCCAGAGAGTCCCAACTGTTATTAGCACAATGGGTGACAAAGACTGTGATCAGTCACTCACAAACAAAAATGAATGGCCCATCAGGAAATAAGAGTTTCTTTAGGGCAAAGATATTTTCTGAAGAGGAAAAAAAGTCTCATTTTGACTTGAATAATCCAAGTAGGCTGGCTGGTTTCAGTGAATCGATGCAATAGGTAATCATCAGTTTGACGTTAGCAAATGGTACATGCTTTCGTGGTGTCTGAGTAGGTCAAAGAAAAAGCCTGAAGTTTTTGGTCTGTTGCTTGCTTTCATTCTAGATTAAGCAATTACAATTCTTCTCAATAACCCCATACTCCATATTACCAGTTCTTTATCAACCATTGCTGTTTTCTAGGTTTCAAATTTGCCTAAATTTAACTTATTTAAGTCGTTCAGGATTAACTAAAGATCTTTTTTTTTTTTTCTAGTTGAACTATGGTTGATTTACAAAATTGTCTTAGTTTTAGGTGTACAGCAAAGTGATTCAGATTTGGTTGCACTAGTGGTAAAGAACTTGCCTGCCAATCCAGACATAAAAGTCCTATCCCTGGGTTGGGAAGAACCCCTGGAGGAGGGCGTGGCAACCCGTTCCAGTATTCTTGCCTGGAGAATCCCATGGAAAAAGGAGTCTGGTGGGCCTCAGTCCAGTTTACCAGCACACTTCTGCCTATACTTAAAGATATCTAGTATTCAGATATCATATGATATCACTTATATGTGGAATCTGAAACAGTGTTACAAGTGAAAGTAAAAGCGTTAGCTGCTCAGTCCTGGTGAGCTGGATCTCAAAAAATAAAGGAACAAAGAAAAGAAAGCCATGATCAGTACTATTTGCCAATTTCTATGGTATGGATGGGCTTCCCAGGTGGCACTAGCGGTAAAAAACCCACCTGCCAGTGCAGACAGACTTAAGAGATGAGGGTTCAATACCTGGGTTAGGAAGATCCTATGGAGGAGGGCATGGCAACCCACTCCAGTATTCCTGCCTGGAGAATCCCATGACAGAGAAGCCTGCTGGGCTATCATTTATAGGGTAGCAAAGAGTCGGACATGACTGAAGCGACATACCACGCAAGCGCACATGGTACAGCTATTCCCACCATGGCTGATTTCAATTCACTGAATTAGGAGTGGAGAAGAGATGCTCAAAGTCAGCTGTCTTGAGCTAATGGCAGCCAACTCTAGGAGGAGGAAAAATAACTGTGATAGCAAGAAAAACAAACCAATATTTACACAACAACCCTTGACCTGGATTCAATTCCTGGGTTGGTAAGAACTCTTGGAGAAGGGAATGGCTACCCATTCCAGTATTCTTGCCTGGAGGATCTCCATGGACAAAGGAGCCTGGTGGGCTAGAGTCCATGGGGTCACAAAGAGTCAGACATGACTGAGCGACTTTCTCTTTCTTTTCCAGCTCACAAAGTGCTTTCCTCACATTTATGCTTGTCCAGTTCTCATCGCTTCCTGAGACATGTGGTATTTTTGAAATTTAAGATTGAAGAGTTTAAGTGGTTATATCCACCATGAATAGTAGATAACATATCTAGGACACATGCTTTATTTTCTAAAGCCAAATCTCATGCCATGCTAAAGTACTTTCCAATTCCATGATGTTAAAGTCACAAAATAATTAGTAAAATAACTCTAGTTTTCTACAATAAACAATCATTTATATTTTATAATACTTGACAGTTTTTGAAACATTTTTGCATCTATTATTTTAACTAATGTCACAAAATCAAAGTGAGGTAGGTAAAGACAGAGATCATTACATGTATTTTACAGACCCAGATTCTGAGATTCAAATAAGCTAAGTGATTTATGGAAGATCTTATATTCTGTAGCACTATTTCATAATGTAGATGAAATAAGTTCCTGGCCTACAGTGACAGGAAGGAATAAAAAGTTAAAACAGAACTGATACTCTTTATCAGGAACATCACTTTCAGGGTCCAGTGGAAGGCCAGTGTCTGGGATAAAACCGAACAGAAACAAGAGGTCCCAGGCCCTCTGAGACAAGGCTGCCACCTTGATTCCATCTATACATGCACGTTAGAACCACTTGGAAAGATTTAAAAATTTTAGTTCCTGGGTCACACCCAATATAAATTACATGAGAATGTCTGGGATGGGAGACAGGTTATAATTTTTTTTTTAAGGTTTCTCACATTTGATTTGTAGAGGTAAATTAATATGTACAGAGAGACTACTCAATTTATTCTTTCACTTGTTTATCACATTCACACATTCCTCCATTTCTCCATTCAACCAATATTGGTGCACACTACTAGTATTACTACCTCTGAGTGGAAGATACTACTGTAGATGCTGAGGGAATAAAGTGGACAGAGACAAGATTTCACTCCCTCACGGTCCACTCTTTTGGAGTTTATATGCTAATTTACCCACTAGGAAAGCTGGGAGTTGGAGGAGAGGGTAACACAAGAGAGAAGCTTGAGAAACTTGAGCAGTAAGCCCTAGATTCTCTCCTGGTTGGCCCATAGTCTTACAAACTTTTAGAAGAAGTCATCTCTTTTAGGATTAGTGATCATTTTCCTGAAACAGGAAATCCCCTCATATGAATGAGTTCCATTCCCAGATCATGTTCTAAGTCCAATTTGTTTGTGAGTCCAACACAGTCTAGGTACCCAACTAGTACAATTGGCTATATATTATTGTAATACACACAAATAATACATAAAAAATACATTTTTAATCTCTTTTAATTTCTTCTCTAAAGAAATTAAATGGAAGCAGTCTTGTTCAGGCCTCAGAAACAAAGAAAGCAGAGCATGCATCTGACTTTGCTTCTCATCTGCCTGGACACTGCCCTGACTGCCTGCTGAGTGTGCAAGCCATGAGGCACCATAGATAAGACAGGGGATGGGTCTTGAGATTGTTGAGCCCATGGAGAGGGGTCTGGCTGCCCAGAGTTTAACAACATCCCAAGGTTTACAAGACAAAATCAACAGCGTTAACATGAAATCAGAGTTGCAATTTGCTCCCAGACTGATAACATCATAGTCTGCATCTTGGGATTATAAGTGGGAACCCTCAAAGGACAATTTTGAAGTGTCACCCTTGAGGCAGATATGCTGCCAAGGACCTTTTCCCAATTGGAACTCCAGATTGCTGCTGTTACACAAACTTCCCCGTGCTGTTTGAGTCTAGATGTGGGTAAAAATCTAGTTTGGTGATGTATCTGTTGTTCTAGTCCTCTTTTTTTTTTTCATGATTGTTTATTGAAAGTAAGCTAAATAATTCTCTATTAAATAGTGAAATTGTTTATTTGTGTATGATGAGTGGTTTCTTTTGTTAACAAATCCTTTGAATCTTAGACAAAAGTTAAACCGTTCAGCAAAACAATCCTACAGTACAGTTTTGAAAAGTATAGTAGTACAGTACAACAGCTAGCATACAAGGGCTGGCACCAAGTAAGGAGGCAAAAAGAGGTAGCAACTGGATGAATGAGAGGAGGAGGGAGATGGTAGAGCTGAAGGATCATCAGCCATAGGAGATAGAAGGCAAGCTGCAATTTCACTCACACCTAACCGACGGAAAGCATGTTCTCATCTTTGAAAGTTTGCAACTTGCAGGTTTGTATGTAGGGGACTTACTGTAATGATATTTCACTCTGCATGTCAAATTAAGTGAGGGGCTTTCATAGTTTGGAGTTTAATCATAAAGTGCCTTAATTGGTGCACTAGAAAGGCTCCTAAATTGTTCTGTGCAGATCATTTTTAAGGTAACACTGAACACTACTTTCCTATTAACTCAGATTATCATTTATCTTCAATATAAATGAACTTTAATTGGAAGTGGCTCCTAACAAATTTAGCTACAAATGTCTCACTGGGCCCTCTATTAAGCATGAATCAATAGAAAATAAACTAACCAAAAGACAAAAAAAAAAAAAAAACAAAAAAAATTCCTAGTAAATGCATAAGAGGAGCTATTCTTTCAAGTTAATTTCTACCAAGAGACAGATTTCTTAATTCCCTGATCCCCTAACTCAACCACGGAAAGATGGGCTTATAAATATAATAAATCTATACTTACTCCCACTGGTCAGGAAGCAAACTCTCTTTATAGGACTGATTTGCTCACATAGCTAACAATATTCTCTGAAAGTGCCAATAACTAAATAGATGACCACATACCACATGGAGGACAGTTGCCTTGTCCCTGACACCTGGCTTTGCTTTCTTCTACTTTCTTACTGGCTCACTTGGCATGCATCAAATATTCCCTCCTTCTACAGTCAAGGGGCTCCAGACATGCCCCTCCTCACCTCTGAGCAGCCCACCACTCCTCAGTGACTGCACAGACAGCACTGTCATTCTGCCTTCACAATTCATCTCTTACTAGACTTCAGAGAATAATGAGAAAGCCTTGTCATCTCAAAGCCAAAGCCAGTTCATAGCACTTAATTGTTGACCCTAAAGGATCAATGAATAATGATTTATTTAACATTTAATGCAATCAGTGCTCCTCCACAATGTAGACATTTTCCATGACCATAGAATACTTACTTGTTCTTTCTTATCCAACAGAAGCTCTTTTTAATTTAAAGAAAAAAAAAAAAAAAAGGAGGGGAGAAAGGTAAGGAATTGCCAATGCAGTTGCTATTCTGGAGACTTCTAAATTCTAAAATGATTCTGAATTGTTGAGGGGGTGCCACCTTGAGTTTTCTCAAATGGAAGTCATCCAGTGAAACTGATATGTCTACAGACACTGATCATCAAGTATGTAGATTAGTCCTTCCCTTTGCTGCTCTTTCCTCCTTACATTTCCCTTTTGGCCATTTGATGCTGTTAGAGAGTGGGTATGAAAATTAGATGGAACTCAAACTGAATACTTATTTCCACTCAGCCAAAGCCAAGGAAACAATTTGGTTGGCAAAGTAGAAAAACCCTAACAATCTTCAATTCTGCAGTACTTCAATGTTTATAAAAATGGCTCATTTAGGCATGGCATGGATTATCACCTTTGCTTTACAGATAAGGACAGTGAGAAACAGAGGGCTATTTGTTCAATACCATCGTGCAGCCAGTGAAAGGGAGAGCTAGTAAGTAAATCCAAGTCTCCAAATTGCATATTTTTTATCCTTTGGACCACACCATATTCAGTGAGTTCCACCGAGGCACTCTCTCCTCCTCCACTCCCTCCCTCAAAGATGGATAATGGGGAAACAGCTATGATGTGAGACAGCGGGTGTCCCTAGCCGAGAGCACTTCAGGATGACAGCTTTCACGGTGTCAAGAGCAGCCACCTGATGACTTTATTGCTTGATGTAATGGCTGTGAATGAGCCCTGCTCATTGTTATATCTATTACTGAAAGTAATTAAAGCCAAAGCTCTTTCCCTTTCAATTAGAATGTTGTGCTGGTTTAATTTCAAACGCAAAGAGACTAGGTACATAAGCAGACCCAAAAAAAGGATAATATGTAATTTCAGGACAGCACCAAATATGCTTTATTCAGAATACATATGGAAGGAAAAGCAGACATTAAAAAGAGATGAGATGAGAAAATGAATCTATTATTTGTTATCAACTGGCCAGAAAACATGCCATTAGTGCCCATCCATTACATATCGCTTATAAAAATTAAATACACAACCCAGATGGTGGGATAGTTGATTGATTTCAATAATTTTTTTATCCAGAATGGTTGAGCATAGTATAACACTCATTTCTAGAAATACTTTGGATGATCCCACATCAGAGTCTCTAGATTCCTCATCATTAACTGCAGCTCTGGCTTATATTCTCAGCATGAAGAGTATCTCCATGTTTGCTGAATAGTTTACTGTCAGTATAAGATAATTCCAAAGCTACTGTCTCATTCAGTGCATCTATTTGCAAAAAAAAAGGGCCCTCTGAAGTCAGATAGAATCTGCAAATTCCTGTTTTTCTTTTCATCACAATTGATCCATATTTATTAGACAGAGGGAGAGAGAAGGGGTGGGAGGAGGAAAGCAAGAGAGAGACTGGCTTTGTGTCTTTCTATTGTTTAAATTAGAAACAGCATTCCAGGGCATAGTCTGGTTGTCTGAAAGGTAAGTTGCCTGACTGACTGGCATGTAGTTTTCTAAAGTGACTTACAGCTTGGCGCTTTCACTATGGTTCAAGGTCTTTGGTGAGGATTAAATGATATATAATGATATATGACAGCACTTTGAAAAACATAGAAAGTTACATAAGCATAAGACTTTGTTATAGAATATATATGTCTCAAGAGACGAAGAAAGCTTTAAAAAACAGGAGATCACAGAGTGAAACACTTTTAGGAGAGCTCTTCTCTTTCCTTATTCACATCCGCCCCTCCAGAATTATGCCCTTTGTCAACTCAGAAAGAAATGACATCTGCCTACTCTTCCTTCTGCAGCGTCTCTTTATACTTCTGTTTACACAGTACAGGAATTATTGGGCTTTCTAGGTGGAGCTATAAGTAAAGTATCCTCCTGTTAATGCAGGAGATATAAGAGACTCAGGTTCAATCCCTGGGTTGGGAAGTTACCCTGGAGTAGGAAATTGTATCCTGCTCCAGTAGTTTTGCCTGGAAAATCCCATGGGCAAGGTAGACTATAGTCCATGAGGCCACAAAGAGTTGAATATGACTGAGCACATGCATACACAGGAACTATTATAGAAATGACCAGTAAAATGATTGATAAAAAAATTAGTACAGTGATTACTCAAAGTCCTTAATCAGTGAGAAATGAACTGTATTAAAAAAATAATACTGCTATATGCTGATTTTGTAGCTATACAACCTGATAAATACTGCTCTCTTTTAAGATAAAAACTTCTAGACTTGATCTCTAACTATAAATTTTAAATCCTAATTGGGCTTTAAGCCCACATTTCTCTTTAACTAAGTTTCATGCATTTCTTTTAGAAACAAAGAAATTACACTGGACAAGTGCCTAGAAGCCCCCCCAGAGGTAAGCTGTGATCAGATGACTCTTTAGAAAGAGGCAGAAGAAAGAATTCATTTCTAGAGGCAAAATTTATGATGTCCTAGTCACTCTTGGAGAATTTTGAGCATTACTTTATGAGCGTGTGAGATGAGTGCAATTGTGCGGTAGTTTAAGAATTCTTTGGCATTGCCTTTCTTTGAGATTAGAATGAAAACTGATATTTTCCAGTCCTGTGACCACTGCTGAGTTTTCCAAATTTGCTTGCATATTGAGTGCAGCACTTTCACAGCATCATCCTTCAGGATTTGAAACAACTCAACTGGAATTCCATCACCTCTACTAGCTTTGTTCGTAGTGATGCTTTCTAAGGCCCACTTGACTTCACATTCCAGGATGTCTGGCTCTAGGTGAGTGATCACATCATTATGATTATCTTGGTCATGAAGATCTTTTTTGTACATTTCTTCTGTGTATTCTTGCCACCTCTTCTTAATATCTTCTGCTTCTGTTAGGTCCATACCATTTCTGTCCTTTATCGAGCCCATCTTTGCATGAAATGTTCCCTTGGCATCTCTGATTTTCTTGAAGAGATCTCCAGTCATTCCCATTCTGTTGTTTTCCTCTATTTCTTTGTATTGATCGCTGAAGAAGGCTTTCTTATCTCTTGTTGCTATTCTTTGGAATTCTGCATTCAGATACTTACATCTTTAGTTTTCTCCTTTGCTTTTCGCCTCTCTTCTTTTCATAGCTATTTGTAAGGCCTCCCCAGACAGCCATTTTGCTTTTTTGCGTTTCTTTTCCATGGGGATGGTCTTGATCCCTGTCTCCTGTACAATGTCACGAGCCTCATTCCATAGTTTATCAGGCACTCTATCTATCAGATCTAGTCCCTTAAATCCATCTCACTTCCACTGTATAATCATAAGGGATTTGATTTAGGTCATACCTAAATGCTCTAGTGGTTTTCCCTACTTTCTTCAATTTAAGTCTGAATTTGGTAATAAGGAGTTCATGATCTGAGCCACAGTCAGCTCCTGGTCTTGTTTTTGTTGACTGTATAGATCTTCTCCATCTTTGGCTGCAAAGAATATAATCAATCTGATTTCGGTGTTGACTATCTGGTGATGTCCATTTGTAGAGCCTTCTCTTGTGTTGTTGGAAGAGGGTATTTGCTATGACCAGTGCATTTTCTTGGCAAAACTCTATTAGTCTTTGCCCTGCTTCATTCTGCATTCCAAGGCCAAATTTGCCTGTTACTCCAGGTGTTTCTTGACTTCCTACTTTTGCATTCCAGTCCCCTATAATGAAAAGGGCATCTTGTTTGGGTGTTAGTTCTAAAAGGTCTTTTAGGTCTCCCAGATGTTCAAGGTGGTTTTAGAAAAGGCAGAGGAAACAGAGATCAAATTGCCAACATCCACTGGATCACTGAAAAAGCAAGAGAGTTCCAGAAAAATATCTATTTCTGCTTTGTTGACTATGCCAAAGCCTTTGACTATGTGGATCACAATAAACTGTAGAAAATTCTGAAAGAGATGGGAATACCAGACCACCTGACCTGCCTCTTGAGAAACCTATATGCAGGTCAGGAAGCAACAGTTAGAACTGGACGTGAGACAACAGACTGGTTCCAAATTGGGAAAGGAGTACGTCAAGGCTGTATATTGTCACCCTGCTTATTTTACTTCTGTGCAGAGCACATCATGAAAAACGCTGGGCTGGAAGAAACACAAGCTGGAATCAAGATTGCCGGAAGAAATATCAATAACCTTAGATATGCAGATGACACCACTGTTATGGCAGAAAGTGAAGAGGAACTACAAAGCCTCATGATGAAAGTGAAAAAGGAGAGTGAAAGAGTTGGCTTAAAGCTCAACATCATTCAGAAAATGAAGATCATGGCATCCATTCCCATCACTTCATGGGAAATAGATGGGGAAACAGTGGAAACAGTGTCAGACTTTATTTTTTGGGGCTCCAAAATCACTGCAGATGGTGACTGCAGCCATGAAATTAAAAGACATTTACTCCTTGGAAGAAAAGTTATGACCAACCGAGATAGCGTATTCAAAAGCAGAGATATTACTTTGCTGATTAAGGTCTGTCTAGTCAAGGCTATGGTTTTTCCTGCAGTCATGTATGGATGTGAGAGTTTTACTGTGAAGAAAGCTGAGCATCAAAGAATTGATGCTTTTTTTTTTTTTTTTTTTTTTTAGAATTGATGCTTTTGAACTGTGGTGTTGGAGAAGACTCTTGAGAGTCCCTTGGACTGCAAGGAGATCCAACCAGTCCATTCTGAAGGAGATCAGCCCTGGGATTTCTTTGGAAGGAATGATGTTAAAGCTGAAGCTCCAGTACTTTGGCTACCTCACGTGAAGAGTTGACTCAATGGAAAAGACTCTGATGCTGGAAGGGATTGAGGGCAGGAGGAGAAGGAGACGACAGAGGATGAGATGGTTAGATGGCATCACTGACTCGATGGACGTGAGTCTGAGTGGACTCCGGGGGTTGGTGATGGGCAGGGAGGCCTGGCGTGCTGCGGTTCATGGGGTCACAAAGTCGGACACGACTGAGCGACTGAAATGAACTGAGCTGAATCACTCTTGGCTTTGACTTCCATGGGCAAAATGAAAGCTGGATGGCAGTATCTGGACAACAGCTTGCGAACATAACATAAGGGAAAATTTTGACTCATCAACCTCATATTCCACTTACAGAGGACCTACTTTGGCTTGGTGGAATGCCTGGATACGTGGAATGGAACATGGCAGCATGGCTATTCCAAGAGCTAAGGCAACCAAAACTGCTCCACAGGCAGCACAGTGAAGGCCTGGGATTTACATCTGAAGAGGAAGAAATATGGAGAATGTAGGTTAATATAAATTTAGGACTATGATGGAGAATCAACCAATGGGCACTTGCTAGCTTGAGGATGGCATAAAAATACTTTTAAAAATTGGAAATGCTTAATGTTCAGTTAGAAAGTATCCTCATTTCTGCATTATAACTTTTGATTTTTCTCCACTAAATCTTCAGTAAAGAGTGCTATGCTCATGCTTTGACTAAGTTGGTTGTTAGTGCTTTTGATTGCTTGTTTATGGAAATCACGAAATAGATTAAAATTCAAATCTGGATCTAAATGTGCAGGCAGAGATAACCTTGAGAATGTAAACTAACAAGGGATTAGATCTCTTTGAGAGTGTTTTAGACTTTCAATGAGCATGGAACATGAAGACCATTCAGTCCCACAAGAACAAGAAATCTCCAGTAATCATTTATCTACTGTCATGAGTTGCAGGTAAATAGTCTGTTGAAATTTATGAAATCTTTGTAAGACTTCTGCATTATAAACTAGGTAATGAATCAGCAAACTACAATCTATGGGCCAAATTTGGCCTGTCATCTGATTTTGTAAATAAAGTTTTATTGGAACACAGCTATATTCATTTATTTGCCGATCTACAGCTGCTGTCATAATATGATCGTTGTGCCAGAGGACACACAGTCTACAATGTTTAAATGCTTACTATCTAGACCTTTACAAAAAAATGGTTGTGGACCCCAGGGACAGGAAGCCACTTCGGTGAGAAAATGCCTTTGACAGCTTGAGTCAGTGTCAGGAAAGGGAGCCCCCTTCTACTAAGAAGCAATAAGACCCTGCTCAGTAATACTGGCCTCAAGAATTGGTGTAGTGTTTATTCATCTACTTCAAATGAGTCATTATCTTTGCAACCCCATGACTGTAGCCCACCAGGCTCCTCTTGTCTGTATCCCAGTGGGATACTCCAGACAATAATATTGGAGTGGGTTGCCATTCCCTTCTCCAGAGGATCTTCCCGACCCAGGGATCAAACCAGATCTTCCCGACCCAGGGTCTCTACATTGCAGGCAGATTCCTTATGATCTGAGCCCCAAGGGAAGCCCATCTTGGCAAAAGGCTTTCCAACTAAGAATGCATATGGCAATGGGATGGGATTTGGGCTTTTGAATTGAAAACTGTAATTGCTCGGTTTCTTCACATCACAAGCATTTGCACATTCATCTGCTCATCAAACATGAACAAAGAACCTTCTCTCTGCCTGGCACCAAGTTAAGCAGAGAGCCTAGGGATCAATAAGACATTGCCTTCAAAAATCTCACAAAGGGAAGGGACAGGAAATAAACTGTTGGAATACAGTAAAGTATTTACAATCATAGATGCCTGTATAAGATACACCTCCTCTAGACACTTTCTCAGTGTTTGGGTCTTGCTCGAGTTATGGGAAGCAATATGGCTGCTTCAGTTGGACTGAAATACCCTATGATTTGTGGCCAAAACCATGGTCAATCTTATTCAAATATGGGATGTCTGCATAAAGCAGGTAAAGATAATGTTAACCACATCTTCAAATATTTGAACATGAAAGCAATGAATGTTTCCTAAAATAAATGTAGGTGCTAAGTATTTTTAGCACCTAACACAGAGACTGAAGTATAACAGCTAAATCAATATCTGTTGAAGACACAGATGGGGAAAAATGAAAAATGCTGAAGAACTGCACTGCTTACATGGGAATTATGAAGATGAGTACTTGATGGAAACCAACCAGTTGAAACAACAGAGTATCAGAATAGGAGGACTATGAAGATGGTTTAACTCCTTCACTGGATATGGGAAACAGGCCTGGAAAGGTGTGGTGATGGCCCTAGGTCACTTACCTAGTCATTGGCTGACTTAGGACTAGGATCCAGGTGTTTCGTTGTATAGTTGGCTCTCTTTCCAGGACACTAGTAGTTTCGGCTGCTTTGAGTGCAACCCTCATACTCTGAGGTGGTAGAGTCACTGCTTCAGAGATGATGAAGGCCGTGCAGGCAGCAAGAAAGAAGCTAAGAACGTGGGGATCCAAGCCTCCAACTTCAATAAGGAGTTGAAGTTCTGCCCAGGATATTGTTTGTAAAGGGATAACACATAAACACACACACACACACACAGTTTTGAAATTATGGCAATGTACCATGATATTTTTGGTTGAAAATATATATCTGATTTATTGAGTAACAGCCGTGATATGAAGTTTTCTGTAATGCATTAAATTTAGTAAGGATTCGGGGGGGGGGGTAGATCACAAAGAGTCAGACACAACTGAGTGACGACAACAACAACTAGATGTTTAATGAGCACAGATCCTTTGCTCTTGTGGGTACAGTAATGATTCTGTAGGAGGTATAGTCTTTCTGCTCGGGATGGGGATAGTCCCCTTGTGAAAGGAGGAACATTCTATGCTGCTGGCTCAAAAACCTGATTTATAGCAAGAATGACGGTGTTAGCATTCCACTGAAGACTTTACCCTGATGAAGTCAGTGGTTCTGTATTTGACAATCTATACATGCAGAGCTACAATTTTACAGAGATTTGGATGCTCTTCAGTTTCTGTATGAATCTGGGGTATGAACAAAGATTCTTGAAACAGTTGCAAAATTTACTCCTATAACCATGAGGGCAAGCTCAAAACAGAGTGGGAAGGATTTTCTTTAGAAAATTGCTTTATCAGACCATCTTAAACATGCATCACCATTCTGGAACTTTTGAGAATTCTTGCATTTTAAAAATCACCCAATGTGGTCTTGCCTCCAGGTTAAAGAGGGTGGCTGCAGAGTAATCTTGAGCTCCATCTCATTCTCCTAAGAGGTGTCTTGGGAGGTGCCAGTCAGATGAAAATCAGAAAATCCCAGGGCTTTCTGAGGGCATGTGTGAGAAGGGTGAGAAGAATTTCATTACCTGCTCACATAAGTCCCCACAGATAGAAGAGAAGAGGTAGGGAAATATTATTTCTTAAGGTTTGTTAGATACTGTGCAAAGAACATATTATTTATACAATCACACTTAATTCTAACAAAGGTTATTGGAGGCAGGAGGCAGTTCTCTAATTTTTATTGAAATGTAGTTATCTTACAATGTTGTGTTGTGTGCCAGGTATACAGCAAAGTGATTCATTATATATATGCAGTTGCCTGGTTCCTCAGTGGTAAAGGATCTGAATCACAGGAGCTGCAGGAGACGAGAGTTTGATCCTTAAGTCAGGAAGATTCCCTGGAGAAGGAAAGGGCAACCCCATACAGTATTCTTACCTGGAAAATTCCATGAACAGAAGAGCCTGGTGGACTACAGTCCAAGGAGTCACAAAGAGCTGGACACGATTAAACACAACAACAAACACAACAACAAATATATTTACTTCTCAGTTTCTTTCCCATTATAGGTTGTTAAAAAATATTGAGTTTAGATCCCTATACTACAACAGATTCTTATTGGTTATTTATTTCATATATTGTAGCATGTATCTGTTAATCACAAACTTCTAATTTATCTCTCCTTCACTCTTCTCCTTTCCCCCCCTTAGGAGTCAGTTTTTATAGATAAGGTAGTCTACCTTAATGAGTCTAAGTAATTCACTTAGGTTCACGCAACCTGTAAACTAGAAAGCCCGCCTCTGAATCAAGGATTGCCTGTTTCTAAAAATCTGCCCTCTATAATATCTCTTTTATAAAGTATTTCCAACTACTCAATGCAGCAATTATGACTTAAGAATTTAAAATGCAAATAATCTGCTTAGATGAGAAGGTATCTCCTCCCTAATGCATACATGTGAGCGAATGTGCAACACACACACACACACACACACACACACACACACATATTAGCTGTGTAGAGCCCAGATCCTCATTGGCTATGGTATCTTCAAAATTACTTAGGACTAATGATACTTGTAATCAGGCAGGCTCCCCTCACATGATAAACATATACTTATTTTCTAATTTTTTCATTTATAATGTATATGTGAGCATGTATGTGTGTCTGTCTGTCTGTGGGCAAACACACACGACAACTGCATTTCACAGTTGAGTCTTCAGGCAGCAATATTTTAGCAGAATGAACATCTAATCTTCTCAATGACTTGCGAGCTGTGAAAGACACTGCAGCTAACTCCAACTGTAAAAAAATATATTGGCTTCAGAAGAGGAATGGCATTTGGAAGGCTATGCTTTAAAATGATGTTGCGGGGGGTGCGGGGGGAGCAAAATAGAAGGCTGCAGCTCTCAGAGTGGAATCATCACTTTGAGGGCCCAGGTGCAGAGTTGGAGGTGTGAGGAGAAGATCAAGGTCTCCTGTTCATCAGATTTGCAACAGATCCTACAGGGAAATGAAGCTGCCAGAGGGCCTCAACCATGTCCTGGGTCAAGGCTATGATCACATGATTTTCCTGCCACCTTCTTCCTTCAGCTGTCTAAGCTCAAGGACTGTGTGGAGTGGAAGAAGACGTCTTCCAGCCCACCCAAGATATCTTCTCCTGAGTCATAACTGGTAGACATGGCTTTTGTTTTGTTTTAGTTTGAATCACTTCCCCCTGGCATTTTCCTGTCTCTGAAAGTCTGGGGCATGTTCTGCAAATCTTCCCTACTAACACCTCGTGTCCTGCACAAAGTAGGTGGTCTGTCATTGTTTGATAAATGTGGGACTGATTAAAACATCTACAGAGGCAAGTTACTGAGAGGAGATTCTGCAACAAGCATGATGTGAATTGGGGATTCCCTGGTGGCTCAGTGGTAACAAATCTGGCTAACAATGCAGAACTGAGTTTGATCCCTGAGTCAGGAAGATCCCCTGGAGGAGAAAATGGCAATCCATTCTAGTATTCTTGCCTGGGAAATCCCATGGACAGAGCAGCCTGGTGGGCTGCAGTCCTCTGGGCCATAAAAAGTCAGACACGACTTAGCAGACGGAGCACAGCACAGCCTGATGTGAGCTACAAAGTCTCAAAACAGCCCCAGTGTGGAACATACCACTGTTTCATTCTACAGGTGGTGAAGCTGAGTCTTAAAGAGGGTAAGTGGTGTGTCCAGAGATGCACAGTTAGACAGCAGCGAGGGCTGGGACTCACACCCAGGCAGCCACTGCAGCCAACTGGGTCCATCATCTCCAGTGCCCCTTCCAGAAATCTGGGTCCACAGACTCTCCAGCTCCTCCTATACATGACTACTCATAGGAGAGTTAAGAAGAAAAAGAGAAGCTGATATGCAACGAATGAAAAAAAAAAAAAAGAGCTGCTTCAGTAGCCATCTACCAACACTGCCACCCTCCTCTTAATTAGCAGTGAGCGCCTCGGGAGGAGGTTAGCTTTCCAAAGAGCTGGTTCACAGATAGAGCTAGGGAAACTCATTACTCTTCACCACAGGGGTTCAGCTCTCCCTCCCCAACCCTCCTTAAAAGCTCAGCAGGGTGACTGAGGGAGAGATTAGGAAACATAAATAACAACTGTGCTTTCTAAACAGTCTGGTCCACACCACCCTTCTCCTCCCAGAGAGGTGTCTATAAGCCCACAGAAGCCTCCTTTCCACACCATGAGGTCAAAATAAGTCAGAAGGACTCTAGTTTCCCATCTGTTCCTGGGGTAAGACGGAAGCAGGAACGAGACACAAAGCTGCAGATCTGGGTGCCAGAGTCCCACATTGTAAGTGTCTCTTACAGTACTCTCTTAGAGTTCCATAGAATTTTACAGCTCGTAAAGCCTTTTTCAAGTGAATGCTCTCATTCCTCTGTTGAACCTTGTATGATAGTGAAGTGGCTGAGAGGCTTTAAGTTTCCGGGCTAAGAACCAGAACAGAGACTGAGAAACATTTCAAGAGTCACCCAGCTACAAGTGATTTGAACCTCTGCCCTGATCTAAGCAGGTAGGTCCTTGCACCATCTTCACCTCCTTCATTATTAGTGGGAAGGGTTGGTGCACTGGTCCTCCTAGGACTCTGTTAGTGAAGCTCTCCCTACTCCTGGTAGAGAATAATATGGACTCCCTACCCCAATCTGATCTCTTAAAAAAAAGAACAAAAACAAACCCTTAAAGAAAGCTGATATAGACCAAAGGATATTTACTAGAAAGAGGAGATTTCTCTGTCTCAGAAAACTTTCAAAAGCATCTTCTTAAAGGCTTGTGACAGGGAGGGAGGTCTTCTTCCCACATCACCACAAACCACACAGGCAGAGTGGGCAAGAGTAGAGACACACCTCCATGGCCTATTTTTAAGAATACAGAAAAGTCAATCTCCCCTACGAAGTCATTAGATTACTTGGGTTTCCTTTTGGTTTGCTACTAACCAGATTTAAGGAAAATCACATAAACGTGTACCATGGTTCTTCTGATTAGTAAAACATGGGGATATTTATGATCTCCTCCAGTTAGCGTGGTTGATAAAGTCTTGATAGAACTGGAAAAAGATAACACTTGGAAACTGAAATGTAATTAATTTACAATTACTACAGTTTCTCAGATATGAGAATTTATTATACTAGTTTCTATCTTCATCATATCCTTTATCATCTTCACAGCCCCTTAGGCTAGATGTAATCATCCCCATTGTACAGAGTAGAAAAGTGAGGCTCAGAGAGGTAAATGACAAGCTCGAATGAGATGTGGAACTGACATATGAATCCAGGATTCATATATCTCTAGCTGTACTGTTTCTAATGGGAATTGATGTGAAAATTCCCACTTTGAGGATCGTCTAGTCAAGGCTATGGTTTTTCCGGTAGTCATGTATGGATGTGAGAGTTGGACTGTGGAGAAGGCTGAGCACCGAAGAATTGATGCTTTTGAACTGTGGTGTTGGAGAAGACTCTTGAGAGTCCCTTGGACTGCAAGGAGATCCAACCAGTCCATTCTGAAGGAGATCAGCCCTGGGATTTCTTTGGAAGGAATGATGCTAAAGCTGAAGCTCCAGTACTTTGGCCACCTCATACGAAGAGTTGACTCATTGGAAAAGACTCTGATGCTGGGAGGGATTGGGGGCAGGAGGAGAAGGGGACGACCAAGGATGAGATGGCTGGATGGCATCACGGACTCGATGGACGTGAGTCTGAGTGAACTCCAGGAGATGGTGATGGACAGGGAGGCCTGGCATGCTGCGATTCATGGGGTCGCAAAGAGTCGGACACGACTGAGCGACTGAACTGAACTGAACTGAGTTTATAGGTAGAGCTTTCGAGTATCCTCTTTTTCCATAGCACTTGCATGGCTGGATGCTGGTGCTGTCTTTACCATTAAATGTTAACATAGAGATTTCTGGGGATTCCCTGATTCAGTTGGTAAAGAATCAGCCTGCAATGCAAGAGACCCTGGTTCTATTCCTGGGTTGGGAAGTTCCACTGGAGAAGGGGAAAAAAAGCTACCCACTCCAGTGTTCTGGCCTAGAGAACTAGTCCATGGGGTCGCTAAGAGTTGGACAGCACTGAGCAACTTTCACTTTCACTTGGGCTTCCCTTGTGCCTCAGCAGATAAAGAATCCACCTGCAATGCGGGAGACCTGGGTTCGATCCCAGGGTTCGGAAGATCCCCTGGAGAAGGAAAAGGCTACCTACTCCAGTATTCTGGCCTGGAGAATTCCAGGGACTGCATAGTCAATGGGGTTGCAAAGAGTTGGACATGACTGAGTGACTTTTGCTCAACCATAGTAATTTCTACCGTTGTAAGTAAGTGGGACACATGCAGCATGGACACTGCTAGCTTCCAATACATATTCTTAGGTGTGTTCATCTTAAATATGTCTTTCAAGCTCACTATGACAAATTTCCATGAGGCAAGCTCACTTGGAAGAGATGGTGGACTAGGGGGTTTAAAAGGCTTTCCCTTACTCAATGCGGACAGAGTTAGACCTAACTTAGTATTTAAATGTGATCCCTCTTCTTGATTGCTGTAGCCCCTATCTGTCCCTCCTATAGGGTGTCTTGCTCAATGTAAAGCTCACAGCTATAGGTATGCACAACTTTACACAGTGGCCTTAAATGTGATGAGCTTGAGCTCTATCTAGAGTCTCAAGGTCATCTGAAATCAAGCACCATCCGGTCTTCCCAGCATTATTTCTAACTGGCACCACTCACACTTACCAGTGAGTCTCTCACCCCTACCCACAGCCTACCCTCCTAAGCAGCACCTTGTAATAAATAGCAGAAATTCTGAGGCTGGATGACCTGAGTTCACACACTGGCTCTGCTTCTTAGTAACTGTGTGATTATGAACAGATTGCTCACCTCTCTTCTCCTCTCTGTAAAATGGTGAGGATGGTAGCCCCTATCTCAGGAAGATAAAGTGAGAAAATGCAAGTAAATATTGATTCATCTGCTTGGCCCATTTTTTTTTTTTTAAAGCTCAGTAGATATTGCTACTGCTAATCTTATCATTTCCTTTGTCACAACTCTCTCTGATTTGCTCATGACCATTATCTTTCCCTGGTGGCTCAGATGGTAAAGAATCTGCTTACAATGTGAGAGACTAAGGTTCGATCCCTGGATTGGGACGATCCACTGAAGGAAGGTTGCATGGCCGCCCACTCTAGTATTCTTGCCTGGAGAATCCCATGGACAGAGGAGCCTGGCAGGCTATAGTTCATGGGGTCAAAAAGAGTCAGACACAACTGAAGTGACTGAGTATGCATGCATCCATCTTTTCAAAATCCATAGGTCCTTTGAGAGCCAGCCCCTTTCTCCACTAACCTACTCTAGGCCAGACTCTTGACTTTCTGTTCACTGATAGCATGTATGCCATACAGTTAGCATTGAATTATGTCCTGTTTTACTATTTCCTAGTGACAAAGTCTGCAAGAAATATTAGTCCTATGAAATTCTCCTCAAAAAAATTACTACATTCAGCTAAGTCTGGGAGGACTATACATTGTCCCTTTCAACTTGGAAATCACCAAACACTCAAGCATAGTAAAGACACTGAAAGGTCCTGAGTTTAAAAATAAAATATTTCTGATATATTTTTTTTTACTTTATTTTACTTTACAATACTGTATTGGTTTTGCCATACATTGACATGAATCCACCATGGGTGTACATGCGTTCATGTTTGGGAACGCATGTACACCCATGGTGGATTCATGTCAATGTATGATATTTTTAATCTCTATTTTCTCATCATTTTAAGAAACTTGGTTTAATGTAAAGTATATTAAGAGTCCAAAGAGTAATGTATAGCCTGTCAGGCTCCTCTGTCCATGGAATTCTTCAGGCAAGAATACTGGAGTGGGTTGTCATGCCCTTCTCCAGGGAATCTTCCCACCCAGGGATCAAACCTGGTTTTCCTGCATTGCAGGTGGATTCTTTACCATATGAGCCACCAGGGAAGCCCAACGTAAAAGTAATGTGCCTCATGTCACACTCTGGAAAGTTCTGCCCTATTGCTGAATCCAGTGGAGCTGCTGGGGTCTTGGAGGTGGAGGGAGGGTTGATGCTCAAGTCTCACACCCACCTCCTTCCCTGGTTTCCCCATAGCAGCCTTCCAAGGACTTCCATGGCACTCCAGGGACTACCGATCACAGTTAAGAGACCACCAACACATATTCCCTCATCTGGTCCCCAGAAGGCAGGAGTAATAGTATCATCTTTATTGTACAGATAAGAAAACTGCAGTGTATAGTGGTCATGGTTGAATGACCACATTGTCAGCTAAGCAGTATGGGCAGAGCCACTTGCCAATGCAATCCTTCTTTCACTGGGCCTAGCAGAATTCTTTGAATATGCAATAAACATACAGAATTCTACCTACCCTACTGAGTGACAAATACAAGGCAAAGATGCAAAAAGAAATCACAGCTTTGATTTTTCTCTTTGCTAATAAAAATAGTGCCTTGATTATGGCTGTATATTTTCAAGGCAGAGTCAACTCCTTTGAGCTTGTGCTGGGCCAAACTGCACTCTTTGGAGGGCTTGGAATTGGAGTCTGCATGAGTGACATAGATTACAAGATCCAGTGGCTTAGCAGGTGTTTTTATTCGCCCTTGACATTTCACACTTCAGTCTCAGCTTTAAGATTAGGAAGAGAACAGAGGAAAGGCAGAAGTGGTGATGCAATGATGAGAGGACAGGACAAAGCGAAACAGACGTGACAAAGATGAGGCTCCCTTAAAGCCCAGCACAGCTCTCTACTTAGAGTTAACCCCAATATGACTCCTTCAAGATGAATCTGACCTGGTAGCATCAGGGGCAAGACAGCAAAGACAGCAACAGCTCTCTGGTCACAGACGCCACCGCCTTTAGCAGCACTGACACACTAAGCACCAAGAGAAGCTCCTAACACGTCCCACCGCTTAGCCTGAGTACGTAAAAAATGTTTAGCGAATGTGCAAATGCTGTGGATGAGCGAAACTTTGCCACGTGGGGACTAGCATTCCAGTGTATATAAAAAGATTCAATTAGGCAGGAGGGGGACTTCTTCCTGAGCAGTTAGATGTAGCAGAGAAGGGAGAGGAAGCCAAAGAGGGGGTGTGCCCTGGTCTTATGAGGCCGGAACTCGCCCTGTAGGTAGAGCTGCATCGTGACAAGGGGGGAGGCTCAGCTCCTCGGAGAGTGAGGCCAGCAGCATACACTGGCAGATCAGAGCATCAAGAAGCAGAGCTGGGATTAAATGGATATGGCACAGGAGCTTCCCTGGTGGCTCAGACAGTAAAGAAGTTGCCTGCAATGCCGGAGACCTGGGTTTGATCCCTGGGTTGGGAAGATCCCCTGGAGAACAGAGTGGCCACCCACTCCAGTATTCTTGCCTGGAGGATTCCATGAACAGAGGAGCTTGCAGGCTACAGTTCATGGGCTCACAAAGAGCTGGTCATGACTGAGTGACTAACACTACACAGCTCACTGGTCTAAGCATCTGGGCAAGAACCCAGATTTCCCTGTTCTCGGTGTAGAACTCTCTCTACTAAATCTACTAAGTCCACAGCAGAATTCCCTTTCATCACCCTTTTCCTTGCTCTCCCCCTGCCACTCCCTTTTTACTGCACAGTCTGATATCAGAATTAAGTGCTTCTGTGAAATTACCTCCCAGGATTTCACAGAAAGTAATAATGTACATGTTTGATCTAGTGGTCAGGGAAATGCTGTAGACAGTGATTCAGAGCATCCGTTTTTCACTTGCCCAAACTCATTCTGATGGAATTTCCCTAGGATCTGGCTGAGCCAAAGTCTCCCTTAACTCGGGCCATGGGCTTTAGTGAAATCAAAACTACTGCTCAGGCTGTCTCCACTTTCCTCCTAGTGTAGAAGTGTTCCCTGTGGCACTTAAACCTTAAACCAATACTTAGGGATTAAAAGGTGGCTCTGAAGAGCATTCTTGCTAGATTAAAGAAATGAACCTATGTGGGACTATATCTAATACCAAGGCTCAACCCATGAACTTACCCAAAACAGCATTACAAAGTCTATCTGAACTGTGAGGCCTCTTGGAATGGTTTAGGATGGTCACCAAGCACATTTAAAATCAAAATCAATGTCAGTTAAAGCCTTAACATTTCCATGCAGGGTCAACAGCTTATAACTAAAGAGAGATGCTTTCCCAAATGAGTAAATACCGATTTATTTCATGAAGAAGAATCTGATGCCAAAGCTTTAGAAGGTCACAAGTGAACAGTATCCCAAAACACGGTGCAGTGCTTTTTAAACTGTTTGAGAGATATAATAGACATTTCAGATTTTTTTCAAATGAAATTGTGTATCAGTTGCTGTTGTTGTTCAGTCACTAAGTCACGTTTGACTCTTTGCAACCCCATGGAGTGCAGTGCACAAGGCTTCCCTGTCCTTCACTATCTCCCAATGTTTGCTCAAATTCATGTGCACTGAGTCAGTGATGCCACCCAACCATCTGATCCTCTGTCACTCCCTTCTCTTCCTGCTCTCAATCATTTCTCAGCCTTGGGGTCTTTTTCAACGAGTTGGCTGTTCACATCAGGTGACCAAATTATTAGCACTTCAGCTTCATCATCTGTCCTTCCAATGAATATTCAGGGTTGAATTGTATATGACAATTGTACATGGAATCACAATATATAAGAGAGATGACCTCAGAGCTTGCCCTGGTATTACAGGGGAGGGGGATGCTCAGATTGCATCTACTAGGTTTTTTCCCCATCCTTCATCTGCAAAGCATTTTCCCTTAACATCAGTGACCCACACAACTCAGTCGATGAACTGTTGATCTCGTTCACCTCTCTCCCTTTCCCATAACCTAGAAAGTACCCTGGGGCTGTTGAAGCCATCACAGCCCTGGGCTTTCACTTTCGTCTCTGCCGATGACTAGCCTGATTTCCAGGAGAAACAATCACCTAAATGACAGCTCCTATTTCTTCTATAAAATGTGAAGAAACAAAGTGTATATACATATCTTTGAGATATATGTATATATCACAAAGATTTGTTCAGGATCAAACTAGATTTTAAAATGCCATTTTTTACACTCTAACATTTAGATAAATGTTCACTGTAGTTGGCCATACACTTAATTCATAGCAACCTTCAAAGGAAAATAATAGAATGATAAACTTGAGTATTATAATCTAAGGGGAAACAGAGGAAAGAAAAACAATTCTGAGTTTGGCCATAACCTTAGAGGGATAGTTCATTTAGGAAATCTTCACTGAACACTTGATGGACTACAGGAACAGTAATGATTAACACAGAGTTCTACTGTGTGATACAGACTCTGGAGAGAAATCACCATCAATTATTGATTGTCTAAATCTTCTACATATCTAAACATATACACAAAAAGAAGCTGTGTAAATGGGGAAAAAAAAAAAAAAAACTACACCAAAACAAGGAACTCAGCCAAGTGTAAAGGGAGTGGTTTGGCTACAGTTCTCTGGACTAGTGGATTTAGGTCTTCTCTGCAAATGTGGCTCCCTTGCTAGTTGCAGGCATCTATCAGGAGTTGGAGGACAGCTGTTTACACTGGATGGGAGCATTTGGGGTAAATGTGGAAACTTCAGTTGGCAGACACCTATGTCAGCCACTAACTCATCACCTCCCCAAACATACACCCCTAGTCCTTCAACCTCTACTCACTTCTCTTTCAAAGATTTGCCACAAATGCCTCAGTTAGAAGGGAGGTGCAGCCCAGCAGAGACCCTCTTGACTCAGAGCAACTTAGAATGAGCATTTCTCCCTTTCTTGGAGAATTCAGTTCAGTTCATTCACTCAGTCGTGTCTGACTCTTTGTGATCCCATGGACTGGAGCATGCCAAGCCTCCCTGTCCATCACCAACTCCTAGAGCCTACTCAAACTCATGTCCATTGAGTCGGTGATGCCATCCAACCATCTCATCCTCTGTCATCCCCTTCTCCTCCTGTCTTCAATCTTTCCCAGAATCAGGGTCTTTTCAAATGAGTCAGTTCTTCTCATCAGGTGGCCAAAATACTGGAGTTGCAGCTTCAACATCAGTCCTTCCAATGAATATTCAGGACTAATTTCCTTAGGATTGATACATTGGATCTCCTTGCAGTCCAGGGGACTATCAAGAGTCCTCTCCAACACCACAGTTCAAAAGCATCAATTCCTTGGTGCTTAGCTTTCTTTATAGTCCAACTCTCACATCCATACATGACTACTGGAAAAAACCATAGCTTTGACTAGATGGACCTTTGTTGGCAAAGTAATGTCTCTGCTTTTTAATATGCTGTCTAGGTTGGTCATAACTTTTCTTCCAAGGAGCCAAGTGTCTTTTAATTTCATGGCTGCAGTCACAGTCTGCAGTGATTTTGGGGCCCCCCAAAAATGAAGTCTCTCACTGTTTCCATTGTTTCCCCATCTATTTGCCATGAAGTGATGTGACCAGATGCCATGATCTTAGTTTTCTGAATGTTGAGCTTTAAGCTAACTTTTTCACTCTCCTCTTTCACTTTCATCAAGAGGCTCTTTAGTTCTTCTTTGCTTTCTGCCATAAGGGTGGTGTCATAATTTAAGGTCACCAATAAGTCCTCTCACCCATGCATGTATGACCCTGATACTTTGGGAAAGAGTCTTATCTTTTTATTCCACCCCCCCACAGAAAATATAATAATCATCAATTTGGAGGCAATGTTAATTGGGCGAAGCAGCTGGCAGTGGAGGCCAAATATTAAAACAAGGCAAAAACAATCAGAAACTGCAAACAGAAAGAGTTTTTAAAAATGTTGTCCCTAAATATTAAAAGGGTGAGTTCCATTAATTCTAGATTTTTGCAGTGATTGTGGTTGTGTTTGCTCATTTGTTTTTCATCATCTCCCACCACCCCCCAGCAGATATTAATTCACCTTTGCATCAAAGGTTTTCTTTGTATTGTCAGAAACTGCAAATACCCATTTAATGCCTTCAAACAATGCCATAGAGCAGTATGCCGTGATATAGCTACGTCTTTCTAATTATGGATGTTTGTAAGTCAATATGACAGCAGAGAAATCATCCCTTTCCATTTCCCACCATTCTCTAAAATATGTCCTTAGAGGGAACTCCAGACACCCAATTCTCTAAATTTAGAACTGCAGAGTCATTTTTGATTCTTCTTCAACTTTGTTCTCCATGTGACTTTAATGGCCAAGAACCAAATGTTCTAATATCGATGTTGTTATTGATTTGGTCACTAAGTCGTGTCCGACTCTTTGCAATCCCATGAACTGTAGCCCACCAGACTCCTCTGTCCATGGGATTACTCAGGCAAGAATATTGGAGTGGGTTGCCATTTTCTTCTCCAGGGGATCTTTCTGATCTAGGGATCAAACCCATGTCTCTTGGTGGGCAGGCAGATTCTTTACCATTGAGCCACCAGGGAAGCCCCTCTAATATCCATCTTTCCTCATGATTTCTACCACCTTGGCTTTCTCCAGGCCCACAGTACTTCTTGCCTAAATTGTTGCAGTGTTCTAACAGGTCTCCTTCCCTTGACTCTTCCATATCATTCTATTCTAGATGCTCTGCTGAGTTAAATTTTTCGAAGCACAATGTGAGTAGGTCAGTGCATAACTACAAATGTCCTATGGTCCTTGTGCTCATGGGAGACTTAAATGGTCAAATGCAGATAATAAGATTTGCTTAATTCCTTTCTCTCTCATTAGGAGGTAAGCTATATGAAAGCAGGGGCTTTGAATCTGAACTGTGCTGGGCATGTAAAACTGTAGCAACAGTAGCAGGTGCAGTATGGATTTGTTGAAAGAATGAATGAGTATAAAATGCATGGATAGTTGGATGAATGGATAAATGGATAGATAAATAATGCCTCCTTAAACGGTTTGCTTACAGTATTAAATAGAATAATGTATGTAAAAGAATCAGGGCTTCTCTGGTGGCTCATGGGTAAAAAATCTGCCTGCCAATGCAGGAGACTCAAGTTTAACCCTTGGGTCGGGAAGATCTTTTGGAGAAGGAAATGGCAACCCACTCCAGTATTCCTGCCTGGGAAATCCAATGGATAAGGAGCCGGTGGGCCACAGTCCAGCCAGTCACAAAAGAGTCTATGTGATTAAACAATAGCAACATAAAGTAATCAAGCACAGTCAAGATAGTTCCCTTCCTTTTTTTCTCTATTAGTCTTCTTGTACTACTCAGGCCCATCTCCCAATCATGAAAGGCCAAAACAAATGATGGAAGGATCATGTATTCCATCCTTCCTGCAAAGGGAAAGTACTCGATTCTGAGACTTTAGCTTAGGATTGATGCTCCTGGATTTGTTAGGAATCAACTCTGGTGGTGAGATCTTGGAACATAAGAGGCTGCCTACAGGTGTACATGGGTAGGGATGGTTCTTGAAAAAGTGGAGATGATGTGGAGAAAGGACAAGTTTGAGACAGAATCCCCAGGCAGAACTGGTGGGTATGACAGAGACCACCTTTTTCTCTTGGCCTCAGTCTCTTGAGTTCTGCTAGAGACTCAAATGTCCTTCATATCTTTTTTTTTTCTTTTAACATATAAAGTAGAAATAAATTGGCTTTTGATAGCTGAAAGCTATCAACAACAAATTCTGGTACAGCCTTTAATCACTGAGGTCCTAGGGAGTGGGTATCCTATGGAGAAGGCGGAAATGCCAAGGAGCACAACTCCCTACCAGCAGAGGGTTTGAAAAGGCACTTTTTAAAAAAAAGCCCATTTTGTGGAAGAAACCAGCTGTCTCTTAATTGCTATCTGCACTGTGGTTTCTCCTGGGGGTTGGAGAGGGTAGTGGATTAAAGAAAAAGTTTTGAAGGCCATAGGCATGAATATCCAAATGATATAAATTTTAATACATATTTTTAAAAGAGTTGGGCAGTGATGGAAAGATATGATGGCTTTGCTTTTATTTCTTGGTTCGATTAAAATCCCTCCAAAAGTGCAGTGGCTATCTCTTTGGAAATTTTGCAGAATTTTAAACTTTGGAAAGATTTTCACTTTCACGGTCACAGATCTCTGAAAAAGCTTTGGCTGCAGGAGTCCGGCTCCAAGTCAAGAGTGAGGTAAAGGCTTTGCACGTGTTTCTGAAAGGTAGATGGCTTGGAATGAGCACCTTCCAGTTAGGAGTGAAACTACCTAGTTATCTAAATGAAACAGAAAAATGTATGAAATATTCCCCTCATCCCAACTAGATAAGAGGACCTAGC
Source organism: Capra hircus (assembly GCF_001704415.2). Lineage (NCBI taxonomy): Eukaryota > Metazoa > Chordata > Mammalia > Artiodactyla > Bovidae > Capra > Capra hircus. Next base: position 55,152,040 of record NC_030818.1, read on the forward strand.
TCTCAAGATGTTATCCACAGTCTATCATTTAAGACTCTTCAGCTGAAATAAGCTATAGCATTTCCTAAAAAAAAAAAAAAAAAAAAAAGTTGTTCCAAATAACATTGTAAATATTATGGCCTGCTCAATCTATGCTTCTGAATGGAAGAGGCAACAGGCATGCATTTAAACAGAGTGTCAAAGAAATGAATCTCCAGTTTATTGCTACTATTCATCTTGGCTAGTAAATGGCCTCCATACTATTCTTCATTCATTAAAAATGGTTCATTTCCTTTGGCCTTTATTCATTGCCTAATATTCCTAATGAACTTAATGTAGCAAGTGATGTAATCAGACAAAAGAACTGTAAGAATCTTTTTCTGCCACTATAAGCAGAATTAAATCATATTTAATTGGGAATATAATGTTCACCCAAAGTCTTGATTAACTATGCATCACCCACACTGTTGTCTATTCTCAGCACTGCTCTCATTAAAGCAGGAGGAGAGCACTAGCTCTCAGGCTCAGTTCTCTATATCGGCCACAGCCACACACCAGGCAGGCGCCTAACTAGTCCCAGCCATGGATTACTCACTGCTTTCAGTGACCCTGAATGAAGCGACACCCGTGGTACCTGCTTTATAACCAGAGCAGAGGAGAGAGTTAAGCAGAGCTGGGAAGAGTTGAGAGGCAATAGCTTCTGGATGGCTTTTGCCAAAAATAGTCACTGCCCTGGGGTTAGGATGAGAGAATTCTATTTTCAGAAAGGGAAATTGAGAATACAGAAAAGTGGCAAATAAAAAAATCTGCATCAAAAAAAAAAAAAAAAAACCATCAAGGACTTCAAGAGAAGCAAACCCCAGCTGGAGTGCCTGCTTGAAAGGCACACCAGGCTCGCGAGTTTGTGCCAGACCCTAGAGGAGCAGGAAAAGCCTGTAGGGTTTGTATTGTGTTTGTTTGCTTTTGCTTTCTTAGCAGAAATAGACATGGTAGAAAAGGTGTTTTGAGAAACATGGCTTGGTAGTAAATAGTTCAGCTGGAGAATCAGTGATGGTTTTGTAGCAATTGGGTCAAGAGGCAAGAAGGTCTTGGGCCAGGTGATAACAATGTGGTACCAAAGGGGGGCTTTTCCAAGAGGCCCAGTGGGGGAGGAAGCGGTGATGAACTGGAAACCATTATGGACAGGAAACAGCTCAGGCAGTAAGGAATCTGCGAGCAATGCAAGAGACCCAGGTTAGATCCCTGGACTGGGAAGATCCTCTAAAGAAGGGAATGGCTACCCATTTCAGTATCCTTGCCTGCAGAATTTCATGTACAGAGGAGCCTGGTGAGCTATAGTACATGAGATTGCAAAGAATTGAACATAACTGAGCAACTTTCATTTCCCGCCCCTACCCCAACCCCACCCCCCACCCCATACACACAGACAGAGGTAAAGGAGAAAGATGGGGTTAAAAACTGCTGTATGCACTTGAGCCACTTCTTACTCTGACCCCCATCATGTCTGTCCTTCCTTTCCACCAACCAGGGAGTAGCTCCATGCCACCTGTCCATCATCTCAGAATCCCTCAGCTGAGCATAACTCTCCCCACACTGAGCTGCATATTACTCATGGGCATGGCAGGCCACATGGCAGCCCTTCTTGGAAGGTTTCTGAGCAGGCTGCATATTGCTCTCAGCTCCTCAGGGCAGCAAGTTCTCTGCAGCATTTCTATAATCACCACCATGTCTCAAGGCCTGGTGCACACAGCACTGTAGGTGCCAGATAAGTATTTGTAGAGAGAATAGAGAACTTAGCACCATAGCAATCTTCAAGAATTTTCAATAAGGGCTGAAGTCCTGGCTGAGTGACTCAGCAGTAAAGAATTTGCCTGCAATGCAGGAGACGCAGGAGATGTGGGTTCCGTCCTTGGATCTGGAAGATCTCCTGGAGGTGGGCATGGCAACCCATTCTGGTATTCTTGCCTGGAGGATCTCATGGACAGTGGAGCCTGAAGGGCTACAGACCATAGGGTCAAAAAGAGTTGGACACAATTGAAGCAACAGAGTACACACACATGCAAAGTCCAGGCTAAGTGAATAAAATCTCTCCTTTATTTGTGTTCTCTAGTGACTCAAAATTATTATCTTCTGCCCAGTGTTACTTTCTGATAAAGGTCAAACAAGCTTAAAAAAACAACAGAAAAACCTCCATTTGATTTGACATTTATGAAGAGAGCCAAGAATCCTGGTTGATGATAACCTCTACCTTCCTTGTTCTGCTTCATCAGACCACAAGGAAGGTACAAGACTTCTCACAGATTTCAAATCTGCATTTTGTTGAGTTTTCTCATTTAGTCGTGGTGAAGGTAATTCCTCCCAGTGAAAAGGCCAAATATCAACCGTCAATTTGCATAAAGGACAAACTCACTAGGATGCTCTTTATGCTCTGTGTCCAATAATATAATCTGTCTCATGTTTGAAGGACACATTTACAAAAATAATTTTATGTGGTGCTCACATATTAATAAGCTACTGGGAGCTCAATATATAGCAAATTCTTCTGACTTATGCAAATAATATTGTAAGGCTTATTAAGAGACAATAGTAAGATGGCAGAGTAGAATGATGCACTCATCTCCTCCTGTGAGAACACCAAAATTGCAACTAGCTGTTGAACAACCATCAACAGGAGGACACTGGAACCCACAAAAATAAGATACCCCACATCCAAAGACAAAGAAGAAGCCACAGCAAGACAGTAGGTGATGTGCAATCATGATAAAATCAAATCCCATCTCAATGGTGGGTGACCCACAAACTTGAGGAAAATACCACCAAAGAAGTTCTCCCACTGTTGTGAAGGTTCTGAGCCCCATGTCAGATTTGCCAGCCCAGGAGCCCAGCAGAGGGACTGGGAATCCCCAGGGAATCTGGCCTTGAGGGTCAGATTTGATTATACACCTTCCAGAGGACTGAGGAAAACAGAGATTCCAGTCTTGGAGGCACAAACAAAATTTTGCACGCACCAAGACCCAGAAGAGAGGAGCAGCGACCCTACAGAAGACTGAAGCAATACTAGCTGCTGGTGTTAGAGGGCCTCCTGTGGAGGTGTGGGTCAGCAGGGGCTCACTGCAGGGATGGGGGCACTGAAAGGTCCCCCTTGGCATAAACCTTCTTGAAGTTGCCATTAACCCTACCATAGAGCCAGTGGATGCCAGGGCTGGGTGACCCCAGGCCAAATAACTACCATAAAGGGAGTGTAACCCCATGCATCAGCAGATAATTGGGTTAAAGCTTTACTGAGAAAGGCCCTGGCCACCAGAGCAAGACCCAGTTTTTCCCATCACCAGTCCTCTACATCAGCAAGCTTACACAAGCCTTTTAGCCTCATCCATCAGAGGGCAGACAGAAGAAGAAGCACAGTCTCACAGTGACTAATAAAACAAACAAACAAACAAAAACCTACAGAAAGTTAATCACAATGGAAAAAGCAGAAAGTTTTGTCCCATATAAAGGGACAGGATAAAACTCCAGAAATACAATGAAATGAAGTGGAGATAGGCAACCTTCCAGAAAAAGAATTCAGAATAATGATAGTGAAGGTGATCCAGGATCTTGGGAAAAGAATGGAGGCAAAGATGGAGAAGATGCAGGAAATGTTTACCAAAGACTTAGAAGAACCAAAGGACAAACAGAGATGAATAATACACTAGAAGGAATCAATAGCAGAATGACTGAGGCAGAAGAACAGATAAATGACCTGGAGGACAAAATGGTAGGAAGCACTGCCACAGAACAGAATATAGATAAAAGGATGAAAAGAAATGAAGACAGCCTAAGAGGCCCCTGGAACAACATTAAATGCACCAACATTGCATTATAGCATTACAGAGATCCCAGAAGGAGAAGAGAGAGAAAAAGGACCTGAGAAAATATTTGAAGCGATGATAGATGAAAACTTCCCAAATATGGGAAAGGAAATAGTCAACCAAGTCCAGGAAGCACAGAGTCCCAGGAAGGATAAACCCAAGCAGGTGATATAGAGGTATATGTGATATAGTGGTATAGAGTTATATGATATAGGTGATATATGTTTGGTGATATAGAGTTCTATTATTTTTCTGTTGACCAATCATGATACAATGATATTAGGTGAGTAATAGTTGCATAGTCACAATATTAAAAGATGTGTATGTTTTCACAGTCAATAGCCAGACAAAAAAATAAAATATAATTACAACTGCAAGCCATAATGGGAACATGATTAACTGAGCAATATGAAATAATTACATACAATTTGGGGTGGGGTATCAAGCAGAATCATGTGGCAAATGGAAGAGCATACATGCACGTGTTTTCATCCACCCAGTCAGTCTATATTTTTTGGTTGGTGCATTTAATCCATTTACATTTAAGGTAATTATCAATATGCATGATCCTGTTACCGTTTTCTTAATTGTTTTGGGTTTATTTTCTGCAGGTCTTTTCCTTCTCTTGTGTTTCTTGCCTAGAGAAGTTCCTTTAGCATTTGTTGTAGAGCTGGTTTGGTGGTGCTGAATCCTCTTAACTTTTGCTTGTCTGGAAAGTTGTTGATTTCTCCATCAAATCTGAAGGAGAGTCTTGTTGGGTAGAGTACTCTTGGTTTTAAGTTCTTCTCTTTCATCACTTTAAATATATCATGCCATTCCCTTCTGGCTTGTAGAGTTTCTGTTGACAAATCAGCTGATAGCCTGATGGGACTTCCTTTGTGTATTATTTTTTATCTTTCCCTCATTGCTTTTAATATTTTATCTCTGTCTTTAATTTTTGTCAGTTTGATTACAATGTGTCTCGGTGTGTTCCTGCTTGGGTTTACCCTGCCTGGGACTCTCTGTGCTTCCTGGACTTGTCTGACTATTTCCTTTCCCATATTTTGGAAGTTTTTGTCTATTATCTCTTCAAATATTTTCTCAGGTCCTTTCTCTCTCTCTTCTCCTCTGGGACCCCTATAATGTGAATGTTGGTGCATGCAAAGATGGGCTCAATAAAGGACAGAAATGGTATGGACCTAACAGAAGCAGAAGATATTAAGAAGAGGTGGCAAAAATACACAGAAGAACTGTACAATACAGATCTTCACGACCCAGATAATCAGCATGGTGTGATCAATCACCTAGAGCCAGACATCCTGGAATGTGAAGTCAAGTGGGCCTTAGGAAGCACCACTACGAACAAAGCTAGTGGAGGTGATGGAATTCCAGTAGAGCTATTTCAAATCCTAAAAGATGATGCTGTGAAAGTGCTGCACTCAATATGCCAGCAAATTTGGAAAACTCAGCAGTGGCCACATGACTGGAAAAGATCAGTTTTCATTCCAGTCCCAAAGAAACGCATCGCCAAAGAATGATCGCACTACCATGCAATTGAACTCATCTCACATGCTAGCAAAATAATGCTCGAAATTCTCTAAGCCACACTTCAGCAAAGAACCGTGAACTTCCAGATGTTCAAGCTGGTTTTAGAAAAGGCAGAGGAACCAGAGATCAAATTGCCAACATCCACTGGATCATCAAAATAGCAAGGGAGTTCCAGAAAAACAAATCTACTTCTGCTTTATTGACTATGCCAAAGCCTTTGACTGTGTGGATCACAATAAACTGTGGAAAATTCTGAAAGAGATGGGAATACCAGACCACCTGACCTGCCTCTTGAGAAATCCGTATGCAGGTCAGGAAGCAACAGTAGAACTGGACATGGAACAACAGACTGGTCCCAATAGGAAAAAGAGTACGTCAAGGCTGTATATTGTCACCCTGCTTATTTAAATTCCATGCAGAGTACATCATGAGAAATGCTGGACTGGATGAAGCAGAAGCTGAAATCAAGATTGCCAGGAGAAATATCAATAACCTCAGATATGCAGATGATACCACCCTTTATGGCAGAAAATGATGAAGAACTAAAGAGCCCCTTGATGAAAGTGAAAGGAGAGTGGAAAAAGTTGGCTTAAAGCTCAACATTCAGAAAACGAAGATCATGGCATCCGGTCCCATCACTTCATGGCAAATAGATGGGGAAGCAGTGAAAACAGTGTCAGACTTTATTTTGGGGGGCTCCAAAATCACTGCAGATGGTGACTGCAGCCATGAAATTAAAGGACGCTTACTCCTTGGGACAAAAGTTATGACCAACCTAGATAGCATATTAAAAAGCAGAGACATTACTTTGTCAACAAAGGTCCATCTAGTTAAGGCTATGTTTTTTCCAGTAGTCATGTATGGATATGAGAGTTGGACTACAAAGAAAGCTGAGCTCTGAAGAATTGATGCTTTTGAACTGTGGTGTTGGAGAAAACTCTTCAGAGTCCCTTGGACTGCAAGGAGATCCAACCAGTCCATCTTATAAGGAGATCAGTCCTGAATATTCATCGGAAGGACTGATGTTGAAGCTGAAACTCCAATAGTTTGACCACCTGATGCAAAAACTGACTCTTTTGAAAAGACCCTGATGAAAGATTGAAGGCGGGAGGAGAATTGGACCACACAGGATGAGATGGTTGGATAGCATCAGCAACGTGATGGACATGAGTCTGAGTAAATTCCGGGAGTTGCTGATGGACAGGGAGGCCTGGCATGCTGCCATCTATGGGGTGGCAAAAAGTCAGACCCGACTGAGTGACTAAACTGAACTGAATTGATATCACCAAAACTAGGATCTAATAGAAAAACCTGTAATCACTTTAAAAAATCTAGATGCATATCAGAATTATCTTGAAATCTTTTTGAAAAATACAAATGCTCAGGTATTGCTTTGTTTCTCCAGAGTTCCAGATATATTTCTAATGAGCAGTCATGTTTAAAAACAACTGGATCATATGATGGTCTTTTACTTTTATCTAGTTTGTTTCACTTTTTCTATTTCATATTCAGTGCTCCCATTTCTTTTAGTTTATGTTCTTCAGTTTCTCCATATCTTCATTTTTTAATGTTCTTTCTAAAGTGTAGTAGAAAAGTTTTTGTATACATACATATATATATATAAATGTATAATATATATGTTAGAAAACATATGAATTATTTCCTAACTAAAAAAAATTATGATATTTTGATTCCACTTGTTTGACTTAGTATGAATAGGATGCTAGATTTATAACTAAAAAAATATATATGCAACAAGAAACGAAGGTTTACTATATACCACAGGGAACTATAGTTAATATCTTATAATAATCTATGATGGAAAATAATTTCAAAAATAACATATGTGTATTTGCATAACTGCATCACCTTGCTGTGCACCTGAAACATTGTAAGTCAACACTTCAATGAAAGATATATATTAAAAAAAAATGAGACAATAGTAACTTGACAATTGTGACACAAACACTCAGGTATTTAGCTGATATCCCAACAACCTCTATGTATTTTAGAAGCCAAGAAACCTTAAGACTTTGAAAACTCTGCTCATGCCCATTCCAGAATAAGCTGGAAAAGAGAAATATTGAACTGGTAATATTGGAACATCATATATGAACAGTAAAAATTGGCAGCTTCCTGGACTGCAAGGAGGTCCAACCAATCCATTCTGAAGGAGATCAGCCCTGGGATTCCTTTGGAAGGAATGATGCTGAAGCTGAAACTCCAGTACTTTGGGCACCTCATGCAAAGAGTTGACTCATTGGAAAAGACTCTGATGCTGGGAGGGATTGGGGGCAGGAGGAGAAGGGGACAACAGAGGATGAGATGGCTGGATGGCATCACTGACTCGATGGACATGAGTCTGAGTGAACTCCGGGAGTTGGTGATGGACATGGAGGCCTGGCGTGCTGCAATTCACGGGGTCGCCAACAGTTGGACACGACTGAGTGACTGAACTGAACTGAACTGAACTGGACAAATCAAGTCTTCACTACATAGTTTTAACTCTATATAAAGTAAATTCATCTAATTAGTGGCTACATCTGTGTTTGAATACAGGGCATATTTCAAAGCAAAGCAAACTGTATACCTGGGGCAGATTCATGTTGATGTATGGCAAAACCAATACAATATTGTAAAGTAATTAACCTCCAATTAAAATAAATAAATTTATTTTTAAAAATTATGAATTATGTTGGATTATCCACGTGTCATATTTCATTCATCTGTGCAGAGAGCCTGAATCTGATCATCATTGAGGAAAATGATTCTAGAACATGGATGCTATATACCTGCAAAGAGGCTAGTCTCCTTCCTCATAGATGTCATATCCTTGGAGGGAATGAATAAGGAAATGAGCCCCAAGGAGCTGATTAATGGGCATCCCTTCCAGAGTGATTCATATGCTACCCCTGCCTGTGTGACCATTATGGATTTATTAACATTAAAGCAATGCTATTCAAAGAGGTATCAAAACATTTTCATGTGATGGAACGCCAGGTGAAATATTACTGCAACCTCTCAGCAGACAGAAACAAGCTGAGATAATTGCACTGCCAAGGAGAAAAGACTCTACCTCCAGATGCCACTTAAGGCCCTGAGTTCTGTCTTCTAGAATTTCTTTACTTGATGTAATAATGGCCTGATGTTATGCTCAGAATCAGCCCCCCTCATATTGTGATACCCAGTGGATACCACTAATTGCAACCTTTCTGCTCCAACACATCTTCCAAGACTTAATTACAGAATAAGTGAAGGAGTCCCAGCTGAGGAGTTCCTGTCATTTCCTGGGTACTTCCAGCTACATTCCTGGTTCATTGAGGGCAGGGTAGGGGTGGAGGGTGGAGAGCAATAGAGTGGACACCAGGGCCCTGTCTCTCCAAAGAGTCAAGAGCTGGAATGAGGTAATTATTTGAGAAAAGATATCATGCATATGAGCATCAAGCACAGATGATCAAACAAAAGTGAAGCCATGTTTAGAAAATGTACCAAAACCCTTCCCTGACATTTTTCTTCTGAACTATTTTCATTTCTGAAAATAAAAATTAATTTCCTACTTTCTGAATTTAGCTATCTTCTCCTCATATGCTATATCCCATCCCCCGTAGGTCTCCAAATCTTTTTCTATAGGACAGAAAGAAATAGAGCAATGCCTGCCTTCAGCAAGCTCATCACCATGCTGGGGATCCCATGATTGTTCATGTGAGAAGTAAGCTGACCTTCCAAGTCAGAGGATGGTCACTTTCTGAAAAGTCATTTTCAGAAAGTCACTCTCTGAAGGTGATACTGTGCTTATGAACTGGAGGAACAAGAGCAAAGGAGTGACAAAGTCTAGCAAGTAAGAAAGTTTTATTTGAATATAATCACACACTATTCCTTCATGTTTACTATCAAGGGTGTTAGTTGCTCAGTCGTGTCCAACTCTTCTTGACCTCATTCATAGACTGTAGCCTGCCAGGGTCCCCTGTCCATGGGATTCTCCAGGCAAAAATACAGAGTGGATAGCCATTCCTTTCTCCAGGAGATCTTCCTGACCCAGGGACCGAACCAGGGTCTCTTGCACTGCAGGCAGATTCTTTACCATCTGAGCCAGCAGGGAAGCCCAGGCCACATACTAAACGCTCCCGAGAACAGATCTGTGACCTTAAGGAGGATACTGGGTTATTTTAAACCATAAGCTCTCTCCTCATGCTTATTTAGTTCTGTATGCTGTACGGGCCTGGTGAATGGCCGAGTTATTATACTAAGTCTCTCTCTCTTTTTTTTTTACTCTAACCATGCCGCTTGGTCTGATTCCTTAGCATTTCCAACCTCAGGCCTTTCTTTTCCCAGTCTGTCCCCACAAACCAGAATGTCTCTGTCCACTTTAAGCACACAGACTGGTCTGGGGGCTCTTACTCAAGCTCCGTACTCCCAACCAACGGCACTGCCTTCCTATTCTGGTTTCCTGAAACATCTGTCATTTTGTCACTTAATCATTTACTAACTTTGTTGTTATTCCATTTCTCCACGCCACCATGTACTGCATCTTTGATGAGATCTTAAGATGCCTGAGGTCAGCAAATTGAAAACGCCTGACTAGGTTTCAGTTCTTGATAATGAACCAAGCGAAATATGAAGATGTGCCCAGAGCAGCGGCTCAGCTTGGCGCTTGTTGTGGGATCCCAAGGAATGGGAGAGCTAGAGGAGAGAAAACAGGCCAATGGGCAGCAGAGTGATTTCAGGGCCAGCTCTGTGCCTTGGAGTCACTGGAGTTCCAGGTAAGGCTTAAAGACAACTTTACCGTGGTGCTAACAGATGCTTCTCATGGACAGGGGATTAATTTAGGAGCACATTTCTTAAGTGAAATGAACCAACCTCTGTGGATCTGAAGCTGCAGAAGTCAGAAAGTAACCCCTCTGCTCCATTATGCATTAGTTTAATACTTTTTTTTTCCCTTGCTCTTCCCCTCAAACTGCAGAAAAGCATCTGTTCAAGAGAAGTGGGAAGAAGCAAAGAACCCCAAAAGAGGAAATCAAAGAGGAAAAGTAGAGAACTTAAAGGTTTGCCAGTTTCACAATTTGGCCAGGACAGATCTGCATCTGTCCTGCAGATCTGGTCCTCTTGGAGGGGATAAGCCAAGAAACAGTGTTCAGTTCTGGTTCTACTGTTCCTCTTCACCATGTCCACATCCAAAGAACTTCTTCAAGAATTCAAACTAGCTGAAAGCTTTCATCATCCCAGTTTTGTATATCCCTATTATACTCATAAATTAGAGACAAGAGAAAACCACAAACACAGAAGCTCTAAGTAAAAAAACACAAAATAAAGCAAAGTATCAGCTATCACCACCACAACAATAAAACTTTCATAGATAGAATCTTAGTTAAGTCCCAATTTAGTCACAGATCTTCTTCACAAGTTACAGGAAGGTAGGAAGTTAGACTCAAGCATTTTAGAAATATTCTCATACCTAAAATTATAAAACCATCATCTGCTTAAATACAACAATCAGAAAATTCAATTAACCAGAATACCTCATTTCTCACACATTTTGGTTCCTTGGGGTTTTAACTGCCTCCAATCTGCCATATACAACATTAAGTGTGCCTAATTTTCAAAGCAGAACATATAATTATTCCTTTTTGTCAATGAAAATCTTGGGTGGAAATAATCACCAATGTGAACTTTGCCATTCCAGGTTGTTAAATTCAAATGAATATAAATGCTGTTCTCTGTAAATTATCTCTCTAATTTGAGGCATAAATGGGCTTTTTGCCCTCACCTTCAAGGCTTGCCTTCAATATTCTGTGAAAGACAAATTACATTATTATCTTAGGAAAGTCTGCTGAAAACTATTGAATTTTCAGTTCTAGAAGCTGAAGATATTTCTTGTTTGACAAAGTATATCAATACTTGTCACTGACACAGAGATTGGATTTTTAAGGCATTTGTGGAACAAAAGAAACAAATTTTACCCTGGCATTCATTTTAAAACAAAACACCTAAATAAATCAGATCTGGCTAGCAACACACCTGGAGCCTTGACTGGGTTTAATCATACATAAAGTTGGCAAATCTACAGTCATAATCAACAAGTAGATAGCAGTACTACTCAAATCATCTCAACACTGACACATTACAGGTAGTTGAGTCTCAAACACATTCAGGGGTTAAGTCACAGCTGATGACCCGGATGGCAGCCACCAGAGGACTTTGTTGATGATGGATACTTGAAGCAACTTTCTTCTAGACTTGGTCTTCCTGTTACTGTTGCTTTTTAATGGTAAAATACGAATTAAGAGGAGCACTCACAATGATAATGGAAACACACTTATGGTTTATTAAGTGCTGATGCCATGCTGAGCACAATGTTCACTGCTGCATATTCATTTCATGGATTCACTTGTTTAAAACTCACAGCCTTCTGAGTTTGCTATGCTGTTCATTTCACAGATGAGGAAACTGAGTCCTAGAAGAATTAAGCCACTTGCCTAAGGTTAAGAGGATAGTTCATGTGACAGAAGTATTTGAATCAGTAAATGAGAAAAGCGTCATAGGAAAAAAAAAAGGTGGGGGGGAAGCTAATGGAATTCAGCAGAATACTTAAATTCTATTGACTATCATTCCTTCCTTCAAGTTGAGTATCAGGTAACTGTAGGTACTCATCTCTCATCCCCAAATTCAGGAGGCTGAAAAATACACTTTTTCCTCTGTTCACACTACTCCATAGTGACAGTAACAGCAAATATTTACAAAGCTCTAATTCTCTGCCAGGCTCCTTTGTTGACACTTTACGATTATTATCTGCTTTTACAAGGGCAGAAACTGAGGCATGGTTAATGCACTAATTTGGTTAATCTGTCCACTGTCACGTAGCTAGTAAGTGGAGGAGTAGGGATTTTAAGTGGGAATAATTTGGCTCCAAGGTCTGTTTTCTTAGCCACCACATGCATGCTAAAGTCGCTTCAGTTGCGCTGGACTCTATGTGACCCAATGGACCATAGCCTGCCAGGCTCCTCTGTCCATGGGATTCTCTAGGCATGAATACTGGAATGGGTTGCTGTGCCCTCCTATACAGGGGATCTTCCCAACCCAGGGATTGAACCTGTGTCTTTTATGTCTCCTGCATTTCCAGGTGGGTTCTTTACCACAAGCGCCACCTGGGAAGCCCCGTGAATTTAATATCCAATTTCAAATCTGTCAGTTGCTGGGGATAGGAACAGGAGGACAAAACTTGAAATCTTCCCTGCCCTCATTAACATTTCAATAGAGGCAGGTATGTCTCTGCTTCCACCCAATTTACATAATATGGAATCACCAGGAGACCTGGTGGGGCAAACTGCTGCCACTGAGCTGTCTCCTGGACATGCTCGGAGTCCAGGATGGATCTTTGATTTGACTCTGCTTCCAAAGGGGAACATAGAAATATATAAAGAGGAAATCAGGCCTAGAGGGGTTAACCCTCTAAAACTCTCAATAGCAGGCAGATCTCAGTCATTAACACTCCAATTTTGAAGTGTTTTCCATGAAAGAGGGAGCTGTACTTCCATCTTAAAACCAAGAGCTAGCTAAGAGCCTAGGAACACACATTGGGAATAAACCCAACATCACTGCATCCTCCAAAACATTTATATATATATATATTTTTTTTTAATGTATTTTTAAGTTTTCAAGGGTTTCTTAGAGGAATATTTCCCAACACTGCATAGCTGGATTTAACAGGTATCACAATCACTTCGAGCATGCTGGCTTCTTTGGCCCACAGTAGTAATGAAAGTATTATGTTTATCCAACACGCTAGGAAAATGTCAACCAGCTAGACCTTAGGCAAACAACAACGTACAGTTAGAGACAAAAGTTATTCCCATAGCTAAACCTTTGAAACAAGTTATCGAGGGAAGATAATTTTAATATTCAAGACAATACAACTTATAATAGTCACTTTTCTAAAATATGTATTTGGAGTTTTATTGTCTCATTGGGCTTTCCTGTGGTTCAGATGGTACAGAATCTGCCTGCAATGCAGGAGAGCTGGGTTTGATCCCTGGGTTGGGAAGATCCCCTGGAGAAGGAAAGGATTCTTGCCTGGGAAATTTCAATGAAAGAAGAGTCTGGTGGGCTATAGTCCACGGGGTTGCAAAGAGTTGGACACAACTGAGCGACTAACACTTTCTCCACTTATTAACTTCAGATATGTAACATTTTATACAGAGAAACTTTCCTGAACATATGACTTTATCCGAGGCCTATGCACACTAAATGATTTTTCATCCCCTATGGTCACTAAAATAAGTAGGCCAGTTACATATGTCTTTTTAAAAAATAACATTAAATGTTTGAACATTAAAGTCCAAATTCTGTGGGTAAGTTACTTTTCTCATTGTGCCTTAGTGTCCTTTGCAAAATAAGCTATGAAAGTATTCAAAATTCTCAAAGGATTACTTCAGGTTAAATAAAAACATAGGGACTTTCCCAGTGGTCCAGTGGTTAAGAATCTGCCTTCCAATGCAGGGGGCATGAGTTTGACTCCTAGTCAGGAAACTAAGATCCTACGTGAGAGGTGGCGGGGAGCAACTAAGGCCACATGCCATAACTAGAGAAAGCCCACAGCCTCAACAAAGACCCAGTGCAGCCAACAATAAACAAACAATAAAAACAAAAAATATAGGTGCAGAGTTCTTAGCATAGTGTCAAGCACAGAGTATGGCTCTTCAAACGGAACGCTAATGTACCTACATACACACACAGGTATCTATATAACTCATACAGAATAGTAACACAAAGAAAGCTAAATCTATTCTTTAACTGATGTACCCACTTAATGATCTGTGATTGGTAAATGGGCAACATAGAGCTTAAAAGTCAGCTGCTATATATTCAAACAGACATAGTACATAGGCGTCTGGCTGCCCCAATTATGTTGCCGATGATGCTGGCATTATTCTAAGCTCCTGCCTGTATCTTTTGATGGGAGGACTAGAAGTATCCCATTTTGCAAATAAGAAAACAGAGACATGGAGTGTTCAAATGACTTGCCATGGCCATACAGCTGGTGTACACAGACGCTTAGGTTGGAACCCAGGTGGTCTGATTCCACAGCGCATGCTCTTAACCTTTACAAAAGGCAATGCTCCTCTGGCCTGCTCATAATTCAGTTCCCTGGGTGACACAGGAACACACTGCTCAAAGGAAAACTAAGGAAATCCCTCCTTTTGTCAGCTCCCAGGAGTCAGGAAGTGATGAGTCCCGTGCAGCAAGGCTGACCTGACTTCCTTCAAACCAGAGTTGTTTTGAAATTGGGATAGGGTACTGGATCGAAGACCATGAAGTATTTTGGGCACATAGAAATTGTGTGACTCTGAATCTGGAGTAACTTTAAAAACAACCTAAGAGTGACTACGTCATGGCATGTGCCACGCTTTCCACTCACAGCTGCTCATCTCCAAGGGCTTCCAAGGGGATACCCACCGCTTTCTCCCTTTGGACATGGTTGTGGCAGAAGTATTATTTCAAAACTGTTAAAAGAGTGCATGTTGAAACAAGTGCCATATAACATCCCTACTATGATGAGTAGGGAGAAGGACATAAAAAGGTTATATATTTATTAGTATCATTCATGGTACTTAAACCAGGTAAATCAGTGAGACGCTACATACATGAAATTTGTAGCTTCTGTTTATTGAGGTTACTGTGTGTCAACATTATCTTTAACCTTCAAAGTTATTTTTATTCCTTACAGCCATTTGATGAGGTAAATATTATTATTTCTCATTTACAGATTAAAACAGAAGGCTGCCGGAGGTTATATAACTTGCCCACGGTCATGTCAAGAAGCAGAGGTGGGGCTTGAACCCAGTTTTGCCAGAATTCAAAACCTGCACACTCTCTTTCTATCATATCAAGCTGCTTCTGTGAGATGTCAGAAAATTAAGAGAGCTAGCCAGCTTGAGACAATGGGATCATAGAAACAGGAAGTCTGGTTCTCATGTATGGACCACTTTCAGATTTTACCCCAGGAGAGGCTGCTCATCCTGAAGACGGAATGGAAAACACAGAGCTCATACCCTAATGATTCAGGGCCAGTGCTGGGCTGGATCTTCTTGGGGAATCATGGCCTTGAATTTTGGAAGAGTGACAACTTACAGTGCAGAAAGAAGTGAGACACGAAATAGCACATGACTCTTCAGCTGACATTCCAGGAAGTACCCCTGGCCCACTCCCACCCCCAACAACTTCCACCTATAGGCAAGAAGACTGAATCTTGTGTTTCCATTGTATTTCCACACATCCCTGTGAAACCAGAGCAGACCAGAATACCTACTATGTGTTAGTCATCAGTCGTGTCCAACTCTTTGGGAACCAACCCATGGAGGTAGTCCACCAGAGTCCTCTGTCCATAGCATTCTCTAGGCAAGAATACTGGAGTGGGTAGCCATTTCCTTCTCCAGGGGATCTTCAAGACCCAGGGACTGAACCCAGATGTCTGGCATTGCAGGCAGATTCTTAACCATCTGAGTCACCAGGGAAGCTCATCTGGTGTATACTAGGTGAAATAAATCCTTAAATAGAGAATGTGGACAGAGGGAGTAGATTCTTTCAGGACCAGCTTGAGTCGCTCCCCTGGATCCATGCAGAGATGCAATGCTGAGACCCCTGCCCTGTCACATCTCTCTAAGCTCCTCTCCCTTTATTTTTCTTCCTCTTCTCCTTCCCCTCACAACCTTTCCAGAGAAGGGCCTGGAGGAAGAGGTACATGAAACAGGAGAGTGCATGTGTTTGGTGAGGAGCATATCACTAGGCCTGGTTGGAGAGGAGACAGCAGCAATAGGTTTAAAAACACAAGGGGTAAGTTAGCTGCCCCATCCAAATCCCACCTGCATGTGACTTCCCAGAGAAGCAGTGTCTGGGGCACATAAAAGGGCACAGAGGGTAGAAGAAGTAAGATTCTATAATTCAATGAAATGGATTCTTTATTGAGATCATTACCACCTTGGAAATTCACCAGGAGGCTGTCAGTGGTCCCACCTCCAACTCTGCAGAGGACAAAATTAAAACAGGCCGCAGTGCCACACCGGTGCTGAGAAGGGGTCTGGGGACCAAGCATTCATAGAAGAGGTGGGTAGCAAGTGATGGCTGCAAAGTGAAGAAAATTCCCCAGGCCATGAGGATGTCCTCCATTTTCAGAGGAGAAAGCCAAGGCAATATTCCTACCGTTCAACAGTGAGCTCACTGAAGGCAGCAATAGTGTCTGAGAGGGCCACTGGTATTTGCTGAAAATGTAGGGGTTCTTGACAATTTTTACCAACACATGTTATGATAAGTTAAAATTAGATGTTAATATCTGGCCAAAGGATCTGACAACAGTGGAGTCAAAATGTGTCCTCCAAGGAAGACCCATCCACCCCACGTATATTCACAAGACATATGTTAAGACAGAGGCTGGGCTTTGGGGAAGGAATAACCAGAAAGCAAATGTCTAATCACACTTTTACTTGAGCTATGTGAAAGCAATTCCCAAGAGAAAATAAGGCAGATAAAGTAAGTCACCTCAATACAAACCTTCAAGTTGCAAACTTTCAAAGATGTGAATGTGCATTCGCATGTCCAATCTTGTAAGTCATGAGTGAAACTACACTTGCCCTCCATCTTCTATTG
Source organism: Capra hircus (assembly GCF_001704415.2). Taxonomy (NCBI): domain Eukaryota; kingdom Metazoa; phylum Chordata; class Mammalia; order Artiodactyla; family Bovidae; genus Capra; species Capra hircus. Next base: position 55,169,034 of record NC_030818.1, read on the forward strand.
TTGATGATTCTTTAGCTTTATCATCTCCCACTTCCTCTCCCTCTTATACAGCATTATATAGCCAATTGTGTTAGTTGGGCACGCAAGCAAAGTTTGCTGGACTTAAATATAGACATACTTTCAGGATGGAACTCATTTGTACACAGAGGATTTACTACATTTGCTTTCTAATGGACATCTAGAGGGCTTCCCAGGTGGCGCCAGTGGTAAAGAATCTGCTTACCAATGCAGGAGACAGGTTCCATCCCTCGGTCAGGAAGATTCCCTGGAGGAGGGTATGGCAACCACTCCAGTATTCTCGCATGTAGGATTCCGTGGACAGAGGAGCCTAGCGGGCTAGTCCATAGGGTCACAAAGAGTCGGACATGAAGTGACTTAGCATAGCATGGAGACCTAGAACTTCAGCATCTGTGTGCACCTGTCCTGGCCTGCAACCTGGCAATTTTTCCCTTAGCTGATTTCAGGTCTTCTAGGAGAAGCAGGAGAACCCAGGAAGCTGGATGCTAGCAGGAGAACCCAGGAAGCTGGATGCTAGCAGGAGAACCCAGGAAGCTGGATGCTAGCTGTTGGCACATGACAGGCAAGGTAAAGCCATACTCAGACTCCCTGATGCTAAGCCCACTGCTTGCTGCTTTGTTTCTGTCTTCACTGAAGTTAACATATACAGAAGATTAGCTTGCTTAACGAGTAACATTAATACATTGATTAATGCAACAATTCAACAGCTCTTGCTTTATCCCAACAGGTCTTTCGTTCTGCTTAAATGCAGGATAGCACTTTGCTTCTTCCTCTTACTGAGCATCTAGTATGTGCCAAGGTCTTAACCTGACTCTGGGGAAGGTGTACAAAACTCTCAGGAGACTCACTCTGACTGCGGAGGCAGGGTTCACATGCATAAGAAACAGGCAACTGATGATGACTGGAGTAAGGTGTTCTGAGCAATACTGAAAGGCTGGGATGGAAGTGCAATTAGAAGGCACAGAGTTAATCATCAGCCTGAAGGAGGATGACTGAGAGTCCCGGGGGCTGAGAAGGGCACAGTGAGGTGTGGAGTGAGGAGCATCTGTCAGAACAGTGAGTTATCCACAGTGGCTCAGAGTAAGATGCTTTAGCAGCTGGCCACGACGAGCCTGCAAAACAAGCTTGGTAAGTGCTGTCCTTGGGGTATGAACTTGAACATGCAGGCTAAAGGTCAACAGTTTCTGCACAGAGCCAGATCATGAATACTTTTGGCTGGACAATCTCTGCTGCAACTAGTCAACTCTGCTCTTGCAGGGCAAAAGCAGCCATAGACAATACGCAAATGAAAGGGCATGGCTGTGTTCCAATAAAATTTTATTGACAGAAACAGAAACTCATATGGATTTGGCCGGTGGCTGGATTTGCTAACCCCTCTCCTCTCAGTAGATTGACGCATAGCCACACTTGTCTCAAGTTATACAAACAAAGGAATCATTCTGAAACCAGGTGTGCTCCCTAAAGTATACATTGACACAGGTGTCTATTAAGAATAGATCACCACAGATCTAACCTGTAAATCTGACATTGCATCTGAGATGGAAAGGGTGTCTTGCAAAGGAAAATGTGAAAAATTGGGTTGATTAATGTAAAACAGGGGCCAGCATGTTAAATGAACACCATCCATCTTCTTTTCTTTTAATATTGAAGTGAGAAGAAGGACTTGGATTAATGCCCTCATCAATGACTAACTCCTCCCTGTCTTCACAGAATAAAACTAACTTGCCAAATGAGGAAACAAGAAAAAACAGCAACAACAACAGCAGCAACAAAATCAACAATAAAAACCAACCTTTCTTTCTGAAGACGGTTTCCAAACAGAACACATACAAATTCTGTGGTAATTAACAACATCCACCTCCCTTACTATGCTGAAGTTTCTGCAAACCAGAATTAAATTGAACATGTCAACTCTAAATCTCCTGTCACAGGGAATTTTGTAGCAAGTCTTCATGATGGCACAAATGTAATCTTTAGTACAGCCTGAGGAGGAACTAAGATCATAAAGAGGTTTTTCAGTAAGACAAGGACCTGCTTTAATACAGTCCAAGGCAAGATGCCCCCATGTTAAAAAGAACTATGTCCTGAAATTTTCCGTGCAATTTGAATAATTTTTCTCTCAGAAACATAGTATAAATGTAGGTTAGTTCCCAGGCCTAGCCCTGTAAAAGCTTATTTAAACCAAAGGAGAAATGAAAACAGTAGGAAGCAATGGCTTTGTAATACCAGTAATTAAATAAATCAAAAGCAATTATGATTAGAAAATTATTTTTTTTAAATTCTCTTAAAAACAGAGTTAAATAAAAGATAGGGGATTCATTTTGAGATTCTCATCAGTTATAGCCCTTCCTTGCTGATTGCTTGTTAGGTCCCAGACTCACCAGCTTTCTTACTATTCTTTGAAGACTATAAGCTTGTGTTGACCCTGGGCCTTAATAACTGCTGATCTATCAGTCAGAAGCAAATTTCCAATAGGTTTTTGAATATCTAACTCCTTCTCTTTTTCAAGACTTCTTGGGCCTCTCCATGAATATATAAGAGAACCTCCCTACCCTAGTCAGCATCTGTACTATCAGCCCGGGTCATTTAAAACATAGTATATGAAGATATAAGTTATTTACTTTACATTTGGTTACTGGGTCACTGTCCATCTCCTCACACATAAATTGCATGCAAGCAGGAACTCTGTCTTCTATATCCTGATAAGCACTCAATTAAATATTTTACTGGTGAATGGACTCTGAAGGAATGTTTATATGGATGCTTTCAAAAGTTTCCTTATTTTGTTATTTTATTATTTACTTTCTCTAATATAACTTTGAATTTTCTTTAATTCAACCTTGAATTTTCACTAATTCTTTAATCCCCAAACCAATGCTCATCCATTATTTGATATAGAGACCTAGACCAATAATCTTTTTTTTTTTTTAATATTTACTGATCAACACAAATACCTTAGTTCCTCATAGTGGAATAATTGTGGTCAAGAAGGGATAGAGAGAAGTAGAAGAAAGCAGATTAAAAAAAATAAAACTATACATCATTAATGAAAAAGAGAGTATAACATTGGCTCCACTAGCTGCATGTCTACAAAGGTATACAAACAGGGGAGATCAACACTAAATCTCTTGAAGAGGAAAAAGGGAGGCTTCGAGAATGACAGACCAAAAATATTGCCATAGGTCCCTGGGGGCACCAATGACACAGTGCAGAGTTACAATTCAAAGGGGATTTTATATTGAGTAGGGAAAACCGTGCTAATAGGAAGCAAAGAACAAGAAGAACAATTGTTGAAAATCTGCCATAAGCAAGAAACTGTGCTAAGTCTTTGTATATTTAATTCTTAAAACAATCTTTTGAGGTTCAAATTACATTATCCTTATCTTTCCAACTGAGGAAAATGAAATTCAAAGTTAAACAATTTAAACCAGAAAACATTCTGTTTTATGGATCCAGATTTGAATCAAAGTTTGCCTAGGAATTTTTTTTTTTTTTCCTATGACGACTCTCCAGAAAGGACACATATTAGATGTTTATACTTATTTAGCAAACAAATAATGAACAAGTTTGGATATTTTCTTTTTTAAAAAAAGTAAATTCTGCTTAATAAAATTGCTTTAAATGATAACTATATCCAGTTATTCTAGGGTCTGTGGGGCTTCACAACTGGCTCAACAGTTAAAAAAAAAAAATCCAACTGCAGTGCAGAAGCTGAAGAAGATGTGGGTTGGATCCCTGGGTTGGGAAGATCCCCTGGAGGAGGGCAGAGCAACCCACTCCAGTATTCTTGCCGAGAGAATCCCCAGGACACAGGAACCTGGTGTGCTACAGTCCATAAGGAGTTGGACACAACTGAAGCAACATAGCATGCACACATGCACTCACTAGGGTCTGTGAGAATTTTAATCATTAAACATTTTGCACATTTTGCACACAGAACATTTTGTCTGTGTTCTCCAGTTGTCTCCTATAAGTATTGTCAGAGTTGGGGCAGGGGGTGCCATTGTAATAAGCAGATTTCGTAGTGAGTAACAGATACCACATCCTGTCTTTTCCTATTTTCATGACCAGTGAACAAACTAAACTGCTGAAAAATTCCTTTACAGAACCGCAAATAGGGAAATAAAAGATCAAATAGACAATGTTCTTGTATAAACTTAATCTGTCTCCAGCACTGAAACTCTGCCTGAGTTTCCACACGCCACATCCTAACTGCGGCTGGCATGTTGCCCTTTTATAGATGGAACCTAAACGAGTCTGAAGAACGAGCAACAACTTTTCTTTCCACGTCTCTGCCCTCAAGACTTGCGGTATGCAGCGTAACAAAGTGCAAGCAGGTGATAGACCAAACCTGAAAAACTAGCTACCAGTACTCTACGATTTCTAACTCTAAAAACGTGTACTTAAAAATCAAGCCTTGGATTTGGGGTTTTGAGCACTGCTTTTTGTTTTTTTATTCTGTATTTACTTAGTGTTATATCATTTATTCTCATTCTTTACCCCTGCAAAATAAGTGCAACTCAAGCTCTTTCAAAGAAACCAGGACATAAGCGAATGCATCATTTTGACAGTGGAAAATGACAAAAACATCTTTCAGAATCTCTCCATACTTGGCTGATAAATGAGCCACATCAACTACAAATTCTAATACCGAGAAAAGACTAGTGAAAACAAGTGAGCCCATTCAGAATATAACTAAGAAGACAGCACAGAGTATTTGATGGCTAGACAAGGAAAGAAAGATTGATTCTTTGTTGATTTGTAAAAAAAAGAACAAGTAGAAAATGCATTATATCGCAACTTAAAGCTCTCAGTTAATTACTTATTTACCCAAGGACCACTACAAAATGATGTTTATGCAGCCTTTATTCCCAAATTAATTTCTAATTGTTTATTTTGTTTTTAAAACAGGCAGTGTGAAAATCTTACACCTATAGAAATTAGCAAAGCATACAAATAATGCACGTAAAACAAGTTCAGACTTACACCCCTTTGCTTAACACTATGTTTTACCTAATAAAAATATTAAAAATAACTTTTAAGGATGTTTACAAAATTATTATGATGTTTATATAAATAAATATCAATATTACAAATGAGTTTTTAAAGTTTAAATATAAAACTGATGACAATAATCTGAAATCTGAGTAAAAAAACCTCTACAATTTCCAAGAGAATGAATCACTAGAAGCCTAATGTGCCATTATAGAGCTTTGGGACTAAAAATATTTAAATCAATGAGGCAAAATTCCCTTAATTTTTCTGGGAATTCAATAAAATACACAAGGTCATATGGCCAGTTCTGGTCTATGAAATATGGATAAAAATAATGAAATCTTTTCAGGACCAAGGCAGTGTAAAGCCCTATATAACTCTCCAGGACCTCTTGTCCTGCAGGGAATGTGGATACCTAGTTTCAAGATGGTGGGGTCATCGTATTGAATCAGCTTGGTAAACAGCTATCTGGAGTCTTCTCCAGCATCTGCAGAAAACTCTCATAAGGAAGAAGAGAAAGGCTATTATTAATCCATCAAGATTTCAGTTGTTTGTTATTGCAGCACAACCTCTCCCATCCCTTCTAACTGCTATTGCATATTTACAACTGTGTTATCAATCTTTTTCGGGCTCAGATATCTACCTTTGTGAGATATCTAGATTTCTAGAAGCTATAGACAAAACAAGCTTTGGCAAAATGTCTAAAAAGTCCTATTTTCCACAGCAGAAACTAACACAGCATTGTTCAGTTCAGTTCAGTTGCTCAGTCGTGTCCGACTCTTTGTGACCCCATGAATCGCAGCATGCCAGGCCTCCCTGTCCATCACCAACTCCCGGAGTTCATTCAGATTCACTTCCGTTGAGTCAGTGATGCCATCCACAACACTGTACAGCAACTCAACTCTGATGAAATTTTTAAAATGTCTTATTTATTTCCTTATCATATCTGAGATACTTTATCCTGATTTCTGATAGATCTTAAGCGAGTAATAAAACAAACGAATCCTGGGATTTTTTTTTTCTTACTCCAAGAGAAACATTTCATTTTATTTTTTTCATAATATGAATTCTTTCTTGGGTCAAATGACCATTAACAGAGAGTGTTCTCAATCACAAAGCAACAAGACTTACTGGTTCTAAGAGGTCAGGAAAATAGGAAGTGGGGAAAAAGAAAAAATACAAATCTAAGAAAACACAGTCAACTTTCCCATTAAAAATCAGAAAGTGTGAATTAAGTATGAACAAGGCATAAGTCTTGGACACTTAAGAGATGGAGAAGAATTTAGAGACCATCAAATGTAACATCTCTAGTTGCAGATGAGAATACGAAGGCTCAAGGTATACGGCCTTTTCAATTTCCTAGTTAAGTTTCTACAAAGAAAGGGGTCTGTTTTTATGTTGTTGACCACCATTTATCTAAGCTCCCTCCTTTGTAGGGGGTGCTAATAATTGATATTTGAATAACTGATCTAGAGTTTGTAAGTGTTCAGGACCTAAAAGTATTATATTTACACATTTTTCTTAGTTTTTTCAAATACTTATTTTCCTTTTCCTGAGTTTTCTTACTTCCTTTTTGTCTTGTCATTTTTCAGTTTCATTATAAACCATTTCAAATGCTTTCTGTAATTAAATAGCTGCAAATAAATTAACAAAATTAAGTAATTTCAAATATCCCCTCCAATTCTGACATTCTGTTTTTCCAGAAAGAGGAGAGCCAAAAAACTTTAGGTATTAAGTTTGAAAAGTGAAATTGTTAGCCACTCAGTATGTCTGACTCTTTTCGACCCCATGGACTATAACCTGCCAGGCTCCTCTGTCCGTGGGATTTCCCAGGCAAGAATACTGGTACAGGTTGCCATTCCCTTCTCAGGGAATCTTCCCAACCAACGGCCTGAACCTGGTTCTCTCACATTGTGGGCAGATTCTTTACCATCTGAGCCACCAGGGAAGCCCAGGCATTAAGTTTACTCCAATATATGAGCTTTTGCAAAGCAAGCAGGGCTTCCCTGATGCCTCAGACAGTAAAGATTCTTCCTGCAATATGAGAGACCCAAGTAACCATCCAGACAGTGTTTAGTCCTGCATTTGGACATCATGAAGATGCTCTGACATCCCACTCGTCCACTTTTTCATCCATGATTATCAGGGATTTATCACAGAATAATCAATAATCAGTAAGTGACAAGAATCTAGCAATGGATTCCCTGGGTTCAAACCAATAGCAAATTATTTGACCTTCATATGTCAAATGAACATAGCTACAGAGAATTCCTATTTGGGGAATATTAAATGAGAAAACAGATAAAATGTTTTAAAATGATGTCTGGCACTGCTCAGTAAACATTAGCTCTTATTGTTAGTAGAAGATTATGAGTTTCAGGTCTTTCTCTTTCATTCTACATATACCAGCAGGCTCCAGCAACACACTTGCATGCCTTCAGTTCCTATTTATAGGGAAATGTCTCTAGCCAAGACACCTCTGCTGAGTCTGAACCTTAAAATCCAGCTGTCTGCAAACCCACCTTCTCTTGGCACTAACCTCTAGGTGTTCAGCCTTGTCAATGTTCAGAACTGAATTCTTTATCTTTCTCTATCAGTCTTGGCTTCTTTTTATTTTCTCTGTTATCACTGAATGATAACAACACCCCTCCCCCTGGGTTCAGCTGCTTCGTGGGAAACCTGCGAGTCACTTCTGCCTCATCGTTTTCCCCTATTGCCCATAATATACAACAGTATATTATGTCAAACCTTTGACAAGAGTCTCGCCTTTACCAAATTCCAGCCAGTCTCCTCTGAGCCCTCTTATTCACACTCCAAAGCTTCAACTTTGGCCTATAAAGATGTGAACAAACACAAAAGTAGTCTCAGAACAGTTTAAGACTGCATCCTTAGGGTAACTCTACCCCTCCCATCAAACACCTGCCTAAGAAAACTAAGGGCCCCCCAAACAAGCTATATCTGAAGATGGGGCCCAGTCTCCCAGCCTCTGCAAGGATAAAAGCCTATCTTTAGGATCTTCCCAATCCAGGAATCAAACCTTAGTCTCCTGCATTGCAGACAGATTCTTTACAAGCTGAGCCACAAGGGAAGTCCAACTTTAACAACTACCAGTTAGCAAATTCAGATGGTTTCACATGGATCAAACCACATTCACTTCTTTAAATTTGCTCAGGAGCCCGCCATTCCCTCTTCCTCACATAAACACCCAGTCGTCGCTACACAAGTAGGAATGGAGAGCAGTGCTTTCCCTACTGTCAGTTGCCGAATAAAATCAAAAGATTTAGTCAATGTCCAGCTGTGTGTCTTTGATACCCTCTTAGTTCTACCATCCAAGCATCATCAGTTCCATCCATGCTTCTCCATTTCTTCGCTGCAGTACTGGTCACCATTGTCTCTCACCTGGACTACTGCAGCAGCCTCCTAAAGAGGTCCTGGTCCCCAGTCCTGCTTTCCTTTCCACTTTTTATACAATGCACACTGATTAGTACCCAACCTCCTTCCCAGAGCTCTCAAAAGCAGCTTGTCCTTTCTCTCAGGAAAACATTAACACTCTCTAAAATAGCCCCATGGAAAGAAGCGATAATGAGCCACCATGAACAGATGAAGAATGGAGGACACCAAAATTAAGTGCACGTTCCCATAAGAAAAACCTAGTGACATTTCTCCAACTCACCCTCAACAGTAGCTGCTGACTCCTCCAGCCCTTACAGTCTACTGGGCAGGCAAGACCTGGAAGCAGATGCACAGATCTGAAACCAACTCTTGTATTCCCTAACATCCCACTTAAGCCTTACTAGACTCGTATCGGATCGCTTGTTGCCACTAAGCCCAAAAATGAAGGTGTGTTCATGTGTTAAGTCGCTTCAGTCATGTCCAGCTCTGTGCAACTCCATGGACTGTAGACCTCCAGGATCCTCTGTCCATGGAATTCTCCAGGTAAGAACACTGGAATGGGTTGCCATGCCCTCCTCCAAGGGATCTTCCCAATCCAGGGATCGAACTCACATCTCTTATGTCTCCTGCATCAGCAAGTGGGTTCCTTCCCACTAGCACCATCTGGGAAGCCCCCAACATGAAGGTACATAGTTATTAATGCTTTGGATGGCTTGAGCCTCAGAACAACTGATGAGGATAGCAGGTAGTCTCCCCTGATGATAGTCATTGCAATATAGGATCCACTGCCAGAGAACAATTCAGTTCTCCCAACAAAGCTCATAGGCAAACTTCTGACCCTCAGAGGTGACAGATGAACTAGGCTTAAATCTCAAGTCACTGACAAATCCCCAATCCCAACAAAGGAAATGGGAGAGGTCACAGATAATTGGAAGTCAGAGATAGCCTGACAAATAATTGTGTCAGGGCTCTTTCCACCTTCCTTGACTCAAGAAATCTATGCAAGACAAATATATGTTCAAAATATATGGCCTGGCTACCTTAGCATCAACACTAAGAAATAAATATATTATAGCAACATGGATGGACCTAGAGATTATCATACTAAGTAAAAGAAAGATAAATATCATATGATATTGCCTATTATGTGGAATCTGAAAAAATATACAAATGAACTTATATATAAAACAGAAATAGACCCACAGACATAGAAAACAAATTTATGTTTACCAAAGGAGAACTGGGGAGGGATAAATTGGGATTATGGGATTAACGGATGCACACTACTACACATAAGATAGATAAACAACAAGGATTTACTGTATAGAACAAGGAACTATATTCAATACCTTGTTATAAACTATAATGGAAAAGAATAAAAAAGAATATGGATACATACAGACATATGTATAACAAAATTACTTAGCTGTACACTTGGAACTAACACAGCTTTGTAAATTAACTATATTTCTGTAAAAATGAAAGAAATCAACACAAATATATTCCCTGAAATGAAAATAATCTTTTTCTTCCAGAAGAAACAAAAATGAGTCTCAGCAGTATATATATTACCCAACACAAACTTCAGTGAAGATTTGTTCATGGGGAACAAAGAATCAGAGGGGATTTTGCATTCCTTAGTTTAGGGCCTGAATCACCTGCTGTCGCCTTTCACTGTAATTTCAGCTGAGGAAATTACATCCCCTCTCGGAGGTAATTATACCCCCAAGCATTAACCTTCTCCCTCCCTTGCACTAAGAATCTGACAGGTGCCCAGTAAAGACTTGGAGATGAGCAGAAGCAGAGCTGAGAAGGACACAAGTTGTTCTGAACAGATAACGTTTCACATTGCAGACTAGCCAAGCTTATTGAGTCGGAAATTACAGAAAATTAAAAAGAAAAGAAAAAATTAACCAAGTTAAACAAAAGTAATTTTAAGATTTTTATAGAGGGTTACACTTTAGGTTTCTAACAGAGTAAAACCTACATAAACAGAACTTTTTGGATGTTAGGACAAAAGTATTTTCTATGAGGACAAAATGGTTCTAAATCCAAGTTTCTAGTAAAGATGGCAATGTGAAAAACAAACATGCCTAGATGAGTCCTATCGACATTTCGCCTGAACAATCTTATTGTGGGGGATGTTTTATACATTGCAGGGTGTTTAGCAGCATCCCTGGCCTCTACCCACTAGATGCCAGTAGTGCTTCACCCCCCTCAATTTTGAGAACCAAAAATGCTTCTTGACATTGCCAAATGTCCCTTGAAATGAACAGCTGCCCCTAGATCTACATGATAATTCCATCACTCATATCAAAGCAGAGTAAGAAGCGGAGTGTCTATGTGACAGCTGGCATATCACTCATGCATTTAAGGATTCAAATAAATTAGAGATAAGTCACCCTCCAATCAGGCTTCCCCAGTGGTTCAGTGGTAAAGAATCTGCCTGCAACGCAGGAGACGCAGGAGACTGGCGCTCGATCCGTGGGTCAGGAGGATCTCCTGGAGGAGGGCATAGCCACCCACCCCAGTATTCTTGCCTGGAGAATCCCATGGACAGAGGAGCCTGGCGGGCTACAGCCCATAGGGCTGCAAAGAGTCAGACACAACTGAAACAACTCAGCACACACTCACCCCCCAATTATTTAATCAGAGCCTTCTAGTAATAAAATTCTGGAAAATACTGCTTTAAATGTATTTAGAGCACTGACGTGCCAAGCTCTCTACTGTGTGCATTAGAGAGCCAAAAGCACAGGGCAGAAAGAAAAGCTGACATGTCTATAGTGGGTCAGCAGAGGATGCAGTGTGTAACCATGAGAACAAGCTCATATTTAAGAGACAGTCTGGTCACAGTGGAAGACAGGAAGCCAGAGGGTACTGAATGCAGCACAGAACCATCAATATAAGGCTTTTCCTTCAAGAGGGCAAGGGCGTCTGCTCTTCTGTCCCCCAAGGGGTGGATGAACTAGGAAAACTCTCCATAGCTACAAGCAAATACCTTCCCCACATCCGGGAACAGTGGGCTCCTTCACCTTTTGAAAGAATTTACTAAACCTCTCAAAACTTGACTATCTATGAACTGGAGATAAACTACTTCTCAGGGCCACTGTAAGGTGAAAATGACTAATGCTGGCACTGTGCTGGATACAAAAGCACTTAATGCTGATAAAATCTGAAATGTGCAGAAGACAGAGCCAAGTCTTGCCTGAAAGTGTTAATCCACTGGCAAAGCAGTTCTTGACCTTGCTCGGATGGGAAGGCCTGAAGGAAGCACTTGTGCCATCAGCCAGAGCAAGGGGAGGCTCTCGTGAGTGGAGAGACGCCATGAACTCACATCTCAACAAGGAGGAAGGGGCACTCTGAGGCACCAAATAGTGCACGTCAGATGTTGATTCGATTCTAGGGTACAGCTGTTTGCACTTAATTCTTCCTTAATCACCACCCATCTCTTATTCAATTCCTTGTAGTACTTCAGCAAGAAGAAGCAAGCAAAAACCCTTGCTGTACAAGAGATGCACATTCATTGCAGTTCTACGGAATTCCTTTTTAAAAACATGCTCACAGCTGAGAAAGGCCTGCAGAGTTTTCCTCTCATAGATCTGAAGACTGAACGATGATACAGTAACTCAGAATGATTCCAGTTGTGGGTAAGATCTGAAGACCAGGCTCCAAGAGACTAATGACACCAGGACTGGAGTCCCAAGCCTGGGTCAAACTCAAACTCATTTTGTTACTTGACGGTAGTCACTTCTTATTTCAGATGATGAATGTGTGTGCTCTCTACCTCACAACATGTTCTAAGGACAGAAATTAAGACCTCCTCCACACCTTCCTCCCCATTGCTTCTGATCCAAGCTCTCTGGCCTGCCTGCTGCTGCTGAACACCTTGGGCCCTAGGGCCTTTGCACTTCCTATTCCCCCTGTGGCATGATGCTCCTTCTTCAGAGCTCTGCCTGAAAAGTCACCCCTGGAACGCCCTTTGAAGCCATCTGATCAAATCTCAACCTCAGTCCTGATGCCTTGTTTGCCTATTTGACTCCTTACTGGCTTAGTTTCTTCTCTTTAGTATTTTTACTCAATAATACTGCATATACTTTACTTCTTTATATTTTTATTATCTGCTTTCCACACTAAAATAGAAGCTTCCAACAATAGGGAATAGATGCTTGATGATTTCAAACTGTGGTACTTGTGAAGACTCTAGAGTCCCTTGCACTACAAGATCAAACCAGTTAATCCTAAAGGAAATCAACCCTGAATATTCACTGGAAGGACTGATGCTGAAACTGAAGCTCCAATACTTTGGCCACCTGGTGCCAAGAGTAGACTAATTGGAAAAGACCCTGATACTGGGAGAGATTGAGGGCAGGAGGAAAAGGGAGCAACAGAGGATGAGATGATTGGATAGCATCACTGACTCAATGGACATGAGTTTGAGCAAATTCCAGGAGAGATTGAAGGATAGGAAAGCCTGGCATGCTGCAGTCCACGGGGTCACAAAATCAGACATGGCTTAGTGACTGAACAACAACAATAGGGACTTTTGTCCACTTTGTTCAGCTTTTGATTAAAAGAGTGCCTGACACATAGTGGTCCTTTAAAATCTCCTCAAAAATACAGGTGAATGTCAGTCAAATGAGCATTACTCACACAAACATAAAAAGCTGAACTCCCTCCAACTTTAAACTCTCCTTTGGCTATGGATTCTGCAGAGAAATGATAGTGAAAGTTTAAGGTCAATAATTTAAGTGTGGTCAGTTTGAGATTTGATTAGAGATAAGAATTTATTTTGGTAGCAGAAATAGACATGCCAAGGTCCAGTATTATGGTCAAGTCCTATGTCTTAAGTCACAAAGAAAGTGGCGCCCTAAATAAGATGTGTTGATCCTTCCATCTTTGAAAATTCCACATAAATTCATTTGCTTCTACAGGGCAATCAGCATTTGATCTTTTTCTTGGAAGGATCGGGCTTTATCTTTAGCTCAACTTCTTATACTTTATCTTCAGAAGCAGGTTTCTATGATTATTCCCAATTACAGATTAGCAAACGGAGAGTAAAATAAAGAAATCAGGTTAAATAAATTTCCAGAGTAATAAAAGATTATTTTGTTGTTACTGTTCAGTCGCTAAATCACTCTTTGTGGCCCATTGAACTGTAGCATGCCAGGCTTCCCTGTTCTTCACTATGTCCCAGAGTTTGCTCAAACTCATGTCCATTGAGTTGGTGATGCCATCCAACTATCTCATCCTCTGTCATCCCCTTCTCCTCCTGCCTTCAATCTTTTCCAGCATCAGGGTCTTTTCTGAGTTGGTTCTTTGCATGAAGCGGCCAAAGTATTGGAGCTTCAGCTTCAGCATCAGTCCTTCCAATGAATATTCAGGATTGATTTCCTTTAGGATTAACTCGTTTGATCTCCCTGCCATCCAAGGGACTCTCAAGAGTCTTATGCAGCACTACAATTTGAATGTATCAATTCTTTGGCACTCAGCCTTCTTTATGGTCCAACTCTCACATCCATACATGACTATTGAAAAAGATTAATTTTTAGTTATTTTCACCTGAGTACATCCTACTCCTTTCATTAACAAGTTCAGTTTTCTTTTTTTTTTTTTTTTTCCCCAATAAATCTCGATTTTGTCACTTTCTCACTGTCTGGCTTTAAGCAGCTTATTTCATCTTTGTGATCCTTTTGTTTGCTCTTCTACATGGAAGTGATAGCAATGCCTACCACTTGCAAATACCCAAAACAGCATACTACTTAGTATCTGCCGATCTTTCCGCCAACTTTCATCATTTACTCAAGGCCACTGTCATTTCAGGAGACATCTGCAAGTTTGAGGACATCCATCACCCTGTAAGCCTACCCTCCTTGGCAAATGCTGCCTAAATAAAGTGCTAACATCACCCAATAATTTCAATCAGTAGAGGAAAAAAAGAGACTTAAAAAGAGAGAAATTAAAATATCTGAATTTGGGAAAAAAGTGCCAAAAACATCAGAAGGACAGTAATCTTTTAGCATTGCATGGAAAGGAAAATAGAGAATTTATTTCAGGACAATTAAAAAAAAAGATTTTTTTTTTCTCTTTGATTTAAGCTGCCACATGGCTTCTCGTTCTCTCCCTCTCAATGGAAATTTCAAACGGGAAAGTTTCCCAAATAATTTTAGATCAATCATGAGTTCATATGGTTTTGACATCATAACTCTTGTCATGTTACCATGCCAACAGGCAGTGAGGAGCTAAAAAGCTTTCCAAAGATATGGAAATTACGGGCTTAGATGTGATTCAGTTCTCTGTGGGGTGAACACTAACAATATCGCCACTATAAATAGCAAGGGCTGCCATCGCACCCTCTCACCCACTTTCACTTGTTTCTTTCAATGAGCACTGAAAATATGCCATCTATTTTGGAAACAAAACCTGAAGATCCACTTCCCTAAATGGATACCCTGCATGCAATAAAAAATTACAAGACTTTTCATTGCTATACTTGGAATAAACTACCATGTTAAACTAGGCACCCCCAGAGCTTACACCGTGTGTAACCTAGCCCCAGCATATCCAATGTTTACTCCTTCATTTGCACTTAAGAGTAAGGACGTGTGCATGTTTGAGTACTGTTTGCCTATGCTGTGAAAAACATGTAAGTTAAAATGCCTGAAGCAAAGGGGTGTGCATCCCAGAAATAAGGACAGAGTATCCTGTGGTCACTCTTGTTCTTAAAAGCACCCACGGAATAAACATACCAACATATCTGATACTTGCTATGTTTCTGTTCATTACTCTTGCTTCCCAGTTTGTTTCTGTTTTAGTTTCTCTTGCTGCTGTTGTTGTTCAGTCACTCCGTCATGTGCGACTCTTTGGCGTCCCATGGATTGCAGCATGCAGGCTTCCCTGTCCTTCACCATTTCCCAGAGCTTGCTCAAACTCAAGTCCATTGAGTCGGTGATGTCAGCCAACCGTCTCGTTCTATGTCATCCCCTTTTCCTCCTGCCTTCAATCTTTCCCAGCATCAGGGTCTTTCCCAATTGAGTTGGCTCTTCAAATCAGGTAGCCAAAGTATTGGAGCTTCAGCTTCAGCATCAGTCCTTCCAATGAATATTCAGGGTTGATTTCCTTTAAGATGGACTGGTTGGATCTCCTTGCACTACAAGGAACTCTCAAGAGTCTTCTCCAATACCAAAGTTCAGAAGCATCAATTAAGCAGAAATGGAACTTGTATATTCTCTGTTTTGACTCTAGGGCTGAGTAGCCAGTAATAATATGTATAGTTCACAGATACTTCAGTCAGTTCAGTTCAGTCACGCAGTCGTATCAGACACTTTGCAACCCCACGGACTGCAGCATGACAGGCCTCTCTGTCCATCACCAACTCCCGGAGTTTACTCAGACTCATGTCCATCATGTTGGTGATGCCATCCAACCATCTCATCCTCTGTCATCCCCTTCTCCTTCCGCCTTCAATCTTTCCCAGCATCAGGGTCTTTTCAGATGATCAGCTCTTCTTACATCAGGAGGCCAAAGTATTGGAGTTTCAGCTTCAACATCAGTCCTTTCAATGAATATTCAGGACTGACTTCCTTTAGGATGGGCTGGTTGGATCTCCTTGCTGTCCAAGAGACTCTCAAGAGTCTTCTCCAATACCACAGTTCAAAAGCATCAATTCTTATCCATTCATTTGCTGATGGACATCTAGGTTGTTTCCATGTCCTGGCTATTATAAACAGTGCTGCGATGAACATTGGGGTACACATGTCTCTTTCGGTTCTGGTTTCCTCGGTGTGTATGCCCAGCAGTGGGATTTCTGGGTCATAAGGCAGTTCTATTTCCAGTTTTTTAAGGAATCTCCACACTGTTCTCCATAGTGGCTGTACTAGTTTGCATTCCCACCAACAGTGTAGGAGGGTTCCCTTTTCTCCACACCCTCTCCAGCATTTATTGCTTGTAGACTTTTGGATGGTAGCCATTCTGACTGGCATGAAATGGTACCTCATTGTGGTTTTGATTTGCATTTCTCTGATAATGAGTGATGTTGAGTATCTTTTCATGTTTTGTTAGCCATCTGTATGCCTTCTTTGGAGAAATGTCAATTTAGTTCTTTGGCCCATTTTTTGATTGGGTCGTTCATTTTCTGGAATTGAGCTGCATGAGTTGCTTGTATATCTGAGATTAGTTGTTTGTCAGTTGCTTCATTTGCTATTATTTTCTCCCATTCCAAAGGCTGTCTTTTCACCTTGCTTATAGCTTCCTTTGTTGTGCAGAAGCTTTTAATTCTAATTAGGTCCCATTTGTTTATTTTTGCTTTTATTTCCAGTATTCTTGGAGGTGGGTCATAGAGGATCCTGCTGTGATTTATGTCGGAGAGTGTTTTGCCTATGCTCTCCTCTAGGAGTTTTATAGTTTATGGAGTATTACTCATCCATTAAAAAGAATACATTTGAATCAGTTCTAATGAGGCAGATGAAACTGGAGCCGATTATACAGAGTGAAGTAAGCCAGAAAGAAAAACACCAATACAGTATACTAATGCTTATATATGGAATTTAGAAAGATGGTAATGATAACCCTATATGCGAGACAGCAAAAGAGACACAGATGTATCGAACAGTCTTTTGGACTCTGTGGGAGAGGGAGAGGGTGGCATGATTTGGGAGAATGGCATTGAAACATGTATAATATCATATAAGAAACAAATAGCCAGTCTAGGTTCGATGCAGGATACAGGATGCTTGGGGCTGGTGCACTGGGATGACCCAGAGGGATGGTATGGGGAGGGAAGGCGGGAGGGGGGGTTCAGGATGGGGAACACGTGTACACCCATGGCAGATTCATGTTGATGTATGGCAAAACCAATACAATATTGTAAAGTAAAAAAATAATATAAATAAAATTTTTTAAAAGGCATCAATTCTTCAGAGCTCAGCTTCCTTTACATCCAACTCTTACATCCATACGTGACTACTAGAAAACCATAGCCTTGACTAGACGGACCTTTGTTGGCAATGTCTCTGCTTTATAATATGTTCTCTAGGTTGGTCATAACTTTTCTTTCAAGGAGCAAGTGTCTTTTAATTTCATGGCTTCAGTCACCATCTGCCGTGATTTGGAGACCCCAAAAATAAAGTTTGTCACTGTTTCCACTTTTTCCCCATCTATTTGCCATGAAGTGATGGGATCGGATGCCATGATCTTAGTTTTCTGAATGTTGAGCTTTAAGCCAACTTTTTCACTCCCTTGTTTCACTTTCATCAAGAGGTTATTTAGTTCTTCAGTTTCTGCCATAAGGGTGGTGTCATCTGCATATATGAGGTTATTGATATTTCTCCTGGCAATCTTGATTCCAGCTTATGCTTCACCCAGTCCAGCATTTCTCATGATATACTCTGCATATAAGTTAAATAAGCCAGGTGACAATATACATGGATTCTTCAGTTCAGTTCAATCGCTCAGTCATGTCCGACTCTTTGCGACCCCATGAATCACAGCATGCCAGGCCTCCCTGTGCATCACCAACTCCCAGAGTTCACCCAATCTCATGTCCATCAAGTCAGTGATGAGATCCAGCCATCTCATCCTCTGTTGTCCCTTCTCCTCCTGCTCCCAATCCCTCCCAGCATCAGAGTCTTTTCCAATGAGTCAACTCTTCGCATGAGGTGGCCAAAGTATTGGAGTTTTAGCTTTAGCATCAGTCCTTCCAAAGAACACCGAGGACTGATCTCCTTTAGAATGGACTGGTTGGATATCCTTGCAGTCCAAAGGACTCTCAAAAGTCTTCTCCAACACCACAGTTCAAAGGCATCAATTCTTCAGATTCTTAAATGACAACAAAAAACAATGAAAAAAAGAATTTGTAGGAAATGCAAAAGAATGCTCAAACTACCGCACAATTGCACTCATCTCACACGCTAGTAAAGTAATGCTCAAAATTCTCCAAGGTAGGCTTCAGCAATATGTGAACCGTGAACTCCCTGATGTTCAAGCTGGTTTTAGAAAAGGCAGAGGAACCAGAGATCAAATTGCCAACATCCGCTGGATCATGGAAAAAGCAAGAGAGTTCCAGAAAAACATCTATTTCTGCTTTATTGACTATGCCAAAGCCTTTGACTGTGTGGATCACAATAAACTGTGGAAAATTCTGAAAGAGATGGGAATACCAGACCACCTGACCCGCCTCTTGAGAAATCTGTATGCAGGTCAGGAAGCAACAGTTAGAACTGAACATGGAACAACAGACTGGCTCCAAATAGGAAAAGAAGTACGTCAAGGCTGTATATTGTCACCCTGCTTATTTAACTTATATGCAGAGGACATTATGAGAAATACTGGGCTGGAAGAAACACAAGCTAGAATCAAGACTGCCGGGAGAAATATCAATCACCTCAGATATGCAGATGACACCACCCTTATGGCAGAAAGTGAAGAGGAGCTAAAAAGCCTCTTGATGAAAGTGAAAGAGGAGAGCGAAGAAGTTGGCTTAAAGTGCAACATTCAGAAAACGAAGATCATGGCATCCGGTCCCATCACTTCATGGCAAATAGATGGGGAAACAGTGGAAACAGTGTTAGACTTTATTTTGGGGGGCTCCAAAATCACTGCAGATGGTGACTGCAGCCATGAAATTAAAAGACGTTTACTCCTTGGAAGAAAAGTTATGACCAACCTAGATAGTATATTCAAAAGCAGAGACATTACTTTGTCGACTAAGGTCCGTCTAGTCAAGGCTATGGTTTTTCCAGTGGTCATGTATGGATGTGAGAGTTGGACTGTGAAGAAGGCTGAGCGCCGAAGAATTGATGTTTTTGAACTGTGGTGTTGGAGAAGACTCTTGAGAGTCCCTTGGACTGCAAGGAGATCCAACCAGTCCATTCTGAAGGAGATCAGCCCTGGGATTTCTTTGGAAGGAATGATGCTAAAGCTGAAACTTCAGTACTTTGGCCACTTCATGAGAAGAGTTGACTCATTGGAAAAGACTCTGATGCTGGGAGGGATTGGGGGCAGAGGGGGAAGGGACAACCGAGGATGAGATGGCTGGATGTCATCACTGACTTGATGGACGTGAGTCTGAGTGAACTCTGGGTGATGGTAATGAACAGGGAGGCCTGGTGTGCTGCGATTCATGGGGTCGCAGAGTCGGACACGACTGAGCGACTGGACTGAAGTGAACTGCACTGCACTGAACCAAAAAACAATGAAAAAATGTTTTGCTGTCTTTGTATGGTGGACTTAGCTTAAAGCAATTACTGTGAACCATGCCTGCTGATATTTATGCCTTTGTGGGGTTCCCTCCCTTAAATCTGACCAGCCTGTAACCTGCTTTAACCAAAGAATACTTTGGAAGTCATGCTATGCCAGTTTAGAGTGTGGACCTTAAGAAATCCTGACATCTCTCCCCTTTGTGCTTCAGGAAGCCCAAGCCAGCCCTGGACAAGAGGCCAGGTAAAAAGCACTGAGGCCCCTAACCAACAGCCTCAGTGGAAAACTAAGCCAGCAGCCACAGCCAACTTCCCAGCCATGCCAACCCAGTAACCGGGGATGGCACTTCTTGGCCCAGTAATGCCATCCTGGCTGACACACACATGAGTTGGCCCTGCGAAACTGCAAAACTCTGGTTATTTTAAGCCACAAAGTTAGGGGAAAGTTTATTTCATGAAATGATGGGCGCATGAATATGTTTATTAAGGAAGAGGTACAGAAAGACAAGGGCTTCACAGGTGGCTCACTGGTAAAGAATCCGCCTGTAATGCAGCAGATGCAGGTTTCGATCCCTGGGTCAGGAAGATTCCCTGGAGGAGGACATGGCAACACACTCCAGTATTCTTGCCTGGAGAATTCCATGGACAGAGGAGCCTTGCAGGCTATAGTACAAGAGGTCACAGAGTCGGACACGACTGAAGTGACACAGCACGCACACAAGCAAGGAATCCAGAGAGAAGTTGCCTGACTTCCCCAGCAGTGTACATATTACCAAACAAAGAGACTGAATTCTTGAACCAGCGTACCCAGCCCAATATCAGTTAGACTGCAGAAGCCATTTGTGTAAATGCCCTTGCTAAATTGATAGGATCCAGGAATAAGGCCAAGAAGTTCCGCAGATGCATTAATCTTGAGCAGAAATACTGTTGTTAAATCGTAGGACCTCTCGGAGTCTTCCCATTTCTGAGTGGTGACTTCTGCCATACTCCCAGGTCTCCCCTCCATGTGTGACTTTCAATTTTTTAGATGTTTACACCTAGATTTCACACTTAGCTTTCATCAAAGGATGAAAAGATGTCAAATTGCTTTCCTCACAGTAATTTATTGGAACCTTCAATCCTCCAGTCTGGCCTGCCAGCTATTATTATTGTATCTAACACCTGACAGAAGAGTATTCCTAGAGAAACACTCCCAGTTGCAAATAAAAGGTGGTAACACACTTAACTGGAGTTGCTGTGAATTGAGGCGTGGGCTTGGAAGTGACGTTTCTTTTCTCTACTTGGGGCAAAACGTGCAGCCCAGTAGGTCAGTAGGTGGCAGCAATGGCCAGCATAGTCCATTCAGAGTGGAGCAAATGAAATTAAGACACTGGGTATATACTGATTAAATTACCCTTGAAGACCAAGCATATTCGGAATTATGTTTCTAGGAAAAAAGCTAAGAGCTTCCCAGGTAGCTCAGTGGCAAAGAATCCACCTGCCAATGCAGGAGGCACAGGAGACACAGGTTCAGTCTCCAGGTTGGTAAAGTATCCTGGAGAAGGAAATGGAAACCCACTCCAGAATCCTTGCCTGGAGAATCCCCATGGACACATGAGCTTGGCTGGCTACAGTCCATGGGGTCACAAAGAGTCAGACATGACTGAGAGCCTGAGCATGCACGCATTCCAGAAGAAAGACAGGAGCTTGAATACAGTAAGTATAGACAGAATTTCTTCCCCAAGGCATTTTGAAGAGAGCAGTCTCCAGCAGCCACATATCAATGAAGTGGAAACACACCCATAATTTAACAAGAAGCTGACACGGCTGTGAAGCTTGTTGATTACTGGGGAACCCTTCATCTTGCCTTCCCTCACTGCCTTCCTCCTATTTCCAGCAGGCCCCCTTTTCATCAGAATTCTCTTTTTCTAGGTTGCTCTTCTCAGAAGCTGTTCATGTAAATGTTCCAAAAAAAGGACTTAGTTTATAAGAGCCTAAACTCTTTCTGCTCCTAGGATTATATATGTTCGCTATAGAAACTCTCAGCTTTTATAAGCTCAAAGTAACAGTAAGAACACCAGGCACTTGCCATCTAGTAAGTTATTGCCACCTCCTCTGAAGCTAATTCTTGCTCATGTCAGATAAATGGTCTCATTTGTCAATAAAACCACAATTTGGCATGGTATACAATCTTAGAAACCACAAAGTCAGACAATATCTTGCACTGAATTTTAACACTTGAAAGGCTGTCCCATTTTAGTTGATCGAACACAGAGATGAGATGATTCAGTGGGTAAAGAATCCACCTGCAGTGCAAGAGACATAGGAGACATAGGTTTGATCCCTGTGTTGGGAAGATCCCCTGGAGAAAGAAATGGCAACCCACTGCAGTATTCTTGCCTGAAAAATCCTACAGACAGAGAAGCCTGGCAGGCTACAGCCCAAAGGGTTGCAGAGTTGGACACAACTAAGCATGCACTAGGCATTCATTCATTCACACAGAGATGAACACTGTGCTTTCAATAATCACTGGCCAAAAGTGAAAGAAAAAGCAACCAGAAGGCAGAGAAGAAGTAGGTTCCTGAGAGCTCAGGAGACCTGTATAAAGGTGCTGTAGTTCCAGACTAGAGAATCAGTAAGAGTGTCTTTATCTGCCTCTGTGTGGCCTCTTTAAACATCCATCTCCACTCCACGTAATCTACTTAGGGTCATCTCTCGAGTTATTTGGAAGCATTTCTATGTCTAGAATAAACATTTGAAAAGCAGGATAAAAGAAACCTGCAATGTCTTTAATTTGGACCCCTTTCTTTTGACAACTTTATTGAAATAGAGTGGAGGGACAGTCCTCTCCTTAGTTATTTCCTTATGCAAAGTGTTTAGTTAATTAGCTCACTCAAGAAGAAAATGACATACTTTGTGGTCCTTGAATTAAAAAAGAGTTATCTTTAGAGCATGGGCCTCACAAAAGATGCTCAAGAGACAGTTGGTTTCATTTATTTCTCCCTAAAATATTGAGCTCCATCCATAGTCAGTTGCTTAATAAATGCATGCCCTTCCTGTTCACCTCAGAAATTTTGTGTGTGTGAATTAAGTGGGTTAAGCTGGATTCAGCACTTGTTGTCCTTGCTGTACAAGGAAAGAAAGGATAATGTAGTCATTCAACTTGGTTCTTGAAGTCAGTGGTCTGAACTCCACAACCAGTTCCATCAGTTAATAGATAGCATGACTGCGGACCAACTACTTAACCTTTTTGAACCCACTTCATCATCAGGAAAGTAAGGATAATCACAGAACCTATCTCTGAGGGCTACTAAAAGTTTGATTATGCGCAACCCTTTCTCTAATACATAAAAAACATCTTTAAGAAATTAGCTATCATTATTATTTAAAATACTGACAAATGTAAAATCAGAAGACTATTTTTTTTTTCAAAAAGAGCTTGCATCTCAAAAGATTTTTTTTTAAGAAAGTAAGGTAATATTCACTATTAAGGAAGTAATTTGTTTCAGGAAGACGAATACGAAAATAATTGCAGAAGTAAATGAGAATTGGGCTTCCCAGATGGCACTAGTGGTAAAGAACCTGTCTGCTAAGGAAGGAGATTTGAGAGATGCAGCTTCATACCTTGGGTTGGGAAGATCCCCTGGAGGGGGGCATGCCAATCTAATTCAGGATTCTTGCCTGGAGAATCCCATGGACAGAGGAGCCTGGCAGGCTACAGTCCATAGGGTCACAAAGAGTCAGACACGATTGAAGCGACTTAGCATGCACACCCTCAAGGGAGAAACAGATTATGGGCATTAACACATGGTCCTTGAAAGCTCAGGGATCAGTGGCAGATGTGTTCCGCAGGATGGGTTCTGTACCAAGGCATAATTGCAAAGACCAGGAAGCAAGGAATAGAAACCAGGTCTTTGGGAGGAACAAATAGTTGGAAAGAACTGACCAACACTGATATATGGAACTCAGACCAAAGACTGATATATGTATTTCCAGGGGGAAAAATACAATGCACTGCACACAAATTCCAGGGAAGGGAGAAACATCCAGTTCCACCTAGCCTGCGCATAAGTAAGAAAATAAAATCCGAGAGCGTTAGACAGAGTTGGGGGGGTGGGGAATGAGTACTTTGAGAGATCCAAGCTCCAAGCAGTGACAAGGCTTAGAGACAAGTGTAGGTCTAGTTGCCCAGAGAAGGCTGATTGGAAGCAAGACTGTCAGGATCTTGGTGTCAAGAGAAGGAACTAGATTAAGTGGAAAGCACTCAGGATCTAGAAGGATAAGGAAAAAAGACCTCAAGGCAAAATGAAGCTGGACATATAGAACTAATACCACTCCATATACTCCAAGCTCAACTTGGGGATACTTAGGAAGTTGCTGTTCAAATGAAGCTGACAGGTCCATGATCTTCTAAGGACTTCATCTCTTTGGGTTAGCTCTGCTGCTGCTGCTGCTGCTGCTGCTGCTGCTGCTGCCGCTAAGTCACTTCAGTCGTGTCCAACTCTGTGTGACCCCATGGACTGCAGCCCACCAGGCTCCTCTGTCCATGGGATTTTCCAGGGAGGAACACTGGAGTGGGGTGCCATTGCCTTCTCCATGGGTTAGAGTAGTTGGTTGCTATTTCTAAAATCCCAGCCACAGGAACCCTGATATCCTGGGCTGTCAGTAGCAGAGGACAGGACCCGTGGCATCTGGGATGTGACTGGGACAAGGAAGAAAGTGCACGTCTCAAAGGAGAATAAACACACCACAGAAATACTGGAAATAAAACTCCCTAAAAAAGATACAGACAGACAGGTGACAGGAATGATGTAACAATAACAAATCACCAGATGAAGTAAAATTTTTGGCGCTTTGACTTTTATTTTCTTTGTATGTGACTTTGGTCTGTATGATTTTTATTTAATGGCAATCATTATTGTATTCTTTCACTCAACATACAGTCTGACAATATTCTGTTTCAGGGGATACAGCAGGGAACAAATTTCCTGCCTTCATTAATCATGTGTTTTACCAGGAATGTTTTAAAAAGTGGTCACACTGTCAGCCTGCTTCCTGAGTCTGAAACTCATCAGGATGTGGAACAGAGGTTTCAGTTCACTCTAGATGGGCAAGTAACAAGAATAAAATCCATTTAATTTTTTTTTTTTCTTTCTGGCTCCCCTGGGTCTTTGTTGCGGTGCATGGGATTCTCATTGTGGTGGCTTCTTTTGTTGTGGAGCATGGGCTCTAGGAGAACAGGCTTCAGTAGTTGTGGCTCTTGGGCTTAGTTGCTCCCTGGCATGAGGGGTCTTCTCTGACCAGGGATGGAAGCCGAATCCCCTGCATTGGCAGGTTAACCTGCTGCCAATATAGGAGACATAATTAGATGCAGTTAGATTCCCTGAAGGAGGGCATGGCAACCCATTCCAGTATTCTTGCCTGGGAAATCTCATGGACAAAGGAATCTGGCAGGCTACAGTCCATGGGAAGTCAGACACAATGGAAGCAACTTAGCTAGCATGGATGCAAGGAATGAGTGTAGAGAGAGAAAAGCCTGGGCACTCGACAGTATAAAATTCAGAAGGAGCAGAAGCTTCAAGAAAGTGATACTGGAAGGAATGTTTGGTATGGTAGGAAAAATACAGTAGAGTGTGGTGTCTCAGAAAGGAGGGAGGAAGGAAAAACGCAAAGAAGGAAGAGAGGAAGGCAAGTTACTTGCCATTAATAAAGGTATAACAATCACCTGGCTTGAATTCTGCTTAAAGACAAACAGATATGACATGCAGTTTATATATGACCCCCATTGCCTATTCTCATTAATTCTTTTATCTTTAGATGTTTCAAGACACTATTATCCTCATTATTAAACTATTATCATTCGGCTTCAATAGACAGCATGTATTTGGAACATCTACCATAAATGA
This sequence comes from Capra hircus, assembly GCF_001704415.2. Lineage (NCBI taxonomy): Eukaryota > Metazoa > Chordata > Mammalia > Artiodactyla > Bovidae > Capra > Capra hircus. The sequence goes on from NC_030818.1 coordinate 55,194,517, forward strand.
CTCTCCCAATTGTTGTTGTTCAGTTGCTCAGTCATGTCCAAATCTTTGCAACCCCAAGGACTGCAGCATGCCAGGCTTCCCTGTCCTTCTCCATCTCCTGGAGCTTGCTCAAACTCATGTCCATTGAGTAGGTGATGCCATCCAACCATCTAGTCCTCTGTCGTCCCCTTCTCCTCCTGCTTTCAATCTCTCCCAATAGTTACAGCATTATTTATGATTATAAAATCATGTTCAATATGTCAAATACATTTGGCACAGTTCAGATTAATATAATGATTTGAAATTACAGAAAGTATTTTAGACTTTTTAACTAATCATGAGAGAATTCTGACCCACATATTCTATGTAACATTACCAAGGGAATTCTGATTATTTCAAAATTTTGTAGTTTAGCATATGCCAAGGCATGCTAAATATCACAGAGCTTGGCAGGAAAGGTTGCATTTCACATCCAATGTCATTCAGCTTGAACTCTTTTTTAGTGGGCGCCCTCGCCTGCTTATTTAACCTATATGCAGAGTACATCATGAGAAACGCTGGACTGGAAGAAACACAAGCTAGAATCAAGATTCCCAGGAGAAATATCAATCACCTCAGATATGCAGATGACACCACCCTTATGGTAGAAAGTGAAGAGGAACTAAAAAGCCTCTTGATGAAAGTACAAGTGGAGAGTGAAAAAGTTGGCTTAAAGCTCAACATTCAGAAAATGAAGATCATGGCATCCAGTTCCATCACTTCATGGGAAAATAGATAGGGAAACAGTGGAAACAGTGTCAGACTTTATTTTGGGGGGCTCCAAAATCACTGCAGATGGTGACTGCATCCATGAAATTAAAAGACGCTTACTCCTTGGAAGAAAAGTTATGACCAACCTAGATAGTATATTCAAAAGCAGAGACATTATTTTGCTGACTAAGGTCCATCTAGTCAAGGCTATGGTTTCTCCAGTGGTCATGTATGGATGTGAGAGTTGGACTGTGAAGAAGGCTGAGTGCCAAAGAATTGATGCTTTTGAACTGTGGTGTTGGAGAAGACTCTTGAGAGTCCCTTGGACTGCAAGGAGATCCAACCAATCCATTCTGAAGGAGATCAGCCCTGGGATTTCTTTGGAAGGAATGATGCTAAAGCTGAAACTCCAATACTTTGGCCACCTCATGGGAAGAGTTGACTCATTGGAAAGGACTCTGATGCTGGGAGGGGTTGGGGGCAGGAAGAGAAGGGGACGACCGAGGATGAGATGGCTGGATGGCATCACTGACTCGATGGACGTGAGTCTGAGTGAACTCCGGGAGATGGTGATGAACAGGGAGGCCTGGCGTGCTGCGATTCATGGCGTCGCAAAGAGTCGGACACGACTGAGCAGCTGAACTGAACTGAATTCGCACAACATGTAACAGGGAGTGCTTGTCACTTACATGCCATAAAATCATGAACAGGCAAGTGAAAATGATTCCTTAAAGAGTGACGTGAACAAAGAAAAAAATGCTTGGGATTAACAATGCTTTGATATGTCATTCAAGCTCAGGGATTGGATTCTGCCGATTTCTAAAAAAAGTCATACTAAACAGGAGTTGTATTTATAGTCAAGGAACTCTTGCCACTTAGTATGGCTTGCTGAGGTCAAATGTTGGCATCTCACCTCTATGTAGCCTAATTTAGACCATGTTATTTATTTTAGATTAGAGAGACTGGGAAAAAGAGCACTTCCAGTAATCAGGTAGGTTTCATGCATCTAATTCTCACCTCTTCTGAGACGTTCAACATGAAGAGGAGAGATGAGGGTAGTGGGATGGGAGAGATGAGGGGTGGCCCAATGTGAACAGGATGATCTTGTACCTAATCCCCCTGCATAATAACACCATTTGTAATCATCTGCATCTTTCCTCAGTAACTTTCATAATTTATCTAATTGCATCATCCAGAGAATCTCCTTAACTCTCTCAAATATGTTTATCAGTAGAAAGTCATGGTATAAGTCTCATCTTTCATAAACCAGAACCCACTAACATTTCGATTATTAGGGCAAAAGAAGATTTTAATGACACTTTGGAAAGAAAGACTTTGTAAAAGAATTTTCCTTTTCCTCAGGAGTTGCTAAAAACAGAAAAGTAACCTGTTTTGCTGGACAATTTTTTTCAAACCTAAATTTGAATGTCATTAATAAATTTAAGCAATAATGTGAAAATCATGGGTAAATGCCTTAAATTCTGTGAACCTTAGTTGTCTCATCTGAAAAATGAGATAATGTCCACATCTCAAGGTCATCAAATGAATCAGATGAGATGACTCTTGAAGATCCTGGCACATGCCAGAGGGTCAGGTCACATTAATTTCCTTTCCTCCCTCCTGTAAAATCAACCTAATTTGAGAGAGAAAAGAACAGAAGATAAGGGAAAATTGTGACATGGGATTTCTGAATGAATCCTCTTGCTCTGCAGGTGTTCTGGGCTACATTCTGTCTGCAGAGTGTACAGACTTATAGCTGATGACCCCTGGAACACCCAAGGGTATTTTTCATGGGTTTGATGTGAAATTCTACTTCATTCAAAGGCTGATCCCCACCTTCCTGGAATCAGCAGCAATAACAAAGGCTTAGATAGGCACAGCTCTAGACAGATGCAGAAATAGAAACATGGCTAGACATCAGTCAGGACGATAAGTGATCAAATTTCCAGCAGTCCGCCTGGCAGGGGTTGGCTGTGCTGTGTTGCATCATTTAGGTCATTTCTGTGGGCTAAGGTAAGATGCATTTAGCACTGAATTACAAGGGAAATCGGCCTTTTGTGGCAAGAGAATTATTTAGCCACTGTTGCGGGGGAATAATGTGCCTGAGCTTGCAAGTGTTGTACATGTCCCCTGATCCACATGACAGTTGTGGCCATTTTTCCTGGCAGCAAAGACAGGCCTGCCCAATGGTCACGAAAGTGACCTTCTGGGGTAAGGGTGACAAAAAGCAGTTGGGTTACTTCCAGTATAGATAACAGTGAGTGACTGATGGTGGTTGTCAGGAAGTTGGTGCTGAGGTTTATTCTGTTGTTTGCTTGCTCCTTAGAAGAAGAGCTATGGCAAACCTAAAACAGCATATTAAAAAGCAGAGACATTAGTTTGCCAACAAAGGTCCATATAGCCAAAGCTATGGTTTTTCCAGTAGTCACGTATGGACGTGAGAGTTGGACTATAAAGAAAGCTGAGTGCCGAAGAATTGATGCTTTTGAACTGTGGTGTTGGAGAAGACTCTTGAGAGTCCCTTGGGCTGCAAGGAGTTCAAACCAGTCAATCCTAAGGGTAATCAATCCTAAATATTCATTGGAAAGATGGATGCTGAAGCTGAAGCTCCAATACTTTGGCCACCTGATGCGAAGTACGGACTCATTAGAAAAGACCCTGATGCTGGGAAAGACTGAGGGTTGGGGGAGAAGGGGATGACAGAGGAAAAGAGGGTTGGATGGCATCACCAACTTGAAGGACATAAGTCTGAGCACACTCTGGGAGTTGATGATGGACAGGGAAGCCTGGTGTGCTGCAGTCCATGGGGTCACAAACAGTTGGACATGACTGAGTGACTGAACAACAACAACAACAATCAGTGACGACTGGCAGGGATATTAAAGGAGGATAGGACAGCACAAGGGCATCACGTTTGTCCTCCATGGTTTAGGGCCCCTAATGTGCAAGATCTAGACTGTGGTCCTGGAATTTGCATTCCTCCATCAGCAGCACTCCAGCCTGATGAGAGAATGAACAGCATTGGGCTGCTTGGTGTGGACATGTCCCCACTTCACTGACACAAGTGTGGCAATCACACAATAGAAATAAGGGACTCCAGGACATTTTGTTTCTGAAATTAATTTGGACATTGTCAGATACTCATTCAGAACACAAGCTTCCAGGCACTACGTGAAATATAAAATCTGTGTAACAAAGCTCTACAACCAGGCCCACTTGCACTAGCAGCATGAGCTACAATCACATCCATTGGACCATGTGGGAAACCTGCCAACTGTAACTCAGCACACTGAGACCCATCTCACCAGCACAGGGAGGTTTCAGTTGTGCTGGGGGTTAACAAAGCACTTAATTAAAACATGAAACACCTTAAACAAAGCCAAACTGAACAACCAAATCTCTAGTTATTTATCAATGAATGCACCTTTGTTTTTGTTTTTTTTTTATGAAACATTGATTTGCTATTATTTTATTGAGCACTTTCCCCCCATTTTCCTGAATGACACTAGTATTCAACCTTTTCTTTTCCATGTTAATGTCAGATTTTGGTATCAAGACTATAAGTAGAAAAATGTAGACAGTTTCAATCCAGATTCCAAAAAATAAATGAGTAAAGATGTACCTTTGGAAGAAAGCTATTTGTCTAGGATATGGCTTTGATCAAAGGCCTCAGTGGCTTCAGAATTGCCCCCTTTTGGACACAAACAGACCAAGAGCTCTTTACTGTGAGTTTACTTCCCTGCACACACAGGTACCATTAAATTACAGCTGTTGAGATGCCAGGTCAGATGGCTAGACTAATTAAAATGTTTGCTAGCTGACTAGCTTGCTAGCTGACTAATCCCTTCTACTTCAGCCCACAAGAATGCTAACATGGAAACTTAAAGGTAGACCTTGTCCCTGATTTGACTGTTGTTCTCAAACCCTTGCCACTGAAATCAGAAATTTCACTTTGCCTGGTGGGTCACAGAGCTCCTTCCTAGGATGGTCCTCTGTGATGCTTGATTGGCAGTGGAGGAGCCGTGCCTCAGGCCTTGAGGGACATAGTGCTTGGAGCTGCAAAGGGAGGTCTGGGGCTAGAGAGGGATACAGGTAGCATGAACTGATGGCTCACACGTCAAGGATTGGCACAGGTAAGCATTGTGCACATAGCAGAAGTTCAGAAAATCCTAGTCTAGCACAGACTAGCACTGTGTACTATAATGAGTCTATAGCTCCCCATCTTTTTTTTTTTTTAAATCTCACTGTTAATAGAGATAATATAACTTGAGATTTGCAAACAGAACTTATTTTCCTATCCTACTCTTTACTCTGTATTCAAATGTCTTATACCTACAACTTAATTCAAATATGAAAAAAATCTACATCTTATCAGAGAGGCAGGGTGTTGATTTCACATAGCTAAAGATTCTTCTTTTGAGGCCGATGTGGCCATGTAAAAGTCATTGCATTGCTCAGTGATGACTGAATTGGGAGCTCTTGCAAATACATGCTTGTCCTTTAGTGCACAGCAGGCTGTAATTCACCCTTACAGGCCAGCAAACGACTTATACTGCTTAGAGTTCAAAGCCGAGTCCTTGCTTATCACCCCAGTCAAACAATTTCATTTCTATCAGTTGGTGGTTGTACTTCAGATTTTATGGATCCAATGGGTCTAGTGAAATTTTATTACCCTGCAATACAACAAGAAGAAAAAAGCTCTGGGAAAAGAAAATCAATATAATGTTTAAGGTCTTTGTTACCTTTATAACCTCCAGTGTTCTTTTACATATAAACTAATAAATCAACCTTTTAAGGAAAGATGCATTCCTCAGTGCTTGCTCAATACGAGGTGCTAAGCCTGATCATAAAAACAATCAAGAAGTAGCTAATGGTTTTGCTACCTGAACAAGCACAGTTAAAGTAGAATCAATCGCAGGACAAGGATATTGTTTGCAGGTGTTTTCTCCTTGTTAGCACACGGTAATCAGTTGTTACCAGATGAAGGTAGCAACTTAAAAAAATAAAGGGCTCTCATAAGCTATATTGTATTTATCTGAATTTGCACATGCATGGAAATTCGATTAAACCTTTCAAGCATGGAGTCTCTTACCACCGGCCACTTCTCAACTGCATGAGATGAACTCATTGTAACTTTACAGTTGAATCAGCAGAAATGCAAGACAATCATTCCCACAACCTTCAAGAGAATGGCTTTTTCTTATGTCAGGATCTTGGATAAATGACTTCAGTAGATTCTCCCTAGTGTATTTTAAGAAGTAGCTAGCTATGAAGATGCTAAATATTAGAATAAAACTAAAATGAAGTTCCGCTCATTTCAATAATAAATGTATCTTTTCTTATAAATGTCTTTGTCCTGGGACACACTGAGGATTGATAAACTGAATTCGGAAACTTTTCAGCATGAATTTGCATCATGTAGTCAATTTGAACATTCTGTATTAAACTAAAATTAATGATAAACAGGTTTGAGGAAGCAGCTCATCTATTTGTCACCAGCAGAACTTTATGGCTCACAGTATAACATGGTAAGGGCTTCTCAGGTGGCACTAGTGGTAAAGAACCCACCTGCCAATGCAAGAGAGGTAAGAAATGTGGGTTCAATCCATGGATCGGGAAGATCCTCTGGAAAAAGGCATAGCAACCCACTCCAGTATTCTTGCCTGGAGAACCCTATGGACAGAGGAGCCTCGTAGGTGATGGCCCATGGGGTCACAAAGAGTCGGACATGACTTAAGTGACTTAGCATACATGCACATGACATGGTAAGCCCAACTCAGAAGCTGAGACAAATTGATAGGGATTCCATTCCAACCAAGTGCCTACAAGAAAGCACAACAAGGCTTTCTCTGCAAGGAGAAAATACGATTCAGGACAGGGCAAATCTCACTGATCTTGTTTGTGTAAATGGCTTAAAAGGGGCCACAAGACCACTAATGTCCAAAGCGAAGAAGTATAGCCAAGTCAAAGGTTACCCCTATTACACAATTAACAAGGTAGCTAATTGTTTATTTGATGGCCGTTAATAAAAAGTTGTTTCTGCAAGTTCCCAAAGGACTGACCCTTTCAGGATTCCTGCATTTCCACACAGATGCTAGGCATAAAAGTGACTTAAGACAAGTCCATTTTAGCCATGGAAATGGAAGATGTAAAAGAAAAAAAATAAGTTATGACAATGACTCATTTTTCCCTCTTATGTGGATTATCAGCATAGTCATAATGATGAGATTGGTATTTGGATTTTTAAATTTGTTTCAATTGCATTCCAAATTTCTCATCAGCCTATTTTATTACCAATTTGTTGATAGAAGTAGTAGATGGGGCAGGGGGAAGATGCACATTTATCTAAGTACACTTCTATTTTTTTTTTAAAAAAAAAAGGTTATTTAACAAATCTGTCCTGATTGTCTAGTAGATAAGACAGCTGAATAGTAGCTAGTTGATGATACAGTTGGGTAGGATCATGAATGGTGCTGATTAACTTCTAAGAGTTAAATGGAAGAAAAGTACCAAATGTCAAATCTCTGGACTTTCATCAGAGTCCTGACATCAATATCTACATGAGCAACATGGTTACCAGGCAGAACAAATTAGTGAGTGAACGAATCTTACACAGAGAGCTAACACACTACATGATGACAACATGACTGAAGGTATTCTCAACATCCTGGAATGGTGCGAAAAAAAGGGAAAACAAACAAGAACAGCATACCACACAAACTGCTTTCATTTTCTCATGCACTAGAAGAAATCACCATGAATTTAATGACTCAAAAGAACCCTAACTAATCATACTATTGTCTGTAGATCAAAAGTTTGACAAGGGTCTCACTGGACTAAAGTTAAGGCATCAGCAGGCCATCATTCTTTCCTGGAGGCTCCAGGGGTGAATTGATTTCCTTGCCTTTTCCAGCATCGAAAGGCCCCCAAATCTCTTGGCTAATGGTCCCTTCTTCCATCTTCACAGTCAGTAACACAAGTTTACTGTCAGGGCTCACCACTTTGACCTCCTCTTCCACCGCCCTCATCTTCTTTGAGGATCATCATGACTATGCTGAGCCCATCTCAAGGCCCTTAATCACAGCTATAAAGTCCCAAGTAACAAGTAAGGTAACATACTCACAGGCTCCAGGGATTAGCATGTGGACATCTTTCAGGGAGTAATTATTTTGCCAAACATACAAGGTTAAAAAGAAAAAAAAAAAGTGGCAGAGAAAATACTGACACAAAAGAGAAAAGGTTTGTGGAAAACCTTTCCCACAAACAAACAGGAAAACAAACCAGGTTAACTCCAATGTGGTGAGACAATACCTGAAATGCGGAGTTAAATTCTGAACATGACTGTCAAAGAGGAGCAATCTTTTTAAAAAATTATTATTATTTTTGAAACATTATTTATTTGCCTGCACAGCACATGGGATCTTAGTTTCCTGGATAGGGACTGAACCCAGGAGCCCTGCATTGGAAGCTGAGTTTTAACCACTGGACCACCAGGGAAGTCTTGAAAGAAGAGCAATCTTGATCAGAAATGTGTTCAAAAGAGTATCCAGAATGGAGGGGAAACTGACTACCACGTCATGTGCACAACATCTGAAGCAGTTCAGACTGATTCACTCAGAGAAGAAAAGGCCTGGGTTCAAATGCCACTGTTTCCCAGGATCTAAAGAACTGTCAGGGATTAAATGTACTCTTTAACATGAAGGGACAGTTCATCATTAATGGAATTTAGGACCATGCAAATTTAAGCTTAAAATAATAAAGCCAAATGAAAAAGTAATAGGTGGTTTGGCACTAAAATTGGAAACAAACTTTGCACTACTCATTAGAATTTATAAAATGCTTTAATATCATACATTATTGCACCTGAACTTTGCAACATATCTGAGAGAAGTCTAAGACAGATACTTGGAAGAAATAAGAAACCCAATGCAGGTGGTGAAAAGAGTGAAAAAGTGTAAGTGGCAATTGCTCAGTTGTGTCCAACTCTTTGTGACCCCATGGACTGTAGCGTGCCAGGCTCCTCTGTCCATGGAATTCTCCAGGCAAGAATTCTGGAATTAGTTACCATTCCCTTCTACAGGGATCTTTCCAAACCAAGGATTGAACCCAGGTCTCCTGCACTGCAGGTGGATTTTATACCATCTGAGCCACCAGGGAAGCCCACACAGGTGGTACAAGTGCTTAAACAAAGGGATGGCTCACTGAGAGGCAAGAGCAGCATTTATGGAACTAACAAGAGACACTGAGATTCGCAGAGACTAACTTTCTCTGGAAGAGAAAGTTCTAGTAACTCTAGGCCTGAAGAGGCAGAGCAAGAACTGACTCTACAGGGACCAGGTGAGAGGCAGAGCTGTTAACAAGAGACCAGGAAGCCGTCACAAGGAAAGATACAGCCCAGAGCAGTCAGAGAAAAGAAGTACCTGCCCTCTCTCCTTGTGTCCACCTCCACCTCCTGCTGGTGCATCTCACTGGTCCAGTCTAACAGGACCCTGGTAGGCAAAGGGACAGGGGAGATGCTTTCTGAAGGGTCAGCCTTCAAGGGCATGGAGTAGGACATATAGCAATAGAGAATGGATAGGGTATACAAGAAAATAGAGAATAACCACCACAGTACTTCTCCACTTCTTTTACAAATGAAGATATCAGGACTTCGTGTCATGTTACAATCAGTCGTGTTCAACTCTTTGCTTCACTTTGGACTGTAGCCTGCCAGGCTCCTCTGTCCATGGGATTTTTTTTCAGGCAAGAAATACTGGAGTGGGTGGCCATTTTCTCCCACAGTTCTCCTGCAATGCAGGAGATGAAGGAGACACGAGTTCAATCCCAGAGTTGGAAGATTCCTTGGAAGATATCAGGACTTAGAAAGGCTAAACAACTTCCTCAAGGTCTTCCAGCAGAAGAGCTGAAACTCAAATCTGCCCTTGGAATTACCAAATACCAATAAGCATTTCCTATGACAGTGCACTGCCTGCCTTTCAGGGGCTCTCTATCACCAGAAGTGTGGGAGGAGGAGCTGGAGATGTTGAAAGGGGATTCATATTTGTGATGAGGGTCTGGATGAGATTCTCCCACTTTTCTATGTGGAATTTTCTTTTAATTTTTATTGGAGTATAGTTGGTTTACAATATTGTGTTAGTTGCAGGAGTACAGCAAGTGAATCAGTTCTACATATACATATATCCACTCTTTTTTAAGATTATTTTCCCATATAGGCAATTACAAAGTATTGAGTAGAGTTCCTTGTGCTATCCAGTAGGTCCTTATTACTTACCTATTTTATTTCTAATAATGTATCTATGTCATTCCCAATCTTCCAATCTCTGGAATTTTCTGATTGTGTATTTCCAAACTCAGCATCTTTCACAAAATCTACCTGATTTGTCATTTCCTTTCAAATATGACTAACCAAAATAGCTTTAAACACATGCACTCCTGGTAAATGAAAACTAATCAAGATTCTGCAGATTCTCTGGATAAGGCAATGCATTACTCATTCTGTCTCTGTAATATCTATCTTCATCTGTTTGCCCTTCCATCCATTAGAGTGGCCAGGGAGCATTCTAAGCTATGCAATGAATGAGACGACTTGAGACTTCCAAGATAGGTGTGATGGTTGACAAATGCTCCACTATTTTTAAAAACTCTACTCTTAATGAATTTTATGTTCATTAATAAATCCTCAGAAGTTAAAAATAATTGCAAAATAGCTTTTCCTGTCCCTTTTGCCAAGCCTTCAAATAAAGAAGTACTTTCTATTGTATAAGGTATGACTCTTAAAGATCGCATGAAAGTAATTCTCTCTCCTCCAAGTCCATTTTTCCATCATTTTTAATACATAATTATAGAGTATTGTCTTTAAACATAAATAAAGCCCCAAGGTATCATAAGATTGCTTTTATAATAGCCCAAATTTGTAAGCATTCTGCAAAAGGAAAACATTTTGTGTGAAACTAAACTGCAAGCCATGAAATATAAATGCAAACTAATTGATTAGAGAAGTAACACTTCAAGCACACTTTCTGGAGTCTCAGAGCATAAAAAAGATAAAAGTCAACTTCTCTGGATGAGTAGGAATGGAGGGAATAGAGAGTCACCTGTTCAGTCTCTCACTGGCCCCTTGTGATAGCCTCTGAGCCTTCTTTTGCTTCATATGTTGAAACTAGTATGCCTGGGTTTTATATGCAGTCACCAGCCCAAAGCCATGTATCACTCTGAGTGTAAATAGGAACTGCATATGTCCTATTAATTTTGGCAAAGGGGTGAAAGGGTCTCACTAAGATGTGATCCAAACAGGAGAGGGTATCTTTTCCCACTTCCCAGCAGAAGCCTGGTGTGCAGATATCATCTCAGGACCTCCACTCCCGCAGATATCTAGCAAGAGATGGTGATGGATGGCTTGTGGACTCAGTGACTCCTAGCAGAGGGAAGGCTATTTCTGTGAGAGAGGCCTTGCATGTGAGCTTGTGAGATGGTCCCTGGACCTATAGAAATGTCTGCAGGCAAACTGCATTGAGTTTAAACCCTGATTGAGCAAGTAAGGGCCAGAATCAAGTGCATTTCAACTGTTCCTATTACTGCAGCCTTCTCTACCATTTGACTGGTAGAATCAGGATATGGTTATCACAGAGAATGCTGGACTAGATAAAAGGTCACCTCCTCCCTCTCTTTCCAGATCTTTCCTATGCGCGTAGTTGCTCAGTCGTGTCTGACTCTTTGCGACCCTATGGACTGTAGCCCACTAGGCTCCTCCTTTCCCAGGATTTTTCAGGCAAGAATACTGGAGTAGGTTACCATTATCCTACTAAGGAAGATCAGGGGATCTTCCCTACTCAGGAATCGAACCCACATCTTGTGTGACTCCTGCATTGCAGGCAGATTCTTTACCCACTGAGCTGTCAGGGAAGCCCTAAAATGAGGTTTGTGATTGTTGTTTTAGTTGCTAAGTCATGTCCAGCTCTTTTTGACCCCATGGACAGCAGTCCACCAGGCTCCTCTGTCCATGGGTTTTTCAGACAAGAATACTGGAGTGGGTTGCCAGCCCTTCTCCAGGGGATCTTCCTGACCCAGGGATCCTGGGTCGTACTTCCTGCATTGGCAGGAGGATTCTTTACCACTGAGCCACCAGGGAAGTCCATAGATCTTTCCTAGAACACTACAAAAGCAAAGCACAAAACTCTCCTTGGTTGCTCTTTACTTTATTTGGACTAAAGTTTATCATACAAAGCTTTTATTTTTAAGGAAAAATTTTAAAGTTTATGTTTTAAGCGATTATACTCAGGAAACAGACATCTTGAATCACAATAGAGGGAAAAAAAGAAAAATCAGGAAAGGGTGTATGTATCATGCTGATGAGATCTAAACACACAATCCCAACCTTGCAAAACCTGCCACAGTGAAACTTCTCTAATATACACATGAAAATGAGTACTTTAAAGTGAGACTCTTAAGATTAAAGACAACTTCTACATTGGAATGAAATGATATCCAAGAAATTATGACTAATTATGACTACAGGTTTGAGACAGCATTCACAGAAAAAAAAATACAACATTTTTATTTGTATTTGAAGAGAAGGGCCTTTTCTTCTGAGGTGGATATGCCAATTCTGAAACATGAACAGTATATTTCAGGTTAAATATGTAAAACCATTCACTCTTTGTTACATAAATAACAAAGATAGGGAATAGAGTAAACCCACAGGTTCAAATCAAAAGAAGATTATTTCAGTCCTGGCTTATTCTTCACATCTCTGCATACTCATTGCGGACCTTTACTCTCAGACACTACACTCAGAATTTATGAGACAAGTATGTACAATGGATTCGATCCCAAAGGTTTGTTGTGTGTGTGTGTGTGTGTTTCTTTTTTCCTGTTGCTCCATTTCTATTGCCTCTTGAACCGTGCAGTGAAATAACACATGAAGATAAAGTTTACTGAGTTTAATTATGCTCTTGACGAGATTAGATAATCTGTGTAGCAGGAAATTCTGTTATGATTAGGTGAGGTCGATGGCTTTACAAATAAGAAGACCTTTCTCTGACAGCTATATCTGTGACATATAGGAATAAAAGAGAAGGATGTCCAGGAGTGAATTGAGAAAAGAGTAGATTTGTGATCAGCAGTCCAGAGTGCAAAAGCTGAATTCATCCCTTTTTAATCATGGGACTGAGGTAAGTCACGTCCCTTTTCTGGTTCAATTATAAATTGGTACATACTTTACAACTTTATAAGATTCTGCAAGCATGAGAAGGGGTATGAAACATATGATTCTGGACCTCATTTTAACTACCTGAATCAAAAATTAATGAAGAAGCATTGGACTAGTACCCAAAAAGTTGAAACAATACTAGGCACCATGCTTTGACCATTCCATTCATGCCAAACAACCTGTTCATCACAGCAACCAAATAATTTATTTCTATTATTTTCTGATTTTATAGATGAGGAATCTGATGCCAAGTTCATACTGTAAGCAGGTGGAACAGCCACCAGATACTGGTATAAAGGTGAAGTTTGGGCAGCATCCTCTGTGTGGGCTTTCCTTGTTGACACAGAATGAAGTAAACAGTGCTGAAAACCCAGGACAAGAGGAGTCACAGAATCTGGCTGGTGCTTCCTGAGAACAGGGTTGGGAACAACAGGCACAAACCATGTCATGTTTATCTCTGTGCCTCTCTTGTCTGGAATTATGCAAAGGCAGAATGTTCAGTTCATATTCTTGGAGGGAAAATTATGCAAATTACTTTCAATCAGGGTGCAGTGATGGAAGTAGTTTCAGGGAGATCTCACCGAGTGTAAGAGTGAAAAGTGAGAGTCTCCTTTTGGTCGAGGATGCGGATAAGCTCATGAGGAGGGTGGCACTGGAGAAGGGCTTTGAAGGACAGGAAGGGCATAAGTAGGCAAGAAATGTCAGCAGGAGGGCCCAACATGTCCAAAAGCCAAACACTGTCTTATAACAGAAACTCTGACGAAGATGAGCATCTTCATTTTTTTAGAACTTGAATGTCACCGGGCTACATCCTGGGTCATCACAAAAAAAAAATAAAAAATAAAAAATTTTTTTTAAAAAATCTTACCATCATCAGAAAGACTTTTTCAAGGATTTCTGCTCTTCATGAGTAAGGGATACAAATGATATGAGTCATCACAGCTTTAAACACGAATTGTAAAGCAGAGACAACATACCATCTCTGTACAAAACCAGACAATACATGCTTTAATCTTTCTGGAACATATAGTCTCTGTTACTACTACTCAATTCTGCCTTTGCAATGAGAAAGCACCCATAGATAATGTATACAGTTTCATTTGGAAAAACAGGTGCTGGGCCATACTTTACTGGACAGGTTCTCAAGGATCACATGATAAGAAGTAACACAAATTACCAGTCTCAAGACACTCCCAGAGTAGTGTTCAGCTGTGCTCCTGAATGAGTGCTTTATTATCTTTTGTTTCTGGCTAGGAAAATAAAGTCAACACAAAAATGTCCTTCATAAAATGTTTTCTCTCAGTTTGAAAGTGAGGTTTTATTGAAAATTTATATAAAATTGGCTTCTCTAAAGGGTTCAATTCAGTGTTTGTTTGTTTGTTTGTCTTTTGTATTTTTATAAAGTTGTGCAACCCTCACCACTAATTTTTAGCTCCTTTATGACCATAAAGGCTGGTGACTGCAGCCATGAAATTAAAAGACGCCTACTTTTTGGAAGGGAAGTTATGACCAACCTAGACAGCATATTAAAAAGCAGAGAAATTACTTTGCTGACTAAGGTCCGTCTAGTCAAGGCTATGGTTTTTCCAGTGGTCATGTATGGATGTGAGAGTTGGACTGTGAAGAAAGCTGAGTGCCAAAGAATTGACGCTTTTGAACTGTGGTGTTGGAGAAGACTCTTGAGAGTCCCTTGGACTGCAAGGAGATCCAACCAGTCCATCCTAAAGGAGATCAGCCCTGGGTGTTGTTCATTGGAAGGACTGATGCTAAAGCTGAAACTCCAATACTTTGGCCACCTCATGCGAAGAGTTGACTCATTGGAAAAGACTCTGATGCTGGGAGGGATTGGGGGCAGGAGGAGAAGGGGACGACAGAGGATGAGATGGCTGGATGGCATCACTGACTAGATGGACATGAGTTTGGGTGAACTCCAGGAATTGGTGATGGACAGGGAGGCCTGGTGTGCTGCAATTCATGGGGTCCCAAAGAGTTGGACATGACTGAGCGACTGAACTGAACTGAACTGAATGACCATAACTGTTCAACAGATATTTATTGAGCATCTACTATCTGTCTTTCCTGGTGGTGGTGGTGTTGATTGTTTATTCTGCTTTGCTTTGTTTGGCTTGGTTTGACTTGGCTTGACTTGTAGAGGGTATAGATGGTAGATAGTGGGTAATGGAAAAATATAAGATGTGGCGTATCTGAAGCAGTCAGCTAACAATATAAGAAAATAAGAAATGAGAGATCTAAGCTAGGCACTATAGAGACCACAGACACAATAACTGTTTCTATAGAAGAGTTGGGTGGAAGGTGCCAAGGACTTGGTGCACAGACCTGGAGAAGGAACTTGTAACTGGATGGATGGCATGCCGCATGAGTAGAGTGGATCCTAGAGACCCGGCAGAGCTATGAACAAAGGCCTAAAGATGAGAACAGCCTGGCCTGGGAGCTGAGCAGCCCTGACTGGGAGCATGCTGAGAACTGCACATGAAATTGTTCAGGAAAGGTGGCCCCGTGGCTGTAGGACCTCAGGAAACAGTTTTAAAAAGGTAAATTTGGCATTAGGATCCTGAGGTTGAGGATCCTGGGGCTCCTGGGGAAGTATAAGGTTTAATTTAAAGACTGTTTTTGGAAAACTGTCTGATAGTTGTGTGTAGGATAGCCTGGAGGCAGAAGCCTAGAAAGCTTTGGGGTGCTGATTTTACCTATGAGCATGTGCCAAGTTGATTCAGGCATGTCCGACTCTTTGTAACCCTATGGACTGTAGGCCACCAGGTTCCTCTGTCCATGGGATTCTCCAGGCAAGAATACTGGAGTGGGTTGCTGTGCCCTCCTCCAGGGTATCTTCCCAACGCAGGGATCGAACCCTCATCTCTAAGGCCTTCTGCATTGGCAAGTGGGTACTTTACCACTAGTGCCACCTGGGAAGCCCATTATCTATTAAAGTAAATGTATTTATTGGACAGTGATTGTTAGTCTTGGCTACATGTTACATTCATCTAAGTGCTTCTGAGGATAGAGTTCTAACATCTGTATTTTTTAAAATAAGCTCCATGGATGATTCTAACATGCAGCTAAGAACTATCAATATTATTGCAAGAAATAGGAGACTTTACATTGTTTGTGAAATTATAGTAGCAACCATGGTTTTGTGCCTCTTTCTAAAATGGCACATTAATTAAATCAGAATCCCTTAAAATGTTTCTGATGGTTTGTATTTACATAGTAGCATACAAAGAATGATGATTTGAAAGGCAGAGGGGCTGAATACATCATATAGTGTATTCTGGCAAGGTCTCAGAATATCTCCCTAAAATTAATCCCTAAACCCAGGCATGTTTAGAGATTTCAAACTACAGACCTACACATGACACCACTTGCTCTGAGTCCCAGGCAATGCACAACCCAAACACCTGTATATGTCAGGTAAATGTTAATGTATTCTGTCAACAACAGATCACCTTACATGGCTAAATTACTCAATGCCATTATCTGTACCAGCCATCTGTAAACCTAATCTCCTCTGTGTTCTAAACTCCCAAGCGCCTGCTACACTATTTTTATTTTACATTCCTGCATAAATCTGTTAAGCTCAATATGTTACTGCAAATTCTCAAAAATCAAAGGCAATCTGCTGGCCTATAAAACACTGGTTACTGAGAATCGAAGGGTATAATATGGTAGCAATTCAACCAGTCAGTAAGCAATCTTTACAGGGACGGTGTTAAACCACAAACTGAATGAACCCCTTAGCAAAGGCTTGCTGTAAAATCAGATATGTTTTTTCAATACACACTGCGGGCTTGAACCCATTCATGTCTTTCATATCTAATAAAAATCTGAACAGTTGGCCTGATTGGATTTTAAGTGATGCAAATTTGAAAATCAAATAGGCAAACTCCCTTTAGACTTCATTTATTTAGACCATAATTGTAAAGAATGACAAATTACATTTACCACTCTATTGAATTCTCCTGAGATTCAATATGAAATTTACAGAAAGGGACAAATATTTGCAGGTGTTTTTTTGTTCACAATGAATGCAATTCATTTTTTCTCACACAGGATGCCTTCTCCTGATGTTGCTACAGTTTCCTTGATACAACCACTAAATCCTGTTTTTCTTACACAAAGTCTTTATTGATCTTAATTAATAATGCTAATACTGACACGTAATACCAAGTTATATTGGGTTAGCTAAAAAGTTCATTCGGGATTTTAGCTGAAATTAAAATCTCCTTTACTCAGTAATTATGAAGCATGTATTTACTTTTTAACTTACATTTTCAGTCATATAACTAAGTCACTTGAAGTAAGTCATTCTTAGCTACCTAAGAATCTACCCTCTGAAAGTATTTATGTAAAAGTTTAGAAAAATCAACCATCCAACACTTATAGTTAATGCATTAAAAAAACATCTGTCAAAGATAAGGTGCCCATATGTGTGTGGATTTATCTCTGGGCTTTCTATTTTGTTCCATTGATCTATATGTCTGTCTTTGTGCCAGTACCATACTGTCTTGATGACTGTGGCTTTGTAGTAGAGCCTGAAGTCAGGCAAGTTGATTCCTCCAGTTCCATTCTTCTTTCTCAAGATTGCTTTGGCTATTCGAGGTTTTTTGTATTTCAATACAAATCTTGAAATTATTTGTTCTAGTTCTGTGAAAAATGTGGCTGGTAGCTTGATAGGGATTGCATTGAATTTGTAAATTGCTTTGGGTAGTATACTCATTTTCACTATATTGATTCTTCCGATCCATGAACATGGTATATTTCTCCATCTATTAGTGTCCTCTTTGATTTCTTTCATCAGTGTTTTATAGTTTTCTATATATAGGTCTGTAGTTTCTTTAGGTAGATATATTCCTAAGTATTTTATTCTTTTCGTTGCAATGGTGAATGGAATTGTTTCCTTAATTTCTTTTTCTACTTTCTCATTATTCGTGTATAGGAATGCAAGGGATTTCTGTGTGTTGATTTTATATCCTGCAACTTTACTATATTCATTGATTAGCTCTAGTAATTTTCTGGTGGAGTCTTTAGGGTTTTCCATGTAGAGGATCATGTCATCTGCAAACAGTGAGAGTTTTACTTCTTCTTTTCCAATTTGGATTCCTTTTATTTCTTTTTCTGCTCTAATTGCTGTGGCCAAAACTTCCAGAACTATGTTGAATAGTAGCGGTGAAAGTGGACACCCTTGTCTTGTTTCTGACTTTAGCGGCATCACTCATTATTAGAGAAATGCAAATCAAAACCACAATGAGGTACCACTTCACACCAGTCAGAATGGCTGCGATCCAAAAATCTGCAAGCAATAAATGCTGGAGAGGGTGTGGAGAAAAGGGAACCCTCCTACACTGTTGGTGGGAATGCAAACTAGTACAGCCACTATGGAGAACAGTGTGGAGATTCCTTAAAAAATTGCAAATAGAACTACCTTATGACCCAGCAATCCCACTGCTGGGCATACACACCGAGGAAACCAGAATTGAAAGAGACACATGTACCCCAATGTTCATCGCAGCACTGTTTATAATAGCTAGGACATGGAAACAACCTAGATGTCCATCAGCAGATGAATGGATAAGAAAGCTGTGGTACATATACACAATGGAGTATTACTCAGCCGTAAAAAAGAATTCATTTGAATCAGTTCTGATGAGATGGATGAAACTGGAGCCGATTATACAGAGTGAAGTAAGCCAGAAAGAAAAACACCAATACAGTATACTAACACATATATATGGAATTTAGGAAGATGGCAATGATGACCCTGTATGCAAGACAGGGAAAGAGACACAGATGTGTATAATGGACTTTTGGACTCAGAGGGAGGGAGAGGGCGGGATGATTTGGGAGAATGACATTCTAACATGTATACTATCATGTAAGAATTGAATCGCCAGTCTATGTCTGATGCAGGATACAGCATGCTTGGAGCTGGTGCACGGGGATGACCCAGAGGGATGTTGTGGGGAGGGAGATGGGAGGGGTTTCATGTTTGGGAACGCATGTAAGAATTAAAGATTTTAAAATTTAAAAAATAAATAAATAAATAAAATTAAAAAAAAAAAACCTCTGGCTCTTAATTTTAGAATAATCACCTAAGAAGTGGGAAAACTTGAAAATTCAGTATCTGGAAGTCTTATTTTTTTAGCATTACCAGGTATTTTAGAAGTTAAGAGGTCTCTTCATTCTTTATTAATAAACTCTATCCTGAAATCTGAATAAATATCAGTTTTGAAAATTAAAAGTCTTTCATATAATTCATGCAAATATAAACATTTTACACATAAAGCAATCAGTCTGCAGCTTTCCTATTTCATTTGAAGTATTTTCAAATATAAAAGAAGTTTGCACAATTATAGAGGCAATTAACCCACCCCTAGTATTCCCTTATCAAACCTAAACAAATCCTTGCGGGGGCATAATATACTTGCAGCTTACGATATGAAGTATAAATGGTATCCTACAGTGACTTCACATGCAAAGCAAAGATTCTTTAATTGTGTGTATCATTTCCTTCAAATGCATCTGCATTTTAAAGTTTTCATGATACCTTCTTATTCAGATAAAGATCTCCAAATTCAATAGTTGGTATTTATAAAAAAGTTGGTAGAGATTGGGCTTCCCAGGTGGTTCAGCAGTAAAAAATCAACCTGCAATGCAGGAGATGCAGGTTTGATTCCTGGGTCAGGAAGATCCCTGGAAGAGGAAATGGCTACTCACTCCAGTATTCTTGCCTGAAAAATTCCATGAACAGAGGAGCCCGATGGGCTACAGTCCATGGGGTGGCAAAGAGTCAGACATGACTGAGTGACTAAGCACAAACACACAAATTTTGGACAACCTTATCAAAGTGCCTCCTCAAGTCTGTAACAAATTGAAGTCCTTCTAAACCCTCTTACTTCTTCTCATTTTCCCTCCTTTGGGACATTCATACCACCTCATGGAACAGCCTTTGTGGACTCACCTCCTAGATGCTGTATATACAGACCACCTGGGCAGAGCCTGACCCGATACCCCTTCCTTCCCTCAGCGCTCAGCACATACCAAACACCTGATAAATTCTAATGGTATTAACTTATTTCCATTGAAATAAACTTGTCTACACTTGAAACCGATCTATGACTTATTTGTTTCATAACAAGGCAAATTCTAAATTTGTTTAATTTTTGAGGCCACTGCCTTACTAGGGAGACACTGCTTAATAAAAATGTCTGTTCTGTCAGTATTTATTTGAGCCCTTTTAATTATAGGGTATTGCTTTTAAAAACCTTAGAAAATGAGATCTCCAAAATTCCAGTTTCAGAAAAACTAGGAAACTAAAACCTAGACCAAATCGTATCCTCAATCTATCAAAACTTAACTAAGACGAAAAGTGACCCAGCTGTATAAAAAAGAAACCCTTCCAATCACCATTAGTGAAGGGCTGCAGTGAAAAAAGAAAACTCTCATTCAGGATTCAGATTCTCCACTGGAACTGATGATAAATCTTTCCATGAATTGAGGCAGGAGGCAGATGTCCCCAACTCCCACCACTGGGTAAAGTGATTGGAGAGTCATTCCTTATGGACCAGAACTCCAAGATGAGAACAGCAGGACAATTAAGGGAGGTGAGTGAGCCCTACTCAGACTAAATTTCTTTTCTTGAATTCAGGAGACCTCCCCGATGACACACATGCACAGAAAAGGTTCCTTGGAGTCCAAAGGAGAGTTTTGTCAAGGGATGTTCCCTACCTAGACACCTTTTCAGTAAAATCCTTCTTGGCTAAGAGATGCGTGTGCACACATGTAATGACTGCGAGACATACAAAATATGAACTGTGAATCAGGTAAATCAAAATGACTGGTCAAAGGAAGCCAGAAGAAACGCCCCATAAAAGTAATTTAAACTTCCACAAGGGTGCAACTCAGCAACTCTCTCACTCCGTGAACCCATGTATCTATCTGCACATACTGTACTCTTTTTTCCTCTTAATAAATACTTTGTTTCATTACTTTCCATCTTTGTGGAAATTCTTTTTTGCAAAGCCAAAGGGCCAGGGTCCTTGTCACTGACCACTGGTCTAGTGGTTAGGATCTGGTGTTTCCATCGCCTTGACCCGGCCTCAGTCTCTGGCTAGGAACACAGGCCCCACCCTGAGCCACTGCAGGCCAAGGCCGCCCAAGATCAGAATGACTGCAATTTAACATTCCAAATATCATCCCAGAAATCTGAAAGTGACCTCTGCTTGAAGAAGTGAAGTGAAGTCACTCAGTAGTGTCCGACTCTTTGCGACCCTGTGGACTGTAGCCTACCAGGCTTCTCCATCCGTGGAATTCTTCAGGCAAGAATACTGGAGTGGGTTACCATTTCCTTCTCCAGGGGATCTTCCCGACCCAGGGATCGAACCTGGGTCTCCTGCACTGGAGGAAGACGCCTTAACCTCTGAGCCACCAGGGAAGCCCAACTTCTGCTTTGGTAGGATTTAACATACAGGAGAGTACTTTAAGCACTGAATAATATAACCAATGAAAGTGAAAGTGTTAGTCACTCAGTCCTGTCAAACTCTTTGCGCTGACCCCATGAACTGTAGCCTGCCAGGCTCCTCTGTCCATGGGGATTCTCTAGGCAAGAGTACTGGAGTGGGTAGCCATGCCCTCCTCCAGGGAATCTTGCCCAGGGGTCAAACCCTGCATTGCAGACAGATTCTTTACCATCTGAGCCACCAAAGGCTCACTAATACTACCAATGTGAAAGTATATTTTATACATTTAGAAAATGGATGCTTCAGAATTCCTAAGGAATGGGGTTCAGATTGTTTGACTATTTTTATAGGGCTTCTCTGGTAGCTAGGCTGGTAAAGAATCTCCTGCAATGCAGGAGACCCCGGTTAGATTCCTGGGTCGGACAGATCCGCTGGAGAAGGGATAAGCTACCCACTCCAGTATTCTTGGGCTTTCCTGCTGGCTCAGTTGGTCAAGAATCCACCTGCAGAGTTGGGAGACCTGGGTTTGATCCCTGGGTTGGGCTATTTATAGTTAGATGAGTGGGCTTACCTGGGGGCTCAGACAGTAAAGAATCTGCCTGCAATGCAGGAGACCTAGGTCCCCCTTCCCTTCGGGTCAGCAAAGCAGAGTATATATACCTGTGAAGGTATCTTCCATGCATGAGGGCCACTGCTGTAAATATTCTTCCTGGTTTTTCTGCCAAACAATAGATGTCTGGGCTCACTGTGTGCTAACCCTAGAAGTGACTTTCTGAAATAAATCATGAGTGATTCACTTCAACTCTATGCTCCCAAAGGGTATTCTTCTTACTAAAAGTAACAGAGAGTTCTTAACACAGTGGGGAGCCCATCGCGGGGTTCGGAACACAGAATCTAGCATGTTAGCAGCTTGTTGTCTGATAACACGCCTCAATTTCCTCTCTGAAAGGAAAAGCAAGATTAAATTATAATGGAGGGCTGCGGGGTTCTGCCCAATTGAAGTTTTGGTGTATTTAATATTGGATTACACCAGCTATTTATCTTGATTTCATTGAGATATATATTCTGCTATGTGAATTTAAGAAAAACACTGTTCGAAGAAAATCTCTTTTATTGGTCAAAATAATAGAGTCGGCTTTCAGTTCTAAGTGATAGACTCTTAGGTCAGGCCTCAGTCTAATTAACACAGGTGAGTCAAAGGGTCTCGTAATAGTTGTATTATTTAGAAGTGTTCTTGACCATTCCTCTCATTTAGTGTTGCGTATGAAATGGAGCAGGAAGGCTTAATTTAGCTTTTATCTCTGCCAACAGCACACGCTCTGATAGGGTGAAGCTTAGAGCCATGGCTCCAGTTCCCATTCGGGCTTTTGCTCGTTATGTGAATTTCAGTACATTAACCTCTCTGCATCTCTGTTCCCACCTGGGAGGAGAGGGCATTAGACTGGATGGGTGCAGAAGGCTCTCACCATTCTGATGATGCTTGATTTTTATTCCCTTTCTGTGCCATGGACTTCCCTTTGCCTAGAACATCCTTTCCTACTATTTTACCTAACAACTCCTTGAAACTCAGCCCAAGCATCACCTGTCCCTAAACCATTTTACCCAGAACCCCTAAGTTTAATTTAGTAGCCCCATTTTCCTGCTTCCCTAGCAACCTACATGCAGCTCCTGATGTCCTGATGTCTATTACACAACAGAGGCATCACTGGATCACTCGTGAGTTTGCCCTGATAGACTGCATTGACCACTGGATTTGTGGTGTCTAGCACTATATGGCAACATAACAGGAACTCAACTAAACATCTTTGAATAAAGGAGTTTTTTAAATTCTGAGAGGGCTGAGCTTATGACTTGACTCTTAATCTGCAGGACCTTGCAGGGTACTTGGCATATACCAGTTACTCAAAGAAATAAACTGATATAATTTAATAAACAAGTCATTGAGACAACTACTGCTTGCTGATTTAAAGTGGAAAGCTAAACTCTCATAAAGAAAACAAGAGAAAGAGATTAATACACTGAACACTGAACATACGAGATGCCAACTACGTAGAAACTAGAAAAAGAACATGAAAACCTTCAAATGGAAAAATATTGCAAAAATTTACATCATATGTTGAAGACATTTCTGTTGGATGATAAAAATAATATAGTGTGAGTATTTTCTGCCCTGGTTAACTTTATATTTTATAATACAAAGGGTATGCATTACTTTGATGATTCAAATGATTTTAGAAACCAATAAATTTATTATCATGAAAAAAAGTATTAAGTGACATCATCTGACCTTTGTTCTTCTGAGAATGACAATATACATGCCGACAAGCAAGTGTTGGCACATAAAAAACACAGTGCCTTGAATCAGATATGTGTTCCAGGGCTGTCTTTGAAGAAGCCTTAAAGGCTGAATGAAATGGTTAAAACAAATGCTCTCACTATGGATGGAGGGTATTGTCTGAGCCACTTTTCTCCATTTTGCTTATTGAACATGACAGTTTCTTATGATTAATGCATATAATTTGAAGTGTTTTACTCTTCTGCTCAGAATTTTCTTCACACATTTAAATCATTACCACATTTCAAATGTGGGCTCCTGGACTTCCTTGTTTGGTCCTCTGTTACAATCACTGTCAAGCTTAAGTTTCCAGGTTTTCCCTCAAATGTTCTTTGCAGTCTCTGATTTCTGTATCAGAGAGACCTAGTGGTCTATGTAACCAATGATCAGCTTTTAAAAGTGGGAATGACTATTTAGTTCTTTGGCCCATTTTTTGATTGGGTCGTCTAATTTTCTGGAATTGAGCTGCATAAGTTGCTTGTATATTTTTGAAATTAGTTGTTTGTCAGTTGCTTCATTTGCTATTATTTTCTCCCATTTAGAAGGCTGTCTTTTCACCTTGCTTATATTTTCCTTTGTTGTGCAGAAGCTTTTAATTTTAATTAGATTCCATTTGTTTATTTTTGCTTTTATTTCCAGAATTCTGGGAGGTGGATCATAGAGGATCCTGCTGTGATTTATGTCTGAGAGTGTTTTGCCTATGTTCTCCTCTAGGAGTTTTATAGTTTCTGATCTTACATTTAGATCTTTAATCCATTTTGAGTTTATTTTTGTGTACGGTGTTAGAAAGTGATCTAGTTTCATTCTTTTACAAGTGGTTGACCAGTTTTCCCAGCACCACTTGTTAAAGAGATTGTCTTTACTCCATTGTATATTCTTGCCTCCTTTGTCAAAGATAAGGTGTCCATAGGTGTGTGGATTTATCTCTGGGCTTTCTATTTTGTTCCATTGATCTATATGTCTGTCTTTGTGCCAGTACCATACTGTCTTGATGACTGTGGCTTTGTAGTAGAGCCTGAAGTCAGGCAAGTTGATTCCTCCAGTTCCATTCTTCTTTCTCCAAAGAAGACATACGGATGGCTAACAAACACATGAAAAGATGCTCAACATCACTCATTATTAGAGAAATGCAAATCAAAACCACAATGAAGTACCACTTCACACCAGTCAGAATGGCTGCGATCCAAAAATCTGCAAGCAATAAATGCTGGAGAGGGTGTGGAGAAAAGGGAACCCTCCTACACTGTTGGTGGGAATGCAAACTAGTACAGCCACTATGGAGAACAGTGTGGAGATTCCTTAAAAAATTGCAAATAGAACTACCTTATGACCCAGCAATCCCACTGCTGGGCATACACACCGAGGAAACCAGAATTGAAAGAGACACATGTACCCCAATGTTCATTGCAGCACTGTTTACAATAGCCAGGACATGGAAACAACCTAGATGTCCATCAGCAGATGAATGGATAAGAAAGCTGTGGTACATATACACAATGGAGTATTACTCAGCCGTTAAAAAGAATTCATTTGAATCAGTTCTGATGAGATGGATGAAACTGGAGCCAATTATACAGAGTGAAGTAAGCCAGAAAGAAAAACACCAATACAGTATACTAACACATATATATGGAATTTAGAAAGATGGCAATGACAACCCTGTATGCAAGACAGGAAAAAAGACACAGATGTGTATAACGGACTTTTGGACTCAGAGGGAGAAGGAGAGGGTGGGATGATTTGGGAGAATGGGAATTCTAACATGTATACTGTCATGTAAGAATTGAATCGCCAGTCCATGTCTGACGTAGGGTGCAGCATGCTTGGGGCTGGTGCATGGGGATGACCCAGAGAGATGTTGTGGGGAGGGAGGTGGGAGGGGGGGTTCATGTTTGGGAATGCATATAAGAATTAAAGATTTTAAAATTAAAAAAATAAATAAATAAAATAAAATAATATAAAAATAAATATTACTTATGCTGGGAAGCCTAAAAAAAATAAATAAATAAAAGTGGGAATGAAAAGGGCAGACATCCTGTTTAAATAAACACATTGTAGGCCCACATCCCTCTCTGATATATATGTTAGATACTTATGATTTATTGACTAAATAATGTATCCAATTCCCTGGTTTTACATCATAAATGAAATATATTTTTTCATTCAGAAATACTGGTTAGGTCCAGTGGATAGTAGTTTCAAGGTGTTAAGACAGGAACTGTGAATGTGGAAGTGACTAAACCAGGTGGTGTTTAAAGGTAAGGCCTGTGTTTGTCTTGTTACCAGTGGCCCCTGCTGTGTCCATCCCAGTGCCCTGGCAATGAAAATAGTTTCAATAAATATTGATTGCAGATGGGAGAATTTAAAAATCTCTCCTTTGTTGATGTCCCTATAAGTTGCTTCCTCTATTTTAAGCAATTCCAGACTATTGCATTCTAACTTAGAAATAGATATATGGAAAGAAAATTGGTACATTATTAGTTAATTGGTGAATCTATTCTCAAAAACATCCAATCCTTATGCATTTGAGACAATAATTAATATTAGCTATTATCCTGGAATGTGAAGTCAAGTGGGCCTTAGAAAGCATCACTACCAACAAAGCTGGTGGAGGTGATGGAATTCCAGTTGAGCTGTTTCAAATCCTGAAAGATGATGCTATGAAAGTGCTCCACTCAATATGCCAGCAAATTTGGAAAACTCAGCAGTGGCCACATAACTTGAAAAGGCCAGTTTTCATTCCAATCCCAAAGAAAGGCAATGCCAAAGAATGCTCAAACTACCGCACAACTGCACTCATCTCACATACTAGCAAAGTAATGCTCAAAATTCTCTAAGCCAGGCTTCAGCAATACGTGAACTGTGAACCCCCTGATGTTCAAGCTGGTTTTAGAAAAGGCAGAGGAACCAGAGATCAAATTGCCAACATCCGCTGGATCATGGAAAAAGCAAGAGAGTTCCAGAAAAACACCTACTTCTGCTTTATTGACTATGCCAAAGCCCTTGACTGTGTGGATCACAATAAACTGTGGAAAATTCTGAAAGAGATGGGAATACCAGACCACCTGACCTGCCTCTTGAGAAATCTGTATGCAGGTTAGGAAGCAACAGTTAGAACTGGACATGGAACAACAGACTGGTTCCAAATAGGAAAAGGAGTACGTCAAGGCTGTATATTGTCACCCTGCTTATTTAACTTCTATGCAGAGTACATCACGAGAAATGCTGGACTGGAAGAAACACAAGCTGGAATCAAGATTGCTGGGAGAAATATCAATAACCTCAGATATGCAGATGACACCACCCTTATGGCAGAAAAGGAAGAGGAACTAAAGAGCCTCTTGATGAAAGTGAAAGAGGAGAGTGAAAAAGTTGGCTTAAAGCTCAACGTTCAGAAAATGAAGATCATGGCATCCGGTCCCATCACTTCATGGGAAATAGATGGGGAAACAGTGGAAACAGTGTTAGACTTTATTTTGGGGGGCTCCAAAATCACTGCAGATGGTGACTGCAGCCATGAAATTAAAAGACGTTTACTCCTTGGAAGAAAAGTTATGACCAACCTAGATAGCCTATTCAAAAGCAGAGACATTACTTTGCTGACTAAGGTCCATCTAGTCAAGGCTATGGTTTTTACAGTAGTCATATACGGATGTCAGAGTTGGACTGTAAAGAAAGCTGAGAACCAAGGAATTGAAGCTTTTGAACTGTGGTATTGGAGAAGACTCTTAAGAGTCCCTTGGAGTGCAAGGAGATCAAACCAGTCCATCCTAAAGGAAATGAGTCCTGATTATTCATTGGCAGGACTGATGCTGAAGCTGAAACTCCAATGCTTTGGCCACCTGATGTGAAGAACTGACT
The DNA here is from genome assembly GCF_001704415.2 of Capra hircus. Classification (NCBI taxonomy): domain Eukaryota; kingdom Metazoa; phylum Chordata; class Mammalia; order Artiodactyla; family Bovidae; genus Capra; species Capra hircus. The sequence continues at coordinate 55,222,124 of NC_030818.1, forward strand.
TCTTGGAAAAGACCCTGATAACTGGAAAGACTAAGGCGGGAAGAGAAGGGACAACAGAGGATGAGATGGTTGGATGGCATCAGCAACTTGGTGGACATGAGTTTTAGCAAGCTCTGGGAGTTGGTGATGGACAGGGAAGCCTGGCATGCTGCAGTCCATGGGATTGCAAAGAGTTAGACACGACTGAGTGACTGAACTGAACTGAACTGAGTGTGCTACAAAAACATTAGAGTGCTTTACAGAAACTGTGAAGGTCAGGTACTCAGCTGGGAAGTCCCTTCTGGTTTTTCGTATGTGTAATGTGATTGAGAGGACTCAAGCAAGGTCTCTGAGACCCCCAGAGTAGAGAAGTCTACACAAAAGATGAGCTGAGAGAGGAGAGAAGCCTAGGGACACCAACATCACAAAGTCATCAACAGCATGTCTGTCACTGGACTGTCTTTGGTTTGTTTGTTTTAATTGGGGCATAGTTGCTTTGGGTTTCCCTGGTGGCTCAGGGATAAAGAATCCACCTGCCAATGCAGGAGATGCAAGAGATTCGGGTTTGCTCCCTGGGTTGGGAAGATCCCCTGGAAAAGGAAACAGAAACTTACTCCAGTATTCTTACCTAAGAAATCCCATGGACAGACGAGCCTGGTGGACTACAGTCCATGGGGTTGCAAAAGAGTTGGACACAACTGAGCACACACACACACGGTTGCTTTACAAATTTGTATTTATTTCTACAATGAAATGAATCAGTCATATGTATCCCCTCATTCTTGGACCTTCCACCCACCCACCAACCCTGTCCATCTAGGTCACCACAGAGCACCGAGCTGAGCTCCTTGCACAGCAGGTACAACCTACACAGCAGGTTCCCATTAGCGGTTTCATATATGGCAGTGCACGTATGTCCATCCCAATCTCCCAATTCATCCCCTCCATGTCCACCTGTTGTATGAAATACACATAAACATCTAATCTTTTGAAGCCATTGTCTTTGGTGTCACTCTTATTAACCCCTGAATACAATCCCTAATTGATTCTTTTTCTAGGGTCATCTTAGTGAAAAATGCAGATGCTCATTTCAACTTCTTCCTCTAAAAAGGTGTTTTAGGAGCTGTGAGCTTTGAGCGACTTCCCCAAAGCCAAGCTTTCATGAAGCCATAGGACCATAAGTGGAAATCCATGCTCTCAAGGTACAAAATGAACCAGTCCATACAGAGATTTCCTTTCCATATTGTGCCTCATAAGATTTTCCTCCAGGCAAGAAAATAATGTAGACTACAAACAGGATTTGCAGCCAGACAGATAGGGATCCTAAGTAATCCTGTAGTACCACTTATTGGGCATAATAACTGTCTTCTGGGCTGGTGACACAGGCAAACTGTGGCTCAGCGTGTGGGCACAATAAATGGTCCACATGATCAAGTATAATATGCCAGGACCCCTTACTGGACATGTCTTTCTACAACCAAGTATACTTGGCTTGGCAGAATTAAACCATTATAGGATTCAGGGCTCCTTGCATTCTCTCTCTGCTGCTTTCAGTATTACCTTCTACAACCATGCTTTCCCTTTTCTCTGTGAAAAATGAGAACAACTCCTTAAAAAAACAAAATCTAGAATTTTACTGAGGGAAGCTGGTACTTAACCTTGGGTCCATGGACCTGAAAACTCAGATCAGAGCAGTCACCGACTAGCTGTGAGACCTCCGAGCAAACCACTGCCTTCCTGTGTCTAGGTCGCCTGGTCTGGCAGAGTCTGGATTCGGTCTGCATGGATCTGAACCTTGGCCAAGGCACCTACTAACCACATGACACTGGGCAAGGCAGGGACACACTCTAACACTCAACATCCTCAAATGTAAGACTCCATTAACAACAGCTCTTCCTCGTACTGCTGAGCTGATAACTACACCAGATAATTGACATAAGGAACTTACGCCCAGAACATTAATACTAAATAAAGACGTTATGATCTTCGTCATTATTATATTATTAACTCCAAGATGAGAAGTTGGACGGTAGGATCTCTAAGAACCACTAAAGCTCTTTTGAAAAAGTACTTTTCTCTCCTTTTACTACATTTGTGTGGCTTAAGAATAGGTACCATTCAGCACTCACTGCCTGTACCCCGTCCCCAGTGAATCCTTACTCAGTGGGAGTCCTATGACTCACGGACCAATTGCACTAATGAGATTAAGGTGTCCTTTATTATGAAGTAGCAATCTCAGTGCCTCATGACAGATCCCAGAGGACAGCCAACCACCCAGAGTACAAGTCATGATGGCTGTTGGACTCTTCTGCCCAGAAGAACAAAAGAGGAACAGCAAAGAGAGTGGCCAGGTGCAGGGCGGATGGAACCTGCTCTGAGATGGTTGCAGTGTGCATACTACACAGTGCATAACGGCCTCCGTGGTGGTTCAGCTGGTAAAGAGTGAGTGAATGGTGGTTACTCAGTCGTGTCTAACTCTTTGTGACCCCATGAACTGTAGCCTGCCAGGCTCCTCTGTCCATGGACTTTTCCAGGCAAGAATACTGGAGTGGGTTGCCATGCCCTTCTCCAGGGGATCTTCCCAACCCAGGGATTGAACCCAGGTCTCCCACGCTGCAGGCAGATTCTTTACCATTCTGAGTCACCAGGGAACTGCTTGCCAATGTAGGAGACACAAGAGAACACAGGTTCGATCCCTGGACCAGGAAGATCCCCCGCAGAAGGAAATGGTAACCCATTCCTGGTTGGGCCAGGAGAGGAGCCTGGTGGGCTACAGTCCATGGGGTTGCAGAGTCAGACGCCATTGAGTGTGGATGGGCACACACACACACAGTCCCTGGGGTTGCAGAGTCGGACACCACTGAGTGTGGACGGGCACACACACACACACACACACACACACACACACACACACACACTGCATGTACACAGAAAGGCCAACTTTTAAATACAGGTCATGGGTTAACAAATGCAATTATGGAGAAATAGGCTAACCAAAGAGAGGATGTTAATTTTTGAATGACATAGCAAAGAAAAAAATGAGTCTAAAAGTTCTAAAAGAGAACAATGCTGGGGTCTGCAGGACCCATGTAAAATGGACCTGGAGCTAGCCAGCTGGTTGGAATCAGAGAAGCTCAAGGTTGCTGGTCCAAATATAGGTCCCTCAGGAGGCTTACTGTGGCTTCTGAAATTCTGATAAGGATCACTCCTTTGGAATAAAGCACTTCCTATAATGCAAATATACAGCTTAAGAGGAATGCCCTTTAACACATACCAATTTAACACACATTAGTTTATCTCCTCATCACATGCCAGCTCAAATGGAAAAGTTCTGAGGACAAAGCAGGGAAATTGAGATTTTGATCAAAGAAAATACAGTGAAGATGGAAGAAAAGGTGAGAGACAGGGACAGAGGATGTTTAAATAGGCTGGTATGAGCAAGAGGGCTCTGACTTCCTGTATACATATTCCAGACACAGCTAAAATCCACTCAAAGCACATATGGTCACATACATATTTATATGTATCAGACTTTGTTTCAGTTATTCTTGGGATCCTATACAAAGGTTACATGGAAAATTCTGTCCAAGTTTGGAGATTAGACCATTGAAAATCCTCATTGCTACTGAGGAAAAACAAAAAACAAATAAATATTACATTGCCAGTAGATTGGTAATATTAACACGATTAAAAGATAAATGGACACTAAGAAATTTCTGCAGCCATAACCAAGGTTTCAACTCTTTGCAAAGTGCACATATCCCTGTACTTTAAGGCTTTGAAAAGTAGCATGCTTGTTTGGGGGATCAGCTCAAATAACAGATTCTGCTAAATTTTGCCACTTAATTATCTTATTTTTGTGGTAAGTAATTTGCCTAAAGATCAAAGTTATAGTGATGGAATCAGACTAGTTCAGGGTTATCTATCTGACTCGAAAGTGAAAGTGAAAGTCGCTCAGTCATGTCCGACTCTTTGCGACCCCATGGACTATATAGTCCATGGAACTCTCCAGGCCGGAACACTGGAGTGGGTAGCCTTTCCCTTCTCTGGGGGATCTTCCCAACCACAGGTCGAACCCAGGTCTCCCACACTGCAGAAAGACTCTTTACCAGCTGAGCCACCAGGGAAGCTCAAGAATACTGGAGTGGGTAGCCTATCCCTGCTCCAGTGGATCTTCCTGACTCAGGAATCAAACCGGGGTCTCCTGCATTGCAGGCAGATTTTTTATCCACTGAGCTATCAGGGAAGCCCTAACTATCTGGCTTAGCAGCTCATCAATAAAGAAGTAAACCCTTTGCATGAAAGACAGCTGTATCATTCCTCTACTCATTGTCTGTTCATTCACCACTGCGTAGAAATGGGTTTCCTATCAGACCACACATTTTGTATGAAAATAACAAGGTGTTCATTTGGGGTCTGGGGACTCAGACATAATGGATATTTATCATGCTGCTAAGATTAATAAGAGTTACCCATGTGCACCGAGCAGGAGATTCTTGGACACAGAGATGTGTGTGTTTGATATTGAGTCCTGTGTTTCAACGCTGTAGAAAGACCTCCTCAGGCTGGAAATTAGTTTTCTCTTCTTTGAACATATTATTGCTTTATCCTCACTCCTCCTATAGCAGGGTTTTTACCAAAACACCTCTTTTTTCCCTCTAACAAACTGCAAGCACCTTGGGGACCAATCTCTGAATGGCCTGCAAAATGTGGGTGCTCAATAGATGAATGAGTACGAGAGATTCATGTAACAGTTAGCTGACCTGGACCACTGCATGTTTCTTCAGAACTGAAAATGAATTTCCTTGCTTTGATTCCAAAACTTAGAGCCTAGGGGTCATAGCCTAGTGAGGTGTTCACTAAAATAAACTGGGATGAATTCTGAACGTTGGCCCACATGGTAAGGTGCTCTGATGAAGGACACTTGCTTCACAGACCACTTAAACATATTAACAGAAATCAAAGAGGAGGAAATTTTCCTCTGCCCTTCTGGGTTCTTCTGTCTGGTCTAATAATTAAACTGACATGAGACAATTAACAGGAGATAATCAAAGCTGAGTAACACAGGTACATGGGAGAGTGACCTAGGAAAACCTGAGTAACTCACCAAGGAATGGCCAAAACCTTCACTTTAAATGCCTTCTTCAAATAAGGACAAAAACGATGCTGAGTGTTGTGGGGTGGGAGATTTCCCTGGTAGTCCAGTGGTTAAGAATCCTCTTTCCAAGGCAGGGAACATGGGTTCAAACACCAGTCAAGGCACTAAGATCCTACATGCTGCAGGGCAGCTAAGCCCACACGCTACAGTTAAAGAAGCATACATCCAACAGCCCACACATTGGAATGAAGACTGAACACAGCCTCAAAAAAATGAAAAAAAAAAAAAAAAAAGATCCTTTCTCTGCTTTGGTCAGGACCCTCTATGTAATTTGCAGGGGCCAGTGCAACAAGAAAACATTTCAACTTTGAAATGACTGTTCAAAAATCATTTTTTTTTAAATTTGGAGGCAGAGGTTTGGGACTTCAAAAGGGAGCAAGGCAATCCACATAAAGATGGGCAAGCAAATATTTGGTAAACAAGTGTTTGCTGCCTGCAGAGATAATGGGACACAGAGAGGATCTGGTCTCTAGGCCCACATCTCCCTCACCACCCTAGTCTGTAGTCTTTCCTGGTACCTCTGGGGACAGCTCTGTTCCAGAACAGGTCCTTTATCTATGATCTTTTAGGTAGTTAGGGGGAAGGTCAAGGTTTCTTCCTGAGTCTTTTGAGCCCTGACTGCTTTTCAATTCTAAATAATTTGCATACCAAGTAGACATTCTGGGGTGGCAAATTTTGCTTCCCTATACAGAAACGTCTCAGAGGAAGGGAGCATGATGCTGGAGACGGGGCGGGGGGGGGGGGGGGAATCCTGACAGTCTCACACGTGCTGTGCTACAGATCCTGGAGCCCTGATTGGCTCAGGGTTCTCATGGCAACCGTCACCGCTACCTGCTGTCACTCTAGAGATGCCTGGCTGATTGCCACCTTTTTTTCAGGCTGCTAGACTAAGGAAGATCTTGAAGAAAGAAGTTGGCAATGGGTGATGCATTATAATAGGAATAATGACTATTCCCAGGCAAAAGTTATTTCTACATGATCAAGTGGGCATTTACTTGCACTTTTACATACATAATAAGAAAGTGAAAAGTGAAAGTGAAGTTGCTCAGTCGTATCCAACTCTTTGCAACCCCATGGACTGTAGCCTAACAGGCTTCTCCGTCCCTGGGATTTTCCAGCCAAGAGTACTAGAGTGGGTTGCCATTTCCTTCTCCAGGGGATCTTCCTGACCCAGGGACTGAACCCAGATCTCCCACATTGCAGGTAGATGCTTTAACCCTCTGAGCCACCAGGGAGACTTTCTCAATTATCTTTTTAAAAAAAATCTGTCAGAAAGTTATAGAAATATTCTAGATTGTTTTCCAGAAAAGGTTGCTATTTTCATTAAAATTTTTGCATATATATTTGTTCTTAGATACTATGAAAGTGAAACAGGAGAGTGAAAAAGTTGGCTTAAAGCTCAACATTCAGAAAACTAAGATCATGGCATCTGGTCCCATCACTTCATGGGAAATGAGGAAACAGTGTCAGACTTTGTTTTTTTGGGCTCCAAAATCACTGCAGATGGTGACTGCAGCCATGAAATTAAAAGACGCTTACTCCTTGGAAGGAAAGTTATGACCAACCTAGATAGCATATTAAAAAGAAGAGACATTACTTTGCCAACAAAGGTTCGAAGGTCCATCTAGTCAAGGCTATGGTTTTTCCAGTGGTCATGTATGAATGTGAGAGTTGGACTGTGAAGAAAGCTGAGCGCCAAAGAATCGATGCTTTTGAACTGTGGTATTGGAGAAGACTCTTGAGAGTCCCTTGGACTGCAAGGAGATCCAACCATTCCATTCTAAAGGAGATCAATCTTGGGTGTTCTTTGGAAGGAATGATGCTAAAGCTGAAACTCCAGTACTTTGGCCACCTCATGCAAAGAGTTGAAGACTCTGACGCTCGGAGGGATTGAGGGCAGGAGGAGAAGAGAACTACAGAGGATGAGGGAGGGATTGGGGGCAGGAGGAGAAGAGAACTACAGAGGATGAGATGGCTGGATGGCATCACTGACTTGATGGATGTGAGTTTGAGTGAACTCCAGGAGTTGGTGATGGACAGGGGGGCCTGGCGTGCTGCAATTCATGGGGTCACAAAGAGTCGGACAGGCCTGAGTGACTGAACTGAACTGAACTATAAGCTCATGTTAAATACTAAGACATGATGTAATTTCTAACTCAAAGAGTAGAAAAAGTCTTAATATTAACCTTTGTTGAAATGTATTATACAATTCAATATGTGCATGCATTTGTAATAAAATCATGCCTTTAAAATTATGTAACTAGAAATTATCTTTCTATATATTTTATAACTGATCATTTCTCACATATAATCATTCATTTCTCTATACCTATACTCAGACGTGTTACTAAACTTTTCATTCTAGCAGTTTCCTAATTGAGTTTGACAAATGATTAATCATAGAAGAGATAATTAAAATATTAAAAAATAAGCAATGTAAACAAGCATAATAAAAATAAAACTCCCAATGCAATGAGCATATTTTAGGGGGAAGGTTATTAAAGTACTCAAAAGAAGGTTCTATAAATATTAAGAAGGTATATTTAAGACCACAGAAAAGAAAACAATTTCAGTGGATGTATTTTATAACCGCATTAAGAGAACAATCGTTTGAGTATATTTATTCCAAAACAAACAGATAGAAGAAAAAGAAAGGGACTGAAAAAGACCAGATTTTCATAGAAAGTAAAACCTTAAAAAGGCATAAGGCTAGCTTGGAATCAGATGTTCTAAGTACTTCAACTATTTGGATTCTGCATTCACCAGTTGCTCAACAAATTCAGACACAAACAACTTGGTTCTGTGCCTTGAAATTTTGTTTAAAAAAATACTAACAGAAATAATAAATTCTATGTTTAAGAAGTCTCATCAGCTTGCTAAAACTCCATTTCATTCTATGTTCAAAATCCTTTGATACAACTAATAGCTCAAGTGGGGCCTCTGGTTTTTCACTGCTCCAGGTAATATGATTATGTCAAACCTTAGTCCTCTCCACCTATCAATGTCAATCTTCTTGAACTGCTCCATGACATCCATTATCAGTGAGAGACTCTTGGTATTTAGTGCAAAAGCCTAACAGAACCAAAGGCTTTATTACATTAATATGTTTCTGACTAATTCAGCCTTATCTACTTATTCACCTTAGCTTTAAAACCCAATTAAAATCTAATTTATCTGATCTTTGGATGCTGAACACTATTTGGCAATGAACCTAACAGCCTTGTAGTAACTACATTATAAACATTGTACCTTAAGGTGTTCTAGATAATACTTTTAAAAATCGGCAAGTGCCTTTGAAGCCTCAACAATCTCCCGGAGGCTGCCTCCATCTCATTTGAAGAACAGATGCTTTGTCCTTCTGCAAAAAGTACATAGTATGGCTTATACCTGACTTTACTTATTATTCATGTGCATAAATGGAAATAAATTATTGCTTTTCTTAAATTTTGCCTCACTTGTGTAAAATGTCAGATAACAAAATCTTCTGACAGCTAAAAATTGTTCCAACACATACACACAAAACATACACACACAGACACACAGAAGTGTTTTAAAATCTTCCAAACTGTGGATATACTCATACGTATAAATGTTACACAGAAGAAACGCTTTATTTAGAATGTCCAGAAAAATCCACACTACTGTGTTTCTATACTCCATTTTCTTAAGCTGTGAAAAAAAAAATTCATATAATGTTGATACTAATTCAGTTCTTTAAAATCCAGCTCTAAAACGTATACTTTTATTCATCTCATTGAATAAATAATAAAATATATAAAAACAGACAGCTTCTGTTATTTAAGCACTATATACAATGAAATAGATGCTACATATATAGTGAATGTATACAGGAAAATAGAGATATATACACACACTTAAATGCATATATAATGAATATATACAGTGAACATACACAGTGAAATAGATGATAGTCTAGTGAATATGCATAGGGAAATAGACGACAGTGAGACAACTCCCCACCCCCTCTTACTTCCCAGTTCCGTGTTGGTTGGGAAGAGGAAACACAATGAAGCCATGGCCATTCATGAGAGCCAAACACACGATTCCAGGCATTACTGCCCAAACATTGATCTTATTCAACACAATAATCCTGGGGATGTTATACCAATAGAAATTCGTTGTATTTTATACCAGTAAAATCTGAGTAAAAAACATGAGAACATATGACTTGAAGACAGAGCATTGAACATATGATTAAAGACAAGGCCCTGAGGCATGCTCAATGTCTTATGACTTATAACCCCACCTGGTAATAAGCTACTGCATGAATCTCACAAGACACGAGCAATGCTCACAGAAGAAAATGCAAGGACCTTCTCCATCAGTTCATCAAAGCTGATTTCAGCTGGAATCTGGATGGGTCAATAAGTACCCTGATTCACTCAGAGGAAAATGCAGTCCCCTTTTAATTCTGTTTGAAGCTTCCCGATGAGATCATGAATAAAGTCTTAGCTTTCCTGATAGCTAAGTTGGTAAAAAGTCTGCCCGTAATGCAGGAGATCCCAGTTCATTTCCTGGGTCAGGAAGATCTGCTGGAGAAGGGATAGGCTACCCACTCCAGTATTTTTGGGGCTTCTCTTGTGACTCAGCTGGTAAAGAATCTGCCTGCAATGTGGGAGACCTGGGTTTGATTCCTGGGTTGGGAAGATCCAGGGAACAAGGTGGGAACAAGTACCCACTCCAATATTCTGGCCTGGAGAATTCCATGGACTACAGTCCATGGAGTCGCAAAGAGTCAGATACAGCTGAGCGACTTTCATACTTCATACATACATAAAGTCTTAGCTGGGCTTCCCAGCTGGCTCAGTGGTACAGAATCCATCAGCAATGCAGGAGACACAGGTTCCATTCTTGGGTTGGGAAGATATCCTAGAGAGGGAAATGCCAGCCTGATTCAGTAAGCTTGCCTGGTGGGCAACAGTCCATAGGGTAGCAGAGTCAGACACGACTGAATAACTGAACACACACACAAAGCCTTAGCTTCTGACTGGTTACTTGAAGCCTCTCTGAACTTTGCTACTCTTTTTTAACAGACAGAGCAGGCCTCAGTCAGGCTTCAGTATCTGCTTAGTATTTAACTGCATTGTATTTATTTTTGCGGTTACCTCGCACTTGATGACAAATGATGCTGATGTCCTTTTGAAAGCATAGTAATAAGCCATTAACCTTGTAATCACTTATGATCTTAAAAGTGGAGAACTTTGGAGAAATATCAAATAATGGGAGGTGCGTGCAGACAGGGCAAGACATTATCAGAGTGAAAACGCAGGGCAGGACACAGAAAACCCTGCAACCCCAGATTGCCTCCCAGGCCACGGTCGCCGGACAAAGCTTCAAAGCAGCCTGTTTCCTCAAATTTCATTTCTGAGCTTGTTATTTGGAACACTGGTAGTGGCTTCCTTTATAACAGTGTTATATGTGGTCATGAATTTTTGAAGCCAGGCCAGAAAGCCCTAATAGAGCAGAGTTGAACTGGTATATATGTGAAATAAAAATTGATTTTTAAAGTAAAATGCAACCTAATACTATGATGATGCTGATAATTAGGCAGAACTGATAACAAAATAAACAAAAAAATATCTTTGTACTCATTCCGAATGTATGTGTGGGGGGGTTGAATCCAATTTAATGGGGGAAGAGGGGAGAGAGAGATCATGAAAACACCTCTAGAGGTCAGGGGCATGATTTGCTTTGTCTCATTTCACCTCAAAATAATACTTTCAGGCCAAGATTTAGCAATTAGTATAATCAGCGTGTCTTTTTAGTGGCTTTTCCTTCTCTTATATGAGGAACAAATGGGTGCATAATATGACAGAAGAGGGGAAAATGTGAGTGTTATAAAGTGGCTGTCTGCAATGTGGGGGACCTGGGTTCGATCCCTGGGTCGGGAAGATCCCCTGGAGAAGGAAATGGCAATCCACTCCAGTACTATTGCTTGGAAAATCCCATGGACAGAGGAGCCTGGTAGGCTACAGTCCATGGGGTCGCCAAGAGTCGGACACGACTGAGCAACTTCACTTCACTTCACTTCATAAGGGTAAGAAATAGATAAATAAAAGTTAATGGAGGAACTGCCCTGGTGGCTGAGTGGCTAAGGCTCTGTGCTCCCAAAGCAGGGGGCTAGGGTTCAAGCCCTGGTCAGGGAACTAGATGCCCCAACTAAGAGTCTGCATGCCACAACTAAAGATCCTACAGCCAAAGCTAAGACCTGGTACGGCCAAATAAATAAATATTTAAAAAAAAAAAAAAAAACTAACGATTTTAAGCTTCAGTTCTCTTCACCTGCATAGCCCCCTTCAAAGCTCTGTACCTAATATTTATTCATCTGTATTCTTTCTTTAAACAATGACCACTGCTAAAGTTACCTTCTATATTGTGTGTATGCTATGTGGCTTTTGTTGTGTCTGATTCATTGTGACCTTATAGACCATAGCCCACCAGGTTCCTCTGTCCATGGGATTTCCCAGGCAAGAATATTGGGTTGCCATTTCCTTCTCCAGGGGTTCTTCCCAACCCAGGGAAAGAACCCACGTGGCTTTTGTTGTGTCTGATTCATTGTGACCTTATAGACCATAGCCCACCAGGTTCCTCTGTCCATGGGATTTCCCAGGCAAGAATATTGGGTTGCCACTTCCTTCTCCAGGGGTTCTTCCCAACCCAGGGAAAGAACCCACGTGGCTTTTGTTGTGTCTGATTCATTGTGACCTTATAGACCATAGCCCACCAGGCTCCTCTGTCCATGGGATTTCCCAGGCAAGAATATTGGGTTGCCATTTCCTTCTCCAGGGGTTCTTCCCAACCCAGGGAAAGAACCCACGTCTTTTAAGTCTCTTGCATTGGCAGGTGGGTTCTTTACCACTAGTGCCACCTGGCAAGCCCATTTTCTGTACTGATTACTACAAAATTGAGGCTGCCCCTGTGGTCCACATCATAAATTTAGACCTGAGTTAGTTGCACTTACAGGAAACATCCATCAAGGCAACCTACCAGGCACCAATCACAATCCTCCAGCTCATCTTTCTCAAGCTCCCCTTACTCTAGAAAGCAGGACCTGCTCAACTTCAAGGAAATCCCCACTTCACCCTTCTAACCAATCAGGTCCTGTTTCCTTGTTGCCTGGTCTAACCTCTTGAAACTCTTGCGCTAATCCCCAGAGAAGAGACTTCACTGCTAATAAGGTGCTATCCTCTCCCAGTTCATATATTATTCTCCCTTGAATAAAGGACATCAAGCTCACTACTAAATTGATTTGCTTTTGCCATTTGATGCCTCCAAACTGTAGGAACTCCCAATATCTACCTTTGGAGATACTGTGAGACTTCTAACATAATAAGCCAGAGGTATGGAAATGAATGAAGATGAAACAGCTATGTCAGTGTCCATAAGAAATGTTTCCTAAAGGATGATCCTGGGACTTAATTCTACTGTGTGTATGGTGGCGAACAGTGGGAGATTCACACACCAAGAAACAAAAACATTCCAAACACCATCTGGACATCTTATAATTCAACCTAATTCTGACACTCTCTGCCCAGAGACAGCATTAGATCCCACAGGTTAAGGGTTGAGTCTTGCAAGACTGTCGTTTCCCCTCAACACACACACAGCTGATGCCAGTTCCAAGGCCAGGTTGCCAGCTGGGCTTCTGACCAACTGGCTATAGATGGAGGTTCCAACAACCACTCCCTTGAGTTCAATTAACTTGCTGCTGCTGCTGCTGCTGCTGCTGCTGCTGCTGCTGCTAAGTCACTTCAGTCGTGTCCGACTCTTTGCGACCCCATAGGCAGCCTACCAGGCTCCTCCATCCATGGGATTTTCCAGGCAAGAGTACTAGAGTGGGGTGCCACTGCCTTTTGCGAATTAACTTGCTAGCGTGACTCAAAGAACTAGATTGTCAGTTTTATTATGAAAGAATTTAACTCAGGAACAACCAGATGGAAGAGGTACACAGGGTGGAGGTGAGGAGAATGTGCAGAGAGCTTCCATTTCCTCTCTGAGTGGGTCACTGTCCCAGCAACTTCACATGTTCACCGACCCAGAAGCTCTCCAAACCCTATCCTTTTGGGATTTTTGGCTTTCATTATTTTTTAGGGGGCAGGAGGGGTCGATCCCTGGGTTGGGGAATCCCTTGGAGAATGAAATGGCAACCCACTCCAGTGTTCTTTCCTGGGAATTCCCATGGACAGAGGAGCCTGGCAGGCTAGGCCCATGGGGTTGCCAAGAGTCAGACACGACTGAGCAACTAAGCATGCATGAAGGTGAATAAACTCAATCTCCAGGCCCTTTTCCTAAAATATAGGTGAGGGAGTGGGGGCAGAAAATTCCACCCCTTCAATAATGTGCTGGCTCCTCAGACAGCCATCCTTCATCCTAGGTGAGTTTTCAAAATTACCTCATTAACATGACAAAAGACACCTTTGAGGGATCACTTAGGAAATTCCAAGGATTTTAGGGGCTCTTTGTTAGAAACATGGGTGAAGAATATATATTTGGTATTATATATCACAATATAATGTTTCCCTAAACAAAATTAATGAAGGATGTTGAAAAGTAAGAGATGAAAGATGCTGGGAGATGGCGTTTTGGAGTTCCTGAGATGAATACCAGGTGGAGGCAGTTAGCAGGGTCAGCAAAGGTATGAGATGGGAGGGCAGAGGGATGTGGCAGACTGTGGTGCAGAAGGAGGGGGAGGGAGAGGGAATGGGTGCTGTATCATTCTGTTCTGATATAGTTCGTTTGGAAAGTGGGTTCAGAACTGGTGAAGTGAATGCAAGTCACTCAATAGTGTCTGACTCTGCAACTCCATGGACTGCATACAGTCCATGAGGCCAGAATACTGGAGTGGGTACTTGTTCCCTACTCCAGGGGATCTTCCCAACCCAGAGGTCAAACCCAGGTCTCCCACATTCAGGCAGATTCTTTACCAGCTGAGCCACACAGGAAGCCCAAGAATACTGGAGTGGGTAGCTATCCCTCCTCTAGCGGATTTTCATGACCCAGGAATCAAACCAGGGTCTCTTGCATTGCAGGTGGATTCTTTACCAACTGAGCTATCAGGGAAGCCCCTAGCTGGTATCACAACGGGTTGGTTTTCATCATTCCTCCTTTTAGCAGCAAAGATAATTAAAGAATACTGTAAACTCCAGATCAACTTTGCAAGTTCTCTCTTCAAAAGTATTCACTGCTGAAATCGCTTTATGGTTTATCCAACAGAGGGAAAAACATCCCAGCATGGTGAATATTTAAAAAAAAAAAAAAAAACTTTCAGAAATACTGAGGAAACTAGTGCTGCCTTGGGGAAGGAAAAAAAAAATCTACCAAATATGCTCTTTGCATTTAGAATACAATGAATACAGTGTATTGTTTTTGTAAACCTTTTGAATCTGGTGTCTTATTAAAAATCCTGTACCAAATAAAAATAAGCCTTCCATTTTATTTATTATTAAATCTCTCTCCATTGCCACTGTACAGCATCAGCATGCAGATCCCTTAATTATGCAGGGCACAGTTACAGCATACAAGTCTGCCCTCTTCTGGACATTTCCTCAGAAAGCCTAAAGAACGGTGACTTGCATTCATTTTTACCTCAACAATTCTGTATTTAAACAAACCTAAAAAGAAAAAAAAAAGAAATGCTATTCTGAAAGGAAACCTCTGTAAGGTGAAAGAACCCAAGATGCCTTATTTATAACGGTCAGTCACTTTCAGTATCATCTGAAAAATAATCAGCAAAACCAAAAACATTTTAGAAGTGCAATTTTCAAAAAGTGGTCATTTCCCACTCCAGAAAAACTGACATATTAGTCTCATGTACAGTTTTTGTATAACTAGTAGGGACACAAAGTCTTCAGTCTTAAAGGTATATAGAGTATTGAACAAGGAGGACCATACTGGGCTGAACAGAAGACCAGCTAAACCCAGGACTCTAAAAATAAACGATGGACTCTATCTGTGAGAAGGCAGTCTAAGAGTGTGTGGGCTCTGAAATGGGATAAAATGGTAACAGGTAAATCTGAGTATACAGAGTTGTTCTTTGTACTTTTTTTGTTGTTGTTCTTTTTTGGCAACGTTGTATACATTTGAAATTATTTGCCAAGGAAAGTAAACAAATAAGATAGTACAGACTCGGGGGGGGGGGGGTGGAATGAAAGTGAAAGTGTCAGTCACTCAGTTTTTTCAGACTCTGCAACCCCAAGGACAGGCTCCTCTGTCCATGGGATTCTCTAGGCAGGAATATGGGAATGGGTAGCCATTCCCTTCCCCAGGGGATCTTCCTGACCCAGGGATCAAACCTAGGTCTCCTGCATTGTAAGCAGATTCTTCACGGTCTGAGCCACTGGAGAAACCAAAAAGAGATAATACAGACTTGGGAGCAAACCAAAGTCTGAACTGTAGTTCCAACTTCCATGTCACTTTAGGCAAGGCCTTTAACTTCTCTGGACTTCTGCTTTCTCATCTCTAAAACAAAGACAATAAAGGTTTTGCCTAATAGAGCTGCTAGCAAAGTTAAAAGAAGCAAAAGGTGTCAAGCACCTGACACTATGGCTGGCACAGAGGAGCCTGTCAATAATACAATGGTTGTTATCGTTGTTTATTGTTATTATGAGTTGGGGAAGAAGATTACTTTCCATCAAGGAGATGTGCTAACTCAGCTTCCAGTCTCTGGCAAACATTAAACAAATACAGAAAGCATCAATTCATGTCCTGTTATGCATATATACAACCCATACTCTCACCCAATTATGCTGGAGACTTTGTATGCATTCATCTCAAAACATCTTAGGAAAACAACTCCAAATTTTCCACTCATCGTCTAATGTGAAACGTTGCTGCCTATATTCTAAATCTATCTCTTTTCTGTACCTGTGTGTAAAATTTGGAATACAGGATAGGATTTAAACCACTGGGCTGGATCCTTCCATTTCACCAAAGGGTCCTGTGTTTCCTTTAGGGGAATGAGGAAGAGCTCTCCTCGCTCCTCTCTGTAGGATCACATCTGTTGGCATCTAGCTCAGAGCTGCAGAGATTGACCAAGGCTTTCACCAGGGAAGCAGCATTCAGCCCCTGAAGCACGTGACCTCTTATGTGGGAAGCCCAGGGAACTGTGAGCAGTAGGGCCTTCCTCTAAAATGATATAAGGAGAATGGTTTAGAATTCCAGAATATCTGGGTTACAAGTCCCACCTGTAACATATCTTGTGAAAGTAAAAGTCGGTTGGTTGTGCCTGACTCTTTGTGACCCCACGGACTATAGCCTGCCAGGCCTCCTTCTGTTCATGGAATTCTCATACCAGAATACTGGAATGGATACCGCTCCCTTCTCCAGGGGATCTTCCCAACCCACGGATCAAACCCAGGTCTCCCTCATTGCAGGTGGATACTTTACTATCTGAGCCACCAAGGAAGCCCAGCATATCTTGTTACCCCAATCAAATGAACTTTCTTGAGCATCAGTTTCCTCCTCTGTAAAGTGGGACGATGTCTTAGTTTATTTGGGCTGCTTTAACAGGATGGCTTGGAAACCAAGGACCTTTATTTCTCACACCTCTGAAGGCAAGAAGTCTGAGATCAGGGTGACAGCATGGCCAAGCCCTAGGGAGGACCCTCTTCTGGGCTGCAGATTGTGGGCTTCTCGTGTCCTCAAATGGCAGAGAGCAGAGAGAGGAAACAAACCCTCTCCTGTCTCCACAAGGGCACTAATTCTACTCTTGCAGGCTCCATACTCAGGACCTTATCTAATCCTAATTAACTCCCAAAGTCCTCACTTCCAAATATGATCACATTGGGAAGAAAAGTTTCAACATATGAATTTGAGGGTGTCACCAACATTCATTCCATAACAGCACTCATGCATGTCCAGTCACTCAGTGGTGTCCCACTCTTTGCAACTCCATGAACCCACCAGGTTCCTCTGTCCATGGGATTATCCAACCAAGAATACTGGAGTGGGTTGCCATTTCCTCATCCAAGAAGCTCAGTAATTTGGCAGAGATGCAGGGTTAAAGATAACATATGTTTTCTGAAGTCAGCCTAGTGAAATTGTTATTAGTGTATTTTTGCTGTTTATATTATTACAAAATCATGTTATCAGGCCATGTTTATTTTCATCTTCATAATTCAAATATCTTCTTAATTCAAAGTAAGAAAAGTAGATTTTCTTTAAACAAGGTTTTTTATCATAATAGGCAAAATGAAAATAGCTCAAGAATGCTTTTTAGGTTTGGGGTATAGATTTATGTAATTTTAAAGTTAGATCTTAGAATTTACATAGCCCTGCTTTCTCATTTTATAGATTAAATAAAATATTTACAGTCAGTTTCACTTGTGAACCTAAAATGGCAAACCCCTTTTTTCATTGTGGTGTGCTTTTTCCTACTTTATGTGACTTCCTTAAATTTTACGTTGTATTTATTACTGATCTTTAAATGCTTCTTATATAATGTTATCTGGAGATGGATTTGAGCTGCCATAATTTTCATAAGACATTAAAGATCTAAAACCACATAAAGCATTAATACAGATAAACAAAGTACAAAAACATTGTAAACATGCTTAAAAGTCAGTAGGATGGGGGAACATGTAAAAAATAGGTATACTCCAGAATCCCAAAACTTTGGTTTGAATTTCAGTCTTATCATTTAGGCTAGTGGCTTCACTATAGGATTCAACTTTTTCCATTTAGAAATGAAGATAAAAGTCCCAGTCTAAAGTGCTCTCAGGCAGGTAGAATGTGATAACATGTAACATTCTCAGCATACACCCCACTGCTTTCTTTCTATCTTGCCTATGGATTTTTACACAGAGGTTGTTTTATAAATACTAATGTGGTGATGGTGATGTTGGCCATGATGCTAACATGGAAACCAAAAGCCCTGTTGAGGGAGAAAAAAAAGCTAATTACATAATAAATATAATAATATTTATAGTAAAGATATCCATAAGAAAGAATCTCCAATTATAGCTAATCAAACATATGCATGCAAATCTCTTTGGCAGCAGAGAACTAACCTGAAATGACATGTTTACATAAAAATAACAAATCAATGACCCGTGAAATATACACTCCTCAGAGATCATGGGGACCAGTGCACACTATTAGAGTGGACACAATCAAGGTCCACAAATTAAATATGAAGCAAGATGGTAAAAACAATAAGCCAAAGATACAGTGACTCACCGAGTTTATAACACTAACAAAAATTTTGTATCTAATGAAAATATGTATCTATGAAAATTCTGACAACTTAGCGTTTCAATTATCAAATAAAAATAGGCTGAGTATTTGAGTATTCTCAAATCAGCAATTAACATGAAATGCAGGTAATCACTTTATTTACTCAATACTGAGAATGAGTTTCATTAATATTTTAATTTGAGGGGTTCATAATGTCCATAGATAGAGTATACTTCAATAAGTGGCCCATTTATACCAATGATTCAAGTTGGAATGCTATTTTTGAAACAAATATGGGAATGAAAGGTTCACTGTCTAGAATGAATAAAACATGAAAAAGGAAAGAACGAATCTCACACACATAGACTTCCACACCAGTGGCTGAGAGGTGACCAAGGTTAGAGGCAGTATCTTTAAGGTTTTAAGCTATGAATTCAAAGTTCACTTGTTTTCTTTTCCATAGTATACAGTTTGATTTTTCCTCTGTTCCCTTTCCTTTCATCTGTTTTTTTTTTTCTCTTTTCTTCAGTCATGTTCCTTTTCCTTCACTGCAAAACTATGAGTGAGTGAAAGTCGCTCAGTCATGTCTGACTCTTTGCGACCCTCTGGATTATACAGCCCATGGAGTTCTCCAGGCCAGAATACTGGAGTGGGCAGCCTTTCCCTTCTCCAGGGGATCTTCCCAACCTGGGGATCAAACCCAGGTCTCCCACATTGCAGGTGGATTCTTTACCAGCTGAGCCACAAGAGTTTTATTTCACTGCAAAACTAATTTGTAAATTGGTGCAGCCACTATGGAGAACAGTATGGAGGTTTCTTTAAAAACTAAATGTAGAACTACCACATGATCCAGCAATTACACTCTGGGCATAGATCCAGGGAAAATATAATTTGAAAAGATGCATGCACCCCAATGTTCTCTGTAGCACTGTTTACAACAGCCAAGACACAGAAGCAATCTAAATGTCCATCTAAGAGTGAATGGAGATGAAGATGTGGTACATATATGCAATGGAGTATCACCCAGCCATAGCAAAGAACGAGATAATGCCATCTGCAGCCACATGGATGGACCTAGAGACTATCAAACTTAATGCAGTAAGTCAGACAGAGAAGAATATGATATCATTTATATGTAGAATCTTAAAAAAATGATACAAGTGAACGTATTTACGAAACAGAAACAGACTCACAGACATAGAAAGCAAACTTATACATTACCAAAGGGGAGGGGGAGGAGAGATAAATTGGGAATTTGGGATTAAAATATATACACTACTATATATAAGACAGATAACCAACAATGACCTACTGTATAGCACAGGGAACTCTATGTAATAACTTGCAATAACCTATAATGGAAGAGAATGAAAAAAAAAAAGACTACATATGTATGTGTGTGTGTGTGTTTATACAGATATATATGTGTGTGTGTATATATATATAAACTGAATCATTTTATTGTACAACTGAAACTATCACAATACTATAAATCAACCATGTGTGTGTCTAATATATGCTAAGTTGCTTCAGAAGTGTTTCTTTGTGACCCTATGGACTGTAGCCCACCAGGCTTCTGTTCATGGGATTCTCCAGGCAAGCAAGAATACTGGAGTGGGTTGCTGTGTCCCTCTCTGAGGGATCTTCCTGACCCAGGGATTCAACCTGTATCCAACCCCAGTTCTTTACCACTAGCACCACCTGGGATATATATACATCTGAATCATTTTATGTACACCTGAAACCATTATAAATCAACTGTATTTCAATATTTTTTTAAAAGAATAATAAAACCTCTAATAAGGCAGTACCTTTCCAGGGGGGATTTTTGAAGGTAGACAGTGGAGAAAGAAGGCAGTTCCAGAAGTCTACATCCCCTCACTTTGCTATCTGGGTGTGCAGTGATAAGACATACTCCTTCTTGACTCTTAAGCAGATGGGGCTCATCATCCCAGGGACCTCTGGATCCAAACGCACCTCAGGGGCCTGAGCTCTGTAAGCTAACCTCAGGAAAGAATCAGATGAGTGAGAGGGGCTAAATGGGCAATTCTAGACAGCATGCACGTTACACAGTGCCTTCTAGAGATGGCTGTTCTAATCCGAAAAACTAGCACTGATGAGTCTGGGTGCCACCTGATAGGGTAAAAAGAAAGGAACTCTGGAGGCAGATGATCTATACAAGGTCCTCACATCATATTTGGATTAAAAACCTTGTAGAGCATTAAGCCGGTCTTGCTTATCAATGTTGCCTTTGGGAACACCTGTTTACCCTTTCGTAGTGGTCTGCCTCCCTCTCCTCTATCAATACTGTCATCTGAAAGAAATAATTAGTACTTCTCAAACTCTGAGAACTTAAAAAAAAATGCTTTTTTCATTCTAATCCATTGTAGATAGATCAGCTTTTTAAAAAGTCAAAAAGGACTTCCCTGGCAGTCCAGTGTTTAAGATTTCTCCTTTTAATGCAGGGGGTACGAGTTCAATTCCTGGTCAGAGAGCTAAGATTTCCACATGCCTTGTGGCCAAAACACAGAAATATAAAACAGAAATCACACTGTAACAAATTCAATAAAGATTTTAAAAATGATCCACATAAAAAAAAACTTTAACAAATTAAATGAAATTGGTGTGGTGATGAAAAAGTCCTACAAAAGCTTCTGAATGTTAACAAGCTTTGCATTGGTCTTATTATGAACCAGTAAAGCGAAGTGAAAGTTGTTCAGTTATGCCCAACTCTTTGCAACCCCAAGGACTATACAGACCACGGAATTCCCCAAGCCAGAATACTGGAGTGGGTAGCCTTTCCCTTCTCCAGGGGATCTTCCCAACCCAGAAATGGAACCGGGGCAGGTTCTTTACCAACTGAGTTATCAGGGAAGCATGAACCAGTAATAAATAGTTTACAGACTAGTACTGGCCCTCAGATCACACTTTGAGGAGCACTAGTACATACCAATTAAAAACACACACACACATTTGTCATAATTAAATTTTACATTTTAAAAGGTACCCAATATATTTAAGAAGCAAATAAAATTAATAACGAGACAAAGTAAATTTAAATTACATAAAATTATCACTTTTTGGAGACTTGGTTTAAGATCTAACTAATACTAAACCTATGCACACTGTTAATGAGATAAATTTTCATATATTGAGGTATGGGGAAGTCATTCTGATTTACACATGAATTTGATATTAACTAAAATAGACCATTTGTCACCTATCAAGCATACACTGTACATCTGCTTTAATTACTAAAGAAAAGGGTGTGCTGACTAGAAATAGAGAATATCCATGTTAAAAGTAAAGATTCAACGCCTCCCTGACTAGGATGCCAATGCTAGTATTTCTTCAATGATAAAACTCCCTTCCCAGGGACTTGCTGTGTACATGCTGATCGTTTTTTTCTTTTTATAACCTTGAAGGAATATGTCCCTGACTGGTCTAATGCACTTTGTTCTGAGAAGACATACAACTGCTGAAAACCATGCTTCTTTGTAGAAGTTCCTCAGAGTTATCTGAAAGGCTGTCTCCTGGGCCATAGTCTTCTGAGTGTATGTGTCCACACTCAGCTGTGTCCGACTCTTTGAGACCCCATAGCCTTCCAGGTTCCTCTGTCCGTGGAATTTTCTAGGCAAGAATATTGGAGCAGGTTGCCATTTCCTTCTCCAGGGGGTCTTCCCAACCTAGGCATTGAACCAAAGGTCTCTTGCATCTCCTGCATTGGCAAGTGGGTTCTTGGCTCAAATGAAACATGACTCTATCCCTATTAAAGACTGTTTATTATTTCCATTGGCATTGCTTAGCATAGCAAAAAAGATATAGAAAAACCCAGCTGAGGTCACTGGGAATCTTCTGTGGACTGGTGCTTGGTAGGAAGTATGGGCCACTTGAGACCCCACCCTCACCCCCCCAGCTTCATGACAGCCATCAGGGGCTTAGGTGAGATTTTCCTGATATCTGGATCTCTTTGTATTACGTGATGGTCCATGAATTTTATTTGAGCTGTTATCTTAAGACTTGGAGTCTTAAAGGTGGGGTGGGGTGGGGTGTGTGAGGCACACTGGTACATTTCCTAAGCAAAAGGGACCTGGGGGGAGTTCCTAGGCTGAGGACCTAAAAGGAATTTACAGGCAAGGGATCTAGGAAGAATTTCTAGGCAGGAAGGCCTAGAAGGAATTTTGGGCTGAACTGGGTTGGCTGACCTCTTTTTTTTTTTTAAGTGGATTAAAATTGGCAAAATTTTATAATAAAGCAAAACTTAAAGTAAGTGAGAACTTTTGCTTCTAAACTCTACCAGTTCCTGGACAGGCAGCAACCCACTAGAGCTTCAGCTGGCTTCATATATAATTGGTACAGAGTCAATGCTGCAATTACTTATCTAACTCTAAAATGGCCAGGATTGATCTCTCTTGATATTCCCAAACTGATTTTTTTTGCATATGCAATTAAAAGAAATTTCACTTAATAAAATCATATTTTTCAAAATTCTGACTCTGAGAGTATGTTAGAAATACAGACATGTCTTTAGAATCATCAGCACTAAGCGTAATACTTTTATCTAGGTTAACTAAAAGTGGATGTCATTTGATCTCTGTTACAAAATTTGTCAACAAGAAAATTAACTCAGCATGACAATATTTTCATAAGTAATGAAACAGAGCTAAAAGGAATAAAGGTTTTTAGTGGACTCTTTCAGAATGATTATGTTTTACGATTGTTGTTGTTAGTCACTAAGTTGTGTTCAAACCTTTGCAAATCATGAACTGTAGCACGCCAGGCTCCTCTGTCCTCCACTGTCTCCTGGAGTTTGCTCAAATTCATGTCTGATGTTTTATTGTAGGTCTACTTAAAAACATTTTGTCTAAATATTGGTAGTTCGAAACTTCGGAATTCATTGAATATCCAAATAACTTTCAACAAAGATAAAATGTTGAAACATTCATTGCTAAGTAAGTCTAAGCTTATCTACTTTGTCTTATTAGGAAAAACTAAAAATACATGGGTTTAATGGGTACACATCCTGTACCACATTTAAGGAAAAATTATGCTGAGAAAAGGTATGTTTCTAAAGGTTATGGGATATGTTCATAAATTTGCCAATCAGGAAATGCTGGTATGACAAACACTTCACAACTGTCTGCTTCTTGGTTTTTGCTAGAGATCAGTCTTTTTTATGGGTTAAAAATTATTATAACATATATATATATATACACATATGTATGCATATATATACTTTCAAGGCTTTTTGTAGGTTTAAAATTATTATTACATATATAGATATGTATATATATAATTAAAGTTACTAGAAATATTAAGGAAAACCTTTTGGTGTACAAGTAAAATAAGATAGGGATTTTCAATTAAAGAATGTATGAATAATGGAAATGTATTTTGTTAAGGGAAAAGAGAATGATTTTGTCCTGAAGCATCTCAAGAGAGATATTAAACTAATCAGGCTTATTTGGTATGTTAAATTATCTGGGAAGCATTATCAAATAAAAGGTAACATTAAGCCATCTTTACATTATTATGTCTATATAAATATATAATATAAATGTTCCAGAAAATAGGTAAAATTCCTGGAAATCTTATATATCCTGATATAAAATATTATCTGTTATCAAAATTGAGGCACACAGTAAAAGCACTACACTGAACTCAAGCAGTATGAAAATATCCTAGCTGACTTTCATGCAAAGGCAGTAACAGAATCTCTAAGGATTATGGCAAATGCAGATAAAGTCCATTCTACTACTGCAAAAATCAACCCCTCACTGTCAGACTTTTACCATCTTGATGTCCTTGTAGACTCCTAAATCAGAGAAATTAAGATGGGTAGACAATAGCTTTCATTTTCTATTGATGCCACAATTCAAAAAAAAATTTTTTTAATTGAAGCTTTTGAATTGTGGTGCTGAAAAAGATTCTTGAGAGTCCCTTGGACAGTAAGGATATCAAACCAGTTAATTTGCAAGGAAATCAGTCCTGAATATTCTTTGGAAGAACTGATGCTGAAGCTGAAGCTCCAAAACTTTGGCCATCTGATGTGAAGAGCTAACTCATTAGAAAAGTCTCTTATGCTAGGAAAGATGGAAGGCAAAAGGAGAAAGGGGTGGCAGAGGATAATGTGGTTCGATAGAATCACTGACTCAGTGGATATGAATTTGAGCAAACTCTAGGAGACAGTGGAGGATGGGGGGCCTGGCGTGCTGCAGTCCACGGGGTTGCAAAGAGTCAGACACAACTTAGTGACTGAACAATAACAAAAACAATAGCTATAAATTCAACAGTTAGAACTATGAGAAATCCAAGATGGGCACTTGTCCCTTCCTGACTCCTTACCAAGCGCCCCCCTCTTGTTTTTTTGGTTTTATGGTTTGAAGCTTTCTCTTGCTATAACGCTTATGCTCTCTCAAATGACAAAAAAAAAAAAAAAAAAACCCTGTTAGTAAATGTGTTTCCACTTGGGATATACTTTCCACAATCTCCAGTGATCATGGCACTCATTCTCCTAGGCAAGTCATATACAATTTAACAAAAACCTAACAAATTGCCTGAAATTATCAGTGTTACTATCACCATCAATCATCAAGCAAGGTTAAGAGAACTAATAGAAAAACATGACTCACGCAAAATAAGAATTAAGTATATGGGGTTTAATAAACTGATAAATATGAATGTAATTTTTATGATGTTCATCTGAAATATTTCTGGCTTTTAATCTTCATTTTCTGGATAAGGGAACCCTTCCTGTTAAACTAATTATGACATAGTAATTTGATACATTATACTTTGGTAAGCAAAATCGAAGCATGTATCTTTTCTCTTTACCTGAAAATTCCAGAATTTGGAAATTAGAGATCTCAGTAACCTTTCCAGATGAATAAGGGGGACAATTTCTGACAGGGCAAGAACCTCAAGAAATTTTAGACCTCTAGAAGTGAAAATCCACCTGAACCTGCGGCTACTGCAGGCAGAATATAATGGCAAATCCTTGGCATGACCTTCTAGGCCTTGAGAGACTTTAAAAATTTAATTTGAGATTCTTTATGAAAAGTCCCAACAATGCCAAATTTAAAACAGCCTTTATGATCAATCACATGTATGTAAATAATCAGGACACGTTTATTGACACTAGACATATTTCACAAACAAATGAGTCTTAACTTGACAATATTTGGTGAAAGTGAGGATATTTTAGAGAGAAAAAATATGTTTCAGTAAGATAGCCTTTATTGATATTTGAGGTTTTATATATAGTGATGTCTTGTATTTACTATCTACTCTCAAGATGTCTCTCTGTTACTATGCTATATTATTGTAAATTTTAATTTAAATATCAAAAGGGTATTCTAAGTTTGTTTCTGAAGCTCATCACAGAATCTATCTTTGGATAAAGGTCAGATGTCCCATAACTTGCACCCAGATAATGAATACTGAGAAAGACATCACACTTGAAGGACTCTCTCTTCAACATAGATGGATGGACCCTTATCCGGTATTCTTAAGCAGTTCATGCACTGTGAAACTGAAAGAAATTGACTCTTAAATTTTTATTTCTAACTTAAAAAGAGCCTCTGCACCAGACTGGTCTATACAGAGAACCATGAACCTCAAATTCACTTTAAAACAACCATCATCCAGGACTAGAAGAAGACAACAGCAGTGGAGGACAGCTGACCATGCCTGCAGGTTTAACAAATGTTTGTCTCCCTATCAAAATTGAAAGTTACTCTTTTACTTCTAGCTATACTTTTCTCCCAATATTCAAGATGGAAAGAGAATTCTTAATAAAGATGTTACAAAGCAGAACTCCTAGGATAGGCCCTCATTCTACCCAATACTGACTTTTTAGATGCTCCTAGCATTAGCACTCACTCAGACCTACCTCCCTCTGGTCTAACTTTCAGGTTCAAACTCTTCAGCATATTAATATGGCCATCTTTTGCCTGATACTATCTTCAGTCCTTAGAGATCCAGCACAACTTACCCTAGAACTCCCTTGCTCTGTCCCTTATGAAATTGAAAAAATGTCTTAAAGAGAAAAACACAAGTAACTTATGCCAGCAACTCCCATATGATAAATACCATGATAATGACTTTTGGAAAGACTACCAGAGAAGTGACCCATTGTTTATACTTTGTTGACAAAAATTCCAATTAATGAGATCATCAATGAGCAGCACACTCAGGGAGGTATCACACTTAAAAGGACATCACACTTAGAGGACTTTGTGCTCCCCCTAGTTTTGTCTTCATATATGAGATGGCAATTGACCCTCTTCCCAAGATAGGCAGGCATATAAATGTCTTTCTAGTTTGCAAGTACAACATCTTATTTTGAAACCTGGAAAGAATATGTCCCTGACTTGTTTGATATTTCTCTGTTCTGACAACATATGAAATTATACTAAAAAACATACTTTTCTGGACCAGGGTTCCTCAGAGCTATCTGAGAGGCTGTCTCCTAGCCTTTCAGATAAAACTTCTTTCCATTCCTATTACAGATTGTATATTGATGACTTCTGCATACAATACAGATAATAATGAAATTATCTACTGAATTTCATAACTTAAAAAAGTATGTGATCAGGGGACTTCCCTGGCAGTCCAGCAGTTGGGACTTCGCCTTTCAATGCATGGGGTATGAGTTCAACCCCTGGTAGAGGAGCCAGGATCCCACAAGCCTCATGGCCAAAAAACCAAAACATGAAACAGAAGCAATACAGTAGCAAATTCAATAAAGACTTTTAAAATGGTCTGCATCAAAAGAAAAAAAAATATTTAAAAAATTATGCGATCAAAATCACCAGATTTAAAAAATCATATATTATTTTTGTGATTATTAAGCCAAATCATATGAATGTTGAAAAACAAGACAAATTCCAAGTCTAATTGCTCTTTCACAAAGCACGAGCTGAGATTTGCTTTACATTGTTAAAGTGATACTGCTGAGGGAATCTAAACAGGTCAGGGATGTTCCAAGGACCTGTCTAGTTCTACCTTCAAAAGGAACATACTTCGTATATATTTTTAAGTGAACTACTAGTTTACTTGATGCTTGATAAAGAGTCAGAGTTGACCTCCATAGAAGAATGGACCCACATGAGGATGGTCTTTATAGGGTAGAATTGATTTTACTGGTGGCAACTTCAGAAAATATAACTGCCAGTGAAACCTCTGGAGAAAACTTGTCCAGGATCAGTTTCAGTCGTTGACAATCAAATTGCCTTTCATCTCAAGAAGTCTGTAGTCATGGCCAAACAAGTACATGACAGAAATCCAAAAAGGACGTCCAGGAATGAGGGTTTCACAATAACAAAATGACAAAAGTCCCACGTTCCACCAACACCTAGCAGTTTTTACTGTTTTCAGGAACAAATGCAAATCTAGGAGAATCCAAGGTTTTATCACCAAAGGGGAAGCCAGTCTTTCCCAGTGAAGGAGGATGTGGCTAGCGTCCATATTACTTCTTATAGCAACGGAGAATAAGCCTGGTCTTTGCTAAATCCTAGTCAAGTTCCCTTTCCCTAAGCCCCTAACTCAGCCAGACACTAGAGAAGAAAGAACATTTTTTTTTTTTTCCTGTCAGGAACTGATGGAAAAGGAACATAGAGCTGAATATCATTTCCATTCTGATCATTTCATAGCCCAAAGTCCTCTTACATTTCTTAAACTAGTCTCATGTGTAAGAAAAACTAGACAAGTGGCATTCAAGGGACAGCTATTTGCCTTGGGGATGGTGGGAACAACCTAAGTCCCACAGATGCATTTCTACAAAATTACAAAAGTGAAAACTTCAGAGTTGGAGGAAACTTTGAAGGTCAACCTCACATGTGAATCTCTTGTTACAGTATCACTGCTAAAATGGTCAGTCACATGTTCTAGTTCAAAGGACAATCACTAGTCTTTGAGACAGCCAATTCGATGTGGTCCCATGCAGAATTGGTTAGTAAGCTCTGGCTACTCAGAAGCTTCTGTCTTATATTTTACCTGAATATTTCTTTGTGGTCTTTTATATACTTTTGGACTGATACAGAGTAAGTCTTTCTTTTATGTACTAATTCTTCATATATTTGAAGACAGCTAGCCTTTCCCACTGTCTTTCCTAATCAAAATATCCTCCATCTCACTGTTTGAGTCTCTACCACTGGTTACTTTTTGAAGATTACTGCTATAAGTCTTCCTCTAGTTTACTAGCCACTTTTCAATTCAATGATTTTATCAGTTGCTAATCTACCAAGATACCTAGGAAGCTCCTCAGAAAGACATTAAAAATGCTCTAAAGGTTTTGCTGACATGTCAATACCTACCCCAATACTCACCAATATTTCCCTGTCAAAGGAAGAAATGAGGCTATCTTTAGATGATCTGTATTTGGCCAATCCAGGGATATGGTAACTACTACTGTGTTGTTGTCGTTGTTGTTGTTGTTTTTTCAGCAGTTGCTGGACTGTATCATCTGATAATGTATCGAAGGAAAAAGTGCACTTCCCAGTGAGATTGCGAATCATGCCAAGAGAGGTTGACACTATCAAGTAAGCCTGCAAATACAGGAAGCTGCTTCACAGGACCCATCCCTATCAAACTATTTCACCTATGAAAAATGAAATTGACCTTAAGCTGATTGGAAATTGGCAGATACATCAGTTTTCCTATGAGAGGAAATAGTCCCCTTTTTTGCATAATAATTTAACAAATTTCATCTGAATCAGATGCATTTTAATCAACCCAATACTTTATTTCCATCATGTTATGAATAAAAGCAATGTTCAAGATGTAGCCCTTTGAAATCAGAGATAATGAATAGAGTAGCGTATTCCTAGACATTATAAGGTACCATTTCCTTGAAGATTTTCCATACAGTGACTCTTCTATTCAACTTTGTATTCCTCCTGAATACAAAGAAGAGTGATCTGTTCATAATGGGTACCAAATAAATATTTGAGCACTGTTGACTAACAAAAATTATCATCTGTTTAATTCAACAAACTGCATGGCGATTAAAACCACAGTTGTCACATGGCAGAGGACTATCTTAAGGAGGACTTCAGGTAGCACACCACCCTTGGAGGAGATCCTTGAGTTTCTAAGAGGAGTATCCTGAGACCTTTGTGAAATCCCATACACAAAATCCTTCTCCAACATACAATTTTAGACATACAATTAAAATATATCTAAGAAAGTTAGATGACCCTTTTAGATTCAATAAATCCCAAGACAAACATAAGTATATTCTTTCAAGGCCACTTTTTTTTTAAACAAAAAATAATGTTTTTCATGTGCCGAGAATGACCAGATGAGTGGCAGATACTGGGTAGTTTGCTATTTGGCTCAGGAGGCCAGTCATTGGCCAATAATAGATCTGCAAATGAACCCTGGGATGTGAGATTCAAACCCAAGTCTCACCAGAACCACAACATGCTTCACACCATAAACTTTTGGCAGTTGTAAATAAGTCAAAGACTCTAATTGTCTACCATATGAATACAGAAAGGAGTAGGTAAAGACCAATATTTACCTAGCAACATCTTAGGAACAAAACCAATACATAGCCAACTTTTAAACACTGTTAAATGTGCTTTACTTGGGAGGGAGTAAATAATGTCAGTGATTCTGATCATCCCCAACTTAGAGACAAGTTAGTCCAATGAAAAATTAATAAATATGTCTCATGTGAACACAGAAGCAATCTTTTTGTTTCCTCCGCCATCCTCTCTTCCAATACAAACAAACAAAGATAGCCATCAAATTCTTTACAATCCTTCTTTCGGAATCTGTTTTTCTTTTTTTCATTCCCTCCATCTTCTCCCTGATGCAGAGTATCATTTTCACTCTGAGCTATATTAAGAATCCACAAACATGTCTCTGTTTCCATGCCTCCAAACCCCAGTGTACACTCTCAGAAACCATTCTGCACTGGAGCCATACAGTGTTTGGGCACCAAACACTGCATGGCTTACCCGATATCACTCACACTCACTCACAGAGTAAAATCAAACCAAACCAAATCAAACCCAAATAAGCAAACCCAAGTAAGCAATTCCCTACCAAAACAAAGGACGCACATCTTAACCTGGAATTCTAGTCCTCTGTAATCTAATCTCAATTTTTTCTGTCCAAAGATTTTTTTTCTCTATTTAAAATCATTTCTTTAATTGTCTTCTTCCCTGATAGCTCAGTTGGTAACGAATCTGCCTGCAATGCTGGAGACCCCGGTTCGATTCCTGGGTCAGGAAGATCTGCTGGAGAAGGGATAGCCTACCCACTCCAGTATTCCTGGGCTTCCCTGGTGGCTCAGCTGGTAAAGAACCCACCTATAATGCGGGAGACCTGGGTTCAATCCCTGGGCTGGGAAGATTTCTGACCTGGAGAATTCCATGTGGTCCCAAAGAGTCAGACACACCTGAGAAACTTTCACCTTCACTTTTCTTTAATCAAGCTAGACTACTCATCATATTCAGAGTGTGTCATACATATCTGTATAATGCATTTTACATAATATCATTCTTTACACATTCTTCACACAGAGAGGAGCTTCTCTATCTTTGACTCCTTCTCTTCCCATATACCTTCAAGTTCAGGTGTCACCAGTATCATGAATAATTCAGTTTCTCCATCCAGCTGTCTCTCTTTAAACCTGATTCATATCTACCTATGCATATCTTGCAATCCATTTTTATTATTATTTGGAAGTGACTTAATATCCTTACAACACTAAAGAGCTCCCCAAACAGTTACTAGTCCTCCTGCACATGACTCTATGCTCCTATATCCTAGGATAACTCTTAAAACAACAAATAGTCAATATATTCTTAACAATTTGTTTCCAGTTTAGATGTACAATCTAAATTTTCTTTTTAAAGAAGTAAAATCTCCCTCATGCTTGCCAGTAAGCAGCTCTACAGCAAAATTTTTTGTTATTATAATAACTTTTTATAAATTTAAAATATTATCCTCATGTTTATTAATTACTGTTTCCTTTCTGTGTTAAGAGAATAAACAGATTGATTTATCCAGCAAGTGAGTAAGCATTAGTTCTGCTAAACTGAATTGGTATAATTCAATTTATCATTACAGCCTAAGAATCAGCCTCCAATTCATCTGTAGCTATTATGGAAGAAAATAACACACTATAATGAAAATAAATAAAATGTTTTATGGAGATGTTTTAGAACATTATAACTTATTTCTGCTACAGAAATTTTGTTTATGCTAATCTAAAACCTGAAAATCATGACAGTCTCTAAAGAAAATGATAAAAATGGTGAGGGCCAAGAGTTTTGGTATCATACCTTGTAATCCACTTGTTGTTCTTGGCTTAAACGGCATGCCACAGAGTCTGTGCTGAGTCTTGAGGGAAGCTCCATGGAGTGGCAGATTGGACCAGGGGCTGCTGAGAAACTTGGTATTGAGAGAGAGAGGTAGCTCAACCCATGCACACCTGTTTGGGTAAACTTTATACTGCTCATGTAAACTAACAGCCAGAATGTGACAAAGCTCAGAATTTGGAGTCAACTGAATGTCTCAGGACATGTCTACCTACCTGCAAAGAGCTGGGCTTACCTATTTCATCAAAACCTTTAGATCCATGAGTATAATCACAAATTCGTCAGATACCTAAATAATTCATGTCTTACAATGAACTTTCCTGTCAATTATACGGGTTACTTCAGACAAAAAATCTTATGAGTATAAATAAAGTACATCATTATTCTTCAAAATCTGTCTCGCCAATGAGATTTGCTTTTTTTCCCAAATTAAACTTTATATGAAAACCAAATATTGAACTCAATTAATATCAGGGCTTCTCAGGAAGAACTAGGTATGGGAGCAGGTAGATTGGAGGTAACTCAGACATTCTCATTCCTAGCACACCTGATCCTGAACCATCTAGGGCTCTAGGAAATGCATTCTCAGAACTAATAAACCAACTTTTGCTTTTTCTTACTCTTTAAGGATATAAAGTGTTAGTTGCTCAGTCATGTACGACTCTTTGTGACCCCACAGACTATAGACCACCAGGTATCTCTGTCCATGGAATTCTCCTGACAAGAATACATATATCAAACTACATATAATTTGTTAGTCAATAATCTTTGGTTTAGTGAGAATCCTTTGGTGGATGTATTTATTTTGCAGGTAAAATTTAATCAGGTGCCAAGCTAATAATCACAATATATTAGGGATAAATCATAAGAACTCCAATGACTGTCTTGGAATGTTAAATATCCTATGTTTCTTTCTCGTACTATTGTCTTTAGCAGTTGGATATGGATTTTTATATAATAACATGAATTGATAAAAATATCAATGTGGCTACTTAAAAACTGAATCATTAAGTTGTATGCCTATTCAAAGTTCTAAAGATATGACAATGTGTCAGAATCATGTATAAAATAACATCATAGAGGGAAAAAGCTAATAATACAAAAGATACACTTAAGTGACTTAAAATAACTCAGAAAACAAAGGAATTTGTGACAATACTCCATTTACAAACACATGTCAACGAATAAAGTTTGTGACTAAATATTTTGGGAGATTCAAAAGTAATCAATTCTAAAAATGACTGAGATAATAACACTGGTCTTCATTCTCCCTTGATATGAGGCTGTGGATCATATTACGGTATCATCTGTGCAACTGCTATCACTCAGTAACTAAGAGGAATGTATCATCAAGCAGACATAAAACAATGAAAGTTTCTGAAGAATTGTTCATCATCATGTGATAAATGCTCTGCTTCTGTAATTACTCCACATTTACTACAAAGACAGGTACTCACAACCACATTCTCTTCAAAGTCTAAATTGAAACCAATATCTACAATGCTTTTGTTAGGAATAGTAAGAAACTGAGATATAGCAGGGGGGCCTGGAGGAAATAGATTCCTCTACCTAAGCTTTATTTCAAACATTATATCTCACATCTACTTTTACCCAAAACTCTCAGCTCACCTTGAAAATGTGCTGTGACCATCTTAGCTCCATTCACCTCCTTGGTCAAGTTAGGGTGCAAAATAACACAGACTCTGGATATAGGTATGGAAGAAACCTGTTATCTTCCTTAATGTAAGAGTAAGGTATGGCTGAAGATGGAAGATGTAGTACACACATTTATCACTGCTCTTTTCTGAAACTCCATTACAATGACCATAGAGCAATTTTCTTTGAAAGGCATCAACCCAAAGAACAAAGACAACAGGAGAACATAGACACAGCAATATTCTAACAGTGGATATTGGACAAAAGTGCTAACTTCTCTCAACAGGTCTGCTAACTCACTCAACAGGTCTGAGAAAGCTGAATCATAAGCCAGCAAATAGGGAAAGCTCAGAACAACCAATTTGTGCTGCAAACCCCTAAAAGACAGATTATTTGAGGCTTTAGCTTCTTTTGGAGGAAAGGAGTGAAACTGGTGAGGTGAAGAATAAGACAATTGCTTGAAACTCCACTTAAAAAGCAGCTAGAGGAACTTCCCTGGCAGTCTAGTGGTTAAAACTCCACCTTCCAATGCAGGGGGTACAGATTCAGTTCCTGGTCAGGGAGCTGAGATCCCACATGCCTCCTGGCCAAAAAAAAAAAAAAAAAAAAGAAAACCTAAAACAGAAGCAATACTGTAACAAATTCAATAAAGACTTTAAAAATGATCCACATTAAAAAAAAATAAAAAACAAAAACAGTTAGAGCCTTGGATTCTCTCCTAACCTAAGCTGCAGGCAATTAGATGTTTATTTTCAGGAAAAGGTAAAAGGCAAATCTTAGGACAGACACGGCTAATCAAGAACAGAGCCATCATACTGACCACCTGGGCAGTTATGGGCAAATGGACTCGCCAATGCTGGCTTGTCTGGTCATTGCCTCTACTGTTGTCTCAAACAAAGTTCACAACCTCTATCTAGAGACTGAAGCCAGGAGAAGTTGTCCTGTTTAAACAAATCAGATTCAACAATTTATTCCATTAAAAACTTATTCCTACCAACAAAAGCTCCTTGTTGCTCTTCAGTGAGGAATTCTGGTGGCTATCCCACAAAGCTGCCGTTGTCTGCTTTCTATCTGGGGCTCTGATAGGGTTCTGGTAGGATCTATAGATGCCTATAGATTTGCTTAGAAGATTTGCAAAGGAAGATTTGCTTAGAGTCTACTGTCCAACTAACCCTGAGAAATCAAAGGGAGTATTAGGAAAACGATGAGTTAAACATGGTATAGGACTTTAAATGGAGAAAAGAAGACTATTAAAAATTCAGTGTTATGTCTGTGTCGACTGGTATATAAAACGTGAAATAATGAATCAAAGAATGGCCAAAAAGAAGCCAGAAGACTTGAATTCCAATTTCAGTTCTATGTTTCCTTGAAAATGTCCCTAACCATTTTATTTTTTGCATATATTTTGTTGCTTATTTTCATCTAAATGGCCTGAAAGCAGAAACAGGAGCTTTAAGAAAGTGGATGGGAATCCTCTGAGATTCCTTTAAAAAGATGAAAGAGAAAAAGTAAGGAAGGATGTGATTTTATACATTTTACAAGTGGTGGAAGGAAAACTAATAGAGGAGGGAATGAAAGCACACAGAAAAGATAACAAGCATAAAATTAGGCCAATAATGAGAAAAGATGCAATATATATGATAAGATGAAGTATGGAGAATTGTTTTACTTGTAAATGTCTCACGAATACAGAGAAGAAAAAACAGCTTTCCCATAGGATTTGTGTGTCTATTTTGCAGGGATCAGAAGTGTGAAATCAGCCACCAGACTGCAAGACACTTAACTGATTCCTCCTAAACCTCAAGTATGCAGACTGAATGATAAAAAGGCCAGTGATGTCTTCTTTCCATTGCAATGAAATCCTCGTAACATGCCAATGTTGTTCTTGAGGCACTTTAGGGGGAGAAGAGTGAGGAGATGCAGATGTTTGTAAAGTTGTACACCAGTCCCAAGGCAGGGGAGGGGAAGAACTTGGGGTGGGGGCAGTGAAGATTAATAATAATAAATAACACTTTGAAACCATCATTGAGAAAACCAAGAAAAGGAAAATTAGGGTATCCATCTCTGGGTATCTATCTCTGAATCTAATGATGCTGATTAAGTTGGATGATTCCACCATGCTGGCCTAGTCCAAGGGCTAGAGGCATGAGAATTCCCTGGAAAATTTGCTAAAATATAGTCTCAAGCTCCATCCCTAAAGATTCTATTGTTTTCAAACTGGTAGGGCCCTGGAATATGTGTTTTTCTAAATCTCCCTATGTGGTTTGATATGCAGATAGATAGAAGGATCGCTAGAGCAGTCAGGGGAAAATGTGGCTTCACTCATCAAAACAGTGCCCTAGAAAAGTCACCAAAAACACCCAGAGCAAAAGTCCAATTCAATGTGTGAACTGAACTGGCAGAGGCAAAGCTCAGAGCTGACGCTGTACATCTGTCAGCTGCAGCCCAACCTGAGAGACACTAGAAACCGAGGTCAGCGATTAAGTCATTAAGAAAGAAGACTCTGAATAATCTGCGAGACTGCAGATTTTACTTCTGGCTGTTACTGAGAGCCGAGTCTTTCCAAGGATGATAAACTTATCTTTTTTACAAATAGAGGAGTAAATACGTTGGAAGAGGTATGTTTGAGAGAGGTGTACTTTGGGATAAAAAAACAAAACAGCTATCCTTCAATCAACAGCTCACAGGTGAGAGGCAGGCTCAGTTTTGCCTGTCTGTTCCTAAGGAATTCACAGAAGATTAGCCACCCAGATTCTCAAGTCTCTTCTGAGATCCTGAATGTCCAGGCTGAATAGTATATAGCTCCCTAAGACTGCCCAGGAGATATTTTTCACTTGCCGCTTTCTTACAAAAGTATTTATCCTCATTCACAAAAAGAAAGCCCATTTTAAACCCACACTGTATTAAATTGACTCTTGACTTAATCCACTAACTTACTACATCAGGGCTTCCCTAACTTGCCTGTTCATAGAAATCATTTGGGGTACTTGCTCGAGGTAAAGATTATCAACCTTCTCTATAGGAAACTGATTCTGTAAGTCTGGGCTGGGCATCTGGAGACAAGAGTGTCTCATTTTTAACAGCTGAGTTATGATGCTTTATTTTCTGTCGATTTCTCTCTTAGCTACATATACAAACTCCTTGTGCCTGATAGGTGGTGATGAGTTCAGTAATTTCCAAAGTTCCTAGTCCAGCCTGTAGAATTCTGCAGAACTGAAAACAACCCAGCTCCACCCAGCTCCTCACATTCATATCCAACAACTTATACCCAAACAGTTCACCCTGGAGAACACACTTAAAATCACAGAATTAAGAGTGAGTTGCTTGGGGAAGCTCTTTGAGAAGCAAGTGACATGCTTTGTATCATTTTTGTCTCTCTTGATAGTCACCAGGAACATCTTTAGGCCTTTCTAGAAAGAACTGATGGGGGCCTTAAGTACAGCTCTGAATATAGGGAAATGTCTGGGCACCTTAAAGTGAGTCATGAAGAAGCCAAGACTAGTTACCCTTAGCTCATTTACTTGTAGGTTTATACAGGGGGTAGAGCAGGGAAAACAGGTGAATAATTTTGTTCTCAAACAGGGGATTCAAAAGACTCAGAAGGTATGCAATCTGTTGCTAATGCTCTGCGGCTTCTCCCTCTCTGCCCCCACCCCTCCTCCTCCTCCCTCTTATTCTCTTTCTTCCTCTGACAAGAATTATGATTGTGACTATGATTATCACAAAAGAGGATACAAGGATGTCATTTACCCATTCCAAAAATATTTATTCACTATTCTAGGCAAGATTCTCTAGAGCCTCAGGATTGTGAATAAGACAACACTCCTCTTACAGGAGCTTAAAAATTCCAGTGGAAGAGCAGACAATAACCACACAAAGAGATGCTGTAATTTCAGAGGATGGCAGGTGCTATAACAGAAATTAATAACTGAGATGACTAATAACAATATTTGTCATTGTTGTTTGATCACTAAGTCATGTCTGACTCTTTGTGACCCCATGGACATAGCCCGCCAGACTCCTCTGTCCATGGGATTTTCCAGGCAAGAATACTGGAGTGGGTTGCCATTTGCTTCTCCAGGGGATCTTCTCAACCCAAGGACTGAACCCTCATCTCCTGCATTGGCAGGCGAGTTCTTTACCACTCATCCACCAGAGAAGCTCAAGAATAACCTAATCTCCTGAAATTTGAAAGAAGGGCCATATACACAAAGCTGGAGGAAGAACTTTCCAGGGGTTGGTATGTACAAAGTTGCCAAAGCAGCAAAGTCTGGTGTCTCTGAAGTACAGGGAGGCATCACAGGCTTGAAACACTTAGTTCTTAGAGTGTAACAGTTTCCTAAAGTAATCAAGAGAAACTTTTCAGCATGGGCTCAAGGCAGCATTAAGCCCAAGCATGGAGGCCAAGGGAGCTTATCTTTGGAAGGTTTCCCACGTCTTTTGGAAACAAAGGAAAGGCTTATTATCCAGGCTTTTGGAGGTATACAGCCTGCTGCTCTCCTGACAGTTGTGTAAGGTCTTCCTTGAAATACCCAAAAGGCTCTCCCAAGAAGATCAATTGATGGATTGTGCTGTCCGGGCTGTCTGAACTGGGACAGCCAAATCTGATGACTTGGCAGGCAACTCTGTCAACAATCTTTGCTCGTTGACTAAGTCAGAGACAGCCCCTTCCTGTCTCATGATGTTACTTGGTCTTCCTCATCATATTGATTGACCTTGTAAGATGCAGAACCAACTTTCAAGGGCTCAGTGAAGGGGCATGTTTGATAAGGAGAAAAGCTAGCTAGAATTCTAAGCATGGGACTTAATTTTGCTGTTAACACAGATTTTAATTTTCACTTCCTGTTCATTTTAGATTTTCTATTCTTCCTGACACCATGAGGAGCTCCTTATAGAAATCCACTGTAGATAAGGTGACTGACATCTATGCAAGGAGACTGCTGCAACAGACAACCTGCTCCTACTCCAGAAGGGCTTCCCAGGCGGCACAATGGTAGAGAACCCACCTGCCAATGCAGGAGACACGGGTTCAATCCCTGGGTTGGGAAGATCCCTTGGAGAAAGAAATGGCAACTCACTCCAGTATTCTTGTCTGGGAGATCCCATGGACAGGTGAGCCTAGCAGGCTATATACTACAGGGTCACAAAGAATCAGACATGAGTTGGCAATAAAACTCCAGAGTTTATCAGCAGCACCACTCTAGACACTCTCAATGACCATGTCTCTTCATTATCTGAGGCTGGTGACAAGTAGGAATCTCCTGTCTGACCCCTTCAAATAAGCTGTGTTTCTCCACCACACAACCCCTAGCTCTGCCTTCCAAGGCTGCCCAGTCCACTCTCTTGTTCCATGATCACACTTTCACTATTCTCTTTAAATTCTTCAAAGATGATTTATAACAAGTGTCTAATGATTGCAAATCTTCACCCTTGTAGTTCTGATCTTACTGGTTGCTTCTGCCAACTGTCAATCATAGCAGCATGTTTCATTTTGTTTTCATTGATTCTGGAACGCCAATTTCTGTTCCTTGTAACTTTATCTGTGAAAATTCTTTGAGGGCTGTGTTTAAAGTGTATTCCTCTAGACAGACTTGGTATTTGCTTCTGCAAGGTACCTGACAACTCACCACCTAGAATGACTTGAAATTTTGAGAAAGTAATAGAGGTTCTGATCTCAAAACTGAGTGATTTTGCGATTGGGGTTAGAAATTCTTGGTGGCAGAGGAGGGGTTCTTCTTTCCTTCTCTGAAAAAGCCAAGACAGCATAGATTTCTATTGTTTCTCTCTACATGAAAGTTTTATTTTATTAGCCCATGCCCTCAAAGTGTCGCCATCTGAGAACCCAGACTTTACACTAAGGTTCCTAATCTGCCTGGCCATCCATCTAGGTCACAGACTCTGCCTCTTGTTCTTGACATTTTGTGCCCTTGAATACTCAAGTCTAGGCCATGAGGAATCTGCAAACCTATCCCCAGTCTACTGTATTCTTGTCAATTCTTACCTCGAGTAACTCCTTTATATTCTTGGGAGTTGATCCATGCATTGAAAAGACTTTTAAGAAATTATACCACCGGGCACACAGGTGTAAAAGGAAGAAAGGGAAGGGGCTGGAGGAGAGAGAGCGATCCTGATTGCTCAGAACTGCTCTTCTTCCACAGTGAAGTCACCAGTAAGCTCCTGGAGTTGTTATGACCTCTGTTGCTCAGACTTAACTCATTATAGAACTAAGACTGGAAGCCTCATTTTGATGGCAAGGCTATCTGTTTAAACTCTGCTAAACTATCCACAGTAGAGAGCAAAGGAATGTTTCCTGTAAGAAATACTATTCCTGGCCAAGGAGATTGTATGTGAGACTGCACAGAGAATTGACCTTAATGATTCAAGTAAAACAGAGCTAGTCAGACCCATCTGTCCTAGGATCCTGTGAGCCATTTAAATGTATGTATGAGCTAATGATACATAACAGCAAATACGTATGGCATACTGTACATTTCGAAGGGTTTAAGTTCCCTACCATGACAACTGCCTCATACCATGAGTCCTTTAAAACCAAGGAGACCCACCATGTCCCCACAGTGTGGATATTACCTGCAACTGTGCCCCACAGCCACAGTGAGACAGTGCCCAGGTCACCCTACTGTCAATCAGCAACCTGCCAGTCTGGCTCTCCTCCTGAGGCCTCTTGGAACACTATCATGCTCTATGGGATGCCTGAATCCAGCACAATATCTCTTTCACTCTCACCTGCATTATTTCCTTCTAAGGAATATGTTACCACCAAGGCTGGACATTCTCCCACCACCTGTGCCTGAGTGAGTGCTGGCCAGCATGACCCCCATAATATTTCCTTGGCTTTCTGAGATCCCATTCCAGCAAAGGAATACAATAAAATATATGAAGAAGGACTCAAAAAAAGAATAAAAAATTGCAAGGCACAGTACTACTCCCAGTGTACCTCTAGGAGTCACACTGGAAACTGCTCGGAAACAGGCAAATAGGATTGCAAATGCCATAAGTCAAAGACAGAAACCTCATAAGCTATCCAGATGACTCCCCATCCCAAGCATATTTCATTGGAAGAATAAGTTCAAAGGATAGTTTTAGACCTAAGAGAAAGGGCTGGTAAACTAGATTTACTCTTTCAATGTCTGAGCAAGAACCTTTAACTGAAAAGGAATTTTAAAACTGTCTCTTCATGGAAGCATATTTTACATGAAAAGCATAATAGCACAGATGAATTTCAACCTCAAAGTTAATAAAGATGTGGGCACTGAACATATTTAAAGGCAGAA
This sequence comes from Capra hircus, assembly GCF_001704415.2. NCBI lineage: Eukaryota > Metazoa > Chordata > Mammalia > Artiodactyla > Bovidae > Capra > Capra hircus. Next base: position 55,262,737 of record NC_030818.1, read on the forward strand.
AGAAGAAAAGAAAGTGAAAATGACAGTCGCTCAGTCATGTCTGACTCTTTCTGGCCTGAATTCTCCAGGCCAGAATACTGGAGTGGGTAGCCAGTCCCTTCTCCAGGGGATCTGCCCAACCTTGGGATCAAACCCAGGTCTCCCACATTGCAGGTGTATTCTTTACCAGCTAAGCCACAAGAGATGCCCAGAAAGAAGAAAGGGGGGGAAAAGAAAAGTTTCAAATAAGGAAGAGGCAAGGAAAACCTTCTCACTGAAAATACCAAATTTGGGATATCAGGACTCTTTCCCTTGAATGAAGATATTAGTCTTATTAAGATAATTCTTAATATGAATAAGAATAAGAATAAGATAATTCTTAAAACGGAGGGCCATTATGGGGCAAATGAACAACTTTAGGTCATATATGACCCACAAATGTTTTTTAAACATTACTTTCTACTCTATTTTTAAGCCAAACCTTTTAGTAGAAAAATTCAGAATCAGCCAAATTGACTCTTGAATTTCATCCTCTCTCTTACATGATTTCATAAGGGAGAGAAATGAGAAGGCCTAGATAATACTGGAAACAAATTTTACATTTAATCAGCAATTACTCTTATTCTTAAGTAATAACAACTATTCCATCTTTCTCCTAGATTTCTATTCAGGAGAAATCTAACATTATAACAATTTCTATGATAGAATTATCTTTCTATGATGTTTCTTTCAGAAGCTTTTAGTGCCTTCTCTGGATCTGGGTCAAATCTAACTATGGAACTTGCCCAATAGCTGTCCTACACATTACCAACTTACAGAAATTCTGATAAATAAAAATCAAATCTACAGAGAAAATCCAGTACAGAAAAACACTCCTAGACAATTTTAAACCTCAGAGGCATTTAAATTTTCTTTAGCTATAAAATGCTAATTGCACAGAATTTTCAGGGAACCCCTTTAGCACAAGAACCGAGAAGCCACGTTCTCCTTGTCTTCTCACTCTGCTCCTCAGTCACGCTTGGGATCTCAATCACTCGTCTCTACTGCCAGCCCCAGAAGCCTTGCCTGCTTATCCTTTCTAGCATTCTTCTGTAAAAACACTCTCAAAATGAATTGCTTCTAAATGAATTATTGCATATTTATATAATAAAATGCTATGCAGTCAGTCAACAGAAGGTTTGAGAATGTTTATTGTTATGGTAATGGAGTCATAATATATTAAGGTAAAGAAAATAAATTACAAATCACCATTTACAAAGAGTCCATTTTTAAAATTCCAGGCAAAACATATGTATGTCTCTGTATGTATAAATATATCACTCATTTAAGTTTTAAAACATTGGAAAGACATGTACAAAATTATTAATGATGATTATCTTTAAAGGGTGAGATTGTGAATATATTTTTGTCTTCCATCTTTTTTATTTTTCAATGAACATATATTTCTTTTGCACTATTAAAAGGCAGTGTAAAGCCCACTCTTTTCAGAGCTCCCCAGGCCCTGGATATCGCTCTACATGTTCCTCATGCTCTGCTGTATGCTGAAGCCTTGGTGGGATATGGATCCCAGAGGTTGGTTGGAAATGACAATTTTGAGGTCTCATGCCAGACCTCAACCCTTCACAAACAGGTTCCATCTGGAACTCCCTTTACCTTAAATGACATTCTATAGCAAAAGCTATGACAATGACCTTACTTAAGGCACTTAAAGTAAGTATATATGGCCACATGCACTTTTAATATGTGTATTACGTTAATAGTTTACACACTGCCCCCAGGGATTCACTTAGGTGGTTCAAGAAGTTTGAAGAAAGTTAACTCAAATGTTTTGTAAAAATATATAACTTTAATTATTCATAAAAATAAAATAAAAAATTACTTGCCACATTTTAATACTGATGCTACCAGAAAGTCATTCCTTTATGCCACCTGAGTCTCTGCTATCATTATGCAAAAAAACTTGAATTGTAATATCGTTTAAGAAAATTGTAGCTGTGGATTAATTTTCAATGAATAATCTAGAGCAACACACAGTGTTTGTGTCTGTGCAATTGAACCAGACAGTTCAGCATCACAAGGCACAAGGTCTAGACATAGCTACTTACCACATTTCCTCACCAAAGCTGAAGAGTGTACAAGGAAGTACTGGATTACCACATCTCCATACAGTTCTGCATTCATTTTTTAGCACTTAAAATAAGCATTATCTCTTTTACATTTATAATAATGTGAATCATATTTGGATAGTTTGGTGATACAACTTGGAAATGAAATGTTTCTATTGAACTCCTTTTTCAGATTTAATCAGTCCTAGCAGAGTATCCAGACATTACAAAGTGAGCTGTTTACAAAGTTTGCTATATCTGAGGAAATCAGAATTTTCTGTGTAACTAAAACAAGACAAGATATCAAAACTGAAGAGATCATATTAGGGTGGCTATACAACTGCAGCAGCCATTCACACTGCCCAACGTCCATTCTAAGGCCATAAATAGAATCTGAGCACTTCGCTACCTCTTGGAACAAGCCACCATCCTGAATGACTCAAGTGCTCCTCATCTGTCCTCCTGCTTTGTTACTCTTTGAACTCCTATGGCCTGTCCTCAACTCTAATTCAAGGCATTTTCTGCCCAATATGCTCCAAAGGCCTCCCATTCCATTCAAATAAAAGCCAAATTCTGAATAATGGTTTGCAAGGCGCTTCAGAGTCTGACACCTTGTCCCCTGGAAGACTCCACCTCCTGCTACCCCTCACTGACTTAGAACAGCCACATGAGCCTCCCCAGGAAGGTTCCTCAAGAGCCTGGCATGAAGGAGCATGCCCCAGGACCGCTGCTACCAGTGCCCCCATTCCCACATTGAACCACTGGTGACCCAGGCCTCTAAGGGAGACCAACACTAACAGGCCCAGAAGCAACTTCTTGTGGGTACAGCTGGACACTGTCATGCTTTACACCCAGACAGACCTATAACTGAAGATAGATTCAAGTGCCCCTGGGGCCCAGTCCAGTGAAAGTGACCAGATCACGCCTGTCTATCAAAGGCACAAGCTCTCTTCATCTCTACCCCATTGGTACCAAGTGTGAATGTGGATCCTAGATTTTTGGACTGTTTCATTGTATAAGGCAAACAGAAAGTCCTGATTTTTAATGGAATCTCCCACAATTAAAATTTTGGCAATTCAAAAATTTAAAAAAATAAGAGCAAAAAAAAAAAAAAAAGAGTTTGACGCTTTCCCACATAAGTTCAAAGAGGACTAGACCTTGCTGCTCCTACCAACTCAAGTGCAGTCTGCTCCTTCATCTCTGGAAGATATTTAACCATGTTTCATCTTCTGAGTGAACTTTTTCCAGGTCATCCTTACTACACTCCATGCTGCTGCTTCCTAGGTTTTATTTCCATGTTTCACTAATCACCATCTGAGATAACCCTTGCTCAAATGACTGACTGATTGATGGTCTGTCTCCCCCACCTAGAGTGTAAACTCCATGAAAGCTGAGAATTGTGTCTACTTTTTTCCCTTCTATAACCCCAGAATCCTAGAACAGTGTCTGGTACAAAGTACCAGGCATACAGCACATATTCATTAAATGAATAGAGTACTCTAAATTCAAATCCATCACAAAATTCTTAATAAAATACCCTCTTTAATTGTTTCCTATCATGGGACCACTTCTTAGATTTTTTTATGAAAGGGAGTTCTATTGCCACCAGAAAAAGCTGCATAAAATTATAAGTTCCAGATGCAAAATTATATATTCATTATAATTTGAATCTATTTATAGTACTTAGCATAATACTGCAACAACCACCCTGATGGCAATAATCCAAAGGTCACACATCCTTCTGAACAAGAGTCTCTCTCTACCCATTAGTCTCCACATACACACAATAATGTTGTTCTATTTAAAGGGATACTATTTTTAAGACTCTTCTTGGGATTACATCATAAACTTAATTAAAAAATAATTAAGGCCACCAAGGGCTTTCTTAAAACCATTCCAATAGACTGTTCTAACATTGTCACACTCTGTGATCATAAACTTTGCCACATGCATCTGTACTTTCAGCCCTTCTTTTTCTTTTTCAAAGCACTGTTTCTTTTACATGCATGATTTTCTTATATCTCCAGATCACACACATTCATTAACTTGAATATACCTTTAGGAAACATTTAACAAACAGCTGATACCCTTTTGCTCTCAGTGTATCCACATGGCTAAGCATGGCTCATGCCCCATGCGGATGACTTTCTCCTAATCATCTAGTGCACAGCTCTTGTCTTCAGTGTTCATCTCCCTCCATTTCATACCACTTGGCATGTATGTGTATGATTTTAGAACACTTTCACCTTGATGAGTTAAACTTTCATCAAGAACTGACCAGGAGATTTTTAAAATCCAGAAGTGTCAGTTCTGTCTATAGCCATATCACCCTGAATATGTCGAATTTCATCAGAAGTGTCAGTTATGCCAGTTTTAAAATCTCTTCTCAACATAATAATTTCTCCATCCTAATGATATTGCCTAGCATGTTAAGATGAAAATCTGCAGTGATAATATGATAATATGTTCATTTCCAGAGCTAACAAAATTGCAAAAGAGATATAACAGCATAGTCACAACTGACTAATTTTTTGGTTGCCATTAACTACAGCAGACTTTTTAGCTAAGCCATATAGATATTTAGTGGTTTTATATTAATATATGCTATATCAAAAGAAATATAAATTGATATTGTGGCAGTACAAATGAGTGCACTAGACATGGATTAGGAAGCTGGTCTAGATACAGCAAATTTTACTTTGAAATCACCAAAGAAGTGTGAAGGCAAAGTAAATTTTATGCACTTTATATAAAAGTCAATAGTAGGTGTTTTATTTCAGCCTTTGATCCTGGTGGTTTAAAGTAAATAGAATTTGCACACTTTAAAATTTAAGCACTATATCCACCTATGTATTATCTATAACTGTATCAAAGTAGAAATCAAATTTTCAATAAAAATACAAAACATTCCTTCATCACAAGGTTGTGAACAGAAAAACAAGCGCCTGGAGTCAATAAAACACAAAAAAGTCCATCAACTCTGCTGACCTATGTGAGTTTATACTAAAAGAAAAAAAAAAAAACAAAAACTTTTACTTGACAGGATCCTAGACAACAAACTGAAAATTACATGTCACATCTTGATCAATTCTTCTTTAATCACATTCTGTGATTAAAAGAACACAGAAACATACTTCTTGTTCTGATATATTTATACTGAGATCTTAACCATCACTCTTGATCTCTGCAGTTTCTACTTCCGTCTCTGGCAGTAATTCTCCATTGCTAGAAATACCAGCATGCCTTCATATAAAATCAAATTCCACATATAAATCATTAGCCTGTTGCCATTCTGTTAAAAACAAACAGAATCCCAAATTTTATAAGCCCTCTTTTTTTTGTTATTCAAGATTCTCACAGGATGGGAGACACTGATCAGCATTTCTAGCTGTACTCTACACAGCACCCGTAGCCCAAAATCCCAAAAGTGTTGGCCATCCTGATCCAACAGTGGAGTCCTCATAAGCAGCTGGGTACCACGTGAGTCATCCACATCTTATTCTTTGTGTGCTGAAAATGGGCAAGTCTTGAATTTCAAAGAATCTGAAGGTGTATGGAAAGGAAAAAGATTTGGGTTTTCATAGGGCATTCGGCACCCTTTTGTTTTTTAGATCAAAGTTCTCCAGAGGGTCTGGCAGAAGTAGTTCTGTGCCTGTCATCACTGACTCCTGGCTTGACTCAGGGGCCTACGTGTTGGTTAGGGATAGAAGTGGTAAGGAGGGAAAGACATGGGTTGGCTGCTCTGTCTCAGTCTTGCCTGGGGTTGTTCCAACAGGACCCAGGGTGAGTTTCAACAGATGGGAGCAGATTTTCAGACTCCCCATTCTCTACCTGACAACTACACAGGCCATTCCTTCAACATGTAATGGCAAGGCCTCACTACATTTTCCAACTTTATGCTGAATTCTTCCCAACCCAGGAGTCCAGAACATGAGGAATGCAGACCATTCACAGTTACAAGCCCTGGGCATCAACAACATCACCTCTGCTGAATACATAATTCAGAGCTTTTCAAAACAAAGAATATGATTTTATCTCATTCGTCTAGTTTACCGGTCTACAGGAACTACCACATTTTATACCTGTGGGAGAGAACAGCTGTTGTTGCTGCTGCCATATGACTAGGTTTTACTAAAATCCACTTGAAAACTTGAAGACTCATTCTCATAACAATTTCTAAATGCACAGTGAATCAATAAAGTTCCCCCAAATTCTATTACAGTTAGAAGTTTCCACCTTAACCAACTCAGTCCAAACACTGAGAACCTGTATTTTCTAATGCCTCTTAGGAGTGAAGATTAGCCATCCATAGCTGCCCTTGATTTTGACATTACTCTGCAAAGGACTTCAGTATATCCTCAGGTATTTCCAACCACCATCTACTTTTACCAACAGAAGACTTTCCTCAATCAAAGGCAAACCACTAAAACGACCCAGAAATCACTCAAGTAAATAGCCAAAGTATTCCTCTGAAACCTCTTCCACCAATCTCGTTCCTTCTGCCAACACATTCTGAGAAATCAAGGCAGAGCTCTCCCAAAGCGGCTCTTGGATTTCACCCGACCGACTCTCTCAGGGCATCTCCCGTCCTGGAGCCACCTGATCGCGCACCAGGATCTTCCGCAGCCGTTGGCGGCGCGGGCCCGAGAGCCTGGGACTTACGTTGTTCATGTACTCGCTGAGCAGGTCCTGGAGCGCTTGGCGCACCGCGTTGCACTCGGCTACGATCCGCTCGCGCCGGTCGTCGCGGGTGCACGAAGAGTCGGCCATGAGCGCTGCGCCGCTAATGATGCTCTCCAGGCGCTCCTCCAGGGACGGGCGGAACCGGGCCTCGCTGAACGTCATGGGGTCCAGAATAATCTTGTTCTGAAAGGAGCGCAGTGCCAAAGAAATCAGCAGAGAAGAGGCGGCTACCTTTGTACCCTGATCTCGAAAACAGAAATTTCTGAGACCAGGATTAGACTCTCCCTGGAGAATAAACCAGCTACTTATATAAAGGCTAAAGTGGCCTTGACACAGTCTCAACTTTCTGTAAGATACTTTGGCCTGAATCTAATCTGCAAGGAGAAAATGCCAGGTTTTGTTTTAGAATATGTTCTTGGGAAAGGCTGTATCAATGGAAGGGTTTTCTAAAGAGACTGTGACACTTGACTTTTTTTTTTTTGTAGGCATCTAGAAATACACGTTTCAGTGTAACACTTTGGGAAGCTATGAGAAGATTTTAAAGCCCTAGACTAGAACATACAACTTGAGGATCCTTTAGTGGTGACTTGTGTACCCACTGTGTCCCCTCATTAGAAGCAAAGGGTCCCATGGCAGGGTGCTGTTTGAAACCTGAGTAAATAGCATCCAACAGGCATATACATTACAAGTTACAATACCTCCCACTAGGAACTAATACTTGGCCACCTGATGCAAAGAACTGACTCATTGGAAAAGACCCTGATGCTGGGAAAGATTGAAGGCAGGAGGAGAAAGGGGCCTCAGAGGATGAGATGGTTGGATGGCATCACAGACTCGATGGACATGATTTTGAGCAAGCTTCCGGAGTCAATGATGGACAAGGAAGCCTGGTGTGCTACAGTCCACAGGGCCACAAAGAGTTGGACATGACTGAACAACTAAACTGAATTGAGGAACCAATGTGTTGTATAAAAACTAGATTTCTAGAAAAGGATTCATAATGTGTGTGCATGTATCTGTGTATGATTGAGATGCACAGAAATATGCATCCAGAATTCAACAGATATATCAGCCTGTGTGACGATCTGAGAATCATCAGGTCTATGAGAATGGAAGGTAGTGAATGGTATACTAGCAAAATGAACAGAATAAGAGCTGACCTAAGAAGGCCCAATTAATCCCAACTTATAAAGGTTTACAGAAAGACAAGAATCAAAAAGAAGACTGAAACTATGGTCAGATAGAAAGAGCAGAATCTGAAGAACAGTAATTCCAGCAAGTCAAGGGAGCAGAAACACTGATGAAGTGTGTGGTAACCAACTGCAGGAAACAAGAGAGACAGCACTGACTTTGTCCAGTGGTTGGTTTCTACTGGGAACCCCTTTTCTGCTCTGAACAAGGAAGACATTCCAGCAACATTAATCAAAGTGCAGTGACCTGCTGCAGGAAATGGTTTGCTCATCTTCACTGGAGGCACACACTCAGACATCCAAGGACCACCATGGTGGTGATGGAGTAAATGGTCTTCCAACTCTAGGATCCTTTGGAAGGACTGCCTTGCCATCCTTTGATGTCATATATACATATATCTAAGAAAACACAATTTATCATATCTACAAATATCATAAAGAAAGCAAATGAGAGTAGGTAGTTATATCATTGCCCACCTGCCACCTGCTGAGTACATAGTATGTGCCTACTAGATTGCTTAGTGCTAAAAAGAGGGTGAAGATAATAACAATAAAAAAAACTTGGGTAGAATTTTTTCCTAATAGGAAATAAAATAGCTACTTAGTTATTACAAAATAGATTCAGGTATGCACTCTGGGAAAGCCTGTCCTAACTCTTCAAAACATCCTAAGGTATTTGAGGAGGGGGGCACTTCCCTGGTGGCTCAGCCAGTAAAGAATCTGCCTGCAATGCAGGACACCTGGGTTCGATTCCTGGATCAGGAAGATCCCCTGAAGTAGGGAATGGCAACCCACTCCAGTATTCTTGCCTGGAGAATTCCATGGATAGAGAAGTCTGGCAGGCTACAGTCCATGGGGTCCCAAAGAGTTGGATATGACTGAGCAACTAAGCACGCATGTATGCACATGCTGAAATGATCCACAGCTCTGATTCTCTGATTCCTGTTAAAATGCAAAACTCCATAACAGGGAGATCCTTTGAGCACAAAAGTATGACATCCTGAGGAATGAATGAAGCAAGTGGTGACTTAGAAGGAAGCACTCACTAAATACAGACCAGGTCTGATGTCCACTGGAATCGTGGATTTCCTAGGAAATTACTCACTGGTCAGAGTTCTCTCTTTACTGTAGAGGACGAACTGGAGATATGCTATTCTGTGATAGGTTTTGGCATACAGACTACCTTCACATTTGCATTTTCTCAGGCTTTAGAAAAAGGATAATCTTTACTTAACTCAGAATAGTGTTACTCAAACCCTGTCCCTTGTGCCCAAGTAGCCTCCCAAACAGTGTCAAAAAATCACATGCAAGCCTCAGTACAGTGGATGGCTTTGCAGCTAGAGGTGTCCTGCCCCATTTGCCATCTGTTGTAGAGCTGTTGTCTGTAAGGACTCTTCCCAATGGGATCCATATGTGTTCTCTCTCCCTTTCTACTGCTTTTCAGATGATGCATTTATAATTTTTTTTTTTTTACCATGTAACATGCATTAGGTACTGATACTCTAATTAAAGAAATAACTAATCAAAACATAATTAGGCTATTATCCTTTATAAGGATTACTGATTTTTAAGTACTCTTTTATAGAAATTCCTATTAACGTAATACAGTGAAAAGTATTTGTTCTGCTTTGAGGTTTCAGGAGACTCTTGAGTTATATATCGGCTTGAGGATAGATTTTTACTAAATTTTTGGACTAAAAATATAAAGAAATGCCAACTTGATAGAAATATACTGAGGTAAATTTGAACTCAATAAAGGCAACTGTAAAAGTTTCTCTGCAGAACAAGGAAAATGTACTATTGTCATTATACTATTACTTCTTAAAGTATTTTCCATGGAATCTGAGCCTAGAGATGTAATGTTTTGATGAAAAATTAAGTTTTCCTGGCCAGATATTTTTTGGAAATACTGCATGGCCCAAGATACATTAACACATGAAATGCTTTGGGGAATTCTGCATTAAAGAAGTCAGTTTGCTGCGGCATTCCTCAAACCTATTTGAGCCTAGAGGGGGTGCCCTTTTAAAATACATGCATTATCTATGAGAACCTAAGGAACACACATTGGGGATCTTAGCAAGAGAAAATTTACAGCAGCAGTGGAATGAGCTCCAAATCTCCATGGCCCGGGGCTGTCATGAAAGTAAATGCACTGAAACATTGAGCTTGAAAAACTCTGCATAAAAGTTACACTATTCATCATATTTCTAATGGAATTATTCATTACTTATAGATCACAGGGGAAAGGCTTTAAAAAAATCTCCCTGGAGAAGAAACAATAAATTTACAGTATTTCTATCTATATCCATGGTGGAGATGGGGAGCACCATGATGGATATGAAAAGCTAGAGGGGAGAGGCCTCTGAGGGGAAAGAAAAGGCCTAAAGGGCAGTACACATGTGCGTGTGCATCTGTGTGCATGCGTGTGGGGGGGAGAGGGGTTGGCTGTGTATGTCTATCTATGAGGGGTGGGTTCAGGTTGTGTGTAATGGGTATGGGATAAACTGGGGGCAGAAGGTATGGGTTGTTGTTGCTGTGTGTGTGTGTGTGTGTGTGCATGTGTTTATTTTCAGAGAACTGGAGAGCTCTCAAACAGGCTTTAAAAAAAGAAGAACCAGATGAAGTCAGGGGCTTAAGGACAAGAGGATAAGACCATCTCCTGTTGCTAAAGTGATAGGAAAAAACAAACTCCTAGAGCTGGATTCTGAGCAAGAAATTCAGAGAATGAAAGGCTAAGATGAATGAAGCAGGAGTGCTGCTTCTGAATTATTTGGGAATGACTTTAAAAAGAAACACTTAGGCAAGTTCTCTTTGCTAGCACATTTGAGGGTCATTTCAAATCAGTAGATACATCTTATTTCCTAGCATCAGCTCAGCGGGTCTTCGCCTCTCTATGCGGCTGCCCTCTACTGGCCAGAAGGCGCTCAGCAGCAGCAGCACCCAGGATCAAACCCAGCTCCCTGGTCACTGAGGGAACATTTCAGGGGCAAGCACCAAACAGAGAAATAGCAAGGCCAAGGCTTCCCAGCTCTCCCTTTATGGCAAACATGTGCTTCCACAAGAGGATTTTATGCTGTTTCCAAGTGTACAGGCTTATTTTTTTTAGTCCACTGAGATTTTACATTTTAAATATCTAAGTCCCTTGTTTGCATTCCTAAAACTCATTTAATCTTTTTATCCTTTTGATATTTTAGTTCATCTTATATTGTCATCTTAGTTCATTTTAAAATTTTGGGACTGCATTTTTTTTACTTTGCCTTTTTCTTTTTAAAAAACATAAGGCTTACTTTAATTTCTTTTTATCTTATCTATTTTCAGACCCTTTATGATAACTGAACTGCATATCTTGCATAATATTTTGTGCTTTGCGATTTTTACTTATTTTTATTAACATCTTTACTTTAAAAATCACTGTTTTCATTCTGACAGTTTATAGAGTGGTAACTGGGAAACATGACCACAAACACAGAAGCCACGATATTTCACTTCCAAGAAAAGGGGGCTAGGATCCTCTTCTACCCATCAAGTTGGTGCTGTAATAGTCTCTCTCATCCTACATAACTGATTTCCCATGTTTTTTCCAGTGTTGAACTGTATAAAAGTTTTAACTTGAAATAATGCAGGGAACCATATATTTTGAAACTACTTCCCAGAATAATACATTCACCTGTACTCAACCCACATACAGCTGTTACAAGAGCACTGTTTTTAAGTCACCCCTATCATCCATTCTCTTTACAAGGAGTCACATGATCTAAAATTTCAGGAATATACCCAGATGCTGAATTATACCTGCTTCAAGCTCTGACACCATAGGGTGTAGCAGAGAGACCTCTGTCAAAGCAAGAAGCTGAATGCATTTCAAATGGTTTGACAGGTCCACAATTCTGCACCCATGATATTACTACCTCCATCTTATTAAAGAGGAAGATGGGGACAGATATATTTCTCCCCAGACATCCAGCTAGGAAACAAAGACACCTGGCTTTGAGCACAGGGCTTTAGACTTTAAGTTTAGTGTTCCTTCTACTGTTTCAGACTGCCCATATTCAGTTAAATTGAGTCTAACAAATCATAATTATAAAAGTATATTTCCTGATGCTTGGGGCTGGTGCACTGGGATGGCCCGGAGGGATGGTGTCGGCGGGGAGGTGGGAGGGGAGTTCGGGATTGGGAACATGTGTACACCCGTGGCGGATTCATGCTGCTGTGTGGCAAAACCAATACAATATTGTAAAGTAAAATAATAATAATAATAAATTTTAAAATAAATAAAAAATAAAAATAATTTTTAAAAAGCTAAATGAGAAAAATAAATAAAATAAGTTCTCTGAAACAAAATATAATGGTATAAGTATCATCCATCATACTATCTTCTTTTATGGCATTTGGGTTAACTTGCCCTTCCCATGGATAGTTGAAAGTATAGCCATTAATTCAAGAAACAGGTGCCAGTTACTTTGGCCCAGATCAAAAAATCCTTTATTTCAAGAGGTTCACTGTCTAGTCAAACATTAAAAAACAAAAACATGTTGAACCAGTTGTAATTTGAAAAATATACCTATAATGTTAAGGAATGACTGAGTGATGGGAATCTGCACAGTTCAGAGGTGGGAGGTAGACACAGAGATCTTCCTGGAGGAGATTACTCCTTAGCTGAGACATAAAGAGTGACAAGCAGTTGACCAAGCAAAATTAGGGGCAAAAGAGGCAATGTAGACAGAATAGGAAGTGGGAACAAATGCACAATATACAAAGTGTACCACAGTATACCAAGTGTATCAGAAGCAATTTACTGAAGCTGAAGTGTTAAGTCTGAAATCACAGGTGTGGTGTGCCATGAAGAGGCCCTAAGCAAGCAACTCTCTTTTAAGAGAAACTTTTGCGTAAACATAGTTAACTGACCATATCCACCTGCTGCAACTATAGATCCACCAGTTTCACAAGGAGTCACATTTGACCCACCAGCCCCTGTCAATCCTAGAGCCATTTCCTGCCCAGTGGGGACTTCTTGGGCAGGCAACCTCTGCTCCCGCTCTAGCCTCCTTACTGGCCCGGGTGAGACCAGCTCAAAACTGTGCCAAGGCGCTTCCTATATTGTCCTCTCTTTCCTGCTAATTTCACAGGTAGTTGACCTGCATAGCAGTTAAAAAGCTCTCTTGGCCTATTTCTGCTGGTTCTCTTCCACCTAATCCTCCACAGACAATTGCTTTATTACACGTCTAATCGCATCGGTTTTGGGATTTGCTTCTCCAAGGACCCAAAAGGACAAAAAAGGAGACAAAGTTGGTGAAGAGAGCAACAGCCAGATCTGAGGAGCCTTCTCTGCTGTGTTAGGATGCTTTCCCTCTGTAAATGCCCCTTCAGACACTGGAGAATCATCAAGAGCCTGAAACATAAGAGTGACATAATCCTGTTTGGTTTTAGAATGTTTTCCCCAGCAGTCAGGGAAGTCAGCTTTGACAGAAAGAGAAGGCAGGGAGCAATTATCAAGCCTTCAGAATCCAGAAGAAAGATGGGCTGAGTACAAGATTGTGTTTGTATAAAAAAGATTAAGGGCATTATATTGGGATACACTGAGAATGTGAATCTGCAAAATTTGGAGATATATTGGCTATAAGAATGCAGAAGGAGTCAAGGATAAAACCTAAATTTCTGGCATGAGTAACATCAAAATGCACATATCAACCAGTTCTATCCTGGGTGTCAGCATCCTATTTTGTAAGTAAAGTTTTATTAGAACAGTCAGGCCCATTCATTTACATACTGTCTATGGCTATTTTCACACTGCAGTGGAACAGTTTAGAAGTTAGGACAGAAACTGTATGGCTCACAAAGTTTGGGATATTTCCTGTTGACTCTTTAAGAAAACATTTGCTGATTTCAAACAACTGTGATAGGTAACAGATAAAGAAGAGCAGGTCTAGAGTGTCTATGATTTATTTAAGTAGAAAAGTCTGGTGGAAAGTTGATTGTAAGTACTGATATATGAAAATGGGCCAGCTATAAATGGAGTAGCATTAGAATAAAGGCTGGAGTGGAATCCATGAGAATGGATGTCCTATCTCAAGGAGATGGAACAGAATGAGAAAATCAGTGACTCCTAGACAGACTGGGAAAACCTCAATATATCACAGAAAAAAAGTCCACAAATGACATGATAAAGAATGGTCAGAGAGATCTGATCAGACCTAGGAGATTTTATGGCCATAGTTTACAAGGAAGGATACTAGGGAATTTTATAAAAAGGATAAATAAGCTCAAGACTGAAAATGTTCAGTGAAACTAAGAGGTAAGAATTTACCAGTGGCAAATTGTTTGCTTACATGTGTATATCTGTGTGAATGCAATATTTATTTATAAATATTTTAATCCAAAAGCCACATCAGGCTCAATGGAAAGTAGTAGAAGCAATTTATTTAACTAAATAAATTGGAGATGAAAAAAAATATTTTCAAATTCATAAAAGAATTTCAAATTCATAAAAATATTTAATGTTTTCCAGAAGGTTCTAAAAACAACTAGAAAATAGAAAAAACTAAATGGTATAAAATTAGGAAGGAGTAGATAAAACTGCAAATGTCTGATTGCAGATGTTATAATGAACTGCTCACTTAGAACAAATGGGAACCGACCAAAAATGTATTGCAAATTAAAATTTTAAAAATTCATGAAAGCATGTATATTTATGTGTCAAGTCAACTGCCTCTATACATACAAGAACTATCCAATTGAGAAGAGCAAATTTATAAGGACAAGAATTACAAAACAACATACACAGAAAAACACACTTAGATGTCAACTAGGTACAACAAGAAATGTGCTGAAGAAAGGTGAATGGTGTAGGCAGAGGGCACCAGGCAGAGGTAGAACTGGGACACACACCCTCTAGCTCTGGAGTCAAGTTCAATGGAAAGGCCATTTCTCCATCTTAGACACTAAAGTAGTATCTAGTAGTAGTGTAATGTAGCACATGATTCTTTCTACTTTAAGAAGGTATGGAAAACAGTGAACAACGATCAGAGATCAGAACTCACAAGATGCTTTTTGTTGTTGTTGTTCAGCTGCTCAGTCATGTCCAACTCTTTGCAAGCCCATGGACTACAGCATGCCAGGCTTCCCTTCCATCACCATCTCCCGGAGTTTGCTCAAACTCATGTTCACTGAGTTGGTGATGCCACCCAACCGTCTCATTCTCTGTCATCCCCTTCTCCTCCTGCCTTCAATCTTTCCAGCATCAGGGTCTTTTCTAATGAGTCGCCTCTTTGCATCAAGTGGCCAAAGTATTGGAACATCAGCTTCAGCATACTTCGTTGCTGTTTAGTCGCTAGGTGGTGTCTGACTCTTTTGCAATCCCATGGAATGTACTGCACCAGGCCTTTGTCCATGGGATTTCCCAGGCAAGAATATTGGAGTGCTTTCCCATTTTCTTCTCCAAGGGATCTTCCCAACCCAGGGATTGAATCCGAGACTCTTACATTGGCAGGTGGATCCTTCACACTAAACCCCCTGGAAAGCCCACAAAGCTACTTTAATCGACTTTTATTTTGTTATCTATCTCCAACTGCACAGCAGGCATTATAACATACGTTTTCTACCAAGAAGGTAAACAAATATTTCTTAGTCTTTCCTGAGCTATGAATTAACAACCATCTTAGAGCTGAGTTCTTTGCTGCTGCTGCTGCTGCTGCTAAGTCACTTCAGTCGTGTCCGACTCTGTGCGACCCCACAGATAGCAGCCCACCAGGCTCCCCTGTCCCTGGGATTCTCCAGGCAAGAACACTGGAGTGGGTTGCCATTTCCTTCTCCAATGCATGAAAGTGAAAAGTGAAAGTGAAGTCGCTCAGTTGTGTCCAACCCTCAGCGACCCCATGGACTGCAGCCTTCCAGGATCCTCCGACCATGGGATTTTCCAGGCAAGAGTACTGGAGTGGGGTGCCATTGCCTTCTCTGGAGTTCTTATCTAATGGCACTCAAAGCAGCAACTGAGCATGACTGGTGTAGGTGGTAAGATCAGGAACATAAAAGTAATATATTTAATTACAGTTATGTCAGTAGAAAAGCTCCAGCACACACATAACCATAATGGAGTGGTTTTATACCCACAGATTACATTCCCAAGGTTTCTAATGCACAGCTGAGGAAAGACAAGGCATGGCGTGTTGCAATTCATGGGGTCACAGAGTCAGACACGACTGAACGACTGAACTGAACTGAACTGAGGAAAGTGAAGGCTTTTTTTTTTTTCCTTTACTAGCCAAGAAATTACTTGCTAAAGACTGGGAGAAAAATCTTATTTATTATCTTTAGATCTTCCAGGCTTTCACTCTTAATTAAACTCCTTAGAGAAGCACTTAGTCATCTCAAATGCATACAGAATTTTCAAAATGCCAGAAAAGACAACGACAACAACAACAAAAATGATTTAATCAATTGTTTTCCTAGCTCTAATCTTATAAACATGCAAAGGCCCAATGCTAGTGGTATGAGTAAGTTCTGTGTTTCTTTGTTGTTTGTGACAACCAAGTAAGATAAACGTGCCCTGAGTTTTTACTACCTACATAGTTCAAGGTAGCAACTAACGAAAAATAATAAATTGTGCTGTTCTACCTCATAAACACCAGACCTTCACCACCTACTGTCCAACATAACTGTTTCAAATCAAACAAGCAGAAGAAAGAATAAATATCAACATGCCCTTCTGAAACCATTCACTTTCATTTTTTAAAGATGTCGGAAAAAAGTCTCACAAAGGAAGGTAACATTAGTCAAAGTCATTCTTCTAAAGGAATATGTCATTCTGGCCTGGAGTAATTAAAGCAATGCAAATCAGAAAACTTAAAAGACAACGAATGTTTAAGGGAGGGAATATTTCTCCTTTAAATATTCTGAGACTTTTCCTGGAATTGGCATCAGTGTACATGTCTTAACCTCCCTTTTTTGTGTTTCTTTTTTTGCACTTTTATCATCACTTGATCCTATTCACCTCTGTGCATTTAAACTGTGCACTTTGTCTTGTCTTGGGGTATAACTGGGTAGGTTTTTTGGTTTCATTGATAAAATAGCCTTTCCTTCCTTCCTTCTTTTTCTCAAGTACGAAGTTCAGGAGTTTTTCTGTTTCTTGATGCATGAAGAAGTACAAAGCGCTGTGGTCTGGAGTAAAGGGTTCTGTAGCCTGGGTGAAACATGAAAATGACTGAGCCTTCCCAGAAAAATGGAAGCTTTGGTTCAGTTCAGAGCTTTCTGTGGCCTTGGCCTGTCAAAGTCATCCAGGTCATAGAAGTCACAGAGAATTTCAGAGTTGTCAATATTTGTTTAAGGCATTTAATTTTATTCACTGTATTATTTTGCTGCTGAAATAATTCCAAACAAAGCAAACAAATGAACAAGTCCCAGCAGTATCTATCAACCAGTCATTCACTAGATGGTAAGACAGCATCACCACTCAATGTACATGAATCTGAGCAAACCCCAGGAGACAGTGAAGTACAGGGAAGACGGGCGTGCTGCTGTCCGTGGGATCACAAAGAGTTGACCATGACTTTGCTACTGAAAAACAACAAAGTATTATTTTTAAAATGTTATCGTGTGTTTGTGTGCTCAGTCCTTTCGGACTCTTTGCGACCCTGTGGACTGTAGCCCACCAAGCTCTTCTGTCCATTGAATTCTCCAGGCAAGAATATTGGAGTTGGTTGCCATTTCCTCCTCCAGGGGAATTTTCCCGACCCAGGGATTTAATTGGCATCTCATGTGTCTCCTGCATTGGCAGGCGAATTCTTTTACCACTAAGCCACATGGGAAGCCCAAAATGTCAGTTGTCAGTTTAAAATCTAATAATCCTTCAGGCAGTCTCTTCCAGTCTCCCATTACAGTGTCTATAGACAGAGGGGGGGAAGGAATTTTATAGCCCCGATAATTGAGAATGACAGACACCTACTGATAATGAAGTATGGTTCTAATTCCGATTCTGAATGCTTTAAATCCTTCTATTAAAGATTGATGTCTGAGACAAAAGCATAAATCAAGACCATTTTAATAAATTAACTGAGGTGTCTAAATCAAAAGTGTGTTATTTGTTTAGTTTTAAACACTAATTCTCCCTGTGATGTATCAATAATTAACACAGATTCACTTTCATCTTTTTCATTCTTTCCCAAGCTTCTCTCCCATTGTGAATCTTTCTATCTCTAAATACAAAGTTGTTCATAGCCCAACTGGGGTAACATTTGAAATGGAAAATACTAAAGGTACTGAGTTTTAATCACCTAATTATTTTTATTAAGCTACAGAGAAAGTCTAAGCTTCATTTCTGAATTTGCCTTAATTTTTAAGATTGCATTTTAAAATTGCTTTCTTAACACTTTCTTCGCAGGCACATACTTAAAGATAAACTAATTATACCATTTATAATATACTTAAGATATTATTTATAACTAAACAGTTCAGTTTAATTGGAACTAAATGACAAAGATAATGACTTGATAATTATATAGCACTTTTTATTCTTAGATATCTAATGTTTTTTGAAAGAGAAATGTATCTAAGACCACATTAATTTCATTTGAGAAGAGATTCTGCTATTTAGCAAGATGGAGTTATATATTTCCCAAAGGCAATGGATTAAAAAACTAGGTGAGGAAGTCCGGCTGTGGACTCTTCCCCCTGGATGTTTTGATCTTAGGGAAACCGGTTTCATTTTGCCTAATTCCATCATCTGTGTATGTTGCTGAGTTGTTGCAAGCAATTCATGATCACAGTCTCAAGCTCTGACAAGAACAGTACTTAACAAATCACAGTAAAGCAGGGCAGAGGTATTATCCTCTGCTTTACATTATGGACTGATCAGAAAGCAAGTGTCTAAACTGTCTTTAATCAAATTGAGCCTTTAGAGGGTTGAAGAAAAAAAAAATCTGATTTTACTCTTTGGCTGAAAACAGCATATTATCGCTTCAGTCTCCTTAACTCTCTACATTGTTGACCCTCTTTTTAAACTAGTCTTCATCCTCTTTGACTTCTGTGTGAAGTGTTGGTTGTTCAGTCCTATCTGACTCTTTGCGACCCCATGGATTGTAGCCAGCCAGGGTCCTCTGTCCATGGAATTCTCTTGACAAGAATACTAGAGTGGGCAGCCATTCGCCTCTCTAGGGGATCTTCCTGATCCAGAGATCGAACCCAAGTTTCCTGCATTGTAGTCAGACTCTTTATAGTCAGAGCCACTTCTGGTGGACTTCTGTGTAGTACTTAATACAATTTACCATCCACTCCTTAAATTAAGCCTCACCTGTGCTAAAGGGCTTCCCTGGTGGCTCAGAGGGTAAAATGCCTGCAACACGGGAACCCAAGTTCGATCCCTGGATCGGGAAGATCCCCAGGAGAAGGAAATGGTAACCCACTCCAGTATTCTTGCCTGGAGAATGCCATGGACGGAGGGAGGTGCAAAGAGTCACACACGACTGAGCGACTTCACTTCTTGTGCTAAAGGAGACCGTGCTTTACTGTGGGTCTCCTCGTACCTCTCCGACAGCTCCTTCTCTCCTTCCTTCCCCAGTTCTCCCTTGATCTACATGAGCAGCTAGCACATCTCAAGGTCCTGCCCCTTGTCCTCAGAAATCTTCTCACTGCCCTCTTTCCTGGAGAGATCTCCTACCCAGGCCTTAGCCATTATCTAGTCATGAGCAAGAACTCAAATCCCACGTCCAGTCTTGTCTCTTGAGGCCCAGGCCCTTCCCTATAGTGACACACTGACCATTGCCAACTAGATGTCCAATCGTCACCCCAAGTATAAAGGAAATTTTCATCTTCCTCCAAAGCTTAGCAGCCTCAGTCCTATAGAGGAACAAGGAGGAGAGAAAAACAGGAAACTAAACTCTCACTTCATCCTCCTGGTTCGCTAGTGAGAAAGTAGAACCCACGAGAAATCCTCACTTGACAAAGAAATGAAGTGTTGCTCCCACAGGCTAGGTGCTTGTTGAGACCACACAGTAAAAACTTGAGGAGTCATTCTGGCTCTGAAGTCCATGTGCTTGCAGCCTCATTCTCTCAGGCACTTCTATTTAAAGATCAAGCCATTCCTGTAATATATGCTGTTGTTCAGCTGTTCAGTCATGTCTGATTCTGCAAGCCCATGGACTGCAGCATGCCAGGCATCCCTCTCCTTCACTATTTCCCAGAGTTTGCTCAAACTCATGTTCTTTGAGTGAATGATGCCATCCAACCATTTCAACCTCTGTCAATCCGCTTCTCCTCCTGCCCTCAGTCTTTCCCACCAGGAGTAAAGTGATATAGAGGTGGACAGTTTGGATTAAAATCTTGGCTCCAGTTCCTTCTAGCTGTGACTTCTAACTGAGCAGGTTGCATAAATGATGAGGGTCTTAGTTTCCTTATTTATAAAACAAGAACAACAGCAGTATCTATAGTGTAGAGTCATTGAGAAAATAAAATAATATATGTAAGGAGCTTAGAATACTATATGGCACAGAGGAGCAATAAACTTTAACAATGAAGTCATTTAAAATAACTCTTTCAAATACTTTGTGTGTGCTTAGTTGCTCCGTCATGTCCAACTCTTTGCAACCCCATGGACTGTAGCCCATCAGGCTGCCCATGGGGATTCTCCAGACAAAATGCTGGAGTGCACTGTCATGCCCTCCAGGGGATCTTCCCAACCCAGGGATCAAACCCAGGTTTCCTGCATTACAGAAGGATTCTGTAGTTCCACTGTTACTCCACCCTCTACCCCATACTCAGGCCATTGTTGTCTCTCATTTGCTCCATCATCAAACTCTAAATTAACCTCCTTTCTTGTACAACTTATTTTTCCCTAACAGACCATTCTTAAAATTCTTCTCAGTTCTTCTGCTCCACCGGTCCAAAACCTTCAATGGCTGTCAAACTACCTCTAATCACCAACTACCAGACAACTTAGAGATACCGCTTATCTTACCTGGTCGTTCTCCAATTCTATTTTCATCATTCCTTTTGTAAGATTTGTTAAAGTCCCCAATAGAACTAAACAATGAGTTGCATTTTTTCATCCAACCCTCAGAATTGGGATGTCATTTTCAGCAAGGACAACTTAAAGAAATGTAACTTCATATCCATTCAGTTCAAGTCTCAGTGACCTTCAAAATTCTCTCCAGTCTAACGGCAGTATCTGCCTCTCAATGTCATCTCCCAGGACTCTCCCTAGAAACTCTTGGTTTGAGACGAAGTGGTGCCTGACTACCACATTCCACCCCCATATACGTTCATGGGTGCTATGATATTAATTCTCTTTTGAAAATTGTGGGCCTGCCTGGTGGCTCAGCAGTAAAGAATCCACCTGCAATGCAGGAGACTCAGGTTCTATCCATGAGTCGGGAAAGTCCCCTGGAGAAGGCAATGGTAACACACTCTATATTCTTTCCTGGGAAGTCCCATGGACAGAGGAATCTGGCAGCCTACAGCCCATGGAGTCGCAAAGAGTCAGACACGACTTAGTGACTAAACAACAACATTGAATATTTTAGTACCTTCCTCCCTGTTGCTTGTCTGAAGCCCATGTTGACCCTATGCAGGGCAGACTATCTTCAACTCTCTGTGTACAAGACTCTCTTCTTAAGTCCCATTATTTAATTCCTTGTCATTTATCATCCAGCTTACCCATTTGGCTCTTGCCTTCTTGTCTGACCTTACTATGCATCATTAGTGGGAGGTGTGTGTGTGTGTGTGTGTGTGTGTGTGTGTGTAGTCTCTCTCTTGTGTGTTTGTGTGTGTGTTTAACACAGAGACAGAGAGAAACAGAGGGTTAGGAAGAGACCACCAATTAGGACATTTTTCCCACATTTTTGTATCTTCTACTACACCCAGCTGAATGCTTTGCACATAAGTAGTTGATAAATATTTGCCAATTAACAGATTGAGAATTCCATAGACAGAGGAGCCTAGCAGGCTATACAGCCCATTGGGTCACAAAGAACTGGATATGACCGAGCAACTTTCACTTTACTTACTTACAAGAACAATGTTTTTAAATAACTTAAAAAAACTAAGGCTTATCCACATGTTATATTCCTGTCTAAAATCCTCTCCTTCATATATCCTTAAATAGTAAAAATGGCAAGCAACCTGAGAAAAGAATCAAGAAGTGACATGAACCCAATAATCCAGCAACTGAATAATTAGTTATTGGATTGTCAATGGTTTAAATTTTTCTAAGTTTAATAATAGGAGAATCAAACTTCTTATCCCTCAAATTAGTTACACTCTATGTCTGTGATTTGGAATGTTAAATTATCCACTTAACACAGAAAGTCAATTTATATTTCTCAGAAGCAATTATGACTTAATTGCTGTTATCAACCTAATAAATTACTAGGTGATTTCCACAAACTGGTTATACACTCAAATTTCATGTCTGATGAAAGAATAATTGTATCAATATTCTGCAAATATGAAAAGGAAATTGGTTCATTGGCCACGAGGGAAATGCATACACCTTGAGTGTAAACTCATCTATCTTTTTCTGTCTACTTTTAAGCACACAAATTAAGATGAGAAAGATACATTTTGCCTCTCACAGGAATAATGTGCAATACGTTAATTGCTTTTCAAGAAACACAGCATGGCCTGACAAATATTCTTTGTACTTAATGAGGATGTCATGTTCTTCTTTGAAGTCTGGATTTTGATGTGCATCCGTTGATAATACTTTAAATCATACAGAGTCTTTGTATAACATTGGAACACAGACATCTGAAAAGGGTTAACCCAACTGAGAAGATATTGGATGCCCTTTGGAACACAATAGAATGTTTATGAAGGAGTGTCATGTCTCCTCTGGGGAAATTGATATGGCCACAGTGCAGAAGGCTGAGAAGAAATTATTGGAGGATAATCTAGTGAGCCACTAAGATCAAAACAGTGAGCATTTTCATTTGTGAATCCTTTCAACAAACGTTTATGCTCACCATATTGATGAAAGTATAAATGAGACCTGGTCTCTGTCCTTCTGGTGCTCACATCTGTAGACACAGAACTGGAAACAGAATAATACACTTACTACTAATATACTCAATGTCTAGTAGTAACATAAAAGGGACAGTGGTTTAGTTAAAAGGAAAATTAAAGACAGTTTCAAAAAATAAAGCCCCTTGGTATGAATGGGTATACATTTATTAGGTTAAAAAAAGGCAAAGATTTCAAACAAAGAAAGTGTCACAAGAGGGAATGTATGAAAGAAAGAACAATTGTACTTCTGAAGAATAATAAACAGTTAATTATGATGGGACATGGAACAGAAGGTGAGAAAAAAGAATCTGAGATAAAAGAGGTAGTCGGGGTCCTAGTGAAGTGATCTGATACCATGCTAAGAACTTTAAACTATATCCTGGAGATGGAATTTCACTGGTTAAGAAAACATAATATCTGATTTGCATTTTGATAAAGCTAAACCATCAGAGGTAATGGGATGGATGGTGAGCAGGGAGAACAACCAGTGAGCAATGGTTCAGGCCAAAACATGGACCTGAATAAACCGTGGTCATAAAACATGAAGGTGAGAGGGTCCAGCCAAAAATTGTAAAAGGAACTGAATTTACAAGAGTTTAAGATTAACAGGAGAGGAAAGTAGGTAAGACTCTCAGCTTTCTGGATTGAATAACCACATTCATAAAGGTCACTGCTGCTGCTGCCAAGTCACTTCAGTCGTGTCTGACTCTGTGTGACCCCAGAGACTGCAGCCTAACAGGCTCCTCTGTACCCGGGATTCTCCAGGCAAGAACACTGGAGTGGCTTGCCATTTCCTTCTCCAATGCATGAAAGTGAAAAATGAAAGTGCAGTCGCTCAGTTATGTCCAACTCTTTGTGACCCCATGGGCTACAGCCTACCAGGCTCTTCCGTCCATGGGATTTTCCAGGCAAGAGTACTGGAGTGAGGTGCCAGTGCCTTTTCCGCATAAAGGTCACACGTTAGTCTAAAATAAGAACTACTAAAAGAAAGGCTAGGCTTGACAGGGGAATAACATTATGTTTAGTTTGAGAGCATTTGTATGCTTAGATGTTATCACACAACCAGATGGTCACTGGTCTGGAGCTCCAGAGAGAAGCTGGGACCAGAGAAACAGGCCTGCAGCACATGGGCCCCCAACCAGCCAAGCCTGGAGGTCCTTTAGTGAGAACTGAACAGAGTAAAGATAGAACTCTAGAGAAAAAAACACACTTCAGTGGCTGGAAAGAGAAGCAAGCCCAGGAGATGGGAGATGTGAAGGTCAAAGAGGCAGGGGAAAAAAAAAAAAAGTCAATAGAGTCATTCTAGAATGTTAAAGGAAATGTAACCTGGAGGAAGAATCAGTTTAAGGAAAGAGATGCCTCAGCATGAAAACAGTTATCTGGGCAGTTAAACTTCCACAACTGGCAGGCTTCTAAGGCAGGTGGCTCAATGACTTGATGACTTTTAAATTTATCAAAATCTAAGATATATTGATTTAAACCCAAAGCACATGGCAAGGTCAAATACACATTATTGTTTTTGTTGTTATTGTCAGCAATTTTGCACCGTCAATACTTTCTCTCCTTCTTACATGTAAATAGGTTTGAACGGTAAGTATTAATATTAGCCTTTCAACTGAACTGACATACTCATTTTGCCTCCTCTGCTCTCCAGCAGATATTGTCACACATCCCTTCTTTCTCTCATTCGACAAGTGTTTGTGAGCCAACTATGCACAAGGCCATGTTAACTACCAGAAGTAAAACTGCTACCACAATTTTTTTAAATGGGATACCTTTTAAAAGAACACGAATTAAAACACATGATAGAGAATGCACTACTTCTTTTTACTGTTCATGAAGACTCCATGGGGATGTGTAAAACAGAGAGCTAGTGGGGAGCTGCTGTATAGCAGAGGGAGCTCAGCTTAATGCTCTGGGATGATCTAGGGGGGTGGGATGGGAGTGGGATGAGGGGGGAGGGAGGCTCCAAAGGGAAGGGGATATTTCTATATGTACAGCTGATTTAGGACTTCCCTGGTAGCTCAGCTGGTGAAGCATTTGCCTGCAATGTGGGAGACCCTGGTTTGATTCCTAGGGGAAGATCTGTCATGTAACTCAGGATTTCCACAGGCTGTGTCAGCAAGATTTCCTGGAGAAGGGATAGGCTACCCATTCCAGTATTCTTGGGCTTCCCTGGTGGCTCAGACAGAATCCACCTGTAATGTGGGAGACCTGGTTCGACCCCTGAGTTTGGAAGATCCCCTGGTGGAGAGCATGGCAGCCCACTCTAGTATTCTTGCCTGGAGAATCCTCATGGATAGAAGAGCCTTTCGGGCTACAGTCCACGGGGTTGCAAAGAGTCAGACACACCTGAGCAACTAAGCACAGCACAGCATAACTGATTCATGTTGTTGTACAGTAGAGACTAACACAACATTGTAAAGTAATCATACTTCAATCAATAAAATAAAACACTAACTACCAAAAAAAAAAAAAATACACCTTCATGTGGAGAGTCATGCAAGACGGAAGTCCTATTACTTCCAAGCAATCTGCCATCTAAGAAAGTGCAGCTCTGTTAGCTTTCTTGCCTGAATAAATGCTATCTATCTATGTTTGCATTCCATGTAGTTGGTATGTTCCTCTTGGCCTCAATTCTTTTAGGCTCTTTCACTTTTATCGATATTTGCTATGTTCTTTACACCACTAAGACTCCTTCTTGTTCTACTCTGTACCTCCCAATCTCCACCCTCACCAGCATTCAGCAATATGCGAATTACTGGCCACGTCTTCCACC
Organism: Capra hircus; assembly: GCF_001704415.2. Lineage (NCBI taxonomy): Eukaryota > Metazoa > Chordata > Mammalia > Artiodactyla > Bovidae > Capra > Capra hircus. Next base: position 55,288,461 of record NC_030818.1, read on the forward strand.
ACTCATCTCTATCCCGCACACACAGCCTGTGGAAAGCCGGAGTTACACGGCAGAAGGTCTAAACTGCATGAGTTTAAATCAGTCACAATGTGCATGGGTTCACCATAGTTATTTACTTCCTAGAATTCTCTATTCTGCTCTAGTCTGGCAGCAGTTAACTGATAAGAAAATTGCCTTTCTTTACTGTAACATGCAAGGCTGTGCAAAGCAATTAAGTAGAGCACTGCTGCTACTGCGAAGTCACTTCAGTCGTGTCCGACTCTGTGTGACCCCATAGACGGCAGCCCACCAGGCTCCCCCATCCCTGGGATTCTCCAGGCAAGAGCACTGGAGTGGGCTGCCATTTCCTTCTCCAATGTATGAAAGTGAAAAGTGAAAGTGAAGTCGCTCAGTTGTGTCCGACTCTTGGCGACCCCATGGACTGCAGCCTACCAGGCTCCTCTGTCCATGGGATTTTCCAGGCAAGAGTACTGGAGTGGGGTGCCATTGCCTTCTCCATAAGTAGAGCACAGAGATGGAAAGTTGCTAATGAATTACAAAGGATCTCTCCCCTCTTCCCCCAGCCCATCCCTGTACACAGACATTGACTCTGAGTGCTGGTTTTAAATTAATCACTCCTTACTTAGGAAAGTAAATAGTGGTCGCTAGGGAGTGACGATTTTATAATATACAGCAATTATTCTCTGAGAAAATGAATCTATGTACAACTGGTTTTTGCATAATTATAAATGTATAACCATAAACAAAAAGCATAATGAGCTGAAAATGACAACAAAGAACAAACTGCAGAATTGGGATTGCTGTTGACATTAGCTAAAGATATAGATGGTAAATCAAAGTCACTGGCAATGATTTAGAAAACTGTTTGAAGTTTCTGGGCCAAAGACACACAAGTGGCTTATATCTTATTTCCCAGCACATGATTCACCAGTAATGAGGCTTGTATTTACATTTTCAAATACGTGGCAATCTGACCATTAGTTAGTTTTGATTGTAAATATAAAAAATTTTTAGAATCTACTTTGAGGAATAGGTCCATATTAACTAGATTTACAATATAAACTTTGTTAAAGTAACAAATTTTGAAACATTTTTAACTTACAACCAAATAGGTAAATTTAGATCATTTTCAAAAAAACAAACAAATTAAGATTAAATTATTTTTATACTGAGAAAGATAATAATACAAAGGCATCCACTTCTCACCAGCGCCATGCTGCTGCTGCTGCTGCTAAGTCGCTTCAGTCATGTCCGACTCTGTGAGATCCCATAGACGGCAGCCCACCAGGCTCCCCCATCCCTGGGATTCTCTAGGCAAGAATACTGGAGTGGGTTGCAATTTCCTTCTCCAATGCATGAAAGTGAAAAGTCAAAGTGAAGTCGCTCAGTCGTATCCGACTCTTCGTGGCCCCAGGGACTGCAGCCTTAGTGTTTATGTCAGCCAGCCTACAAAGTGTTTTTGTATGCTTTATTAAGCCTCACAACAAACCTCCATGGCCTCATTAGACCATGGGAAATGAAAGCTTCAGTTCAGTTCAGTTCAGTTCAGTCGCTTTCAGTCTGAAAGCTTACAGACCTGCTTAACCATCAGGGAAGGCCAGGAGGTAATCAAAACTGTCCCACCTGAAACATGAAAACCAATGGCTTCTTTTACTTCCAGGCCAATCAATAGCAGCTGTTTGACGTGCAGTGAGTGGGAACTCTCAAACTCTCTTGTGTCAGTAGACCAGGAGAAAGACAGGGAAGCTTCAGGTTTTTCGAAAGACAACTTAGTGGCAATGTGAGAAAATGGGCTGAAGAAGATTAGAAGACTAGAAAGGAAATCACTTAAAAGGTCTTTGTCAAGATGAGACACAAAATTATGGCAGAATCAAGTATCCCAAAATATTTATTAACTACGGATCTCATGTGAAAACTGATAAGGAGGGACATAGGAATTCCCAGCCATCTAATGTAGGAAATAAGACTTGTATTTATGACCATAGTGAAATATGGTAAAGCCTAGCAAACATGATAGGCTAAGCATTTTGGACATTTGCTCTGGAAATTTCAGCTTGAGACAGAACTCTTTGTCTTTAACATTAGCGCTTTCCAAAAACAGAACAAGAAACGGCCGCAATGATTTCCTCCCAGCAATGCCCTCCAAAGGCAGAAGGCGCTGCTAGGTGTGTGGAGTAGAGACTTCAGAACCCATGATGAATGAAACTGGATGACACCGAATACCCTTTCCAACTTCAAAGTTTTATAGAGTGATGAAGAAAAGAAAATCTTAGCAGGAAATTAGTTTCAAAATGAATGGACTCTGTGGGTCTCTCCCTGTCTCTCTATCAAGGATAAATAGACAGTGTTCTATCATTAAAATGTCAAGTTCTTTTTATACTGACCTAATTGAAAAGCACTTTTTTAAAACATTTTAAATAATGTTTCTAAAATCAAACTTTATAAAATGATTAACAGAATGTATCCAATATTATACCATGACCCACTGGGAACAAACTTTATTTAGTGTTTTGTAAACACTAAAATTGAGAATATGTGGGCATGAATTAGTCAGCCTTAAGTAAGTGATTACTTTATGTAACCATCTAGTTTCAAGGACACAGTTTTTCCTGGTAATTACTGTGAAAACTCAATATCTGGGAGACTTTGTTGGAACTACAACCTTTAATAAATTAATAATTTTTTGAACTAGGCAAACTAGCAAATTTATAGGTACTCTGGAGGCACCAGATATTGACTACTATGGATTGGGCAGCTATGAATGTTCATCCCATAAAATTACTATCACAGTTTTGAGGAGCCAACATTATTACTCCATGTTATAGACTTAGAAGCAGAGGCACAGAGGGAAGAGTTTCCATGTCTGGATTCAGACATAAGCTTGTTTCGTTCACCCTACACCATGCTGTTCCATGGAGCATGAGGGAAGCCAGCATGACCAGGAAGATAAGCAGGGCCTCAGTTACATTCTCACTACATCAGCCACCGGCCCATCTTACTGTCATGCACATCTGCAGGTAACCGGTTCCCTACAGCCTTCGCTCAATGCATGTGTACACAGGGCATCAGAGGACATTGGGAGAAATGAGCAATGGGACTCAACAGGTTATAGTGAAGCTCTTCCCAAATACGCTGCAGGAGAAGTTCCAGAAGTGTGTTGGGGAATTTGGTTGGTGAAAAATCCAAATGAGTGTTTTTAGAAGCAGGAGAGATGTATGTGTGTGTGTGTGTGTGTGTGTGTGTGTGTGTGTGTGTGTGTGTGTGTGTGTGTAGCAGGAGGGGTGTGTGTGTGTGTGTGTGTGTGTGTGTGTGTGTGTGTGTATGTGTGTGTGTGTGTTTACTTCACCACAGAATCAAACTAAATCTTATCCATGAGTACCAAGCACACTGTCATTACTGTATCATAGGAAGCACACGAGAAGGGGGAGGTATAATTCTGGAGAGTTAAGTACAGACAAGCACTTCTAACACAAGAAATCATAAAGAAAAATAAGACTAAGGAAGTAAACATTTTAAATAGATCACACTTTTCACCATTTAAGAGTTCACTACATAAAAGGACTCACTTGGCTCCCAAATTTTACAGTGTGGTTAATAAATAAATGATAATCAAAATGATATTTGCCATCACACATTTAGACAGTTTAGAATATGATAATCAATTACATCAGTATTCACTATTAGATTTAGGGCTAATTATTTGAAATAAAGATGAGCTCAGATCCAGAGAATCAATGTTCCTAAGAGAGAAAATCATTATCCTCGGGAAAATACAGATTCTCCCATTTCCCCTTGTGAAAAGAAATAAAACCAGATTGGAAACATAATACTTTTGATTAAAGACGTCAGGGAGGCAAATAAATGAGAATTTGAACCGCAATTTTCAAGAAGGGTATTTCAAATCTCATTCTGTTATTTGCCCAGTGACTTTTTGCAGCTCTATGTTTGCTAATTGAAATGTAGAAGAGAAAATTTAATTGCCTTGGGATATTTCCTTGTTGTAATTATAATAAGACATACTATAAAAGCAAATGATGCTATCAGGAAATACTCAGGCTTATTACACCTTAAAAAAGTTAAATTTTCTTGGAAGCAAGAAGATATGAGAGATATCAATATTCCGGAATAAGATTTCTCAATGATAAATGATGAAGCCAGATAAATGGGTCTCTGCTTCCTTTCTCAGGAAGAATACCTTGTCCCAGATGCTGGCTGACTGTCTCATGCTCTGCTAACAGAACCACCCCAAACTCTCCACCTACCCTGAGCATCTCTTATTATAAACTTACCTGCATCTGTATCTATTTTTACCACCACCCCAGGGCTATAAACTTCAAAAAAGGATTAATGCAACATCCATTGCATAACGTTAGTGTACAGAAAGGTGTCACAAGCAGACTAACAATTTTCTGAGGGCCAACTGCACCTTCTTGCATCCCCTGAGTGTGGGCCACGTAGGATGGATTTAGTCTGTGCTACACTTACAGGTAGAAAGAAACTCACTAGACTATGACTTAATATTCTATTTGACCACCAGATGTCAGTGCATAGTAAAGAATGCTAGAAACACCACTGCTTGTTTCTGGCTAGCAAGGCTATTTTGGTGAGTTTAGTTTCCAGAATGAAACCAGGGCAGGTAAATTCAGAAATAGTTCATAGGGAGAAGATATGAGACTTGCTGGGTCTTCTACCCTCTAGTTACTGATATTACGTCCTAACACATGGGAAAAGTTCTCCACTTTTTTTAAAAGGTGTGAAATAATCTGTTGTTGCTTTTTAAAAGTAAAATAAACACTAATAAATGCATGCTAATTTGGAGCTCTGGTGGCTCAGACAGTAAAGCATCTGTCTACAAGTGCAGGAGACCCGGGTTCAATCCCTGTGTCAGGAAGATCCCCTGGAGTAGGAAATGGCAACCTACTCCAGTACTATTGCTTGGAAAATCCCATGGATGGAGGAGCATGGTAGGCTACAGTCCATGGGGTCGCAAAGAGTCAGACACGACTGAGCGACTTCACTGTCACTTTCACTTAAACCTAAATAGCTTAAACTAAATTAGGAAAATCCTAGATGCTGTAGAATTTGGATTAAAAAATTAAAAATATATATCCATAAATTACTAGGTACTTAATAGTCATATTGGTGGGACTGTAAATTAAAAGCCAGGAAAAAAAAAGAAATCAATGCAAGAAAGTTATATTACATAAAAAATCAAATATCCCACAAAGGGCTGAAAGTTCTCAAGATGTCCCCATTGGAATTAAAAAAATGTTTGTTTGTTTGAATAATTGACTCTTACATTAATTATTTGGATATATGAAAATAAGAAGTATGGTTCTCAAGGTCTATTGATTATGCTCCTTCAACATGGTTCAGATACATATACTTCTTCCCATTTCTGTTCCCACAATGTACTGACATGCATAACCTCTCACTCTAATCACTCTCGTACACTGCAGCTTTGCTCTTCTCAAATCCATTCTCCACCTTGCAGCCAAAAGTGAAAGTGAAGCCGCTCAGTTGTGTCCCACTCTTTGTGACCCCACGGACTAACTATAGCCTACCAGGCTCCTCGGTCCATGGGATTTTCCAGGCAAGAATACTGGAGTGGGCTGCCATTTCCTTCTCCAGGAGACCTTCCCAACCCAGGGATTGAACCCAGGTCTCCCGCATTGCAGGCAGACGCTTTACTGTCTGAGCCACCAAGGAAGTCCTGAGGGATATGAAAAAACACAAATCTTACCAGGCGACCCTCCGCTCAGATCACCAGCCACTCCCTAATGCCTCCAGTTTGAAGCCCAGCCCCCTGCATGGCCTACAGGGCTCCAGAAGCTTCCTTCAGCTCCCTGACTTAGCCAGATTTCTCCCTGGGCTCCAGAAGCAAATAGCTTACACATACTTTACCCACCATGCCTCTGCATGCAAGGATGTTCTTTCTGTCTGAGAAACCTTCTCATTCACATCCATCATGTTAATTCCTGTTCATGCACCACCTCTTCCAGGAATTCTTGGATTTCACTCTTCCTAATCTTATCTTTGTCACACACACAGGTTAGGTGCCTTCTATGCATGTAGGTGTATATGATAGGGCAGCATTTAACACTGTAGTAACTATAGCTGTTTAGTAGGCATTTCTCCTTTACACCTTTATGACTGCTCTCACCTCTCCTATACCGAAACCTCATTCCAAGGCCTAGAGTTGCTATCTCAGTAACTTAAGTTTACATATCCTTAGTTCCTTACAGGGTTTGAAGTAGTAGCCAGATACCTGAATCCAAGTTCTGAGATCTTACCAAAATCCTAGGCTACGTCCAATAGCCATTAAGTGGGAATCGCCTCATAGGAATATAGTAGAGGGCATTTTTAAGTATTAAGCACTTAATACTTAATAAAAGCATTAAAAATTAACACATATAACTGTACAGACATTAAGCTTTCAAAAATATTGGCATGAACTCAGAGAAGCAGAAAATTGCTGAGCTTGCCTGCCTTAGCTTATTAGTACCTGAATTAGAAATCTGAAATTGCTTTCTAAAAGCTAAGCAGTCATGCCTACTGGCTTTCATTTTTATGCATTTGGCCTCCACCTTGCTAACTGCTTTAGAGCACCAGCTACATCTTGCACTTTCCTGCCAGTGTGTTTATAGTGTTCTGATGGGGTCCTCTCCTCTTCTCTCTCCACCTTCACTCTCATGTAAAGAAATACACAGAAAACTTTTTATCTTCTTAGCCAAACATGAGGGTTCCCAGATTTCAGTAGGAATGACTGTACAGAACATCAGAGAAGGAGAGGAGGCCTGGGGTAAACCTTTCTGATAAATAACTATGTTGATTTCCAGAGCAAAAGGGAGGGTTAGAACTGGGAAGGGACTGAACAAGACACTCGGTAAAATGTCTTCTTCATGGTGGCCTCCCTCCTTGCCTGATGTTGTAGAAATCATGAAGCAATAAAATCCTTTGAGAATCCCTGAGCCAGCCATAATTTTGGTTCATGAGTCCTTAAGGGACCCACACTTGCCCAGGAGCATCCATTTGGGCCTAGTAATAATAATAAGAAATAGTTATTTCCTATTCTAAAAGACAAACAGTGATATTTGGAGAAGGGGATCAAAAGAGAAATTCTACTTCTTCAGATTCATTCAACACAGATCTCTGAGGTCAGGTATGTGGGCCTCTGACTTAAGTGATCTAATAACCCTCCAGCTCTCCACTGGAGCTATATTCTAACACTGTATCCCAAACCCAAATCCAGGGTTGCTATTACTATCAGATACCCAGAAACCTCTTCTCCATGACCCCGTTTCAGGAGCTGGTGTCCTGAAATGACTGCTGCCACCTGGAATCCTGCTGCTTCACCTCTTTCTTTGGACTAGATATTCTGGAATATGAGTGCACCCCCTGAGACCAGCACACAGTTGAAGTCACTCTAGGGAGTGAACACTGGAGCACTAGGCATGGAGATGCTCCCTGGGGAGTGACAATTCTCTCCCCCTCAGTCCCTTTACCATGTCAGATTACATTCCCTTGCCACCCTCATCCACCTGTAATATAGGCATCACATCATTTCTCACTTTCACATTCCAACATTTCCATCCACTGAACACCAGATCAGCGAGAAAACTGAAACTAGATCAAGAAAAGAAAATATATTTAAATAGGAGGAAAAAAAGAGAAGAAAACATGAGAAAGTAGATGGGAGGTATGAAAAATTAGGCAGAAATACAAGTGACAACTCACATAGAGTATGTGTGCCATGATGACATTTCAGCTCAATGTGGTTGTGACCAGACTGTCCTACTTCTCAGGCACAGATTTAAATCTTGCAAGTGAGAAGTAATGCAATGGAAGGGAAAGTATAGTTAATACTATTCAACACCTTCCTCCCTCCAAAGCTGAAGCAGTCAAGAACCAGAGAATAAGAGTGCAAAGGTTCCATGAATGCAGGGTCCCCCGAGACCCTCAGACATAGTGGACATATAAGGACATAGAGGAGAAACAGGAGCAGATGACAAGGCTGAAAGAGCTAACAGCCAGCAAGCAGCAAGTAGACTGGAATCACTCCTTAACACTAAGCAAAAAAAAAAAAGTGAAATATGTGAATATGGTTAATTATGGTAGTCAATTTTATTTCATTTTCCTTTTTGGTTATAGAAGACATTTTTCTACAGGCTGAGGGGACTGAACAAGTGCAGAAGGAGAAAGTGAAGATGAAAGAAAATTAGAATTACTAATCAAGCAAATTCCCAAGTGAAATGGGAGAAGAAAGAGGCAAAAACACAACTAGAGCATTTAAGATGAGAGGAATCTGATATTAAGATTAGAGGAATTGTCTGATTTAAAAGAAAATAAAAGAGAAATAGCTATTGATTTTAAAGACTATGCCATGAATGGTGTGAATTTCCATATTTCGAAAGCATCTTTATCTATAAAAGAAAGTTTCAGAAAATAAGATATGGTATGTTCTCTTTTCTTTTAAGGAAATTCTGTAGCAATAACTTTTCATTCTCCTCTCTCCCATTCTTGAAAGTTTTCTACTAGTCAGCATTGACATTATAACATGATTTACTTCTGAGCAGTCATTACATTTTTCTAAGCTCTTTCCAGTATCCCCCAGTAGATAGTTTCACTAGATAAAATTCACTACCTCAAACTGCCACATTTTAAATAGAGGCTGACAGTTCCACTGATTAGCAATCATTTTACTTTTTGCTGCTGTATCATTAGAAACTGTCTTAACAGTTTAAAGTTGTTAAAATACCGGGTTTTTCACTTCAGTCTTTTATCGCATAAATCACTACCGCAACTATTCATGTAGATAGGATAACAGAGCCAGAAAATCAATCATCAATCATTGAGATCTAATTATAACTACCCAGGTAAAAATCAATCCTATAATTTTAGATGAAGGCAAAAATACTAATTATTCCCTTGTACTTAATTAAATAAGAAACTCAAAGCCACTTCTGCAACCTACCTCTTGAAAAACTGTTTGACACAATGATGACTATTATTATGAAATGGACTTCAACATTAGGAGATGACTGAAAATGTATTTTCTATGAATATGGTTCCTTTTACTTCAGAATCTCAAAGTTGTTTGACTTTTTCAAATTCCTATTACATTGGCAAGCATTAAACCAAGCATCAGGAAGGAATGTTACCAGAAAAGTAAATCACAGGAAGTCTAAGTTTCTCATCCAATGTAATACCAATTTGTTTAATATCTGAGAATAGCATTTAGAATTCAAGACAGATGCCTGTGAATTTCTAAATCAATTTCAAGTCAATATGCCTGGGAAATAAAAAATGCTAAAATATTCATTATGTAAATATGGAAGAGAAATGTATAATTCTGTTACAAAGTAAAGAGCAACAGAACACTATTTTTAGTGAGAAAATTTCAAATATCGTTAAGTGATATCCAGATTTTTTGGTGTAGCATTACACCAGTAGTAGCATTATTACTTTTGAGAAGCTGAAATTAATTGCATTTATTAAATAACTGTTTTTAGGGATCCACACCAAATGGAATTACTATCTAATTCTACCACTAATTGAGACAGTTCCACATGTTGATTTTTGTCAGCATCTGAGAAACAAAATTTTAGACATTAAATAATGCTTTATGCAATTGACATAGCTTGAGAACTAATAGCCATTTAATAATAGAATATTATTTGGCTAATATACTTAGCTAATAGAATATATAATTACTTAGTTAACATATACTTAATGTAAGAATAAACCACCTAGTAAATATGTATAATGATATACAAAGTTAATAAAACATAATTAGTGAATTAGTTAATATGCCATTTTTTATTTTAAAAAATAACTTCAATTATTATATTCATATGTTAATTTCCCAAAGCCTTACTTGTCCAGCATGAGAAGATGCCACCCTATTAGAACAGGTGGAAAGTATATCAACATATTTTACTAATATATTTTCCCCATATGGCCTTAAGTTTTTATCTTCTGAGTCTAAAGGTATAATACCCAGTGATGCCTTGATTGTTAAATTCACTGTGGCTAAAGACTCCTTTTAATGAAAATCATCAAGATAGAAAGAGAACGGGAAGCTGCAGGCATCACGTTCTTGGGAAGAAGGTGGCCGCAACTAAAGTGTCTGGACTGTCCTTCAAGAGAGGCCTCTATATATGCACGCCTACATTATTATCAGGTCCTCACTTAGGTTTAACTGTTTACTTTTTTATTATAAAATAAACTATGATTACACTACAATTGATCAAAATCTAAATAATCTACCTATTCTTAATTTTATTTTATTTTTTATTTTTTTTTAAGAAATCTTAAAAATTAGGGCAGAAATAAATGCAAAAGAAACAAAAGAGACATAGCAAAAATCAACAAAGCAAAAGCTGTTCTTGAAAGATAAATAAAATTGACAAACCTATTCTTAATTTTAAAAAGCACCATTTCCAAAAAAAAGAGCATCATTTCATGAAAAAATTTTATATTTGACATTGTAATTTTCTGTTCTGTTTAACTAATGAGACATTTTTTCTTCTAATGTACTCACTAAAAATTAATATGGCATTATAATGTGTTAATATCTAAGTGCGTGACTTACTCACTTTTGTTTCCTTAAATTATAGGTTCATCCATTCATATTCCAGAAAAACAAACCAACAAAAAACCCTTATCATCACTCTATCAAGTTCCAAAAAAACACCCTCTTAGAATTTTTATAAGGACTGTATGAATCTTACAAAAATTGATAGGGTCAATAGTTTTCCCTACCTCGGACCCTGACATCTTTTACCAAAAAGGAAAACTTACCCCTGGTAAATGCTTCCCTAGTGGCTCTGATGGTAAAGAATCTGCCTGCAATGTGGGATACCTAGCTTCTCCCCTGGAGCAGGGAAGATCCCCCGGAGAAGGGAATGGCAACCCACTACAGTATTCTCGCCTGGAGAATTTCACGGTCAGAGGAGCCTGGCAGGCTACCGTCCATGGGGTCACAGAGTTGCACACAAGTAAGCGACTTTCACTCACTCATTCACCCCTTAGTAGAGTAATTCAATTTCCTCTCTTATGTCCTCTATATCTGTATCAGGATTATTTCTAGCATTTATAAATAAATAAAATTAAGTATTAAAATAATAATTCTGTAAATTATTTTGTAAATTTAGTAAAATAAAAGTATTGTTTTTACTCTTCATTTTGTAAACAGGATCTCTTTTCCATTATTTCATTTCTTTGTTTTACAGTATGGAAATCTAGTGACTTTTATATGTTTATTTTAAAATTGATAAAGTTATTGAAGTGTCTTATTAGTTCTAATGAATTTTATGTTGTCTCCTAAACCTTTGTGAGTACACTACATATTAAGGCCCAATTTCTGGTAAATACTTGAAATTTATTAAAATTACTCCTTATAAAATACTTTGGAAATAATATATAGTCTGAGTTCAATATGTATATATATTTCTTTGACTAACTTAAAAAAATAAGAGAAAGAGGAGAGCCATCTGTGAAAATAGGGAAGAATTATCTGTGTATGCCTATTATCTGGGTATGTGTGGGTCCTTAGTCACTCAGTCATGTCCGACTCTTTGCCACTCCATGGACTTTGGGCTCCTCTATCCATGGGATTCTCCAGGCAAGAACATTAGAATGGGTAGCATTTCCCTTCTCCAGGGGATCTTCCACACCCAGGGATCAAACCTGGGTCTACATTTCAGGAGGATTCTTTACTGAGACACTAGGGAAGCCCTTATCTGTATACAAAGTATTTTAATTATCTCTCCTTTATATCATCCATTTCCATGCCTTTAACAATCATTTCCTCCTGGTCCTCTTTTCTAACAGGCAGTCAATCATCTCCTGCCAAAAATTCATGTCTACATATCCAAGAGCAAAATCATCATTTTTTTCCACAGCTGTTAATAACTGATTTTTCTCCTGTGAATCTCTGTTACATTGTATTTCATCATTTAGAGTCTTGGTTCATTCTTTGTCCTTTTTCTCCTCTACAGGAAAACATAACTCTTAAAAGCAGATGCTAACTATTTATAAATGTCTGTAGCTCACCACACATATAGGCTCTCATGGGTGGAACATGGGATTCAGAAAACGAAGATCATGGCATCCGGTCCCATCACTTCATGGGAAATAGATGGAGAAACAGTAGAAGCAGTGTCAGACTTCATTTTGGGGGGCTCCAAAATCACTGCAGATGGTGACTGCAGCCATGAAATTAAAAGACACTTACTCCTTGGAAGAAAAGTTATGACCAACCTAGACAGTATATTCAAAAGCAGAGACATTACTTTGCCGACTAAGGTCCATCTAGTCAAGGCTATGGTTTTTCCTGTGGTCATGTATGGATATAAGAGTTGGACTGTGAAGAAGGCTGAGCGCCAAAGAATTGATGCTTTTGAACTGTGGTGTTGGAGAAGACTCTTGAGAGTCCCTTGGACTGCAAGGAGATCCAACCAGTCCATTCTGAAGGAGATTTACCTTGGGATTTCTTTGGAAGGAATGATGCTAAAGCTGAAACTCCAGTACTTTGGCCACCTCATGCGAAGGTTTGACTCATTGGAAAAGACTCTGATGCTGGGAGGGATTGGGGGCAGGAGAAGAAGGGGACGACAGAAGATGAGATGGCTGGATGGTATCACGAACTCAATGGACGTGAGTCTGAGTGAACTCTGGGAGTTGGTGATGGACAGGGAGGCCTGGCGTGCTGCGACTCATGGGGTCCAAAGAGTCGGACACGACTGCGTGACTGAACTGAACTGAACATGGGATAAATTCAACTGAATTCCAACTTCTCACAGGTGGGCCATTGCCGGGAGCCAGCGTGAGGAATCCCACCCATGACAAGGTCATGCGGAGAGGCCTGATGGGCAAGGCGAGTCAAGCCTCAGGGTTTCCCCCTGGTATTTCCTGAGCATGTACCCCCAAAATAAGAATCTGCCTGCCTTATTGTATTGTACTTTTCCACTCTTCTGACACTCTCTGGAAAAAGTTAATTCAGGGCTTCCGTCTCCTGCAAAAGAATGTCTCGGCTTAAAAGCCCCTCTGATAGCTCTCTAACTTGCCTAACAGGTTCCCCTGGACCTTTTACAGCTTGTGAATTGCTTACAGCCCCCCATCTGCAAGAGGCACAAAGCTTAAAGCATCTTAAGGATACAGAGCCTTTTCTAAAGAGCTAAAAATCATATTGGTGATGGATTTCACTGTTGACTCAATGATTGCTGCCAGGCCTCCATATTCTTTATCTTTTAGGCACCTGGGAGGATGTTAATCAATGTAAATGGGATATGGAAAAAGATATATAATAGTTTTGATGTTAGCAACACTAGACTTTTGAGTTAATTACTTTTCTTTTGTTATAAATCACTGTACTCCTTTTACTTATTATAAATTGCTGTATCTTTGCTATGTAAGAATGTAACTTTATTTAGTGTTTTCTGAGAGTGGCACCAGACTTTGGGAAGATCAACACAAATAAGTCTTCTGGTTGACAAACCCTTATCAGAAAAACAGCTGTAAAATGTTAATTGGCCCTTTTGGCCAGAAGATGATGTAAATTACCTAAGACAGGTATGCAGAGAGAAAAGCCTGGTTTTAATAAGAGTCTGGGCTGCTAACGCCGCATAACTTTGTGTTACCCATTGATCTCTATGTACAATCAAAAAGGTATAAAAGGCCTTTCTAGACAATAGAGGCCAGGCCAGTCATTGGAAGGACTGGGTTTCCCCCGTGTCTCCTCTTCACTCTATTTTCTGGCTGAATTCCCATCTGGGGCGTGGAGGCTCGCCATGTCTATTTACTTGCCCCGGCTTCTAAGATCCACGCGAGAGGGAGCCTAAGGTGGGGCACCCCCCGCTATTCAAGAGGACACCAGTGGCCTAACGTAGATGGTGCAAGCTCCTTGTCAGGAACTTTATTGGCTTTCCATGTAAACCAAGTTATTCAGCCTCTTTTCTCCACTAAATTTTCCTACTATACTATTTCTTCCTAATCTGATCTTATATTAATAAATAAATAAGTTTTTCCTCGCCTACGCCATTCACACTTCAAATTACCCTGGATCCACCGGGGCTGGACCCCAGCAGGCCATATCCTGACCCAGGAGTGGTGAGAACTGTTAGCCTGGACCATTGATGACAGGCATCCTTCCAGCTCATTTTGTTGCCTCGAATATACCCAGGCTCACTGAGCCCTCCTTCCACTGCTTCCCTCATTGGGACACACCCCTAGAAACAGCAGGTTCAGAATGTGAGTCATTCATGGGACTAGCAGAGGTGCCACCTGGGGTGGGGCGAGGCAGTGCTGATGCTAGGAAGACCGGGATCCTGGATAGGACAAGAGGACAATGGAGTTTGCTCGCCAGGGACTGAAAAATCAAGAAATTGAGAGCAATCCTTTACTCAGACACAACATACGGGTACTGTACACCTAGAGTGCCTAGGATGTTTGCCTCTTCAATAATGAAGTGCTGTGTGCTTACTCGCTCAGTCGTATCTGACTCTTTGGGACCCTTTGGACTGTGGCCTGCTGGGTTCCTCCCCTAGGGGATCTTCCTGACCTGACCCAGGGATCAAACCTGCACATCTCCTGCATTGTAGGCGGATTCCTTACTCACTGTGCCAGAGGGGAAACCCTGAATAATGAAGATAAACTTGCAAATTATAAACTGTCCTTACTGTAACAGTAAGGAAAGCTACAGTATTGCGGGTTTCTGCTTGAATACGATCAGGTTCTTAAATATAGTTGTCAGTTCCTTCAAAGACCAGTACTAGGTTCCACCAAGATGTCAGATTCCCAACAGTGACATATCATGTAGCTTATCTTACTATTAGAAGCCTCCAAAAGAGGCAAATCGATAGCATCTTGGTATCGCTTCATCCCTAAATCATTTTCTCAGTGAAAACACACTCCCCTTGGATACATCACCCAGACGCTTACATCAAACTCGTTCAGAGCCGCAGCCAGCTCCCCAATGCCCGTGTGGCCTTTGGCTTCATCGGTGGGAGAGGTAGCTTGAGCAGCATTGGAGATGCCGGCAATGGCCTCCTGGACTTGTTTGAACACGTAATCTCGGTTGGCTCTGGTGGCAGCAACGTCTGGGTGGCGGAGAAAAGCTTGGGAGGCCGTGTACAGCATTGTGGCATTCTTCTTCAGAGCTCCTCGAGCGGCTGCCATCTCATCTCGACAGTGAGGGTCCTTCAGCTCCTGTGTGTGCAAAACACAAATGTGAAGCTTGCCATGAAAGTATCTGTAACAGAGCTTAGAGTCACAGACTTCTAGGACCACATCAATTTTATTTGTATTCAGTTAATATTTTACTTTATTTGTTTATAAGACGCTGTGTAACGACTATATTGTATGTGGTATTGGTATGTCATTAAATCTAATTTGTATTGATCAATACAAAGGTAAAAAAGTAGAACTATAAGACATGAGTTTGAGCAAACTCCAGGAGATGGTGAAAGACAGGGAAGCATAGTGCACTGCAGTCCATGGTGTCATAAAGAGTTGGACATGACTTAGCAACTGAACAACAATATAAAATAAAATATTTGTACTCTCCGAATTCCAAGTTGAGATACTCATTTCATGACATACATTATTTAACTTACCAATCTAAAATCATAACATAAAACAATTTTGTGCCTGGGAAATTCCATATGGCCCAGCAATCCCACTACTGGGCATATATACCCCGAGAAAACTACAATTCTAAAAGACATGTATACCCCAATGTTCACTGCAGCACTATTTACAATAGCAAGGGCATGAAAGCAACCTAAATGTCCATCAACAGATGAATGAATACAGAAATTGTGGTAGATTTATTCAATGGAGTATTACTCAGCCATTAAAAGGAACAAATCTGAGTCAGTTGTAATGAGGTGGATGAAACTAGAGCCTCTTATACAGGCTGAAGGAAGTCGGGAAGAGAAAAACAAATATTCTATATTAATGCATATACATGGAATTCAGAAAAACGCTACTGATGAACTTAGTTGAGAATGGTCTTTTGGACACAGTGGGGGATGGTGAGGGTGGGAGGACTTGAGAAAGTAGTATTGACATATATATACTATCGTGTGTAAAATAGATAGTGGGAAGTTGCTAAATAACAAAGGGAGCCCAGCCTGGCACTCTGTGATGACATAGAGGGGTGAAATGTGGGGAAGGGGAGAGAGGCTTAACAGGAAGGGGATATACATATATATGATGTCAAAATAGTACCCACTGGGGAGTTTCTTTATTTTCAGCTTTAAAGAGGATTATAATTATGAATGATTATATTATGATTGTGAATGATTCACATTGTTGAACAGCACAAACCAATACAAAATTGTAATTTGATCCACCAATTAAAAGTAAATAAAGCTTTTTAAAAATATAATATGAGTTTAAGAATTACATGTTAATATAGGAAAATAAGTGAAGAAGAAATGTTTTTTCTACATATATTTTAGAAATCATCTCCTCTCTCCAGCTGCCAAGAATTTGTACATACTGCTCTTCCCATGTGAAATATCTGAGCTTCCCTGTTCCAGCCTATCCTTTCCCTTGATGGGGCCCATCTCCTGAAAACCCACTCTCCATCCAACTCTCTAAGCTACCTCTCCTTCTAGCTGCTCCCACAAGGCCCTCTTCCCTCCAATCATTAAAATGCATCATGCTTTACTGCATTTACCTAAGTATATATCTTTCTCCTAAACTGTATGTCTAATGAGAGCAAAGAGCCCTAGCTATCTTGTTCAGTGGTTCGTCAGTCAATAGCACAATGTCTGGCTCATAAAAATGCATCCAATAAATAATGCTGCAAGACTGTAAAACCTGAGCCACCAACAAAGTAAGTGGCTTGCGTGGATCGGTTAGTTATCAGCAGATGGAAAACCCAGTCTTCAATCTTCTGACACTGTGCCTGCCTCCATAATCAATTACGATTGCAAACATGGGAAATCAAACTCGCCTGATTTTGCTTACTGCATCACTGGCACTTCATTATCATTTTCACAATGGGGTTCAGTTTTTTAAAAAACCACTTTTGATGGCAGATCTATCATTTTAGTTTAGGGTATAATAAAAAAAAATAGATCACAGATGATTTGCTTTCTAAGTTTTGGATGTCAAAATAGTACCACTGGGGAGTGTCTTTATTTTCAGCTTTAAAGAGTATTGTTAAGAAAATGTTCTCAATATTTTTAGAAATGTTAAAGGCAGTATTGTTCTCTCAGAGCTATGCAGGACCGCCAGCTGAGCATCTCTGGGAGAAAATTTCTCTAGTTTCAAAATGTATCATTAGAGGGTGTTTGAACCACTGGGGTTCTATTCCTGTTTGCTCAGTTGGTACATGATAGATGGATGACCTGGAAACAGTAAATCGCGTCCTCTCTTTTTTTCAGTCAAAATAATTCTGAGACAAGCACATTATATTTGATACCTAGGATTGGTAAGACAAACTGACAATAAGAAGTAAACAATCGGACTTCCCTGGTGGCCCAGTGGAAAGGAATCTGCCTGCCAATGCAGGGGCCATGAGTTAGATCCCCCGTCCAGGAAGATTCCACATGATGTGGGGCAACTGAGCCCATGCGCCACAACTTCTGAGCTTGTGTGCTGCAGGTACTGAAGCCCACGTGTCCTAGAGCTGCACGCTGCAACCACGGAGCCCCAGTGCTGCGACTACCAAAGCCCATGCGCCTAAAGCCTGTGCTCTGCAGCAAGAATGAGAAGCCTGTGAGCTGCAACAAAGGGCAGCCCTTGCTCACAACTAGAGAAAGCCCCCAAGCAGCAACAAACACGCAAATAATTAAAAATGATGAAATGTATAAACTTAGTTTAAAAAAGCAGTGAACAACTGAGCCATCTATCCCCTTCTGCTTAGACGCTGACAGATCAATGCCAGTCAACAAAATTTCTAAACCAAGACAACTTATTTCTAGCCCTAAAGCTCAACAGAGGTAAACAGGGAACCCACATGTGAGAGAATCCTTTACATTGGACAATCTAGGCAGTGCCATCGGAAGTTATAAAGGGTCTTAATTAACTTCCAGAATGCCTGGCCAGAAATTTTATATTCCATTCTGGGGTATCTACACTAATAAGAAAATCTAAATATGAAAGTGAGAAATAGAGGGTAGGAAATTCTTCCCATAAAGATATTTTTAGAAACATTTTTAATCACATGGAAGAAAACTGTAAACAATGTAAATGCTGAGTTATGAAGAACTGGTTAAGTAAACTACTGAAGTTCTCATTTGATGGACTCGTTATAAAGTGAAAGTGTTCGTTGTTCATTCATGTCTGATTCTTTGCGACCCCATGGACTGTAGCCTGCCAGGCTCCTCTGTCCATGGGATTTTCCAGACAATAGTACTAGAGTGGATTGTCATTTCCTTCTCCAGGGCATCTTCCCAACCCAGGTATCGAACCTGGATCTCCCACATTGTAGACAGGTGCTTTACCGTCTGAGCC
Organism: Capra hircus; assembly: GCF_001704415.2. Lineage (NCBI taxonomy): Eukaryota > Metazoa > Chordata > Mammalia > Artiodactyla > Bovidae > Capra > Capra hircus. Next base: position 55,306,932 of record NC_030818.1, read on the forward strand.
ACCAGGAAGTGCCCATCTCCTCTCTCTAGGGATTTCTCTAAGCAAGGATACTGGAGTAGGTAGCCATTCCCTTCTCCACAGGATCGTCCCGACCCAGGGATTGAACCCATCTCTCCTGTATTGCAGGCAGATTGTTTACCATCTAGCCACCAAGGAAGTCCCTGGACTCTTTATGTGGACATTAAAAGAAGTTTCCATAAAATAATAAAATCAGTAATATAAATAAAAAGAAGAATACAACATGCATACTTATATGTATAGCATGAATATAAATGTCAAAATATGAATATAAGCAATTGAAAGGCAACCTACCAAAATATAAGTACCACGTTTTTGTGGCTGATAGATGGCTATGTGCCTTTTTTCCCCTTCTTTTCTAAATTTTCTTGAAAGAGTCTGAAATAGCAACTAGTTAAAATGATTTTAATGAGATAAAAATAAATCATATGTATGGGCCTTCTGAGATGAATACCTCATATTATTCCCATGGATTTTAATACCAGTTACATGCTGATGATTTGATGAGGTTTGATCTCCCCTCATCTCTCTGCTATTTGACATTTCTACGTGGATATCTTATAAGAATCTCAAAATCAATGTATTTAACTATGATATCTTGATACCACTTGATACTGCTAGAAGACTGGCCACTTTCCAGTCTTCATCCATCTCAGTAAATTCACCACCATGTACATATTTGCTGAGACAGAAAGTCAGATGTGAACTGGTCACATCACTCCCTAAGCTCCCATAGCCAATTCCACAGCAGGTCCTGAGTTCTATTTTCAATGTAAATTTGGACTCCCTAGGCTTTTCTCCATCTTTAGTGCTGCCATGCTAAAGGAGACCATCTCTGTGGCAGGAGGGACAGGGCAGGGCCCCGGGACAGCCTCATCAAGTGTAGGCATTAGGCAGAAGACAAAGTCACCTCCTTTTTTTTTCTCTTAATGAGACCACAATGCATGAAGGAATGGCAACTAAAACAGAAACTCTGCAGCATCTGAGCAAGAAACTCTGAGCATGAAAACCATGGAGCCGGTACAATATAAACGCAGGACCTTCCACGTGTGGTGCCTGATGTGGGAAAATTTTAAGGGAAAAAACAGCTCTTAGAATACCTGTAGCGTGGCTTCAGGAGAAAAATGCCAGGACCAGGAACTGATGCACGCTGGTGCAATCCAGGACATACATCAGCTCTTCCCTCAGTGAATGTTCAATCCCTAATCAAAAAGACCCCTACCCATTCAAAGGGCTACAAGATAAATAGCAGATCAACAACCCTGTGGGGCATTACTGGGTCCAAAGGACTCCCACACTCCTCTCCTTAACTTTTGCTTCTGCCCTGAATAAACTGCTACTTGGTTCTCTTTGCTCCTCAGCCTCAGAATGTGTGTTTATTTTTCCTTTGCACTTTGGTGTTCCTCACCCAAATCCTTTTGGATGAGCTGAACAAGAACCTGGACTTTTGACAAAGTTTTTCCAAAAAGTGTCACTCATCTAGACGACTTCATTCCCACCCATCCACAACTAGTCTCTGCTCTTTGACACTACCCCTTCTTTGCAACATATCTAGAAAAATATGAAAATGTAAATCTGAGACTTTGATACCAAACTGAACTGTTCAACCACTTGCTACTTACTTACAATAAAATCAGAACACTCTCAAGACTCTGAGTGTCCTGGCACCCACCTTTCCCCACAGCCTCCTGCTAGGTTCACTGAAATTAAAAGTCAATGTAATTTTTTTTTTTTTTTTTGGTCAGGTGTTGAAACAAGCTAAATAAATAGCTTCTGGGCCTTAACCCTTTGCTTCAGAGTGACTTCACTCCTAACCACACTACACATCGTGGGCTACCAAGCAAGACTCCACCTGAAGAAAGGATTCTGTTGATAAAAGTAATCGCATGAACTAAAATCATACAAACTCTGGGAAATAGTGAAAGACAGGGAAGCCTGGCGTGTTGTAGTCCATGGGGCCGCAAAGAGTCAGACACAACTGAGCAACTGAACAACAACAAAATCATGCCTGTGTGGCCATCACAAAGCACTAGAAGCTCTTTAGGGAAAGGGACTAGATCTTGGTCAGATTTGTTACCCAGGTATTACTTCTGTTTGGTACAGATGAACACTCAAGATGTTGGCTAGAACTTTCCTGCTGGACACAGAGAACATTAGAAAAAGTCACTGGAAGTTGCCAGAAATCCTGGGAGCACTCAAGAGGGCAGGTGAAGAGGATTTTAACACATCTCCCCATATTTAAAGATGCTATTTGCTAAGAAGAAAGAAAAAGATACACTGTTTGGAACAAACAATTCTAATGGTCCCTACAGAACAGACAGAGCTGGCCAAATGGAGGTGCCACCTTGGGACAATGGGGAGCAGAGAAAACCCAGGCCACCCACCTTCATCAATACCTGTGCTCTCCTTCCCTCTTCCACTCCACTCTCTCCCTCTCTCTCTCTCTGCCTTTCCTCTATTCTTCCTCATGTTTTCCTAATCCCTTTCATAAAAGTTTTACTGTGCATGCTGCACCCTTGGGAGAGAGGTGTTGCATATATATGGTGCTGTCCACAGGGTGGGGAGGTAAAAACTGAAGGCCAAGGACAGTGCCCAGGGAGTGGCCACAGTGCCACACCAGTCTGACATTTTTTATTTCAATCAGGTCAGACATCGAGAACAGACCTGTGGTGTGAAGAGGGAGAGGTATAGGGAGGGATGGACTGGGAGTTTGGGCTCAGCAGATGCAAACTCTTACATGCAGAATGGATAAACATAGAGTCCTGCTGTTTAGCACTGGGAATTATGTTCAATATCCAGAGTTAAAACATAATGGGAAAGAATATTTTTAAAAACCGTATCTATATTTATAACTCAATAACTTTGCCGTACAGCAAAACTTCACACAACATATTATTCTAGATATGTTGTAAAGGTGGGGGAGTATCAAATTACAGTTTTTAATGTAATTTCTTACATTAAAAAATAAGTAAATAAAGGTCAGAAAAAGAGAGAAAGGTAGAGTCTGGTGAGGTTGGCAGGGTGGTCCCCACCAGTAAGGCAGGTGGCCTGCGATCAACTGCAAGTACCCAGGGGGACTGGGAGTACCAGCAGGGTACAGTGGGACCAGAAGTGACCCAAGTAGGAAACTGCCTTTGTGATCAAAGGTCCTAGGGTATTTGATGATCTGACAAGCGGTTGATGCAGTTGATGATGCATTGTCCAGGTCTACAAAACTGCGAGGTTATGTAAACTCACTCGCTTTCTCCCCTGGTTGTTGTTGTTCAGTCACCCAGTTGTGTCCAACGTTTTGCAGCCCCATGAACTGCAGCATGCCAGGCAGCCCCATCCTTCACTATCTCCGGGAGTTTGCGCAAACCCATGTCCACTGAGTTGGTGATGCCATCCAACCATCTCATCCTCTGTCGTCCCCTTCTTCTCCTGCCCTCAGTCTTTCTCAGCATCAGGGTCTTTTCTCCCCTAGATTTCCAAAATTTTTCCTACCTGTTGTCTTCTCGCAGCTACATAGTTAAGTTTCACCATCTCTTTTCCAAATTCTTTAAAGCGATTTGCAAGGTCTTGCTCATTTGTAGCATTTTTGACAGCTTCCAAGGCCTCCTCCACCTGAAACAGACAAAAAAAAAATCCAATATATTTATAACTGGATAGTATTTCAATATTGGACTTCACTGGTGGCTTAGTGATAAAGAATCTGCCTGTAACACAGAAGATGCTGGTTTGATTCCTGGGTGGGGGAGATCCCCCTAGAGAAGGAAATAGCAACCCACTCCAGTATTCTTGCCTGGGAAATCCCATGGAGAGAGGAGCCTGGTGGGCTACAGTCCAAAGGTTGCAAAAGATTCGGACATGACTTAGTAAAGAAACAACAACAAATTTCAACATTGCTAAACATGTTAGAAACACTAGTTGTTAAAAAAATATGCATTAATATTTAAATAAAATAATAGGAAAAAAGTACCCCAACAAGCATTTATAATCGGAAAATTACATACTATTTTTTATATAAAAGATGCATGCATGCTGTCACTTCAGGCACATCCTATTCTTTGCAATCCTATGGACTGTAGAGAGGCAGGCTCCTCTGTCCATGGGAATCTCTAGGCAACAATATTGGAGTGGGTCACCATGTCCTTCTCCAGGGGATCTTCTGACCCTGGAATGGAACCTGCGTGTCTTACGTCTCCTGCATTGACAGGAGGGTTCTTTACCACTAGCACCACCTGGGAATTGTTATATAAAAGATAATAACTGCTAAACTTCTAAGTCATATAAAACACTACACTGTTTATAGTTTGAGCTGCGATTTCCATAAGGAATATGGACTTTTACTTTCAAGTAGAAAGATAAAGAAAAATAAACTTAAGAAGACATATGGATGTAAAAACAAACACCAGAAATCTCACAGGAGGAAATGTTTTGTAAACAAAAACTGGAGGAACTCCTGGGCTGCAAAAAGCTTGAGATAGCTTAAATCTGCATCTTGGTATCACCTCAAAATCTGCAGCAAAAGGATTGCAATTTTATTTTTATTTCATTCATTTCTTTACTTTTGGCTATGCTGAGTCTTGGTTGTGGCATGCGGGCTCATCAATGCTGCTGGCAGGATTTCTCTTGTTGTGGTGAGCAGGGCCTACTCTCTAGTCGCGGGTTTAGGGCTCTAAAATGTGGGCTCAGTAGTTGTGGCAGATGGGCTTAGCTGCTCCAAGGAATGTGGAATCTTAGTTCTCAGACCAGGGATCGAACCCGTGTTCCCCATATTGACAGGAAGATTCTTAAGCATTGGATCACCAAGGAAGTCCTAGGGATTATAATTTTAAGCTGTGATTATGCCTTGCCATTCCATTAAGGAGAAAACGTTGAGCCTCAAGAAGTAAGTGAATTTGAAGTTTTGTTGCCATTTAAGGTCATCTCACATGCTAGTGAAGTAATGCTCAAAATTCTCCAAGGCAGACTTCAGCAATACGTGAACTGTGAACTCCCTGATGTTCAAGCTGGTTTTAGAAAAGGCAGAGGAACCAGAGATCAAACTGCCAACATCCGCTGAATCATGGAAAAAGCAGGAGAGTTCCAGAAAAACATCTACTTCTGCTTTATTGACTATGCCAAAGCCTTTGACTGTGTGGATCACAAGAAACTGTGGAAAATTCTGAAAGAGATGGGAATACCAGACCACCTGATCTGCCTCTTGAGAAATCTGTATGCAGGTCAGGAAGCAACAGTTAGAAGTGGGCATGGAAAAAGAGACTGGTTCCAAATAGGAAAAGGAGTATGTCAAGGCTGTATATTGTCACTCCACTTATTTAACTTCTATGCAGAGTACATCATGAGAAACGCTGGACTGGAAGAAACACAAGCTGGAATCAAGATTGCCGGGAGAAATATCAATAACCTTAGATATGCAGATGACACCACCCTTATGGCAGAAAGTGAAGAGGAACTAAAAAGCCTCCTAATGAAAGTGAAAGAGGAAAGAGAAAAAGTTGGCTTAAAGCTCAACATTCAGAAAACGAAGATCATGGCTTCCAGTCCCATCACTTCATGGGAAATAGATGGGGAAACAGTGGAAACAGTGTCAGACTTTATTTTTTTAGGCTCCCAAATCACTGCACGTGGTGACTGCAGCCATGAAATTAAAAGACGTTTACTCCTTGGAAGAAAAGCTATGACCAGTCTAGATAGTATATTCAAAAGCAGAGACATTACTTTGCCAACTAAGGTGCCATCTAGTCAAAGCTATGGTTTTTCCTGTGGTCATGTATGGATGTGAGAATTGGACTGTGAAGAAGGCTGAGCGCCAAAGAATTGCTGCTTTTGAACTGTGGTGTTGGAGAAGACTCTTGAGAGTCCCTTGGACTGCAAGGAGATCCAACCAGTCCATTCTGAAGGAGATCAGCCCTAGGATTTCTTTGGAAGGAATGATGCTAAAGCTGAAACTCCAGTACTTTGGCCACCTCATGGAAGAGTTGACTCATTGGAAAAGACTCTGATGCTCGGAAGGATTGGGGGCCAGAGGAGAAGGGGACGTCAGAAGATGAGATGGCTGGATGGCATCACAGACTCGATGAACACGAGTCTGAGTGAATTCCGGGAGATGGTGATGGACAGGGAGGCCCAGCATGCTGCAATTCATGGGGTCGCAAAGAGTCGGACACAACTGAGTGACTGAACTGAACTGAAGGTGGCATCAACTAGGGTGAACAGAGTAGCAATCACTGGAATTGACCAAGAACATAAGCTTGAGTGAACAAGGCACAAGATGGAATCCATATTTACAAAATCAAAAGTTCTTAGTTTTGAAGGGAGTCTGGTGGAGAGGTCTCAACTAGTATAGGTTTTTGAGAAAGGCAGCAGAGAAAAAGAGAGAGAGATGGTAGCTCTGAGAGTTGGACCATAAAGAAGGCTGAGCACCAACGAATTGATGCTTTCAAATTGTGGTGTGGAGAAGACTCGTTAGAGTTTCTTGGACAGCAAGGAGATCAAACTGATCAATCCTAAAGGAAATCAACCCTGAATATTCATGACTGATGCTAAAGATCTAATACTTTGGCCACCTGATGCTAACAGCCTACTCATTGGAAAAGACCCTGATGCAGGGAATGATTGAAGGCAAAAGGAGAAGGTGATGGCAGAGGACAAAATGATTACATAGCATCACTGACACAATGGACACGAATTTGAGCAAACTCTGAGAGACAGTAGAGGACAGAGAAGCCTGGCATGCTGCAGTCCATGAAGTCACAAAGAGTCGGACACAACTTAGTGGCTGAACAACAACAAAGCTCTAAAAGAGTAATAAAAAATACAGAGAATGTATGGCCTGCTGCAGAATTCCAATTGCCTCTTGTAGTTTAGACTGAATCAAAAGACAACGTACAGACAGTTCATGGCTGAGAATGTGGGAATCCAAATGACCACTAAAGTAGCCAGAAAAAGTCACAGATTAACACAGTACCAAGTGATAGAGATAAACAATTTGTTTCAACTTGACACAATCACAAAGGTTGCTAATCCAACTTCCTCACCAAGTTTCACTGAGTAGAGGAAGAAAATGGTGTATATAAACAAGTGATAATGGATACCATCACGTCCTTTCCTCCGTAGACATTATAATACCATTCAGTTTACCCAACAGACTACCATTTCATTAAGGAAAGAGTTGCAGCCAGAATGGAGGTTATTTATAAAGATGGAGAAAGGAGCTCAATCTAGACTCCAGATAAAATTATTTCCATTCTCATCATCTATGGAGATTCTTCATCTTTTTTTTTCTATTTGCAAAAATACAAAATTATTTAATTCATCAATTTTAGTCTTATCCAATTCCTGTGCAGGCTTTAATTATACTCAAGGAAAAGAGAAGCATAGTTGAAAACAGAACTGTTGTGTGTTAGGTTATCTTTTAGGCACTTGAGTCAAAGGGTATTTTATAGTATGAAATGGCTCATTTAAACATTTTCATGGATTAATGAGAATCTCATATCTCAAACCTTTAAAACAACACATCAATGATGTCTCCCTTTCTAAAAGATTTATAATCATTTTACCGTGGCTATCAACAGCGTCACTGAGAGGAAGCTCTTGGCAGTTAATTTGTTCCTGCTGCTTATTTGAGTTGTAAATCTTTTCTTAGGACATAAAATCTGGCCCCAGGGAAGAACAAAATAATTATCTCAGAAGGAACTAAATCTTGGATATGTCTTTATGTATATATACTTATATAAAATAGGCTTCTTGTTGGTTTTTAATCAGGCCAATTTGGAGTATTTATTTTGCTTTGTTACACATCACTTATTTTCTTATTGTTTTTCTCTGAAGAATCCAGATGCTGGTCTGAATTTATGCTTCTAATTCAATGAAGTTCCTTGGAAGAGCAACAGCAGTGACAGTGTCTGTCTGTAAAAGGCAGACTTCGTCATACTCCGCAGAGTTAGAGTGACAGGTATCTAGTTAGGAGCTCTCATATCGAAACACACTTCTGAACCTATCCAACACCCCACAGAAATGGAGAGAATGGAATTAACATCTAGGATTTAGGATACCATCACTGGCCCAGTACACTGCTACTAAAGAGATACATGATATACACAGAGAGCGGGAGAGAGAAAGAGAGAGAATGAGTACAAACTGGAAGGGACACAGATGAGGAAGAAGAAGAAGGAAAAAAACAGGGTGGGGGGAGAGATGGGCAGCGTCCAGGCGCTTCTGAAAAGTCAAAATCAATATGAAAATCAAGTTTTTGCTTTTGAACAGAGCCAGTGTTCTTTGGTTATTTTCAGGTGTCTGGAGAAAGGAAATTGACTTCCACATGCCAAGCAACGAATCCTCCTGCCAATGCAGGAGGCACCAGAGACGTGGGTTCAATCTCTGGATTGGGAAGACACCCTGGAGTGAGGAATGGCAACCTACTCCAGTATTCTTGCCTGGCAAATTCCATGGACAGAGCAGCCTGGTGGGCTACAGTCCATGGTGTCGCAAAGTTGGTCACAACCGAGCATACACACACAAGTGAAGCAAACACCTTAAAAGGAAACCCTTATGCAGAAAAGGAACTCAAGACACTCTGTCCACCTACCTGCCCCACAGTGACACGTGCAGGTCAGTACGTGCAGGGAGGGTTATGGGGTCAGACTGGCCTGTGTCTGAGCCCCAGCTCTGTCATTTGTTAGCTCTATGATCCAGGGCAAGTCACTTAATCTTTCTAAATTCCAACTCCAATGTCTTTGTTAATAATACGAAGGCAATAGAGTCCAGATACTACAAAAGGTTGTTCTAAGAATAATATCAGATACAAAATGAAAAAAAGAAGAAATAAAAATGGAAAATACAAAATAAGGTGGCCAACTAAGTCCTAATATAAAATAAATATAAATGGGCTAAATGTTTTAATTAGAAAACAGAAATTCTCAGATGGGGCCTTTAAAAAGATCCTGCAATATGTCATCTATAAGAGACAATTTGAATAAAAGGATAAAAAATGTTGAAAATTAAAAAATGAAACCTTCTACACTAATGAATTTAAAAACCTAATTGAAATTGATAAATAGGTAAAATGCCAATATTGATTTTAAAAAGAAGTAACAGAACTCGAATAGACCAAAGAATGTTATAGAAATGGACATGGCAGCCAAAGATGACTTTTCTACTCTTTTCCCAAACCAGGCACATTAGGTGGGTGAAAAATGAAATGTAAAATAGCAAATACATAGCAGAATGCCTGTCAAGAATTAGGAGCTCCTTTCACAGACAGAGGCTTCCCAAGTAGCTCAGTGGGTAAAGAATCGCTTATAGTGCAAGAGATGCAGGTTCGATGCCTGGGTAGGGAAGATCCCGTGGAGGAGGGCATGGCAACCCACTCCAGTATTCTTGCCTGGATAATCCAATGGACAGTGAAGCCTAACAGGCTATGTAGTTCATGGGGTCACAAAGAGCCAGCCAGGACTGAAGTGACTGAGCACGCGCGCGCACACACACACATGCACAAGCACACATACACACAGAGATACTGACTTGCTATATAATCCACCTAAGAGTACACATTGTTTCTGAATGATTGTAGAAAGGAAAGACTACATCTTGCCCGTGGACTATCTGCAGGCGACATGAAATCTAGAAACAGTGGAAGAACATGGTGGTCTCATGGGGGAACTGTTCTAAGGGGAGTTTGCCGGGGCTCTGTGTGCCAAGCTGGATTGGGAAATCACTTCCAACAAGGTGACAAAGAGGGCCCTCAGAGCAGTTGCCACATTCCTTGTAATGAATACCCTCCTGACCTTGGGCACTACTGACAGCTGTTCTCACAAAAGCCAGTCTGGGCTGAAGAACACCAGTGCAAGAATCCTCAGCTCCAGCAGGTCTGCCTGTCCTTAATACTGGAGCCTGTGCATGGGAACAGCTGAAAAAAGTGAAAATTCCAGACAGGATATTACAGTGTCCTCTATCTTTACTGGATTTAGATACTATTTTCAAGCTTGTCTCTCACAACTCTTGAAATCTTTGATCTTCTCACAGAGTCTGCTCAATATAGCCCTTATCCCCATTTCCAGAGCCAACCTACTTGCCACTATTATTTACTCCACAACTGTGGCAATTTGTTTGAGACAGACTCTTTAAATCTAGTCTCCAACCTTCCTGATTGAAATTTCACTCATTTACTTTGACATCGTAAAAGTAGACTGAGAATTCTTGAACTAACTCAATACTTTTTAAGCACCTTCTAGGGGTTAGGCCGACATACAGGGATGGGCACAGCACTGGACACAGGAGTCTGACCCTCCTCCTGGACTGTGTGATACAGTCACTGTCCATGTTGTTACGATCAACATCTCTGTTTGGACAGACTGACTTCATTCCAGGGTCCTAATCTTGATACTCAGTTGATTGGATTTTAAGTGACACCCAACGAAACGATTTAAAACATTAAGGCCCCTATGTACAAACTTTCAAGCTGTGAACCTTCAAAGATGCCAACATGCATTCCCTAAATTGAGTGAAATTGCAGCTTGCCCTCCTCTCCTGTTGCTGATGATCCTTCAGCTCCACCATCTCCCACTTCCCCTTCCTCTCCTGGTCAGTAGCTCTTCTTGTTTGTTCACTCAATGCCAGCCCCTGTATGCCAGCTGTTGTACTGGCCTAGTGTACTTTTCAAGGCACTGTATTGTAAGATGAAAGTGTTTCATTTTTCTGTTTAATTGTTTTATATGTATTATTTGTGTGAAAAGTATTATAAACCTATTATAGTACAGTACTATAGAGCTGACCATGTTAGTTGGATAACTATGCTAATTTTGTTGGACTTATAAAAATATTGGACTTACGAACACACTCTTAGAACTGAACTTGTGTGTATGTAGTGGACTCTGGTATGTCATATGAAGTTCTCTTGTTAGGATCTGGATTTATAGTGATATTTTAAACTCTTAGGTTGGAGGAAAAATAACTGCAGTTTTGGGCTCTGAATTTTAAATCATTATAACTATGCTCAAGTACATCTTTATTAATCAAAATAGGAACCATTATAATCAACACTATTTTGTCAATGAAAAAAAAAAGCTTGTTTATTCCTGTAGCATAAAAATCCATGCTTCCTGATTTGACAAGCTCTTGGAAAGCATTTTCCGAGTCCTGCTAGTTGTGGAAGCATTTTCGCTGCAAAAGTTGTCACGATTCTTGAAAAAGTGGTAGTTGGCTGGCAAGACGTCAGGGGAATATAGCAGATGAGGCAAAACTTTGTAGCCCAATTCATTCAACCTTTGAAGCATCAGTTGTGTGACATGCAGTCTGGAGCTGTCTTCAAGAATTAGGCCCTTCCTGTTGACCAGTGCTGGCTGTAGGCATTGCAGTTTTCAGTGCATCTCACCGATTTGCTGGGCACGCTTCTTAGATGTAATGGTTTCTCTGGGATTCAGAAATCTGTACTGGATCAGAGGGGCAGCAGACCACCAAACATTTACCATGACCCTTTTTTTGGTGCAAGTTTGGCTTTGGGAAGTGCTTTTGAGCTTCCTCTTCATCCAACCACAGAGCAGGTTGTCACTGGTTTTAGAAAATCCATTTTTTTGTCATGTATCACAATCCAATAAAGAAATGGTTCATTGTTTCCTAGAATGAGAAGATGGTACTTCAAAATGACTTTTTAAAAAAATTTTAGTGAGATCATGAGGCACCCACTTATCAAGCTTTTTCACCTTTCCAATTTGCTTCAAATGCCAAATGATCATAGACTGGTCAACACAGTTCTTGGGCAACTTCTAGTGTAGCTGTAAGAGCTTCAGTGATGGCTCTTAATTGGTTGTTGTCAACTTTCAATGGCTGGCCATTATCCTCCTCATCTTCAAGGCTCTCATCTCCTTTGTAAAATTTCTTGAACCACCAGTGCACTGTATGTTCGTTAGCAGTTTCTGGGCCAAAGGGTAGTTGATGTTGCAAGCTGTCTCCACTGCTTTATGATCCATTTTGAACTTGAACAAGAAAATTGCTAGAATTTGCTTTCTGTCTAACATAATTTCCACAGTCTAAAATACACATAAAATAAGCAGCAAGCAATAATTCATTAACAAAAAATGCAAAACAAGAAGTGTGTATTAAAATGATGTGTAACGTTGTTACCAAAAGAGTATGTGTGTGGAGTCTGGCTGCGGCTCAAAAGCCAATAAGCAGTTCAGGTAGAAAGGAAAGTTTGCTTTATTTCAGATGCCAGCAACTGTGGGGTGGGGGAAGGGTGGCAGACATCAGTCCAAAGGCTGACGTCTTTCCAAAGCAGGGGGTTAGAGCTTTTTATAGATAGTCAGGGGAGGGGTTACATGCAGAAACAGCACAGTCATCTCTAACAGTCATATTCAAATTGGTCATCAGTGGCCTGACTAGCATCATCTTGGTTGTTTTAGCTACAGTTCATCTTCAGTTCCAGGGTGCATTTGTTCCCAGTTTTACAGTCAATTCTCAGAATTGTGGCAGCCCAAGCCAACTTATATGCAGAGTACATCATGAGAAACACTGGGCTAGATGAAGCGCAAGTGGAATCAAGACTGCCGGGAGAAATATCAATAACCTCAGATATGCAGATGACACACCCTTATGACAGAAAGTGAAGAAGAACTAAAGAGTCTCTTGATGAAAGTGAAACAAGAGAGTGAAAAAGTTGGCTTAAAGTTCAACATTCAGAAAACAAAGATCATGGCATCCGGTCGCATCACTTCACAGCAAATAGATGGGGAAATGGTGGCTGACTTTAATTTTTGGGGCTCCAAAATCACTGCAGATGATGACTGCAGCCATGAAATTAAAAGATGCTTACTCCTTGGAAGGAACATTATGACCAACCTAGACAGCATATTCAAAAGCAGAGACATTACTTTGCCAACAAAGGTCCATCTAGTCAAGGCTATGGTTTTTCCAGTAGTCATGTATGGATACGAGAATTGGACTCTAAAGAAAGCTGAACACCAAAGAATTGATGCTTTTGAACTGTGGTGTTGGAGAAGACTCTTGAGAGTCGCTTGGACTGCGAAGAGGTCCAACCAGCCCATCCTAAAGGAGATCAGTCCTGAGTGTTCACTGGAAGGAATGATGCTAAAGCTGAAACTCCAATACTTTGGCCATCTGATGTAAGAAGAGCTGATCATCTGAAAAGACGCTGATGCTCGGAAAGATTGAGGGCAGGAGGAGAAGGATGACAGAGGATGAGATGGCTGGATGGCATCACCGACTCAATGGACATGAGTTTGTATAAACTCTGGGAGCTGGTGATGGATAGGGAGGCCTGGCATGCTGTGGTCCATGGGGTTTCAAAGAGTCAGACACGACTGAGCAACTCAACTGAACTGAAGTCCTGGGTATAGTCTGTCTGTAGTTAACTTCTCCACTGGGGTTGGTATCTATTAGACAGCTCACAGGATATGGCTCAGAATATTATCTATAGCCCTCGAGAAAGAACCTTGAGAAGGTCCTTGACTATGCATAATGACTAAATTATTATTTAGTCTCTTCTGATGTCCTTTCAACATTTCTCATTTCTCTGATTAAACTTATTCTTTGACTAAGTTTCCACAGGCAGAAGGCATGCAGACAACATGGTGCAGTGGTAAGGAACACAGCCTTCTGCTCCATTTCAACATAACCATATTTATTTAAGAATGTATTTCAATATCAAATGGCAAAGTTCAACAAAACTGCAATGACTTTTGCACCAACCTAAATAGCTTGGAAATGGGAGTTAGCCAAGTCAATGAATAAACAAATATAGAATTCTATATTTAACTACTTGTTAAATCACATAATCTGGTTTGACACTGATATCTCAGCATCATCATACTTTATCTCTCTGCCTCCTAAAGATAAGCTGCCTTCTTGATTAAATTTTGTTTCCTTGTGAGCAAGTGAAGAAAATGATTTCATCAGAAAGCAAGAATGATTAAATGCTAGTGTCACTGATTCATAATGTGCCATGGTTTACAGAACACAACAATAATACAGCTTGATACGTTTCCAAAGTTACTTTCAGCTTGTGCAAGAAAAATGACAATAGCAAGTTTCACTGATTACTTATTGATGCACCAGACAATGTTCCAAATGGTTTACATGTATCTAATTTTGTCCCCCCAAATAGGTCTTTGAAGTTAATATTTCTCGTTTCTGCTTTACAAAGGAGAACTGCGGCCAGAGGGGTGATGCAGCCAGCCTGAGAGGTCTCATAGCAAACGTGAGGTAATCTGGGTTTGAACCCAGGTGCTTTGCTCCAGAACACATAGTTTGAACTCCTGAGCTGGGCCGCCTCAATTTCCCAGAAAGGATGGGTTCATAAAGCTGCTGGAGTCTGGGTCTGGATCGTTCTGATCAGCGGATAATGAAGATTCTTTAAGGGTCCTTCCCCACCTGATCAGTCTCCAGGTTCTAGTGCTTCTGCCTCTTTAGTTTCTATAAAAATCTACCCCCTTACAGTTCACACAGCCACTGTCCGCACTCAGCTTTCCTTTCATTCACTGGCCTGGGTCGTGTAAAACATCTCTCAATCTGTCTCACTTGATTGGGCTCAGCCTTCTAATTCCTTCTCCATACTGCCACCAAAAGTATTTGTCTAAATCAGGAATTTGATTTTATTGTATAGGACTACTCAGTTGCTCCCCATAATCTATAAACAGAATCTAAATAAATTTGTTGTTCAGTCACTAAGCCATATCCGACTCCTTGTGACTCCATGGACTGCAGCATGCCAGGCTTCCCTGTCCATCACCATCTCCCAGAGCTTGCTCAAACTCACGTTCATTGAGTTGGTGATGCCATCCAACCATCTCATCTTCTGCCACCCCCTTCTCCTCTTGCCTTCAATTTTGGTAGATTCCAAACTAATTAATAATCAAGAGGCTCCCCACCCTACATCTCTCTCTGACTGCCCCTCCCACCTAACCCTCTCTGCTCCAACTACAAATCAACCCTATTCTTGTGAATACTCCAAAATTTTGCCTCACTCTCACGCCTTTGTTCTGTCCTTGGTTTGTGAAGCTCTGTGTAGGTAAAACTTTTTGCCCCACCTGAATCCATCTCCCCTCTTATGCAAGAACACCCCAGCTGTGAGCAGTAAACCACTCTCTTCTTAGGCTGGTTATCAAATCCCAATGCATGCTTTCTGCCTGCTCTGTGAACACACAGCTGAGCCCTTTAATAACTGTTCCTTTGTTAAGTTTTGTAGGGAGAGTATGCCAGACAGGGGACAGAGGAGGAAGGGGTTTTGTTTGCTGGTCCTGGAGGGCTCCCTGGACAGAGGCAGCAGAAGGAGCAGCTCCTCCAACACCAGGTGCCCCCCGGGGGTGATTCTGTAGTGGAGTGTCTCCAGAAAGACATCTCTTCATGAGCAGTTTTTTTCTTGACTCCCTAAAGGACAGATTTCTAGCAAGTTCCATTGGCTTGTGTGGCACCTCAGTATCCCTTCTATAATCCAGTGATCCAGGAACATCTGGATCCTGGCCCTAGTGTGGGTGGGCTCTCTCTCAAGGGCTCTTTCCATCTGCCATTCCTATGCTCCATTCTTCCTAGTCAATCCCTTGTTACTCTTATCACAGCTAATAACTCTTCACGATAAACTTTCCGTGCTCAAATTACTGTGTAGCTTCACTCTCACTACTGGACAGAATGACGCCTCCTCTACTCTTTGATGTGGGCCAACCTCTTTCCAGGGGGTTCCCTGGTGGTCCAGATGCTAAAGAATCTGCCTGCAATGCAGGAGACCCTGGTTTGATGCCTGGGTTAGGAAGATCCCCTGGAGAGGGAAATGGCAACGCACTCCGGTATTCTTGCCTGGAGAATTTCATGGACAGAGAAGCCTGATGGGCTACAGTCCATGGGTTCACAAGCAGTCAGACATGACTGAGCGACTGACACTTTTTCACTCTTCACAGGCTCTTTCCACACCCTCAACTCCTAGCTCTCAGCTTCAAGCTTGGGCTTGTGACCCCAGCCTGTTCAATCTGGTTCAAGCAACTGATTCAGGAAAACACAAATCTCATTCTGTTTACTGAGACCCATTCCTAAGTCCTGTCTTTCCCAACCACATTGCCCTTCTTCATATTATCCTGAATTCCCCAACAATACATTTGGTTGAACTGATCTCGTCCTTGTCTTGCGGGTGTGGTGAGGGAGAGGAACAGTGTTGACCAAACTCAGAAATCAGCACATCCCATTTCCCCTCTAAATAATTAACTCGGAGATATGTATCTGATTTAGAGGCAGACAGAACCAACAAGCTTGTGGAACCTTTATTTGAGCTTCTAGGAAGAGAATTTCTTCCTTTTTGCTATCTCTAGTCTAGAAGCATGTAACCGTGAGAATGTTTTATAGCTACCTTGAGATCATGAGAAAAGGGCCTACAGAGAAGAGTGTTCTTCCTGAGAAAACATAGAAACTGGTCCTTGTCACAAGGTCCTTGTCACTGGTCCTTGTTTGTACCTTGATCAAGCTCTGCTTGAAGCCACCTGCCTTTGGATTTTCAGTTTGGTGAGTCAATATACTTCCTTTTTGAAAGACTAAGTTAGATTGGGTTTATGTTATCTAAAAATGGAAAACTTCCTAATTACTGTATTTTCCTTCCAGATGAGACCTTAGCAATACGCACAATTTTCCCAACATGCACTGTACTCTTTCTTAATGTCTCCCCCATTACCAGCCTATGAAGTTTTAAAGGCAGGAGCTGAGTCTTATTTACCTTGGAAGTTATGTATTGTAGCACAATGTTCTGCACACAGTGGGCATCCAATAAGTATCTTGAAAGGATAACTGAATAAATAGATAAATTCTAAACAACCCAGCTATATGAAGTTAATGCTATGACAGCTCTGATGAGAAAGGTATGCTAAGAATATGGGCAGTAATTTTTACATTTATAATTAGAGACAGGATATTTTATACTAGTTGCTTGCTGTTATTCAAACATAAGAGCCACATTATGTGCAGCAGAAATTAATGCAACATTGTAAATCAACCATACTATCATCAAAAAAACTTTAAACCATATGAGAACTGCAGAGGGAAACATGAGACTATTGAGAAATAATGTTACTGGGGATTCTCTAGTCCATTTAAAGCTAATGTTACAAAAAGTATAGGTAATGTTAAACCTACCCCCAAAACAACTGGGCAGCAGCGTTATATTTGGCCCCTGGTAGTCTCAAAGATAACCTGAATTTTCTGAGAAGTTGACTAAAGGGTTGTGTAGTCTATGTTGCTGTTGGCTTTCCAGGGAGAACTTCTGAGACAATTGAGAACATCATTGTTCCCGGAGTCAGCTTGAGTACAGAAAAAAGTGATTGTTTCCTCTAACATACTCATGTCTAGGTGAGTCTGTGTATAATGTCATCACCAATGCCAAGAACCGAACAATAGAATCTGATTACATTCATTCGGAGACTAGGGAAAATAAATATCGCTCTTCTCGATCACTGATTGAAATGCGAAACTCCTTTCAAAGTGTGAAGTGTCACGTCTCAGCCTAACACACTGACAATGTCAACTGATTACAGGATATACCAGGTGTCTGCAGGGAATCACTCACCAGCAACTTCAACAATGCAAGTGATTATAATTCAGTAGTTTTTAATGATGTCTGATGTGCAAATGATTCTTTTAGCTTCACTCAGGAATATCAAATTCCCACTTTGGCGATAACTCAGCTTTGAACTATATGTCACTCACTATTTCATCAGTAACTTCTTGAATTTAAAATAACTACAGTAGCAAAAACCTTTGACAGCCCTATCGAATCTTTAATAAAATATATTCAAGAGAGCTCAACATTAAAGCACACATGAATACTTATAAAATAAAGCAACTAGCTTCATAGGAGCAGTTAGAGTATCTATGTGTGTGTGCTAAGCTGCTTCACAGTCATGCCTGACTCTTTGCAACCCCATGGACTGTAGCCCGTCAGGCTCCTCTGTCCATAGGACTCTCCAGGCAAGAATACTGGAGAGGGTTGCCAGGCCCTCCTCCAGAGGATCTTTCAGACCCAGGGATCGAACCCGTGTTTCTGATGTCTCCTTCATTGGCAGGCACGTTCTTTATCATTAGTGCCACCAGGGAGGCCCGGTTATATGAAAAGATGAACTATACCAGCATAAAAACTTAAGTTTACAAATGTAATTTTAAGGTAGCAGAATGCAAAAACCTATACTCTGTCAAATCACACAGTCTCTGTAGAATTCCCAATTCTTTACTTGATTTGAACGATTTACTCAGGATTACTCAATTTGCCAACAATTACCTACAGGGTGAGGGACAGAAAATGAAGGCAGGCATTTTAGGAGAATAAATGGACTCTCCTTAATCTACTCAGTGAATTATTGATGCAAAAACATGGAAATATGTTTCTGATAAGAAGGCAATTCTGTCCATGTTCCTGTAAGTTACTCAGAAACAAGAAAATAAATCAATATCTAGAAAGAACAGCAATAAAGTTTTGGCACATGGCCTAAAAGATAAAAAGTAAAATATTATCTGTAATGCTCAAAGGTAAAATAGCTATGCAGTAGTAAACATGGCAGGAAGCTACAGGACTCCCTATAGTGTATTAATTAATCTTCAGATCCAACAGAAAATCAGCTTACTACTTTATTATCATTAGGAATCATCTGATATTCTGTTGCCCATCTATGTTCTATCATCCATTGGTAAAGAAATTCACCTTTATTGGGAAGAAACCTTGATAACAGTATAAATGACCATTTCTAACCTGCTCCATCAAAATAGGTAATGCTATCTCCTTCACCTCACATGTGTCAGCTGCTCAGTCATGTCCGACTCTCTGGGACTCCATGGACTGCAGCCCACCAGGCTCCTCTGTCCATGAAGATTTCCCAGACAAGAATACTGGAATGGATTGCCTTTTCCTTCTCTAGGAGATCTTCTCAACCCAGGGATCAAACCCAATCTTCTGTGTCTCCTGCATTTGCAGGTGTGTTCGTCGCAAAGAGTCAGACACGACTGAGCAACTTCACCTCACCTCACCCTTTTACCACTTAGACACCTGGGAAGATCCTCATCTTAAGTTAAAAACAAATAAATAGATGCTAGCAGACAAATCTGTTTATGAGAGGATGTGCTGCTATGGAAAAAACAAAAATGCTAAGTAGAATTGTATACTATGTCTATTTGCAATTAATTGTTGACACATTGTCTTTTTTCCTGGTTGGAGCACTAGTCCCATCATATGACAACCTGATGGACTCAGTGAGAACACCAGAATCTGCAGTTCCCCATGGACGCCACAAGAGGGCACCATTCCACCACTACTGTCCCCTGCAGAGGTTATACTCTGAGTACAACAAATGTGTTATTTAGTCTTACAATCATTTTTAATTTTATTGCTGACAGTCTGACAGGACTACTTAATATTGCTGGGTTGACCTTTCCATATTTTGTGCTAAATCTTTTTTTTTTTTTTTTTTTTTCTGCTGTGTCGGGAAGAGGATATAATTGACTCTACATTAGGACAGGCTGCAGTGTGATCCTACCAGCGACAGCACTGGTCAAAACAGACAGATGAAAAGCAGTATTCCAGGCATCAACTGGTGCCATGAAGCACTCTACAGACCCAGGCTTCATGAGCACCAGCCACGTGTGGGCCGTTCAGGGAGAGTATTTTTTTTAGCTTTCATCACTCCCCAGAAGAGGCAGAAATGGCTTTCCACAGAACGTGCATGCATGCGTGTTCAAGTCTTGTTCAACCCTTTGCGACTCCACGGATTGTAGCCTGCCAGGCTCCTCTGTCCATGAGATTCTCCAGGAAAGAATACTGGAGTGGACCCTCCTCCAGGGGATCCTCCCAAGCCAGGAATCAAACTCATGTCTCCTGCATCCCCTGCACTGGCAGGCAGGTTTTTTACCACTGAACCACCTGGGAATTCCAGCACAGAGAACGCTAACATATAAGATGCAAAGTTAATTTCCTTAGGTCCAGGCCTGTTCTCCTTGGAAAAGAAGACGGTCCCTCTGGGGAAAGATTTTTCTTACAATGTGGCTTTTGAAGACTAGGCAGGTTGTAAGACAAAGATAAGAAAACTTTTTCTTCAACACGCTTGAGAACAAAGTCATCTATAGCCTAAAAGGTGCACATAACTCGGGTGGGGCTGCAGGAATAACAGCCAGCACTGTGGCCTGAGAGTGGTTGCGGAAACTAACAATGGTGACAGGTGCCACTCACCAGACACTTACTTTGCACAAGACTCTGATAAATGCATCATGGGAATTTCCCTGTTGAGAGCTCCCCATGGCTTTGAGGGCTGCACTGTCATTAGCCCTCATATCAACAGATGAGGTGTCTGAAACCCGAGGTTTTAGTTTTTACATTATATATTCACGTGGGCTTCCTAAATAGCTCAGTTGGTAAAGAATCCGCCTGCAATGCAGGAGACCCTGGTTCAATTCCTGGGTCGGGAAGATCTGGAGAAGGGATAGGCTACCCACTCCACTATTCTTGGGCTTCCCTGGTGGCTCAGCTGATAAAGAATCTGCCTGCAATGAGGGAGACCTGGGTTCAGTCCCTGCATTGGGAAGATCCCCTGGAGAAGGGAAAGGCTATCCATTCCAATATTCTGGCCTGGAGAATTCCATGGACTATGCTGTATAGTTCATGGGGTTGCAAAGAGTTGGACATGACTGAGTGACTTTCACTTCCACTTTATACACATATTTATTGAAATACAGTTGATTTATAATGTTGTTAGTTACTGCTGTACAGCAAAGGGATTCAGTTGTACATCTTTCTTTATATTCTTTTCCATTATAGTTTATCATATGACATTGAATATAGTTCTCTGTGCCATCTAGTAGGACCTTGTTTATTCATTCTCTATATAAAAGCTTACATCTGCTAACCCCAGCCTCCACTCGGTCCCTCCTCTAAGTACCCCCTGCCTTGGCACCCACCAATCTGTTCTCTATGCTTATGAAGGTTTTACGTGGTGGGTTATGACAGGCTGGCAAGTGGACACCAAACATGGTTACACCTAGGCTGTCTGACTCCAACAGCCAAAAAGTTGAGAATAATGTTACACTGCCCCTCAATATCCTCTGAAACAGGTAGTCTCTCTGCATATTGCTCGCCTCATCCAACTTGCAAGAGCCTTCCCTGGTTTCTGAGACCTACTCTCTGGGGGCTTCCCAGGCGGTGCTAGCAGAAAAGAACCCACTGACTAATGAGGTAGACACAAGAGAGGTGGGTGTGATCCCTGGGTCGGGAAGATCCCCTGGCGGAGGGCACGGCAACCCGCTCCAATATTCTTGCCTGGAGAATCCCATGGACAAAGGAGCCTGATGGGCTATGATGGTCTATAGGGTCTATAGTTGGATACTCTTGAAGCGACTTAGCAGGCACACACTCTGTGGGAGAAAATTCCCAAGCAGGCTCTGCTCTTTGTCCCTTGGCTCCTCAGGCGCCTGCACAGGAACCATGGAGAGTGAGCGGCACCTGCTTAGTGACCACACGGCCCATGTTGGGGATGCTGGAATTGGAGGCCTTTCATGATATTGCAGAATTTATACAAAACTTGGAAATCTTGGCTCCTTTCTCAGGGCCAACCCAAGTAAGGCTCTGCCTAAGAAATTTTGACATAGAACATTTGTGCTTTTGGAAATTTCTCAGTGAACTCCCCTACTGGACAAATATGAGATGGAAAGTGAGGTAAGAGCAGGTTGACATTTTTCACTTCCTATCTCACCTGCCCCCTCATTGTTCATTTTAATGGGAAAAGAATATAAGAAGTTGAGGGAAAGTGACAAGCCAAGAATGGTAAGACCTGGGGGAACTAAGCCAGCAATAGGTTGGTTCCCCAAAAACAAAAGTCCATGGTTCACATCCCTTCATGTGACGACCCTGAGGTTAGTGTAGGGTTGTTGCCAATAGTCCAGAATGAAAGCCACGGCAGGCATGGGATAGAGATCCTTTAGGCAGAAGCCATGCTCCTAAGTAACTGTTCAGTCATCAAAGAGTAGAATCATCCAGGAGGGACCAGACACCAGTCAGCAACTAGGAAAGAGAGCCAAGTCTAGAAGTCATGGGCTGCGAGGGCTGCACATGACCCTGAAAAATTTGTGACCAGGCCATGTGTCCACTTCCATTAAGAAACAGAAGGCTTAACTGGAACCAAGAAATCCTGACAAGCAAGGGATACATGATGGGGTTGGTGGGGCACACGTGCACCCAGAGACCCAGTCCAGGTGTGTGAGATGAAGACTGATGCCACAAGATTGACTTTAGTAAACAGTGGCTTCTTCTTATTGCCAGACTAAGGGAGGGTCAAAGTAAGTAATTCTATAAAAGGGCAACGATAGAGCAGTTAACAAAATAGAAAGTAGCAGGATCTATATTAAGGTGGGCAGAGGTGGTCAAGTGGCCAGCTGCCTAGAAGAGCTCCATGTGTCCCATCACTCAGTCATGTCCGACTCTGCAGCCCCACAGACTGTAGCCCGCCAGGCTCCTCTGCCCACAGAATCGTCCAGGCAAGGATACTGGAGTGGATTGCCTTTTCCTCCCCCAGGGGAATTTCCTGACCCAGGGATCGAACACCAGTCTCCTGTGTCTTCCGCACTGGCAGGCAGGTTCTTTACCACTGTGCCACCAGGGAACCCCTAGGAGGGCTGGCCTGGCCTGAATTACTACAGGGACCAGCACTGCTCTGAATCGCAAGACAAGACCAAGGTGGGCACCCCACACAAGGCCTCTGCAGCCTGAAAGATGCACAGTTTTGTACTCCAGGAAATAAGGGGAGATTTAAACTCCATGTTTTGAGAGAAGACTATTCCAGTGAATAATCTGTATCTTTGAAAAATATATTATTGAGTATAAATTGAGTATTAGAAAAATAAAGGGCATACCACTTGGGTGAGTAACCAAGTAACCCTGTATACGGTGACACATTGTCAGTCCAGGTCAGCACAGTGCTACCCACGGTCAACACCACCACCCACATAAAGCGTATTTTGATAAGTTCTACATACGTACAATTTTCAGATGAGACAAAAGCCTCATGACGTCCGCCATGTCTGCCAGGATGAGCAAGCGGGTCACAGCAGATAGCAGAGCCCGTGCCGCCCGCACCATGGTGCCGCGCTTCACCGAGGAGCAGGGGTCATCCGCAAACTCCGAAGAAGCGATGCGCATGGTCTCACCTGGAAGACAGACATGGAGACACACGTGGGTAGACAGGAAGCTCAGAGGCCGGCAGTCACAAAGATCTGTGGAGAGGTAATCAGAGCTCTCACTGCAAAACCACCCTGGCCAGGTGGTACCAGTTCCCTCAGTGAAGTTGAGATTTTCAAGTCAGACCCCTCAGTGCCCCCAGACAGGTGCTGTGAACAAGACCCAAGTGTGAAATTATGTTTCTAGAATCTATAAGGAATATGTTTGATTCAGTTTGTCTAAGAGTTGAGATGAATTTGCCCGACCTGAATCATTCTCACTCTCCAAGTCCCTTGAAACCAGTGGTATTTACGAGGCTAGTTGGTTTCTGACAGCTGAAGAATAAAGCTAACAGCTCCAGAGGGGAATGAAACTAAAGACTTTGACCTAATGAACTCTGTTCTCTTAATTGAGTTAAATAGACAATAACAGACTAGAGATAGTCTGTGGATGCATGCTCAGTCACTCAGTTGTGTCCGACTCTTTGCGACCCCAGGGATACAAGCCCGTCAGGCTCCTCCGTCCATGGGACTCTCCAGGCAAGAATACTGGAGTAGGTTGCCATGCCCAGCTCCAGGGGATCTTCCCGACCCCAGGGATCTAACCCAAGTCTCCTGCATTGGCAAGCGGATGTCATTCTGTGATACAGAGAACATTTATGAGACAACTGAACCAATTCAGCAAATATTTATTAGGCACATACTGGGAAAAATTCTCTACCGGAGTCTGGAAATGCCAAGGTGACTAAGAACACCCTGGCCCCAGGGAGTCCACAGTCTAACCAGGACACACATTGTAAATACATACTTAAAATACGGAGATTACATGCCATCACAGACATATGACTAAGAATGAAGGCAAAAAAGGAGGAGGAAGTGATTAACTCATTTAGGGTGAGGCTGGGGGAAAAGCTGTCAATGCTGATGGCCTTTGAAAAGCCAAGATGTGTTCACCTGGAAGATGAAGGTGGGCAGGGCGCCTAAGGCAGCATGAACACCAGGAGGCTCCAGAATTTGGAGGAGGGCGCTGAGCCCACGGAAATGCAATCACCTGAAGATCACAGTGAGTGAGGGCTGTAGGCAAGAGAGGCGTCAGGGCCTGGGACACTGGGCAAGAGATTCGGACTGTGGCCTCAGGAGGAGATGACTTCACAGATTTTTATTTTGGCCACATTATGTAAAATAAGCTGGAGGGGTCAAGACTTGTGCAGAGAAAACAGGCAAATGCAGTTTTACAATCTGAGAGAGCAGATGAGGACAGAGACCAGAAAAATAGGAATGAGATCCAGAGATAAGATCTGTATCAATGAGATGATGAAGGGAAACATGAAGAGACAATGGAGAGAATCAATGGATTTGGGGATTAATTACATATGGAAGGGTTTCCCTGATGGCTCAAAAGTAAAGTATTTACCTGCAATGCAGGATATGCAGGAGATGAAAGTTTGGTCCCTGGATCTGGAAGATTCCCTGGAGGAGGAAATGGCAACCCACTCCAGTTTTCTTGCCTGGAAAATTCCACGGTCAGAGGAGCCTGATAGTATACAGTCTAGGGTCCCAAAGAGTAGGACGTGACTGAGCACACACATGCGATATGGACGGAAACCATTGAGCAGCTGCAGGTAGTGGTGAATACAGACCCACCACGATGGGCTGGTACATATTTACACAAAGGGACTCCCGGAGCGGGAAACACAGGGAGGTCATTAACTACATGAGACAGGCCCATGTTCCTGGGGTGGATATCTACCCATGGTACAGAGAACTAGGAAAACCATAATGGAGCTTTACACAGCAGAGCATAAACAGGGCTACCAAGGTTTTGATAAGCCAGAAGAGTTCATATGACCAATGATTCAACTTAGCATGACACAATTCAGTCAATATTTTATTTATGAAATGATTAATTATCATCTGTTCATCAAAACTAAGCTCATTTAAATAGTCAATTATTTCAATGAAAGTCTGTGCCTCCTAGCATTTATCCCAAGATATGAGGAAAAATAAGATACACTTCTCATAATTTTAGAGCTTCCCTGACAGCTCAGTCAGTAAATAATCGCCTGCAATGCAGGAGACACTGGATGGATTCTTGGGTCAGGAAGATCCCCTGGAGAAGGAAACAGCTACCAACTCCAGTATTCTTGGGCTTCCCTTGTGACTCAGCTGGTCAAGAATCTGCCTGCAATGCAGGAGACCTGGGTTCAATCCCTGGGTTGGGAAGATCCCCTGATGAAGGGAACTGTTACCCACTCCAGTACTATGGCCTAGAGAATTCCATGGACTGTATAGCCCATGGGGTCACAAAGAGTCAGACATGACTGAGCGACTTTCATTTCACTCCCTCTCATCATTTTACAGGCAGATCAAAAGATAATACAATTCCCTCAATGTTGTGGTTATTTAAACCCTCCTTTTTGTACTTAGGAAATGTGGGTGTGTAAGGAAATATACTGTGTAGCTGGATCTTTTAAAGAGGCTACCATCTATGATATGTATATGACATAGTTGCACAGCTTAGTCTTTATGCCTAGGCACAAATAGCTTGAAATACAACAACAGGATGGGAGAAGATTAAAAATTTTTTATTATGATACTGGTGAATTGTCAAGATGTATGGCGCCGAAGAATTGATGCTTTTGAACTGTGGTGTTGGAGAAGACTCTTGAGAGTCCCTTGGACTGCAAGGAGATCCAACCAGTCCATTCTAAACGAAATTAGTCCTGGGTGTTCATTGGAAGGACTGACGCTAAAGCTGAAACTCCAATACTTTGGCCACCTCATGCAAAGAGTTGCTGCTGCTGCTGCTGCTGCTGCTGCTGCTAAGTCGCTTCAGTCGTGTCCAACTCTGTGCGACCCCATAGACGGCAGCCCACCAGGCTCCCCAGTCCCTGGGGTTCTCCAGGCAAGAACACTGGAGTGGGTTGCCATTTCCTTCTCCAGTGTGTGAAAGCGAAAAATGAAAGTGAAGTCACTCAGTCGTGTCTGACTCTTTAGTGACCCCATGGACTGCAGCCTACCAGGCTCCTCCGTCCATGGGATTTTCCAGGCAAGAGTACTGGAGTGGGGTGCCATTGCCTTCACTGTGCGAAGAGTTGATTCATTGGAAAAGACCCTGATGCTGGGAGGGACTGGGGCAGGAGGAGAAGGGGACGATAGAGGAAGAGATGGCTGGATGGCATCGCCGACTCGATGGACATGAGTTTGAGTAAACTCTGGGAGTTGGTGATGGACAGAGAGGCCTGGTGCTCTGCGATTCATGGGGTCACAAAGAGTCAGGCATGACTGAGCAACTGAACTGAACTGAACTGATGGCTCTAGAGGCCTAAATAAACTTTAAGGTAGAGGTTGGCAATTAAGAGATGCATATTCATTGCTTTTCTGCCTTTGGCTAAGATCAAGTGAAGAGATAAACATTCAATCCAATGGTCCACAGGCTTAGAGAAATATCCCCTAGGCCTATTCCTTGTCCCTAAAAAAAGACTAAGCAGATATCCGTGTGGTGAGGAGAAAGCTACTTCATTCTCACTCTGTAGAGTGCAGCCAGAAAAAAACATTATATACCAAGGTGAATCTACTGAAATGTTGAGAGAGTCACCCTAAAAACTAGACATAAGTGCAAATGGTACTGTTAATGGATAAATCAATTGCTGCTGGAAGGGATCCACTTATTCAAGGAAGGGAGAAATTCTTTTCTGCACGTGACCCCTAGGGAGCTACACTGTTGATATCAAATTTTTCAGGTTAAATTGCTACGAGCCATCACTTGGGTAAGAGTGGACTATTCAGGCAGGGGCCTTCTCAGGAAAAAAGAAAGGGTCCTAATAGGAGAGTCACACCTCCTTCCAGCTTGTGAGTAAACATGCCTAATTAAACTGATTTTCATACAGAGAGTGATCATGAAACAGGAAGGGGGCAGAGTACAACATTTAAAAGGATAACATATCCAGAGGACACAGCATAAACTGATTAGAGCCAACTAGGTCCAATGGCCGATTCAACTTCTACTTGACCTTGAGCCTCAGTATAAGCTCACTGTAACACACTCCAGGGCCCCAGTGGATAGTTCTAATATGCATGCTCAGTCGCGTCAGTCCTGTCTGACTCTTTCCGACACTATGGACCACAGCTTGCCAGGCTCCTCTGTCCATGGGATTATCCATGCAAGAATACTGGAGTGGATTGCCATGCCCTCCTCCAGGGGATCTTCCTGACACAGGGATTGAACCCTCATCTCATTATGTCTCCTGCACTGGCGGGCAGGTTCTTTACCCACTGAGTCACCTGGGAATCCTAAAGATTCCAAGGATGACCAGAAAACATCAAAAATGGGTGGTGGCCCAATTTCTGGAAAGTCCCACTCTTTCCCAAAACAATGGAATTCTTTCCCTACTCATTAGCCTATGAAATTGCATTGCATGCTAGCTCAGTCATGTCTGACTGCAACTCCATGGACTACACAGTCCATGGAATTCTCCAGGCCAGAATACGGGAGTAGGTAGCCTTTCCCTTCTCCAGGGGACCTTCCCAACCCAGGGATCAAACTCAGGTCTCCTTCATTGCAGGCAGATTCTTCACCAGTGGAGCCACAAGCTCCACCTGGGAAGCCCACTTAGTCTGTGAAGTTACCCACCCCTATAAAAACTGACAATCCCATATCCTGGGGCCTCTCGTTCCTCTTTTTCAGTCTGAGATGGCCCACATTCTGGCTATAGAGTATGTTTCCTCCCTGAGCAGACCTTCTTTCTCTTTACTATGGCTCACTCTTGAATTCTTTTCTGTATAAAGTCAAGAATCCACACATGGAGGCTGTCCCAAGGACTCAGATGTGACCTGGGATGTGACCATCGTTTAGCTCCCCACTCTCTTTTCTACAACAACTCACTTCATCCAGATGCTGACTGGCCAGAAATACTGTCTCAAAGCCCAGGGGATAACACTCAGCAGTCTGGAGCTTTCACGCAGAGCTAACCAGTGTGGGCACCACAGCAGGTCCTCCTGGGAGGAGCTAGGGAGATGTCCATGAGAGAAAAAATGAGACCCAGAGACAAGAGACAGGAAGAGATCCACATTCGTAAATGTGACTCTGCAAATGGAAATGCCATGCTAAATTCTGAGATTATCCTCAAATAAATAATAGACCATTTAATCCAATCTAAATTAAAACTAAAAACACAGTTGAAGCAGATACAAATGAGTTCATGTTTTTAAAGGTTTCAAAGGATAGGCAAACTGAAGTCAGCTATAAATTTAATTCATTTTACATCTCTGTGGTTTTAGGATTACTAAAAGAAAACGGAAATCTATATTACAAAATGATAAGACAGTTTATCAGAATAAAATCAGCTATTCACTCGGGAACTGCTTATTCTATACAACTAAAATATTTAGCTGAGAAATAGCATGTGTGTGTAGGAGCAGGAAGGGAGCAATTAGGGGAGGGCACCAGAGCTGCCTGTTTCTTTTATATACACTCTTATATTCAAGTTCATTAACTTGATTATAGACCTAAGGTCAATGCCGGACTTCTATGATCAAGCTTCTGATCCTCTAAAGCCACTACTACCTGCTGTAAAGAAGAAAGAAATAACATCTTCAAATAAGCGACTTAGGGGAAATAGTAATTAATATAAATACAGTGCTTCTATATAAAGGGCTATTTTGTAAGCAATATTCTAAAAGCTTTATATATATTAAGTCATGAATTAAAAGAGAATCTCTTTCTCTCCCTTCACATGCTTGCAGGCAGATTCTTTACTACTAGCACCATCTGGGTTTTTAAAGTAACAAAGACTAAGGTCACATTCTGACATCTCTCCAACCACTCCAAAATTTGTAAGATCAGCAATTATTCAACTTCTGTGTTTTAGTCCCCTCAGCTGTAAAACAGGGGTGAAAATAATAATAGCTATCTTGTAAGACTGTCATTAAAGATAATCCATTCAAAGCACCCGGCATAAGACCTTACCAGTAATGGGCACTAACTCATTATTGAATAGTAAGGAGATCAAACCATCAATCCTAAAGGAAATCAACCCTGAATATTCACTGGAAAGACTGATGCTGAAGCTGAAGCTCCAGTACTTTGACCATCTGATGCAAAGAGCCTACTTATTGGAAAAGACCCTGATGCTGGGAAAGATTGAGGGCAAGAGAAGGGGCAACGGAGGATGAGATGGTTGGATGGATGGCATCACCAACTCAATGGACATGAGTTTGACCAAATTCCGGAGATACTGAAGGACAGGGAAACCTGGTGTGCTGCAGTTCTTGGGGTTTCAAAGAGTGGGACACAACTTAGTGACTGAAGAACCACCACAATAACTCATTAATACCATAGCTACCACTCTCACTGTGATCCTCTCCAATAAAACAAGAATAGTTGGTAAACTCCTGGTTAAAGATTTGGAAGTGCCTTCTGTGGCTGATTTCACTGCTTGTGCACACAGTAATATACAAGCAAGAAAACATCTGCCTGATTAAATTATATTACATTGAGGCAGACTATACACCCTCCTGTGACTCTCAAAGATAGTACTGGTGCTCAGTTTTCAAACTGGTGCTTGTTTTGCTTCTTATGCTACCCAGCTGGAGGAAATGGGAATGTTGCAAGGCTCCTGTAAAGCAAGAGTCACAGTCCAAAAAATGGTGATTACTCTTTTGCCCAAATGCAGTAGAGGACTATACTCTTGAGAACAGTAAACAGTGATGTGCTAGGCTTAAAAGAAAAATGGAGTTCAGAAAATCAACACTGAATTCAGTATCATTTAATATTTTTATAAAGTAAAGAAAGGAAATTGATAAACATGGTCAATTTAAATATCATTGTGCAGTGAAAGTGTTTTGAAATAACTGCACTATTAAAATGTATAATTAAACTAAACCTGTTGTAAGTAAACAAAACCTATTGTAAGCAAACAAAACTAATATAAGTAAAGCAAATAAGCATGCAATAAATCTTTTATAAATCCCAAATTTCAATAACCCTCTATATATAAGGCAAATTTCTCTATAAGTAGAATACTGATGACTTCTTTATATTGTCAATCAATGTTTCCATTGATCACTGTCTTTAACCATGATTACAAATCAAAATCCACTGAGATGTCAGTAGACTGATACATAGTACTTGTTAGTTGAAATGTAAGTTCAAAAACATCTTTTAATGTGATGAGGAAGGAAAAACAATACCACAACGCGCATCCTGACTGAACAGTAGAAATGATATTATTATAAAAAATGCTACCATCTAACCCTGAATGAAAACGGTAGGCTCACCATTCCAACATGAAAATATACAGGACACAGGTCTATTCTTGCTAAATAAGACTGCTGTTGTTCAGTCACTAAGTAATGTCCAACTTTTTGCAACCCCATGGAATGCAGCACATCAAGGTTCCTTGTCCTTCACCATCTCCCGGAGTTTGCTCAAACTCATATCCACTGAGCCAGTGATACCATCCAACCATCTCATCCTCCATCACTCACTTCTTTTCCTGCCCTCATTCTTTCCCAGCATCAGGGTTTTTTCCAATAATTTGGCTCTTTGCATCAGGTAGTCAAAGTATTGGAGCTTCAGCTTCAGCATCAGTCCTTCCAATGAATATTCAGAGTTGGTTTCCTTTAGAATTGACTGGTTGACTTCCTGTCCACGGGACTCTCAAAAGAGTCTTCACCAGCACCACAGTTCAACAATATCAGTTTTCGGTGCTTGGCCTTCATTGTTATAACTCTCACATCCATACATGATACTGGAAAAACCATAGCTTTGAGTACCTTTGTTGGCAAAGTGATGTCTCAGCTTTTAAATACACTGTCTAGGTTTGTCATAGCATTTCTTCCAAAGAGCAAGTGTCTTTTAATTTCGTGGCTGCAATCACCATCTGCAGTGATTTTGGAGCCCAAGAAAATAAAAAATCTGTCACTGTTTTCACTTTCTCCCCATTTATTTGCCATGAAATGATGGTACTGGATACATGATCTTAGTTTTCTTGAATGTTGAGCTTTAAGCCAGCCTTTTCACTCTCCTCTTTCACCCTCAAGAGGCTCTTTAGTACCTCCTCTTTTCTGCCATTAGAGGGGAATTATCTATATATTTGAGGTTGTTGATATTTCTCCTGGCAAACTTGATTCCAGCTTGTGCTTCATCCAGCCTGGCATATGCATGATGTACTCTGCATAGAATTTAAATAAGCAGGGTGACAATACTCCTTTGCTAATTTGATGTACTCCTTTCCTAATTTGGAGCCACTCCATTGTTCCACATCTGGTTCTAATTGTTGTTTCTTGACCTTCAAACAGGTTTCTCAGAACACAGGTAAGGTGGTCTGGTATTCCATCTCTTTAAGGATTTTCCACAGTTTGCTGTGATCCACGTAGTCAAAGGCTTTAGTGCAGTCAATGAAGCAGATCTTTTTCTGCAATTCCCTTGCTTTTTCTATGATCCAGCAGATGTTGACAATTTGATCTCTGGTTCCTCTGCCTTTTCTATATCCAGCTTGAGGTCTGGGAGTTCTCAGTATACGTACTGTTGAAGCTGGCTTGAAGGGTTTTTGAGTATGACCTTGTTAGCATGTAAAGTTAGCACAACTGTGTGGCAGTTTGAACATTCTTTGGCATTACCTTTATTTGGGATTGGAATGAAAACTGAACTTTTCCAGTCCTGTGGCCATTGCTGAGTTTTCCAAATTTGCTGGCATATTGAGTGCAGCACTTTAACAGCATCATCTTTCAGGATTTTCAATAGCTCAGCTGAAAGTCCATTACCTCCACTAGCTTTCTTTGTAGTAATGCTACCTAAGGCCCACTTAACTTATTAACATACTGTTTTTCTTTTACTTTTCTTAAAAAGGCAGAATAGGAAGGTGGTGGTGGGGTGGGGACTTAATGTCCCAATTCAAGAATTTAAGAGTATATTGGAGGACATCATGCAACCTAAATCTTAGCAGGAATGACCTAAAAGACAGGACCTTCTGCCTCCCTAAGAAACCATTCCAATTTGAAAGACATCTAACTGCTAAATTTTTTTCTTCAATTATTTTGGTCTTCACTATGTTCTTCTGAACCACACAGAAAAATCTAGTCCTCTTTCCAAATCTATAAATCTTGAGAGAATTTTTTGCAATGTCCTTCATGGAGAAATGAAATATCAAAACACACATCAGCCATAGCCTAAGAATTAACACTGCATCTAGATTATGAAAATGACAGCTTGCATAAAGAAGTGAACAAACAACTCCCCTTAGTTTTCCAAATGTAAAGTACATACTAACTAATCATTCAAATTGGGATGATTAGTTTGCTTTTATACAAACTTTTATGCAAGTTAATAGAGTAAACATAAAAGGCACTGTCAATTAGCTTTGGAGGGAACAAATCTGGTTTCTGGCATGTTGTGAAAACAAATGATAAGACAGATAACAATTGACAAGTCACTGGAGAAGGAAATGGCAACCCACTCCAGTATTCTTACCTGGGAAATTTAATGTAAAGAGGAGCCTGGCAGGCTATAGTCCATGTGGTTGCAAAGAGTCGGATATGACTGAACACGCACACACCACTCTGATCTATTTCATGACCTAAATTACTACCTATATGATATTAAATGTGAGCTCATTGGTGGAGTCCAACTTCTTAATTTCAGAGCAGAAAAAAACAAGTATCAAGAAACTTATATGGCTCACCCAAAGTCACACAGCCAATTAATGGCAGAGTTCAGACCAGAAGCTGGGTGTCCTGACTCATAAACTTGCTACAATTTACCAAAATAGTCTTTTTCCTTGAAAAACTATTTTTGTATGGTTTCACAGATTCGCAACTGTGTAGTTAGTCCACATAACTTATAACTTAATCTATATAAATCTTTTTATAACAGTTTGGATGTCTTGATTCTACTACGATCAGCTGCAACTATATTTGTAAGTTCCTATGCACAAGAGGGCTGAGAGGAGCTACTCCATGTTCAAGGTCAGGAGGGGCGGCTGTGAGGAGATATCCATCATCCAAGGTAAGGAGCAGCAGCTGTGCTTTGCTGGAGCAGCTGTGAAGAGATACCCCACGTCCAAGGTAAGAGAAACCCAAGTAGGTGTTGTGAAAGGGCATCAGAGGGCAGACACACTGAAACCATAATCACAGAAAACTAGTCAATCTAATCACACTAGGACCACAGCCTTGTCTAACTCAATAAAACTAAGCCATGTCATGTGGGACCACCCAAGACGGGTGGGTCATGGTGGAGAGGTCTGACAGAATGTGGTCCACTGGAGAAGGGAATGGCAAACCATTTCAGTATTCTTGCCTTGAGAACCCCATGAAGAGTATGAAAGGCAAAATGATAGTATACTGAAAGAGGAACTCCCCAGGTCAGTACGTTGCCCAATATGCTACTGGAGATAAGTGGAGAAATAACTACAGAAAGAATGAATGGATGAAGCCAAAGCAAAAATAATATGCAGTTGTGGATGTGACTGGTGATAGAAGCAAGGTGCGATGCTGTAAAGAGCAATACTGCATAGGAATCTGGAATGTTAGGTCCATGAATCAAGGCAAATTAGAAGAGGTCAAACAGGAGATGACAAGAGTGAACGCTGACATTCTAGGAATCAGCGAAATAAAATGGACTGGAATGGGTGAATGTAACTCAGATGACCATTATATCTACTACTGTGGGCAGGAATACCTCAGAAGAAATGGAGTAGCCATCATGGTCAACAAAAGAGTCCAAAACGCAGAACTTGGATGCAATCTCAAAATCAACAGAATGATCTCTGTTTGTTTCCAAGGCAAACCATTCAATGTCACAGTAATCCAAGTCTAGGCCTCAACCAGTAATGCTGAAGAAGCTGAAGTTGAACGGTTCTATGAAGAC
The DNA here is from genome assembly GCF_001704415.2 of Capra hircus. NCBI lineage: Eukaryota > Metazoa > Chordata > Mammalia > Artiodactyla > Bovidae > Capra > Capra hircus. Next base: position 55,340,977 of record NC_030818.1, read on the forward strand.
CTGTAAGACCTTTTAAAACTAACACCCAAAAAAGATGTCCTTTTCATTATAGGGGACTGGAATACAAAAGTAGAAAGTCAAGAAACACCTCGAGTAACAGGCAACTTTGGCCTTGGAATATGGAATAAAGCAGGGCAAAGGCTAATAGAGTTTTTTGCCAAGAGAGCACACTGGTCATAGCAAACACCCTCTTCTAACAACACAAGAGAAGACTCTACACATGGACATCACCAGATGGTCAATACTGAAATCAGATTAATTATATTCTTTGCAGCCAAAGATGGAGAAGCTCTATACAATCAGCAAAAACAAGAGAGGGAGCTGAGTGTGGCTCAGATCATGAACTCCTTATTGCCAAATTCAGACTTAAATTGAAGAAAGTAGGGAAAACTGCTAGACCATTCAGGTATGACCTAAATCAAATCCCTTATGATTATACAGTGGAAGTGAGAAATAGATTTAAGGGCCTAGATCTGATAGATAGAGTGCCTGATGAACTATGGAATGAGGTTCATGACATTGTACAGGAGTCAGGGGTCAAGACCATCCCCATGGAAAAGAAACGCAATAAAGCAAAATGGCTGTCTGGGGAGGCCTTACAAATAACTGTGAAAAGAAGAGAAGTGAAAAGTAAAGATATAAAAAAAAGGAAAGATATAAGCATCTGGAATGCAGAGTTCCAAAGAATAGCAAGAAGAGATAAGAAAGCCTTCTTCAGTGATCAATGCAATGAAATAGAGGAAAACAATAGAATGGGAAAGACTAGAGATCTCTTCAAGAAAATTAGAGACACCAAGGGAACATTTCATGCAAAGATGGGCTCGATAAAGGACAGAAATGGTATGGACCTAACAGAAGAAGAAGACATTAAGAAGAGGTGGCAAGAATACATAGAAGAACTGTACAAAAATGATCTTCACGACCCGGATAATCACGATGGTGTGATCACTCACCTAGAGCCAGACATCCTGGAATGTGAAGTTAAGTGGGCCTTAGAAAGCATCACTATGAACAAAGCTAGTGGAGGTGATGGAATTCCAGTGGAGCTCTTTCAAATCCTGAAAGATGATGCTGTGGAAGTGCTGTACTCAATATGCCAGCAAATTTGGAAAACTCAGCAGTGGCCACAGGACTGGAAAAGGTCAGTTTTCATTCCAGTCCCAAAGAAAGGCAATGCCAAAGAATGCTCAAACTACTGCACAATTGCACTCATCTCACACTCCAGTAAAGTAAGGCTTAAAATTCTCCAAATCAGGCTTCAGCAATACATGAACTGTGAATTTCCAGATGTTGAGGCTGATTTCAGGAAAGACAGAGGAACCAGAGATCAAATTGTCAACATACGCTGGATCATCAAAAAAGCAAGAGAGTTCCAGAAAAACATCTATTTCTGCTTTATTGACTATGCCAAAGCTTTTCACTGTGTGGATCACAATAGACTGTGGAAAATTCTGAAAGAGATGGGAATACCAGACCACCTGATCTGCCTCTTGAGAAACCTGTATGCAGGTCAGGAAGCAACAGTTAGAACTGGACATGGAACAACAGATTGGTTCCAAATAGGAAAAGGAGTATGTCAAGGCTGTATATTGTCACCCTGCTTATTTAACTTCTATGCAGAGTACATCATGCAAAATGCTGGGCTGGAAGAAGCACAAGCTGGAATCAAGATTGCCGGGAGAAATATTAAAAACCTCAGATATGCAGATGACACCACCCTTATGAGAGAAAGTGAAGAGGAACTAAAAAGCCTCTTAATGAAAGTGAAAGTGGAGAGTGAAAAAGTTGGCTTAAAGCTCAACATTCAGAAAACAAAGATCATCGCATCTGGTCCCATCACTTCATGGGAAACAGATGGGGAAATAGTGGAAACGGTGTCAGACTTCATTTTGGGGGGCTCCAAAATCACTGCAGATGGTGACTGCAGCCATGAAATTAAAAGACACTTACTCCTTGGAAGGAAAGTTATGACCAACCTAGATAGCATATTCAAAAGTAGAGATGTTACTTTGTCCACAAAGGTCCATCTAGTCAAGGCTATGGTTTTTCCTGTGGTCATGCATGGATGTGAGAGTTGGACTGTGAAGAGAGCTGAGTGCCGAAGAATTGATGCTTTTGAAGTGTGGTGTTGGAGAAGACTCTTGAGAGTCCCTTGGACTGCAAGGAGATCCAACCAGTCCATTCTGAAGGTGCTCAGCCCTGGGATTTCTTTGGAGGGATGAATGCTAAAGCTGAAACTCCAGTACTTTGGCCACCTCATGAGAAGAGTTGACTCATTGGAAAAGACTCTGATGCTGGGAGGGATTGGTGGCAGGAAGAAAAGGAGACACCAGAGGATGAGATGGCTGGATGGCATCACCGACTTGATGGACATGAGTTTGAGTGAACTCCGGGAGTTGGTGATGGACAGGAGGCCTGGTGTGCAGAAATTCATGGGGCTGCAAATAGTCAGACATGACTGAGTGAGTGAACTGAACTAAACTGATGGTCTCTCATTAAATACTTGTATCACTGACTTCAATCAGCTTAGATATAAACACAAAGAAAAGGAAGTGTAAAGGAAGCACAGTATATAATTTGAATTTTAGAGGCTGTAGATGAATAAGCCGTATTTGAAACTGTTATACTCTAAAATAACAAGTCAACTTAACTTTTTCTAAAGTAGTATTTGGCTAAACAAAGCACAGGAACAATTCTTATAATGAGAAAAGTTGACTGAGGATAGAAAACTCTACCACACATTTCAAAATTAGAAACAAAACAAAAAAGTGTTCCAAGTAATTGCTATCATGAACATGGTAAATGCTGCTTTAAAAATTACAGCTTAATTAAGTTATATTTTTAAAGTATCTCACGGAGAAGACTGATTTTCTTCACTAGTTTGAGGATGGGGAAAAAACCCAACAAAACACGAATGATTGGATTCTAGGATTTAAATGGCACAGTCTATGCTTTATTTTCTGAACTGCCATTGATTTTCCAGTCATAATAGAGAAATAGCAGATTCTTAAATGTGATTATAGCCATGTGTCTTCTTTATTATAGCCACATGACTAGAGGCTTCCTTGCCACCATCACTCTGCCTCCTATATTAAGAGAGCTCACAGAAGGACCACATCTAAATCAACATCAGGATATCAATTATAACAAAGCCCAGCTAACAAAAATCTATTTGTTCAGTGGGAGGATCTGGCAACAGGCAATGAACGAAATTGATATAAGATAATTCAAAATCCTAAATTCAGAAAGACAGACTGCCTAAATGCGCTAATCAAAGCTTTCTTCACTTCGGTGATCAATAGCTTTTCATGTGGGTCAAGACATATCTCAGACTGCCTTCTCTCCTTCCAGCTCAAAAGTACATTTTAACATAAGTGAAATAAGGTTATAACAAACATAAACCTTGAGAGGGAAAAATGTCCCAACAGGGTGACATGCAGTTTTAAGGGTAAGGGAAATTTGGAGGGTTAGAGAGTAACCGTCCAGTCTGTATAGGGCTTCCCTGGTGGCAGTTGGTAGAGATTCTGCCTGTGATGCGACAGACAGCCTGCAATGCAGGAGATGGGGATTCAGTCCCTGGGTTGAGAAGGGTCCCTGCAGAAGGAAATGGCAGCCCACTTCTGCTGGGAGCCAGCATGAGGATCCCACCCGTGACAAGGTCATGTGGAAGGAAGCCTGACAAAACGCAAGGACGTGATCAGCTTCAGGGATTCCCCCTGGAAATTCCTGAGCATCCACCCCCCCAAGACCAGAATCTGCCTGCTTTACTGTGTTATGCTTTCCACCTACTCTTCTGTCATTAACAGGGGACTGTCCCCCCACCACCTTTTTCTGGAAAAAATTAGAGCTTTTAGATAATAAATCTCCTGGGCATAATACGAGTGTTTCAATCCAAAAACCCCTCTGATGGCTTTTTAGCCTGCCTGCAGGACTCCTACAGCTGCGCATGTGGTTGTTTGAGGCCTCCTGACTGCGGGAGGCACAGGAAGCTTAAAACATCCTAGGAATATAGGGGCTTCCTACATTTAAGGAGTCAAAATCATTAGAATAGGGCTGATTAAAGGTTTCATTTCTTGAGCCAATACTTGCTGCCAAATTTTCACGTCCTCTATTTTTAGATATAGTTGGTATATAGAAAAACAGGTAGTAGACCTGGTATTAGCAACATTAGATCTTTGAGTTAAGTACTTTCTTTGTTATAACCCACTGCACCTTTGTTCTACAGGAATGTAACTTTATTTAGTACTTTGAGGGTGATGCAGAGTAAAGAAAAAACACTTCTAGGGAAAAGGAGTTTTCTGGTTGATAGACAATTACCCAGGAAGAGAGCCATCAAAATGTTAACAAGCCTCTTGGCCAGAAGATAATGTAAACCACCTGAGAACTTTTATATATGGGAGGGTATGCGAAAAGAAAGCCTTGTCTCAATGAGGGTCAGGACTGCTGCCCCTGCGTAACTCTATTTCTTTATGTACAACTTGGGGTATATAAGCTGATTTTGAAAAATAGTTTTTGGAGTCTTGCCCCAATGCTGGGCTTCCCCATGTCGTTCTTTTCTTTTTCAGGCTGAATTCCCATCTGGAGCAGAGAGGCTCACCATGTTTACTTATTTGTCCTGGCTTCTAAGATCCCTAAGAGAGAGAGCCCAAGGCAGGGCACTCTCCGATATTCAAACGGACGCCGGTGGCCTATTGTAGATGGTGCAAACTCCTTGTCTGGAGTTTTATTGGTTTTCCCCGTAAGCCAAGTTATTCAGCCTCTTTTTCTCCGCCTAAATTTTCCTACTACACTATTTCTTCCTAATCTAATCTTATATCTCTAAATAAATAAGTTTTTCCTCGCCAACGCCGTCCCTGCTGCGAATTCCCTGGATCCACGGGGGCTGGACCCCGGCACACTTCAGTATTCTTTCCTGGGAGATCCTTAAGTTTGTAAGGGTGAATACATGAGCATATCTGTAAATATGCAAAATGTAGAAAGAGTCATAAATCATTTCATTCATCCTTTTATTCATTCAATAAGCATTTATTAAGCTAGGTGGTCACTATTTGCTAGGTTCTGGATATTCAAGATGAAGTCACAATTCCTGCCCTCTCCTTACTAGCCTCCTAATCTTTCTGACAGATTCACTAATAAAGATCATCTGTAGAACATCTGTAGAGAAACACCCAATGATCAGGCATTTGGGAATTCTAGACAGAAGAAGTCACATTTTGGGGAGCTGGGATTCATGAGTATGTAGAGGATGCTTAGTCAGCTATTATAATAAGGAAGCATGGTCAAAAACTATGTATGTATATGTGCACATGTATCTATACCTATATCTAGAGAGAAAGATTAAGTTTTTCATGCTTTATCCCTGCAGTGTATAGCTTTTAGCCATGACTCTGAGAGATGGCAGACCAGCCACACATCAATGACTTCTCTTCTCCTCCAAATCACTGTTAGATTTCTAAAAAACAAAGAGTGTGGGTGAGAATGACATGGACACATATACTCTTCATCATTAGTTAGCTCCTCAGCCCTATATTTGTTTCCTTTGTGGCTCAGCTGGTAAAGATCGGCTGCGATGTGGGAGACCTGAGTTCAATCTCTAGGTTGGGAAGATTCCCCTGGAGAAGGGAAAGGCTACCCGCTCCAGTATTCTGGCCTAGAGAATTCCAAGGACTATAAAGTCAATGGGGTTGCAAAGAGTCAGACAGGACTCAGCGACTTTCACTTTCAGCCCTATATTGAGCAGGTCTTGGTGAACAGAAACATTTCAGGGTGCCTCTAATCTCTTAAATTCAAACTCTAAATGAAAAGTGGGTCTGAGGCGACTAGGACTCAAGCTCCGGGAATTGGTGATGGACAGGGAAGCCTGGCGTGCTGCAGTCTGTGGGACTGCAGAGTTGGACACGACTGAGCAACTGAACTGAACGGAACTGAATTCATTTTTCAACTAGTATTTCCAAAGGAAAGAGATCCCATCTGATCACACTGGTTTCATGAAATTGAAGATAAATACAGAAAGAGAGATGAAAGGATGAAGATTATAGGAAGTCAATGAATATTAACTTTTTTTCTCCTTCCACTGGTAGAATAATGTAGGATCTCCAATTTGTCAGGAAACATAAGACAAATTATTTTTTTAATTTGCTAGTTAACCTTTTAAATAATATTCTCAAAAATTTTTTCTTACATCCCCAGAACACTGTTTCCTACAAAAGATAAGGTTCCAACTGTTATACTGAAAAATTTCAACTAAATATACTCTTTTCCTTGAATTCCCAGGTTTTGTGATTATTCTTTTGTTGTGGACACATTCTCAGATCCTCTTGCCAGTCCCAGGGTCTTCCTGCCTTTGCAGGCTGCTCTGAAGCAAAGGGAGCCCCATTCTGTGCTCCCTAGTGGTTATTTCCTTCAAAGTTAATGGGAAAATGGTGATAAATTACACTGTATGTACTGGCCAGTGAATGCAGGTGCCCAGTTCCTTGGTAAATATATTTCTCACTACAAATTAATCAACTCACACTGGGAGTATAATTTAACCTCTCCTGTAGATCTGCTTATAGGAATAGAATATTCTGGTCATGCTGACATTAGTATTTCACTCTGTATGGCAGCATACTAAAGATTAATACAGTAATATGGATTTTTAAAGCAAATACACGAGGTTGTTTAATTCTCACATCATTTACATAGTATGAAGATGGAAGGATGAACCAGCAATTGCTGTGGGGCACCACTGGGAGGTGTCTGATTTGTGATAAGTATGGGAACTGATTTTGAACAATGAACAGGAGTTCATTTTCAATTCCTACTCTGAACAACAAGTAGCTTTTCCCACCACAAAGAGTGTGCAGGAAAAGTTGGGGAAGGAAACGTCAAAGAACCTATAGATGTGAAGAATTTATTTTATGAGACAGAGAATGGAAGCATTACTAAGCAAACCCAGACATAAAAATTCTAAGCCACTGCCAGATGGTATTCAAGGCTATGAAATAAGAAGCAGGCAACCTGGCACATTGGACAGGGGGCAATGGCAGCCAAGCACACACAGAGTTCACCATCTAGTCACACTTGTCCAGGGCTGGGCAGAGACAAAGGCCTGTATGACTCAACCGTGCATCCTTTATAGGAGGCCCTATATAAACAAAGAGCAATCAGCTATATTTAATCTTCATAACAGTGTGGGTTCAATGATTTTTAATACACCCATTTATTAGCTTCACACAATTCCATGCTAAAGAACCTTTTCAGGTATAAACGCACGAGGACACGCAAACATAGATGCCCACCGAGTGTGCCTTATTTAAATACTTTAGTTAAGCTTTGGCACAGAGAGCTGGCAAAACCAGAAGATGCAAACATTTATAGAGTTAGCCTAAGGCTGCTTCTGCTTCATGTGCTACACATTACAATCACATTTGTGAATCTCCAAACCTAATATTTTCAATAATCAACAGATGCAACTAAAGATCATGTTCAAAAATGGAAGCACTGTGAAAATCTATTTTGTCCAACTCTGTGTGGATCTGTTCAATGTTAATTAATGTTGCCTCCTTACTTCCAGTTACCTTTCACTCATCTTCCTCTTCGCTACTGCTGCTGCTAAGTTGCTTCAGTCATGTCCAACTCTGTGTGACCTCATAGACAGCAGCCCACCAGGCTCCCCCATCCCTGGGATTCTCCAGGCAAGAACACTGGAGTGGGGTGCCATTTCCTTCTCCAATGCATGAAAGTGAAAAGTGAAAGTGAAGTCGTGTCCGCCCCTTAGCGACCCCATGGACTGCAGCCTACCAGGCTCCTCCATCCGTGGGATTTTCCAGGCAAGAGTACTGGAGTGGGGTGCCATTGCCTTCTCTGCCCTCTTCTCTACAAATTAAGACTACGTGACTAAATGATCCCAAGAACTCCTTCCAATTTTGTATACTATGATGCAAAAAGTAATAATAGCTATTTATAGAATACTACATACTGGGCATAATGTTAAACACTTTACATTTATGATCTCACAATGAGGTGAACAACATTATCTTCATTTCAAAGATTATAAAATCATGGCTTAGCTTGATAAGGTTTATTAATTTGTCCAAGGTCAGCTTAACACTAGGAGTTGAATCTGAGGCTAATGAACTGAGACATCTGTGATCTTAGTAACCTGGAAGCTCTAAGTTAAGGGTCTGTTGATGAAAAGTGAAAGTGTAAAAGTGTTAGTTGCTCAGTTGTGTCTGACTCTTTGTGACTCTATGGGCTGTAGCCCACCAGGCTCCTCTGTCCATGGAATTCTCCAGGCAAGAATACTGGAGTGAATTGCCATTTCTTTCTCCAGGGGATCTTCCTGACCCAGGGATCAAACTCAGGTCTCCTACATGCAGGCAGATTCTTTACCATCTGAGCCAACCTAAAACAATCTAATAATGATGATGAGATTAATAATTATAGCTAATTAAGCTAACATGGTGCTTATTCAGTGTCAGATACCATTCTAAGCACTGCATCCTATTCATTTAATCTTCATTAAAATCCTACAAGGTAGGGACTATTCCCATCTTATAGATGAGGAAACTGAATTACATAAAAATTAATTTGCCAAAGACAAGAAAACTTTGGATAATGGAATAAGGTTTTTAACCTAGAAAGTCTGGCTACAGTGTCTAGGATTTAACCACTTCTAAGATAACGCCCATATCAAGCAAAACAATAAAACAATAAAAACCAATAACAAAAATGTTCTTAGCACCAACAATAATGGTAAATATTTTGTGGTAATATTTTTTAAACTTATCTTTTAAATAATATCTAGACTCTAAAATGATGTCCTCATGCATTACAATTTTAAGGATCTGGGACAAGAATTTGCACAAACTCCAGGAACTGGTAAAGGACAGGGACGTCTGGTGTCCTACAGTCCAAGGGGTGTCAAAGAGTCTAACATGGCTTAGGAACTGAACAGCATCCAAGAGGCAACTTAAATTATGATAGGATGTATACAATAGGAGCTGCCATGGAAGAGGAAGGTCCTTGTCTCTCACTATAAAATTAGACACCTTAGCACTTGTGTTTGTCTTGATTCATAGATGTCCAACTAACAATACTGTTATGTTGTGATCAGACTCCACTCCTTTTTCTTTTTTTTTTTTGCTAATTAGAGACAACTTTAGAGTATTTCTTAACTTGAAAATAGAACTGTCCAAGAATAAGCAAAAACATCATGCTTTATGCCCAGTCAATGTTTCTATATTAAGACTGGAGATGTATTTAAAGGGCTGCTAAATATGCATGCAAAGATCACATATTATTTTTCAAATGCAATTGACATTAAAACAGAATGAGAAACCAACAATACTCATTTATAGAAATTAGGCTGTTTTCCACCTTTTATGCATTATATATGCGAAGACATTATGGACTAAAAGAAAAAAAAAGAACTAATAGTTCAATACATGACAGATTTGGTTAGTCTTTTTGAATTACCGCCATCTTGAAAAGTAAAGATTTAATATTTCCCACTATTACTTGGATATCAACTACCAGCTCTTTTCAGTTAGAATTAGGGGCCCTTCTTAATTTTAGGTTTATTAACCTTCACACATGAAATCTAAGAATAAAGTAAAAATGTTAATAGTATTAATATTCTTAGAGCAAAATATTAAGTAACAAACTTACCAGTAGGATAAACTTGTAAAATATTGTATTTTTCCTTGATAGCATACCAGTAAAGAACCTTGGCTCAGACTTCTTGAATGTAAGTCCGGGTTCTCCATTTTTTTATTTGTGTAACCTTAGGCAAATTACTTAATCTTTCTAAGACTCAATAGTAAAATTAATAAAATAGCACCCCATGTCAAAGAAACATTTAAAAATTAAATGAGAACATATAACAGACTGAATACCAGGAAATGTATCTCCAAGACACCTAGAAATGCACATGAAATACAACAAATATGTTTATAAATGGAAAAGCAATCTCTGAGCCAAAAAAAAGAAACAAATTGGCAATCTTGAAACAAGAATGTTAAATTAATTGTGAAGCATTGACAACCTTAGAATCATTAAAAGTTATTTAGAAGCTAGATTTTAATTGCCACAGATGGGACATAAGAATGTTTTGACCCTCAACAGGAATAGATCTGTCATGTCTTCTACCTAAAATAAAATTTAGAAACTTAAAATGCTGCTGCTGTTGCTAAGTCACTTCAGTCACGTCTGACTCTGTGCGACCCCACAGACGGCAGCCCACTAGGCTCCACCATCCCTGGGATGCTTCAGGCAAGAACACTAGAGTGGGTTGCCATGCCCTTCTCCAATGCATGAAAGTGGAAAGTGAAAGTGAAGTCGCTCAGTCCTATATGACTCTTTGTGACCACATGAACTGCAGCCTACCAGGCTCCTCTGTCTATGGGATTTTCTAGGTAAGAGTACCGGAGTGGGTTGCCAATGCCTTCTCCACTTAAGATGCTATATCAGCGAAAATATTAACTAGAAAATAAATGTATTCTCTGGCAAAGAGAAATCATACAGAAACATGTCTGTCTCTATTCAGGAAAAAAATCATATAGTTTCATTTATATTTGATAATCATAGTTTATAATCAGTGTTTGTAAGAAACTCATTTATACTACCTGTATAGAGTAGGAACAGAGATGTTATTTTAAAAATTAGTTTCAGATTGGTGGTGTGCAGTGTTCTTGTCAGAAACAAAAGCAAATGTTTTTTGGAAGGAAGCAGAGGAATCTTTCAAATGAGACTTCATTAAAAAGTGAGTATACAGTTCAAAATTATAGAACACTGTAGATGTGCTGAGTGGCAGGATTAATTATCTTAAAGAACTTAATAATTAAACTAAAGAAAATTAATGATTAAAGAACTTCAGATAATAGAAGCAGAGGGAAATTATATATGTGATAAATATTTAAAAATATTTTTTTGGGCTCCAAAATCACTGCAGATGGTGACTGCAACCATGAAATTAAAAGGCGCTTACTCCTTGGAAGAAAAGTTATGACCAAGCTAGATAGCATATTCAAAAGCAGAGACATTACTTTGCTGACTAAGGTCCGTCTAGTCAAGGCTATGGTTTTTCCTGTGGTCATGTATGGATGTGAGAGTTGGACCGTGAAGAAGGCTGAGTGCTGAAGAATTGATGCTTTTGAACTGTGGTGTTGGAGAAGACTCTTGAGAGTCCCTTGGACTGCAAGGAGATCCAACCAGTCCATTCTGAAGGAGATTTACCTTGGGATTTCTTTGGAAGGAATGTTGCTAAAGCTGAAACTCTAGTACTTTGGCCACCTCATGAGAAGAGTTGACTCATTGGAAAAGACTCTGATGCTGGGAAGAATTGGGGGCAGGAGGAGAAGGGGACGACCGAGGATGAGATGGCTGGATGGCATCACGGACTCGATGGACGTGAGTCTGAGTGAATTCTGGGAGTTGGTGATGGACAGGGAGGCCTGGTGTGCTGTGATTCATGGGGTCGCAAAGAGTCGGACACGACTGAGTGTCTGAACTAAACTGAACTCTGATTCAGGAAGCCAAACATACACCAACCTAGATAAGCAAAAAGAAGTCCACATTTGATCACTTCATAGTAAAACTGAAGGAAGTAAATGTCATAGCAAAGATTTTAGTTTAGTTATAAATAAAAAAAGAACAGCTACAAGATAATGACAAATTATATTGACAGCATCATATTCAGTGGCAAAATGGAAGCAAAAAGACAGTGGCAATACATGCTGAGAAAAAATAATAATAGGCAAACTAGACTTTTATGCCTAGTTAAAGTATTATTTAAAATGAGATTAGGACTTCCCGTGGTCCATTGGTTAAGATTCAATGTTTCCACTGCAGGGGGCACAGGTTCCATCCCTGCTCAGGGAACTAAGATTCCACACGCCATGCAGGGTAGCCAAAAGTTATTTTTAAAAATAAAATGAAATAAAATGAGAGCAAAAAAAAAAAAAAAAAGACGTTTCCAGAAAAATATAAGAAAGCTTATTGCCAAGCACCTTTACAAACTAAAGGAATCATTAAATGTACATATCATGGAGAACTAGGATTCACAATAGAATGAATTTAAAAGATTAACAAAACAATATGCATGAAAATCTTAAAATAACCTAATTTATAACTAACTAGCCCAAAGGAAAAAATTTTAATGGTGTCAAACAGTAATATTAACCAGTGATGATTGTAATAGTGTGTATTCTAATAAAGATGTCCAATAGTGTTTTATGACCTCTAGTTCTTAACTTTCATCTCTTATTATAATATCAGTGATAACCCATGTTACTAACATATATATGATTTCAATATCTCACTCTGTATCTTTATCTAAATGTAATTCATGACAAAGTACTACTAATATGACCTCATCAGTATTTTAAACAATTACACAGTCTTCTCCATTGCCAGAGCCACTGAAAAAGTGGAAAGTGAAAGTGTTAGTAGCTCAGCTGTGTCCAACTGTTTGTGACCCTTTGGGCTGTAACCTGCCAGCCTCCTCTGTCCATGAAATTCTCCAGGCAAGAATACTGGAGTGGGTAGCCATTCTCTTCTCCAGGGAATCTTCCTGATCCAAGCAGGCAGATTCTTTACTTTCTGAGCCACAAGGGAAGCCACAAGAATCCTAATCAAATTCTCATCTCACTGTCTATGATCTCATGGACATAGTTTCAACAATCTTTGGGAGATGGTGAGGGATAGGTAAGCTTGGGGTGCTGCAGTCCATGGGGTCACAAAGAGTCGGACACAACTTGATCCATCCAAGTCCAATAACAACCAACAACCTATGATCTTATAAGAGAGGGCCCAATCAGTCCCCCAATTTTTAGCCACATTCTCTTCTAATTCACCCCATGCTCAGAAGGAAAAGCTGTCAAGTTAATCAAATCATGAGAACCAAGACCTATAATGATAGTTAATCAGAGTATACTATTACATTAAATCACAAACTCAAATATATAGTTTTAAAGAATTCTACCAATTATGCCTTTTTACTTCTTAATCAGACATAGCCTCTTAGTGCATTAGCTTATACTACAATCAGACATAGAAAATCTTCTAGCTTTTACTAAAGAATAGCATTCTCTTTTCTGATTCTGAAATTTGCTCTGCTTTTTCTACCCATCACATCCCTATATTCTTTCTTCCATGTTAGTATACACTCCTCTGACCTAAACTGATTTTACATTTCCTTTACCTGTAGAATCTTGGCTTACATAATTCTAGTTACTCCTAAGAATACTCAGTCTTTTAAATTCTCAGTGGAATATTAAACTGAGATCAATAAATATAATTTTCACACAAAATTTTGTTCTTTTCTAATATTTTAAAAGTAGAAACCACTTACTGAGTTAAGGAAAGCTCTATTAAATGGAGTCTCATTTTTTTCTCCATTCTGAGCAGCACAGAAAGGACAAATCAATACAGAGTTAGGCTCACTATTATCATAATAGATATTCACAATCAGCCCTAATCACAAATATCTTAGAATAACAGCTTGCATAACACTATTCTTTTTTGCTTGAATTTGGCAATTTTCAAAAAATAAAATCAACCACCTGTAGAAATTACAAAAGTCTAAATAATAAGAGTACAGAACTCCTGGAAGAGCTGAGTTAAAATTATTTATAAACTGTATTTCTAGTACTTGATTTTTAAAAAATCTCTTCCCAGTTTCCAGTAATAAATTATGAAGAGAGAGAGTGTGTTGGGAACCAGGGAGTAAAAAGACAATATATGAGCTATGAGAGGAGAAAGAAAGTTTTTCCCTGACATTCCCCCACATACACCTAAAAAGAATCCCAGAATGCATCTCTAACCTACATTTCTACACTCTCATGCTCACTTAAGAGTCTATTAGTAAATTATGCCATGGGTTAAATTGCACCCCTCCCCTCCCCTTCACAAAAGCTATATCAAATTCCTAACCTCAAGGACCTTGCTTCTGACCTTATTTGGAAAGAAAAACTCTTTGCAGATGTAATCAAGTTAGGATGATGTCATACTGAATTAGATAGAGTGTGCCCTAACTCAACATGACTGGTGCCCTTATAAGAAGAGGTAAGGTACTGACATGCAAGAGAAGACTGCATGAGGATGAAGGCTGAGATGGAAGTACTAAAGAGACAAGTCAAGGAACACCAAACACTACCCACAAACCACCAGAGCCAGGAAGGGGTAAGGAAGGATTCTCATCTTCAAGTTTCAGAGGGACCATGGCCCTGCTGACACCCTGATTTTGGACAGAAGTATAAGAGAACAAACTTTTACTGTCTGCAATCACCCAGTTTGTGGTACCTTATTATAGCATCCCAAGGAAACTGATATGAAAGAAGACATGTGTACCCACTGTGTGAGATATTTTTTAAAAAATATTTTACCATGTATCCTGCATCTCAATTTTGCTCGTTAGATTACTGAAAAATTATTCAACCACCAAGACATCCCACAAGAGTCTGAACTGAAGTCACTAAAATTCACACTCCCAGTAAAATTTTAGTTATCCAAGGACCAGCCTTTCGGAACACCAAGCTTCTCTAATGACTGCTGACCCCACAGGAGGCAGGATTACAATGTCACCAATATAAGGTGCAAAAAAGCAGCCTCCATGAGTGCCAAGGAAGAGAGATCTACTGTCAAGAGGATTTGATGCTCCAAAGACTGAACTCCATGAACTCTGAATGGTTGTCATGTTCTGGTTGACAGGAATTGTCTGTGAAAAGCCATCCCTTCCATGCAAGGCAGGAAGCAGAACCAGAAGTAGCAGGAAGTTAAAAAAAAAGGAGAAACAGGAAAACTGTAGATGCTCAGTGGCAGCATTTAGAAGCAATGCTGAGGCAGTGAGCCGTGAACACTGCACTGTGCGTCAATGATGAAACAATCCAGGAGGACAGGCAATTAGTTCTACAGTATCAAGTACTCCTATTAGCAGTCTCACCTCTTACAGCCTTATTCTCCCTGGGACATGTATGTAGAAAACACAGGTCCCTCCTGCAGCATATGTAGCAGATACAGAGGGTGCGTGCATGCTCAGTCGCGTCCGACTCTCCAACTCCATGGACTGTAGCCAGCCAGGCTATTCTGTTCATGAGATTTTTTCCCAGCAAGAAATACACAGGGTAATATAGCCCTAAAGCCAGTAGAATCTCAGTTGCTTATTGAGCAAGGCACCCTAAGGGTATATCAAACATCCAGTAGTTCATGTACTTGGAAACTCTGGTAGTCACCCTGAGGACTTCATAATGACTGAAACATTTGGTACTTTTCCTACCTACATTAGCGGATTGATTCTGTCTACAAATTCCATCGCTATTGCAAATATAAAATTGTATTAGAAAACTGTTTTAATGAAAATAAAATATCCACAATGGATTTGGTATGTAAGACTTTTGAACAAATAACTTAAAGATGGAATTTTTAATGTTATTTTGCCTAGAATTCCAGTAAACGTCAAACAATAAGTGTTTTGAGCAAGGTCTACTGTAATGTTTGTATTTATCTTGAATAATCCAGTGATAACATCGCTGATATTTGTTGAAAGATATTCTCACTGGGTATCCATTATATGTCATGTTCTATGCTAGATGATAATGACAATATCAGTATTACCAAAGTATGTACTAAAGTATGTCTATCTCCAAAAACCCAAAGGTCTGATGACTACTTCATTGAAGTCATCCCTGAGTCCACTGATGAAACTGAAAAATTAAATAATATTAAGACAGATATTAAGTCAAAGGTGTGCATACATGCCAAGTTGCTTCAGTTGTGCACAGCTCTTCGAGACCCTATGGACTGTAGCCCACCAGGCTCCTCTGTCCATGGGATTCTCCAGGCAAGAATACTCCAGTGGGTTGTTATTTCCTCTTCCATGAGATCTTCCCAACCCAGGGATCAAACCTGTGTCTTCTGGGGCTCCTACATTGCAGAAGAACTCATTACCACTGAGCCACCAGGGAAGCCTAAGTCAAAGGCTGATAACTGTAAATGTGACAAAGTGATTTTCCAGAGACAGAAAATATCGCTAAAGAAGGAGAGTTTCTACAGTATTTGAGTTGCTGTTCAGGAAAAACACATGACTACACTCTACTTGCAACCCATCTGTATGATAAAAAAGAAAAATCCGAAAGTTATTTCCTAGCAGTCATTGTCCCAGGAAAACAAATTCTCAGGCAACCACCGGAATTACTAGATTAGGTTTTTAGACATGCAACCGAAGTCTAAGCATGACATGATAGTTCATATTTATGGTCACATCCCTAGGTATCAAGAAAATGTTTAAACAGATATTTAACAATAAAGATAACCACTAAAACCTCTGTAATCATAACAGCCATTTTAAAATAAAACAAAACAAACAAAAACCATAAGTCCTTAGAAGTAAAACTAAGAAAAATGTTAAAGGTTCCTATGAAGGAAATTATAAAACCACTGAAATTCATTTAATAAAACATATGAAACATAGAGATATGCCTTAATAATTGTCTCAATATTTAAAGATGGAAATTCTTTCTGAACTGATGTATAAATTCTATGCAAATATAATGCAACTTAATTTTAATAGAGTTCCCTTGCAGAGAAATTGACAAGATGATACTAAAATTCAGACTGAGGAACAAAGGGCCAATAAAGAATAGCCAAGATAACTTTAAAAAAACAATAGAAAAGAGATGAGGATTTGTCTGCCAGATAATCAATATTTATTAATAAGCCATGTAATTGAGTCAAAGTGGTACGCGTGCAAAAACTGACCAATTGGATAATAGAATAAGGTACCTTGCCAGAGCCTAAATTTCTTGTGTAAATATGACCTATGACAAAGGGGGATAGATTGCTTAATAAATGATGCTGATTACTGGCTATGACTAAGATAAATACTGAACTAGGTCTTAATCCACAAAATAAAAATCAAAGAAAATGAATATTGTAAACACAAAAATTCAAACATTTAGAACAATATTTAGGAATACATATTTATGATTTGGGGTTAGAAAATAACTTCTTAAGGACACACAAAATATCCAACAAAGATCAATAAAATTATGTTTTAAAAAAACTCTATTTAAAAAATAAGGAATGAACAAAATGAAAACATAAGTTACAGACAAGGAGTGCATATCTGCAAAAAATACATAAAATACAAAGTTTTTGTTTTTAATTGAAGTATGGTTGATTTACAATGTTGTGTTCACTTCACGTGTATAGCAAAATGATTCAGTTATACATATATCTGATTTTTTTCAGATTATTTTCTCTTATGTATATATGTATCTTATACATATATATAGAACATTCTTTTCTCTTATATATATAAAATACTGTGTATAGTTCCCTGTGCTATATGCTAGGTCCTTGTTGGTTATCTATTTTATAAATAATAGCATTTATATTTTAATCCCAAACTCCTTATCTATCCCTTCCCTCCCCTGTTCTTTTTGGTAACTGTAGTTATGTCTTCTATGTCTGTGGGCCTGTTTTGATTTTATATCTTTTTTTTTTTAAGATTCCACATATAAGCAATATCAAATGATATTTGTTTGAGTATCCAAAGTTTGAGTATCCAAAATATAATTATAGCTAATTTAGATGGAGAAGAACAAATAACTTAAAGGAAAATTAAGCAAAGGAATCAAAAGACTAACAGGCCCAAATGGCTGATAAATAGATGAAAAACCCAGCAACTGAATAAATGGAAACTGAAATAACAGTAAGATACAGTTTTGTACCCAAAGACTGGGGTAAAAAATGCTAAAAACTGTGATAAAATTTAGCAAGGATTTTGGAAACAGGAAATCTCACATATAGCCAGGAGGAGTATAAATTGTTACAGCTACTTTAGAGATTATTTTCAAAATATCCAGTGAAGGTGAATGGGAGATTACCACAGGTCTCCAAAATTCAACTTTCAGTCAGCATAAAGAGAAACAGACAGATCTAACAACAAATCACTGTCAGTTATTTTCCTAAGAAAGCAAGTTCCAAGACAACCGTTAGATGTTATACCTGTTATGGGCTGCCTTATTTAACAATGCTACTTGTAGCTATATTCCCACAAGACACTCCTGTACTTGTTCACAAGAATAGGCACAGAAAGATTTGTTTACTTCAGCTCTGGGCATTATAGGCAGACATGAGAAAAGCACCAAAAGCCCAACAGTAAGAAAATAATCTGTGCATCTAATAGAATAATATAAGGAACTGACTAGGTTCATTCAGTAAAGATAACAAATTCAATGGTAAATGTAATTTGCAATACAATATAATATAAATACTAGAGAGATTACAAGTCATCATATATATTATTTATAACTGAAGATATCTACGGCAAGAGGAATTCATTCAAATGATTTCAAAAAAGAAATCAAAGAAGAATCTTCATTGTCAATCTTCATTGTCAAGGCTATCCTGTGATAGGTGTTAAGACAGAGAACTAGATCCCTTCCAAGAATATTTTGTTTATATTGTATTATTGGCTCATACTTGACAATTAAAGGATGACATAGGGCACCCCAATTTGAATAGACTAGCTCTTCTGGGTGACATGCAATAAAGAGCAAGAAATCAAGATGTAAGTAAATGGAAGGCTTTTTCCCACCAGCCCTCTGGACCACTATTTTGGCTGAAGGATATATTGTCTGGAAGAGGTCATGATTCCTGGAATGAGTTTTAAACTGACAATTTTCACCAAAATTCACTCTCTCTGAAGAGAGAGGCGTGGTAAGAGCATTGCTTTTGACCGGGCAAGGAGTCTAAGAAAGGCTGGCATTTCAGTGTAGTTAAATAGAGAAAAAAAGGCCCTGAGTTTCTATGATTGTCCCCAAAGGAATCAGAGGCCAGGAATAGAGCTGAGGGCAATGACACTGGAAGACAATCATTTTCTGCTTCGCAATTTTGCCTAGGGCCAGCCCACCTTTCTAACATAACTCCGTTTTCAGGCAAGTATAAACCCTCTTGTGAGCCATGGAATTGGTTCTACCTATTAAGCTTTGAGAAAATTCTCAAAATCTAAGGCCTAAAGACAGTCCAGGTAACCATAGAGTCTAAATTCTTTTTGTTTGGTGAGCTTTCTTTTCTTACTTTATTTTAAATTAATTTTTATAGAAGTATAGTTGCTTTACAACGTTGCATTTATTTCTACTGTAAAGCAAAATGAATTAGCCGTATGTATACAGATATTCCTTCCTTTCTGTACTTCTTCTTCATCCAGGTCACCATAGTTCACTAAGTAGAGTT
Organism: Capra hircus; assembly: GCF_001704415.2. Classification (NCBI taxonomy): domain Eukaryota; kingdom Metazoa; phylum Chordata; class Mammalia; order Artiodactyla; family Bovidae; genus Capra; species Capra hircus. The sequence continues at coordinate 55,360,195 of NC_030818.1, forward strand.
CCCTGTCTTATATACAGTAAGTTCTCATTGGTTATACAGAGTATCAGCAGTGCATAAGTGTCAATCCCAATCTTCTAATTCCTCCCAGCTTGGTATCCAAATATGTGCTCTCTATTTCTGCTTTGCAAATATAAAAGTTTATACCATCTTTCTAGATTCCTCATATATGCTTTAATATTTGTTTTTCTGACTTACTTCACTCTATATGACAGACTCTAGGTCCATCCACCTTTCAACAAATGACCCAATTTCATTCTGATTTATACATACATTAATATGTTTACAAATATACCATTCGTAAGGGTTTAATGTTGGCTCGCATCTGAATCAGTTTCATTTCCTAAGAATAAAACAAGTAAAAAGAGATAACTACAATCAGCAGCAATATAAGACAGAGTAAGATTTTAAAATGTATAAGACTGTGAAAACATAATGGTTGGTGGAGAAATGGCTGGATATACAGTAGACACTGTCACATTTGGTACCAGCATCGCTAAATAATCACCTCAAGGCCTTGTGCAGGCACACAAGGAGCCTTCAACAAATGTTCAACCCATTTAATATTCATTGATTCAGGAACGCAAGTACTGTGACTGAATGCCGAAATGAAATTGCAGACAGGCCTGCTTTTGTTTGGATGCACATGAAGACAAAGGACCGAGGCTCCGTCTGGTCTCTTCCAGCAAAACAAAGCATGACTGAGCAATCTATATAAACATAATGGCCAGAAGCAGCATACCAAAAAACTGACAGGTTCATGGAAGGTAAAGACAGACAAAACCCAGCCACGTCAATGTAAATGGAGTAATATTGAAGAGAGAAAGCATCTTCGGCATTTAGCTGCCACAGAAATAACTTCTCAGGTAGAAGTTTAAGGTAAAAGCATAGGCAACTCTGTGTTAATGTAACAAATCTGCCAGGCAACTGAAAGCACTTGATCAGTCAATGCTTTATAAAAATCAGGGAGGCCTAGACCCAAGTCAGAACATTCACCACAGGGGATTAATCATGCATTGTTTCAGATAATAGCTAGGCAACAGTTCACCTAGGTCCTATAGGAGTGTTTTCTTTCTCACTATGTTGCATATTGGCCATCAGCAATGGAGGCCATACATTTTAGACATGCAATATGATAAATGAGATTGAAGTTGAGGGTGTATCACAGGGCAAGTGAAAATCTTAACACGAAAATTACTACCGGCACTTAATTTCAGAGCCAAAACTTGAGGGGAAAGCCAAATGCTTTAAGGAATGAGTGAACTACACCTTGGTTTCATATCCCTGAGAAGATTATTAGAAAAAAAATAAAAAGAAAATGTCAAATATCAGAAAGAAAACTAAAGAAAATGCAGAAATTATTAATCACCTGCATGAAATTTACTCTAATATTTGTAAGGAATTAGAGGCTACCATATATAAGCAGGGAATGAAAAGAAACATTAGAATGAGAACTTTTTTTTAAATTGAAGTTTAGAAGATTGAAATTGCTCAGGTAAGGATTTTAAAAATGTGCATTTTCACTGAATGAACAGTGAGAACAAAAGAATCCATCTAGTAAAATGACAGTAGGAATTGGAAATGAGGCATGAGGAAATAGCTGAATTACCAATTACCTTGCAACAATCTTTACAGAGGAAAAGCTGGAGTGCCATCCAAATGAGTTATCCTATTTCCAGTATGATTTTGAGTCAAATTGTATTAAGAGGAAAATGTGGAAAGAATTCAGTGCTTCTCAAGCTCTGTGAAGCAACACAGACAGAAAATAACTTGTTTATATAAAAGCACTAAAAAATGATGACATTTAAAGCCATGGACAGTAAATAAAAACAGAAGAGAGGAGGATCTAGTACTGAGCTCTAATCTAAAAGAGTAAGAAAATCCAGCCACAAAATGAGAAAGGGATAGTGAATCACAAAGGGGATAACTGGTGTTCTCAAAGTCAACTTTTTGCAGCAAAACCACAAATGAGCAAATGGTCTTTGGTGCAAACCAGCCAAAGAGGCCTTTAAAATTAAGCAATCCTGGTTATTCTTTAGGAGAAGGCAATGGTACCCGACTCCAGTACTCTTGCCTGGAAATCCCATGGACAGAGGAGCCTGGTAGGCTGCAGTCCATGGGGTCGCTAAGAGTCAGACACGACTTAGCGACTTCACTTTCACTTTTCACTTTTATGCATTGGAGAAGGGAATGGCAACCCACTCCAGTGGTCTTGCCTGGAGAGTCCCAGGGATGGGGGAGCCTGGTGAGCTGCCATCTAGGGGGTCGCACAGAGTCGGACACGACTGAAGCGACTTAGCAGCAGCAGTTATTCTTTAGCTGTTACAACTAAGAAACACTTGTAGCTAGACGTGTCCTTCATAAAACTACTTACTCTCTGACCCCAAATGAATTATATTCTGTACCTGGCATTCTTCTGCCCTGCACTTCCTTGCAGCATTCTTCATTTCAGAAAGGAGGTCACAGGCCGATAGCCACAAAGATAAAAGATCTGGTTGCTGAGCTGCCTGCCACCAAGTTTGGCCATAAATTTTGCAGAAGAATGCAAGACTTTCCCCACTCTAATCCTTTTCATCTACCCTAGACTACAAACCCTGTCTATAAAACTTTGCCCTGATACTCAGTTGGTAAAGAATCCACCTGCAATGTAGAAGACCCAGGTTCAATTCCTAGGTCGGGAAGATTCACTGGAGAAGGGATAGGCCTACCCACTCCAGTATTCTTGGGCTTTCCTTGTGGCTCAGCTGATAAAGAATCCACCTGCAATGCAGAAGACCTGGATTCAATCCCTAGGTTGGGAAGGTCCCATGGAGAAGAGAAAGGAAATTTTCCAAGCCAGAGTTTAGAAAAATGTGAACCGTGAACTTCCAGATGTTCAAGCTGATTTTAGAAAAGGCAGAGGAACAAGTGATCAAATTGCCAACATCCGCTGGATCATCAAAAAAGCAAGAGAGTTCCAGAAAAACATTATTTCTGCTTTATTGACTATGCCAAAGCCTTTGACTCTGTGGATCACAGTAAACAGTGAAAAATTCTGAAAGAGATAGGAATACCAGGCCACCTGATCTGCCTCTTGAGAAACCTGTATGCAGGTCGGGAAGCAACAGTTAGAACTGGACACGGAACAACAGACTGGTTCCAAATAGGAAAAGGAGTGTTTCAAGACTGTATATTGTCACCCTGCTTATTTAACTTCTATGCAGAGCACATCATGAGAAACGCTGGGCTGGAAGGAGTACAAGCTGGAATCAAGATTGCTGGCAGAAATATCAATAACCTCAGATATGCAGATGACATCACCTTTTGGCAGAAAGTGAAGAAGAACTAAAGAGCCTCTTGATGAAAGTGAAAGAGGAAAGTAAAAAAGCTGGCTTAAAGCTCAACATTCAGGAAACGAAGATCATGGCATCCGGTCCCATCACTTCATGGGAAATAGATGGGGAAACAGTGAAAACAGTGGATGACTTTATTTTTGGGGGGGCTCCAAAATCACTGCAGATGGTGATTGCAGCCATGAAATTAAAAGACGCTTACTCCTTGGAAGGAAAGTTATAACCAAGTTAGACAGCACATTGAAAAGCAGAGACATTACTTTTCCAACTGAGGTCCATCTAGTCAAGGCTATGGTTTTTCCAGTGGTCATATATGAATGTGAAAGTTGGACTGTGAAAAAAGCTGAGCACTGAAGAATTGATGCTTTTGAACTGTGGTGTTGGAGAAGACTCTTGAGAGTCCCTTGGACTGCAAGGAGATCCAACCAGTCAGTCCTAAAGGAAATTAGTCCTGGGTGTTCATTGGAAGAACTGATGCTGAAGCTGAAAGGCCAATACTTTGGCCACCTGATGCGAAGACCTGACTCATTTGAAAAGACCTTGATGCTGGGAAAAATTGAGGGCAGTAGGAGAAGGGGACCACAGAGGATGAGCTGGTTGGATGGCATCACTGACTCAAAGGATATGAGTTTGGATGAACTCTGGGAGTTGGTGATGGACAGGGAAGCCTGGCATGCTACGGTTCATGGGGTTGCAAAGAGTCGGACACAACTAAGTGACTGAACTGAACTGAACTGAACTGAATCCACTCCAGTATTCTGGCCTGGAGAATTCCCATGGACTATACAGTCCATGGGGTCCCAATAAGTTGGACACTACTGCATGACTTTCACTTTTCACTTATTCCCCAGGGAAGGAGGCACAGTTCCTGAGGCTCTAGCCTGCTATGTTCCCTCTGCCTGGCAAAGAAATAAAGCTACTCTCTTTCCTCCAAAACTCTCTCCATATTTCTAATCGGTATTGGTGCACAGAGAGTCAACATTTTGGCAACCAACTGAAACAAGTTAGAATATGGCAAGAGCAATTTCATTGGGCTGAGGAATCATAGTTCTGATCGGTGAGGGTCAGAAATAGATGAGAGGAGAGAGAGATGGGGAGAACAGATAAACACTTTGAAGAAAGTTCACTGTAAAGGACAGAGGAGAAATAGGGCAGAACTTGAAGAAGCATGTGTGAGTTGAGGGAAGGAAAGCTTTTGGTTTTCCAAGTAGGGGAAAGTCACAGAAATTTCTTACTGGTGGCAATAACACAGTTAACAGCACTTTGATAATAAATGAGAATGAGAGGTAAGTGAAGTCCTTGAGTAGTAGGTTCTAAGATGTGGGATCTAGGACATAAAGGAAAGGACTGATATTAGGGGCAAGGTCAGAACCCTATTATAATAAATGGAGGAAAATACACTTGGGAAAAAAGCTGGAAGATTCATAGATTTGCCAGTGGAAGCATGGGGAGTTCTCTCCTGATTGTTCCTATTTTCTCACTGAAATAAAAAGCAGGATCATAAGATGTAAGCGGATGGTGAAGGGAACATAACGAAAGCTTAAAGAGAAATGAGAGAGTTTGAAGTGGATCTCTTAGAAAATGAGAGAGCAGACTGACCAGGAAAATATAATAGAATTGCCAGGCATTGCCAAGGGCCCACTTGAGGTTTATAGTCCTATTTCTGTATTTTGCCTTCATTATCTGACAGGCTTAATCCTGTTTGTGCCATGATGGATACCTGCTTCTTTTTGTTTTCAACCTAACATCTTAGCAAATCCAATGGAAAGAAACAGTCTTTTTACCAAGAGAATGCCAATAAAAATCTGAGTGGGCTCTCGCATATGAGACCTCAGTCCTTGTTCAGGCTTTATCTCATTGCTGTGTTTGGGAGGATTCTGTCCTCTAATTAGCTGGCCTGTATGTCCTCCCAGGAGCTTGGGGTTGCAGTGGATTCAGCCCCGTTAAACACAAGGTTATGATGGGGGAGGGTGGCTTCCCGTAGAAAATCACATTACATGTTCCCATATCTATCCTTATGAAGGTGGAAAACGAACTGGGCAATACAGCCAATAACCGTGGTGCACATTATTGGCATATAATTTACTGAAAAAATGTGCCAGGGTGAGTCAAATGTCATAAGTGACCTCTATGAACATTTCCATTTTGTTGTTATTCAGTTGTTTAGTCATGTTCGGTTCTTTGCGATCACATGGACTGCAGCATGCCAGGCTTTCCTGTCCTTCACCATCTCCAGGGCTTGCTCAAACTCATGTCCATCGAGTTGGTGATGCCATCCACCCATCTAATCCTCTATCATCTCCTTCTCCTCCTGCCTTCAATCTTTCCCAGCATCAGGGTCTTTTCTAATGAGTCAGCTCTTTGCATCAGGTGGCCAAAATATTGGAGTTTCAGCTTTAGCATCAGTCCTTCCAATGAATATTCAGGACTGATTTCCTTTACAATTGGCTGGTTTGATCTCCTTGCAGTCCAAGGGACTCTCAAGAGTCTTCTCCAACACCACAGTTCAAAAGCATTAAATTCTTCAGTGCTCAGTCTTCTTTACAGTATAACTCTCATATCCTTACATGACTACAGGAAAAACCATAATTTTAACTATAGGGATCTTTGTTGGCAAAGTAATGTCTCTGCTTTTTAATACACTGTGTAGATTTGTCATAGCTTTTCTCCGAAGGAGCAAGTGTCTTTTAATTTCCTGGCTGCAGTCACCATCTGCAGAGATTTTGGAGTCCAGGAAAATAAAGTCTGTCACTGTTTCTATTGTTTCCCCACCTATTTACCAGGAAGTGATGGGACCAAATGCCATTTTTTGAATGTCGAGTTTTAAGATAACTTTTTCACTCTCCTCTTTCACTTTCATCAAGAGTTTAGTTTCTCTTTGCTTTCTGCCATGAGTGGTGTCATCTGCATATCTGACGTTATTGATATTTCTCCCAGCAATATTGATTCCAGTTTGTGCTTCATTCAGCCAAGCATTTCACATGATGTACTCTGCATATAAGTTAAATAGCAGGGTGACAATATATAGCCTTGATGTACTCCTTTCCCAGTTTGGAACCAGTCCGTTGTTCCATGTCCATTTCTAACTGTGGCTCCTTGACCTGCACGCAGATTTCTCAGGATGCAGATAAAGTGGTCTGTTAGTCCCATCTATTGAAGAACTTCCCACAATTTGTTGTGATCCACATAGGCAAAGGCTTTAAGGTAGTCAATGAAGCAGAAGTAGATGTTTTTCTGGAACTCTCTTGCTTTTTCTATGATCCAATGGGTGTTGGCAATTTGATCTCTGGTTCCTCTGCCTTTTCTATATTTAGCTTGAACATCTAGAAGTTCTTAGTTCTCATACTGTTGAAGCTGAGCTTGAAGAATTTTGAACATTACTTCTTCTAGCATGTGAAATGAGTGCAGTTTTGAGGGAGTCTGAACATTCTTTGGCATTGCCTTTCTTTCGGATTAGAATGAAAACTGACCTTTCCATTTTAATACTCTTTAATTTTCTAGCTTTGAAACTCCAAACTGGGCACCTTTGGCTGGGAACAAGAATGATCCCACAGTCACATAATTGATGATTATTATCTGTCTTCTGAAATATTCACCAGGTATATCTATTCAATATATTAAAAAATAAAATTAAAAATAAAAACACTAAAAGAGAGAGAAGGGGGAGAGGTTGGGAAATAAATTTTGGGTTATTAGTGTTAAGAATATGAATAACACAAAGCTTCACAAGGGAAACACTGTAAATATGAGTATACTGGAAGTGGCTTAAGAGTTGAAAAAACGAAAAACAGTTTTAAAGTAACTATAAGATACTTCAATGAGAAAAATAATCATTTTTATTATTTTACTTATTTCCAAATTTATTTAAACACTTTTTAATCTACCAACTAAAACCAAAGTTTACAACTCTTATAAAAATCTAATTTACTGTGAGAACCTTGCACATTTGTTTGTAAGAAGGAAATGGAGTTAATTATTTCTGTAAAATGATTAAGTAAAGTATCGTCATTTGGCCTGTTAGGTTCATGTAGATCAAAAAGACATTGTGATTTATGGTTTTCAACCTTATACACTTAACAGAGCAAGAAGAGAAGTGGGATTGGGAATAATAATATGTCACATTTGGAACTGAAAGCAATAAAAGACAAACCAGTTACCACAAGCACCTTTTTCAATTACCATGAATTAATAATTATAACATTTCATAAAAATACACATCCAACATTACACCAAGCATGGTGTTCTGGCAGGGCAGAAAATAAAAATACCTTTGGAAACTCACAGGGTAACTTTCTGGGAAGTGTCAGCACATAGTAATAGGAATGGGCATTAGATCAAACCCAGGCAGGTTGCATTTAATTTGTTGCCTCTGTAAACACCAGGGTCTTCCTTTTTACAGCTTGCATTTGTCATTTTGAACAGAAGCCTGGAGCTCTAGTTTTCTGCTTCCTGCCTCCAGACCAGCTTGTCAAATGCCTCAGGCCAGGAGCCATATTGCTTTCATTATCTTCGTGGGGTGGATCACAATGTCAAGTGCAGGTGAACATTAAATAAATGCTCCTGGATGCCTGAAGCCAGATCATGCCTGGACAGCACTGTGAAGCAGACAGAGTCTCCCTTTGAGAGTCCCAGGAGTCCTTTTCAGGTTTTGATTTGGAGTTTTTTGAGCATCTACTCCACTTCCTCTTTTAGGGGGCTGGACTACCACCTGCTCTTCACCAGTTCTACTGCTCAGCAGATGAGGCTGCATCCAGTCCACATCTTCTCAGAACTTCTTTTTGATCTATGGACTACTACAAAGTTGGCATGAGGACTCTTCCCTTGGGCTTTCTCTGGATTCCAGAGTAACATGGCAGTCCACAGGGCCAACTTCTACCAACCCAAAACCAATGATAGACAGCAGCTGATAACATCCTAGATAAATACTCCATTTTCCTTAGACCTTCCAGTAGGATCTCTGAGATGGGTTTTACATTGCATCCCATAGGTTCCCAGTAACAGTAGGAACTGTTGCTAGCTCCCTGATCTGTCTCAAGCATCTCTATGGATGCTTCTTGGGATTATCTCCTAATAGAACCTGGGTCTCCTACATTGCAGGCATATTGTTTCTGAGCCACCAGGGAAACCCCTAAATAAATTACTGTACTGGAATCCTTTACTCAAAGTCAATTTCTGGGGGCACTGAAGGAAATGTGTGTGTGTGTGTGTGTGTGTGTGTGTGTGTGTGTGTGTGTGTGCACAATCATGTCTGACTCTTTGAGACCCTATGGACTGTAGCCTGCCAGGCTCCTCTTTTCATGGGATTTTCTGGGCAAGAATACCTGAGTGGATTGCCATTTCCTTCTCCAGGGGATCTTCCTGGCCCAGGGATTGAACCTAAGTCTCCCGTGTCTCCTGCATTGCAGACAGATTCTTTACCACTGAGCCATCTGGGAAGCCCATGAAATAGATATACTCCACTCAAAATCTGCTATCATTAAATAGTGTAATAAGGTCAATTATATTCTACCATGTATTTAAGCCAACATATTTTACCTATTGTTGAATAATTTGTATCTTTAAACATCTGTCTACAGGAATACAAACTGCCCTTTTTAAAAATAGACACGTGTAAGCAGGTGAATGTAAGGCATCTTATAGAAGTAAGTTTGTACACAAGGAGTAAGCAGCTTCCCAGTGTATTCTTCCTACAGATCTCTGATCATCATCAAACCTAAGAGTCAGTTCCTACAGCAAAAGAGACACAGATGTGTAGAGAGGACTTTTGGACTCTGAGGGAGAGGGAGAGGGTGGGATGATTTGGGAGAATGGCATTGAAACATGTATACTATCATGTAAGAAACGAATCGCCAGTCTATGTCTGATGCAGGATACAGCATGCTTGGGGCTGGTGCACGGGGATGACCCAGAGAGATGTTATGGGGAGGGGGGTTCATGTTTGGGAACACATGTACACCCGTGGTGGATTCATGTCAATGTATGGCAAAACCAATACAGTATTGTAAAGTAAAATAAAGTAAAAATAAAATTTTTTTAAAAATAAAATTATACATTATAATAAGCTAAATGACAAAAATGTGAAAAAAAATGTTTTACTTTTAAAGTGCTCAGATCTCAATAGTTTCTTCAAGTAGAAACTGGATCCTTTCAAAGAATTCATTGGGGCAGGGGTCCTAAACTTTTCACTTTCGTCTATCAATAAGTCCATTAAGGAAGATTCAATTCATGCTGAAGCTTTTTGATAGTTCTTCAGTCAATCTAATTAATGTGGGACATTCATTTGGGCAATTCTGACAAATATCCCAGTTCAGACCAGTGGTTCTTGGTTTCACGTGTGCATCAGAATGACCCCTGCTTGTGAAAACAAACTTTCTGATTTACTAGAACTGGATTGAGGGAGAGAATTTGCATTTCTAACAAGTTCTCAGGTGACTGAGATGTTGTTAGTTGATTACACATTAAAAACCACAGCTGTAGACAACTCATATTCTCCTTCCACACATTGCATCTATAAATTCAATAGAGTCTTCTGCACCTCCTTTGGTAAACACAACCCAAAAGCAGACACTTTTTTCCTAGGACTTGTCTCTCTTGCTTTACTGGCTGCCTGAAAGCAAAGGCCATTACTTTACAATTGATCCTTAATATAGCTCTTTTCAGTATTCTTTCTTGCTTACTAAAGTCACCTTCTACTTTAAGCCATCACTCTGCACAGTAAAAGGAAATTCTCTACGTTCACTCAACAATGAAGGTAATTTTCTGCCAGGCAGTGAATAAGAAAGATATGGTTCCCATACTAAGTTGTATTTGCATTGTTTTGCACTGCTCTAGCTTATAAATGTGCAAAAACAAAATACCACAGTAATCATAATGCCTGTATCTCAAAAATGTTGCATCTTAGATTTAGTTGGCAAAGACAGCATTTGGCAATCTGTTGAAAATGCCTTTCGTATAGAAATGAAATGCCAAAAATAAAAGACCTATTTTAATATAACAACTTGAAGGAAAAATTATCAAATGCACAAGATCTTTAATAAAAAGAACAGATGCAGGTGGTGATTAACTTTCATAGCTTGCCTTTAACTTCATATTTAAGTTATTCTAATGTAACAATGTATAGAACTTAATATATATTATATATCTATAACAATATATACATCATACTATAAAAAGTAATTACTTAGGACAAGTGATCAAATAAATAATAGGAAAAACAAAATATATATTTTTGAAGATTCAGGAACATAATAGATTTTCCACAGACCAGATAAAAATGTGACTTTGTCTTCAGAAAATAAAACAGTAGACTAATGCGAATTCAACTCTGATTTTAGATATCTTGCATAGAATTGTTTGTGTTCACAATGCAATGCTTTTTTCATAACTGCATGACAGTGTGGTCATCATTGTCACTCATTACAGATCCTGTTTTTCCTTTCCTAAAGTTTATGTAAACTTTATTTCATTCCATTTTTATTGAGATATAATTGACATACAACACTATGTAAGTTTAAGATGTACAGCATAATTATTTGACTTACATACTTTATGAAATGTTTACCAAAATAACCTGAATGAACATCCATCATCTCATACATATTCAAAATTTAAAAAACAGACAAAAAGCTTTTGCCATGTGATGAGAACTCTTAGGATTTACTCTCTTAACAAATTCCATATACAACATAAGGCAGTGTTAATTGTATTTATCATGGTTTATGTTATCCCTGATACTTATTTACATTCTATAATTGGAATTTTGTACCTTTTGACCATCTTTATCCAATTCCCCTGCCCATACCCTACCTCTGGTAACCACAAGTCTGATCTTTTTCTATAACATTTTTGTCTGTTTTTGAAGACACTTTTCCAAAGATTATATGCAGATGGCCACAGGCACATCACCACTCAAAAGATGCTCAACATCATTAATCATCAGGGAAATACAAATCAAAACCACAGTGAGCTATCACTTCACACCTGTCAGAATGGCTGTTATCAAAAAAGACAACGCACAAGAATTAGGAAGATATGGAGGAATGGGAACTCTCCTGCACTGTTGGTGGGAATATAAATTGGTATAGCCAGTATAGAAAACAGTACAAAAATACTTTCTCTCTGTCTAATTCCTTTGCTTCTATAAAGTTTTATTTCTCTTGTTAAAAGATAAGACTCAAAAAAAAAAATCATACAATTATTCCCCCAAGGATATGGAACAATATGGGACTACCTAGTGGCTCACTGGTGAAGAACCCAGCGGCCAATGCAGGAAGTGTGGGCTCGATCTCCTGGTTGAGAGATCCCCTGGAGAAGGAGATGACAATGCACTCTAATATTTTTTCCTGGGGAATACCATGGACAGAGGAACCTGGTGGGCTATAGTCTATAGGGTTGCAAAAAATAGTTGGACATGACTTAGCAACTAAACAATAGTAACAACATAGAAAAAAATTCCCTTTGGGGTGTAAACAGTTGCTTCTATAGCAAGAGTATCTATGTGATTGCTGATTGCAATACCAATTCTAATTCTAGCTGTTTCTTCAGGTACATGGTAGGGCATTCGACCAGGGATGCTCCTTGGTCATCATGCATGACCAAGTTTACCGCTTCTTATATTAAAGGTTTGCTAGTTTGCATTTTGGTATAAAGAAGGCTGAACATTTACATATCGATGCTTTCAAACTGTGGTGCTGGAAAAAACTCTTGAGAGCTCCTTGGACAACAGGGAGATCAAACCAGTCAATCCTAAAGGAAATTAACCCTGAATATTCATTGGAAGGATGGATGATGAAGCTGAAGCTCCAATATCTGCCCACCTGATAAGAAGAGCTGATTCCTTAGAAAAGACCCTGATGCTGGGAAATATCAAGGTAGGAGGAAAAGAGGGTGACAGAGGATGAGATGGTTGGATGGCACCATCAACTCAATGGACATGAGTTTGAGCAAACTGCGGGAGACAGTGAAGGACAGGGAGATCTGATATGCTACAGCCCATGGTGTCACAAAGAGTCAGACAAGACTGAGTTGCTGAACAACAAAAATAATTTGGTATCAAAGAAATAGTTCCCCACATTCCTATGCTTGCTAATCTCCTGACTGACTCCTTCCTGATTTTCTAGTATTCAACAAAACATCCTGATTGATTATTTGCCTTTTAAAACAATTAAAAATCTATTTGTCATGTGGATAATTTTGTTTTGGCTAAATATTTTAAAGCTACCAGAGCAGCCTGAACTTCAGATATTCTTTGATACTCAAAAATAATAATTTCCTTGAAAAACTCCATGTGGCTTTATGCCATAAGCCTGAATATATTTAATAAAGCGAACAGTGTCTCTGAAATCAATTTAATGACTCCTCATTGTCTTCCTGAGTCTGGATATGATCAGATTACCTCCTTTCATTGAATCATGCCACTCTTTAAGCCCAACTCAAAGCTTGTCCCATTACGCCTCTATTCTCTTTCCTCTATGATTGTGTTTAAAGGTGATCATACTTGTGAAATCAAAAAGAAGTCTATACACAGAGCCATCACTGAAAGGCAATGGAAGAAGCTGAATTAGTCTAATACACCTCTCACAGAAGCGCACACACATGCATATTTTCCTGTTCCTTGGTATTACGATTTCTGACAGTAAGGGAGACCTTGACTCTTTGTTCAGTCCCAGAAGACACCTGCGTAGAAAGACGATGATGGCCCCAGATGCTCCAGGAGGCCTTGAATACTTAGTTTGGTTGAGACCAAACGTCCGTTGTCTTAAGATCCCTGTAATGCCCTCCTACTCCAATTACCAGGACTGTGAGGGGTTTAAGTCATAAGAAATGACAAATACTCTCACTACATCATCTCTGACAAAATTCAGACTCATGTTTCGGATCCAGTACATCCTTTCTCTTCTCGCATTCAGGTAATTTTGTCTGGGTATTACAAAGTTTTCCTATGGACATGAATGTCCCTTAGTTTTCAATGCTTTATTTCTCAAAATAGTACTTACGAAAGAAAAAATATACCATGTAAGTGGTCACCTGTAGAATCTGAATGTCTCAACTAATTACCAAGTTATTTTTCCTTTTTCCTTTATAGTGGGAAGTACTAATATTCAGAGTAACATACAAACTGATGTTTCTAACATCTAATTATTGTATTTACTATGACATGTCACTTTTGTATATGTGTCTAGGATAGATTCAAAGCAATGAAAAAGAGAGGAAATAGCATTTATAGTTCTTCCATGTTAGCATAACGTCACAATATCACATACTATACAGCGTTACTATATTATCTAGCAATATACTGATATTTATAGGATTGCAAAGTGACAATGCAATTATTCTCAAATGGTAAAGAATCTGCCTATAATGTGGGAGACCCAGGTTCAATTCCTGGTCAGGAAGATCCCCTGGAGAAGGAAATAGCTATCCACTCTAGAATCCTTGCCTGGAGAATTCCATGGACAGAGAAAGGCTACAGTCCATGAGGTCACAAAGAGCCAGGCATGAATGAGTGACTGACACTTTCATTTCATGTACCCAAGGTAATGAGAAATGGATATTTGTATCTTCCTCTAAATGCTAGAGACACTTGGGAGTAAGTTCCTAGCATCCTCATTTTTTTCTCTACATTTCTTTTGTAGATCAACCTGGCCATCCCTAAGGCTCTTAATATTATCTTTATCATATCTCCTAAGTTTCTAACTCCATCCCTTACCTTGTCTATAATTTCAAATTTTTATTTCCAATTATACTTTTATAATATTATATTTGTCAGAATCTTAATCTTAATCCCAAACTGAGTTCTCTATTCTATCCTCTCCCCTACTGCTCAAGTTTAATCCACACCTTGTCTTTTTTCAGTAATGGCACAACTATCTCCCTGGCTACTCAAGCCAGATAAATGGGAAACATCTTTCATTTGTCTTTCCCCTCTTTACTTCCATGTTCCATATATAGCAGGCTTCTCTTAATCACCACTGCCAACATTTTGAACCATTTCCTCTCTCACTAAGACCATTCAAAAACTCCAATTGGTGCTTCACCATTTCACCCCCAATCCACTTTTCAACATGGCAGACAATAATCTTCTAGAATTTAAAAGCCTCAGTGATGACTGTAATACCTTCTGTTGAACTTAAGGCTGAACTCTTGCTGAGTTCAGCAAGCTTACTGAAGGCTTGCTGACTCCATGATTCGGCTCCTGTTGCCTCCTTCCACCTCACTTTGTTTCTTTCCATCTTGCTCTCTCTAATTCCAGCTATAATAGCCCGATTTCATTTACTAGAGCTCAGCAAAGGCCTTCCTCCTTAAGACTCTTAGTCCTCAGTCTTTTTTTCTGCCTGAAAAGCAACTCTGTCCCTCTTCTTACCATAATCAGCTTTCTTTCAATCTAGAAATGACATATACAACTCAAGCTGGCCATCCTTGGCCATCCTCTCTGAAATAGTTCTCTCATCTTATCCAAAACCATAGTAACTTATTCATTGTATTTACTTTAGATATCACCTTATTTTTGTTTACTTGCTTCAAATCTGTCTCTGCCCACTGGATTCTTGCTCTTGGAGGGTAAAAGCTAATTCTGCAGGTTAGTCACTATCACCCCTTCCCAGTAAAAATGGTCTGCATATAGTAGACATTCTAATAAAAACAATAAGAATGTTATACAGTAATGAATATGATGATTATAATATCAGTATATTTGCTCTTACTAAGATATTAACACTGTTATCAGTGTTTTGTGTGTATTAACTCATTTGAAGAGATAAGCACAGATCATTCCTCTGTAAGCACAGAGCAGTTAAGTATTGGCTAAGTCAATAAAGTACTGTCTTAGCAACTGGCTAAGCAAGTGGGAGAGCAGGGATTCAACTTTTTGAGTTTTGACCCCAAACACCCAAGCTCATAACTATCCTACTAGGCTACCTATTAAAACATGAGGTCAAACAACAATCAAGAAATCCAAGGATAGTAGAACATATTTAATGAAATATATAAATACGAGACACAGGGATTAACGAAGGTCAAGGAATTTAAAGCCAAAATACACTTAATAGCAATAATTTTTTAAAAAACGGTGAATTTTTTGATGATTTGGAAGGTGTACATGGGTCATGAAGCATCTCAGCATATCATAATGATTATTAGGCATCTATAATAGCTAAAGAATGTATAATACAAGCCCAGCCTTACTTGATCCTGTGGAATATCCTTTATTTTTAAAATATCTTGTTCAAGATCCTTCAGTCTGATTTTTACTTTGTGCTATGTCACTTAAGTTGTGTCCAACTCTTTGTGACTATGGACTGTAGCCCAATAGGCTCCTCTGTTCATGAGATTCTTCAGGCAAGAATACTGGAGTGGGTTGTCATGCCCTCCTTCAGGGAATCTTCCCAATCCAGGGACTGAACTCAAGTTTCTCATGTCTCCTGCATTGGCTGGCAGGTTCTTTACCACTAGCAGCACCCAGAAAGCCCATTTTCACTTTATATGAGTTCAAAAGACAATGCCAGGTATTTGACCAAACTAGGCTAAATTTGGAGAAAACAGGAGCATTATTACTACTGAATAGTTTGCAGACTCACAAGCATTGGGACAGCAGGCCTGTTCCTTCAAAAGCAATCTGGAAAGATACAACATGGTTTGCCATGTCCTCAAACTGATGTCTAATCCTCAGACTCATTGTGGCACTCTTAAAAAACACTATATAACCCCAAAGTAGCCATGGATACATTCATCTACTGGCTCATATAGCTACTAAAAGTTATTCCCAACCAGAGTGACCCATGCTTGAGGCGTGAAAATTTCAAAATAAATTAGAAAAAAAAAAAAAAAGAAGGAGGACTGTATTTGTCCTCTGGGTAATTCACAGAAACCATATCTGGCAACAGTAAGTTGTGAAAACAACATTTATCAGCATCAAAACCAGGCTCCAGAGGAGATCTGATTTGGGCTCTCAGATGCTCAGAAGTTGAAGCATGGCAGCTTACTTGAAAAGATAAAAACTGGACTCTGACTGTTTTCATTTCTCCCTACAAACGTTTTCAAGATCTTATCTCATTTCCTTTCCCTCTTTAAAGTGTGGTTTCCATCTTCTTTCCAAAAGAGACACAGCTCCCTGGATTTAGCACTATTTTTGGCTTCGTAAAAGGTCTTTATGTTTAATCTTCAGGAGTAAACAAACTTCTTCAATCTCTCTAACTAAGACTAAATATAGAACCAGATCTTAGGGTTGTTATCTACCCAGAGCACCTGATGGTATTTGGGAGGGGGGGGATGGGAAAGGGGACTTAAAAATGATAAACAACTTAGTTTTCCATGTCATTTCCTAAAACTAACAATATCATATACAACAATATCCCAAGGAAACATGATTAATCTGTGGTTAAATATTTTAAAATTATTTAGAGTTACAACTGAATAGGAGTTTGACCCCATCCGTAATCTATGAACATTTAAGCTTCTATCCCTTTTCCTCTGATTGTAAGAGATACTCTATCATAAACTCCATGAGATGGGTTGGTTCTGTCTTTTAAATAGCTCATATTCATAAGATGTAAAGTATTTTTATGAATAATTTTTATTGACTGCCTATTATTCTTCTTATTAGATCCTATGTTGTTGTTTAGTCGCTAAGTCATGTCCAGCTCTCTTTTGTGACCCATGAACTACAGTCCACCTGGTTTCTCTGTCCATGGGATTTTCCAGCAAGAATACCAGAGTGGGTTGCCATTTCCTTCTCCATGAGATCTTCCCGATCTAGGGATCGAACCCACATCTCCTTTGGCAAGTGGATTCTTTATCCCTGAGCCACCAGTGAGGCCCATACTCAGTAATAAAATAATCAACAGTCATGGCTCAAGCTCTGACTAATAAAACATTTCAGTGAGGATAAAGCACCCTGCTCTGATTCTTTAGTGGGAGAATCTGATGAGGGTCATCAAAAAAAGTCATCTCTGAAGAAATTATTTTTTTACTGACATCTAAAACATGAGAGGACTTCCCTGGTGGTCCAGCTGTGAAGACTCCACACTTCCATTGCAGGGGGGACACAGGTTCAATCCTTGGTGGGGGAGCTAAGATCCTAAATGCTGCATCAAAAGGTCAATACACAAATAAATATATAAAAACATTAGGAGAAAAATATAGATCAGGACAAAGACCAGCATATTACAGGAAAGAGCTTATGGAGGTCAAAGGATTGAAGATGAGTATGATTGCAATCTGATCAGGGAAGGTGGTGGGCAAAGTGGAGAGGGAGGGTATGAAGTGTGTCCTATGGAGCTGGGAGGAGATGAGCCACATATGGCTTTACAGGCCACACTCAAGAGTTCTGCCTTTATTCTAAAAATACAGAGAGCCCCCTGACATGTTTTAAATTGGAAGCCCAAGTTAACAAGGAATATGCCCTGGAAAGAGCCCTCTACAGACTAGAGAAGAGACTGCAGGGATCCACGTACGGGTGGGCAGCGGTGTGAGGAGACACTGCAGTGACAAGTGAGAAACTGATTTTGGCCAGGAGGTGGGAGGATGGACAAAAGCATAATGAGTTGAGGGATATTAAGAGGCAACCTGAGCCAGACTTGGGAGCAAACTACACATTTACTAGGGTAAAGGGAGAAGAAGTGTGGAGAATGACTCCTGTGTTATTATGTACTTTATACCATTTAACATGAATTCCACTCAAATAGATAAAGGTGGTTAACACAGTGCTATGCTATGAGAAGTGAAATGAAAGTGTTAGTCGCTCAGTTGTGTCCAACTCTTTAAGATCCCAGGGACTGCAGCCTGCCAGGTTCCTCTGTCCATAGAATTCTCCAGGTAAGAATACTGGAGTGGGTAGTTATTCCTTTCTCCAGGGGATCTTCTCAGCCCAGAGATCAAACCCGGGGCTCCTGGTTGCAGGAAGCCGTTTTACCACCATGGGCTTCCCTTGTAGCTCAGTTGGTAAAGAATCTGCCTGCAGTGCAGGAGACCAAGGTTCGATCCCTGGGTTGGAAGATCCCCTGGAGAAACAAATGGCAACCCACTCCAGTATCCTTGCCTGAAAAATCTCATGGACAGAGGAGCCTGGAGGGCTGCAGCCCACGGGGTTGCAAAGAGTCAGGCACGACCGAGTGACTCCCACTTACTTACTTTTTACTGTCTAAGCCAACAGAAAGGCCCATACTATGAGATGCTGGTACTAAATGTAAATGCTTATATTTGCATATTGGGATGAAGTACTTATTAGGCTTAAATTCATTTATCCTAAATAAAGAAGAGTTTCCAATTAATAAAAAATTGTCCTCTAAACTATATTAGCAGCAAAAATTATAGTGAGTTTCACTGCAATAACTTTCGGAAGAACAAAAAGCACTGAATTTCTATTACATGTAGGAAATTAATTAGTATAATATTAGTTTCCTAAAGATGGAATTTTAGAAAATTAATCACCGATCATGAAGAAATGTGGGAGTCAAATATCAATACCCAGGTAATTGACAAAAGACTTTTCATTAGTGTAATTGTAAGTTTAAGAAATAAAGCTACCAAAGGACAGGCAGATGATTTGTTTTGAAGTGTAATATCTGAGCAGTTACTCTAGCAAAAGCATCCTATTCTTTTATGCAGAATAAATTATAAACAAAATAACAACTGGAAAAGGGTAAAGAAAAGTATTCTATTTCAAGATTTTAGTAAACCTTTGCTGTATTTTTCTTAAGTTTTAGTTTGCAAAATACATATAAAGCTGAAAAACAGCTCTAGACTTCAAAGTATAGTAGACATCAATTCAATACACTCTCCAATGTGGTAGATGTGGAAAAAAATACCAATTAAACAATGCTCAAACTAGGCTTTTGTTCTATAATTTCTGTACAGAACAAATCCACTGATTTCCTATCTGTTCATTATCAGTTCAGTTCAGTTCGGTCGCTTAGTCGTGTCCGACTCTTTGCGACCCCATGAATCGCAACACACCAAGCCTCCTTGTCATTCACCAGCTCCTGGAGTTCACTCAGACTCACGTCCATCGAGTCCGTGATGCCATCAAGCCATCTCATACTCAGTCGTTCCCTTCTTCTCCTGCCCCCAATCCCTCCCAGCATCAGAGTCTTTTCCAATGAGTCAACTCTTCCCATGAGGTGGCCAAAGTACTGGAGTTTCAGCTTTAGCATCATTCCTTCCAAAGAAATTCCAGGGCTGATCTCCTTCAGAATGGACTGGTTGGATCTTCTTGCAGTTCAAGGGACTCTCAAGAGTCTTCTCCAACACCACAGTTCAAAAGCATCAATTCTTCAGCGCTCAGCTTTCTTCACAGTCCAACTCTCACATCCATACATGACCACAGGAAAAAACATAGCCTTGACTAGACGGACCTTAGTCAACAAAGTAATGTCTCTGCTTTTGAATATACTATCTAAGTTGGTCATAACTTTTCTTCCAAGGAGTAAGTGTCTTTGAATTTCATGGCTGCAATCACCACCTGCTGTGATTTTGGAGCCCAAAAAAATAAAGTCTGACACTGCTTCTACTGTTTCTCCATCTATTTCCCATGTCCATCATATCCCTTACCTATTTCAAAAACTGAATTCATAATTCACTTTTTTCAGGAAGATGACATATATTGCTTTCTTCCTCAACATTTGGTACACAATATAGAATGTATCTTATGCTTTCCTTTATTCTTTAATTTTCATATATCTCCTGTTCAACTAATTTTTGTTGTTGTTACTTTAACTATTTATTATTTATTTATTTGACTGCACCACATCTTAGTTGCAGCACATGCGATCTTCAGTCTTCACTGCAGCAGGCAGCATATGGGATCTTCACTGCGGCATGCAGGATCTACTTCCCTGACCAGGGATCAAACCTGGGCCCCCTGTATTGGAAGCATGAAATCTTAGCCACTCAATCACTAGGGAAGTTCTCCGTTCAACTGGTTTTATGCACTCAAGATAACTTTGTTTTTTCCTGATCATTTAAGTGTTCAGCATCTAAAAGCAATTAAAGCATAATAGCTGAATGAATGAATGAATGTATTTTATCCTGTGTGTGTGTGTGTGTGTGTGTGTGTGTGTGTGTGTGTGTGTGTGCTGTGCTCAGTCATGTGCAGATCTTTGCAACCACATGGACTGAAGCCCACAAGGCTCCTCTGTCCATGTAATTTTCCAGGCAAGAATACTGGAGTGGGTTGCCATTTCCTTCTCCAGGGGATCATCCTGATCCAGGGATTGAACCCACGTCTCTTGCATCTCCTATACTGGCAGGCTGATTCTTTACCACTGAGTCACTTGCGATTTAATAGGGGAGTTAACAGTTCACACCAGCTCGTATTTGTGTTTTGTTTTTCCTCTTAATGTGACAAACTGAAGAAAAGTTTGCAGTATCCTTAAAAGGTTCAGTTTTCAATTTTTATGTCATTTCTATGATATTTATTTTGCTCATGTTATATTAGTATTATGAAACCCTATGAAGATATAAACATATTAATTGAAATAAAACCAACCATTCTAGGAAATACATGAAAGATAACAATACTGTTAACAGTTTTCTGTGGAATTGCCATTTGCAAAACTCCATCCTCATATAATATTTCAACTGATACTGGGAAAATAAATACTGAGTAGAGAGCAGAGGTTCAGTGTTTAAACTGGAGCTGTGCAGCTAAGTAATATTTCCCAGTATGCTCATGCTCATGATCAGTCACTTCAGTCATGTCTAATTCTTTGTAACCCTGTGAACTGTAAGCCACCAGGCTCATCTGTCTATGGAATTCTCCAGTGAACAGCCATACCCTCCTCCAGGGGATCTCAACCCAGTGGCCAAACCCAGGTCTCCTGCATTGCAAGCAGATTCTCTACCCACAGAGCCATCTGGGAAGCCTTATTTCCCAGTATAAGTCATCTCATTTTGAAGAACTTGAGAGAAAATGAAGTTAAAAGAGAAATGAATGCAAACTTTTCTGAAATGTTTCACAACAGATATGGTGAATTTCAGACATTTCCTTTCTCCCCCTTTCCTTTATAATAAATTATGTGAACAATTAACAACTTAATTGAGTGTGTGTGTGTATGTGTGTGTGTTCAGTTGCTCAGTTGGGTCCAACTGTTTGTGGCCCCATAGCCTGTAGCTGGCCAGGCTCCTCTGTCCATGGGATTTCCCAGGCAAGAATATGAGAATGGGTAGCCATTGCCTTCCCAACCCAGGGATTGAAACCGAGTCTTGTGCCGCCTACAGGTGGATTCTTCACCACTGTGGCAAATTTAAATTGAACACAACACTTTAAATCCAGGGAAGCCAGGACTAAAGGATTCCCTATGTTTTCAACTATTGAGAATGAGTAGAAAGACTTTCCAAAGATAAGGATTTCAGCTAAGTGGGAAAGCTGCAGCTTCCATCTGTCATGTATGGGTCTATGCTTGCTACTTCCATTGTGTTTCCTGGTAACTAACTGCCGTTTTCAAAAATAAATCTTGTTTGTGTGCTACATGCGAATTGGGATGAAAATTCCAGATGTGGTGAAGAAAGGGAAATTGTGCATGGTAATATATGAATCAAATTTCCCAGAGATTTCACAGAAGTTGGGCATTACATAGGTAAAAAAGAATATAATAGAACAACCATGGGCTAACAACATCAGCCTTTGTTGTTCTAAACAATAAATGACCCTTGAAAAATTGTATGGCATTTTCATCATTTTCCAACTGAATTCCATTTCAGTTTTGGAAACATTTTATTTTTCATTTGAAGTTCTTCAAACATCAAAGGAAGCTGTTACTTTTTCTGATGTTCTTAACTCACATGTAGATACTCAAGCAGTTATGATATTCACAAGGTAGGGAGAACTCCTGGCATTCATTCAGTCAGGTGAGTGATATTCCTGAGTACAGTGCTAAGGACGTACAAAAATGCAAGTGGTCTCTATATGCTCGGAGTTATGAAGATGTTATGAGGAGACAGAGAAGGAAGTAATTAAGTAAATAATTATAAAGACTGTATGTACTGATGTAACTACAGTACATACAGTGAGTCACAGAACACAGAGGATGGACTTCTGTGACATTTTAAAGACAGAGAACAAATAATAAATAGGGCCAAAGTACTACTTACTTTGTATTTTGTTTTGTTTGAATCCTTCTGCAATGCAGGAGACCCCAGTTTTATTCCTGGGTCAGGAAGATCCCCTGGAGAAGGGAATGGCAACCCACTCCAGTATTCTTGCCTGGAGAAACCCAATGGACAGAGAAGCCTTGTGGGCTACAGTCCATGGGGTCGCAAAGAGTGGGACACGACTGAGCGACTAAGCACAGCACAGCACAGCACAGTGGTTTGCTTATTGAGTTTGCTTGAAATGCAATTATAACCTATCTTTATCTGTCTCTGCATTTAAAAGGATGTGATACAAAATCTGCAGGGAAGCTGTTAGCAAAATCTAAAAAGCAAACAAACAATATATATTTTATATAACTTGCCTAAAAGAGAAACTGGGCCATAAAGGCAATAAAATTTTCAAGATTCTAAGGTTAGGGGCCCTTCGTTTTATCTAAAATGACATAATTAACAGTCTTTTAGAAAAAACTCACAATAACCATTTAAGAAAATCATCAAATATGCCAAATGTGATATTTACACTCCATCTTAAGTAATATCAAATTATGAAAAAAGAATAATATAAAAGTGAACAAAAAGTAAACTTCTTAATGTAATCTGTTGTCATCTGCTTTGGTTATATAATTGAAGGCATTATTTTTAAGGTAAGGATTTCTTTGGAAGGAATGATGCTAAAGCTGAAACTCTAGTACTTTGGCCACCTCATGTGAAGAGTTGACTCATTGGAAAAGACTCTGATGCTGTGAGGGATTGGGGGCAGGAGGAGAAGGCGACGACAGAGGATGAGATGGCTGGATGGCATCACTGACTCGATGGATGTGAGTCTGAGTGAATTGGGAGTTGGTGATGGACAGGGAGGCCTGGCGTGCTGCAATTCATGGGGTCGCAAAGAGTCGGACATGACTGAGCGACTGAACTGAACTGAACTGAAGCACTCAAAAAATAAATGCTTAAGGGTAGATAGAACTGTACAAATAAACCAGGAGCTAATGAGGCTTACTGAAAAGAGCAGATTAAAAACAGAGGCTAAATACGCAAGAGGGTAAATGTGACATTAGCAGAAGAGCATAAAGTTCTTCACCACATATCTTCAAAAGCTCTGTTTTTGAGAGGTGGGTGATTTACACTGGCAGTGTAATATGGTTTTAAGTGAATGGCCCTCTGGCAAGATGCTTTATTTCATTCTTTAAATTCTGTAACATTTGTTGTCAGCATCATTCTCTTCTTTATTCAAGTTACCCGTTTCCTGTCCCTTTCACATTCTCAGACCTCAATAAAATTAAATGCATGTTAAAGGCAAAGCTCATGTCCTCGTACTTTGGTTTTGCCTTTGGTAATTCACACAAGACCTCATAAAAGGTCTCATAAGAGAATGTGACGGTGAGTTGGGTGCTTAAATACTAAGAGAGGTCACCAGTCACCAAGAGGAAAAGCCTTTATAGACAGAGCAGAGGGAAGCGGGAAGACACGGGACATGGTTCAGTGTGGTTATGGTACTGCTGGAGAAAGAGTATGCCACAAAGAACATCTTAGGAGATGAGGCTGAAAATGTGGACAGGAGCCCAATCAAAGCTTTATTATCCTAAGGGCCGTGCAGAACCACTGGCAGGGTTAGACAAGAGATTAACATTTGGTTACTGATTTAATTTTGAAAATGGCGAGAGAAATAGATGAGCACATATTCTAGTCTAGATGATCAGGAAAATGAATCTATTTCATCCATGAAATGAGATGAAGAATTGAGCTAATTTGGTTAAAAAACAAAAAATCAGTGATTTGGGGATTTACTTAATGACTGAAATGGAGAAGAATGGGGAAGTACAGGGCTTCCCTGATGGCTCAAACAGTATGGAATCCACCTGCAATGCAGGAGACACAGGAGATGCGGGTTCAATTCCAGGGTTGGGAAGATTCCCTGAAGAAGGAAATGGCGACCTACTTCAGTATTCTTGCCTGGAAAATCCTATGGACAGAGGACTCTGGCAGGCTACAGGCCATAGGGTTGCAAAGAATTGGACACAACTGAGCATGCATGCATGGGGAGGTACAGACAGGGAGAACCAACAGTTTTGGTTTAAATATTGTGAAGGTTTGAGATGTCTTTCACCTGCCAGTTTTATCACTATAAAGAAGCTATTAATATTTCAACTCCCTAGTTTCCTCATTTATAATATGGGGATAATAATAAAGTTGTTGTAAGTAAATGAAAAGTGCTTAGAGAAAGTGCCAAACATTCATAAAAGCCAAAAATGTTAGCACTTACTACTAGCATTAAGCATCAGCAGCAGCACTGTGTGGACCTGCCTTTGGGAAAGAAGATACACTCTTCTGGTTTCCAGGCAAACCTTTTTAGAACTCTGCCTGACCTCTGCGTTGATTTCTTTTTCCCCAGCCTTCTTGAAATAGGACACAAGCTTCTGCTCTTTCTGTTTCTCTTCATTCTCTCTGCCCTGGTCTCTTCCTGTGCTCATCCTCCAAATGTTGGTGAGTTCCTTTGTTATATCTTTGGAGGTTGGGCTTCAAGCAGTTTTTGAGTTCTTCCAATGGGCTAAAGTTGTTATGGGTTAAATCATGTATCATACACACAAAAAAATGTATGCTGAAGTGCAAACTACTTCACCATGTGACCTTATTAAAAACAGAGTTATTGAAGATGTAACTGACTAAGATGAGGTCATATCAGAGTAAGGTGGGCTCTTCATCAGTAAGATTGATATCCAATACTTTAGAAGAAAAGGGCAGAGACACAGAGAGCAGAGGTGTGAATGGCATCTGAGGCAGAGACTAGGGTGATGCAACTGCCAGTCAAAGGATGCCCAGGCCTGACAGCCACTACAAGAGAGGAAGAAACCAGGAAGAAGCTTCTGTTACAGATTTCAGAAGGACCATGGCCCTGCTAACACCTTGATTTTGGACTGCTAGCTTCCAGAACCATGAGACAAGATATCTCTGTTGTTTTAAGACACCCAGTTTTCTTAGGACTCCTTTGTTACAGAAGCCTTGAGAAACTAATATATAAATAGATATAAGAAGGTGCTATTTTTCTAAAAAGAGACTTTTGAGCTTTTCATCAGATTCTCAGAAGGACTTGAAACCCCCAGGAAAGCTTCAGCACCAACTATTTCTTACACTCTCCTCTGGCAATCCCATGTACTCCTTTGACATTAACTGGAACCTGGATGTCTCTGCTTCCCAAATCTGTACACTAAGCTATACTTTTCTGGAGCACTGGAACTCTATGTCCACTTGAAATCTCTTCTCACATATCTAGCACTGAGTGGAGGACATGCTGAGCTATCATTACCTTCCTCATTTCACTAAACGATGCCACAATTCACTTAACTGTTCAAAGGCAACACTGAAAAGGACTCATAATCCATAATCTCACCCATCATTAAGAGTGGTTAGCCTAATATCTAAAATAAATCACGAATGTGTCCATTTCTCTTCCCCCTTTGCTCCCACTACCCTAGGCCTGCCAATGTCACATCTCTCATGGAGTAAAACAATCGCCTCCCCAGCTGGCCTCCTCAGTTCCTCTTTTGTCTTCCTCTTATTCATTGTTTTGGTGAGATGCCAGGACAGAGATAAAAATGAAGTTAAGCAATGAGTGTTCCCCTGTAGGGGAAAGGAGTGAAAAGTGGGATTTTGGTGACAGAGGAGTTGGGTTGTAAAACTTAGGGTGACCAACTCATCCTTTTTTTGCCTAGGACAACAGATTGACTGCTTTGCCTCTAACACCAGAAATCAAGAAAGGATGACTTCAGATGTTACTCCTATTCATCATAATAAAGAAATCTTAGACAGGGCAATAAGGCAAGAAAAAGAAAGGAAAGAAATATAGAATGAAGAAGCATTAATAAAACTTTCTCTATCCAAATAAAATAGAGTTGTCTACTAGAACTAATAAATGAGTTTAGTAAGTCACAGGATATAAAATCAATCACACATACACAGAACTATATAATAGCAATGAACAACTGGAAATTGAAATTTTTTAGAAGTATCATTTGAAATAATATGAAATAATACTTATATATACATATAATGTGGAGAAGGCAATGACACCCCACTCCAGTACTCTTGCCTGGAAAATCCCATGGTCGGAGGAACCTGGTGGGCTACAGTCCATGGGATCACGAAGAGTCGGAAACGACTGAGCCATTTCACTTTCACTTTTCACTTTCATGCATTGGAGAAGGAAATGGCAACCCACTCCAGTGTTCTTGCCTGGAGAATCCCAGGGACGGCAGAGCCTGGAGGGCTGCCATCTATGGGGTCGCACAGAGTCAGACATGACTGAAGTGACTTAGCGGCAGTAGCAGTAGCAGCATACATATAATGAAATACATACAAGATCTATATGTTGAACACTGATTGGAAATTTTAAAATATCTAAATAAACCGAGAAAAATATTGTTTGCATAGACTGGAAATCTCAATAATGTTAAGATGACAGTTCTCCCTAAGTAAATCCATTGATTCAACCCATCCCAATCTGAAACCCAGCAAAACATATTTAATTTAAAAAGCTGATTCAAAAAACTATGCAGAGAACAAATGAACTTGAATATCCAAAACAAAATTTGAAAAAAATAAAGTTGGAAAACTCATACTGATTTCAAGATTTATTACAAAGATACAATATAGTGTAGTAGCGACAATAGACACGTAGCTGATAAAGATTTTTGTCAAAGGTGCAAAAGTAATTCAATGGCAAAGGATAGCCTTTTTAAGAAAGCCTATTTAAGATGCTAGTAGTACAAATGGGCATTCATATACAAAATAAATAAATGTGTGCATGTTAAGTCGCTTCAGTTGTGTTTGACTCTTTGCAACCCTATGGATTGTAGCCTGCCAGACTCCTCTGTTCTTAAGATTCTCTAGGCAAGAAGACTAGAGTGGGTGGCCATGCCCTGCTCCAGAGGATCTTCCTGATCCAGGGACTGAACCCACATCTTCTGTGATTCCTGTATTGTAGGTGGATTCTTTACCAATGAGCCACTGTGAAGCCCAAATAAATATATACATAAATAAATAAATGACTTTGACCACTACCTCACCCATACACAAAAATTAGCTCTAACTGAATGAAAAACTCAAATGTAGAGCTGGAAAATATAAAATTCTAGAAAAAAAGAGAGGATAAAATTGATGTGACCTTGGGTTGAGTAAAAATTTCTTAAACACAAAACAAAAATCATGCTCCATAATAAAATGAAAATTCAGTCAGTTCAGTTCAGTCGCTCAGTCATGTCCGACTCTTTGCGACCCCATGAATCGCAGCACATCAGGCTTCCCTGTCCATCACTATCTCCTGGAGTTCACTCAGACTCACGTCCATCGAGTCCGTGATGCCATCTAGACGTCTCATCCTGGGTCATCCCCTTCTCCTCCTGCCCCCAATCTCTCCGAGCATCAGAGTCTTTTCCAATGAGTCAACTCTTCTCATGAGGTGTCCAAAGTACTGGAGCTTCAGCTTTAGCATCATTCCTTCCAAAGAAACTCCAGGGTTGATCTCCTTCAGAATGGACTGGTTGGATCTCCTTGCAGTCCAAGGGACCCTCAAGAGTCTTCTCCAACACCACAGTTCAAAAGCATCAATTCTTCGGCACTCAGCCTTCTTCACAGTCCAACTCTCACATCCATACATGACCACAGGAAAAATTATAGCCTTGACTAGACGGACCTTAGTCGGCAAAGTAATGTTTCTGCTTTTGAATATACTGTCTAGGTTGGTCATAACTTTTCTTCCAAGGAGTAAGCGCCTTTCAATTTCATGGCTGCAGTCACCATCTGCAGTGATTTTGGAGCCCAGAAAAATAAAGTCTGACAAAGTTTCTACTGTTTCCCCATCTATTTCCCATGAAGTGATGGGACCGGATGCCATGATCTTCGTTTTCTGAATATTGCACTTTAAGCCAACTTTTTCACTCTCCACTTTCACTTTCATCAAGAGGCTTTTTCGCTCTTCTTCACTTTCTGCCATAAGGGTGGTGTCATCTGCATATCTGAGGTTATAGATATTTTTCCAAGCAATCTTGATTCTAGCTTGTGTTTCTTCCAGTCCAGCGTTTCTCATGATGTACTCTGCATAGAAGTTAAATAAGCAGGGTGACAATATACAGCCTTGACGTACTCCTTTTCCTATTTGGAACCAGTGTGTTGTTCCATGTCCAGTTCTAACTGTTGCTTCCTGACCTGCATACAGATTTCTCAAGAGGCAGGTCAGGTGGTCTGGTATTCCCATCTCTTTCAGAATATTCCAGTTTATTGTGATTCACACAGTCAAAGGATTTGGCATAGTCAATAAAGCAGAAATACATGTTTTTCTGGAACTCTCTTGCTTTTTCCATGATCCAGCAGATGTTGGCAATTTGATCTGTGGTTCCTCTGCCTTTTCTAAAACCAGCTTGAACATCAGGGAGTTCACGGTTCATGTATTGCTGAAGTCTGGCTTGCAGAATTTTGAGCATTACTTTACTAGCATGTGAGATGAGTGCAATTGTGCGGTAGTTTGAGCATTCTTTGGCATTGCCTTTCTTTGGAATTGGAATGCAAACTGACCTTTTCCAGTCCTGTGGCCACTGCTGAGTTTTCCAAACTTGCTGGCATATTGAGTGCAGCACTTTCACAGCATCATCTTTCAGGATTTGAAACAGCTCAAATGGAATTCCATCACCTCCACTAGCTTTGTTCGTAGTGATGCTTCTAAGGACCACTTGACTTCACATTCCAAGATGTCTGGCTCTAGATTAGTGGTCACATCATCATGATTATCTGGGTCATGAACATGTTTTTTGTACAGTTCTTCCGTGTATTCTTGCCACCTCTTCTTAATATCTTCTGCTTCGGTTAGGTCCATACCATTTCTGTCCTTTATCGAGCTCATCTTTGCATGAAATGTTCCCTTGGTATCTCTAATTTTCTTGAAGAGATCTCTAGTCTTTCCCATTCTGTTGTTTTCCTCTATTTCTTTGCATTGATCGTTGAAGAAGGTTTTCATATCTCTTCTTGCTATTCTTTGGAACTCTGCATTCAGATGCTTATATCTTTCCTTTTCTCCTTTGCTTTCGCCTCTCTTCTTTCCACAGCTATTTGTAAGGCCTCCCCAGACAGCCATTTTGCTTGTTTGCATTTCCTTTCTATGGGGATGGTCTTGATCCCTGTCTCCTGTACAATGTCACGAACCTTATTCCATAGTTCATCAGGCACTCTATCTATCAGATCTAGACCCTTAAATCTATTTCTCACTTCCACTGTATAATCATAAGGGATTTGATTTAGGTCATACCTGAATGGTCTAGCGGTTTTCCCTACTACCTTCAATTTAAGTCTGCATTTGGCAATGAAAATTGACAAACTGGAATTTATAAAAATAAAAATGTCTCTGATTTGAAAGAATCTATAAAGAAAATGAAAAGATGAGACAGAAACAGGTGACACGGTCCCTTGCAGAAGCTTTGGGTTCCACCTCATCTTTCAAGCCAAAGACATGCTTTCCCCAAGCAGTTAAACCAGTGACTGGGACCTGATCATTTCTGCTTGATGAATAATTCCTCCAAAGTGGCACCAGAATTCCCCACTGGCCATGCCACGATGTTTTCAGAGCTGCAACACAGTCTGAGGTTCTTACTACCCATTCTCCTTTCCTTCTACTCCTACTCCTGGTTCCACTCTCTTTATCTTTCATATATACCTTTCACACATACATGTGACTTTTAATTTTTTGTTCTTTTTTTTTTTTTTTGGCATTTCTAACTCCAAAGTATACAAAACTGGCACAGTAAGTAAGGTCTCAATCATTTAAGTCATTGAAAGCCATGGCAAGAATTTGGAAACTTAACCACTAAAGAGAAAGTGTTTTGAAATACTTTAAAGCACAACCATCAGCATTTCAATTATATGCGTTAAATTTCACAACTTAAGTACCACGTAAAAAACAATTTTTTAAAGAAGATTTAATATCATAGATCATAGTGAATCCTTAAAGGAAAATAACAGTAGCAATCAGGTACTTTAAAAACCTGAAAACTGCTGCTGTTTTCCAAGTTTGGTTTATCTACTTATAAACTCATAATATCAAAGTAAGAAATCTCATTAATGCAAAAGAACAGGAAATCCACTACCATACCAGAAAAGCACAATTTCCTACCAACATTCTTAGCTTTCCTTTTCCCAGAACAATATCTTGGTATTTACAATTCACATAATAGCATTGTATTAAAAAAAAAAAAAATCCAAGAGGGGTAGTTGTAACTTTAAAAGATTTTAAACACATCAGCACTTTTCTTCCTTAAATGAGTAATGTAACTGCTGTTCATTCAATGTCAGCACTTTATCTCATTTTTAGAAAAGAAACTTTAGCAACTTTCAAGGAACTAATATATTATTTGAACATTGAGTGAAATAAAATAAATGCAGCAAGTCTGGGAGAATTAGCATTGCATTAACTCAAGTGAAATTTGATAGAGCATGTTTTCCTTTCAGTCACTAGGGACAATTTAAATAATAGAGAATTATGATGCTTAAAATTAAGATGAGAAAAGTGTTTTTAATATGCAATTATTTAATGTAGATTATGGCAAAAGGCTGACTTAGCAATGATTCTAAGAAACCATAAGCTTAATTTTAACCTTCCATAAATATCTTTTTAGAAATGGGATGGTAAGAACATTAAAGAATAAAAGTTATGTATCTGCAGAAAATAGGATAAAGAAGAAATGTAAGAGGAAAAGAATTCCAAGTCTATCTAAATGGATGAAGAAAGTAATAAAGATTTATGTAACAATGTGTTATTTAGTGATGAAAGTGAGAGCAAGATTCACTAAAATGATAGCAAAGGCAGATGTGCTGCAGGGATAAGAGTGAGGGTGACTGTGTGGAGAGGGTAAATATATGAGGCTCTCCAAGGCGACTTGCTAGAAAGGGGAAGAGACTGAGTTGGAAAGGGATGAGGTAGGATCCCCAGCAGGGGTTTTGTTCTAGGACGAAGAATGCTTAAGCATATCAGCTGCTAGAAGCAAGGATACAGATGAGAAGGTTACTTGGCAGTTAGCATGGTTCAGTCCTTAATGTGTACCTATTGTATGGTACACATGAGGTATGACAAATGACAACACAATCTAGTCTATCCCAGAGACACTATAACTTTCAAGCAAGAGGAAGGGACAGGATTTAGAAAAGAGTCAGCTCAGGGAGGCAGCTGGTTTCCAGCTAAAGGCTCACCCTGGGGAGAAGGCAGGCATGGGAGGCTGGGATAGTCACAAGGGTCCTGAGATCAGGAGGACATTGGGACAGGTAGTGTGAGTATGGGGCCCTCTGTTTTTTCAGGTGGCAAGGAATTCAAAGTGTCCATGGACAGAGAGGGGACAGGAAGGGGGTAGGGTAGAGGATACAGAGGTTCCAGACACAGTACTCTCCCATTTCTCCCAGCTAGTATTACTCCAAACTATCACCTCCCTCCCTATCCCTTCACTTTTAGCAGATATTTTCCTCATCCATTTTATTAACAACATCATAGTAATCACTTCTTCCCTACTTAGATGCTTGTTATTGTTGTTGTTTAGTGTGTAGGTCATGACTGATTCTTTTGAGACCCAATGGACTGTAGCCCTTCAGGCTCCTTGGTCCATGGGATTTCCCAGGCAAGAATACTGGAGTGAGTTGCCATTCCCTCCTCCAGGGCATCTTCCCGACCCAGGGATCAAACCCGTGTCTCCTGTCTCCTGCATTGGCAGGCAGATTCTTTACCACTGAGTCATCAGGAAAGTCCAGTAGGGGATGATACAGAGGAACAAAATTTACCACCTTCAAATGTGTTTCTTTGACATGAGGATTAATTTGGACTGATTATTTATAAGAAACAGAAGATTCATAAAGTGTTAATCTGTCTCATGTGTCTTCCTACTTAATTGCCTGAAAAAATTTAGATAAAGGGCCAGTGCCTGGACTAGAGCTGTTACCAGAGACATCTGCAAAGAACAGGGGCTGGGGAGGTGGGGAATGCAGAGAGGCTTAGAGATCAGAGTCTACTCTGTGTCTCATTGCCTCTACAGGGCCCTTTTTTATCTCTGTGTAAATTGCCTTCCTCCCATTTGAAACCCCAAACCAGGACCTTCAACATCTTCTTTTGTCTTTAGCTGAAGACAGTATATGTTGTGAGGGTTTCAGCCATTTTGGCAAGTTACTTAGGTTTCCTGGGTCTCTCCCCTGCATACATTTTATTGAACTTTCATTTTTTTTTTTTTTTTCCTGTTAATCTGTCTCATGTCAATTTACTTCTTAGACCAGCCAGAAGAATTCAGAAGGGAATTATTCTTTCTTTTTTTCTGACATGTGTATAACTAACAAAAGATTTTCAGAGGAGCAGGAAAATGAATTTATTGAGTATACTGACACTACATGGAAAACTGATAAGGAAAAGACAGATCCAAACGATTTTTTTAATCTACTGTTCTCTGAAAATGATGGACTAATCATTCTTTTCTTATCACCTGAATTTTTTTTTTTCACTGTTGGAAAAATGAAGGATTCTCCAAAACAGAACTTGTAGCTAAAATTAATATTCTGACAAAGGAGCTCACTAATATGCTATTTTCCTCAACTATACTACTTGAAGGAGGGGATCTCATTCTTAGATTTATCAATCAGCAATAGAATAAGTCTTTCTAGTTACAATTTATCCTTCCACCTTAAAAAATGTATAAACAGAATTAAACAAAATCCCTTTTCCAGGGGATCTTTCCAACCCAGGGATTCAACCCAGGTCTCCCACGTTGCAGGCAGATTCTTTACCAGCTGAGCCACAAGAGAAGCCAAAGAATACTAGAGTGGGTAGTCTATCCCTTCTCCAGAGGATCTTCCTGACCCAGGAATGGAACCAGGGTTTCCTGCACTGCAGGCAGACTCTTTACCAACTGAGCTATCAGTTCAGTTCAGCTCAGTTCAGTCGCTCAGTCGTGTCTGACTCTTTGCGACCCCATGAATTGCAGTACGCCAGGCCTCCTTGTCCATCACCAACTCCCAGAGTTCACTCAGACTCACGTCCATCGAGTCCGTGATGCCATCCAGCCATCTCATTCTCGGTCGTCCCCTTCTCCTCCTGCCCCCAATCCCTCCCAGCATCAGAGTCTTTTCCAATGAGTCAACTCTTCCCATGAGGTGGCCAAAGTACTGGAGTTTCAGCTTTAGCATCATTCCTTCCAAAGAAATCCCAGGGTTGATCTCCTTCAGAATGACCTGGTTGGATCTCCTTGCAGTCCAAGGGACTCTCAAGATCTTCTCCAACACAACAGTTCAAAAGCAGCAATTCTTTGGTGCTCAGCCTTCTTCACAATCCAACACTCACATCCATACATGACTGCAGGAAAAAGCATAGCCCTGACTAGACGAACCTTGGTTGGCAAAGTAATGTTTCTGCTTTTGAATATACTATCCAGATTGGTCATAACTTTTCTTCCAAGGAGTAAGCGTCTTTTACTTTCATGGCTGCAGTCACCATCTGCAGTGATTTTGGAGCCCCCAAAAATAAAGTCTGACACTGTTTCCACTGTTTCCCCATCTATTTCCCATGAAGTGATGGGACCGGATGCCATCATCTTCGTTTTCTGAATGTTGGGCTTTAGGCCAACTTTTTTGCTCTCCTCTTTCACTTTCATCAGGAGGCTTTTTAGCTCCTCTTCACTTTCTGGGAAGCCCAATTAAATAGAGTTGAGAGACCAGAAGTGGAAGTTGTCACATTGGTGACAATAGCAGAGTCTGGCAGGAAGAAGGCAAGGACTCAGCTAATTAAAAACAACAGGCTTTTGTTTATTACAGCCCTCCTACTTCCTTTTCCCCTATAAAAGAGTTCTCTTTCCCTTGCCATGAGGAGACATCACAGGGCATTCCATGGTTTCAGACCCTGACTTGCAATTCTCTGCTGCTCTGGAATAAACCCATTTTTGTTGGAGAAATCTGTGATAGTCTATTGGTTTTAGGGTGCCATTTTTGTGGCCCATATGAGGACTATGGGCTTCTCTGGTGGCTCAGATGGTAAAGTTAACCTGCAGTGCAGGGGACCTGGGTTCAATCAAAGTATGTCAAAGCTATGGGTTTTCCAGTAGTCATGTATGGATGTGAGACTTGGACCATAAAGAAGACTGAGTACTGAATAATTAATACTTTCAAACAGTGGTGCTGGAGAAGACTCTTGAGAGTCCCTTGGAAAGAAAGGAGATCAAACCCGTCAATCCTAAAGGAAATCAACCCTGAATATTCACTGGAAGGACTGATGCTGTTCTAATACTTTGACCACCTGATGCTAA
Source organism: Capra hircus (assembly GCF_001704415.2). NCBI lineage: Eukaryota > Metazoa > Chordata > Mammalia > Artiodactyla > Bovidae > Capra > Capra hircus. The sequence goes on from NC_030818.1 coordinate 55,394,918, forward strand.
AAACTGACTCATTGGTAAAGACCCTGATGCTGGGAAACATTGAGGGCAGGAGGAGAAGGGTGGAGACAGAGGATGAGATTGAGAGGGTAACAGGCAGGAAGGTGGTGGGGGTGGGGGATGGGCGGGGGGGCGGTCTTCAAAAGGAGGAAATAGGCAGCAAGTGTCAGACATTTTTAATCTCTTCCTTAAGCTGCAGGAGGAAACAAACTACAAGTGTCAGATTTTTTTCCTTCTCCATACAAAATTAAAAGGAAGTTTCTCTTAGGAAACGTTTTTCTTAAGCTATGTTAATGAAACTATGCACTCGCTTTGGAATTTGCCTTTCTTCACAATGGGTCCACCTAAGACTAATTTTTTTCTTTTCTCAAACCTTGGGCTGATAATGGCTCAAAGAAAAAAAAAAAAACAGTATTCATATCAATTGTTTTATGACTGGGGGATGACACACCTCATGCCATCCTCTCTCAAAAATACATATTGTAGGAGAGGGGCCTGGTGAAACTCCATCAGCCTTGAGATGTCTCTCTTATCTGATTAAAAGCTTTCTAACAGACATAAAATAGCTTGCTAAAGCTAGCAGTGGGGGCACTCTCCGTCCCCCTTCTGATGTCTATGTCAGAAGCTTTCTCTTTCCCTTTTTATACTTTAATGAAACTCTACTATACAAAAGCTCTTGAATGATCAAGCCTAGTCCCTGGTCCCAAAGTTAAAACTTCTTCGGAGATCACGAGTCCGACATCATTCACCATAAGCTATCAAGATGACTGTATAGCACCACAGATTCAATGGACATGAGCTTGAGCAAACTCCAGGAGACAGTGAAGGACAGGGAAGCCTGGTGTGCTACAATCTGCAGGGTTGCAAAGAGTCAGACACAACTTAGTGACTGAACAACAACAAAATGAGGACAAAAGAAGACCCCCAATAGCTCAAGATTAGTGAGAAAACAGGTATAGTACCAGTGACAGAGTCCACTGAGCTCACTGCTTTTCTCACCTGGCTTTTGAGTCCTTTTCCTGGATCTGAGCTTTTGCTCCCTTTGTGTTTAAAGCTCTCCAGGCTTTAATCAAAATCTGTGTTAAGCTTTTGTTCTTTAAGGTTCAGGCCTTGTTCTGTTTGGCAATACTCATTTGGCACTTTGATGTCATTTTTAGATAAGACTGTTTCAAACAAGACTAACTGCAAAGCTGTTAGTCAATGTTTAAGAAAGAGGGGCTGCTTCACTGAAACTGTGCCACTTCAGTCTTCAGCCCATTCCTTTGAAGTGGGGGCTGTTCTCTGGAAACTGACTGAAGAGTCTTTGGTCTGGATCTTCTAGGACCAAACCTACTTCCTTAGAATTGGCTGATATTAGTTTGTAGGCTGTTTGAAGTGAGTTGTTTAAGTTGCAAGTTATTTGAGCTATTGGAAAATTATTCTTCACTCTAGAGAAAAATCATTGAAAAATAGAATACTGGTTATTTAAATACTTTTGAAGGCATCCCCTGCACCCTCCTACAGGGACTACACTATGTGATTTTATGTTTAAAAGCCATGTTCCTTCCTCATGTGCATTCCTAACTAAATGGACCAACCTGACAAATGGCAATGAAGAATATCAATGGCCATTATGGGGAACTTTTGAAATTTCCACGTTTAATGTTATTAAAATTAATTTGGACTACAATAGCTCAAAAATGTTCATAATTGAGTGGTATGCTTACTTTGGTTGGTTTTTGAGGCTTCCAAACATTATTAGGAGCCACAACTTGCCTCCGTGCAAAATTAGATTTGAAGGCTCACTGCAGCAAACAAATGATTAAAGAAAGATGTGAGGACTCGCAAAGCTTTAGACTTTTCTTCTTTGGTTTCTTTCTCACAGGATCCTTCTCTGACACCATTTTATCTCTGTTTGTCCACACCTTCTGGCCAGATTCTGCCTCCAGCATCATCTTCTTCCTCCCTCCTATTCCACCTACACCTCCTACTATACTGTCAGTTCCCCCATACAAAGACCTTTGCTGAATTCCTTTTTTCTCTCAAACTTGTCCCACTTTCTTTTCTTCTGATCTTGTCAAAACTTGTCCCTTTAAAATTAAGCCTTCTGAGGATCCAGAGACAAAATCCTCCATTTCTTATATTCCCTGAACTAAAGCTAAACTGAAATTCACAGTCAAAAAATTCCCCAAGTAAATTGCGAATGCAAAAATCTGCACAGACTGGCTGAAGAATATATTAGTCATTCAAACTCATCAACCTGGTTTCTCTAACTTATGTCAACTACTTCATCTGCTTGTAAGTGAACACCAAGCCCAACATGGAATGACAACTGCTAACTGGGAAAATTCTGAAAGCTCTCTAGAATTACAGTTGAAAGAGCAGCCCTCTAACTTATTATATGATCAGGCTCAGAAAATAGCTTGACAACTTCATCAGCAATTACATCTACTTCAGACTTAGTTAATCTGGCAGACTAGCTCTTTCACACTCTAGAAGAGTCACCTCTAAGAAAGACCACCAAAATTCTTTATCTTCAACTCCACCAAAAGAAGGCTTCATAACAAAATCAAAATCCTCCTTGTTTTCGCTATTATTTCCAACAGTTATGACATTGAAAAGAGACTGTCAAAAATTTAAGTCCTATAGGCACACTCATCCGTCTAACCAGACTTTCCAATATCCTCCCAGTCATCAATGATGGGCTCTGAGGAACTATATACAGGAACTCGTCTCAATCTTCCCTCTAAATCATCCTAGAGAAACATTTCTTCAGTTTGGGGATGAATGCCTTCCAGTCCTAACTGAAAATGTAGCCACTGCTCAAACACGCTGTCGTAAAGCAGCCCCTGCCTCAGAGTACTAAAACAGTTCAAACTGTGGGAATCTCTAACGAAACTCAAAAGGTTCTTGGCTCTTAACTTATTCTCTTATGTTTAGGCTTTTTGAGATGTACACATTTTCCTCCTTAGTTCCTCTACTTTTTCCATTTATTAGGCCAAACTTCTTTTAAAAGTATCATGACAAATATCATATATTAATGAATGTATATGGAATCTGAAAAAAACTAGTATAGACAATCTTATTTACAAGGCAGAAAGAGAGACATAGACGTAGAGAACAAATCTATGGATACCAATGGGGTGGAATGAATTGGAAGACTGGGGTTGACATATATACACTATCGATACTATGTATAAGATAACTGATAAGAACCTATACTATAGCACAGGAAACTGTACTCAGTGCTCTGTAGTGACTTAAATGGGAAGGAAATTTTAAAAAGAGGGGATATATGTATATGTATAGCTGATTCACTTTGCTGTAGAGTAGAAATTAACACAACACTGCAACTCCAAAAAAATTATTTTTAAAAAGTATCATGCCAAGCTATTGCAAAACGTGCTGCCACAAACATCAGGGCACATGTGTCTCATTTAATTACAGTTTTCTCAGGGTATATGCCCAGTAGTGGGATTGTTGGGTCTTTTGCTAATTCTGTTCCTAGTCTTAAGGAATCTCCATACTGTTCTTCATAGTGGCTGGATCAATTCACATTCCTACCAACAGTGCAAGAGGGTACAGTATGTGGGAATTTGCCGTGTGACACAGGGAGCTCAACCCAGTGCTCTATGACAACATATAAGGGTGAGATGGGATATTAAATGGGAGGAGGATTCAGGAAGGAGGGCACACAAGTATACGGGTGGCTGATTTATACTAATCTATGGCAGAAACCAACACAATATTGTAAAGCAATTATCCTCCAATTAAAAAAAAATTAATTGGCACAAAAATGTATCATGCCAGAATTTCTTTCTCTCAAAAGAGAGAAACAATTCTAGAATTTGACATTAGTCATCAAATTAACCAACAAAATGAGAAAATGATCCCTTGACATTTTTTATATGTTTTGTATCAGACAGTACTAGAGCCAACTCAGGAAACATGGAGCATTTATTCCTACTGAATCCACTAGCACTTTCGTTACAGGCACTATCGCCAACAGATATTGGTAAAATTGCCAATGCATTTCCCATCTAGATTCAAGTAGATCCCTCAAAACCTCTTCCCAGAATTAAGAAATATCCTATTAGTAAAGAAGCCCTTCAAGACACAAACCTTGTAAAAAGAAAGCTGAGTTCAAGACCTCATTATCCCTTGTACTATCCACTGCATTATCCCTATTTTGCTGGTGAGAAAATAGGGATAAGTTTGCATAAAATCTCCAAAAAGATTGGAGGTTTGTCTAGAATCTCCAAGCAGTAAACACCGTCATCATCCCTCAACACCTTATCGCTCATAGCACTCCTGCTTTACTAACATCATTTCCATCAGAAGTTAAGTTCTTCACTGCAACTGATGGATGCAGTGCATTCTTCAGTGTTGCAATCGATGAAGCTAGCCAATGCCTTTTTGCCTTCACTTGGGAAGAAAAACAATTTACTGGGACAATAATGTCTCAGGGTTTACTGAGAGTACTTATTTCTTGTAAATCCCGAAGGCTGATCCAGATGCTATAAAGTTCCCTAGAGGGTCTACACTACTGCAATCTGTGGATACTTTGATTTCTGCTCTCTTTCCTAAGCCTCCTCACAGGAAAACAGAATCCACTTGATAAAGTTTTTAGCCTTTATGGGAAATAAAGTGTCAAATCCAGGTTCAATATTTGTGGTATCTGATATCAGAACAAGCCCTACACCTCGATCCACATGGATTTCATGACTTTCTAAAACCCAAAACTGAGAACTAACTGTGAGGTTTTCTTTATTTCTACTTGGTTATTGCTGAAACGGGATTTCAAATTGCTATTTATAGTCAAATCTCTAATTTTTATTGTTTTACTAAACAATAAAAACCCAAATTTTATGGGACGAACAAGACAACACAGCTATCAAAGCTTTCAAGAAGAGTCTGATGAACACAATTGCCCTTGGGCATACCAACTGTCAGACTCTCTTTCATTTTGTATATGAAAAAGAAGGGAATGCCTTTGAAGTACTCACCCCAAAATACAGGGATAACTATCAATCCATAGGATATTATAGGTAGTGGCTGACTCTGTCAAACAAAGATGCCTCCTTGTCACTTAGCCATTATAGCCACTGCCCATTTGATTAATGTCAGCAAGAAAATTGTTGTAGCATACACTTTAAATATTTTTTATACCCCATACAGAATTTTGCATGAATTCTCACCTCTCTCAACATTTCTCAGTCAGCCATCTCACTTCCAAGGAAGACCTTTTGTTAACCTCTCCCTACATAACACACTGTAATAACTTTAACCCTGTTTCACTTCTCCCATCCAGTCTGCCAAACTGTCTTACTACTGACTTAACACTGAAGGATCACTTCTTGACTCTTCTTCATGATCTACAGGAAAGTCCTCTGGTAATGTTGACATTTCATGGCTCTTATTTGAGAGGCAACGATGGCAAATACTATGCTTGGTATGCTACTGCATATTCTTTTGATGTTGTTGAGGCAGAATCTTGACCTACGGCTATTCAGCCCAACAGGTGGAATTATACTCTCTTACCTAGTCCTGTACTTCGTGTGTATGCTAACTTGCTTTGGTTGTGTCTGACTCTTTGCAAGTCTGTGGACTATAACCCGCCTGGTTTCTCTGTCCATGGGATTTTCTAAGCAAGAACACTGGAGTGGGTTGCCACACCCTCCTCCAAAGGACCTTCCTGACCCAGGGATCAAACTCATGTTTCCTGTATTGGCAGACAGGTCATTTACCACTATCATCACCCGGGAAGCCTCAGACTTGCACTTTAGCAAAGCTTAAACTATCAATATTTATTCTGACAGTAGATATCCTTTCAGAGTAGCTCATGATTTTGGAATGTTATAGAAGCAACATGACTTCCTTACTTCCAACAGAAATAAAACTAAGAACGATCCTTATATTCAGGAATTACCTGCCACTTTAAAATTCTGGGGCATTCTAAACTTGACTCTCTGGAAGCTAAGGGAAATCACCTTGATGTTATTTCCACAAGGAAATGCTGACTTTAAAGGGAACAACGGCAGCCAAACTTCAAAAGGAATATTTCCCCAAAAGATAATTTTAAAACTGGCCAGAGGAATCCAAAAATTGATCTCAGTAAACAGAAAAGAAGATTGTAAAAGAAGTTCTGGTTTTGGTCAAATGACAACCTGGTTCTACTGAAAGCAAAAGGTACTCAGTTGTGTCAGACTCTTTGATACCCCATGGACTATACAGTCCATGGAATTCTCCAGGCCAGAATACTGAAGTGGGTAGCCTTTCCCTTCTTTGGGGCATCTTCCCAACCCAGGGATCGAACCCAGGCCTCCTGCATTGCAGGCGGATTCTTTACCAGCTGAGCCACAAGGGAAGTCCAACAATAGCGGAGTGGGTAGCCTATCCCTTCTCCAGTGGATCTTTCAAACCCAGGATTCAAACCCGGGTTGCCTGCATTGCAGGTGGATTCTTTACCAACTGAGCTATCAGGGAAGCCCTGGTCCTACTGGAGACTAAAACTTCCACTCACCACTATACCTGTATTAAACTATGTCTCCTGATAAAATGATGATATTCATAAGTCAATATTGGTAGGAAAACATTAACAAGGCTGCAAATGTGCCTACTTCACTTGTCCCATTTGTCCCAGGTATTACCTAAGGAATCCTGTTTGTAGTGCTCCCAGATATTTTAAACAGCCTAATGGACCAGATGGGCTTCCCAGGTGGCACTAATGGTAAAGAACCCACTCATCAATGCAGGAGATGTAAGAGACATGGGTTCAATACTTGGGTTGGGAAGATCCCCTAGGGGAGGGCATGGCAAACCACTCCAGTATTTTGCCTGGAGAATCCCATGGACAGTGGAATCTGGTGGACTACAGTCCATAGGGGCGCAAAGAATCAGACATGATTGAAGTAACTTTCCATGCACGCATGCACACAATGGCCCAGTATGGCAAATGGGTTTCATACAATTTTCTCCATGCCATGTGTTAAAATATGTTTTAGTCATGGTCTGTATGTTTTCACACTGAACTAAAACCTTCCCTGCAGACAGGCTACTGCTTTTCCATGGCTAAAGTTCTTTACGAAAAGATTTTATCCCTGCCTAGGGAATCCTCTTGAGCTTCATAGTGATCAAGACCCATACTGGCCAGATACTTTAACAAGTCTATGCTTTTGGACTTGTTTCAGGACACTTTCAATGTGCTCATCACTCTCAATACTCTGATTTAATTAAACACACTGAAGACACTGAAAAAAAAATGAAAGTCACTCAGTCATGTCTGACTCTGTGACCCCCACTCTTTGCAGCGCCATGGACTGACTCCTGGCAAGCCCAAGGACAGTAGCCCACCAGGCTCCTCTGTCCATGGAGTTCTCCAGGCAAGGATACTGGAGTGGGTAGCCATTCCCTTCTCCAGGAGATCTTTCCAAACCAGGGATTGAACCTGGGTTCTACTCCATTGCAGGCAGACTCTTTACCATCTGAGCCACCAGGGAAGACCATTATTAACACTCAGCTGGCAGAATTTGTAAAAGTCCTCCAAGTAGCATAGTCAAAAGCATTATCACTGATCCTTTTATTTTTTAGTGACAAAGATGCTCTAAATTTATTAATACTTAGAAATAAATTTCTGTTTTTAGTTTAACACAATATATACACTTGAAAATACTAATAAATATATGTGACAGATAATATATTATATATTCAGTCCAAAGACAATGCCTTTTTGCCTGTTTTGTATTCCAAATCCATTTTAATAGTAGTTTGAAAAATTCCTTCTGGGCCTGGTGACTGCTAGGTCATAAGTTATAGGTGTTAGACTAACTCAATCACACAGATTTCTGTGGAGAATGATAAATCCTCTGCAAAAGCAAAAAATAATAATAATAATTAAAAAACACTTTCCTGCTGAAATAAGTTTGGAAAATAACGCACATTAATCCTCCTTCTGGAGTTCAAAAAACAAAATCAGGTATTAAAATTTCCCCAAAGTTCTGAAATAATAACAGTTATTTACTTTTGTTTATCCTAGATTCTAGGTCCTAGAGATTTTAAATATTGACTACAAAATCTTTTCTTTCTACCACACCTGTTAGCATTCCTAAAACTAATGCTCTGAAGAATACACTCTAAGAAATGCTGTGAGCAAAATGAGGACAGGATAAATGGGACTCAGCCTCTTTATCTCTGTATTTCCACTCTAGAGGACAAGGCCAGGTACATGGCAATTTTTAAAAGAAGTAATTGGGGACTTCCATGGTGATCCAGTGGTTAGGAAGCTGCCTTTCAGTGCAGGAGATAAGAATTCAGTCCCTGGTCTGAGAGCTAAGATGCTGCAAACTGCAGGGGCTACCCCCAAACCATAATACTGAGCCTGAGAGTCTTAGAGTCCATGCTCTGCGACAAGAAAAAAAAAAAAATGCTGCAACAAAGACCCAATGCAGCCAAAGTATACATAAATAGGATCACAAACTTTAAAAGCATAAAAGAACTCATAATTTAAAAAAGAAATATTTTGCATGTATAGAAAAAGTATAAAGCACTATGACAAATACCTAAAGACCCACTCCCACATTCAAGAAATATTAATATTGTACAGTATTTGTTTCAAATCCTTTCTTTTTCAAACAAAAAAGTTGCTATGAATACCATTCAATCTTCTCATCTCTAACTCCATATTCATCTTTAAGAGTAATCACTATCCTGAAGTTAGCCTATATTCAACTCTATCCCTGCATGCAAGTTTTGGACTTTTACTATATATATATGCATTTAAAGTAATATAAAATATGTTTTGTATGCATAAAAAATGTCCCTGCACTCTTGTAACTGAGCTACATTAAGATGAGCAACCCATTAAAAGTCAGGCAGAATACAGTACGGGGCCACAGATGGTAAAGAATCCGCCTGCAGTACGGGAGACTGAACTTTGATCTCTGGGTGGGGAAAATCCCCTGTAGGTGGAAATGGCAACCCACCTCAGTACTCCTGCCTGGAGAATTCCATGGATAGAGGACCCTGGCATGCTGCAGTCTACAGGGTAGCAAAGAGTCAGACACGACCGAGAGACTAAAACACACAAATGCATTAAAAGTAATATGAAATATGCTTTGTATGTGTAAAAAATGTACCTGAATTCTTGTAACTGAGCTATAGCAAAGTGAGCAACCCATTAAAAGTCAGGCAGAATATAGTATTTTTGCTTATTTATTTTTAAACTTTTTATTTTATATCAGAAGACAGCTGATTAACAATGTTGTGATAGCTTCAGGTGCACAGCAGAGTGATTCAGCCATTCTCTCCAAAACTTCCCTCCCATCTATGTTGCCATAAAGACTGGATTTTTAAACAGAGAAGATATAAGCAAGGCTAAATAAGTACATAAAAGATACAAAACATCCCTACTCAATAGAGAAACAAACAGTAACAACAACAGATATCATTACACACCTATTAGAATGGCAAAAACTAAAAAGGCTGAGTATATCATGTGCCAGCAAAGATGAAGAACAACTGAAACTCTCATACATTGCTGGTGAAAATAGTATGGTCACCAGTGGAAAACTCTTTTGCATAAAGTTAATAGGTATTTATCCCAGAGAAATGAAAACATGTGTTAACAAAAACACCTGCCCATGAATGTTTACATTATTCATGTGCTGTGATTTTGCTTAGTTGGGTATTCTGACTTTTGCAACCCCATGGACTGTAGCCTGCCTGGCTCCTCTGTCCATGGGGATTCTCCAGGCAAGAATAATGGAGTGGGTTGCCATGCCTCCCTCCAGGGTATCTTCCCAACTCAGAGATCAAACCCAGGTCCCCCACATTGCAGGCGGATTCTTTACAGCCTGAGCAACCAGGGAAGCCCATTATTCATATTGGCCCTAAACTGGAAACAATCCCCAATGCCCATTAACCAGTGAATAGATAAACATCCAATGGAATATTACTAAGTGATAAATAGAAATGAATTACTGAGACCAGCAACAATACAAATAGATCTCAAAGACATTACTAAGTGAAACGAATAGATATAAAAGCCCATATACAATATGATTCTATTTAGATTACATTACGGGGGAAAAAAAAAACTGTAGAGAATTAATCAGATAAGTGGTTGCCAGGGGCTAGAGTTGGAGAAGGGAATGGCAACCAACTCCAGTATTCTTGCCTGGAGAAATCCAGGGACAGAGGAGCCTGGTGGGCTGCTGCCTATGGGGTCACACAGAGTCGGAAATGACTGAAGTGACTTAGCAGCAGCAACAGCAGAAGCAGACTTGGGTGAGAGGATTCACTACACAGAGGCATGAGGAAAATTTTTTGAGTGAAGGAAATATTGTATATTTTGACTTTGATAATGCCATTGGTCTTTTAAAATCTTAGATACTGTTCTTTCGGACTCATAAACTCTCATCTTTGATGATCATATGTGTGCCTGCTAATTTGCTTTAGTTGTGTCCGACTCTTTGTGACCTTATGGACCATCGCCCATAAGGCTCCTCTGTCCATGGGATTCTCTAGGCAATAATACTGGAGTGGGTTGCTATACCTTCCTCGAGGAGATCTTTCCAACCCAGGGATGGAACCAGCATCTCTTATGTCTCCTGAATTGGCAAGTGGGTTCTTTACCACTAGTGCCACCTAGGAAGCCAGAGATTCCCAATATACTTGCCTCTTGCTTCTTTGGACCCACAAGGATAAAAGGAAATATATACCAATATTGCAAAGACCTAACTATTAAAAACAGTCATGTTTTGGTACAGCAATCTTTTCACAGAGTACTCTCAGAATAGGGCTTCCCTAATGGCTCAGCAGTAAAGAATTCACCTGCAATGCAGGAGATGTGGGTTCAATCCCAGGGCTGGGAAGGTCCCCTGGAGAATGAAATGGCAACCCACTCCAGTAGTCTTGCCTAGGAAATTCCATGGACAGAGGAATCTGGTGGGCTACAGTTCATGGGTTGCAAGAGTCAGACAAGCCTGAGTGAGTAACACATACAAGATGAAGGCCTTACAAATACAAAGACCTTAAATGTCACAAGTTGCAACCTGGTGGTGGTGGTTTAGTCACTAACTCATGTCCAACTTTTGTGATCCCATGGACTGTAGCCTGCCAGGCTCCTCTGTCCATGGGATTCTCCAGGTGAGAATACTGGAGTGGGTTGCCATTTCCTTCTCCAGAGGATCTTCCCGACCCAGGAATCGAACCTGAGTCTCCTGCATTGCAGGCAGATTCTTTACCAACTGAGCTATGAGGGAAGCCCCTGCAACCTGGAGATCTTATCTATTAGAAAAGACACCTCCAGAAGAACTCTTCAACCTCACTGGAGAAGCCTATATCAAGTACTGCTAGCAAACCTTTGTCCTGTCAGACTCAAAGAAATAGAGTCTTGAATTCACATGATGCATGTAAAAAAGGCACCGAGCCCTAACTGGACAACATCTGGCGACTTGAAAGTAAACATTCCCCAGAATTAAAGTAGATGACATCCAATAAGACAGTTTTCCCAAGTTAAATGAACAAAGCATGTTGGAAATTTATTGCCAAGCCTTTGATGATGATATGACATTTCAGATTATCTCCAGCATCTATGATTGTGATGACATATCAACTTCAGACTAAACATTCCTGAGAGTTCTGCATCCTACTCCTCCTTCTTACTTGCATGTGACATTAGGAGGTTCCCAGTCTGTGCCCTCTTCCTTCAACATGAGATAATACAGCCAGGAAAGGTCCTTCCTAACACTGAGCAATAGAAAGGCACTGAAACTAGAAAACCTGACTCTTGATCAGTGATGTTTCTGAAGATCTTTATCAAATGGGGGAAGTGTGAAAAAAAAATAATACAAATCTCAATTGCAAAAAAACTGTGAGGCCAGAAGGGTGAACTCATATATATATGTCCCAAATAAATCTATATTCTCTGGAGAAATATTCAGCAATCTATTTGTTTCAGATCAACAAGCTTCTACTTAAATAAAACCATAAACTGTACTTTATGCTCAATTAATAATGTACTTCTCTTGACAGTTTGCATCACTTAGTATCTTTGGTCATGCTAATTGCACTTCATTCCTTCCCCAATTGATCAACTGATTCTTACTCTTCAGAGGGGCCAACTCACCTAAAATTGTTTCCCTTACACTTCTGCTTCTTAGAATTGAGACTTTTGAGATGTTTTTGGTACTTTCTTAAATAAGCCTTAAAAATCATCCTTTCCCTGCTATACAAAATGTGCTATAAATTGCATTTTAATTTTTTAACATTTTCAAAAAAAGATATTATTCAAACTCTAATCCACTGTCTTATTTTTTATAGACAATGTGTTTTTAATATCTACCTTTAATGTATTCATTTCTTTCTTATATTACTCTTTAAGCACACAGAAAAACAGTCAATTGTGATCCTTCTTACAATACTGTATTTGATATATTGTTGATTTTAGTCACTAAGTCATGGCCAACTCTTTCCTTCCCCATGGACTGTAGCCCTTCAGGCTCATCTCTTCATGAGATTTCCCAGGCAAGAATACTGGAGTGGGTTGCCATTTCCTTCTCCGTTTATATGTATTATTACATGGATTAAAGTCAAACTATAAATTCCAATGAATTTGATGCTAGCACTTAACCTCAAGATTTGCTTTGTCCTTGAATCAACAGAAAGAAGTCAGTCCTTGATGCAAAGAAAATTAACCACTCCAAATAAAAGCTATATGTTTTCTTTTATTATATCTCTACAGTTTTAATTATTCTTATTTCACTCAAAAAAAAAAACTACTATGGTTCAAAACATAACAAATTGTGACTGTGTAACTGGGATTCTGGTCAGAACAATACAAAATCAACTAGTGAAGCCATCTGGTCCTGGGCTTTTGTTTTTTGGGAGATTTTTGATCACAGCTTCAATGTCAGTGCTTGTATTTGGGTTGTTCACAATTTCTATTTCTTCCTGGCTCAGTCTTGGAAGATTAAACTTTTTAAGAATCTGTCCATTTCTTCCAGCTTATCTATATTATTGCCATAAAGTTGTTCATAAAAAGTTCAGTTCAGTTGCTCAGTCGTGTCCGACTCTTTGCGACCCCATGAATCACAGCATGCCAGGCCTCCCTGTCCATCCCCATCTCCCGGAGTTCACTCAGACTCAAATCCATCGAGTCAGTGATGCCATCCAGCCATCTCATCCTCTGTTGTCCCCTTCTCTGCCCACCGCCAGTCCCTCCCTGCATCAGAGTCTTTTCCAATGAGTCAACGCTTCACATGAAGTGGCCAAAGTACTGGAGTTTCAGCTTTAGCATGATTCCTTCCAAAGAAATCCCAGGGCTCATCTCCTTCAGAATGGACTGGTTGGATCTCCTTGCGGTCCAAGGGACTCTCAAAAGCATCAATTCTTCAGCGCTCAGCCTTCTTCACAGTCCAACTCTCACATCCATACATGACCACAGGAAAAACCATAGCCTTGACTAGATGGACCTTGGTTGGCAAAGTAATGTCTGCTTTTGAATATGCTATCTAGGTTGGTCATAACTTTTCTTCCAAGGAGTAAGCGTCTTTTAATTTCATGGCTACAGTCACCATCTGCAGTGATTTTGGAGCCCAAAAAATAAAGTCTGACACTGTTTCTACTGTTTCCCCATATGAGTTCCAAAGAATAGCAAGAAGAGATAAGAAAGCCTTCTTCAGCAATCAATGCAAAGAAATAGAGGAAAACAACAGAATGGGAAAGACTAGAGATCTCTTCAAGAAAATTAGAGACACCAAGGGAACATTTCATGCAAAGATGGGCTGGATAAAGGACAGAAATTGTATGGACCTAACAGAAGCAGAAGATATTAAGAAGAGGTGGCAAGAACACACAGAAGAACTGTACAAAAAAAGATCTTCACAACCCAGATAATCACGATAGTATGATCACTCATTTAGAACCAGACATCTTGGAATGTGAAGTCAAGTATCACTACGAACAAAGCTAGTGGAGGTGATGGAATTCCAGTGGAGCTATTTCAAATCCTGAAAGATGATGCTGTGAAAGTGCTGCACTCAATATGCCAGCAAGTTTGGAAAACTCAGCAGTGGCCACAGGACTGGGAAAAGGTCAGTTTGCATTCCAATCCCAGTGTATATTGTCACCCTGCTTATTTAACTTCTATGCAGAGTACATCATGAGAAACGCTGGACTGGAAGAAACACAAGCTGGAATCAAGATTGCTGGGAGAAATATCAATAACCTCAGATATGCAGGTGACACCACCCTTATGGCAGAAAGTGAAGAGGAACTAAAAAACCTCTTGATGAAAGTGAAAGTGGAGAGTGAAAAAGTTGGCTTAAATCTCAACATTCAGAAAACGAAGATCATGTTCATAATAGTCTCTTATAATCCTTTGTATTTCTGTATTGTCTGTTGTAACCTCTCCTTTTTCATTTCTAATTTTTGTATCCATTCAGCCAGTCTGTGTCTTTTGGTTGGAGCATTTAATCCATTTACATTTAAAGTAATTATTGATATATATGCTTCTATTACCATTTTCTAATTGTTTGGGGTTGATTCTGTAGATCTTTTTTCTTCTCTTGTATTTCTTGACTATATATGCCCGTTTAACATTCGTTGTAAAGCTGGTTTAGTGGTATTGAATTCTCTTAACTTTTGCTTGTATGAAAAGCTTTTTATTTCTCCATCAATTCTGAATGAGATCTTTGCTTGGTATAGTAATCTTGGTTGTAGATTTTTTTCCTTTTAGTACTTTAAATATATCCTGCCATTCTCTTCTGGCCTGCAGAGTTTCTGCTGAAAGATCAGCTGTTAACAGCATGAGGTCTCCCTTGTATGTTACTTTTTGCTTCTCTCTTGTTGCTTTTAATATTCTTTCTTTGTGTTTAGTCTCTGTTAGTTTGATTAGTATGTATTGGCATGTTTCTCCTTCAGTTTATCCTGTATGGGACTCTTTGTACCTTTTGGACTTGATTGACTATTTCCTTTTCCATGCTGGGGAAATTTTCAATGATAATCTCTTCAAAAATTTTCTCATACCCTTTCTTTTTCTCTTCTTCTGGGACCCCTATAATTCGAATGTTGGTGTCTTTGATATCCCAGAGGTCTCTGAGACTGTCCTCAGCTCTTTTCATTCTTTCTACTTTTTTCTGCTCTTCAGAAGTTATTTTCACCATTTTGTCTTCCAGCTCACTGATTCGTTCTTCTGCTTCAGATATTCTGCTATTGATTCCTTCTAGAGTATTTTTAATATCAGGAATTGTGTTGTTTGTCTCTGTATTCTTAAATTCTTCTCGGTCCTTGTTAATTGAGTCTTGCATTTTTTCCATTTTGTTTTCAATGTTTTTGACCATCTTTACTATTATTATTCTGAATTATTTTCAGATAATTTTCATACTTCCCCTTCATTGATTTGGACTTCTGTGTTTCTAGTCTGTTCCTTCATTTGTGCAGCATTTCTCTGCCTCTTCTTTTTTTCTGGGGGTGGGGAGGAGGGTTACTGTGTTTGAGGTCTCCTTTTCCCAGGCTTCAAGGAAAGTTGAATTCTTTTCCTGAAGAAGGCTGAATTATTTCTTCCTTTTGGTTTTTGCCCACCTAAGGGTGGTCCAGTGGTTTGTGTGAGCTTTGTATAGGGTCAGATTTGTGCTGAGTTTTTGTCTGTTTGTTTTTCCACTGATGGGCAAGGCTGAGTGAGGTGGTACTCCTGTCTGCTGATGATTGGGCTTGTATTTTTGCTTTGAATTATATCAAACATTTAGAGAAGAGTTAATGCCTATCCTTCTAAAACTCTTTCAAAAATTGCAGAGGGAGGAACACTTCCAAATTCATTCTACGAGGCCACCATCACCCCAATACCAAAACCAGACAAAGACAACACACAAAAAAGAAAACTACAGGCCAATATCACTGATGAACATAGATGCAAAAATCCTCTACAAAATTTTAGCAAACAGAATTCAGCAACACATCAAAACGCTCATATATCATTATCAAGTTGGGTTTATTCCAGGGATGCAAGGATTCTTCAATATACGGAAATCAATGTGATATACCATGTTAACAAATTGAAAGATAAAAACCATATGATCATCTCAATAGATGCAGAAAAAGTCTTTGAGAAAATTCAGCACCTATTTATGATTAAAACTCTTCAAAAAAATGTGCATAGAAGGAACTGATCTCAACATAGTAAAGGCAATATATGATAAGCCTAAGCAAACCTTATTCTTGATGGTGAAAAACTAAAAGCATTCCCCCTAAGATCAGGAACAAGATAAGGTTGTCCACTTTCACCACTATTATTCACCATAGTTCTGGAAGTCCTAGTTACAGCAATCAGAGAAGAAAAAGAAATAAAAGGAATCCAGATCAGAAAAGAAGAAGTAAAGCTCTGACTGCTTGCAGATGACATGATACTGTACACAGAAAACACTGAAGATAGTATCGGAAAATTACTAGAGCTAATCAGTGAATTTAGCAAAGTTGCAGGATACAAAATCAATACTCAGACATCACTTGTATTTCTATATACTAGCAATGAAATATCAGAAAAAGCAATTAAGGAATCAATACCATTCACCATTGCAAGAAAAAGAATTAAATTCTAGGAATAAACTTATCTAAGGAGACTGAAGAACTGTACATAGAAAATTATAAGACACTAATGAAAGAAATCAAGGATGACATAAACAGAGAGATATTCCATGTTCCTAGGTAGGAAGAATCAATACTGTGAAAATGACTATACTACCAAATGTAATCTACAGATTTAATGTGGTCCCTATCAAATTACCAATGGCATTTTTCACCAAACTAGAATAAAAAATTTCACAATTCATATGGAAACACAAAAGACCCCAAATAGCCAAAGCAGTCTAGAGAAAGAAGAATGGAGCTGGAGGAATCAAGCTTCCTGACTTCAGGTTATACTACAAAGCTACAGTCATCAAGACAGTATGGTACTGACACAGAACAGAAATATAGACCAGTGGAACAAGATAGAACACCCAGAAATAAGCCCATGCATGTATGAGTGCCTTATTCTAGACAAAGGAGGCAAGAATATACAATGGGGCAGACAGCCTCTTCAGTAAATGTGCTGGGAAAACTGGACAGCAACATGTAAAAGAATGAAACTAGAACACTTCCTAACACCATACACAAAGAGAAACTCAAAATGGATTAAAGACCTCAATTAAGACTAGAAACTATAAAACCCGTAGAGGAAAACATAGGTAGAACACTCAATGACATAAATCAAGGCAAGATCCTCTATGATACACCTCCTGGAGTAATGGAAATAAAAACAAAAGTAAACAAGTGGGACCTGATTAAACTTAAAAGCTTTTGCACAGCAAAAAAAAACTATAAGCTGGATGAAAAGACAAACCTCAGAATGGGAGAAAATAATAGCAAATGAAACAACTGACAAAGGATTAATTTCCAAAATATACAAGCAGCTCGTATCACTTAATACCAGAAAAACAAACAACACAATCAAAAAGTGGTAAAAAGACCTAAACAAATATTTCTCCAAAGAAGACATACAGATGGCTAACAGACACATTAAAAGATGCTCAACATCGCTCATTATTAGAGAAATGCAAATCAAAACCACAATGAGATATCACCTCACACCAGTCAGAATGGCCCTCGTCAAAAAGTCTACAAACAATACATGCTGGAAAGGGTGTGAAGAAAAGGAAACACTCTTGCCCTGTTGGTGGGAATGTAAATTGATACAACCACTACTGAAGATGGTATGGAGATTCCTTAAAAAACTAGGTATAAAACCACCATATGACTCAGCAATCCCATTCCTAGGCTTATACCCTGAGGAAACTAAAATTGAAAGAGACACATGTATCCCATTGTTCACCGCAGCACTATTTACAATAGCTAGAACATGGAAGCAACCTATATGTCCATTGACAGATGAATGGATAAAGAAGTTGTGGTATATATACACGATGGAATATTACTCAGCCATAAAAATGAACACATTTGAGTCAGTTCTAATGAGGTGGATGAACCTAGAACATATTATACAGAGTGAAGTGACTTAGAAAGAGAAAGATAAATACTGTATTCTAACACAATTATATGGAATCTATATAAATGGTACTGAAGGATTTATTTACAGGGCGACAATGGAGAAACAGATATAGAGAATAGACTTATGGAAATGGGGAGAGGGGAGGAGATGGTGAGATGTATGGAAAGAGTAACATGGAAACTTACATTACTGAAACATTTAGCCAATGGGAATTTGCTGTATGGCTCAGGAAACTCAAATAGGGGCTGTGTATCAACCTAGAGGGTGGAATGGGGAAGGAGATGGTAGGGAGTTTCAAAAGGGAGAGGATATATGTATACCTATGGCTGATTTATGTTGATGTTTGACAGAAAACTGCAAAATTCTATAAAGCAATTATCCTTCAATAAAAAATAAATTAATTTTAAAAAATCCTAGTATTTTTCTTTATCAGGTAGATTTTGTTTTTCCTAGCAGTTCAGCACATGTTAAAAAATTAACATTCTTTTCTAGGATTAAAAAAATTGGCAATTTATGAATATAGTTTAGGTAAGATTAGTCACTATATGATAAAGAACATACAGAAATAATTAGGTATGTAAAAGAAAAAAATTCCATATCTAGGAACATGATTAAGATTGCAATTTTTTAACCTCCTTTGGAAAGACATAAACATTTCTGAAAAATTTTTGAAATACCTTCCTGATGAACTATAATGGGTTTAAAATCTGGCTTGGAAAACCAGTGACTCAGCTACCATATGGTCAGCTGCCCTTTAGTCATGAGTCTAGTAGTATTTATCCAGACTTTCTTTTTTATATGTGTATCAGGGTAACGATTATCATCTAATCATTTTATTCAGTTATGAAATATCCCTACCAAGAATGGCTCTTTAATTAGCATACTAGCACTTTCTCTTGCATACAAACTATAATAAAACTTAGACACAGGCTTATAATTAATTTGATGTTTTCTCTAGCCAGACTAACTGAATTCTAAGAGGATGTGTCATGGTTTAGGGCATTTATCAAGCACACTGTTTTTTAGAAGTGCAAGAAATAGAGCATAAACAAAAAATTATATAAAATCATTCTCCTGTGAGGGCAAAAAATTCAAGGGAGATGTAAATCTCTGAAAACAATGTTAACAATATGTAATGTAAAAATTTCCTTGATAAATAGTGTAAACAAATAGTAAACAAATACCAATCTAATAACATCATTACCAATAAGCATGCATTTATATCATTATATTATATGTAATATTAAATTTATACTGAACTTGCTTTTACACAGCTTTTTACTTTTTAAAATGTTTCAAAGCCATTATGTCATTTCATCTTATTTCGTGTATTACAACATAATTCTGCTTTTCCTGTTCTTGAACATTAAGAACAGAAAGAGAAAAGATTATACATTCAAAAGTAATTTAAAAAGCATTTTCTGTCACCAGAAATGACAAGGCATAAACATAATACATGGAAAGACATGTAACCAAGACATTTTACCAAATAAGTGATCTTCCAACTGTGTCTTTCCTGCCACCATTTGAGTCTCTTTGCTTTATTTCATATCCCCAACTACTCCTATAATGATAGTCTTTCTTATCATTTTCTTCAGAGACTTTTTTAGGGTAGTAAAGACCCATAATCCAGCTGCATAACCAGAACAGTGTGGGCTAGAAGGAGCTCAGTTCACTAAGATTCCTCGATGCTACTCAGCTGAAGAATGAAGTCACCAGGATCCCAGGAAAAAAAAAAAAAATCACAAACCCGGCAAATGTAAAATTTGGCATAATGGACTAAAATCACTCAATTATCTGACATTACCATTTAACAGCATCATTGACATTTTCCTGAAGTAATTAATACCTATGGCTCTATTTTATACATAGAGGAAGGGCTAGTTTATGTAAGAATATGACTTGTGTTACCATAAGTTAGCTTTAAGACATTAACCCTTTGTGCTTGGAAAGAAAATTCCCTTAGGGAATCTGAGATACATCTCTCAACTACTTACTATAGCCCTGCTGCTGAAGGTAATCATTTAGAACAGAACTCGTTAACAATATTTTTATCATTTTCTATGAAAGACACTCAATCTCATTCATCATTAATGATAAGCATAATAACTATTATTTGTTGATCACCTTTTTGGTGCCAGGTACAAATCAAAGCCCTTCGAATAGAGTGCGCATGTGCTAGGCACTCAGTCGTGTCTGACTCTTTGTTACCCCATGGACTGTAATGCGCCAGGCTTCTCTGCCCATGGAATTTTCCAGGCAAGAATACTGGAGTGGGTAGAGTAGCTCATTATAATCTATTATTAAATATAACAACTCAGTGATAGAAATTTAATTCTGTAACCTTCAGGGGTGTTCTGTCCGACTGGATGCTTTCAATGCTTCAGCCCCTACTACTGGATCTCATTTCCTTCTATCTCTGTTTTTGCTCTTCTCTGGCAATCTCCTCTTGGTCTAGGTAAATTCCAAGCTGCAGAAGGCACTGGTGTACATGAGAACCACAGGGGTCTGAACTGCAGTTCTTTACTTGGAGCTTATCAGTGAACCCCCAGAGTTTCCTCATCCATCACACAATTCATGGCACTATTCAATCTGGTGGGTTACTTGGTCTGAGTGAGAGATTTGTCATGATTCTTCTGGTTGTTTCAAGGAGTGACACAGATGAAATAAATGGTAACATGGGCTTCCCTAGTGGCTTAGACAGTAAAGAATCTACCTGCAATACGGGAGATGTGGGTTCTATCCCTGGGTCAGGAAGACTCCCTGGAGAAGGGAATGGTTACCCACTCTAATATTTAAAGGAAATTAACCCTAAATATTCATTGGAAGGACTGATAATGAAGCTGAAACTCCCATACTTTGGTCACCTGTTGCAGAGACCCAACTCATTGGAAAAGACCCTGATGCTGAGAAAGATTAAGGCAGGAAGAGAAGGGGATGACAGAAGACAAGATGGTTGGATGGCATCACTGACTGAATGGCCATGAGTCTGAGGAAATACCAGGAGATGGTAAAAGACATGGCAGTCTGGCATGCTGCAGTCCATGGGGTTGCAAAGAGTTGGACATGACTGAGTGACTAAACAACAACCCACTCCAATATTCTTGCCTGGGAAATCCCATGGATAGTGGAGCCTGGTAGGCTACAGCCCATGGGGTTGCAAAGAGTCGGACAAGACTGAGCGACTAAGCACAGACGAGAATCACAAATCCTGCATACTTCTGATGTTTGCAGTAGGCACTAATTGTTCCTCTTGGGATGCAGTATTAGTTCTGATGTATCTTTTCCAGAGAGGAGGGATCAGAGGTTTTTTATTCTTTCCTGTGGTACTGACTTATATTTCTACAGGTCAGAGAATTAATTTGAGGGTTCCACCCCTACTTTGAGTATTCATCCAAATTTTGTACACAAAACCCAAGAAAATTAGCACAGAATGAGTCTCTAAACCACTGGATGAAACTATGAGACAATAAAAGCGAATATGATGTTTCCAAATGCCTAGGAGTACCCCTCCCCTACCTAATATACCAGTGGAGTTACCTTTTCCATATCATTTCAGAATCTCATCTTGAAGGTTTGCTTTCAAGGGCTATTTCTAGTACCAAGTGTCTTAGTCTGCATTCTTGCAAAGTAAATTCTTAAGAAAGAGCATGTGTTGATTATTTTGGGAAGAAATTCCCCTAAAAGGAAAAGTGAATTACAGAAAGCGAAACAGAACAAAAGGGAAAAAATTCCAATGATTTATTTTCAAGTTGATTCCCATTACAGGGATTTGGAACTTGAGAACCCTGGGCACCTTTGCAGAGGCATGTAAAATGGACCTCATCAATGTCTGCTCAAGGCAGAGAAAAAGAGGCTCTTAGCTATTGGCTCCAGTGCCTTGATCTGGAGGAGGTTCAGTGACCTGAAACTCAAATTTATACATGACTCAGTGTCTAGATGGCTTCTCCCCAGAGTTCTGAAAATCTGTGACAGAGAAGTGCCCCAGGGAGGAAAGGAAGAGAAGGAAGATGCAACTGAGCCAGATGCTGTTATTACAGGAGTTGGGAAGCTGATTAATCCACAAGGGTTAAGGAACATGAAGTGGGCACCGGGGATTTCTGTACATTCTCTCATCTTGTTTAAAACAATTCACCCTCTATAATAAATTAAACATTTGAGAAACAATTCTCAAACCCTATCCAGCTTTCTCAAAGAGCCTTTAATTAGCAAATAAACTGCTGACTATTACCTCTGCTTGAATGACAAAAAGTACAAACCTGGATGTCAGGCATTGCTGGGTTAAAATATCTTTATAGCTTCCCTGATATATTAATCTAGAAGCAATAACTGACTATATTTCAGGATTTCAAGGACCAGCTCTTTTAAACCCACTGCTAGAACCCCTTTATATCATTTCTAATGTATCTTTTCCAGAGAGGAGGGATCAGAGGTTTTTTATTCTTTCCTGTGGTACTGACTTATATTTCTAAGCCTTTCCAACTAAATGCAAACAATCAATGGTATCACACTGTACCAAAATAATAACTAGGTGTCATTTGCTAAGTCTCTTAAACGATAATGTGCCCCACCACAATTTGGTTTCAGCAGGAAACTTATCAGAAAATGTACAGATTACTCAACAAAACTTCAGCAAGCTCTTAGTGGACTCCCAGCAAAACACCTCCCTAGAACTGGGGTTCCTCCTTTCTTGCTATCCTTTTGGCTGTTGCGTTTTTCTGCAGGTTAAAGTGATCTGTTTGGGGCACCTGCTGGCTGGCTCCTCTAAACTCCCCAAGGCACCAGTCAATCCTCCATTAAGAGAGAAGATGCTGTCAAGACTATCCAAACTGACTCATTTTGGCATCTCCTTTATTTTTCAATATTGGAGCTGTATTGTGAAGAATCTTGACAAGTAGCAGTAAAACCATTACACATGAGAATCAACGAGCGAGTCACTTTTCACCCAGAAAGAGAATCAGAACTGAATCTGAGTGACAGGCATGTATCTGTGCCAACTACAAATTGACACTTACCATCTACTTCTACATGGATTAAATCATGAGATGCTAGGGCTGCTGACTTTCAGCACCCACTGAAAGGAGCTCAGGGTGGAGAGCAGGAATGAGGCACTCTGTTCAGGGAGAAACTGGCAGAACAGGTCTTTAGATACTTAGGCATTTTCAGAAGCTGATTTTATGAGCCCAATTCTTGCATCTCCTCATATCTAGAAAAGCTCTAAAATCATTAATGGTGACATCTGCTCCTTTTTACTAGCAGCAGGCTTTTGCAAAAATTTGTGCAAGTACCCCACTTCACTAAAGTTTTATGTAACACTGACCTTCCCCCTAAACTACCTGCAGTTTCTCAGAGTTACCTGAAATGCTGTCTCCTTGGCTATAGTCCTCATTTTGCCCCAAAATCCACAACTATAATTTTGTGCATTTTTTTCAGTCTACATCTGAATGCAATAGGAGATTGCCTGGAGTTTAGAAAAGAAATTGGAGCCAAAGTTTCAGGATTTAGGGTAGTCACTGGAAAAGGTTTGGCTGATTCAATAAGCTCCAACAGAGAAGGGGCCATTTTATCCTCAGTGTTTAGCATAATAGAGGCACAGAGTGAGTCTGAAAGCACAAGTAGCTTCTCTTTCATAATTCAACACTCAATTTTCTGAGAAATTCTGAAATTTTTCTAACTTTCTAAGCTACTTTAAAATCCCTTGTTATAAAAACTCATTTTCTTTCCAAATGTGGATTCTAATCATCACACAGGTTCTCTCTTGCATTTTACTTGACAAAGTAATGACATTCGGCAAAATCTGAAATGTTGACACATAAATTTAATCTATATGTCTAATCCCCATATGAATGTGAAATCCTATAAGAAACAATCCTGTGTAACATTTGGACTATGGTATCAGTCTTTTGGCCTTTCAGATCATGGGACTGTTTCTCCTTTGAAACTTAAACATCCTTGAAATCTTTTCTCCTAAGAAAAACTGGTATTATCATATCATTCCATAGACTGTTATGACCATGACTATTGCATCTGTGTCTAAGATGTTGCTTTCTTTATGACAGATGAAAAAATATGTTTTTGTAATGATCAGTATCATAACCCTGTGGAAAAATAAATTAAATATAGTTTATAAAATGAAAAGAATATGCTAATGTGACATTAAGATTGCAGACTTGAATGGGATGCTAATTGTGCTTAAGTTAATGTGAGGCATCAAGAAATTATGATGTGACCAAGCTGAGACTTCAAAGGGGACTCAGAAGAACTCAGTCTCACTAATTGAAAGGAGGAGACAGATACTTGAATGTCAATGATGCTAAACAATTTGAAGAAAAAATGCAAAAGCTACAGTAATAGTTCTCTCGTTCTCTCTCCTAAGTTTCATTATTTGTTCCAAAGATATATCAGCCCAACTAATACCTCCAAGTCCTTGTTATATACAGTAAAACAGTGGGAACTTTACATTTCTGTAGCATTCTTCATAGGTTGTACAACATAAGTTGCCTTTCTGAACAGAAAGACAAGGAAAGCTTTTGGAGGGGAAAAACTCAAATTGTGTTATGAAAGTCCCATTTTTTATTAGTTCAACAACTATATATACATTTTTAATCTTATTGAAGTATCAGTTCAGTTCAGTTGCTCAGTCTTGTCCGACTCTTTGTGACCCATGGACTGCAGCACACCAGTACTGAAGTATAGTTGCTTTACAAACATTGTGTTAATTTCTGCTATACAGCAAAGTGACTCATATATGTAAATTTTCATATTCTATTCCATTATGTATCACCACAGGATACTGAATAGAGTTCCCTGTGTTATATAGTAAGACTTTGTTCTTCTTCCATTCTGTATATACTAGTTTGCATCTGCTAATCTCAAACTCCCAATACAAGAAGGTCCCTTTTCAGTCTTCTTTATGGAGGCAAGCCTATGGAGGCTCAATACTGTAGGAAGCCTAAGCAGAGACAAGATTAAAGGACGTACACATTTAGATACACATGTACACAGCACTTACATACATGTCAGTATATGTAAGTGCTTACAAATACATGCAAGTACATCAGAAAAGGGGAAATGAGGGCTGGCAGGGTTTGAAATAATATCTGAAATTACAGAGATTTTACCTGAAACTGGAGACCCAAACAGTGGTTTAATTTCTCCAAAATCACAAGCAGGACCTGCCTAGAACTTCCTCTAATCTCAAATGGCTAGATTGCAAAATATGAACAGTGGCTCTCCAGAGGGAACCAAAAAAAAAAAAAAAAAAGAATAAAATGAACTTTATAACTGACATTCATCCAGTTTTCTTTGAGAATACATGAGAAGACTTTTTTTTTTTTTACGATTTTACTTTTAATTGAAGGATACTTGCTTTACAATGTTATGTTGGTTTCTGCCATACATCAACATGAATCAGCCACAAGAATACATATGTCCCCTCCATCTTGAACTGTCCTCCCTCCATCCCCCACCCCATCCCAAGCCCTCTGGGTTGGGATGACTTGTTTTTAACGTTCTCCTGCTAACTTTTCCCTTAACACTTGGGAAATTAAGAGGTTCACTGAAACCCTGAGTCCTCTAGTGTTCATGTTTTCTGGGAGTGAAAATAAATGATCCACTGTCCTGGGAAAAGTGTGCTTTATGATGATATCCTCAAAGTATTATTGAAAATCCCCATCTTCCAGGAATTCATATCAGTATTTTCAAATTTATTCTAATTTTTAGGCATTCAAATATCTGTCTCCTCCTTTCAATTACTGAGACTGAGTTCTTCTGAGTCCCCTTTGAAGTCTTATCTTGGTCACATCATAATTTCTTGATGCCTCACATTAACTTGCTATTCTTTTAAGCAAATTTTAGTTTCATTAAAAAGACTCCCATGTTATATAAATGACTTGACTTTTACTAACACCTGTTTCACCCCAGTGTTTCATCTCCTATTCTGAATTTTGTGTTAAAAATATTTTAATTTTCAAAAAGAAAACCACTCTATTTTAATCCAACCGATTAAAAACAGGAAAAAAAAAATTCTGTTGTACAATACCTTGTAGACCTGACAGACTTTTTTTTTTCCTTTTTTGTAATGCAAGTGCCTGATTTAAGTTTTGATTGCTGAGCCATCCATTTCAAAGAGGCATCCACTTCAAAGAAGCCTGTCTCAAATAAACATGTGACCAGGCAGGGACTAGACAGAGAGCCAGGCCACCTCCCCCAACTGAGCCTCCTTTATTTTAAAGATTCTGGTTGATTTCAGTAACTGGCCCTATGAGCTACTTGGCTTTTTTCTCTTCCCATGCTTTAACTTCTCATTCAAATGTTTAAAATTTACCAGTACAGAGTCGACTCATTGGAAAAGACCCTGATGCTGGGAAAGATGGAGGGCAGGAGGAAAAGGGGGTGACAGAGGATGAGATGGTTGGATGGTATCACCGACTCAATGGACATGAGTTTGAGCAAATTCTGGGAGATAGTGAAGGACAGGGAGGCCTGGCGTGCTGCAGTCCATGGGGTCGCAAAGAGCTGGACACAGCTTAGCAACTGAACAACAGACTGAGCCCTCAAATTCCGAGGTCCCCACCCTTGACCCTGATAAAAGCAGAACTCCAGACTGGTGAGCTCTCTCTGATAAATGGAGTATCACTTGCCACACGGGTAAACAGAGAAAGTCACAGACATCAGAGATCGCTACCATAGCTGATGGCAAACTGATGAGCCCTGAGGAAACTCAGGATATGAAAACATAGGATTCTAGCCCCAGATGGCTGAGGTGCATACCAAAGGGATAATTTCAATATGCCCAGACTCTTACATCGTCCATTGTGTATGTGTGTGCGTGTGTGTGTGTGTGCATGTGTGTGTGTGTGAGTTGCTCAATGCTGTCTGATTCTTTGCTATCCCATGGTCTGTCTTTGGAATTCTCTAGGCAAGAATACTGGAGTGGGTTGCCACTCCCTTCTCCATGGGATCTTCCCAATCCAGGGAATGAACCTGGGTCTCCTGCACTGCAGGCAGATTCTTTACCATCTGAGCTAAAACGGAAGCACTAAAGCCCCTAACTTGAGACATCTGGTCTTCTTTATTTAACAATAACCTTTTGATATTCCAGCTACCTGTCCTCTGTTGCAGAACTTCTATATAAGCTGTCTGCCCCCAACTATCACCTTCTTGGAACGGTTTTCTCAGGGTTACCTGAGATGCTGCCTCCTGGGCTTAACATCTTAAAAATTGCCACTGAATACACACAACTCTAAACTTTTAGGTTGTAAATGTTTTTTTTTTAGTCAACACTCTCTCTACCTCAACCTTGCTATGTGGCTTTAGGTATGTTCTGTAATTTTAGGTAAGTAATAACCCTTTTATTTTTTAAAAGCTACCTGATGGTTATTGTTAAAGGGCATCTGGCCATCAGAGTAGAAAAGCACAAAGGCAAGTCCAACCACAATAGTGGTTACTGATAAGCTGCAACTGGCACTAAACATAGTATTAGGAAGTTTTGATAGATTTGGAATACTGAGTTTTTAAAACTCCAGGACCCCCAGGACACTAACAGTTATGTTCTTGTCATGAAGCTCAATATAAAAAACATTAGAGTAGGATTCTGAAGACCAGCTAGAGAAGGCGATGGCATCCCACTCCAGTACTCTTGCCTGGAAAATCCCATGGACAGAGGAGCCTGGTGAGCTGCAGTCCATGGGGTTGCTAAGAGTCGGACATGACTGAGCAACTTCACTTTCACTTTTCACTTTAATGCATTGGAGAAGGCAATGGCAACCCACTCCAGTGTTCTTGCCTGGAGAATCCCAGGGACGGGGTAGCCTGATGGGCTGCCATCTATGGAGTCACAAAGAGTTGGATACAACTGAAGTGCTTAGCAGCAGCAGCAGCTGAAGACCAGGGAATTAGTACATCTTTTGAGGCAGGAGATAGATGGGACCCAGGCTGAACAGTTTCTCCCCTGTAGACAGAAGCTCCATAATTATCAGAAACTCCATAAAAGTAGGATAATGGAGGCGGCTGGGCCCTGAGCAGATAAAAGACCACATATTTCTCATTCTCAAAGTCAAGAAGACCTTCCCTTCTTCACATGTGCAGAAAGGCTCCTTGGTGGTCAAAATAGGAGCATCACTTCATAGTAAGTGATGTTAACCTATTCATAGGTCTCTTCCCTGGAATCCATCTTAGCTTAGAGTTGCACATGACAAACAGGAGGACCCTGAGATAAACCAAATACAGACTCAGAACCAGGCAGAGCAAGACGACTGGCCAAAGAAAACGTGGAAGAAATGCCCAATAAAAATGATGCGAACAAAACAAACAAAAAAAAATGATGCGAACTACCACGAGGAGCAACTCTGAGTCCTCCTGTGCATCTATCCACAAATACTGTACTCTTTTTCCTCCTAATAAACACTCTATTTGTTTCACTACTTTCCATCTCTATGTGGAAACTCATTTCCACACACTTGGCTACTGGTCCTGGTGGTCTAGTGATCAGGGTGCCATGCTCTCACTGTTGCAGCCTGGCCTCAATACCTCTGACTGAGAATCAAAACCCTGCTTCAAGCCACTGCAGGCTGAGGTCACCTGAAATCAAAACCAGGGGAGTTAGACTAGACCTGTGGATCAAAACCCCTTGGAAGTCTTAATCAAAACAATTATCACTGAGCCCCATCCCAGAATGTCTGACTCAGCAGGTCTTACGTTGGGTGGAGAAACTGCATTCCCGACAAGTTCCCAGAAGATGTTGATACTGCAGGTCTTGGGACCACACTCTGAGATCCTCCAGATTAGTTAAGGAGAAAGATTTCCCTTCTCTCAGGGAATATACAAAGATAAATATATAAAACTATATAAATATTGATAGATAAATAGATATCTTTCTGAAAAAAGGTATATTAGTAACAGTGAAAGAGGGATGCAGGAATGCTTCCTTTGAAACTGGTATAAGTATAAAGAAGAATAAATGATAAGAATGTTTCATTTAATGAAGCTCACATGTGAGAACAAAGCAATCCTCTAAAGCATTTCATGGTAAACACTGATTTTTACAAAAAAGGAATTTTTTTTTCCTTATGTTTACAATTAAGACAAGTAGAAGATATTTAACTCAAATTTTTAGAATATTTAACTCCTAATCACAAATTCTTTTTGTAAATCAAAGTAAGAGAAATTTGTAAATTTAATTTGTAAATGTAAATAAGTGGTTCAGATGGTAGAGAATCTGCCTATAATGCAGGAGACCTGGGTTCAATCCCTGGGTCGGAAAGATCCCCAGAGAAAGGAATGGCTACCCACTCCAGTACTCTTGCCTAGAGAATTCCATGGACAGTGGAGCCTGGCGGACTATAGTCCATGGGGTCACAAAGAGCTGGACACGACTGAGCAACTAACACATTCACTTTTTTCACTTTTAAAATATTTAACTTCTAATCACAAATTCTTTTTGTAAATCAAATTAACAGAAATTTGTAAATGTAAATAGACAAACAGGAGAAAGAGAGGCAACCTATGTTAGACTAATCCACTCTTGCTTCTAACAAAGTTTAACTTTCCTATTCAGGCAAGAGGAACAAGACTAGTATTACCTACTTTTAGATGACCTGCTGGCCTGGCACACCCTGAGTTTTTTCTGACCTCCCCACTCTCCAACACATCCTATCCACCCTCCATCTGAGTTTATGTTAGATGACTACCTAGTTACTTCCTCATTCTAGGCCTTCACATATTTTGCAGAACAAAAACAAAAACTCCTTTCATAGCACTCTGGCATTAAAGGCTTATATTGATAATGTTTTATACATTTGATATATGGTTTATATTTTGAAAGGTATCTTTTAAAGACATAAAGAATTATCTTAATGAGAACTGTAACAACCGAGCTGGAAATGAAGAGGAAGGCCCTTCTCTGAGGTTCTGGAATCACACTGAAAGTGATCAGTTTAATTTGCATAACTAGATTTTGAGTCTCACAGTCACATCTTTCTCCACTGGAATATCCTCTAGAAAGCTAACATCATATTCCAGGTCGTGGCAGGAATGGTTAATACATCCTGGGTAGATTGCCTGTGTTTGGCATATACAGGGAAGAATCTTGTATTTGCATTCCTAGTAACCAACTCAGATCATACTGTAGCCATTTCTCATTACCTAGCTGATGCTACTATATACATTTTTCTTTCCAACCTGATTCTCTTACTTGTCTTGAAACTCTGGATCTGCCAAAGGTGACACAACTCTGACCAACACGTGTTTGGCAGGTCCATCTGTTGCTTCTCAGTGGGTTCCAACTTTGCCTGTTGGATGCCTCTGTCCCAAGGGTTTTTTTTTTTTTTTTTTTTTAAGGGAATCTAATATACTTGAAGTCAGAAGTTAACTATCACTGCATGTGTGTTGGCTTTGTTTTTCACATTTGGTTTTTGTTTTTGGTTTTTTTTTTTTGCAGGGGAAGGAGAAGCTTTTTTTTTTTTTTAATTTAAGTAGTTCTTGAAAGGATTATAATGTCAAAAGCTTTACTAAGTTCCAGAAAGACCTTATATTTAATTAACTTTGCATGGTCTACCTCTGTCCTTATAGTGGTGAGTGAGCAGGGTCCCTGTTCAGGGTCCTCTTTAAGGCTCTCAGATATCACAAACAGAAAAAAAAAAAAAATATATATATATATATATATATATAATAAAGAACAGAGTGGGTAGCCATTCCCTTCTCTAGGGGTTCTTCCCTAACCTGAGATTAAACCTGGGTCTCACGCATTGTAGGCATATTCTTTACCATCTAAGCCACCAGGGAAGCCCAGTAAAGAGCAAGTGGACATTTCTGTCCTTTGGGATCTGGTGTTGTGAAACCTATATCCCTGAATACCCATTCTCACAGCAAAGATATTTTAGGAACCAGAGAAATCATTTTTCACACATATTGCCCAATGTCCTCAAAAAAAAGCATATGCTAAGAATTCTCATATGTTGTTAGAAACAGATATTTCTGCTGAGAATTGGAGGTTTGAAGTGAAGTATCTATTTCACTAATAATACAATTAATGTACCCTTTCCCTAAGACAAACTCAGCACAGTAGATTATCATACAGAGACATTTTTTTTTTCACAGCAGTGTTATGTGGCTACTTTTTGATTCCCTTCCTGTTTCAAACTGTGGTTCTAGGTCACACGCAAAGGATCACAGTATTCACACCAGTTGCATATGGAGACAGATAAATATAATATTAAGCAGTTTATATCACTCTTACACTTACATAAATTTAGATTGCAATATAGCATGTGTCAATCATGATACAGGTTTTATTTTTGGCTACTAGAAAGCCATAGAATAGTGCAATTGCTAATTTCATTTCATGGATTTAATTTTTTTAATTAACTAAATGTACAGCTTTATTATTTTACAATTGATTCAAAAATTTAATAGCCATTGTTACATATTTATTGTGCCCTATAACTACAGAAGTTACTTTTGAATATATCAGAGCAGAAGTCATTTTTAAGTCATTGATGTAACAAAATATTATATACCCTCACCTAAGAGTTTCTGTGTGAGCTCAAGCAAGTTATTGAGAGCAATAATAAAAAATGTATATATATTTACTTATTTCTTCTTTCCCAGAAGAACTTGAGATATCAAGAATTCTAAAGGACTTCAGGTGTTACCTGCCACAGTTTCATGGACAACAGTACCGTGGGGCTGGGCATAATGGATGCTTAACAAAACCCACAGAGGTTTTGTTACAAGAAGGAACTCTGAGCTTAGGGAAACCCAGTCTTTTTGGATAACAACATATCTGTCCTTTGTTCCATGGGAGACATTTTTCATTTATTATTACACTGGACAGTCAGCAAGCCTGCCCTTAGTGCTGAAGGGAGACAAACTGAGGTAGAAGGCAAATGGGCCCTTGGGCTGAGCAGCTGGAGTTTGCCAAGTGGCATGAATTGGAGTATGTGTTCCCTTGAATTTTCAAGGAAACAGTGAATGGCAGAAGCTCAGCTTTGCTGAGGTATAGAAATAAGATAACCATATCTAACACTCCTGAGGTCAAGGGGACCTCCCCGATTGAATGTGCACAGCAAGGCTCCTCGGGGGTCAAAAAGGGAAGCGATGCTATCCCGTAATATGTGCCATCAATCTCCCAGAGGCTTCTGCACTAGAATTCATCTTGGTTAAAAGATGCACACACATATCTGGCAGGGCCCAGGGATAGGTCCCCTTTTTCTCTCAGATGTAGGAAAAGAAGTGAGATGATTTTCCAGAGGAAAGGAATGACCTAAAAGAACTGCCCCATGCAAGTGAGTTAAATCACCTCTCCGGTACCCCCTCATTCAAGAGGACACACACACCCTTCTTTGGGTGCCTTGCTTCTGCCTTAAATAAATAAACTGCTTCTCTGTGTGCTCTCCCACATATTGTGCTGTGCTTCTAATAATAAATCTGGTTTTACAATTTCTGTCTCTTTGAAAAATTCTTATTTTCAAATGGAGACAAGAGCCAAAGCAACTTTGCTTCTAGTCTTTAATCCCTGGTAGACTAGCAGCTAGAATTCTTGGTTTTCATCCAGGCTACCTGGGTTCAATTCCTGGGCAAGGAACTAAGATACTGCTTCAACCCACTGCTCAATGCTCTCTCTCCAAGATCACTACCTCTGTCTTTTAAGGATGGAAACAAATGTGCCCCTTGCCCCAAAGGGAGACACTATCTCATATCCATGGTCATTGACTAGACAAGCATCTTTGAAAAGATAATCTCATACAAAGGGCCCTCAGTCCTTCTGCTCACAGTATGTGCAGAGATGTGAGAGACCCATGGAAAATTGTCTAAGACAAGGACTATGAGAGTAGAGAAAATACCAGTCACCTACATAGTTATACTCCTAAAACTGAGAAAGAAAAAGCCTGATTAAAACAAAAATATTTTTAAAGCATTGGTGATTTTGATGACAAGCAATAATATCCAAAGAATAAAGGAAAAAGTTGGCATAGTTGCTTGTGTCAAGATGCAAAGCTCTGTGATTTCATTCAATCCCATGGCTGTTAATATTATCTAGGTACAAATAACTTTTTTTTAATAGAAGTCACATTGTTTTATTTTTTATATAAATTTTATTTTAATTGGAGGTTAATTACTTTACAATATTGTATTGGTTTTGCTATACATCAACATGAATCCGCCACAGGTATACATGTGTTCCCCATCCTGTACCCCCCTCCCTCCTCCCTCCCCATACTACCCTCTGGGTCATCCCAGTGCACCAGCCCCAAGCGTTTAGTATCATTCATTGAACATGGACTGGCAATTTGCTTCATATATGATATTATACATGTTTCAATGTCATTCTCCCAAATCATCCCACCCCCTCCCTCTCCCCCAGAGTCCAAAAGACTGTTCTATACATCTGTGTCTCTTTTGCTGTCTCACATACAGGGTTATTGTTGCCCTGTATAACTTTCAAATCTATATACTTGGTACTAACATCCTTTTTTTTTTCTTCAATTATCTAATGAACAAAATCTCCATTTGGCTTTTTAACAAGATCATTAAATTAACAAATCCAAGATAGACTGCATGGTACTTCTAAAGTGACGTGAAGTGAAAGTCACTCAGCTACGTCCGACTCTTTGCAAACCCATGGACCATACTGCCCATGGAATGCTCCAGGCCAGAATACCAGAGTGGGTAGCCTTTCCCTTCTCTAGGGTATCTTCCCAACCCAGGGATTGGAGCCAGGTCTTCCACATTGTAGGTGGGTTGCTTCCCAGCTGTGCCACAGGGAAGCCCACATGGTACTTCTACTTCCAAACATCTTTCTCTAGTTTCTCTCTTGCTTTTTTTTTTTTTCTTTGCAGCTTTATTGGAATATAGCTGACTTACAACATTGTGTTAGTTTCAGGTGTACAGCAAAATGATTCAGTTATACATATAGGTTATCACAGAATACTGGAGAGAGTACTATGTGGTGGTTTGGTGGTGGTTTAGTTGCTAAGTCATGTCCGGCCCTTGCAACCCCAAGGACTGTAGCCCACCAGGCTCCTCAGTCCATGGGATTTTCCAGGCAAGAGTACTGGAGTGGGTCGCCATTACTAAAACAAAAAATATTTTGTTAAATGAAAAAAATTAAAACAAGTGGCATAAATGTACATCCACCACACATAAAAATGTGTTAATGCTTAACTGTATTTAAATTTCGCTCCTAAAAAATTTAATGGTGAGTTCAAGAGACTGTTCTTCCTCTCTCTTTAGAGTTACACAAAATATAGATGTCTCTATCACACCTGAGGAAGGAAGGGCTTCTGGTATACAGCCAAGAATGATGACAGCTCATTGCTCAAGTTACACATGATCCCTTGCTTCATGAGGGCAGAATCTTTCTAAATACTGTACTGTGGAGTCCTTAAAAGGATCTGGAGGGAATCTCCCCTGCAGTCCTTCCAGGGCTCAGTCATGGGTTTGTTCTTTGTAAGGAACATAGTCCTCCATCTGCCTTTCACTGTTGGAGAATCACCCCCAATTCTTTCTTCTTCTTTTTTCTAACAGGGAAGAGCAAAATCTGACTCCTTGTTGGTTCTGTTTCTTTGACTTTACACTTTACTTTTTGTTGCACTTGTTATTATAATCATACATAATGAGGTGCCTCAGAAACCCTGCCCCTCTGCCTGAATATTATACATAAGTACCTTTGTTCAGCTCACAGGGAGCCAATCTGACCCTGCCCACCTGTGAATGTCTGCAGAAAAGAAGAAACTAACACACCTCCTCTCATCTGCTAGCCAAGTCAGGAAATATTTCACAAAACTAATGGCCTTTTTCAGTTCAGTTCAGTCACTCAGTCATGTCCGACACTTTGCAATGCCATGAACCACAGCATGCCACACCTCCCTGTCCATCACCAACTCCCAGAGTCCACCCAAACCCATGTACATCGAGTCAGTGATGCCATCCAGCTATCTCATTCTCTGTCATACCCTTCTACTCCTGTCCTCAATCTTTCCCAGTATCAGGGTCTTTTCAAATGAATCAGCTCTTCACACAACGTGGCCAAAGTATTGTTTGAGTTGCAACTTCAAAATCAGTCCTACCAATGAACACCCAGGACTGATCTCCTTTACGATGGACTGGTTGGATCTCCTTGTAGTCCAACGGACTCTCAAGACTCTTCTCCGACACCACAGTTCAAAAGGATCAATTCTTCGGCGCTCAGCTTTCTTTGTAGTCTAAATCTCACATCCATACATGACCACTGGAAAAACCATAGCCTTGACTAGACACGCCTTTGTTGACAAAGTAATATCTCAACTTTTTAATATGCTATCTAGGTTGGGTATAACTTTCCTTCCAAAGAGTAAGCGTCTTTTAATTTTATGACTGCAATCACTATCTTCAGTGATTTTGGAGCCCCCCAAAATAAAGTCAGCCACTGCTGCCACTGTTTTCCCATCTATTTGCCATGAAGTGATGGGACCGGATGCCATGATCTTCGTTTTCTGAATGTTGAGCTTTAAGCCAACTTTTTCACTCTCCTCTTTCACTTTCATCAAAAGGCTTTTTAGCTCCTCTTCACTTTCTGCCATAAGGGTGGTGTCATCTGCATATCTAAGGTTATTGATATTTCTCCCAGTAATCTTGATTCCAGCTTGTGCTTCCTCCAGCCCAGTGTTTCTCATGATGTACTCTGCATAGAAGTTAAATAAGTGGGGTGACAATATACAGCCTTGACGTACTCCTTTTCCTATTGGGAACCAGTCTGTTGTTCCATGTCCAGTTCTAACTGTTGCTTCCTGACCTGCATACAGGTTTCTCAAGAGGCAGGTTAGGTGGTCTGGTATTCCCATCTCTTTCAGAATTTTCCACAGTTTCTTGCTATCCACACAGTCAAAGGCTTTGGCATAGTCGAGAAAGCAGAAATAGATGTCTTTCTGGAACTCTCTTGCTTTTTCGATGATCCAGCACATGTTGTCAATTTAATCTCTGGTTTATGGAAGTTCACAGTCCATGAATTGCTGAAGCCTGGCTTGGAGAATTTTAAGCATTACTTTACTAGCGTGTGAGATGAGAGCCATCGTGCAGTAGTTTGAGCATTCTTTGGCATTTCCTTTCTTTGGGACTGGAATGAAAACTGACCTTTTCCAGTCCTGTGGCCACTGCTGAGTTTTCCATATTTGCTGGCATATTGAGTGCAGCACCTTCACAGCATCATCTTTCAGGATTTGAAATAACGCAACTGGAATTCCATCACCTCCACTAGCTTTTTTCATAGTGATGCTTCCTAAAGCCTACTTGACTTCACATTCCAGGATGTCTGGCTCTAGGTGAGTGATCGCACCATTGTGATTATCTGGGTTGTGAAGATCTTTTTTGTACAGTTCTTCTGTGTATTCTTGTCACCTCTTCTTAGTATCTTCTGTGTCTGTCAGGTCCCTACCATTTCTGTCCTTTATTGAGCCCATCTTTGCATGAAATGTTCCCTTGGTAGCTCTAATTTTCTTGAAGAGGTCTCTAGTCTTTCCCATTCTATTGTTTTCCTCTATTTCTTTGCATTGATCGCTGAGGAAGGCTTTCTTATCTCTCCTTGCTATTCTTTGGAACTCTGCCTTCAGATACTTATATCTTTCCTTTTCTCCTTTGCTTTTCGCTTCCCTTCTTTTCACAGCTATTTGTAAGGCCTCCTCAGACAGCCATTTTGCCTTTTTGAATTTCTTTTTCTTGGGGATGGTATTGATTCCTGTCTCCTGTACAATGTCATGAACTTCTGTCCTTAGTTCATCAGGCACCACCTTTCAGGGATACCACCTTCTTGGACACCCAATTTTCCGAATAAAGTCGCTATTCTTTGCCTCTGCACCTTGTCTTCCGATCTATTGGCCTGTCATTTGCATAGCAAGGTTAGACCAGAGACATTGTCATACTCTTCTTTTCTTCTCCACACTAGCATGATTCTTTCAAGGAGGGTATGTTTTTATAAAACAAAACAAAGCCTATTACTAGGCAATCATACCACACTGAATTAACCACACACAGAAGCCTAATTACTTCCTTGAGGAGAGATATAGGCATGTCCCCCTCTGCCTTGCACAGCAATAAAGCTATTCCTTTTTACTTCATTTCTGAGATTCGATTAAGCAACAGTTCACAGCTTTTAGCATCAGGTAGAATGAAATAAATACTAATATTTTAAAACATTATTTGACATAAGGCTATAAGTAACCATGTAAAAAAATCTTTTATTTATTTATTTGGCTGTGCCAAGTCTTAGTTGCTGCAGACAGGATTCCTGATCTCTGTTGTGGCATGCAAACACTTAGCTGCATGTAGGGAATTCAGTTCCTCAACCAGGGATCAAACTCAGGCCCCTGGCATTGAATGCACAGCGTCTAAGCCACTGGACCATCAGGGGAGTCCCAGTAAGTACTGTTTTGTTCTAATTTTACAAATCTTTGGGCGATAAAAGGAGAGGTAAAAAGGACCAATTGAGGAATATTTGGGAAAGTAATGGGCCTGGCGTGTTGCAGTCCATGGGGTCTCAAAGAGTTGGACACGACTGAGCGACTGAACTGAACTGAACTGAATGGGCAAAAGAACCTAGATTTAACTTTGGGGTTTTAGGGACCTCATGAATTTATTTGCTCCACAACTCAAACTATAACATCTTACACTGTTAATATCCCAATATCCAGTGAAATCAACTAACAGATCTCCGATGGCCTCTTCTACATCTGAGGACGAACTTGGAGGCTGAAGATACTTAAATCGTTTTTCGATTCTACCAATGATTATTTAGGGCTGATTTTATGTCTCTGCCCAACTGAACATACTTTGTAAACCACAAATCAAAGTCTGATATATGCAAGTTTGAATTTATCCAAAATGAAACACTTAACTCATAGAAGATGAAATATAAAAGGCTTAATCAACCTATCAATATCCATTCTCTAAGTTTTAAGTGATCTGCAAAATAATCCTCAAATCTAGTTCTTAGAAAATATGTCAGATGAAAATAAATCTTTAGCCTTATCATTTATAAGTTGCCTAAGATTGTCTGAGAGTGCTAAGTCATAACCACTGGACCACCAGGGAATTCCTAGATTGTTTTCTGAAGTGATGGATAGCCAGTGATGGATTTACAACTGGAGTGAATTTGCATTTTAGGCCAACATTTGTGTGTGTGCGCATCCTCCTTGGGGCATGAGAGCTTTCTCTAGTTGTGGCATGGACTAAGTCACCCTGATGTGGGATCTCAGTTCCCTGACCAGAGACAGAACCTGTGTCTCCTGCATTGGAAGGCAGATTCTTAATCACTGGGCCACCAGGGAAGTTCCATCAATTACTTCCTTAATCATTATAGAGTTTTTTGTCCTTATCTCACTCACCCTTTCTGTACCCTCTGACCTTGGTACTTATTCCCTCTCTCCTGGGTCCTTCCCTTTACTCTCATCTCTGATACCATTCTGCTTGGTAATTTTCCTGGCAGCACTTACACAGTTCTTAGCTGAGAATCCTCTTTTCCTGTTCCCCAGGGTTCTGTTACTCTCTCCTTCCGGAAACACTGCCTAAGATACTGCATCCACTATTATGACTGCAGATGCCACTATGCTGTGGCGAAACACTGCCAAAACACTATCGATGCATCTCATTTTTCCTCTGTGCATTTCCCCAAATGTAGGTATTCCCTGAGGTGCCCTTTTCTGGTTCTTTTCTCTTCTCACATGATCTGTTCTAATTGGTTCACTTCCTCCCAGGAGTTGAATTTCCATCTTTTCATCACAGAATGCCAAATCAGGATGTCTAGCCTAAAAGTCTTCTGAGTTTCAGGGCCATCTGCCCCATAGCTTATTGGTGGATCTCTACCTGGTTGAACAGGAAGCATGTCATATGCATAAGTAAATACTAAGAGGCCATCTTCCGAGAAGCCCCATCTTTTCTCTTACAATTACAATCTTAGTAAGTGCTATGGGGCCCAGAGTAGGCTGCTCCCAAACGTGTTTCAAAGGCATGTGAATTATTTTGAATTAAAATTACTTAAGAAGTGACCAATGCAAGAGGAACACTGACTAATATTTCTGTTTCCCTGAAAATTGGAAATAAATCTTTCATGTGAAAGGTTTTCCCAGCATCTGGGAGTAGAAACATCCTTATCACTAAAGGTAGGAAATTTAGAGGCTGTGATGCCCATGTAAACAGGGCTGATTATTTCTTTACTACCCTAAAAGTCTAAACTCTGTTTAGATGTCTCATTAATTGATCATCTAAAACTTAAGTTTCATTGTACTGGCAATACCTCATAAATGTATTATTTCTTTTTCTAAAAAGTGTACTAGGTGGCTCAGATGGTAAAGAATCTGCCTTCCACGCAGCAGACCTGGGTTTGACCTCTGGGTTGGGAAGATCCCCTGGAGGAGGGCATGTAAATTGGTGCAACCACTGTGCAAAACAGCATGGAGGTTTCTCAAAGAACTAAAAAGAGAGGTACCATATGGCCCAGCAATTCCACTCCTTGTATATATCCCCCAAAAGATAAAAACACTAACTTGTAAAGATACCAGAACCCCAATGTTCATAATAGCATTATTTACAATCAATTGCCAAGATACGGAAGCAACCTAAGTGTCTATCAACAGATGAACAGATAAAGAAGATGTTGTGTGTGTGTGTGTGTATACATACACGTATATCATAAAATGAATAGTATTTCATAAAATGAAATATTACTCAGCCATAATAATAAATGAAATATATCCACCTGCAGCAACATGGATGGACTTGGAGGGTGTTAGGCTAAGTGAAGTAAGTCAGCGAAAGACAAACAGTATGTGATATCATTTATGTGTAAAATCTAAAAAATACAACAAACTGGTGAATATAACAAAAAAAGAAGCAGACTTACAGATCTAGAGAATGAACCAGTGATTACTAGTGAAAACAAAGGGGAAGGGGGAAAAGGGAAAGGGGGAGGGGCAATGGGGTGATGCAGTGATTATTTTGAAGCTGAGATGATTTAGGCTGTTTCAAGGAGGTCAACTAATTTATTATTGTTTTTGCAGTCCTAACTTCTTAGAAAGGAATCAAAATGAAATTTTAAGAACAGTGAAGAAAATAGAGGCAAGAATGAGTAAGTTTAGTGAAAGGAGACAAGGCCAAAGCCAGTTGAGGAACTGGATTCGACAGATAATCCGATGTTTTAAAGAAAAGGATGGGTACTTGACGGTGAGAAAGGAGCAAAGCAAAATTCTAAGATGGACAGAGAGTTCAAAAAGCAGGAATGATCAACTTTATTTGGTGAAGATTGATTGAAGAATAATGAGTCACTAATAAATTTCATAGATAATGGGAGGTGAGGAAAAAGAGGTGAGTTAGAGGGTTATAAGAAACTGTTGCTGAAAAACACAGATGTTAATAAGTATCATAATTAAATCTCTGTGGGATGTTATCCCTCTAATGTACTTTCTACCATTATTGTGTAAGACAGGCTCATCATAGCAAGCTCCCTTAGTGTGTACTAAGGCAGTTAAAGAGAATGTACTATTAGTTTAATTTATATGTGACCTTCACTTCACCTTTGCCCACTCCTCTAAAGCAAATGTCCGGTTCTTCTATGCCCCTTCAAAAAAAAAAAACAAAAAAACTTTCTCTACTTAATTTATCAGCTTTCCAAGGTGAAATAAGTTGAATGTTTTAATAGTAAATCTCAAAGTAGAGTGTGTTTAATTAGTGACCTTACATTTTTTATTATGTGTAAAATTGAAATAAAGCTATCTTTTCCTGATGAAAATATGCCAAATGAGCCTCTGTATTTAGGGTCAAAAATAAAGCTAACATACTAATTAGAGGATTCTTTCCCTTTGCTAGTTTCAATGAATAAAATTAGAAGATTTAAACCCACATTTACTTATTGTTCTGTGTTCTGCTTTTGTATTTAAATAGCATTTAATTTTAACATGGTCATCTGCTTTTTACATTTGGTAAGGCATAGTGAAACACCTGTTAGTGTTTTCAGACATTTTTCTATATCCTGTGAGCAGCAGTGAGTCCTCTGCCCCCATTTAAAATAATTCAGCTGACTTCTGCTTTTAGTTATACATTCGCGTAAGACAATAATAAAGAAAATGTAAACAATACCATAAAAGTAGCTATTAATGAGCTTTTTCTTTAGGATATACTTCCAAAGTTAATATAGAAATACCAGGTCATAGGAGCCAGTAAGTACTGCAGGTCTTATCACACTGAGTACCTGTTCACAGCTGCTTTCATTTATTCAAGATCCAATTAGGTATCAGGCCCTGTTCTAGACACTAAAGATGCAGGAGGAACCCACTGATGATCAAACACCAAAAATCCCTGCCCTGTAAACAATTTAGAAAAGAGAGAAATATAAGAAAGAGATTAGAAATGTAGTTTATCCTATGATAATATACTGAAAAAAATAAGTAGTTAAGGTGGCTGGGTGCTGGGAGCCAGTGTGAGGAATCCCGCCCGTGACAAGGTCATGAGGAAGGAAGCTGACATACGCAAGGCGTGCTCAGACTTCAGGGGCCCCTCTGGAAATTCCTAAGCATGTACCCCAACAAAAATCTGCTGGCTTTTGTGCTCTGCTTTTCCACTCTTCTGACATTTTCTGGAAAAAGTCAATTCAGGGCTTTAGTCTTCTGCATTTGAAAGAGTGTTTCAATCCAAATACCCCTCTGATGGCTTTCTAGCCTGCCTGCAGGACTCATACAGCTGCGCCTGTGATTGTTTGAGGCCTCCTGACCGCAGGAGGCACAGGAAGCTTAAAACATCCTAGGAATGTAGGAGCTTCCGAGGAGGCAAAATCTTTAGAATAGGACTGATTAAAAGTTTCATTTGTTGAGTCAATGCTTGCTGCTGAATTTTCATATCCTTTATTTTTAGATATAGTTGGTATATAGAAAAACAAGTAGTAGACCTTGTATTAGCAACATTAGATCTTTGAGTTAAGTACCTTCTTTGTTATAACCCACTGCACCTTTGTTCTATAGAGATGTAACTTTCATGCTTTAAGGAGATGCAGATTAAAGAAAAACACTTCAGGGGAAACAAAATTAACATTCATTAAGGAAGAGAGCCAAAAAGTGTTAACAAGCCTCTTGGCCAGAAGATAATGTAAATCACCTGAGACCTTTTGTATAAAAAATGATGTATAGAAAGAGTCTGGGCTGCGAACGCTACATAATTTTGTGTTACCGATTGATCTCCATATTTTATCAAAAGTATAAAAGGCCTTCTGAACAATAAAGGATGGGACCAGCTTCTCGGACCAGTTTCTCGAACTAGTCTCTCGGCCTGGTTTCTTGGGAATCTGGCTACCCCCGTGTCTCTCTCTCTCTCTTTTTCTCTCCCTTTCCCTCCCTCTGCTCTTTACTTTAATTTCAGGCTGAATTCCATCTGGGGCGCGGAGGCTCGCCAGGTCTACTTACTTGCCCTGGCTGTTAAGACCTGCGCGAAAGGGAGCTTAAGGCGAGGCACCCTTAGATATTCAAGTGGGCGCCAGTGGCCCAACGTAGATGGTGCAAATTCCTTGTCTGGAATTTTATTGGTCTTCCGCGTAAACCAAGCTATTCAGCCCTCTTCCTCCACTTAATCTTCTTACTACACTATAGTTTCTTAATCTAATCTTATATTAATAAATAAACAAGTCTTTCCACGTCAACGCCGTCCACTCTTCGAATTCCCTGGATCCACCGGGGCTGGACCCCAGCAGCTGGGTAGCAGTAAGGGTACTATTTTATACAGTATGGTCACGGATAGTTTCTCTGTAAGGAAACACTGGAGCATAGATCAGAAGAGGTGAGGCAGCAAACTGCATATGTATTGAGACAGAGCACTGACATACAGTGACTGGACAGCAGAAATGTCCTGAGGGAGAGCTGTGGTTAGCATCAAGGAGTGTGGGGTCACAGTGGCTGGAGTCCACTGAGAAATGGTGTAAGTAAGAGAAAGTGCATCCAAGAAGGGCGAGGACTGTGTACAGGCCAGGTGGAGCCTTGCCTGGCCTTTGGCATATATTCTGTGAAACTCAGGAAGCCCCTGGAGCTTCTGAGTGAAAGTGATTTAGATTGACTTTTCTTTAAAAAGAAAATCCTGGGGACTTCTGCAGCAATACAGTGGTTAAGACTTCCAATGCCAGGGTGTGGGTTTGATCCCTGGTCTGAGGACTGAGGTCCCACATGCCAGGGGTACAGCCAAAAAAAAAAATCACCCTGGAATTGACATATACACTACTATGTATAAAACAGATAACTAATGAGAACCTAGTGAATAGCACGGGGAACTCTATTAAATGCGCTGTGTAAGTGTGCTAAGTCACTTTGGTCATTTCTGACTGTAACCCCACGGACTGTAGCCTGCCAGGCTCCTCTGTCCATGGGATTCTCTAGGCAAGAACAGTGGAGTGGGTTGCCATTTCCTATTCCAGGGGATCTTCTGAACCCAGGGATTGAACCTGCGTCTCTCAATGCCTCCAGCACTGGCAGGTGAGTTCTTTACCACTAGTGCTACCTGGGAAGCCCAAATGCTCTGTGATAATCTAAATGGAAAGGAAATCCAAAACAGAGGGGATATATGTATACATATAGCTGATTCACTTTGCTGTATAGCAGAACACACAACACTGTTAAACGACTATATTCCCTAAAAATTAAAAAAAAAAAAAAAAAGACAACCTGGCTACACACTGTAGGAGAGAGAATAGAAGCAGCGGTATCAGGTAGGAGGCCACTGTTGCGATCTGGTGAGAGATGACAGTGTTGGAACAGGAAAGTAGCAGTGCCTACCCATATTATTTTCATAGTAATATCACATACTAAGGTATCATATAGAAAAGTTCATCACAAATGGATAAGTCGATACATGTTCACAAACTAGACATGCCAGATGCTCCTTCATAATCCTTTCTAATCTCTAACCTTCAAGGGCAACCTGATTTCTAATAGCATAGGTTAGTTCCGCCTACTCTTGTACTTTATATTAAAAAATCATATAAAATCATGAATAGGCTTCTTTCAACATTTTGTCAGATTCATCCACAGCATTACAATAGATCTTTGAGATAAATCTCATCACTACACAAATGCCAAGTATGACTACATCACATTTTACATACAAATTCTAGATATAGTTTAAAAGGAGAGCATATAGGGTATTCGAGAGAACAGTGGACTATCACTCCAAATATGGTCTGAGAAATTGGAACTGAAATACAGAAGACTGGGGAGGAGCAGGTTTGGGAGGAAAATGAGGATCTTGGTTTTGAATACATTAAGTTGAGATGTGTAGGATCCTCTCAACAGAGTCATCCAGTAAACAGATATTTGAGTCTGTGGTTCTGAGGAAAGATACAAGCCAGTGATAAAAATATGAGAGCTGCTTATGGAGCCACTGAGTAAATCAATTACCTGGG
Source organism: Capra hircus (assembly GCF_001704415.2). Classification (NCBI taxonomy): domain Eukaryota; kingdom Metazoa; phylum Chordata; class Mammalia; order Artiodactyla; family Bovidae; genus Capra; species Capra hircus. Next base: position 55,439,338 of record NC_030818.1, read on the forward strand.
GAGTGAGTTATAAGTAGAGAAACATGAGTGTGCCCTTGGACATCTGAACAAGCCTGTAGAACATACACATTTCACACATAAAACTAGCTCAGATTTTGGTTTGGGTTAAGTGTATTTTCCTTAGGTTGAGCTACTGTTGGGAAGAGGGTTCAGCAGATGTAGGTGCTGTTGTCAGTCAGCAGGTACACTACTTGTTAAAAGTCATTCTTGTCCACATAAACTCTGATCTAGTCTATTCACATCAACAGTACGTGAACCGAGAACTTCTAGATGTTCAAGCTGCATTTAGAAAAGGCAGGGGAACTAGAGATCATATTGCCAACATTCACTGGATCATAGAAAAAGCAAGAGAATTCAAAAAAATATCTACTTCTGCTTCACTGATTATGCTAAAGCCTTTGACTGGGTGGTCACCACAAACTGCAGAAAATTCTTAAAGAGATGGGAATACCAGATCACCTTACCTGCCTCCCGAGAAATCTGTATGCAGGAAAAGAAGCAACAGTTAGAACCAGACAGAAAACAACAGACTGAGTCCAAGTTGGGGAAGGAGTACGTCAAGGCTGTATATTGTCACCCTGCTTATTTAACTTACATGCAGAGTACATCATGCAAAATGCTAGGCTGGAAGAAACACAAGCTGGAATCAAGATTGCCAGGATAAGTATCAATAACCTCAACTATGCAGATGACACCACCCTTATGGCAGAAAGTGAAGAAGAACTAAAGAGCCTCTTGATGAAGGTGAAAGAGGAGAGTGAAAACCCTGGCTTAAAACTCAACATTCAAAAAACAAAAATCATGGCATCCAGTCACATCTCTTCATGGCAAAAAGATAGGGAAAACAATGGGAACAGTGACAGACTTTATTTTTTGGGCTCCAAAATAACTGCAGATGGTGACTGCAGCCATGAAATTAAAAGACGCTTGCTTCATGAAAGAAAAGCTATAACAAACCTAGACAGCATATTAAAAAGCAGAGACATCACTTTGTCAACAAAGATAGTCAGAGCTATGATTTTCTAGTAGTCATGTATGGGATGTGAGATTTGGACCATAAAGAAAGCTGAGTGCCAAAGAATTGACCTTTTGAACTGTGGTATATATTGGAGAAGACTCTTGAGAGTTCCTTGGACTGCAAGGAAATCAAACCAATCAACCCTAAAGGAAATCAGTCCTGAATATTCACTGGAAGGACTGATGCTGAAGCTGAAGCTCCAATACTTTGGCCACCTGATGTGAACAGCTGACTCCTTAGAAAAGACGCTGATGCTGGGAAAAGATTGAAGGCAGAAGGAGGAGGGGGCAACAGGGGATGAGATGGTTGGATGGCATCACCGACTCAATGGACATGAGTTTGAGCATGCTCTGGAAGTTGGTGATGGACAGGGAAGCCTGGCGTACTGCAGTCCACGGAGTCACTGAAAGTCAGACATGACTGACTGAACTGAACTGAATGCATTTACTTAGTTCAATATGTGCAGAAGAAAAAGTGAAATTCCACATTAATTTAATCATAAAGCTAAAATACCAACACTTAACATTATTAGAACTTTGAAACATGTTTCTCAGAGTAGCTGCCATTAAATGTGCAAAGAAAGGCTCAATAAATGTTGAATAAATAATTTCACATACAATTCAAGAATATTTAGTGACTATATATATCCATTTCACTGTGATCTGTGAAAGTTAAAGAATCAGCCTTACAATTTAGTTGAGAGAATGAACTCGTTTCATTAAATGTATCTAGATAATCTTCCTCCTGTGTGTGCGAATTAAGTGGGGGCAGGAGACGTATGTTCTTACCTGGAAAAGTGCCCTATCTCTTGAGACTGTATTCACAAAATCTCAAGTAAGACTGAACCGCTGGAAGGTTGAAGGTAGAAATCATGCTGTCCTGTGGTGACCACATTATCTCCAAGGATGTCTGAGTTCCATGTCCATCTCTGTTTATGAGTTAGAAAGCAAGGGCCTTGGCCAAGGTGAATGGGGAAATTTGAGGCCTTTTTTAAAGATTCCTTTGTGAATACTTCATTTTGTAAGAGTCCTCTGTTTTTTGCCTTGTACTCTCTTATTGTTCTCCCATAGAGATTGTTTGATTCACTCAGCTTAAAAAGAACAAAAAAACAAAACAATTAAAATCAACAACAAAGTATGCCCACTGCGGGCAGGGAAAGAAGTAAAGAGTAGAGAGGGATGGGAGGGGAGTGAAGTCCTAGGGACAAGCACGGTAGGGGTAGAGATCATCAAATTAAACAAGTAAACACTGTAATATGCTTAGTCACTCAGTTGTGTCCAACTCTTTACAACCACACGAACTATAGCCCACCAGGCTCCTCTGTCCATGAGGTTCTCCGGGCAAGAATACTAGAGTGGGTTTCCATGACATCCTTAAGGGGATCTTCCCAACCCAGGGATTGATCCCAGGTTTCCCACATTGCAGACAGATTCTTTACTGTCTGTGTCACCAGGGAAGCTCAGACATTGTAATAGGCAGGCCAATATGTATGGTTATAGCTATAGACAGCATACCTTTAGTGGTTATAGTAACAAAAGCAGCGGAAAGCAAAGGTTAAAGTGAAAGAAACATCCAACATGGAATTGGACTAACTCCATGTTGACATGACTCCATGTTGGTTCTGTTTCTTCTACTTTCACCTTTGCTTTCAGCTGCTTTTGTTACTGTAACCACTAATGGGATGCTGCCTACAGCTATAACAACACATAATGGCCTGCCCTGGGGAACCCTACCCCTCTGCTTCAATGTTAAACTAAAGTGCTTTTTTTTTAGCTCACAGGGAGACTTTCTAACCCTGCCCACCTGTGAATGGACACCACAAGAAAGAAGAAATTAACACATCCCTTCCCCAAGGCTGAGGCTGACCAAAGCAGGAGATGTTTTGCAAGACTTAACTGCAGTTTTACTTTACATCCTCACCCCCTCTCTGTTCTATGAAAGAAACTGGCATCCAGCTCACCTTTCTGCATAGAATCATTATTCCTTGCCTCAACAACTCATTGCCCAATTTACTGGTTCACTGTGTAACTTGGACCAAGCTTGGACTCAGTAACAACATGATATCAGTGAAATTTAGGAGGTGAGAGGGAAAGACACTCTTTATACTCTGGACATTCTGTAGAGTTTAAGAGAAGGAATGTCATAAAATCACAAGCTTTTGTGTGATGAATTGCCAAGAAAAAATCCCCAGAAGTGTTGAGAAGAGAGAAAAACATACAGTGAGGAAGTTGAAGAGGCGTTTCTAGAAAAGGTGAATCTAAGAGGGGCTATGCAGTTAACTGTTGTTTCTGTTCAACCTCTCAGTCATGTCTGACTCTGCAATCCCATGGACTGCGGCACATCAGGCTTCCCTGTGCTTCACTATCTGCTGGAGTCTGCTCAAATTCCTGTCCACTGAGTTGATGATGCTATTAGTCAGACACCCTAGTAGAGATTTCACTTCTGCTGGCTGGATGCAACAGAAAAAGGTCTCTTTCTGGAAAAGCGTGGTTAATTATTTTCTGCAATTGACTGAGTCACAAATGTCACATGACTAAATCTAATTAACTAGAAAGCTCCATGAACCTCAGATTTTGGCCCTGGCCATCCTCCTTTTGCACAGATTTCCAGCTCCTGGCAATCCAGCAGCTTCCCTAAGCTCCTCCTCTTTTTCCCATCAATGGTCACCAGGGTGCAAAGGACCCTAAAACGTGAAGATTAAATATTTTCAAGAGAAATCTCTGGTTGACAGCTAATTTGAAATAAAAAATGACTGATCACAACAGCAGACAATTAGAGGAATGAATTTAAAAAGAGGGAGGGGAACTGGTAAGAGAAAAAATAAAGACAAACCCTGTGAAGATCAGAGGCAGAAGGAAACATACCCAAGGTATGAAAGAGGTGAGGTGGGCTGAGTGAAGAGGGAGGACAAAGCCAGGTTGGCAAAAACTAAAAGCAGTTGCCTGGAGACCACCAATGCCCTCCCTTCCTTTCTTGTAAATGAAATTGCCTTCTTTTTCCTGCAGGCCTCAAACTGGTAGGTAGCTGGGCTTTAGCTGCTCAACAGCTGCTACATTGTACCCTAGAGGCAATTGCTTTCATTGCCAGGCAAACTGATTCTTATGTAGAGATTGAACAATTAAGTACTTAGGTGTTCTGCCCTTGAAGGCAGACAGCAGATGTCACCACGACATTGGTAGGGGGAAAAGAAGAAATTTCTCTTCTGCAAATTTAAATGAAAATCTTGGAGCTGAGATTTTCCTTTAAAGGAATGCTTATATGTGGAGTCTTAAAAAAAAAAAAAAGGTACAAAAGAACTTATTTACAAAACAGGAATAGACTCACAGACATAGAAAACAAACATACCCTTATCAAAGAGGGAAGGATAAATTAGGAGTTGGGGTTTAAAATATACACACCATTAATGGGGACAGAATAAGGAGACAAAGTAGGCGATTAAACAGTTAATCCCACTAGGGGATCTTAAGTAGAGAGAAAAGTATGGAATACCTTGTAAATTAATGATCACTTAAAAAAGCAAGCTTGCTTAGCAACAAAACAGTGCAGCAGCTCAGGCCATGCCCCCAAACAATAAAACATGGTGGAATAAGACCTACATCCTGCCCACTGAAGTTAGCAAGTTAAATGATACTTGAGAAGAGAGTCTTTTTCTGCATAAACTAAGAGCAGAAATTCAGGGGAAAGGTGACAAAATACTGAAACCTGAAAAGATGTACAGTATATATATATATGCCTTTTTGTTCATTTCCATTGTACCTTGACAGTCCTGTTGGGCCACAGAAGGTCAAAAAGTACCCCCTGACATGTAGGAGGAGTTAATATCTCTCACAAGCACTCTAAATAGTACTAATAAACTTTCCTCACCTGTCATTCTGCCTCTCATTAAGTTCTTTTTGTGCCAAGACAGAAAAGCTTATCCTTTACTAAGAACCAAAATCTGGAGGAAGAAATGGCAACCCAGTCCCAAGCATGCTGCATCCCGCGTCAGACATAGACTGGCGATTCAATTCCCACATGATAGTATACATGCCAGAATGCAGCATGCTTGGGGCTGGTGCATGGGGATGACCCACAGAGATGTTATGGGGAGGGAGGTGGGAGGGGGGTTCATGTTTGGGAACGCATGTAAGAATTAAAGATTTTAAAATTAAAAAAATTTAAAAAAAAAAAAAAAAAAAAAGAAATGGCAACCCACTCCAGTATTCTTGCCTGGAGAAGCCCATGGACAGGAGGCTGGTGGGCTATGGTCCATGGGGTCGCAAAGGGTCGGACACAACTGAAGTGACAGCACAAGTACCAAAATACATTCTGCATTTTCACTATTATATAATAGATAACCAATAGGGACCTACTCTGTACCACAGGGAACTATATTCAACATCTTGTAATTACCGATAATGGAAGAGAAGCTGAAAAAGAATAAATGCGTATATATATATTTTATATTAAACTTTGTGGAAAGCTAATTCCTTTTATTATTTCATACATAGCTGAATCACACTGCTGTACACCTGAAACTAACACAACATTGTAAATCAGTTATATTTTAGTAAAACTTAAAAAAAAAAATAAAGGAGGGCAGGCAGCAGCACATTCAATTAGCTAATCTCTTTTAAAAGCCACTTGTTAATTTTCATTATATACATAAAACTAACCATATTTTAAATATATCCTAAGAAAATTTAGATATTTGCCAAGCAACTAAGGCTGAATACTAACTTGATTCTGCTAAATGAAACAATAATTCATTCTTTCACTCTAACACAATAAATGCATGTACAAAAGCGAAAGACCAAAGAAAGATGTTTTCTTCTAAACTAGAGAAGCTTTAAAAAGCAAAGGGATTTGGTGGCATAATTCTGATTATTTTTAGATTCCCATTCAAATACCTCAGAGTAACCAATAAAGAGAAGAAAGTATTTTTTCCTTATTGTACAGTTTAAATTATACTATGTCTTCCAATTCCTCTGGATATCAGACATTTGGGTATGTATAATTTCAGACTAAATAGTGCCTGTTTTACCTTTACATGTAGACATTTTAGAACCTTTATTGATTACATGTATGTATGCATACACACACACATTTTGAAAAATTACGATCAGTCATGCATATATTTGTCCAAGTTTCCTTAAATTTGAACTTTCTGGAAAGCTACTTCCTTTTATTCTTTCTTTGCTCAACTAAAATTTAGATACAGTTAAGCAAGTATCAGATATTAACCTTCCAAAAAATGAAAACTAAAAATCAATTACATTGCATTTAAGGAACCATTAATTAGTGTCACCATATAAGAGCATGTCTTTTATTGCTTTTGACATATGTGATGTAATCTACGGTTTCTTGGACATTTCCTATATTTTTCTCTTTTAAAAACTGTTTTTGTAAGTCAGCACTAGAAAAAAGAAAAGAAAATACTGTCTTTAAATCCTCTTCCTGGAGGTGCCTGAAACTGTACATTGGATGTTTTATTATAGGGATACATATATACCTACAATAAATAGCTATAATAACATAGGTATATAAAATATACCCATAATAATACATAATATATTCATATATATTAGTATATGAATAAAATTTCAATTAAATTTGTGAAAAGATAAGTTATATGGATTTTATGAAGCAAAAAGATACTTCCTGAGTAAAGAGTAAGTGCAGAAATCTAAAATAATTCATAATAGACAAAAAAACATAATTGTCTTTCTACCTAAATCTAGAGAAGGGATTAGCTGGGACTGTCTTACCCCCTTAGGCCACTTAGGAAACTAGACCACATCAGGATCCTTAACCTGGGTTCTAAAAATGAGAGTTCACAAGGAGTTCATAAAGCCCTAAAACTGTGTGTAATGTGTATATGGGTGTATGTGGTGTCTCTGCATAATTACATATTTGGTAGGAAGAGAGTCTTTAGTTTTTAATCAGACTTCAGAGGCATGTGTGTTCCCCATATGAGTTTAAAAACTGAGCTAGAAAATTTCCAAGATTCTCAGAAATCATCTCAGTTTTATCAGATCAAGAGTGAAATGGACATCACGTAAACATTATCTTTGAAGTTCAACACTCACTGCTCCTCTCTGAATGACTATCATCTGGTAATTTCCCACCCTGGACGATCCATCCATGGTGTTCATGGGTAACATGGAGACGTCAAGGGAGCGAAAAAGCAAAAGTTGCTTAGTCGTGTCCGACTCTGTGACCCCGTGGACTACACGGTCTATGGAATTCTTTCCAGGCCAGAATACTGGAGTGAGTAACTGTTCCCTTCTCCAGGGGATCTTCCCAACTGAGGAATCAAACCCAGGTATCCCACATTGCAGGCAGATTCTTTACCAGATAAGCCACCAGAGAAGCCCATTTTTCTCACCACACACCAACACACACACAAAGTGGGTCACTTGCCATTCTAAATGCCTAGCTTGGCACATCAGCCTGCCCTTGGCTAGAATAAAGTGCTTTTCTAACCAAGGAAATGGCTCTAATTTTAGGTGCAACCCATTAAAGGACTCTTGCTCCTTGGAAGAAAAGCTATGACAAACCGAGACGGTGTATTAAACAGCAGAAATATTACTTTGCCAACAAAGGTCCGTATAGTCAAAGCTATGGTTTTTCCACTAGTCATGTATGAATGTGAGAGTTGGACCATAAAGAAAGCTGAGAAATGAAGAATTGATGCTTTTGAACTGTGGTGCTGAAGAAGACTCTTGCGAGTCCCTTGGACTTCAAGGAGATCAAACCAGTCAAACCTAAAGGGACTCAATAATGAATGTTCATTGGAAGGACTGATGATGACGTTGAAGCTCGAATACTTTGGCCACTTGATGCAAAGAGTTGACTCGTTAGAAAAGACCCTGATGCTAGGAAAGACTGAAGGCAGGAGGAGAAAGGGACAACAGAGGATGAGATGGTTTGATGGCATCATGGACTCAATAGCCATGAGTTTGAGCAAGCTCTGGGAGATGGTGAAGGACAGGAAAACCTGCTGTGCTGCAGTCCATGGAGCCGTAAAGAGTCAGACAAGACTGAGCGACTGAACAACTTAAGACAAGAGTTGGCAAACAATATCCCATGGGCTCAATCCTGCCTGCCACTTGTTTTTATAGTGCTTACAAGCTAAAAATGGTTTTTATCTTTTAAAATACTTGTTGTCTCAAATATATATACATAATAGATTTGATTTTCCCTTTCAGGCAACAAACCTTAAATTATTTCTTGCTCTTCATAGAAAAACAAGTTTGCTTACACTTCATCCAAAAAAGAAATGTCACAGTGAAAAAGACATAAAAGAAAATAAATTTCATCTAATCTGATTTATCAATGTGGATTGCAAGCATCTTAAATACAATATATATAGACATGTAATATATCTCAAAATATTAAAAATATCCATACATTATTCATATTCATTATGACAAAGTGATTTTCCTCCAGGAGTTCAAGAATGTTTCAACATCAGAATCTTCAGGAATATAGTTAACATATTGAGAGGTTAAATGAGAAAAACTAGAAGCATGAAGGAAAAACACGTAAGGACATAATGGAATACAAAACTGTCATGATTGAGGCTGTAATGGAAACAGTGAGACACCATTGTTTGATTCAGACAGATCTAGTCCGACAAGTCACATCATTTGTTTTCTGTGTACGTGTTCAATTGTGTCTGACTCTTTGCAACCCCATGGACTGTACCCCACCAGGATCCTCTCTGTCCATGGAATTCTCCAGGCAAGAACACTGGAGTTGGGTTGCCATTTCCTACTTCTAGAGGATCTTCTTGACCCAAGAATCAAACTCACATATCTTGTATCTCCTGCATTGGCAGGCAGATTCTTTACCACTGTGCCACTTGGGAAGCACTATTGTCATTTGGTTTACTCGAGTTTAAAAAAATAAAAATTGTCTCCTTTCATTCCTGTTCCTGGCAAAAGAAGCACCAAAACTGCTGGACTTTAGCTACCTGGACATTTCTTCCTTACAAATATATACCCCATCTTTGTTATCTTTCCACCAACTCATTTGGAGAAGTATTATGGAGAAATGAGGATGTCATTTTTTGCCCTCTTACAGGAAAAATCAGTTTGTCCTTAGATGTTTCATTAAATAAAATGTGCTCTGATTCCCATACTTCTTTCTGGGAAGGTGGGTCTTAATTCCACATCCTATGCTGACGCATCAAGTGTCCAGTACAGAGAATGAAACAACCTTGGTCCTACACACACAACAGTGCCGTGGTGAAGTTAGTGGGCCTGGGAGTACACAGCCTGCCTCTGAATCTCTGTTCTAGTAATTATTAAAATGTCACCCTGCTGGTAAGTCACCCTGCTCCTCCAAGCACCAGGTTTTTGTTTTTTTTTTTCATTTAAAGATCAAGGATAATAATAATACACACATTCACACACACTCACACACTAGAAAAGTGCCTGGCATAGAGTAAGAGTTCAGTATATATTGACTCTTCTTATAGTAAAATATATATAGTAGAGAAATCTCTCAGTTATTGATAGATTGCATTTATTTTAGGTCCAGCTGTATAGTAAATAGTTCCTCTTTTAGAGTCCTAAGAGCTCTACTCTAGAATTAATGCAAATTCCCTCCTTTTCAGTTGGTTTGATGAGGCTTGAATATCTGCAACAATGCTCTGGTGGGAAAGCTGGGCCACAGGCTGCACAGATGTGTTTTAAGCCAGCTGGTGCCCAAGCAGGTCTTGCATATGAAGTCAAGCTAATCTGCATAAATCACATTGTAAACTAATTCCAAGGGGATTGTTTCATTATGTGTAAAGGAGTACTCATAGAACACACTCTTAGCATTTAATAATAATAATAATAAAAACAATTAGAAATTGTACCAATGAGACTGGGCTCTTTCACAAATTTCATGTGATTTTGGCTCAAATAATGAAAAGAGCTGGAGATTAAACTAATTCTTTTATCTCCTGGGCTACATAATCAGGAAATGTATTATCTGTGGAATATAAGAACAGCCATCTGTTCACAATTTTAAAATGTATGATATCATTACAAAAATATGATGTCATTATTTCACTGTTTTTGAAATATGAGGAACAAACCAATGAAAGATAAGATATTCAGGTGGTCTTTCAGAACTATTTATGATATGTGGATCTAAATTTCTGTATGTGCAGATATATTTGGCAATGATTTTATCCCAATTGAGCTGACGATGGCTGCTGTTCAATTGTCTGAGTGATTCCTTTTTATATAGTGTTTCTTCCCCTGACCATTTTAAACTTGTCTTAGTATTTTAATGTAGCTTTTATAAGAATGTAAGTTTGGAAAGCCCTTAGTTATAGAGAAGATAACTGTTACCATAATACTTGTTTTCGTAAGGCCCAGGCATGATCATGCCAAAAAGAATCACATGGTACCTCTCTACTTTTATATACTGGCTGTTCATTATTTATTTAAAAAAATAACAAAAGCATAATGAGTTGGCATGATCTTTTAGGCATTCAATTCATACATATATAAACAAAACAAAACAAAAAACTGTTGTTACCCTAAAGGAACCTAGTGCCTAGTAAGATCTGTCTTATGAAGTCAGCGACATGGCTGAGTGAAGAGGGCAAAGGTAATCCAGTAGTTTTAAGGAACCAAATAAATGATAATTGTTTGAAGAGTCCATATTTTAAATTTATGGATAAATGAAAGGTTATTATTTTCATTAGTTTGTGCCTGAATATCTCTCTTTCTACTCAGATAAACTTTAGGGACTTAAATCTTCCAAGTCTGCAGCTCACAAAACAGGAATATAATCGTATGACTCTTGCCTATTAAAACTTAATGAGTGATTCTCCGGGTTCTATTTACATGACTTTTCCTTTAATTATACCCTTACCAACCCTAGAGAGAATTTTGAGTTATGAGTCTAAAGTACTTTCTAATCTTCATAGAAAGGATTTATGAGATTTATCTAGCAAATTTAGAAACTACAATAACAAAGTTTGTACTACATTACCATTCAAGAGCGCCATCTGGCCCCTGGTAGAGGTGGTGGTTATGGAAACCGTGTAGTGTCTAACACCAAGCAAGAAACTCAAAGGTAAAGACAATGAAAAGAACAACATAAAACGATACTTCTCTTTGTTTTCAAAATATGAAAAATATTCCACATGGCTTCTACTTCACTGTTGTATCTTAATGGGCCTCAACTTTCATTTTTAAAAAACACTAGAACTTTGAGTTTCTCTTATGTTCCAAATACGGTTTGATTCTTTGATATTTGCCCACCCTTATTTGTAGCCTCTTGAAAAAATGCTAATACTATTGATGCCGAAATATGTTAAGTAAATCAACCTATTACGGTAGCATGGCTAAAAATTTAAAAAGTTACAGCAAATAAGAATTTAAATAGACATAACTGTCTGCATCCTCTACAACCACAATACCATAAAAATGAAAAATCTTTAAAGCAGAATATAAAAAGATCCAGGGCTTCAGTTGCTATCAGAACTGCTTTCTAAACTGTCATTCATGCCTTCTTGACCATACCAAATGGCTGGAACCCAACACTGTCCATCTTTCAGCAGCTGCTGCCATTGTTAAGTCTTTCCTAAGAGCACTGTCCCCTTCCCAAGCAGTGCTCAAACTAGATAAGCTCAGTAGTATTAAAGATACAGTCCAGCCACAAATCAGAGGAGGCAATGGCACCCCACTCCAGTACTCTTGCCTGGAAAATCCCATGGATGGAGGGGCCTGGTAGGCTGCAGTCCATGGGGTTGCTAAGAGTCGGACACGACTGAGTGACTTCACTTTCACTTTTCACTTTCATGCATTGGAGAAGGAAATGGCAACCCACTCCAGTGTTCTTGCCTGGAGAATCCCAGGGATGGGGGAGCCTGGTGGGCTGCTGTCTATGGAGTGGCACAGAGTCACCCCAAGCCTGCATGGTACAACTCAACAGGTGCATTAAAAAAATAATTTAATAGCCCTATTTTGTAGTTATTCATTGATTTTATAGATAGTTTTTAGTTCAATCCTAAACCACAGGAGTTGGTGATGGACAGGGAGGCCTGGCATGCTGCAATTCATGAGGTCGCAAAGAGTCAGACACGACTGAGCGACTGAACTGAACTGAACTGCTCTATTTACTCATAACCATGGCTTCTTCTCAGAGCTGTTTCCTAAAGCTCTCCTACGAATGGGGCCTTGAACCATCACATGTGATCACAGGACTGCCCAGTTCCTCTGTGACACCATCCCTGGCACACAATGACTAGAAGAAGGTTGTCACAGTCACTTACTACTCATTAAAAAACAAAACAAAACAACTCTTTCTTATTTTCTGTGACATGGGTTAAGGGATAACAGGAGTCCTCTGAACTCACACAAACAGGCCCATTCAACCACAGGATCAGCTGTGCTAGAGGGTCGGAATTGCCCTCACTCACATTTAGTAATTGGCACCAGTTGTAGGCTGAGGAATGGGGTTAGCTGGGATGCCTCATCTCTTTTTCTGTTCAGTCTTTAAGCTTGGGGTCTTTATGCGTTGGTTTTCTAAGGTCAGTGTTACAACAGGACACAATCAAAAGCTATAAAACCTCTTGAGATCTGGGTATAACTCACTCACTGTCACTTCTGCCATAATTGGTCGGTCAAAGCAAGTCATAAAGTAATCCTAGGTCCAAGGGGTGTATAAACAGATTCTGCCTCTTGTTGAGAGGAGTGATGGAGTCACACTGCAAAGGAGCATAGACCCATTGGTGGCAGCCACCTTTGAAAAAAAGTCTACTGCATGAGGTAGGCACCTCACCCAAGATGCTCCTTAACACAGCACTCAGATTCTATTCTAACTCATACAAAGGAGTGATGGAGAAGGAAATGGCAACCCACTCCAGTATTCTTGCCTGGAGAATCCCATGGACTGAGAAGCTTGGTGGGCTACAGTCCATGGGATCACAAAGAGTCGGACACAACTGAGCAACTTCACTCACTCACTCACTCACTCAAAGGAGTGAATTAACTCTGCCTCTCTCTGTTGAAACTCAGATGGTATTGGTGGTATCCACCCAGTTAGCACTTTGAGGAGAGCAGAACAATACAGGGTTATCAGCTTGAAAAAATTTGGTTCAAAGAAGGACAAAGCTGAGACACGTGGAAGAATTCATGGCATCTCAGTCCCTGATCCTGGCTCTCCCTGAGGCTTCTCAGAGGTGCCTTGAGATACTTTTTGTCCATAGGAAACCTTCCCTTCTTGGTGAACTTAATTTGGATAGGATTCTGTCACTCGTCCCTAAAAAATAGTCTTAAACGCACACAGATATACAGATATATACATATATACATACATATACATATCCATGTATATACATAAGCAGATACATATGTATGTCTGTGAGTATATATATGTATGTGCATGTGTGCATGCTCGGCCGTTCTGTCGTGTCTGACTCTGCAGCCCTGTGGACTATAGACCACCAGACTTCTCTGGTGTTTATCAGCAAGAATACTGGAGTGAATTTAGGCAAGAATTCTGGATGTTTTTAGGCAAGAATACTTGACTGGTTGCCATTTCCTCCTCCAGGGGATCATGCTGACCCAGGGATCGAACCCACATCTCCTGTGTCTCTTGCATTGGCAGGTGGATTCTTTACCACTGAGTCACGTGGGAAATCCCCATGTATGTGTATATATTCAAGTGGTTTTCAGTTTATGATATAGTGCTCTTCACTCCAGTTTTTCCAGTTCTCATGGCTGTTTCCACATTACTGGATGCTTTTTAAAATGTTGTTCCAATTTATTTTCTGGAGGTAAGTGTACTTGGAAGGCTTACAGGAAAAAAAAAATGTGTAAGTAAGCAAACGCTAAACACACCTAATCCCACAGTGAGATAAAGTTCCTAAAATAGTACTTTAATGTGTGACAGATCAACTAAGAATGCTACATAATTCTTTGAACATTTTCAAAAAATTCATTCTGGCATTACCAATGGCCTAAGATGAGTCTAGCAGAGTGCTATGCACTAGGTACATGAAAATGACCAAATATCCCAGGTCATCATGATGCTTATAACTCAAGCAGAGAGCATATAAGCACATATATGTCATGTGTAAGCAACAAAAAATTAAATGCCAAAACAGGTATGCAGCCAGTTGATAGTTGGTCCATAACATCTACTTTCTACTTCCTCTACCTTTTGAGAATATTAGCTGAACACATGGGTGATCAGCCAAAGACTATATTCCCCAGCCCCCTTTGCCATTATATAATCTAGTAAGTAGGTTCTGAACAATGGGAAATGAGTGGCTGTGATGTGTACCCTTGAGACTATGTTGTCCTGCTCACTGTACCTCTTTCTGAAGTAAACTCGCTGAGAGAAAGCGGAGCAGCTACCTCGGATCGAGAAGTAAAAACCACTCGCTGAGAATAGCAGAGCTGTCCACTAGACGTTGACCACTCACTCACCTCTGAACTGTTATCTTGTTATCTAGGGCATTACACTTTGTATCTTTTTATTACAGCATCATTGAGTCAACGGATATGAGTTTGAGCAAACTCCAAGTGTAGTGAAGGTCGGGGAACCTGGGGTGCTGCAGTCCATGAGGTCGCAGAGAGTCAGACATGACTGACTGAACAACAATAGCATATATACTAACTACAGCTGTCCACTGGTATCCACATGGGATTGCTTCCAAGATCCACTGCAGAAACCAAAATCCACAGATGTTCCAGTCCCATAGTTGGCCTTTCATATTCATACCCATGGCTCTATATCTCCAGATTCAACCAACCGTGAAGATGTAGTACTGCAGTATTTATTAAAAAAATCCATGTGTAAATGGACCCGCCAGTTCAAAACCATGCTATTCAAGAGTCATCTGTACTTTGACATGTGGGAAGTGCTAGCTGAGGAAACGCAGACATTTGAGGGATTGATTCTTTAAGGAAAGGGGTTTAGGCCATGAGGGTACCTGGTGAATGTAGTTTCTTTAACATCAAACTGATTAAGGTCACTATCTTTTACCTTTGTATCCCCAGGGCTTAGCTCTGTGGCTGAAATTCTGTAGGTAATTTATAAATATTAGTGAAAGGAAAGAAGAAAGAAAAAGAGGGAGGGAAGGAACACAGACAGAAGAAAAGATGGACAGAAAGCAATTCCAGGATCTCATAGTATAGCAAGTTTTCTCTTCCCTCATCCCCATTCCCACCACTTGATAATAATAATAATTTATTATTACTAGCAACACTGGCAAAAGCTCATTATAATACAAAATACAGGAAATTGATATATGTTCTAAAGTAGGATTCTGATAAGAATTCTAACACTCATACACAATTTATGTTAAAAAGGCTCAAGGTAATTCTGTTTAGAAGAGCACAATGCAGCATACAGTTAAGACAATGACTTCCAAAATACATGATACTTTTATGCCCTAAGTATCTACTATCAGCTTAATAAACTCTGACTTTACAAGAAATAAGTTTACAGAATAGGATTAGTTTTTAAAATAAGTACAATCTCACACTCCTTGGTATTTACCCAGAGGAGCTGAAAATGTGTCCACACAGAAACTTGTACAAGGATGTGTATAACAACTTTATTTATAAGTGCTAAAAGTTGAAAGTAACCAAGGAATCCTACAGTAGGCAAATGGTCAAATAAACTGTGGTACAAGTCATGGAAAAACATGGAGGAATTTTAAGTTCATATTTAAGTAAAAGAAGACAGTCTGAAAAGGCTGCATACTGTAAGATTCCAACTACATGAAAAGGCGAAACTATGAAGACCATACAAATATCTGTGGTTACTGGGAGGAGAGAAAAGACACATACAGGTAAAGCACAGAGAATTTTTAGGGCAGCAAAATCATCTACACGATATCATAATGAAGAATACGTATCATTACACATTTGTCCAAAACCACAGGTTGTGTAACACCAAGAGTGAATCTTAACATAACCTATGAACTTTGGGTGATTACAATGTGCCAGTATAGGTTCACACTTGGCCAGAAATGTCCCCTACTGCTGAGTGATGCTGACAATGGGGAGGGTACATGTGTGGGAGCAGGAGACAGGAGAAATCTCTACCTCCCTCTCCGTTCTACTATAAACCTAAAACTGCTCTAAAACACTAAATTCTTACAAAAAATAAGTACAATCTATACCACATATTTTCCCACCATAATTCACCACAGATTAGGTAGTTTGGTTTGGAAAACAGAACACCCTTGTCTTACAATGATGAGAAGTAGGTTGTGATTAGAAGTTTCATGGGGTTAGTAGCCATTCAGCTCAATCTGGATTCTCACTCCTCCTCTGCCACTAACTAATATTTAACTTGGTTACTCTCTTAAACTCTGAGCAATAGTTTCTTCATCTAAAAATTAACAAGGTAGATTATGTACAAGTTAGGGCTATATTTCACTTAGAGTTAGAATGAGGTTTGAAACTAAAAACTATAGATGTCTAGTTATCAAAACTCTGGCTGTTTATTTAAGCTCTCCAAGCCACTCTCAACTATAAAAAGAGGGAAACATTGTTTAACTCACCCAGTTGTATAGCAAAGAGCAAATATGTCTCTCTTGGTAATCAGAACTGGAATAAGTAATGTTTTTTGAAGTATAATTGATTTATAAAGTGCTAATTTCCGATGTATAGCAAAGTGATTCAGACATACATATAAACACATCTTTTTCGCATTCTTTTACATTATGGCTTTTATCAAAGGATATTAAATATAGTTCCCTGTGCTATACAACAAGACCTTGTTGTTTATCCATTCTATACATATCAGTTTGCATCTACTAATCCCCAAATCCTACTCCATTCCTCCCCCAACCCTCCTTTCTTTGGCAACCACAAGTCTGTTCTCTGTCTATTTCTGTTTCATTGATAAGATCATTTGTGTCATATTTTAGATTCCACACATAAGTGGTATCCTATGGTGCTTGTCTTTCTTTCTTGTTAATTTCACTTAGTATGATAATCTCTAGTTCCATCCATGTTGCTGTAAATGACATTATTTTATTATTAATTTTCTTAACGGCTGAGTGGTATTCAACTGCAGGCTTCCTTGTTGGCCCAGAAGGTAAAGAATCTGCCTGCAATGCGAGAGACCTGGGTTAAATCCCTGGGTTGGGAAGATCCCCTGGAGGAGGACATGGCAACCCACTCCAGTATTCTTGCCTGGAGAATCCCCATGGACAGAGGAGCCTGGTGAGCTACAGTGCATGGGGTCTCAAAGATTTGGATACGACTGAACAACTAAGCACATGGCACAGTGTTTGACTGTATATATGTGTACCACATCTTCTTTATTTGGAATAAGAAATGTTTTACATTTTTGTTCTCTATATCAATATAAAAACTTATTGCTCATATCTTTTAAATGCTAAGTATTTATTTGCCTTAATAATATGTAGCAATTTTATGCATAATGAATATGCCTTACTGCACACAGATAGAGTTTTGATGAAACGCCTGGTCCATCTTCAGTGTTATCCTTTACTTACAAGAATTTCCTGCTTTAGGGAGCTTATAAAGACTATCTTTCCTTGTATGTGTCAACTGTCTATTATTTTTTTTTTTTCAGAATGATACATTTCTAACACTTTTGGTGTTGGCTAGTTGGCTTTTTTGTTCTGTTTCTTTTTCTGCAGTTTAGAGGCCATTAACCAAATACATACTAACACATCATTAGGTACTGAGAAGAGGAACCAACTCTCCTCTGACAAATCTTAGACTGTAGGTCGGGTTTCTCAAACTCAGCAGCATTGGCATTTTGGACCAGATCATTCTATGATGTAAAGGGCTGTCCTATGCAAGTTTGGCAACATCCTTGATCTCTACCCACTAGATGCTGTAGCACGCCTCTCTAAATGTGACAACCAAAAATGCCTCCATACATTGTTAATGTCCCTTGGGAGGAAAGGGCAAAACCATCCACTATTCTAGATCTATTCTGTCCAACAGAGAAACTATTCAAAATTAACTTCAATCACTTATCTGTAGAACCTGAAAAGTGATACAAACATTTAGTGCCTCAATCACACTGGGCACACTTTAGGTGCTCAATGGCCACATATGGTCAGCACAGATATAAAATGTTTCCATCACTGCAGAACTGCTTAAAATAAAAAACTATGACAAATAGCAAAGAAATAATAATAATGGTACCATTCCAGGATATCTTCCATTATGGAACTTCTAATTGTCCAGAAGATCAATTCCAATTTAATCCCTTCTTTAAAAGCTTCCTCATCTCAAACATTAACAAGAATTTCTAAGGAGCTTATTCCTAGTAGTTCAAAATATGACTAATCCTTAAGGATAATTGCAAATCATGTAATTATTAGATAGTCACAATGACAAAGCTAGGGTGTTAGTTAATCTCTACTAATAGCTAAATCAGAAAGAAGTGGGAAAAGAATCTTAAACAGGTATATAATCCAGCAATGTCTGAAGATTTGATCTCACTTGAGACTCTGTTGTTAATGCAATTACAGGATGAAAACATCAATTGAACTTACAGAGGGCTTCACTTCGACAAACCCTGAAGTGGCCTGCAGGGCCATCTATCTTTGAGCATGTTGGCTCCTTAAGCATCTCAGACAGCTGGCCGAAGGGAAGTTTATTGATTAAAGGTAACTCCTTGTTTCAAGATCAAATATACCCTCAACTTGGTGAGGTAACACAAGAGCAGGTTGAACAATAAAGAGGACAATGACAAACAGAAGTCAAGATTATGGAGTGATTATTAAAGGAAGCATAGAAGATCCTATGAAAAATTTTAAGAACATTCACACAACCTGCCTCCAGCTTCACAAAGCCCGAACTCTTACTGGCTGCATGTGAGTGTGACTCTGAGAGATAGCATGGGTGTGTGTGTACAGATGCATGTGTGTGCTGGGGTAAAGCACCTTTGTGTATAAAGCTTCATATTTAATAAATCTCTCAAAACACAACTAATATTCTCTCTCCAACCTTAATCTCCAAATTGAAGAAGTGATATGCTGGGTGCTCAGTTGCTCAGTCGTGTCTGACTCTTTGCAACACTATGGATTGTAGTCAGCTAAGCTCCTCTGTTCATGGGATTTCCTAGGCAAGAATACTGGAGTGAGTTGCCATTTCCTCCTCCAGGGGAATCTTCCTGACCCAGGCATCGAACCTGTATCTCTGGGGTCTCCTGCACTGGCAGGTGGATTCTTTACAACCGTGCCACCTGGAAACCTATACTTCCTTTCAAATTTGCCAATTTTAGGCATGTGATGCTATTGTGGCCTCACTGATTCAGAAAGTAGTTGCCGACCATAGACTATGTCCTTTCAGACATAAGTTCCCAGTAACAAATTCATTTTTCAAAAGTTCCTATTAAATGTAACACACATATTGACCATTGAAAATTTACACAAATAAGAACATTCTTAGAATAATTATAATCCCAGAATGGCAGAAGGGCAAAAAATGACTAGGCTAGTAACAACACAAAGTAGGCTAGTAACAACACAAACAGAATAGAACATACACCATCAGAGTTATAAATTATAACTGGCTGGCTGCTCAAAAAGAGAAAGTACATCTCATGGAAATTCAGAAGTGTTTCTGGAGGTGATCTTTAAATTACATGTTGAGGATTAGGTAGGATTCAGCCATATTCCTGTGGGAAAAAATGCTATTTCCAACTAAAGCCAACCTTTAACACAGAAGAAACAGTGTGTGTTCTGAAGTGTGTGGTGTAGGTTGGGATGTGGGGACAGATCTCACTGGACAGGTAGTCTGGGAGTTCAGTAACAGCTTTCAGCATCTCTCTTTTCTCCCTCTTTCCTCCCAAACAAAGAGACTCTTACTCAGTGTGCATATGGAATTTATATTTAACAAGTTCCCCAGGAGATTTTAATGTACTACTGAAGTTTGAAAACCATTTCGGGAAAAGAATATTTGAAAATAAGAAGTTAGGGAATGTCATTAATTTGGATGGTTTTGGGGAAAAGCAACAGTGACTTTTGTCTCTGCAAATGTCTAACAAAGAGGGGAGATAATATTTTCTTCTGTAATTTTTAATGAAAATAAACATCATTTCAACCAATGATCAACAAATGTCACAAAGATCACCTCCAGAAAGACTTCTGAATTTCCATGAGATGTACTTTCTCTTTTTGAGCAGCCACAACTAAAGCCAGTGCTACATAAGAGAAGCCACTGAATGAGAAGCCTGTGTACTACAACTAGAGAGTAGCGCCTACTCTCCGCAGCTAGAGAAGACCCTCACACAGCAATGAAGACCTAGTACAGCCAAAAATAAATCAATAGATAAAAAACACACTGTGTGCAAATATGTTTTTGAAGATGAAGTAAAAATTCACTGTCTTGCTGAAGAATGATGAAAGAAACAGATCTGATCCTTAATTTCCTATTCTTTTTCCTATCCACTACCGTAACCTCTACTTACTTCTACTATTTCTAAGACATAGGCCTACTGGATGGGGGATTCCCAGGGGGCTCAGTGGTAAAAGAATCTGCCTGCTGATGCAGGAGATAGACACAGTTTGGATCTTTGGGTCAGGAAAATCCCTTGAAGGAAGAAATGGCAGCCCCCTCCAGTATTCTTGCCTGGGAAATCCCATGGAGAGAGGAGCATGGCAGGTTATTCTCCATGGGGTCACAAAGTGTTAGACACAACTGAGCCACTGAGCACACACACACACCTACTGGATACCAGAGATAACGTAAAAGGCCCTCCAGACAAAACTACCCTGTCATCTCCCCGGGTTTGGGGTGCATCTCTTCCTAGCTTGATGGATCACATGTAAGCCTTTCTATTATCCCTTCAGCTTAGATAGACACTGTGATCGTTTCACACTCTTACCCATGGGACCACATGCTGGTCTTAGTCCTATCTAAGGGAAAAGACACTGTTAAGATCCTTGTACTAAAGCTCCAGGAAAAGTTGCTATGTCACCCACTTCTTTCTTTTTTTCTGGACCCTCTATGGTCTCAAAGCTCTCTGGCCTCTGGAGGCTTGTTTTGTTTGTGGACCCTCAGACTTACCAAAGAATGCAAATTCTGTTTCTTACAAATGCAATTTTATGAAAGAAAAGTGAAAGTGAAAGTCACTCAGTCATGTCTGACTCTCTATGACCCCATGGACTGTAGCCAGCAAGGCTCCTCTGTCCATGGGATTCCTCAGGCAAGAATACTGGAGTGGGTAGCCATTCTCTTCTTCAAGGGATCTTCCAAACACAGGACTTGAACCCAGGTCTCCCATATTGCAAGTAGATTCTTTACCATCTGATCAACCAGGGAAGCCCAATTTTATGAACTTTCATTTTAATATTCAATCCATCAGGGCTGTAAGCAACTACCCTAATCCTCATCATTTAACACAATAAAAGGTTATTTCTCTCCGTTGCTACTCCAATGAGGGACCAATGTGGGGTTGGACAGACCTGATTATTTAAGGACCCATACATTTGAATCCTAAGGATTTCAGGGTCTTACACTGGTTTCTCCTCCTCATGTAACACATAGGATAGAAGGCGGTGGAGGATCGTATCAGTGTTTCAGGGGCTGGGACTGGAAATGTTATATATCACATCTGTCAACACTCTATCAGCCATATCCCAGTCTCACAGCCTCAGCTGCCTGCAGAGTAGGGTGGTAAGTGTAGCTTACTTTGATGTCAGAAAGAAAATTAAATAGTTTGGTGAGCAGAGTCTACTATATAGTTATGTCATCAGTATTGATAGCTGCTAATTATGTACTTTAATTATACATCACTGTTACCTGCTTCATTATCAGTTTAGTCTGTTGCGGGTTGTTTGAACAATGTTAGTAATACAAAACTTTTCCATAGCATTGTTGGCCTAAATTTGTCAATATCAGACTTCATGTTGTAAGTCAAATAAGACTCTCCACATATTTACTGCAAATATAAATACACTATATATTTTGATTATTTGAATGATGCTTCATTGGTAATATCTTGCCTGCCAGTCTGTGCTACTGAATAACTGGAAACACAGGCTTGTGTGTCTGTGGTCAGTCACTCAGGTCTGACTCTTTGTGACCCCACAGACTGTAGCCCACCAGTTTCCTCATCCATGGGATTTTCCCAGCAAGAATACTGGAATGGGCTGCCATTTCCTTCTCCAGCGGACATTCCCCACCCAGGGATTGAACCCAGGTCTCCTGCACTGCAGGCGGGTTCTTTAACACTGAGCCACCAAGGAATGCAGGAAGCACACAGCTAAAATAAGTAAAGACAAATTACTGGGTTAACCTTAAATTTAGAAGATAGTTTTTCATATGAAATATTTTGCTGTGAAACACTTCTCAAGTGGTTCAGATGGTAAAGAATCCACCTGCAATGCAGAAGACCTGGGTTCGATCTCTGGGTCCAGAAGAACCCCTGGAGAAGGGAATGGCTACCCATTCCAGTATTCTTGCCTGGGAAATCCTACGGACAGAGGAGCCTGGGGTAGCAAAGAGTCGGACATGACTGAGTGACTAAAACACGTGCACGTGCATGCACGCACACACACACTTTGTTAATTAAAGGCGATTCATAAATGTTGCTCTGTGTGTGTGTGTGTGTGTGTGTGTGTGTGTGCGTGTGTGTGTGCTAAGTCATTTCAGCTATGTCCAAACTCTGTGCAGTCCTATGGACTGTAGCCCTCCAGGCTTCTCTGTCCATGGGATTCTCCAGGCAAGAATAGTAGAGTGGGTTGCCATGCCCTCTCCTCCAGGGAATCATCCCAACCCAGGGATTGAACCTGTATCTGTTGAGTCTCCTGCATTGGCAGGCAGGTTCCTTACCACTAGCACCACCTGGGAAGCCCATAAATGTTGCTAACCAATGTTCATTATAAATCATTCAACTAACTCCTCTACACTTTTTTTTTCTACACTGAATTTTACTTTCTTCACTGGACAGTAAGAACTGGTAGCATCAGTGAAAATATTTTTTGTCCCTCCTATGTTGACGCACTAGGACAGTGATCTCTGTAATTAACTGGGCAACCCCAAGGATGCCATTTTCTGGTATGTCTTTGGGCCATTTCACTATTCTTATTTTTAAGGGGACAGGGTATAGATAGTATGAGATTTTGCCTAAATATGAGCCCTAATACATTCCGAGTATCACACAGCCAACAAAGTTTTGAAATACAACTTCTATCCACTTGATTACTTCATATTAAACAGTACTGAAAACCCATCCTCTAGTCTTGTTCCTCCTCTAACAGGCTATGAAATTTAGTACATCTAATAAGCAATATGTAGGAGTCAGATTCCTGGTCTTTAGAATATCACAAAATAATGCAACCCTCAAGTTCCTTTTCAGATCAAAAACGGTATGACTCTATGACGGAGGCTGTACAATAACACAGAAGGATGGTACTAGATATTACATTTGATGGTGACTTTCACAAAAATGGAAAAATGATACTACTATGCAGAGATGTTAAAAAGGATATAAGAGATAATAAGCAGTTTAGTACTTATAATGCATAGCCTACTTTTTTACTGTGTAAAGCCTTTAGAAATAAAAGGAAAAGCTGGAAATATAAACAGACAATATTGACAGCCAAGGTGAAAAAAACATACAAGTAACAAATGCCAAAATAGTTATTTTCTGGATGAAAAGGCAATCGAGGAGAAGCTACACACAAAGAAGCTGGGGATCAAAGTGTACAATAAATTCAAATCTATTTCTGCAGCGTGAAAGAAAAATATTGGGGTCTGTGCAAGATGAAAATAAAGCTGAATTATTCAACAAAACACAGGCCAAATTTAACAGTATCAATCTTATTCTCTACCTGGAATAACTGGCTTGAGCTTATAACATTTTACTATAGAGAGACGTAAATTGAACATTATAAAAAATACAGACCAAAAATATTAGTGGCATAAGTTTGGTTAAGATGAAAAGAGAAAGGTAGAGTTGTTATCTAAACTGTCAATCACAAAAATTGTCACGTAGAACTGTTTCTAAATGTCTGAATGATATGAAAAATTCCTAGAGCAAGACTCCCTAAAACTCAAAGTATTTTGTTAAAGTCCTAGTAAACTAATTGTTAATTCTGAAAGGTGTTTGTTCTAATCCTTGAAAACATTTGTAAAATACCCTAATGTTTACTACTCTTACAGTAGAATGTACTCATACGTAATAAAAACAAAGAATATTGTGTAGATATATGAGTTATGGATAACTAAACTTCAGTAGATCTTGACTTAAGATCATTATCATTATTAGAGATATAAGATCATCATCTTTATGTTATTATATGGATATAAGATCATTATTATTAAATTCATATAACTGTATATTTCAGGATTTATCTTTTTCTTGAAAGCTGAGTATGGGGTAGAAAGGAATAGAAAGATTTTGAATTATTTTAGTGGTTATTTTCATTTACTCAAGAAAGAACATTATAAATGAGGTATAAATACTAATTATAGTGTTGATTTTTAACAAGGTTCTACATTAAATAGGTCAATTATCTATAAAATATTGCTAATACCTCTTTTAGCTTTATTGTTCAAGCTCTAGAACACTCTATGCAAGAGATATCTTATCCAGAACTGAAAACAAAACTAATAAAAAGCATGAAATCTATTTATCTTCCTCAGATCACAATTCCCAAACAATGCAATGACCTGTTTCCCAATGCTGAAATAAAAGAATTAGAAGGGACTTCTGAAAGAAAGCTGTATTTTTCTTTAAAATGTTTATACCTCAGGGTTGTTTTTTTTTCTTCAGTGTTCTCCCTGGCACTTCCCTTGCCTTCACAATAAGAATAAAATCTCCTCTGGAACGTAATCATGTCTTGGTTGACTACACAAAATCTAACATAGGCAGTTAACAAATTGAAGGGTATCTTACAAGAAGGGAGAAAATATTTGCAAACCATGTATCTGATAGCGATTAATATCTAAAATATATAAGGAACTCATAAAATTCAATAGCGAAAAAAAATCCAATTAAAACTAGGCATACGTCATAAACAGACATTTTTTCCAATGAAGACAAACAGATGGTCAATGAATACTTGAAAAGATGCTCAACAATGCTCATTTATCAGGGAAATGCAAATCGAGACCACAGTAAGATATTACCTCACATCTCTTAGGATGTCGATTATTAAAAGGACAAGTGATAGCAAAGGTTGGAAAGGATAAATATGTGATGGAATATTATTCATTCTTTAGAAAGAAGGAAATCCTACCATTTGTGACAACAGAATCCTGAGGGCATCCATGAAATAAAATAAGTTTAATAGATAAAGACAAACATTGTATGTTTTCACTTATATGTGGAATCTAGAAAGGCTGAACTCATACAGAGAACAAATTAACGGTTCCCAGAATCTGCGGGGTGGGGGAGATAGGGATATGCTGGTGAAAAGATATAATTTCCAATTATAAAAGAATACATTCTGGGGATGTGATGTACAGAATGGTGACTATAGTTAAAACATTGTATTTTATATGTGACAGTTGCTAGGCAAGTAGATCTGAAATATTCTCACCATAACAATAACAACAAAATGCTAATTATATGAGGTGAAGTAGGTGTTAACCAATCCTATTGTGATAAATGTTTTACAATATATGGGTATCAAATCTTCACACTGTATACTTAAGCAATATTATATGCCAACTATGTCTCAGTAAAATTGGAAAAGTTATTTAAACAAAATCCAACACACAGAGCTGTGCATACTTCGTCTTAATTGTTCATCTTCTTCCTTTTCCAAACAAGGCCAAAATATATAAGAGATACTAGAGAATAGCTCATTTGAAGATATTGTTACTTAGATGAGAAATTAAGACCTGAGACGAAGGTAAGCTTTCTCAGTGCCACACAGCTTGATTAATGATGAATCTATCTTTCTTCCCTTCTCTTGAAGAAAACAAGCAAATACATGGACGTTCTCATGAGATTAATGTACCAAGAACAACCTCCTGTTATTCAGAGCTTTTGGCAAGGAAAGGAGACATTAGTTATAATAATTACATTTATATTTTAAACACCATCTACTGTTTCAACAGAAGCCCGTAGAGAATTAAATTAATCTTTTCAGTTGTGATATTTAAGAAAATTACCAAAGCAGTAAGTTCATAAAGTCTACAACTGGATGTAAACCAATTAGTTTTTCTTTTTGCCTATATTAAAAAAAAAATCCCTCCTATTCTAATGAATATAAATATATAATATTTCTGATCTTTCATCCCTTAAATATTCCCATAAGAAATTGCATCAGTGAACTATAATGCAATAATTATAAGGAGTTATAAACTGCAGCCCATTCAAATGGAGTACACATTTTATTTGCTTTTTAAAAGGCAATATTACTAAGCATTTTTATGCTTTAAAAAGGCAATCACACTTGAGCTCAAATTTTATTCCATCCATGAGAGCAAAAAGAATACAAAAAGAAATGGCATAAACACTGAAATACTTTATTTCAACAATACATACTGACTTACATAGCATCAATTATTTTTAGAAATTCAAACAGAGGCCAGATTGGCTTAATAGTGACAACAAATTTGTTGTTCTTTTTGGTTGTTAGAAGCATTTTTCAAAGGTAGGATTTCAAACAAATCAAGACAACAGTTCAGTATTTCTTTCTCATCCACATTAAAATGATATGAAATAAAATTTAAAACATGAATTACATCAAAGATGGACAATTTCAAGATTTGTATGGAAATACAAAGACCTCGAATAGCCAAAGCAATCTTGAGAAAGAAGAACGGAACTGGAGGAATCAACTTGGCTGACTTCAGGCTCTACTACAAAGCCACAGTCATCAAGACAGTATGGTACTGGCACAAAGACAGAAATATAGATCAATGGAACAAAATAGAAAGCCCAGAGATAAATCCACACACCTATGGACACCTTATCTTCGACAAAGGAGGCGAGAATATACAATGGAGTAAAGACAATCTCTTTAACAAGTGGTGCTGGGAAAACTGGTCAAGAACTGGTAAAAGAATGAAACTAGATCACTTTCTAACACCACACACAAAAATAAACTCAAAATGGATTAAAGATCTAAATGTAAGACCGAGAAACTATAAAACTCCTAGAGGAGAACATAGGCAAAACACTCTCCGACATAAATCACAGCAGGATCCTCTATGATCCACCTTCTAGCATACTGGAAATAAAAGCAAAAATAAACAAATGGGATCTAATTAAAATTAAAAGCTTCTGCACAACAAAGGAAACTATAAGCAAGGTGAAAAGACAGCCTTCTGAATGGGAGAAAATAATAGCAAATGAAGCAACTGACAAACAACTAATCTCAAAAATATACAAGCAACTTATGCAGCTCAATTCCAGAAAAAAAATAAACGACCCAATCAAAAAATGGGCCGAAGAACTAAATAGACATTTCTCAAAAGAAGACATACGGATGGCTAACAAACACATGAAAAGATGCTTAACATCACTCATTATCAGAGAAATGCAAATCAAAACCACAATGAGGTACCATTTCATGCCAGTCAGAATGGCTGTGATCCAAAAGTCCGCAAGCAATAAATGCTGGAGAGGGTGTGGAGAAAAGGGAACCCTCCTATGCTGTTGGTGGGAATGCAAACTAGTACAGCCACTATGGAGAACAGTGTGGAGATTCCTTTAAAAATTGCAAATAGAACTACCTTATGACCTAGCAATCCCACTGCTGTGTATACACACCGAGGAAACCAGAACTGAAAGAGAACATGTACCCCAATGTTCATTGCAGCACTGTTTATAATAGCCAGGACATGGAAACAACCTAGATGTCCATCAGCAGATGAATGGATAAGAAAGCTGTGGTACATATACACAATGGAACATTACTCAGCCATCAAAAAGAATACATTTGAATCAGTTCTAATGAGGTGGATAAAACTGGAGCCAATTATACAGAGTGAAGTAAGCCAGAAAGAAAAACACCAATACAGTATACTTACACATATATATGGAATTTAGAAAGATGGTAATGATAACCCTGTATGTGAGAAAGCAAAAGACACACAGATGTATAGAACGGACTTTTGGACTCTGAGGGAGAGGGGGAGGGTGGGATGATTTGGGAGAATGGCATTGAAACATGTATACTGTCATGTAAGAAACAAATTGCCAGTCTATGTTCGATACAGGATACAGGATGCTTGGGGCTGGCGCATGGGGATGATCCAGAGAGATGATATGGGGTAGGAGGCGGGAGGGGGGTTCATGTTTGGGAACTCATGTACACCCGTGGTGGATTCATGTCAATGTATGGCCAAGCCAATACAGTATTGCAAAGTAAAATAAAGTAAAAACATAAAAAAAAAAGATTTTAAAAAAGATGGAAAAATTATCTGAATACTTACTTAGAATATATAGTAAGTCCCCTACACATGAACTTTCAACTTGCAAACTTTGTATGTTCGCATATCCAATCATGTAAGTTAGTTCACGAGTCTGGCATACACTGTTCCAAGAGAGCATCCTCTACACATGGGGTGCTTTTGTGCAGTTTACTGTACAGTACAGTATAGAGTACAGCAGTACAGTATATTTATTTCAAGCCCAGGATGTCCAGAAGCATAAAAGCAGTGGTGATGTGACTGGTACTGCTAAGAAGCTCCAAGCCACAATGATGGAATCAAAAGTAAAAATAATTGAGAGAGTGGAAAGAGGCAAAAAGATGGGAGACACAGCTCCTTCTTGTAACATGAATCAGTCAATCATCGACATCGACAAGATCATGGAACATGTGAAGTCTGCTGTGCCGATGATGTTGACAATAATAGCGAAGAAGCCTGGAAATATGATGGAGAAACTTCTCATTGTGAGGATGCAGAATCAGCATCAGTGTCAAGTCCCATTCAGCGTAATGCTGACTCAAGAGAAAGCAAAAAGGTTTTATGAAGACTTGAAGAAGAAACATGGCAAAGAACCCAGAGAGCACATCTTTTAATGCCAGCTGAAGATGGTTTCATCCATTCAAGGGTACATTTTACGTGTGCCCACCTTCACAACATTAAAATAAGTGGGGAAAGAAAAACACCAATATAGTATACTGACACATATATACGGAATTTAGAAAGATGGTAATGATGACCCTGTATGTGAGACAGCAAAAGAGACACAGATGTATAGAACGGACTTTGGGACTCTGAGGGAGAGGGAGAGGGTGGGATGATTTGGGAGAATGGCATTGAAACATATATCCTATCATGTAAGAAATGAAGTGCCAGTCTATGTTCGATACAAGGGGATGATCCAGAGAGATGATATGGGGTGGGAGGTGGGAGGGGGATTCAGGATTGGGAGCTTGTATACACCCGTGGTGGATTCATGTCAATGTATGGCAAAACCAATACAGTATTGTAAAGTAAAATAAAGTTAAAAAATAAAAAAAATTAAAAAAAAAATAAGTGGGAAATCAGCCAGTGCAGATATGTAGCCTCCAGGAAATTTCTCAAAACGCATCAAGAAATTATCAATGAAGGTGCGTTATTTACCCAAGCAGGTTTTTAATGTGGATTATATAAGACTATAGTGGAGGAGGATGCCAGACTGAAATTACATCAGTAAGAAGGAAAATTTGATGCCAGGCTATTAAGCAGCAAAGGATAGCATAACTTTGTTGGTTGGCAGCAATGCTTCTGGTGATAAGAAGTTGAAGCGCTCTTAGCTTACCATTCAGAGAACCCAAGCATCCTTAAAATTATAGCCAAGGGCTGTCTCCTTGTTGTGTGGAAGAGTAATCCCAAAGCCTGGGTTACACAGGCCATTTTCCAGGACTGGTTTTTCCACCATTTTATCATGGATGTAGGGAAGTATTTCAATCCTAAAGGAAATTAACCCTGAATATTTATTAGAAGGACTGATGCTGAAGCAGAAACTTCAATACATTGGTCACCTGATGTGAAGAGCCAACTCATTGGAAAGATTCTGATGCTGGAAAAGATTGAGGGCAGGAGGTTAAAAAGGAAGTGATAGAGCATAGGATGGTTGGATGGTATCATCAACTCAGTGGACAAAAGCTTGCGCAAACTCTGGGAGACAGTGAAGGACAGGGAAGCCTGGCATGATGCAGTCTATGGGGCCACAAAAAGTCTGACACAACTCAGTGACTAAACAACAACAGAGAAATATTGCTTGAAGAAGGAGATCCAATTCAACATTATTTTGCTGCAAGACAATACTTCAGGCCACTCCCCATTTATTGATGACTTTCCTCCCAAAGACAAAATAGTGAATCTGTCACTGAATACTATGTTACCCATCCAACCTATGGACCAGGGAGTTATAGCAAATTTCAATAAATATTTATGTCTCACTTTTGGCCAGACATTAAAGGCAAGTGATGAATCAGGAGAAAACTTGTGACAATTTTGGAAGGACTAAAACTTCTACAGGGTTGGGAAAATCCCCTGGAGAAGAGAAAGGCTATCCATTCTAGTATTCTTGCCTGAGAATCCCATGGACAGAGAAGCCTGGCAGGCTATAGTCCACAGGAGCACAAAGAACCAGACATGACTGAGCAACTGATTCCCCCCTCAACTTTTTATAAAATCTACAAGGCCAAAAAAACATTGACTTTGCTTTGCATGAGGTAACAGCTATCACCATGAACGAGGCTTGGAAAAACATTTGTCCCCAGTTTGTTCATGATTTTTGTGAACTTGAGAAGGTGACTGAGAAGTCCAAGGAGGTCTTCAGTGACGCAGTGATGCTCAATGAAAAGCTGAAGCTAGATCTGTAAGAGATTGACTTCACTGAATTCCTTGCTGTGCACCACAAGAAGCTTACTAATGAAAACCTAATGGAATTAGATGCCCAAAGAAGGGATAAAGAGAGACAAGAGCAAGAAGAAGTAACTGAAGAACTGAACAGATTCACAATGCAGGAAACTGCAAAGGGAGTATCTTTATTTGAGGAGGCACTGTTCATTTTTGAGGCTCAGGACCCAAATGTAGAATAGTACACAAAGGTTGCAGCAGGCATTCAGAATGCAATCCAGTACTATTATACTATCTATGATGAGAGAAAAAAAAAAAAAAAAAAGAGCTACTACACAGAAATCACTGGATTGTTTTTTCAAGAGGATAGATAGAATTGAATCCTGCGAGGAACCAGAACCTGTGCCATCAACGTCAGGCATGAGCGAAACTGCAGCTTGCCCTCATCTCCTATTGATGATTACCCTTCAGCTCTATCACCTTCCACCTCCTCTTCCTCCTCCAGTCAGTAACTCTCCTTGTCTGTTCACTTGAAGCCAGCCCCTGTCTGCCAGCTGTTGTACTGTATTAATCTACTTTTCAAGGTATTGTACTATAAGTTTAAAAATAACGTATTTTCTGTGTGTTTTTCTGTATTATTTGTATGAAAGTATTAAAAACCTATTACAATAAAATACTATATAACTGATTGTGTTAGTTCAGTATCTAGCTAACTTTGTTGGACGTATGAACAAACTGGTCTTAAGAAAACTCAGAGTGGAACTGGTTCATATGTAGGGAACTTGCTGTACAGTTTTTTGGCTTATCTTTTAGTTTCATTTTTTAAAGCATGCCTTTAAAAGCAATTGAATATTCACAAGTTCAACTTGAAAAGTGCTTCATGTTTTCTCAAATTATCTCTTGGTATTTATATAATTCTTAAAATTTTGTGGATTAGATGTTGTTGTTTAGTCACTAAATTATGTCAAACTCTTTGCAATCCCATGGACTGCAGCACACCAGACTCCCCTGTCCTTCACAACCTCCCAGAGTTTGCTCAAATCCATGTCCATGGAGTCAGTGATACCATCCAATCATTTTATCCTCTGTTTCCCCTTCTCCTCTTGCACTCAATCTTTCCCAGCATCAGAGTCTTCTCCAATGTGTCAGCTCTTTGCATTAGGTGGTCAAAGTATTGGCCACAGCCTCCAGAAGGAAAACCATAATCACAGAAAACTAACCAAAATGGTCACAGGGATCACAGCCTTCAATGAAGCTCTGAGCCATGCCATGAGGGCCACCCAAGATGGATGGGTCATGGTGGAGAGTTTTGACAAAACATGGTCCACTGGAGAAGGGGATGTCAAACCACTCCACTATTCTTGCTCCAAGAACTCTGAGAACAGTATAAAAAGCATTAGACGGAACTATATTATTATCTGACAAACAAGAATTCTGACACAAGATGTATGGTTGCACGAGATGGCCTTTGACGGAACTAAACCTCCACTGTCCCCCAGAAGCACATATGGAAAACCACAAGGCCCCTCATCTGGCATCTGTAACACCATAGTCTTCATTTGGTAGGTAGGTTAAGGGTCTTTCAAGTGATATCCAGCACCAAATGGCAACATATTCCCAAGGGAAAAGTTCACAAACACCGCATAATATGGAGGAAAAACATAGTCTCGTCTATATGTAATCATGTCATATTCAGAAAAAGTCATCATTAACTGTCACTCACGGTGATGATTAGTCTAACTTAGCAACCTGGTCAGACTATGGCACCTAGTTATTTAATCAAGCACTAACACAGGTGAAGCCATCATAGTATTTTGTAGATGTGTTGAACTGGTTTATTTTAAGTAAAGAAGATTACCCTTGATAACGTGGGTGGGCCTCATCCAATTGACTGGAAGGCCTTAAAAGCAAAACCAGAGAACTGCCCTAAGTAAGTAGAAGAAATTCTGCCTCAAGACTGAAGCACTGACTCCTGTCTGTTTCCGGTCCACCAGCAACCCCCTGACTTGCAAACCTCTACAATCACATGAACCAATTCCTTAAAAAAAAATCTTCTAATATATGGATATATATATACAGCCTACTGGTTCTATTTCTCTGGAGAACCTGACTTATAAATCTATTCTTGGCTTTTAGGCTTCTCCCCCATAAAATATGGATTTTTTCCTACCTTATTCTTTATGGAGGGATTAGAAAATGCCTTTCTGAATAAGTGTTTTCAATTAGCATTTATATAATGCTTACTACGTGTCAGTCGTTGATTTAACTACTTTGTCTATATTTACTACTACCTCATAAGATAGGTACTATATTACTTAGAATGTACAGATACTGAAACTCAGGCCTAGGGGAGATTAAGTGACTTATCACACAGTTGGTAAGTGCTAGAGTGACGTTTCAAATTTGGTTTGTCTAGTTTCATAACTTACATTATAGCTAAATGCTATGGATTTAGGATATATTTTTGAGTTAGGCTGATAACATTAAATTATGGTTTGGATGTGAGGGGGAAAAGGAATAAAGTACAACTCACTCTATTGACTGAAGCAACTGTTAGTCCCATGCCTCAATGGGGAAAAATAAAGGAAGGGTGTATTTGGAGAAATATTACACAGATTTACCTACAGCTAAGATCCAGAGGTAAAAATTATAGAGTCTCAAATATAGATTGAGATGATTGACAAACAAGAAGAGAAAGCCCAAGTCTGAGCCTTGGGACACTCAAAATCTAGACTCTTAAGCAGACATGGAACCAGAAGCAGATGGAGGAAAGGAGATACTGTGAAGTCAAGAGTCATGAGAAAAAGTGGGTGACCCAGGAGAAAAAGGTGGTTGTCAACTCCATATGATGCTGGAGGCTGAGCAAAGCTATAGAGAGAAATGGATAGATATGACCAACAAGTGACCCTAGTGACTGACCAGAGTAGTTTTCACAGAGTGGTCAGTCTGAAAGCCAGAATAGTGTGGGTGAAAGAGGGACCATTAATAGCACATTTATTTTAAAAATTCATGGGACCAAAAGTCCGTTATACACATCTGTGTCAATGACGACCCTGTATGCAAGACAGCAAAAATGACACAGATGTGTATAACGGACTTTTGGACTCAGAGGGAGAGGGAGAGGATGGGATGATTTGGGAGAATGGCATTCTAACATGTATACTATCATGTAAGAATAGAATCGCCAGTCTATGTCTGACGCAGAATACAGCATGCTTGGGGCTGGTGCATGGGGATGACCCAGAGAGATGTTATGGGGAGGGAGGTGGGAGGGGGGTTCATGTTTGGGAATGCATGTAAGAATTAAAGATTTTAAAATTAAAAAAATAAAAAAGAAAGAAAGAAAAAAAAGAGTAAAAAAAAAAAAAACTCATGGGAAATAGATTCTTGATAGAACAAGTACATCAAACGGTTAATGCCAGAATTAGGTGGCAGTTTTGCTTGTATAGGATTCCCTATAAAACTGTTCAACTTCTGAACATTTTCATAATAAAATGATGGGGGAAAGCATAGAAAATATGGACATCAAAGTCAGGACTGTGGTTCCCTGGCCAAGCCGAGCAGTGGCAGCAGGAAGGGAAGGAAATATGGACATTGAGGTGTAAGCAGGTAGCTCCCACTGCATGGAAAAAGTTTTCTTTCTTGAGCAAAGGGCATACTGGCATTCCTGGCATTCCTCATGTGGTTCTGTACCTATTATATTGCGCAATAAAAAGAAAAGTGACTGTGGGGCAAGGAAATTGCACAAGTGGGTATGGATTACTCTTTGAAAGTATTATTTTAAAAAGGCATAAAAATGGGGTTGTTGGAAGGCGTCTACAGTTAGGTTAAAACTCTAACCTATCACACGTTTGCATGTTGCTTGAACTATTTCAAGCAACTATTTCAAGCAAGTGAGAAATAGATTTAAGGGACTAGATCCGATAGATAGAGTGCCTGATGAACTATGGAATGAGGTTCGTGACACTGTACAAGAGACAGGGATCAAGACCATCCCCATGAAAAGAAATGCAAAAAAGCAAAATGGCTGTCAGGGGAGGCCTTAAAAATAGCTGTGAAAACAAGAGAAGTGAAAAGAAAAGGAAAGATATAAGCATCTGAATGCAGAGTTCCAATGAATAGCAAGAACAGATAAGAAAGCCTTCTTCAGCGATCAATGCAAAGAAATAGAGGAAAAGAACAGAATGGGAAAGACTAGAGATCTCTTCAAGAAAATTAGAGATACCAAAGGAACATTTCATGCAAAGATGGGCTCGATAAAGGACAGAAATGGTCTGGACCTAACAGAAGCAGAAGATATTAAGAAGAGGTGGCAAGAATACACGGAAGAACTGTACAAAAAAGATCTTCACGACCCGGATAATCACAATGGTGTGATCACTCATCTAGAGCCAGACATCCTGGAATGTGAAGTCAAGTGGGCCTTAGAAAGCATCACAACGAACAAAGCTAGTGGAGGTAATGGAATTCCAGTGGAGCTGTTTCAAATCCTGAAATATAATGCTGTGAAAGTGCTGCACTCAATATGCCAGCAAATTTGGAAAACTCAGCAGTGGCCACAGGACTGGAAAAGGTCAGTTTTCATTCCAATTCCAAAGAAAGGCAACACCAAAGAATGCTCAAACTACTGCACAATTGCACTCATCTCACATGCTAGTAAAGTAAGATGCACAATTCTCCAAGCCAGGCTTCAGCAATACGTGAACCGTAAACTTCCTGATGTTCAAGCTGGTTTTAGAAAAGGCAGAGGAACCAGAGATCAAATTGCCAACATCCTCTGGATCATGGAAAAAGCAAGAGAGTTCCAGAAAAACATCTATTTCTGCTTTATTGACTATGCCAAAGCCTTTGACTATGTGGATCACAATAAACTGTGGAAAATTCTGAGAGAGATGGGAATACCAGACCACCTGACCTGCCTCTTGAGAAACCTAAATGCAGGTCAGGAAGCAACAGTCAGAACTGGACGTGGAACAACAGACTGGTTCCCAATAGGAAAAGGAGTACGTCAAGGCTGTATATTGTCACCCTGCTTATTTAACTTCTATGCAGATTACATCATGAGAAATGCTGGACTGGGAGAAACCCAAGCTGAAATCAAGATTGCCAGGAGAAATATCAATAACCTCAGACATGCAGATGATATCACCCTTATGGCAGAAAGTGAAGAGGAACTATAAAGCCTCTTGATGAAAGTGAAAGTGGAGAGTGAAAAAGCTGGCTTAAAGGTCAACATTCAGAAAACGAAGATCATGACATCTGGTCCCATCACTTCATGGGAAATAGATGGGGAAACAGTGGAAACAGTGTCAGACTTTATTTTTTGGGGCTCCAAAATCACTGCAGATGGTGACTGCAGCCATGAAATTAAAAGACACTTACTCCTTGGAAGAAAAACGTATGACCAACCTAGATAGCATATTCAAAAGCAGAGACATTACTTTGCTGACTAAGGTCCATCTAGGCAAGGATATGGTTTTCCTGTGGTCATGTACGGATATGAGAGTTGGACTGTGAAGAAAGCTGAGCGCCGAAGAATTGATGCTTTTGAACTGAGGTGTTGGAGAAGACTCTTGAGAGTCCCTTGGACTGCAAGGAGATCCAACCAGTCCATTCTGAAGGAGATCAACCCTGGGATTTCTTTGGAAGGAATGATGCTGAAGCTGAAACTCCAGTACTCTGGTCACCTCATGCGAAGAGTTGACTCATTGGAAAAGACTCTGATGCTGGGAGGGATTGTGGGCAGGAGGAGAAGGGGACACCAGAGGACGAGATGGCTGGATGGCATCACTGACTTGATGGACGTGAGTCTGAGTCAACTCTGGGAGTTGGTGATGGACAGAGAGGACTGACATGCTGAGAGTCATGGGGTTGCGAAGAGTCAGACATGACTGAGCGACTGAACTGAATTGAACTGAACTAAACTATTTCAGTAGAAAAGAAGAAATTCCAGAGTTGAATGATATCACCAAAACTGAATCATCCAAAAGGTGACAGGGGAAGGGACCAGAAGCTCCAGTGGCAGGATTGGCTTTGGGAGAAGGAGTGGTTCTTCTTTCTTTACTGACTCATGGAATGGAGAGAACAGGTAAACAGTATCAAGCAGTGAGTCTTGGTTTAAAAAGAAGTCATTCATCTGATGGCTTTCATACCTGTCCTTTTCTCTCCAATTTAACAGAATGGACATGATCAGCTTTTAATAATTAAGATGTCTCCCTGGTTAGGTTTGCCATGTTGGGATGGCATCTCCATAATTTATTGTAAGATTTGATTTTTCCATACTGTCTACTCTGTGTCTCCTGAAATCTGATCTTCTAGGACTATATTAACATGCACTTAGCAAGATTCAGCATGGATTTAGAAGCTGTTTGCCTTGCCTATTTATTTTCTTTTCCAAAAGCAGGCTCACTCAGTCTCTATGTCAGAGGGATCCACTACTAATGAAGACGACCTAGGTTAAATCAAGTTGCCGGCATATATCATAATTAGGGATGCATCAGTGAATCAGCTTCATTTTGAACAATCTTATCCCGTTGTTTTTCAAGAGTTTTACGTCAAATGCATTTTTTATCGAATTACCGACTTAGCTATTAGGGAGGAAGTGCTTGATAACCAGGTTTCTTTATGTAATGTAGCATATTTCCTTTCATGCATGGTAGGAATCAGATGCTGTAATTTTAGCTTAAAGCAAGGTGAAATTCAAAAGAAAGGGAGGTTACCTGAAAGATTATTTTTAATTTTTTAATTAAAATATCATAAAACTTTACATTTACAACAAGTCTGTTATAAAGCATAAGGGTCCAATGTGTTGCTCAATGTAGCAAGCACCATAACAATGATGATAATGATAAAGATGATAGCCACCAGGCTTTTAAATCCTGCAGCTGCTAGAGCTGAGGCTAAGCACTTTACATGCATCCTGTCTTCTGCGCTCCACAACAGTCCTGGAAGTGTGTGTATGCATAGCCCCACTTAATTCATGCAAACACTAGGGCAGAGGATAAGTAGCTTGCTCACATCACATAGTTCATGCAGCAAGAAAACTGCGATATGGAATCTAACTCTGGAACCACTGCTGCCACCGCCCATTCTGCCCCTTCCTGACATCTGGCCCATTCCGGGTTGGAATGGTATAAATAGCATGCTGGGGCATTAACGTGTTCCTTGGCTCCTCTTTACTTTCAAACGCTGTTTTTTTCTTTTCTGTGGATTTCTATTTTCTTTCTTACTGTGCTCTGTATATCCCTGTAAGCCTCTTTAAATCTTTTCTGTGAAAGGCAAGAATGGTTTGACAAGTCTGGATAAAGAGTATTAAAAAGAATAGACCTCAGTTGGTAATCTTTTAAACTAGACTTCTCATTTTTACATTTATGTAGATGTATAATTTGCCATCCTTTGCAAGTCAATTCAAGGATAAGAACATTTCAGCATCCACACTGCATTTGTTCTTGTCGTTTTGCTAAGCTATATACAAAAGGATTTGTTATTTTGGTTTTTTACTATTGTGCTCAGCTCAACTAATAATGTATCAATATTGGTTAATTAACTCTCACAAACATATCATAATGATATTAGATGTTAATAATAGGAAAACCGGATGTAGGGTTATGGAAGTTTTCTATATTACCTTTGTAAATTTCATGAAAATCTAAAACTATTCTTAAAGTGTATTTTTTTTTAATGCAAGAAGGATAGGTGAATTTTTAGAGACATGAGTTTTCAAATCAGCTGGGCAAATCTCTAGGACTGAGATTGATGTGTTGTATGGTATTTCTATTTTTAGCTATATTTTAAAACCAATGTCAAACTCTCTTCCAAAGAGGCTATCTCATTTTGCATCTGAATGAACAAGAGTTTCTATTGTTCCACATCCTCACCAGAATTTGTTATTGTTAATTTGGGGGATTTTACTGATTCTAGTAAGCATATAATGAAATCTCTTTCTTGTATTAATTTGCATCTTCCTAATAGTATATTCAAAAGCAGAGACATTATTTTGCCGACTAAGGTCCGTCTAGTCAAGGCTATGGTTTTTCCTGTGGTCATGTATGGATGTGAGAGTAGGACTATGAAGAAGGCTGAGTGCCGAAGAACTGATGCTTTTGAACTGCAGTGTTGCAGAAGACTCTTGAGAGTCCCTTGGACTGCAAGGAGATCCAACCAGTCCATTCTGAAGGAGATCAGCCCTGGGATTTCTTTGGAAGGAATGATGCTAAAGCTGAAACTCCAGTACTTTGGCCACCTCATGCAAAGAGTGGAAAAGACTCTGATGCTGGGAGGGACTGGGGGCAGGAGGAGAAGGGGATGACAGAGAATGAGATGGCTGGATGGAATCACTGACTCGATGGACGTGAGTCTGAGTGAACTCCGGGAGTTGGTGATGGACAGGGAGGCCTGGCATGCTGCGATCCATGGGGTCGCAAAGAGTCGGACACGACTGAACGACTGAACTGAATGATAAAAGATGTTGAGCATTTTTTTCATATGTTTGCCATCTGTGTGTCTTCATTGCTGACGTATCTTTTCAGGTTATTAGCCCATTTTTGAATCTGGTGGTTCCTCTTATTGTTGAATTTTGAGAGTTCTTTATATAGTTCAGATATAAGTCCTTTACCAGATATGTGACTTGCAAATATTTTCTCTAGGTCTATGATTTTCCTTCACTGTCTTTTGCAGAGAAAAAGAGTTCAAGTTCTACTTATCAATTTATCTTTCATTTAGCATACTTTTGGTGGTTCCAGTTGTAATTGTACTTCTATAGCCTGGAATCATCACTCTGCTTATTTTTTAAATTAATTATCTGTCTCATGTCAGAATGTAATACTTTATAGGCAGAAAATGTCTGCTTTCTTCCCAAATTTTAAACTCCCAGCTCTTTGGCAGTACATGTGCAAAATAAATACTTAATAAATATTTGTTGATTTTGTCAATTAATGGTAGAAAATGTCTGCTTTCTTCTATATTTTAAACTCCCAGCTCTTTGACAGTACATGTGCAAAATAAATACTTAATAAATATTTGTTGATTTTGTCAATTAATGGACATAGAGTTCTTTCAGCATCAGTATGGATAATAACATTTGAAATGACTAATGGAATAACATTGCCAACTAAAAACTGTCACTTGCCACCTGCCTCTACAAGGATCAGGTCACTAGCCACTGCAGTTACTGTCTTTCAACATCCCAAAAAGGAGGTCAAGAATACGCTCTGGGAAAATACCAGCAGAACAGGCTTCTGATAGGTATTTTCAGGAAAAGATTTTATTAGCTCCATTTCTTATATCTTCTCACATTTAGAAAAACACTAAATCATTAATGGATGAACAACAACCTTCTTGTGACTAACAGCAACCTCTGCCAAAATACGTGATCGATTGCACATATCCTCCTTCATGAAAATCATACATACACACTGATAAACTCCAAACCCAATCCAGAGCAGTTCCTCAGAGCTATCTGAGAGTCTGTCTCCCAGGCTATAGCTCTCATTTTGCTCCAGATAAAATTTACCTCACAATTCTCATGTTGTGCATTTTTTTTCAGTCAACAGTGTTAAGAAAATACAGATAAAGTATATTACAAATGCAATAACAACCAATAGATGGAAGCTATTATGTTTATTATTCTTGCTGAAACATTATAGCATTTTAAAAAGTTAAGGGCTCCAGAAAGAGGGGTAAGACGAAAGAGCTGTCTAGTGTTATCTCTTGAGTGTGAGTACTCATTCACTCAGTTGTGTTGACTCTTTGTGACCCAATAGACTGTAGGCTACCAGGCTTCTCAGTCCATGGAATTCTCCAGGCCAGAATACTGGAATAGGTTGCCATTTTCTACCCCAGGGTATCTTCCCAACCTAGGAATTGAACCTATGTCTCTTGCATCTTCTTGCATCTTGCATAGGTAAGTGGATTCTTTATCACTGAGCCACCTGGGAACCCCTCTGTTATCTCTTAACACGTGCAACAGAAGCCATAAACAGGGCTTCAGGTTGATGTAGTGTAATCCTGGGCTTGCAACCAGCAAAAAATTTTGCACACAGGATATTTTATTTAACAAAATATGCAATACGTAAAAGTATTACAAATGCTAAAATTTGAATTAAGCTGAATCCTAAGGTATATGGCATTTTCACATTTATGCACTTTTTCTTTATGATATTTTCACATCAAACCTCTTATCATTTTTGTCACTGTATATATCTCTAGGTTTTTATACTTTTAACTTGTAGTATTAAAGCTTCTGAAGATTTATCTCATTCCTGGATAGCATCCTTTTCAATGGAAATAAAGGCTTTAATTAAAGATGATGGGTATAACGATGTAATACACTTAGGCTATTAGCAATTTGGAAGCATAAGATTCACTTGGTTCCTATCTGGAAATAAAAGATTCCCAGTATTACCCCAGCCACACTGAATCTAAGTTTGTGGCTGTGTGTGTGTGTTAGTTACTCAGTTGTATCCAACTCTTTGTGACCCCGTGGACTGTAGCCCACCAGCCTCCTCTGTCCATAGAATTTTTCAGGTAAAAATACTGGAGTCAATAGCCATTCCCTTCTCTAGAGGATCTTCTCAAGCAGGGATCAAACCCAGTTCTCCTGCGTTGCAAGCAGAATCTTTACTGTCTGAGCCATCTGGGAAGCTTTTGGCTGGGTGCAGGAATACAAACTTTTATGGATAGCTCTCATCCTCACCCAGTAATTCTGAACTGTGTGGTCTGTGAACTTCACTCTGAGGAACGCTTGTTAAAAAAGCTTCTATAAAGGAGGGAAGGAGGTTCCTTGGGAGGGACGGTGAACAGCGGTGTGTGGACACAACAGATGATCACCAGATCCCTGACTCAGCTGCACTGAGACTGAAAAGACACTCACCATACCAACTTCAAGGTCTTCTCTTCACTCAATCTAATAAACATGTATCTTCTATATTACTTGAATATTATTTTTTAAATTAATGGATCTACACTCAGCAGAATACAGATTCCAAGTGGGGCAGGAAACAGGACACTGCGTTCCTTCTTCCAGGACTGGACTGAGTTGATTTACAAATTAATAGGGTGGCTGGAAAAGGCAATGGCATCCCACTCCAGTACTCTTGCCTGGAAAATCCCATGGATGGAGGAGCCTGGTGGGCTGCAGTCCATGGGGTCGCCGGGAGTCGGACAGGACTCACTTCACTTTCACTTTTCACTTTCATGCATTGGAGGAGGAAATGGCAACCCACTCCAGTATTCTTGCCTGGAGAATCCCAGGGACAGGGGAGCCTGGTGGGCTGCCATCTATGGGGTTGCACAGAGTCGGACACGACTGAAGCAACTTAGTAGCAGAAGCAA
Source organism: Capra hircus (assembly GCF_001704415.2). Taxonomy (NCBI): domain Eukaryota; kingdom Metazoa; phylum Chordata; class Mammalia; order Artiodactyla; family Bovidae; genus Capra; species Capra hircus. The sequence goes on from NC_030818.1 coordinate 55,481,386, forward strand.
GGTGGCTGGAAGAAGAGAGGCAGGATTCCAACATGACATTAGAAGCTTCTCATCCAGGGAAAAAGGGCTTCCCAAGTGGTACTAGTGGTAAAGAACCCACCCGCCAATGCAGGAGACGCAGGTTTGATCCCGGGTTCCAGAATATCCACCGGAGTAGGAAATGGCATCCCACTCCAGTATTCTTGCCTGGAGAATTCCATGGGAAGAGAAGCCTGGCAGGTTACAGTCCATGAGGTCCCAAAGGGTCAGACACAGCCGAGTAACTGAGCATGCCCATCCAGGGAAATGGCTTGTAATCAGATCTCAGTTAGGGCATTCACACAGTTGATATAAACAGGAGTTTCTGTTGGATAGCTCATTGCACCATCACACTATACTCATACAAAAATGGATGGGGAGGGAGAAAGCTACCAGGCTGTCTTGACCCTTTTGTAATCCCATGGACTGTAGCCCACCAGCCTCTTCTGGTCATGGAATTTTTCTGGCAAGAATACTGGAGTGCAGTGCCATTTCCTACTCCAAAGTATTTTCCCAACCCAAGGATCAAACCTGGGTCTCCTGTTTCTCTTATATTGTCAGGCAGATTCTTTACCACTTGCACCACCTGGGAAGCCCACCAGATGATCCAGAGGCAAAGATTTATCCCTTCTCAGAGAAGTGAGGACACCTTTCTCTCAAACTCTATTATTTTTTTTCAGTCTTATTTTGTCTGTCTCTGCCCACTGGTTATTAGTTACTCAATAAATATTGATTGGGTGAAATAATAATTATAATAATGAAATTAGTTGATATAACTATCAGTTCAGTTCAGTTCAGTCGCTCAGTCATGTCCAACTCTGCGACCCCATGAACTGAAGCACGCCAGGCCTCCCTGTCCATCACCAGCTCCCGGAGTTCACTCAGACTCACGTCCACCGAGTCAGTGGTGCCATCCAGCCATCTCACCCTCTGTCGTCCCCTTCTCCTCCTGCCCCAATCCCTCCAAGCATCAAAGTCTTTTCCAATGAGTCAACTCTTCCCATGAGGTGGCCAAAGTACTGGAGTTTCAGCTTTAGCATCATTCCCTCCAAAGAAATCCCAGGGTTAATCTCCTTCAGAATGGACTGGTTGGATCTCCTTGCAGTCCAAGGGACCCTCAAGAGTCTTCTCCAACACCACAGTTCAAAAGCATCAATTCATCAGTGCTCAGCTTTTTCCACAGTCCAACTCTCACATCCATACATGACCACTGGAAAAACCATAGCCTTGTCTAGACGGACCTTTGTTGGCAAAGTAATGTCTCTGCTTTTCAATATGCTATCTAGGTTGGTCATAACTTTTCTTCCAAAGAGTAAGCATCTTTTAATTTCATGGCTGCAATCACCATCTGCAGTGATTTTGGAGCCCCCCCAAAAAAGTCTGACACTGTTTCCACTGTTTCCCCATCTATTTCCCAGGAAGTGATGGGACCAGAAGCCATGATCTTCGTTTTCTGAATGTTGAGCTTTAAGCCAACTTTGTCACTCTCCTCTTTCACTTTCACCAAGAGGCTTTATAGTTCCTCTTCAGTTTCTGCCATAAGGGTGGTGTCATCTGCATATCTGAGGTTATTGATATTTCTCCTGGCAATCTTGATTCCAGTTTGTGCTTCTTCCAGTCCAGCATTTCTCATGATGTACTCTGCATAGAAGTTAAATAAGCAGGGTGACAATATACAGCCTTGACGTACTCCTTTTCCTATTGGGAACCAGTCTGTTGTTCCATGACCAGTTCTGACTGTTGCTTCCTGACCTGCATTTAGGTTTCTTAAGAGGTGGGTCAGGTGGTCTGGTATTCCCATCTCTTTCAGAATTTTCCAATTTCTTGTGATCCACAGAGTCAAAGGCTTTGGCATAGTCAATAAAGCAGAAATAGATGTTTTTCTGGAACTCTCTTGCTTTTTCCATGATCCAGCGGATGTTGGCAATTTGATCTCTGGTTCCTGTGCCTTTTCTAAAACTGGCTTGAACATCTGGAAGTTTGCGGTTCATTTATTGCTGAAGCCTGGCTTGGAGAATTTTGAGCATTACCTTACTAGCATGTGAGATGAGTGCAATTGTGTGCTAGTTTGAGCATTCTTTGGCATTGCCAAACTACATCACTCCACATTTTAAGCTGTATCAAGACAAAGAAAAGCTTCACTGAACAGTGAAAGGTCTGATCATCTCTTTGATTTGGAAATGTTTTCATGAAGAAGCTACCTCTTCCATCTGTACCTCTTTCATCTGTACATTTTACCACTTTGCTCCATGAGGTCCTTCCTAATGATGGGTTAAGGCCATGTACATTTCTATCTATACCATGGCCAGATACATTTTATTGGCTGGGCCATGTCTTAACTGTTTTGCCCAGATAGAGAGTGAGCTGTTGACTGAAGACAGGAAACTCAAGAAATTGCTCCAACAACTAAGAGGGTGTGAAAATACAATAATGAAATAGCACAGAAGCAACTGCTGGGTTACAGCATTAAATGAACCTGCTTATTTGGCAAAGATGGACAGTGTCTATCTTTCAAAGGCCAGATTATGGATTTCCTTCAAGTCTAAGAAAATTCACAAAGGAAATATGTGAGCATTCCATTCTAGCAGATGTTGTTACACACCAAATAAACAAATTAAATAAAAAAATTCTTATATAATTAGCCTGTTATAAATTGGCCTTTTTAGCTGCATCCAAGGGAGGAATAACAATCAGTTGTTTTCAATAAATGCAATTTTTTGAAATGTGAAAGAGTCACACAGATGCCAGTAACAGACAAACAATATAAAAGCATCTACAAAAGTGTTCAACTATCAGATATCCATGGTCTGTTATAATCACTTCCTTTTTCAATCAAAATAATTGAGATCACTTCATCCAAACTGCTTTTGTTCTGATGTTTTCTATAGAACCCATTGTTGGGTATATCTCTCTTTCTTACTAGCTTTGGAGATAAAGAAATCTGCATCACAACCTGCATTTTGTACCTTTGTATCCACAATTCACCTCACCAGTGGCTCCCTCTCTTGATATAGGCTCTGACACTTCTGATTTAGGCTGAACAAAATAAGCAGGCAAGCAAACAATCATATTCTCTGCTTGTCCACAACACTTTCTCCAATTACTCTTCTGTTTCACTCCTTCCATTCTGAGACAATGTTCAGGGTCAAGCATTGAGTGTTCTCATGTGTTAGGCACTGTGCCAGTCTTCAGAGGTGAGATAAATAACAAAATGATAACACATGTCCCTCATTTGAGTTCAAGACTATCTTAAAGAAAAAAAAGAAAAAGAAAATGTGCAGTATATAGTATAACAATGACCAAAGAAGGGGATGGGCAGATTTCCTGTCTACATTCTTTACTATCCAATCTACTCTCTTCTTTTAGCATTTTTTTTTTTTTTTGGTATTATCCTTGCAGCCTCCTGAAAATGTACTTTAAATACAACTGATGGCATCTTTCTAACAAAATGCAAGGTGTTTTCTCATTAATCATCTTCCATGATCTCAGAAGAATTTGATCTGATTGCAACAGCATTCTCAGTTTGGATTGATCACTGTCTTTTTCGCAGACTATTCTATTCTCCTGGATTCAAGATTCTGTACTCTGTTTGCTCTCTGGTCACATTTCAAGTCATGCCTTTCCTCTCTCATTCATTTCTATCCCATTTTCAGCCTTACTGAAGCTTTTCTTCTAAAACTAAACCTTTTTCCTTCTCTATCTGTTGGAAAGTACAATACTAAAAGGAAGCTCTGATTCTGAAAGTTTATTTATCAACTACAAAAACTTCCAAATTTCTGATTTCCCAAAGTTGCAGATGACACCATCCTTATGGCAAGAGCCTCTTGATGAAAATGAAAGAGAAGAATGAAAAAGTTGGCTTAAAACTCAACATTCAGAAAACTAAGATCATGGAATCCAGTCCCATCACTTCATGGGAAATAGATGGGGAAATAATGGAAACAGTGTGAGACTTTATTTTGGGGGCTCCAAAATCACTGCAGATGGTGACTGCACCCATGAAGTTAAAAGATGCTCGCTCCTTGGAAGGAAAGTTATGACCAACCTAGATAGCATATTCAAAAGCAGACATTACTTTGCCAACAAAGGTCCATATGGTCAGAGCTATGGTTTTTCCAGTAATCTTGTATGGATGTGAGAGTTGGAGCATAAAGAAAGCTGAGCACCAAAGAATTGATGCTTTTGAACTGTGGTGTTGGAGAAGACTCTTGAGAGTCACTTGGACTGTATGGAGATCCAACCAGTCCATCCTAAAGGAGATCAGTCCATCCTAAAGGAGATCAGTCCTGAATATTCTTGGAAGGACTGATACTGAAGCTGAAGCTCCAATACTTTGGCCACCTGATGCAAAGAGCCAACTGCTTAGAAAAGACCCTGATGCTGGGAAAGATTGAAGGCAGGAGAAGAAGGAGGTGACAGAGGATGAGATGATTGGATGGCATCATCGACTCAATGGACATGAGTTTGAGCACTCTGGGAGTTGGTGATGGATAGGGAAGCCTGGCGTGCTGCAGTCTATAGGGTTGCAAAGAGTTGGACACAACTGAGCAACTGAACTGAACTGAAAGTTTCATTTCCATAGCATTAACCATCTGCTAGGGTGTTCCCTTTATCCACCAATGTTTAAAATCGAATTAGTCGTCTTTACTCAACTATCATCTCTTAACATGTCACAATTAGGTTGTCTAAGGCCAAAAACATGGAATAAATGTTGACTTTTGTCTCTTCCCTTCAACAAGTGGCAAATCTTTTATTCTTTTTTGCAGTGTCTATAACATTTCAGTCCTTATTTCTATTCCCATAACCATCAGTCCAATCCCAGACACTCAAAGTATTTCTCTTTTAGTTTTGTTTTCTCTGCAATGTTACAATAATGCCTAAGCATCTAAGTCCTGTCTTTCTATGACTTAGTCAACTTTTCATGAAGTTGCCAAACAAATCTTTCTAAAATATCACTTAAATGGGTACAAAGCAACCTTCTTACTGCCTTCTTGTTTCTCTTTTATCATGTGTCTATATGTAACCTAGTTCCGGAACTTTTCCGAATCTGGTCCCTATCCACCATCTTATTATATTTCTCATTATGTCTGAATATGAAAATTCTAATCAAATCAGGGTTTTTGTAGCTATCCCCCAAATATTGATGTCATTTGCATCTCTTTATCTTTTAAAATTGTGTTCATTTCACATGTTAGCAAGGTAATGTTCAAAATCCTTCAAGCTAGGCTTCAACCGTACGTGAACAGAGAATACAGATATATAAGCTGGATTTAGAAAAGGCAGAGGAAGCAGAGATCAAATTGCCAACATTTGTTGGATTATGGAAGAAGCAAGGGAGGTCAGGAAAAACATCTACTTCTGCTTCATTGATTATGTCAAAGCCTTTGACTATATAGATCACAACAAACTGTGGAGAGTTCTTAAAGAGATGGGAATATCAAACCACTTTACCTACCTCCTGAAAATCCTGTAGAAAGGTCAAGATGCAACAGTTAGAACTGGACATGGAACAATAGGTTCTTTCAAAACTGGGAAAGGAGTATGTCAGAGCTATATGTTGTTACCCTGCTTATTTAACTTATATGCAGAGTACATCATGCAAAATACTGGGCTGGATGAATCACAAACTGGGATGAAGATAGCCAGGAGAAATATCAATGACCTCAGATATGCAGATGACACAACCCTTATGGCAGAAAGCAAAGAGGAACTAAAGAACCTCTAAATGGAAATGAAAGAGGAGAGTGAAAAAGTTGGCTTAAAATTCAACATTCAAAAACTAAGAACACGGCATCCAGTCCCATCATTTCATGGCAAATAGAAGTAGAAAAATTGGAAACAGTGTCAGACTTTATTTTCTTGGGTTCCAAAATCACTGCAGATGGTAACTGCAGCCATGAAATTAAAAGATGCTAGCCCCTTAGAAGAAAAACTATGACAAACCTAAACAGTATATTAAAAAGCAAAGACATAACTTTGCCAACAAAGGTCTGTCTAGTCAAAGCTATGGTTTTTCCAGTAGTCATGAATGGATGTGAGAGCTGGACCATAGGGAAGGCTGAGCACCAAAGAATCAATGCTTTCAAACTGGGCTGTTAGAGAAAGCTATTGAGAATCCCTTGGACTGAAAGGAGATCAAAGCAGTCAATTCTAAAGGAAATCGACACTGAATATTCATTCGAATGCTGATGCTGGAGTTGAAAGTGCTGACTGTCTTATAGATTTAGCTGCCTAGTAGATACTCAACACATATTCCCTGAGTACCTACAGAATGCCAAACTAGGTAAAACATCTTTTGGTATAGAGTTATGTTTATCTGCAACATCTAAATACTGAATGCCAGGCTGTTTCTGCTATATCACTTTCCCCTATCTAACTTTATGTAAGCTATGACCTCATTAATCTTATAAAATGACTGATTGCCATCAGCTCCCTAAAGTGAAACAATTGCTAACATACGCTAATGAGTCATCAGTTGGGGCTGATAAGCAAGAAGAATATCAGTCCATTTCTTTTCAAATTGGTCGCACAATGAAATCATCTAGGGGGCTTTAAAAATCTCAAGATTTGGGTTCCATCCCAGAGTTCCTGACTTAAATGATAAGGTCTGAGGCCTAGACATCAGGAAGTTCAGAATCCTCCCAAGTGATTCTAATATTCACTAAGAAATGAGAACCCCTAGATTAACACCTCCTGGTGAAGGAAACAGCAACCCACTCCAGCATTCTAGCCTGGGGAATCCCATGGACAGAGGACCCTGGTGGGGTATAGTCCATGGGGTTGCAAAGGAGCCTGACACCACTCAGTGACTAAACAATAAGATTAGCCCATAGCTTAAAAACTAGAGTTTTCAGTCCAGGGAGAGTATGGTGGTAAACATTAAAAATGATTTGACACTCTCTGTCCCAAAGCTGGCCAGAGCTTCAATATGAAGACCTGATTGAGATAACTGCCTCTGCAATCCTCAGTAGAAGCTTTTCTATGTATAATACATGGGTTATACAACTATTCAATCATGGTTTGCTAAGACCACTTACAATGACTACCAATTCTAAGCTACAATGAGTTATGCAGTCCTCTTCAGAGAGATTGCAAGACACTGATTCAATTCTCTCAGATCCTTCATCTAGCATTGTTTATTAATAGGAAAGCCTGCTATTGTCTTAAGGAGTACAGATTGATTTCATAAATTATAAAGAATAAATTTTGTCTGACATTTACGTAAAATTTAATTTTTCAAAAATCTTTTGTGTCTTCCTTATGTAAAACAACCCAATGAGGCCAAAGCAACGATTATTACCTCTTTTTGAAAACTGGAGACACTAAGGCTGAAACAAGTTTGATGATTTAGCTTAAATTGTGTAGTCAATGGCCAAATAACACTGGAAGTCAGATATATTAATGAAACATCCAATGCTCTGCTAACTTCACATAAAAATCTCTTTGAATATAACTTCCTATGTGCTGGAGCATCATGCCAGGTCCTTTAAGAACAGAAAGAAATATTCATATCCTGATGAAGTTTAATCTTAAATTAGGAAGATAATATACATATATGTAATATTATATCTATGATAAACAGACACACACACGTGCATGCGCACATACACACCCCCCACACACACACACCCTTGACCAACCATCTTTACCCAAGTCTAAAATATCCCATTTTTATCCAAGTCTAAAATATCAGTATTCTAGGCTTTGACTATGATTTCTCTTTTTTATATATATTTAAGTAATTTATTTTCATTACTTATTTTTAATAGAAATGCTGCTCATATACTTCTTTTGCAGTCTATAATTTAGAGTACAGGAAAATTTTCTACTGAAATATTCTAGGGAAAAAATATTGTCTACCAGTCCAGCATTCTTGCTTGGAGAATTGCATGGGCAGAGGAGCTTGGTGGGCTATAGTTCACGGGGTCACAAAGAGTCGGACATGACTGAGTGACTGAGCACACAAAAATATTATCACCACTCGAGCACCTAAACAACATCTGACATGCAGCTTAGGATTGAATGATATATATTTTTTAGTGATTATAAAATTCAACACTAAGTTTACCTATATGAGATACAATGATGACATAGCTAAATAGATAATTTCATATATAATCTTGCCAGATGACAGTAATTATAATCATGAGTGTTGTGAAACTTTGAAAGAGTAACAGTAAATGCTTCTATATTAAAAATATGAAAATGAAGATGACTATACTAAAACTTCAGGCATTTAACTCAGGCAGAAAATATTTTTTAAAAGTGACAGTGCTTTTCACTGTTTGATTTAAAGAAGCAAAATTCAATAGAAAAGATTATACACAATGGATTCAGTTCCTAAAGCATATATCATTTAATAAGCAAGCATGTGCGGATGCTAGAGCCACATTAAAGAAGGAAAGTGTTCTCACAATTTCTGAATTTAGAAAGAAAGGAAGGAAGGACTATGATGGAAGGAAAGACTGTTTGTTGTTGATGTTGTTTAGCCACTGTGTCCAATTCTTTTGCGACTTCATGGGCTGTAGTCTGCCAGGCTCCTCAGTTCATGGGATTCTCCAGGCAAGAGTACTGGAGTGAGTTCCATTTCTTTCTCCAAGAGAAGATACCTAAGTTTCATTAGTGACTAAATATTCCTACCCTAGTCCTCACTTGCTCCCCCATCCTCCTTGCTCCCTATCTTTCTCTCAAAGTCAGCTCAGCCTCTCACTTGTAAATAAAATCTGGGTAATAGTCAATCAGAAAATCGGTACAAAGCCAGACAGGCTAGGGGGTTACACAATAAAGAACCAAGCTGGAGCAGAAAACAGAAAAGAGAGCCTGTGGGCACAGAACTGAAAGGAGGGCAAAAGGACTCTGCCGTCAGAGACGAAAAGCATACACATGACAGATATGTGAAGTATACCTGAGAGTACTTCAAGATAGGAGAAACAGAAAAAAAAATTTCAAAGTATTTTTTCCAGGAAAATTTATTTTGCAAATATAACAACATTTCCTTGAATTTGACCTTGTTTAGAAGAAGACGTGTTGTATCTGGGCTTGATACATAAGTATCATTCCTTATTAATAATTTCTCAGTAATAGGAAATCACTAGTATAATGGAAATTTAAAATATTCTCTAGTGTTCTTGCCTGGAGAATCCCAGGGATGGGGAGCCTGGTGGGCTGCCGTCTATGGGGTCGCACAGAGTCGGGCACGACTGAAGCGACTTGGCAGCAGCAGCAGCAGAATAACAACAGGGATAAGCTGTCCTAAATTAACTTCTTTATAATTTCTCACTCTAATATTCCTAGAACATTCTGGCCAAAAACTATGCTGGTTATTATATTATGCCCCCAAAACAGCATTTCATACAAGCTTTGAGAAATATAAAATATTAATTTCTACAGAAGGTGTGAAAACCAACTTCTAAGGATAAAATAAGGGAAAGTTAAGAGTGGTTGAGGGAACTAAATAGGAAAATGTAACTTGTCTGATGACAGATAAATCTTTGAGAAAATAGCCTAGAGGCCAGTTAATAAAAACCCTCTGTAGTAGGAGAGGTTCACTATATTGATGGTGGTGATGGTTTCATGGTACACATCTCTGAAAACTTATCAAATTTATCAAAACTTATCACACTTTAAATGTGTGAAATTTATTATCTCCCAATCAACCTAAAAAAAGAAAAAGAAAGTATCCAGGCTACAGATGCCTGAACACAAGTGTCCATCTGCAATTCAGAAGGAATACCAGTTTTCAATAGCACTTAGAAACTTGGAAGCTATCATGTTGCTAAAACACATATATAAATATATTCCATCCACATTAGATGAAATATGTAAAATTTAACACTTTGAATTAAAGTAGCAATTTACATGAGTGTTATGTAAATAAAATTAACATTTAGGTTGAAGAACAGAATAGGAAGCACATGGCAGTATGAAGAAGGATGATTATATGGTATGGAAGGATGCTGGTATTTCCAGGGACCAAATATCCATCTGCAAATTGAAAAAGTGGCTGGTTTGCAAGTAGAAAGGTGATAGAATACTCAATCATCTATTGCTTCATTTATTCAACAAATACTTCTTGAAGTCTTATGAATGCTAAGCATTGCAAACCAATGGTTGCAAAAGAGACACAGGGTGTTCTCTATCTTCATTAATTTCCAGTGTGGCAGAGAACAAAGCTATCAATTAAGCCACCTTACAAAAATTATATTATCCAGTGGAAAGTGACAAGGAAATATCCATGAAAAAGTATCCCAGTAGTGTCAGGGACGGGTTCCCTGGGAAGGTGTTCTTTGAGCTGGGATGTGCAGAATGCGTCTTTCTTAACTATGAGAGAGAAGACAGAATGTATAAAGACCCTGGAGAAGGTAAAACACAGTGCTTCTGAATAACTAAAACAGAAGTTGGTCAATTTAAGAGGTACCTAGGAGTTAAAAAATCTACGTGTCTTTGTGGTAGACTGTATTTGGAAGGAGACGGAAGTAGCAAGCATGATATCAAGATTTCTGCAACTGAATATATATATGTGGCATCACTGCAGATGATGACTATGGCCACGAAATCAGAAGATGATTGTGTCTTGGCAGGAAAGTGATGACAAACCTAGACACTGTATTGAAAAGCAGACTTTACTCTGCCGACAAAGGTCCACATAGTCAAGGCTAGGGTTTTCCCAGTGGTCACGTATGGCTGTGAGAGCTGGACCATAAAGAAGGCAGAGCACCAAAGAATTGTTGCCTTGGAACTGTGGTGCTGGAGAAGTCTCCTGAAAGTCCCTTGGACAACAAGGAGATCAAATAAGCCAATCTTAAGGGAAATGAACCCTGAATACGTTGGAAGGACTGATGTTAAAGCTGAAGCATCAGTATTTTGGTCATCTGATGCAAACTGCTGACTCATTGGAAAAGTCCCCAATGCCAGGAAAAATTTAGGGCAGAAGGAAAAGAGGGCAGCAGAGGATTAGATGGCTAGATGGTATCACCAATGCAATGGACATGAACTTGGGCAAACTTCAGGAGATGATGAAGGACAGGCAGGCCTGGTGTGCTGCAGTCTATGGTGTCACAGAGTTGGACACGACTGGGAGACTAAATAACAAAAAATGTGGCATTTATTAGACAGAAAACAGAGGACAGAGGTGAGGCTGGAGGTAGGTATTTGTTCTAATTTCATGGTGTCCTAGAATTTTCCACTAAAGCTGCTGAACAAGACCACAACAAAATTTAAAATGTCTGTGTATCAAAGGATACAATCAACAGAGTGAAAAGGTAGCCCACAGGAAGGGAGAAAATATTTGCAAAACAATATCTGATAAAGGGTCTACTCTTAGAACTCTACAACAACAAAGCAATGGGCTTAAATAAACATTTCTTCAAGTAAGATATAAATATAGCCAACAAGCACAGGAAACAATGCTCAATATAGCCAATCATTAGAGAAATGGAAATCAAAATCACAATGAGATATCATCTGACATCCACTGTGATTACTACTATAAGATTAAAACAAACAAACAAACAGAAAATCACAAGTGTTGCCAAGGAAATAGAGAACCTGGAACCCTTGTGCACTATTAGTAGAAGTATAAAATGGCACGGCTGCTATGGAAAACACTACAGAAGTTCCTCAAAGAATTAAAAAGATAACTACTATGTCATCTAGCAATATCATCTCTGGATGCAAATCCAAAATAATTGAAAGCAGGGTGATAAAGAGATATTTGCATACTCATGCTCATAGCTGGATTATTCACAATGGCCAAAAGGTTAAAGGGACACAAATGTCCACCAACGGATGAATGGATAAATGAAACACAGTATAAATATCCAATAAAATAATATCCAGTCCTAAAAAGGAAAGGCATTTTGACATATGCCACAATATGCATAAACCTCGAGGACCTTATGCTAACTGAAATAAACCAATCACAGTAAGACAAAAGCTATGATTCCACTTATATGCATCGAGAGTAGTAAAACTCATCAAAAAAGAAACTCACACAGTGATTGCCAGTGGCTTGGGGGAAGGCAAACTTGGAGGTTGTTTAATAGGTACAGAATTTCAGTTTTGCATGGTGAAAAAGTTATGGAGATTAGTGACTCAACCATATGATTATACTCTACATGACCAAACTAAACACTTAAAATGGTTATAATAATATATTTTATGTGTATTTTACAATTAAAAATTTTAAATATACTAAATAAATATGATTATTGATAGCTTCCTAGCTATATAATTGATCAATTGGTAGCCAGTTAACCAGAGAGAGAGATTTTTGAGAAAAGCCATGAACTGAAAATAGAAATTTGGGAATCATACAAAAGCAATAATAATTTTATTACACTGTATTCTTCTCTCCCTTCGTCCATCAAATCTTGAATTTTCAGTGACTTTATAAATACAAAGGCTTCTCATCCTATCCTCCCCAAAACCTAAGTTTGACATGAGAAGCCGGTTTCATTAACCAGGTGAAAACAATTTTAAGAGCAACAGCAGACATGGAGTTTCTGTAGCTGTGTTAAACTGCCACAACAAAGAAATCTCTACCTGCCTATACATCTAATTCCAGCAAAATTAAAAATGAGAAATGTAGACAGAGGCAAAAAAAAAAAAAAAAAGACTACTCTTTTGAGTAGTCTTATTTAACAGTAGTCTTATTTTTCTAGAAAAAAATCCACTGTTTAAACATCATATACATCCCTCTAAAATAATATTATTCTTCCTACCTTGTTTGCGTACATCCTCAACAGCAGCAACCAGTTCTTCTTTGAGATCTTGACTTTCCTTAGCAATCTGTTCACCTTTTTCCAGAAAGTTCTGAGTGGCTTGCTCTACAGATGCAGCCAGTACATGGGCTTTCTTTGACCTTCCTTTCTTTTTACCGGATGGGCCTTTGTTGCTTGTGTTGACAAGTGTTGTCACCTTAAATACAAAAGAACAATTGTAAAATTCCTCTGCATAACTGTCCAGACATAGTGTATTATTATCTCATAATTTTAAAATATCCTTTGTATATTAAATCATGACTACCTATCACATAGCCTCATCTTAAGGAAAATGTGGCATTATATGGATTAGCATATAAATTAATAGCTATTTATTTCCTGCAGGGGGAAAAAAGAAAGGATGCGAATAAAGGAGGAAGAGCAGACTTGTAAGTAGCTCAAAATTTTCAATCCACTGGAGGTTGTGCTTTCAGAGATGGACAAATATAGTGCCGGTTAGAGTACCTAGCTTCAGGGAGGAAAGAAAAGAGAATAAATGGTGGAACTGCCTTTGAGCTTTCAGTCAGGAAAACCAATACCCAAGTGAGCTCAAAAGTGAGGACAGAGATGAAATAGTAGTTAATAAATGCTGGCCTATCAAAATGCCTGATTTACGTGTCACTCTCCAAAGGCTTTAAATGAAGATTGTTGCTATTTCCGATTTCTTCTTAAAAAACAATGTGGTAAATTTGATCCGAAGAGCCTGAATGACTCAGTTTCAACATTTGGTTAACCTGCGAAAATTTCCAGAATAGAACCTAGGTTTGCATTATCACTCCTTTTCTAGGTATCATAATTTGGATACATATTTCTATTGCCAAACTTCTTTTAGTGCTACATCTCGAGCAATTTAACCTGCTAACAAAGCTTTTAATATCTTTTAAACACGTTATTGCCTATTGACTTCTGAATATTTTCTGCCAGTGAGAAGTCTGGGAGTGAAATGAATGCAACTATTTCATATTCTCTTTAGCTAGTCATCTACACCTCTGCATTATTTTTATCAGATTCATAGGAATGTGGGTGTTGTAGTTTTTTGCACTGAGGTGTCTATCCTGCTTAGCAAACTAAAGCTTTTATTGGAAGTTATCAAGAAAGCTAGTCCACAGAAAAGTTCTAAATGCTTTAGTCTCTGCTCTTTACTCCAAATTACAGAGCAAGCAAAGTGATTTGGCAAGTCACAATGTCTAGTCAGTTTATTGGAAAAGATATAATACCAGAAGAAATAAAAAGGTATTTTAAAAAAATGAACTAAGATGATGAATGAAGTAGAACCATTATTCACACATGGTTACTATGGAAATGGGAGCTATCATATTCAGCTTTCTTTTGATTGCTAACTAATTAGATACAGAAAATTAAAGAAGGACTCTGTAAGGACATTTAAGCACATAGACTAGCTAAAAAAAAAGAAAGATAAAATCATTAAGAATAAGACTACCCAAAAATGGTTGGTTTGTTTGTTTTGTTCGTTCAGTCGCTCAGTCGTGTCTGACTCTTTGTGACCCCATGAATTGCAGCACGCCAGGCCTCCCTGTCCAACATCAACTCCTGGAGTTCACTCAGACTCACGTCCACAGAGTCAGTGATGCCATCCAGCCATCTCACCCTCTGCCGTCCCCTTCTCCTACTGCCCACAATCCCTCCCAGCCTCAGAGTGTTTTGCAATGAGTCAACCCTTCCCATGAGGTGGCCAAAGTACTGGAGTTTCAGCTTTAGCATCATTCCTTCCAAAGAAATCCCAGGCTTATTCTCCTTCAGAATGGACTGGTTGGATCTCCTTGCAGTCCAATGGACTCTCAAGAGTCTTCTCCAACAGCATAGTTCAAACGCATCAACTCTTCAGCGCTCAGCCTTCTTCACAGTCCAACTCTCACATCCATACATGACCACTAGAAAAACCATAGCGTTGACTAGACGGACCTTAGTCAGCAAAGTAATGTCTCTGCTTTTGAATATGCTATCTAGATTGGTCATAACTTTTCTTCCAAGGAGTAAGTGTCTTTTAATTTCATGGCTGCAGTCACCATCTGAAGTGATTTTGGAGCCCCCCAAAATAAAGTCTGACAGTTTCCACTGTTTTCCCATCTATTTCCCATGAAGTGATGGGACTGGATGCCATGATCTTCGTTTTCTGAATGTTGACCTTTAAGCCAACTTTTTCACTCTCCACTTTCACTTTCATCAAGAGGCTTTTTAGTTCCTCATTTTCTGCCATAAGGGTGGTGTCATCTGCATATCTGAGGTTGTTGATATTTCTCTCAGCAATCTTGATTCCAGCTTGTGTTTCTTCCAGTCCAGCGTTTCTCATGATGTACTCTGCATAGAAGTTAAATAAGCAGGGTGACAATATACACCTTGACATACTCCTTTTCCTATTTGGAACCAGTGTGTTGTTCCATGTCCACTTCTAACTGTTGCTTCCTGACCTGCATACAGATTTCTCAAGAGGCAGGTCAGGTGGTCTGGCATTTCCATCTCTTTCAGAATTTCCCACAGTTTCTTGCGATCCACACAGTCAAAGGCTTTGGCATAGTCAATAAAGCAGAAATAGATGTTTTTCTGGAACTCTCTTGCTTTTTCCATGATCCAGCACATGTTGGCAATTTGATCTCTGGTTCCGCTGCCTTTTCTAAAACCAGCTTGAACATCAGGAAGTTCACGGTTCACATATTGCTGAAGCCTGGCTTGGAGGATTTTGAGCATTGCTTTACTAGCATGTGAGATGAATGCAATTGTGTGGTAGTTGGAGCATTTTTGGCACTGCCTTTCTTTGGGATTGGAATGAAAACTGACCTTTTCCAGTCCTGTGGGCACTGCTGAGTTTTCCAAATTTGTTTTCATATTGAGTGCAGCACTTTCACAGCATCATCTTTCAGGATTTGAAATAGCTCCACCGGAATTCCATCACCTCCACTAGCTTTGTTCGTTGTGATGCTTTCTAAGGCCCACTTGACTTCACATTCCAGGATGTCTGGCTCTAGATGAGTTATCACATCCTCATGATTATCTGGGTCGTGAAGATCTTTTTTGTACAGTTCTTCTGTGTATTCTTGCCACCTCTTCTTAATATCTTCTGCTTCTGTTAGGTCCATACCATTTCCTTGGCATTTCCTTCTCCAATGCATGAAAGTGTAAAGTGAAAGTGAAGTCGCTTAGTCATGTCCAACTCTTCGTGACCCCATGGACTACAGCCCACCAGGCTCCATCATCCATGGGATTTTCCAGGCAAGAGTAATGGAATGGGGTGCCAATCTGCTGCTGGACAGGTTTAATATTTGCTCTGCTTATGGCTAACACTGAAACTCCAGTACTTTGGCCACCTTATGCAAAGAGTTGACTCATTGGAAAAGACTCTGATGCTGAGAGGGATTAGGGACACGAGGAAAAGGGGACGACAGAGGATGAGATGGCTGGATGGCATCACTGACTCGATGGACGTAAGTTTGAGTGGTGATGGACAGGGAGGCCTGGCGTGCTGCAATTCATGGGGTCGCAAAGAGTCGGACACAACTGAGTGACTGAACTGAACTGAATTTCCAATCAACACTATGTTAACTAAAGGATCCAGCTAACCAATGCTTCTGTAAATGGAAAATTAATCCAGTCTTTTTACTATAATCTTTGATTGACAACTCCACTTTGTTCAACATCTTCCTTCTTTAAAGTCAGTGGATTCCAATACAGGGTGCAAACACCCTACGGGAGGTAGTGGATAATCCACGGATCCAAGAAAAATGCCAAGACACTATACTGGCTTTTTTTCTAAAATAAGAAATTATAAGTTAAGCCAGAGTAATGTTTCATACAACGACTTAAACTGGTGCCACCATCTCACTTCTACCCCAGATGGCCTTGAGCCACATATGACAAGTGGGGCGTCCTGAAAGAAAGGTGAGGTCCACAAATACAAGGAATTGTAATGGTGACCTTACACTTCAATGTATACCTTGTTAAGAAGATTTAAGGATTATATTAACCAGTTCCTCACACATGTACAGAAACACCCTCACAAAGCAGACCAGAAACTTAAAAGGACCCCAGCAAAGAAACGAGATTAACGATAGTACTAAAAATGTGACCACCATTTAACTATAAGTGAATGCAAGGATGACCATCCCCCTTCCCCTCCCGTTTCAACTTTTTATTTTGTATTGAGCTACAGACAATTAACAAACAATGTTGTAATAGTTTCAGGTGAACAGTGAATGGACTAAGCCATATGTATACGTGTACCCATTCTCTCCAAACTCGCCTCCCATCCAGGCAGTCACATATCATTGAACAAAGTTCTCTGTGCTATACAATGGGTCCCTTTTGGTTATCTATTTTAAATATAGCCGAACGTATATGTTCATTCCAAACTTCCTAATTACCCTCCCTCTACTCTTAATATAACTTCTTTGTCAACACTTTGTGAGGCTGAAAAAAAGACCAGCTAATCAGAGCTGAGAATTTGAAATACATATGTACATCCGTTACTTCTAACAATGAATCT
The DNA here is from genome assembly GCF_001704415.2 of Capra hircus. NCBI lineage: Eukaryota > Metazoa > Chordata > Mammalia > Artiodactyla > Bovidae > Capra > Capra hircus. Next base: position 55,498,663 of record NC_030818.1, read on the forward strand.
CAGTCCAGTTTCCTTGAGATATTAGCTAATGATGGCCTAAAGCACCCAACTATGATTTGCAAAACTTTAAAAAGATTAAAGCATATAGAAGATGTAACCATTTAAATTATATATTTATTTTTAGTGAAAAGTGGGTTTACTTATTATTTTCATTGTTGTTAGTGAAAATGACTGATGCTATCATATACACTTCTCCTCCCTCTGTTCATAAGATAAGACTATGTTTCCCAGGATCCCTTGGAGTTTGTGGGGTCAGTTAACAATTCTAACCAACAGAAGGTGAGCCTCAAGTGATATGTGCTCTTCTCAACCTGGGCCAGCTTATACCTCCTCCATGATTTTTCCCCCAAGCTAGAAATTTGGAAGCAGATGTCGAAGATGATGAAGCCACAGGTTGAAAGGCACTGAAGCCCTTAAATTTTCCCTTGGAGGAAATCACCCCATGGATCAGAAAGACCCATTTGGATATTATGTCATGAAAAGAAAACTTCTATGATGTGAAGCCTCTGATGTTTTGAGGTTTATCTGTCACAGCAGCTAATATTAACTATATCACTATTGTTTATAGATAATATGTATGTGTATATAAATAAAATGTATATATTGTAAACAATCACAGTAAGTCTAGTTAACCTCTATCACCACACATACATTTTTTTTCTTGTGATGAGAACTTCTAATATTTACTCTCTTAGCAACTTCCAAGTCCACATTATAGTACTATTATCTATAGTAACCATGTTGTACAACCCTAGGACTTATATCTATGCATTCATTTTTGTTTGCTTGTTTAGGTTCCACATGTAAGTAAGATCATAAGATATTTGTCTTTCTCTGACTTATTTCACTTAGCATAATGCCCTCAAGGCCCATTCATGTTGTCACAAACAACAAAGCTTCTTTCTTTCTTATGGCTAAACAGTATTCCTCTGTGTTTATATATAATTTATTTATTTATTCACCCATCCATGGACAGATTATTTCCATGACTTGGCTAGTGTAAACAATGCTGCCATGAACATCACATTCAGATATATTTTCCAGTTACTGTTTTAATTTCCTTTAGATAAATACCCAGAAATGGAATTGCTGGATCATGTGATAGAATTCTTTTTAATTTTTGAAGAACCTCCATCTGTTTTCCATTGTGGCTCTACCAAATTACATTTCCAATAACAATGCACAATTCCCTTTTCTCTACAAAATGTGTATATTTTATAACTGTATATAATACATTAGGTTCAAAAATGTAAACCTATTTAGAAAAATAAAGAACACATTCACTAAATCTGTATGTATAAATACATACACAGAAGCAAACAAACATTTTTTAACACCATGTGTAGAACGGACTTTTGGACTCTGAGGGAGAGGGAGAGGGTGGGATGATTTGGGAGAATGGCATTGAAACATGTATACTATCATGTAAGAAACGAATCACCAGTCTATGTTCAATACAGGATACAGGATGCTTGGGGCTGGTGCAAGGGGATGATCCAGAGAGATGATATGGGGTGGGAGGTGGGAGGGGGGTTCATGATTGGGAACTCATGTACACCCGTGGCGGATTCATGTCAATGTATGGCAAAACCAATACAGTATTGTAAAGTAAAATAAAGTAAAAATAAAAATTTTAAAATAAAAATAAATAAATAAAATAAAACTGAAAAAAAAAATAAAACCATGGTACATTACTATCATAATATTTGGTAGATAAAGCTTTAGGTAATGGTTTTTCACTTTTTATCCAGCTTTGTAGGCACTTCTTCCAATGAACTGCTGTGAATGTTTCCATTTTCCATATGAAAATGTTTAGAAGAGCCAAGCCCTTTTCTTAGGCAATATTCAAAAGTCATTCTCCTCACACCAACTCAGTGACCTAGGCATAATCTGAGAGTCAGTTAACAGCAAGTTTCTGATAACAAAAAAACAATAGAGATTAAGATAACATTAAATTTACTTTTCAAGTCAGATTACACATTCTCTCTTCAGGTTATGATCCAATTACTGAATCTAAGGATTATTAAACATGGAAATTTGAGAAGCCAGCTAATGCCTTTAGTTAATTGGGACATTCACACAGATATTGTTAAATAAGCCCATAGATATAGGTACATCAAATTATTACTTATACAACCTAACATGTTTCAAAAGACTCTTTAAAAATCTTTCTTGTGGATTTTATAACCTTTTACTCATTTTTGATTTGAGGAGGAGACAGGTTATCTGTTATCTGAGAGTGCAAGTTGCTCAGTCGTGTCCAACTCGTAGCGACCCCATGGACGGCAGCCCATCACGCTCCCGCATCCCTGGGATTTTCCAGGCAAGAATACTGGAGTGGGTTGCCATTTCGTCCTCCAACACATGAAAGTGAAAAGTGAAAGTGAAGTCGCTCAGTTGTGTCCAACTCGTAGCGACCCCATGGACTGCAACCTACCAGGCTCCTCCATCCATGGGATTTTCCAGGCAAGGGTACTGGAGTGGGGTGCCATTGCCTTCTCCGGTTATCTGAGAGAACTTTATCTAAATATGCTTTTAACTTTTAAAGAAATAAACTTGGACTTCGCTGGTGGCCCAGTGGTTAAAAGTCCACCTGCTAAAGCAGGTGAGATGGATTTGATTCTTGGTTCAGAACTTGGCTCAGGTATGAGCCTGCATACCTAGAGCGGGTGCTCTGCAACAAGAGAAGCCACTGGAATGAGAAGACCGCTCATTGCAAGGAAGAATAGCCTTAGCTCACCACAACTAGAGAAAGCTCAGGTGCAGCCACAAAGACCCAGCACAGTCAAAAATAAATAAGTAAATTTTAAAAAATAAAGAAATAAACTGTATTTGGCAGTGAATATATGAAAACATAGTTGTGACATACATAAAGTTATAGGATAAATATTTTCCTTCCCCCTTTTCAATTTGAGAGAGCTTTAAGGAACTACTGTTAAACGCTTGATGATACCCCTCATGTCAGGATACTTCCCTCAGTACTACTTACCTTAATACACCTCACCAACAACCAGCCAGATTTTCCACCTTCTCAAAATCTTTACCAAGCTTGCACCAACCATGCATCTTCTATTTCAGTCCACCCACAGGCATCTTAAACTATCCATTTTCTCTGGACCCAAACGGTAAGTAAAACCCAAGGTATAACTAAGCACATGACAATCCTGCTCAGATCAGCCTTGCAGTCAGAAATAGCCTATTACAACTCCCCTTGTCAGTGAGGGGCTTTCCTGGTGGCTCAGCTGGTAAAGAATCTGCCTGCAATGTGGGAGACCTGGGTTCAATCCCTGGGTTGGGAAGATCCTCCAGAGAAGAGAATGGCTACCCACTCCAGTATTTTGGCCTAGAGAACTCCATGGACTGTGTAGTTCATGGGGTTGCAAAGAGTCGGACACAACTGAGCAACTTTCACTTTGTCAGTGAGGTCTGCATTACTCGTGTTTTCAAAAGTTATCAATCAACTCAATTACGGGGTACAACAAAACATGTTAATCAGTTTTTGAGCAATCACAAAAAGTTATTTAGAAATAGATCAACACATTCAGCAAACATTGGTGACGCCAAAAGTGACAGCAGAGCTCTTGGAAACAATACTTCTAGTAGCAAATCTAAAAGCATCAGTGAAATCATAGTTATAATGCAGGTAATTCATTACTTTATCACCATGCTCTATCTATTCTTATATCATTTGTTAATATTTGTGTCTAGTAAGTACACTATGTAGAAGCAACTTTCAAAAGTAACAGATTTTAAAACAAAGAAACCTTGCAGTAACCTTAAAAAAAAAAAAAAAAAAAAAAACCTTGCAATAACCTTAAACAAAAACAAGAAATTCAAATTCTAACCTGGACCAGGAGATTTTAGCCTAAATCCTGCTGATCTTAAGTTAACAATAAAACAGAGAATCAAATGGTCAGGCTATTCAGAAGCATAATGTCTTTATGCTTACCTAGTATCTTAAATGTATTTAAAGAAAATTTTCCAGTGGGAAAGTAGTAATATAAACTTCATCACAGGAAATAAAAATGATGTGTTCATTTTCTGAAACACTTTGCAGTAACCATTAAATATATCTTTTCTCTTTTTCTCCCCTCAATTCCTCTCTCCCCCTCTTCTTACCCCTTCTGTCGTGTATGTATGTGTACACAAGCACACTCACCACATATACAGAAGAGAAAATGCTGGCTAGAAGTATGCCATTTTGACTTTTACATTTTTTTAATGACACATATTTTACCTTTTTTATGCTTAAGATTTAGTTAATCGCTCAAGTCATATCCAACTCTTTGCGACCCCAAGGACTGCAGCTCACCAGGCTCCTCTGTCGAGGAGATTTTTCAGGCAAGAATACTGGAGTGGGTTGCCATTCCCTTCTCCAAGGGATCTTCCAGAACAAGGGACTGAAGCTGGTTGTGTCTCCTGCATTTCCTGCATTACAGGTGGATACTTCATCATCTGAGCCATTTACTGGGCTGTAAGCAATGTATAAAGAGAACCATATCATATGTCATTCATCCATGCATACATATATTCAGTAAGTATTCAATATGGATGATATACCAGGGAATATTTGGATGGTAGAAATACTGTAGTGAACAAGGCCAGGTCCCTGGCTCTTGGAAAAGATAATCAAATGGAGGAAACAGACAATAAACAAATAAACAAGTTAAAACAGACTTCCAACTTAATATGGAGATGTTACTGTTCCTAACACACCAACAAGACATCAAAGGCATAAATGTACAAGGAAAAGGTACAGAGATAAGATGACAGAAGATGACTATGTATATCAGTAGATCGCTGAAACCAGCAAAAATTTGGAAGCTGGGAAAGAGAAGGACATGAGGGTAACTAACTCAGTAGACCAAAGAAGGGTGGCACATATGCCCTTAGCAATGGGAACATGATAGTTGATGCTGCAGAACTCCCAAGGAGTTCAGGACTCCAAGATCAGGTACCTCTGGAGGGAGGGGTGCTGCAGGGCCTGAATAAAGTACATGTGACATAATATTTTTAAAATGTGTCAGATTCCAGATTCTGATAACTATCATGTTTTAAATGTAAATTTCAAGTCACTCTTTGAAACTATTGATAAAGAGGCTTTAGATTCTTGGTAAACACAAAAATATAATGACTAGAATTAAAACTAAAATGAAAAATAGAGAAGCCATAATATTAGCACTTCTTGGAACAGAAGTGATATTACTGCTGCTGCTGCTAGATTTCACAGCCCTTTATCTATGTTGGATACATAAATATTAGATAATTGCTTTATGTACAGGTGCTATTGCTGCTGCTGCTAAGTCACTTCAGTCATGTCAAACTCTGTGCGACCCCAGAGACGGCAGCCCACCAGGCTCCCCGTCCCTGGGATTCTCCAGGTAAGACCACTGGAGTGGGTTGCCATTTCCTCCTCCAATGCATGAAAGTAAAAAGTGAAAAGTGAAAGTGAAGTCTCTCAGTCGTGTCCAACTCTTAGCAACCCCATGGACTGCAGCCCACCAGGCTCCTCCATCCATGGGATTTTCCAGGCAAGAGTACTGGAGTGGAGTGCCATTGCCTTCTCCAGTGACATTACTAGTCTCACATGAAGGGAAGGATACTTGCAAGCCACAGAGGATTCACTTAACACAAAAGCAATAAATTCTGAAACAAGATTTCTTCACTTGCCTATTTAAAAATAGTCTTTCTCCAAAATCAAGAAGCAAAATAATACCACCCAAACCTCTTCCTTTCTATTACTGATTAGTCTTTACACTAGAATCAAAATTAATCATGACTAATAATGCGACCTCATTTTTTCCGTTACAGAACCCCAACCACCAAGTGTTCCTAGATATGTCCAGGTTAATACACACACAGCACAAGTTTGTGAGAATGAGGAAATGAAAGTATTATCGCTATTACTCTGATAACAACATGAAGCACTGAGAAAGCCACTTGTCAGAGCTCATTAAGCCCACTGAAGGAGAATTCTGGTTTTAATTTGTCTAATACTGGCAGTTTATTCCCCTAAGACAATGTTCAACACATATTTGCCTCATTTTACATATAGTACAAATTTCTCAAACCAAAAGCAACTAACTGTATTTTATAGCTAGAAAATGTATGTGGCTACACAATTTCATTATAGTGTGCATGACATACCCCTTTTTAAAATGTTCCCTTTTTTCCAAAGATATAATTATATCCTACTGACATTTTCTGAGTTTGATATGTAAGTGTACTTTATTATTCTCCCATTAAGCTACAAACCGCTGATAAAATGCCAATGGCTTGAATAAAGAGCGCAGTGACATTTTACTATAGGGTCATTGCACTATGGACAGAATGCCAGCCCTCCACTTGAATGTACTGCATATTGTCTAGCTGCGCTTCTTAAGCATCACTTCTCAAAGGCTTCAAGGTTCTTGGGAATTGTTGATGAAATAAAGGGGAAAACGAGCAGGTTATAATTATCTTGTCAAGATTCTTCTTGTGAACATTTATTTGGACAACTCACAAAAAAGCAAGTGTCTCATTTTCTAATTCAGAATATCATTTCTCTTAAAAAAAACTGTATTAGCATCTTTGAAATTGCAGAGTGGGGTCTAGAGGATCAGTCCTGAAGCAACACTGCAGATTGAAATGTCAGTAAAAGTGCAATGGAGAGAAGGCAGGCTTTGGAGCTACCATGTTTCATTTGGCCAAGAAATTACTCAATATGAGACTCAGTTTTCTATTGTGAAAAATGAAGGTAATCATATATACCTCAAAGGTATGTTCTGGGCTTCCCAGGTGGCGAAAGCAGTAAAGGACCTGCCTGCCAATGAGAGAGACATAAGAGATGTGGGTTCAATCCTTGGGTTGGGAAGATCCCCTGGAGGAGAGCACAGCAACCTACTCTACTATCCCTCCCCATGTACAAAGGAGCTTGGAGGGCTACAGGCCACAGGGTCGCAAAGAGTCAGACACAACTGAAGCAACTTAGCATGGACACAAGGTATGTTCTGATGCTTAAATACGACAGCTTATTTAGAATAGTTAGCTCTGTAACAGAGGTGCATGTGTGTGTGCTAAGCCACTTTCCAGCAAGCTCCGGGAAATGGTGAAGGACAGGGAAACCTGACATGCTGCAGTCCATGGGGTTGCAAAAAGTCGGACAAGACTGAGCAACTGAACAACAAATCCTTTGTATCCTAAATAAATAAGTTGGAGATTATTAATTTAACAAAGAAGTTTCTGATGCCAAAATTTAGAGGGATTAACAAAGGAGTCTCAGAAATTTCCTTTTCAGGGATCTTCTAGAGTAATTTGGGTATCTTACTAGAAGCCTTCTGGGGTTCATGGGGGGCCCTGCTGATGCGTGGGAACCATTCCAGTTTCTTGCATGCATGCACTGTGCTCAGTCATGTCTGACTCTTTTGCGACCCCATGGACTATAACCCACCAAACTCCTCTGTCCATGGAATTTCTTTACCTATGTATTTTATGAAGTTCCTCATAATTTTCTTTAGTTATGTACTTCATTTTTTTTTCATTATGTTTTTATAACCTTCTAAACAGACAATGCCTATATAGCACCATTAAATGAGCTTAATTGCAAAATCTAAATTTGCATTTTCTTTACTTTTTTCATATAGAGTATAGAGAATAGTTCAATAACGTTTAAAATCGAATATTTACATTGTAGAAAATTATACTTTTAGCAATGTGCTAGTGATTCTGAAGAGCAGGAGCTTTGCTCAGCCAGGAAGTCTTAGGCAGGTGTTTAATTAGACTAATTAACCTAGTCACTTCCGGTTTTCCATTTGCTCTTTGTAAATGCAGATAAGCAACACAACTGATTGCCTCATTAGACTATTTAAAACCCACTCACTTTTTATAGCCAAGGAAATTTTTGAACTCAAAATTACAAACTCAAAACATAACAAGTGTTCTCATTGCACATATTTTTCTTGTTCTAACCACCACTTTTCTAATTTGATTTTTTCATATAACTTTAACAATATTAGCATAGGGAATAGAGTAATAAAACGTACTCCATATATAAAGGACATAAAAGCGACATGGTTTACTGCTCTCACAGTTTTCTCAGCACAGATAAAATATGTCTTCTCTCGCCTGACTCACTCTTAAGAAAAATCAATATATTTTGTTGGTCTAGGGATCAAATCTGAAAGACTGGTCTCATTTACACTATAACCACTTAAATCAACTGGCAATAAATCTCTTGTAGTTAGCAAAATTCAGATGGAGAAGAACAAAATATAATCGTCCTTTTCTTATGTTTCTTATTCCGCTGCCTATAGACATTAAAGATACCTTCAAAATTCAGTTTTAAATCATCAGCCTACACAACAAATTCAAGACCCTTTTAGGTCCTGTTCATATACTCTTGAGTAGTGTGCATACTAATTAGGGTGTACATATACATATATATATATATAGAGAGAGATAGATATATAAATAGATATAGATACAGATATAGATATTTTTTCCCAACTGCAAACTGCTGGCAATTTTATATGGTCTATGCATCTAAGCTAAAATAAGCACAATCTCACCCCTGTACTTGGAGCCATGCAGGCCACAGGTCAGCTGGCACATGGACAAATGTGCAAGTAGCCAATTCACATGTACTTCTTTGCAATATCAGTAGCATCGCATCACTTAATGTGTTTTATCTACTTACTCCCAGGCTACAGAGCATCTTCTAGGAGAAAGAAAGACCATACAAGATACACGGCAAGTCTAGAGGTCACGGAGATTTTGTAGGAAAGAACTCTCATAAGCCATTAAGGGAAGAAGGTGTTTCATAATACATAACAAGACAATTCCATAATAAGGTAATCATATTCCAGAGCACTGATTACTAAAAAAAAAAAGATAAAGAAGGATGAAAATAAGAGATGATAGGAAGCAGTCTTACAGTAGTTAGATGATCAGATTTTCTTAGAAACCTGGATAAGTATAGTTATGAGATTCAAGGAGATGCTGACAGACCCTACCCAAACCAAGATATGCAATCTATTTATTACTAACCTTAGGATACAAGAAAAATTTAAACCAATATTCAGCAACTGGCCCTTCTCCCTGGATGGAAAGGAAAGTACATTTTTGGAGCGCTTGCTCTGTAAAAGCTTTTTTGCTGAGTACTTATGACGCTTTCTCTCAATGAATCTGCACAACAATACTGAATAACGATATGAATCTTATGACAGAAAGCAATAACACCAGATGGAATCTTGTGTAAAGTCATGTAGAAGTCAGTAGCAATAGACCATGTTTGCAGCCAGACCTGGGTACTCATCCTCTTTGCCTGCGTGCATGCTCAGTTGCTTCACTCATGTCCGACTCTTTGTGACCCAGTGGATTGTAGCCTACCAGGCTCCTCTCTCCATGGAATTCTCCAGGCAGGAATACTGGAGTGGGTTGCTATTCCCCCTCCATGGATCCTCCTGACCCAGGGATGGAACCCGTATCTTATATGTCTCCTGAATTGGCAGGAGGACTCTTTACCACTAGATCCTAGGAAGCCCCTCATTGCCTGATTATCCTTTATTTTGTTTGCGTAGCAAGACAGATTTTGGACAATATAGTTAGAGACATTTTGTTTTATAATATAAAACAAACATTTTATATATTTTATCTGGACTTCAGATAAAATTGATATAAAGTCAGCATTATAGCATGCTACATTTGAAAGACAGGTATCATCATGGAATTAGAATCACAACTTCTAATTACAATGAAAGTGTATGCAGCTCACTTTCTGGGCTAAAATTCTGAAAAATGTACCCAATGATAACCTTTGACCAAACCTTTTCTATGGTCTCTTCTAGCTGTGATGTGCTATTAAACTGTGTGATTCAGCAGGAGACAGCCAGGTAGTCAGGGCAGCACAATGACCAGGGGTGGGTACCCCAGAGTGTGTGTGTTGCACAGACAAGCTACTCACTCCTGACTGACTCATGATTTCTTAAAAAGATGCTAGCACTGACTATGAATATCTCCAGGAAATAGCACTACGTCTACTTCGTTCCTTTAACATCTGAGAAAAGCAGAGGGTCCCCATGTTCCCAGGAAGGCTTTGAGAGGAGCCACCAAGTAAAGTAGGAAAACAAAGGGCACATCTCCTGGGATTCAGAGAGCACCAGGTGTTAAGGTCCCTAGGCTCCCCTTCCTGCGCATTTTGCCCTTAAGAGGCATCATTGTCACAGGATGAGCAGGAACACGCGACAGAGAAGTTGACCGAGTTAACTGAGAAGAGAATGAGTGAGAGAACCAGAGAAGTCCAGAACAGAATGATGAGATCAGAACGTCAGAGAACACTGGGTGCTATAACGCTCCACGCTGGGCTGGCGACACAAGTTTCACAAACACCAAGTGGGGACTCTAGGGCTGTCAAGGTAGGGCAGGAATTCCTGGCTGCTTCTGCGTCTGCTACTCTAAGCTAGGCAGTAGGTGCTGATGTTATGTTGAATCCAAACAATCTGTCCATTCGGGGTGAGATCTAGGCAGAAGCTAAGGAATCTGGAGACAGGATTCAGGCTTTTAAACTCAGTCATGAGATAACAAAGCCAGGAGCTCAGCAGAGATTCAGTCCCCAAGCTCCTGGGCTTTACTATGGAGAAGGACCTCAGCAGCAATAGAAAAGAGGCAAGAAAAATGAATCAAAAGATCAATCCTAAAAACTGAACCAATATACAGTCATACTTTAGAGATACTGCAGCTTCAGTTCCAAAATACTGCAATAAATTATCACCAACAATGCAAGACACACAAAATTCTTGGCTTCCCAGTGCATATAAAAGTTACATCTATACTATACTACAACCTAGTAAGTGTGTAACAGTACTATGTGCATCTGTGTTAAGCTGCTTCAGCCATGTATGACTATTTGCCACCCCATGGACCGTAGCCTGCCAGACTCCTCTGTCCATGGTATTTTCCAGGTAAGAATACTGGGATGGGTTGCTATGCCTTCCTTCAAGGGATCTTCCTGACCCAGATATTGAACCCACTACGTCTCCTGCAACTGGCCAGTGAGTTCTTTACCACTAGTGCCACCTGGGAAGCGAAAAAAAAAAAAAAAAAAAAACCTTACATACTTTAATTTAAAAATAAAATTTTATTGATAAAAAATGCTAACCATCATGTGACAACCCAATTATTACAGATCTTCAATTTGTAGAATTGAAAGTAAAACCAGTATCTGCAAAGCACAATAAAGTAAAGGACAATGAAACAAGGAAAGTCTGTAGTGGAGTGGAGGTGGGAAATATTAACTCACATGTCTCCATCTCCTGGACACAAAGAGTGACATATACTCAGACTGGACTGCAAGAAGATCAAACCAGTCAATCCTAAAGGAAATCAATTCTGAATATTTGTTGGAAGGACTGATGCTGAAGCTGAAGCTCCAAAACTTTGACCACCTGATGTGAAGAGCTGACTCATTAGAAAAGACCCTGATACTGGGAAAGATTGAAGGCAGGAGGAGATGCGGACGATAGAGAATGAGATGGTTGGATGGCATCACCGACTCAATGGACATGAGTTTGAGCAGGCTCTGAGAGATGGTGAAGGACAGGGAGACCTGACGTGCTGCAGTCCATGGGGTCACAAAGAGTTGCACATGACTGAGCGACTGAATAACTCAACAACAAAAGACTCAGACTTACAAAAGACTTACAATCCATATGGTAAGGATCACGCTACAGGGAAGGGACTTCCAAGGTGGCACTAGTTGTAAAGACTCCGCCTGCCAATGCAAGAGACATAGATTCGATTCCTGAGTCGGGAAGATCCCCTGGAGTAGGAAACAGCAACTCACTCCAGTATTCTTGCCTGGAAAAGTCCATGGACAGAGGAGCCTGATTTGGTGCAGTCCATGGGGTCTCAAAGAGTCAGACACAACGGAGCACAAACAGCATAGATGCCATAGGGAAGCCTCCTGTTCTTGTTATGACTGCCCTGGACACTGGACAGACCTACACTTCTTGTATGCATTTCTCCTTTTAACCCATCTAGTATCTTCCTATGATAAATACAGCCTGACTTTTGCGGAGAACCAGGATATATCCAGGTGTAGCTCATGAAGAAGTAGCCTCTTTTTGATGGACACAGCTGTGTTCTGGGAACAATTTACAATTTCTACTTAGCTGATGCTGGAATAATAGGTAAACAGACAATATCTACATATATTGGGGTCATAGAGTCATTGAAACAATGAGTGAGACATTAAAATTCTAACCTGGTATGTAACATATACCATCTCCTAGTTTATTTAAAGTGCATCACCCCTGTTTTTACTCTCACTAGCTACGCTGATGCCCGTGGTGAAAAGGCAATCTATATTTAGAAATGACTTTTGACAAACAATGCAATTGAAAAGATTCTTTTCGCAAGAGAGGAGAAAGTATTACCAAAAGATATAGGAGGGTTTCAAGAGAGCCCTACTCTAAATCCAATCTTCACAAGACCAGTAGGACTTGTAAAGGAATAATTGAGATGAAAAACCATGTGAGGCTTCAGGGAATGGTGAAGGTATCCATCTAACTTTGTCTTTATGGCAGAAAAAAATTTTCATGGAAATACTACAGCAGAAAAATAATTTTTTAAGGACCTTAATAAATGTTACAAGATCTCATTTGTCTATCTATTCTTGGCTTTCTTACTTCATCATATTTACTTATTTTCATTTCCTTTTATACTAATATATAATCTTCAGCTTCCCAGGTAGCTCAGTGGTAAAGAATCCGCCTGCCAATTCAGGAGACACAGGTGACACGGTTTCGATCCCTGGGTCAGGAAGATCCCCAGGAGAAGGGAACAGCAACCCACCACAATATTTTTGTCTAGAAAATCCCATGGACAGAGGAGCCTGGCAGGCTACAGTACATGTGATCACAAAGAGTCAGATATGACTGAGCACATGTGCAAAACCTTCTTCAGCATAAAAATAAAAGGCAGTTCCCTTTTCGTTGAAAGGTTACAATTCATCAAGGTACAATCAGCATCACAACTCAAAGTAACATTACACTCAACTACATGAATATCATCAGCCACAAACTAGATGCTCAAGCGTAGCAATTCACTTTTTGGCTTCAATATATATTTGCTGAGCACCTACTACATCTACTTCCCTGCTGGCTCAGAGGGTAAAGAGTCTGCCTATAATGCAGGAGACCCAGGTTCGATCCCTGGGTCGGGGAGATCCTCTGGAGAAGGAAATGACAACCCACTCCAGTATTCTTGCCTGGAAAATCCCACGGATGGAGGAGCCTGGCAAGCTACAGTCCCACAGGTTGCAAAGAGTCGGACACAACTGAGCGACTTCACTTTCCCTTTCACTTTACTACATCTACGTGCCATTCAGGATACAGGGCAATGGGTATATTCAAGTGAATAAAAGAGATACTTTCCCTGTCTTCATGGCATGAGAATCTAGTAGCGGTGGGAGAAAAACACTAGTGAAATAAATGTAAAATATACATAATAGAAACCTTTCTCAGTGAGATAAAGGAAATGGGTACTGTGTTCTGAGTTGGGGCAGTTTAGATGAATAGTCAAGAAAGTCTCCAGGGGTTAGGTTATATGATCTCAGAGAGAGAAATTGTGTGAGATCTGAAAGTACCACTCAATGCTGATGCAGCTAGTTAGGATAACTGTGAGAAATTTTGACCTTCTAATTATTAACTACTCATAGACACCCAGTCAACACTTCAGCTAATCACCTGTTTTTGTTAACTCCATGTGCATTTTTGAGAGCATGAGGATTCTTATTTCATACTCACACTCTCCAACAAAACAAATCCAACCAAGACTTCCAACTCATGCAATAAAATCCAGCCCAGCCTATTCACTCACATGTTTAACTGGCCCATTTTAGTATCTGGCTTATTAAATGTGGTAAATATATTGTCTTCTTATCAGTGACTATGTTGCTCATCATTATATGCCCACGGCTCACATGGACCATGGCTCAAAAATGTAAGTTGAATGAATGAATAAAGGACTACATCTACTCCTACTAAATATTTATGTAATTTACAATTTTAGAAAATTGAATCAAAGTCAAATGTGAAAGACTGGCAGAAAATCCATTTGAAAAGTGATAAGATATTTATTAAGCAATCTATTTCTATTTTTTTCCAATTTTCTTTTTCTGATTTAGTTAAATTTGGGCCCATCATTGGTATACTGGACAAGACTCTTGAAAGTTCTTTGTACTGCAAGGGGATCAAAAGAGTCAATCCTAAAGGAAATCAACCCTGAATATTCATTGGAAGGAATGCTGATGAAGCTGAAGCTCCAATACTTTGGCCACCTGATGCAAACAGCTGACTCACTGGAAAAGACTCTGATGCTGGGGAAGATTGAAGGCAAAAGAAGAAGGGGGCAACAGTGGATGAGACGGTTATATAGCATCACTGACTCAATGGACATGAATTTGAGCAAATTTCAGGAGACAGCGAAGATCAGGGAAGACTGACATGCTTGCAATTCACAGGATTGTGAAGAGTCAGACATGACTTAGTGACTGAAAAACAACAAAGCAGTGTATTTATAGCATTACTGTGAAAACAAAAAACATTTTTCATTATATTACATAATGCCTCCTTAACAAAGCTGGTATCGCTTCACATCATCACCCAAATATATTAATTTGAAAACTAGAACATACAATGGTGACAGCATACTTTTCTAATAATAAGAAATCTCTGTGATTCAAGTACAAAACTTGAATATATTCAATAGAATAGCTAGTATATTAAAAGGTTTGATATTCTCTGTTAGCATTCAAAATTATTTAGTACCTATTTTTACAAAGTATTTTTACTATATAATATTTAGGGAGTAAGTACATGTGTTTGTGCTCAGATAACTGCATTCCTACCCACAAGCAATTTATTAAGCAGTAAAGCAAAGCAAGCACAATATAAGATCTCCTGCGTAGAGCAGAATTCTCCAGATACAGAACAGAAAATTCACCAGACTGCAAAATGCTTGAACAGAGTGAGCCTAATAATGGAGATTTTACGTGAGTAAGAAGCATGATGTGGAATAAATCGTACTTTTCTGGATGGATGAGAGGTTAGATTATGTATTCTGTCTCTTAAATCCCATGTTAGTTTATAGATGATTTTCTCATGATAAAACAGATGGACATGTACACACTGCTATATTTAAAATGGATAACCAACAAGGACCTACTTCAGAGAACATGGAACTCTGTTCAGTATTATATAGCAGCCTGGATCGGAGGAAAGTTTGGGGGAGAATGGATACATGTTTATACATATGGCTGAATCCCTTCAGCTGTTCATCTGAAACTATCACAACATTGTTAATAGGCTATACCCCAATACAAAATCAAAGGTTTAAAAAAAAGACACACACACATATAGACATGCTACTCTGCTTGGTATTTCCTTCCTTGGGTCTTGCACAGTTAAAAGAAGTGTGGTAACGTTGCCCTTATAATACATTGCCCATGTGTTAGCTTTCCCATTGAAAGCATAAGACGTTTTGGACAAAAACCCATGCATGACACTGGTATACTCTCTCAAAGTAAAATAATCTTAGCTATTCTTTAGATGTGTGCGCATTTCTTATCTATTTTCTTATAAGCCAACAAAGAAGGGAATAAAAGTAATTTCCAAGGAGAAAGTGTCTTCTGAAAAAGTTGAGTCTAATTTTTAGGTGTGATGCATTCCCACAGGCATCATCTTTTAAGTCACAGCCTGAATTACACACACTCTCTTTTAACATCAAACTAATAGATAAAGGCAGAAAGAACTCTAAAGTAGGATACAGTCAGGACTGATCATTTTTTATCCCTGTTAACTAACTGACTCAGGGGAAACTTGAAATTTTCAAAATTAATGAACCAATTTCATAGATAATTAATTTATTAACAGTGTCAAATTTTATGGCAGGCATATTATAAGCCACTCATATATCCACAGTATACTGAATGTGACTCCCCGAATCTCTATGGGGTTTCATCATTAAGAAAAGAGAATCGTTCTATCACAAACTCTAGGTCAGATGCCTCAATAAATGCATTTGGTAACTTCATCTGAGAAGTCATCAACATTATGTCAGTGAATAAAGAAGACCATACAGTTATCTGCAAGGGAGATTCTATAGCTATAGGCAGATATTATATTCCCTCATTTTACTTCCCCTTTTATGGAGCCAAAATTATTTTACAAATATCAAACCTGACCCAAGATATTACTCAGAAGTTCTAAAGTCAAATGGCCCACAGGAGATTTCAGATGTCCTCAGTCCTGAGAAAGCAAATGTACCTGACAGATATGTACACATTCACTCTGGACTCCATAGATGTATCAAAAGCCCATTCCAGCCTGGAGGGTTTTGGCCTCAGCCCAGACAATAAACATCTTCTGACTCATGTCCACCAGTGCATGTATTCTAGAGTGGAAGGCAGGCTCTGGTTTAGGTCTGCGTAGCAATATTTACTTTCTAGGCTGTGCCACATCTATGTCCCACATAAACTCTGAGGTTGGTCCCACCCTCCTGGACTGTTCTCCCTGATAGATCTGCCTTGACATGAAATTTGACTCTTCAAGTAACTCACCAACTGTCACTTGTACCTGGACCTTATAGTCACCTTGACTACACTTACTCCTAACTTTCTCCTATCATGTGACCAATAGTAGTCAGTTCAGTCCTGGAGTCGGTCATGGACTGTAACTCACCAGGTTCCTCCGTCCATGGGATTTTTCAGGCAAGAATATTGGGATGGTTTACCATTTCCTCCTCAAGGGAAATCTTCCCAAACCAGGGACTGAACCCATATTTAATGGATCAAAGGCAGATTCTTTACCACTGAGCCACCAGGGAAGCCCTTATCTATAAATACACATTATAAAATATACGACATTTCTGTTTATATACCCTAGAGCCATGGAACATGTGCTTGATTTGATCATAGTTAAATACTGAGGTTCAGGTACCTATTGGAAGGGGTTTATTTTTTAAATTACTCAACAAACCAGGTGTTAAATTCTTTTCTACAGAAGTTTTTCAGTTCTGACAACTCCATTCTAAATTAAAATGGTGTCCACTTAGAAAGGGTGGAATTTCCTTTTCTGCTAATATTTTGCAGCCCAACATCAGCACAAACTTTTTGAGTCCACAGACAAAGTCAAACTGGGGAGTATTCCATTCCCGTTGTAGGGGCCTTGGCTGCTCCCATCCCAGGGCCTCTGTTTATCTCCTGGAGTGGGTGAATTATACTTTATGAGGACATTGTGAGGACTCTCTGAAAGCCAGTTTGTAACTGGTGAGCAAAGTGTTCCACTCATAGTAAATTCTTAACAAATGAAACCTCCTGGTATTTACCACTTGCTGGAGTTTTCATGGATCCAACCACATAGATAATTTCTAAGATGAAGTCTGTGTACTTAGGATATAATTAGTCACCTGGTGGCTCGGCAGCAAAGAATCCACCTGCAACAGGAGCCTAAGGTTTAATCCCTGAGTCGGGAAGATCCCCTGGAGGAGGGCATGGCAATCCACTCCAGTATTCCTGCCTGGAGAACCCCATGGACAGAGGAGCCTGGCAGGCTCAGAGGATCACAAAGAGTCGGACACAACCGAAGTGACTTAGCATGCATGCATGCAGAGCCATGGAATCTTAGCAATGATCTGGTCTAGCTGCCAGCCACAGGGGAATCCCTCCAGCAGTTCTCCCACTGCTGTGGCAGCTTCCACGAGGCCTGGCAGGCCTTCACTATGCAGCCTGAACCACACTTCTCTTAGGAACCCTTATGAGAGGTCATGGTGCCACAGGCTGGAACAGGCAGTACCAAGAGAAGTGCCCCATCTTCCCCTATCTCTTCACACTGATAAAAGTTGAAGGAAGCATGACAGAACTGAGGAAAGACTTTGAAGGAAAACTTTACTCAGATTTGTCTAAATCAGGAAGCTGATTCAGTTCCCAAGGCAGCCAGTAGGTTTTTTCTTCCTCCAATTAATGTTTACTTTCATCAAAATAAGATACATCAACATAACTAAATTTTTAAAATAATTCCCAAAAGGACACTACATCACAAGGAGTAGTGTCCTGGGTAACTCTCTCGTCCCCTCTGCAATGCTCATACACAAACTGAAATGACTTTTGCATTGTAAAAAGTGTTTCTTCTTACTATCCTGAGCCATATTTGTATTCACTGGTATATTTGTATTCATTGGTCCTAAGATCGACCATCTAAAGCAAAACAGAAAAATTCTGTACTGCTTGCCCATCACAGTCCTTCAAATATCTGCAGATACTAGCAAGGCTCACCTCTATCTTCTCTTTTAAGGCTAAATATCCTCCACTTCTTAATTCTTCTGTGGTCTTTAAGATCTTTCCCTAAACATGTGTTCTCCTAGGGATGCATGCTAATTGATCAACATATCTATCAAATTTATATAAAAAATAACTGCAAGTAATGGTCTATCAGGGCTTCCCTGGTGGCTCAATGGTAGAGAATCCACCTGCCAATGCAGGAGAGGCAGGATCAGGAAGACCCCTGGAGAAGGAAATGACAACCCACGCCAGTATTCTAGCCTGGGAAACCCCATGGACAGAAAAGCCTGGCAGGGTACAGTCCATAGGGTTGCAAAGAGTCAGACACCACTTAGTAACTGAGCAGACAGAGAGAGAGAGAACGTTCTATAAGCAGACTAAGTAGTAGAGAATTCAGTGAGTTCGTTAATTATCCCATTAATTACTCCATGCCTGAAATAATGGATGCTTTCTTTTCACTTTACTCCATTCCTCCACACAGATATCTTGGAAGATGATAGTCAAAGTCTAAATATAAAACTAGACCCCGAAGGATGGTGGTTTTAAAGTTCAGCTGGGTGAAAGAGTGGGTGTTGAGAGATAATGAAATGCATACTTGTCTGCACATTAATCAGAAAGAGGGCAATTAGAAAGTTTTTCTCTTTTCTCTTATGCACTGAGCCAGCACCGTCTATGATGGTCATAGTCTGTCATGGAGAAGTCAGCACATGTCTAAAACAACTGATATCAGCAAACAGCTGAGAGGATAAAAAGAATGTCTGCAGTTCTCCAGGGAGGACGCAGCATCTCACAGTCATACTTGCTCTGGTAAAAAACACATAACCTAAAATATACCATCTTAGCCATCTTTAAATGTACAGTAGCATTAGCTATGTGAACACGTTGGTGCTTCAGTTCTCTAGAAATGCCGTGGCAGCTTTTTAAATCTCTTTGGCCAAAGGCTACTGTGGACTGTCCTTCTGAAAGCCTGCAGCACTATCTCAGATTGCATGAGTCGTGTCTGGAAATGGGTGATGCTGAAGAAGGGTGAGTCTACCATCCAGGGTGGAGCAGGTTGTGCCCTGCACAAAATGGAATAGATTAACAGGCAACCAGGGTTGAATCCAGCTTTCATTCAGTTTCCTAAACCCCACTCCAATTATTACCAAGAGAAAAGGGCCATCATTTGTGTAAGCGCTGGTTCCCAGGGAGGGAGAGCAAGTCAGGGGAGAAAGGCTAATAGGTAGAGAAATCAATGAAGGGCCCCTTTGTTGTTGTTCACTCACTCAGTCATGTCTGACTCTTCTGAACCCCTGAACGGTGGCAGGCCAGGCTTTCCTGTCCTTCACTATCTCCTGGAGCTTGCTCAAAATCAAGTCCATTGAGTCAATGATGTCATCCAACCATCTCATCCTCTGTTGCCCCCTTCTCCTTCTGCCCTCAGTCTTTCCCAGTAGCAGGGTCTTTTCCAATGAATGCAATGTCCCTAGATAGAATTTAAATTCTGGGGTGATTTTTCTTTCAATGTAGATAAAAGTCATATTTAGTGTTTCCAAGTCTTCCTACCCTATAAACTAATTTCCTTCAGTTAGGGTAGCCCTTCTGTGAAGCCTGATAAACCTGCCCATGGTGATGGCAACAAATCTAAATGAATAGAGTAGGAAATGGAAATACTCTCTGCCTCCCCATTCACCTTTGTCTCCACGCCATGTGTAATGTACTACAGTGAGCAGTGCATCCTGAGTAGTGACTAGCAACACAGGCAATGGGAGCTCGTGGCAGAGCTGGGAGTCAGGGGAGCCAATACTGATGAGATGTAAGCCCCACAAAGGGAGGGATCTAGGTCAGTTCTGTTTATCAGTATATTCCAAGCAATCAGAACAGTTTTCAGGACTGAGTACGTTCTTAAACAATTATAGAATGAATCAATGATTCACAGGGATGTTTTAAAAATTCAATTTATTATTATTCGGGTCATGAAAAATTTTAATTAACTGAAAGATTTTTTAGATTCTATAGTGCTTTACAATTTTTAAAAGTTTTACACATATATTTTCATAGAATCCTATAATAACTCTTTTTCCCCTCACCTCTCTATTGTTTCTTCCTCCTTCTTCCCTCTTGGCTTGTTCTCTATATATGACACAAATAAAAAATGTTGGCAAGGATGTAGAGAAAAGGGAACCCTCCTACACTATTGTTGAGAATGAAAACTGGTGTAGTATGGCAGTTTCTCAAAAAAGTAAAAAGAGAACTACCTTATAACTTACTAATTCCACTCCTGGATATGTATATCTTAAAAAACAAAACCACAAAATTGAAAGGAAGTATGTTCCCCAATATTTATAGCAACATTATTTATAACTGCCAAGATATGGAAGAAACTTAAGTGTCCATCCACAGAAGAATGGACAAAGATGTGGTTTTTCTCAGGATATATGTCCAGGAGTAGGATTTCTGGATCATATGGTAGCTGTTTTTAGTCTTTTAAGGAACCTCTATACTGTTCTCCATAGTGGCTGCACCAAATTACATTCCTACCAACAGTGTAGGAGGGTTCCCTTTTCTCCACACCCTTTCCAGCATTTATTTTTTGTAAATTTTTTGGATGATGATCATTCTAACTGCTGTTAGATTCACTTTTCTAATTATCAGCAATGCTGATGCTGGGAAAGACAGAAGGCAGGAGGAAAAGGGGACAACAGAGGATAAGATGGTTGGATGGCCTAGCCAACTCGATACACAAGAGTTGGAGCAAGATCCAGGAGTTGGTGATGGACAGGGAAGCCTGGCATGCTGCAGTCCATAGGGTTGCAAAGAGTCAGACACGACTGAGTGACTG
Organism: Capra hircus; assembly: GCF_001704415.2. Lineage (NCBI taxonomy): Eukaryota > Metazoa > Chordata > Mammalia > Artiodactyla > Bovidae > Capra > Capra hircus. Next base: position 55,519,797 of record NC_030818.1, read on the forward strand.
AACTGAACTGAGCAATGTTGAGCATCTTTTCCTGTGCTTCTTGGCCATCTGTGTGTCTTCCTTGGAGGAATGTCTATTTAGGTCCTCTGCTCATTTTTAAATATCCTTTTAATATAGAGAGCCACATGAGCTGTTTGTGAATTCTGAAGACTAATCCCTCATTAGTTGCATCATTTGCAAGTATTTTCTCCCATTTTGTGGGTTGTCTTTTTGTTTGTTTGTTTGTTTTGTATGGTTTCCTTTGCTGTGCAAAAGCATTTGATTTTAATTAAGTCCTATTTGTTTACTTTTGGTTTTATTTTCATTACTCTGGGACACGATGAAGATATTGCTGTGATTTATGCCAAAGCATGTTCTGCCTATGTTTTCCATTAAGAGATTTATATTATCTGGTCTTACACTTAGGTGTTCAATCCATTTGGAGTTCATTTTTATGTATGGTGTTAAAGAATATTCCAATTTCATTATTTAACATGTAGCTGTCCAGTTTTCCTGGCACCATTTATTGAAGAGACTGTCTTTCCTCCATTGTACAGTTTTGCCTCCCTTGTTGTAGATTAATTGAACAAAGTTGCACAGGTTTATCTCTGGCTTTTTATCTTGTTCCATAGATATATATCTCTGTTTTTGATTTGTAGTATAATCTGAACTCAGGGAGTCTGCTTCTTTCAGCTCCATTTTTCTCTCTCAAGATTCATGTCAATGTATGGCAAAACCAATACAGTATTGTAAAGTAAAATAAAGTAAAAATAAAAATTAAAAAAATAATAATAAAATAAAGAAATGTCTGAGAAAAAAAAAAAGATTGCTTTAGCATGGAGGCATCCTAAATGCCCATCAACCAATGAATGAATAAAGATGTGGTACATAAATACAATAGAATACTCAGTCAGTCAGTCAGTCAGTCAATTCAGTCACTCAGTCTTGTCCAACTCTTTGCAACCCCATGGACTGTAGCCTACCAGGCTCCTCGCTCCATGGGATTCTCCAGGCAAGAGTACTGGAGTGGGTTGCAGTTTCCTTCTCCAGGGGATCTTCCCAACCCAGGGATCGAACCCAGGTCTCCTGCATTCCAGGCAGACGCTTTAACCTCTGAGCCACCAGGGAAGCCCTAGAGGACATTATGCTTAGTGAAATAAGTCAGAGAAAGATAATACTGTATGATATCATTTAATGTGAAATCTAAAGAAGTACAGCAAACTAGGGAATAAAGCAAAAAAGAAGCAGACTCAGATTAAAGTCCAATTTTAAATTCTGAACAGAAGTTATTATGATTTGAATTGATTACTGACTTCCTTCCTTCTTTCCTTTATCTCTTTCTTTCTCTCCCTCTGTTTCCTCCTTCCTTCCTTTCTTCCTTTTTCTCTCCTTACCTCCTTTTTTTCCTTCCTTTCTCTCTCTTTCTTTCAAAACCTTGGCAGGATACCTATATATATATATACCTATATATATATATATTTCACCCCCCCAAGGACTCACATACCTATTGCTTAAAAATCTGTTCTTGAATATTGCAAGGCATCTTAACTCCACTTATTCATCAAAGTATCAACAATCAGTTTACTCTTCTTTTGTGAAAATTATGACAAAGCTAGAGCTTTCTGTCTAAGCATAATTTATCTATGATTTGTTGAGCATTACCTTTGAAATTTCTTTTACCTATTATTTTAAATTTCAAAAATGGTTAATTACTGAATTAATTACTCAATCACACATGTCAATGAACTCTGCATTGATGAGAACTTACAATTCTAGAATACCATTAATTTTGACCAAGTCTAGTCTATATTATTCTTTAAAAACTGGTTCATATCTTACGTGTCTTCCCTAATCTGTGCCTCTCCTATACTCTATCTCCCTTTACCAACTATATCATCAGTTCAAATTTCACTCATTTGTTGATGTACTGCCTTATAACTAATCCTATGAGATTGGGAGGAATACTTTTCTCTTTCCGATTATATTATATTGCTAATGGATGTAAGCATTATTCTATAGGTAGAGGAAAAACAATATTTTAATTTAACTGTCATAACACTAATTTTCTAAAGTTGCATAGTTCTTCAGAAGTTTCAGAATTCTAAGAGCCTCAAAACAACCACATATCAATTAGAGTAGTATTTAGATTTGACAAATTAGATGAAAATGCAAAGAAGTAAAGTCTTTTTTCCCAGGGTTGCACTGTCTGATAAAAGCTGAACACGAGGCTTCAACTTACCTACAGGGTGACAGAAGTTTCCTAACTTCTCTGAGCCTAAACTTGTTCTAAAGATTGAAATAATAATGTCCATCACAGAACTGCTTCCAGACTAAGTGAGATGATGCATCAAGTATTTGGCACAATGCCTTTTATATATGGTAAATGTCCAATAAATGGGAGATATTGTCATTGGCAGACTATGGTTAATGAGCCAGATTGGCCTACCACTTGGTTCTTTCGATCTGCAAACTGAGAATGATATTTACATTTTCAAATATTTTTTAAAATCTAAATAATAATGATTCATGATATATGAAAATATATAAAATTCTACTTTAATTTTCCATAAATATGTTTTATGGAAACACAGACACACCATTCATTTACCTATAATCTATAGTAACTTTTTCACTACTAAGGCATAGTTCAGCAGCCACTATGAATATCAATAGCATATGGCTCACAACATCTAAAATATTTACTCTCTGGCCCTTTAAAGAAAGTTTCCCAACCCTTGTCCTTAACTATCAAGCTAAAGTTTTCTGATGAGCTTGTCCATGACACAGGATTTCTTTTCCTGTCTGCCTTATGTATGTGTCTCCTCACTTTACCTTTTATTTATAAGAAAATAAGGAGAAGGGATGTTATAGGGAAAACCAAACAATCTGTTATTATTAGGAAAAGTATTGAAGGCTTATGATAACCTGTCTTTTCTTTTTATCCACTCCTCCTTCCTTTTGCCTCAGAGAAAGGTGGGGGCAGAAAGAAAGAAATTAGGTCAGCTCAACTTCCAGTGCTATTAATCACAGGGCCTTATATGCTTTCCTCCTGCAGCCAATCTGGACTCAAAGAAAGGTAATAGCAGAGGCAATAGAATGCAGCTAAATGCAGTGTCAACAACAGTCTTCAAACCACTTCATCTTCAGTCTATTCTCATTGCCCATTAGACAAAGAAATAAAGAATAAATCAGAACAATATCAATTGAGAGACTGCCAGAGGTTTTCTTATTTCAAAGAAAGGTAAAACTATGCTAGAGTTATCATTCCACTTGACAGACATACAGAGTCCAAAGCAAGTATCTTGAGAGCCTCCTTGTGCTTAATGCTGTTTCACAAATTCTCTCTAGGCTTTAAAATAACAAGGAAAAAATGAGAGCATTTTACTAATGTCCTACAAAATACTTTTCCCCTCTTGTTCAGCTGAAAGCTGTGTATATGATTGTGTTTGATGCAAAAGTATCCTTTGCTAAAAAATGCCTCAAGGTACATCTAGCCCATAAAGACTGTGGATAAATGATAGCTCAAACCGAAAAGAAACACAAAAAAATAATGGAACTCCTGAAGTGGGGGTTTAAGTCCCCCTAGATTTTTCTCTGAAAAATAAAGGATGTGCACATTACTAAGTGGGCATATGTGTATATTCAAAGACAGACCCACAGGTGCACACAACACAAATACAAATATACACATGAATATTGTCTTCTCTTAACATGAAAGAAAGTGAAGTCACTCAGTCATGTCTGACTCTTTGCGACCCCATGGACTGTAGCCCACCAGGCTACTCCATCCATTGAATTTCCTAGGCAAGAGTACTGGAGTGGGTTGCCACTTCCTTCTCCAGGGGATCTTCCTGACCCAAGGATCAAACCCAGGTCTCCTGCATTGCGGGCAGATGCTTTACTGTCTGAGCTACCAGGGAATCCCTTAACATTGTCATATTTAAAGGCTGACTGGCAGTGGCCGAAATTAATTTACAAGCAGTGTAAACATCTCTGTGGCATCTCTTACAGAAAGGAATTCAGATAATAAAATTGGATATTTAAACTCAATGTCCTCACTACATCTAATGTGTCTCCTAGAACTCAAAACATATTCCATTGACAAACACATTCATTCACATCTTCTCTCTAATGACTAACATTGTTTTCTACATATAGAAGCATCTCTCCTTCATACGTGTTATCAAACTAGGTTTTTTGCACTTTCTCAAAATGTTTTGAGCGCATAAGTCAGTATACACACATTAGAAAAATATAGTATTTTAGGAGTAGAAAAAGTAAGATAATCAGTAGCTATAATACTATGAATAAAAGCAATCCAACCATTAAGGAATTTGTATTTTGATTTTTTTTTTAATGGGAAAAAGCAACTTTGAGGTCTCATCCATCGTAAGAAACACAAATTCTCAGACCTACTCAGACAGAAGCTGTCAGACCTGAGTGAGAGTTCCTATCATCTTCCCAACTCTGCAAAGTGACTCCAGAAAACTATCCCTCTTGTTGTACACTGGTTTACTAAACTCACAAGAAACAAATATAGGAATCATTCCTTGATAAAGCTCTTCCCAGGAGAAAATGACCGATCTGACATTAACAGTTCATGGGTGCCATTATGAAGCTTCAAGTCTGATCTGGCCAAAGCAGAACTTACTCTGTTTCCATCTCTGACCTGAATGCCCATTCCTGACTGGCATTTTCCATTCCTGTTAATGTCTTTATCATCCTCCCAGTCATCCCCCAGCCCTGCAAAAGTGACTGCAATGTCTTTGATTTCATGATCTTAATATCTCTTTTTCCATGCTTCCTTTCTTTAGTCTGACTCCAGAACTGCACCATCCTCGACCCCCCGATCCTGATTCAAGTTTTCATGATCCCTTCTAACCAGGAATATCGCAATCACAATCATCTTCTAACTTGTCTTCCCAACTCTTGTTTTTGCCCCCTTAAGCTAATTCCAAGGCAGCTAAGATTTAGCAACAGTGTAGCAGTGACTCCTGCTCAAAACGTTCAATGAATCCCCAGTGCCTACAAAAAAAGAAAGCAAACTCCTCAGCTGTACTCATAATTAGTTATTATTATTATTTCCTCTCCTGTTCATGCTTATTAGTCTGCATGGTATCCTAGATGATCTATCACTGGGGGAACATCTCAAAAAGTCATCTTGTTTTTGGAGTGCCAAGTATATTTAATTTAGTACTTCTAATCTCTGCATTTATCCTGTAAGACATGCATTTTATCCCTATTTTATGGACAGAAAGAAAAAAAAATCTCAGGAAAATGTGCTGACTTTCCTACTGCCCTTTGTCCCTGGTATAATACTTTCTACATACTTTATATTCTTTATATAGTTATTAAATAAATTATTATTTCTTCTTATCCTCTGTCTGTTTTTTTAAAGTAGATGATACTATGAACTTTTGGTTAAATTATCCATTCACAGAAAAAGTGACTTTTGATTAATCATGAGAATTCATCCTCTGTGAGGTTCAGATGTAGGAGGTGCCACCATCCCTAGGGTCTAAACCCTCTTGATTCAAGACAAAGGTGGCAGTTCACTAGCATGTACAGTAATTAAAGGCTCCTTCTCTAATGTATAAGGTCTAGAGAAGGAAATATAATTCATTTTAATTTTCAATTTTATTCCACTCTAGCTGCCCGATTGAAATGGAAATCCTCACACTAAACATTTAATACTGTAATAGGTCAAGAATATCAAGGACTCTCTCACCATCTTTACTCAAATTGAAAACGGAAAAAAAAAATTTGTATAGTGCTAAGTGGCTTCCTTGATAGCTCAGGTAATAAAGAATCTGCTTGCAATGCAGGAGATCCAGTTCAATTCCTGGGTCATAAAGATCTGCTGGAGAAGGGATAGGCTACCCACTCCAGTATTCTTGGGCTTCGTTTGTAGCTCAGCTGGTAAAAAAGACCTGGGTTCAATCCCTGGGTTGGGAAGATTCCCTGGACATGGGAAAGGCTACCCACTCCAGTTTCCTGGCCTGGAGAACACCATGGACTAGTCCATGGGGTCCCAAAGAGTCAGACATGATTAAACAACTTTCACTTTCACTTTCAAGTTAGCATATTATTATACTATTATTATACTATTATTTAATATATTATATTATTATTATTATTATTATTATTGCAGGAAGACTGCAATAATTTCTAAACCAGTTCTGTCATCTCTCACAGGAGAACTAACATCAAGCAACAGTCTATGTAAGGATATTCTAATCAACATGAATTCCATAAATATTAATTTATAAAAGATACCACTGAAATGACAGGTCTATGGTAATTGTTTACAAAACCAATATGATTTTCTAAAGATTCATTATTTGATTATTTGCTAAATTATCCTTATTGTCTTTTAAATACCTACACATAAAAATTACACTTAAATCAAATTTTGAATTCAGCAGAGTATGTAAAGTCAAAACCACCACAATATTGTAAAGTAATTATCCTCCAATTAAAATAAATAAATTATTTGTTTAAAAAAGCTTGAAAAAAATTTATGAACTTGTTAGCTTCTTAAAGCATTTTATATTCTTTGATTTTTCAAAAATATTTTAATGTTTATTTAGGTGAGCTCAGATTACATTTTTTAAGACATTTACAACGGCTGAACAGGGTGTGAAAACTGAGAAAACCAGAATATAGATCTTATAAAACATTAAAGGACAAATCAAATACCATAAAATAAAGTTCTTCTTCAACATCAAAGACAGAGAAGAATGAATATACATCAGATGAAGAGGGTCACATAGAAGTTCCCACTTACATGCTGGGTGTGACTAATCAACATGCTATAGTCAAGGAGGCAAAACTCAGCACAGGAAATATTTATTACAGCTTTCAGAAGAGTGATGAAAACTACTGGGACAAATACTGAAATAAGCAGAATACATTATACAAACACACAGAAGAGACAGAGAAGCATGATGCAACTCCCAGTACAACCTCTTGATCTAAAAACGGTCCATGAGCATCACTGCAATGCCTGGGCATTTAAGTTTTTTTAGTTTTATTTATCACTGTGCTTAGTAGCTCAGTCATGTTGGACTATTTGTGACCCCATGGACTGAAGCCCACCAGGTTCCTCTGTCCATGGGGATTCTCTAGGCAAGACTACTGGAATGGATTTCCATGCCCTCCTCCATGGGATCTTCCCAATCCAGGGATTGAACCCAGGTTTCCTGCATTACAGGTGGATTCTTGACCATCTGAGCCACCAGGGAAGCCCTTCTAATGTTATATTACTACCAAATTGCAGAAAAGAGAAAGTTCATAAATTATTTAACATTGAGATCAAGACAGATCTAATGATATGATTTCTTGGGTTTAAATGTAATTCCTTACCTTCTGTCTATTTGCTCTGAGGAACTACACAAGATACACAGGAAAAGTTAGATACTAGGGACACTAGCTCAGGACTTGTGGCATGCTGGGAGGGATTGGGGGCAGGAGGAGAAGGGGACAACAGAGGATGAGATGGCTGGATGGCATCACGGACTCGATGGACGTGAGTCTGACTGAACTCCGGGAGTTGGTGATGGACAGGGAGCCCTGGCATGCTGTGATTCATCAGGTCGCAAAGACTCAGACACGACGGCGACTGAACTGAACTGAACTGATTGTTCCCTGACATAGAAAACTCCTAAATGGTTTGAAGAATAATGGCGCATTTAGAGCAGACACTCAGGACTAAGGTCTGGAGTTCAGTGTCAATGGAACTATGTGAGAAGCTGCTGTCTTCAGAACACACTCAAGTTGGAACACTTTTTACCAGTCAAAGGAGTTGAATACAATGTATCTTTTCCCACAATCTCAGTGGAAGATGCTGGGATGGTTTAGTGTGCAGAAGAATCATGCAAATAAAAAGTGAAGGTGTGAACAAACCATTTGCTTCTTAGGATGCTGAAGAAAAATAATGGATTTAAGTGCCAGAAGGAATGAAAAGGATGGGACCAAGGGGAAAGGACACCAAGTTGTGGATGTGCCTGGTGGTGAAAGTAAAGTTCAATGCTATAAAGAACAATATTACATAGGAACCTGGAATGTTAGGTCCATGAATCAAGGTTAATTGGAAATGGTCAAATAGGCAAGACTTCAACATTTTAGGCATCAGTGAATGAAAATGGACTGGAATGGGCAAGTTTAATTCAAATGACCATTATATCTACTACTGTAGGCAGGAATCCCTTAGAAGAAATGAAGTAGCCCTCAAAGTCAGCAAAAGAGTCCGAAATGCAGTACTATGGGTACAATCATAAAAATAACACAATGATCTCTGATAGTTTCCAAGGCAAACGATTCAATATAACAGTAATCCAAGAAAACTGAGCATTGAAAAAATTATGCTTTCGAACTGTGGTGTTGGAGAAGACTCTTAAAAGTCCCTTGGACTGCAAGGAGATCAAACCAGTCAATCCTAAAGGAAATCAACCCTGAATATTCATTGGAAGGACTGATGCTGAAGCTGAAGCTCCAATACGTTGGCCACCAGATAAGAAGAGCCGACTCAATGGAAAAGACCCTGATGCTGGGAAAGACTGAAGGCAGGAGGAGGAGGGGACAACAGAGGATGAGATGGTTGGATGGCATCATTGACCCAATGGATATGAGTTTGAGCAAGCTCTGGAAGATGGTGAAGGACATGGAAGCCAGGCATGCTGCAGTCCATGGGGTTGCAAAGAGTCCGACATGACTAAGCAACTGAACTCAGCAGAAGTGTGGTGGTAAAGCTCAGATTTGTAACTGATAAAGGCATTACACAGATATGGCTGCAGAGTCAGAGGAATTCCTCTCGGAAGTCGTAAAGGCCTGGTTTAAGCAACAAAGTGTATCAATACAGGTGGTATACAGACTTAGGAATTTACCAGAACTAAGCCATCAACCTTTGTAATGAGGTGGGGTAAGAGGTTCATTCATAGTAGACATAGCTCTACAGACACATGTGGATGCATACAAATACACCCACAGACATACACAGATCCGATCTTTCAGTATGTGTAATTATACTGTGTATAATTATACTAATGTGTAATTATACTAATCTGCAATGAATTGTGGCTCTTAGTTTATCCACTTCAGAGGCCCTGTGTGCAATAACAGTTTTCGGTCTGTTCCAGACCACAGTTTTCGGTCTGCCTCATCTTATAGGATTTGAAATTGCTCAGCTGGAATTCATCACCTGTTACCACAAAGGAATGTGGCAGAAGGGTGACAGTGAGTCTGAAATCCACCATTCCTTCCTTTCACAAGCCAGGGGCCATGCCCTGTTATTCTGGCATGGGTTACCAAAGCAAGAAGGAAGTATCTTTCTAAATGGCCTTCCAGCCCTTTGTGTGATTTATAAAAATGCCCTAGATGGGCTAATGGCAGCTCTAACTCTTTTGGCATTTGATAAGGCTGAAATTAGGGAATGCCTCCAGGGTGATATGTTAAATGTACTTTCAAAGCAAGCTGCCATTTCCTGACATTCTATGCAACCAGGATTCTGTGGCTGAGGGACCAGACCAGGTAAGCAACATGCCTCATTACACTGTAAAAGGTGCTCATGTCTGTCTAGGTAACTACCATGGGAGCAATAATAACAACAATAATAAAATCAGAATACACAACTCCAAAATTACAAGACATCTGCTCATGAAAAATACCATAAGAGCACCCACTCAGAACCTATATGAAATGAGGAACTAGGTACGTTATGACCTGGGTGCACACACCACCTCAAATGTCCTTATTTTGTCAAGTTTCTGCTAATATTACTCTTATCTCCTCAACCATCTGGAACTCTTACTACCAAGTGAGTCGGTTTAATTTTTACAAAGAGAAGCAGCTAGATATACTTTGTACCCTGAAGGTCCTTTGGAGACATAATGTCTCTAGACACATATTTCTGCTTTAAAGATGATGGCAGGGAAAGGACAATTTTTAAACCAAATGAAGAGGACTTTTAACAATGAAACTTCAAGCATGATGGCATGTAAGCATGAATCTTTGGGGGTAAAACACTGGTTCTTCTCCCACCTGCTCTGGGCCTTTGTCCTTAAATAACCCTACGTGGACAAATTACTGATTTCCTCCTGCTAATTTTTCATCAGAATACAATAAGGAATTTTGACTCCAAGCCTTTCAGGATACTGTTACTTCTACGCAGAATGCCCTTCTCTCTCTCATTTTTCTCACCTGAAAACCTGCTTACATGTCTCCTTCTTACATGTTACCTCTTCTCTTTAGCATATTCTTTTTCTCCCCAGACCGCCTCCAGGCTTAGCGGCTTCTTCCTCCCTCACCTATATTCACATAGTACTTTATAAATATTTCAATACTACTTATTGATTCATAACTTTTTATCTCTTACAGTATTCTCAGCCAGATAGCTCTTTGTAAACTAGGATTACTATCTTTTAAATCTTTGTTATAGATAGTATGCTGGATAATAGAGAAATACTTATTGCAATGAAGTATACACAATGTACTATTAAAATGTTATTCTTTTATATTTATATTTTGGTGATATTTCTTCTTTCCATATTGCCATTTCATATGGATCCCCGGGTAAAGGCAAAAAACATAAAAAAATATTAAGACTTGGACTCAAGCAGGAAATAAACTGTGTGACTCTGAACAAATCTCCCAGCATTCCATCTGTAGTTTGCACATCAGTAAAATCAGGGATTGGATCAGAACAGGATTTCCCAACCCTGGCATTGTTGACACTGTGGAACAGATCATTCTATTTGTGGGGAGGAGTGAGAGGTGACTGTTCATTGCCTGAAGAATGTTTAGCACATTCCTGGCTGATACCCACTAGATGTCTGTAGCACTCACTCAGATATATCAGTTAAAACATATACACAACTACTGTATGATGCCTTCAAACTGTGGCGCTAAAGAAGACTTTTGAGAGCCCCTTGGATAGCAAGAAGATCAAACCAGTCAATCCTAAAGGAAATCAACCCTGAATATTCATTGGAAGGACTGATGCTGAAGCTGAAGCTCCACCACTTTTGCCACCTGATGAGAAGAGCTGACTCATTGGAAAGACCCTGATGCTGGGGAAGACTGATGGCAGGAAGAGAAGGGAGTGGCAAAGGATGAGATGATTGGATGTTATCAATGACTTAATGGACATGACTTTGAGCAAGTTCTGGGAGATGGTGAAGGACAGGGAAGCCTGGCATGCTGCAGTCCATGGGGTCGCAAAGAGTTGGACAGGATTGAGTGACTGAAGAACAATAAATACATAAAGTAATCAACACGGACTTAGTGTACAGCACAGGGAACTCTACTGAATGTTCTGTAATAAGCTATGTGGGAAAACAATTTAAAAAACAATGGATATATGTATATGTATAACTGAATCACTCAGCTGTACACCTGGAACCAACACAATGCTGTAAATCATCTATGCTGTTGTTCAGTTGCTAAGTTGTGTCTGACTCTTTGCAATCCCATGGACTATATCATGCCAGGCTCCTCTGACCTCCACTATCTTCTGGAGTTTGCTCAAATTCATGTCCGTTGAGTCAAAGATGCTATTTAACCATCTCCTCCTCTACTGGCCACTTCTAATATAAAATAAAAATTAAATTAAAAAAATGTGTCTAGACATTGACAAATGTTCCCTCCTATCCTCATCAAGAGGGCACTAAGACCACCACAGGTTAAAAACCACTGGTCTAGACTAGATGTTTTCCAGAACTTTGAGCACAAGACTCTTTTTTCCTAAAGAAATATCATCCTTGTATAGACAAATACTGTAAACAAAGTGCAGGGCTCTGCTTTGAAGGGTTGGAGAGAGAATTGTTGAAAATCCTTTAATATTTTTGATTTTCTGATTTTAACTAAACACAAATGAATCCACTCAAAGGACATGCCAGAGGCCTGCTTTTCACTTACTGCAAGATATTTCCCACTAGAAACTGAGATTTGAAAGATCAAGCTGAATTCATGCACCAATGTTAAACATCAGTCACACAATGTTTGATGGTGGAGTCAAAATATTCTTTCCTTAATCCACGGAACGGATTACTCCGCTAAAGTCACAATACAGTAAGAAAAGTGGTCATGTGTTTCTGGCATTAAGAAAATACTATTAATTCATAAAATAACAAATATCAGACAGGAAATATTTTAAAGACAGATCCAATAAGGGGTTATACATCTCCACTTAAGAATTGTTTTTCATTTGTGTGACAAATATTGAAAAGATTCCTATTACATAAGAGCTGTTTTCTGCTAAGGGTACAAAAACGAACACATATCTATATGTGTGGACATGTATGTATATTCTTATGCATATGTTTGCGTGCATATATACATAACTTATTTTACCAAGTATATATAAACTTTCTATGAATTATGAACTTAATTAAAATGTTATCTAAAAATGATGACTTACTAATTTTAAAACAAAATTATATATGCAGATATACTGTGTGGATCACAATAAACTGTGGAAAATTCTGAAAGAGATGGGAATACCAGGCCACCTGACCTGCCTCTTGAGAAATCTATATGCAGGTCAGGAAGCAACAGTTAGAACTGGACATGGAACAACAGACTGGTTCCAAATAGGAAAAGGAGTACGTCAAGACTGTATATTGTCACCCTGCTTATTTAACTTCTACGCAAAGTACATCATGAGAAACGCTGGACTGGAAGAAACACAAGCTGGAATCAAGATTGCCGGGAGAAATGTGAATAACCTCAGATATGCAGATGACACCACCCTTATGGCAGAAAGTGAAGAGGAACTAAAAAGCCTCTTGATGAAAGTGAAAGAGGAGAGTGAAAAAGTTGGCTTAAAGCTCAACATTCAGAAAACGAAGATCATGGCATCCAGTCCCATCACTTCATGGGAAATAGATGGGGAAACAGTGGAAACAGTGTCAGACTTCATTTGGGGGGGCTCCAAAATCACTGCAGATGGGTGATTGCAGCCATGAAATTAAAAGACAATTACTCCTTGGAAGGAAAATCATGACCAACCTAGATAGCATATTCAAAAGCAGAGACATTACTTTGCCAACAAAGCTCTGTATAGTCAAGGCTATGGTTTTTCCTGTGATCATGTACGGATGTGAGAGTTGGACTGTGAAGAAGGCTGAGCACCGAAGAATTGATGCGTTTGAACTGTGGTGTTGGAGAAGACTCTTGAGAGTCCCTTGGACTGCAAGGAGATCCAACCTGTCCATTCTGAAGGAGATCAGTCCTGGGATTTCTTTGGAAGAAATGATGCTAAAGGTGAAACTCCAGTACTTTGGCCACCTCATGCGAAGAGTTGACTCATTGGAAAAGACTCTAATGCTGGGAGGGATTGGGGGCAGGAGGAGAAGGGGACGACAGAGGATGACATGGCTGGATGGCATCACTGACTCGATGGACGTGAATCTGAGTGAACTCCAGGAGATGGTGATGAACAGGGAGGCCTGGCGTGCTGCGATTCATGGGGTTGCAGAGTCGGACACACTGAGCGACTGAACTGAACTGAACTGAACAATGGAATCATTACCAGGTATAAATATATTCATTCATTCACTATTCTATTAAATACCTTCTCTGAAATATTAAAAGATTTAATCATTGATTTTCTTTTTGACACAAGAATATGAGAGATTTTACTGAAAAAATTTTAAAATGTTTACTAATACTTAAAGTTCTAAATTAAAAACATAGCCCACTTGAAAAATCAATATAAATATTCAGTTCAAAGTTATCCCTGTGTTAAATAATTCTGAAGAACAAGAATTAAAGATTAACATAAAACAGCAACATTTTCTGATGTACCTCATTGGTAGGCAGTAGACAAAAAATTCTGAAAGGAGAGTTCAATTTAAAATTTTAACACATTAAAAAAAAAGAAAGAAAAAGGAAATGCTAACACTGGGACCGACATTAAATTTCTCTCTATTCTATGGTGACTCGAAGCAAATGAGTGGATATTAAGAAGAAGGATTTCTGTTCCCAAAAGTAAGCAATAAGGCAACATTCAGAAATGTCAATAAAAGAGAGGAACCTGGATGGCTCCTGTTGTTAACTCATTGTTGCTGCTGCTAAGTCGCTTCAGTTGTGCCCAACTCTGTGCGACCTCATGGACGGCAGCCCACCAGGCTCCCCTATCCCTGGGATTCTCCAGGCAAGAACACTGGAGTGGGCTGCCATTGCCTTCTCCAATTTAACTCACTGCAAACCCCTTATTCCAGTTACGAAAACAACTAATAATCCATTATGCTGATAATAGTTTTTGAACAATTGCCTTTCTGTGTTTTCAATCTGATGTTTAATCCTTGAGTATGCAATGTTTCAAAATAGACATGCAGATTAGAACTCACTCACCTGTCAAATGTAGCAGAAAATAGTCTCTCTGCTGAGTTGGAGAAAGATGAATTGTCCCACAGAGCTATAACAAGCTCTCCACATTTCTCTTCAATGTTTTGAATCTAGATGCCTGATCACAGCTGTTCGCAGTCTACTTCCCTGCTTTTATTTTACCAAAGCTTCCTCTGAATGGAATATTTCCTTTACAGGTGACCACTTGGCCAGTGACACCTACTGACCTCTGCTGGGTGTGTGTGTTTGTGCATGTGTACATGTGCACCAGGCTTGGGAACACAAAGGGAAGCCCATTTCTTTAGGACTCACTAAACTAATGGGCTGCCCTGGCAGCTCAGTGGCAAAGAATCTTCTTGTAATGCAGTAGATATGGGGATGTGGCTTTGATCCCTGGGTCAGGAAGATCCCCTGGAGGAGGGTATGGCAACCCACTCCAGTAATCTTGCCCAGAAAATCCCACCAGGGTCACAACAGGATCAGACACAGCCTAGTGACTAGACAACAACAGAATTTAATGTCACAATTGAGTTAATAATTTAAGACTCAGAAGCAGAGGTAAAGCGAGGGGCTAAAATGAGTAACATGGGAATTCCCTGGTGGCCCAGGGTTAGGACTCACAACTGCTGCAGACTGAGTTCCATTCCACAAGCCATGCTGCATTGGCCCATACATGAATAATTAAATGGGTAACACTGACTCCTTGCCCCACTGTCAAATGAGAAGCCACTCAGTTCAGACAAGTCCTATATTATCAAAGGGACAATCTATGAATGCTATAATTAGACTACTAACTAACAAAACTTCTGAAACAGTCTAAGAGATAACAGAGTTACTCTTGATAAAACTGCTTACCCAGAAAGCTAAGGCAAGAAAACGTGAAAGGAAGCAAATTAGCTAAGATTCAAATTAAGAAAATTTGAGGTACTTATACTCATTGGAAGTTCCCATTGTCTTTCAGAATAAAAATGGAAATCCCTTGATGTGAACTACAGGAATCTTCTTGATCTGACTCCATACCAACCTTCCATTACTCATTTATCCTATCATCCTTTACAGCAGAAGTCAGAAAACTTGTTCTGCAAATGCCAGGTAGTAAGTATTTTAAGCTCTGTAGACCGTATTTTCTTCCATATGCAACTACTCAGCTCTGCTGTTACAGCCTGAGTGCAGCCTTAAGCAATGCACTGAAAATAAGAATATGAATGTGTTCTAATAAAACTATTTATGGGCACTAAAATGTGAATTTCATATAATTTTCATATGTCACAGAGTATAGTTGTTCATCTTAAATATTTTTTAACAATTCAAAAATATAAAAACAGAGGAACAATGGGGCTTCCCGAGTAGCTCAGTCAGTAAAGTATCTGCCTGCAATGTGGGAGACCTGGGTTCAATTCTTGGGTCAGGAAGTTCCCCTAGAGAAGGAAAGGGCAACCCACTCCAGTATTCTTGCCTGGAGAATGCCATGACAGAGGAGCCAGGCAGGCTACAATTCATGGGACTGCAAGAGTCAGACACAGCTTAGCATTATCTTTCTTTCTATACAAAAACAGACAGTGCTCCACAGTCATAGTTTGCCCATCTTCACACCTCTACAGCCTCCAGCTCCCTAAGTCTGTCTATGAGTCTACAGATTAAAATGCTTTGAGGACTCCACACAAGCTATGGTCTTTTGGGCACCAAAGGCATTGTACTTGTTCCTTTTCTTGCAATACTCTCACCACATCCTTCTTTAACAAACTAATTTCTGCTTACCTTACACTTCTCACTTTCTCTGAGAGGTCTTCTTGAGTCCCTCATGTCTGAGCTTCACTCCCTCTTCCAAATGCTCTGTGACACAGTAGAGCTTTACATCACAGGACTAGTGACACTGTGCTTAGTTTTTGACCCAGTACAAGCTGGTCTGAATTGCTATCCAGTATATCTCCTGTGCCAAGGCACTAAGTGCTGCTCAGAAAGTACTGATTGACTAAATGACTGAAGGGCTTCCCAGGTGGCACAGTGGTAAAGAATCTACTTTCCAATGCAGGAGATGTGGGTTCAATCCCTGGGTCTGGAAGATCCCCTGGAGAAGGAAATGGCAACTCACTCCAGTATTCTTGCCTGGGAAAGAAATCCCGTGGACAAAGAAGTCAGGTATGCTACAGTCCATAGTGTTGCAAAGAGTAGGACACAGCTGAGAGACTAAAAACAACAAATGACTGAAGGAGGGATCTGAAGAACATCAGGATGGCAAGTTGACCTAGGTTAGACAAGTCAGTGGGGTTGGAGGGCTTTCTGTACAGACAAGTTTGGATGAATAAATAGCTATTTGGATGTAGCAGTATGGCACAGCCTTTAAGAGAATAGGTCCTGACACCAAACCTGCTTGAGCTCTGTGTGACTCGGGGCAAGTGGCCACTGTTCTCTAAGACAATATTCTCATCTTGGAGATGCAAATGGCACTATTTCATAAGAACATAATGCGCTCATGCTAGTGGAACTTAGTGCTTAAAACACAATGAGCTATCAACTAAAATATAGCAATCATTAGGACTGGTATCAGGCAGAAAGAAATCTAACCTTATGGACTCTATGAACTAAAAGTGAGAACCTATATTTTATTTTTCATCAAGAACTTTAATGACTTGCTGACCCCCTAAAAACTGTGTCTAGCACAATCAATCTGATTTGAACAATTGAAACAAAGATTAGAAAACAAATTTATCTTCAGAGCTCGAGTCTACGGATACACAAAACATCTATGATTACATATATAGGTATGTTGTTTTTGTTCAGTCGCTATGTCATGTCTACTCTTTGCCACCCCGTGGACTATAGCACGCTAAACTCCTCTGTTTTCACTATCTCCTGGAGTTTGCTCAAATTCACATCCATTGAGTCGGTGATGCTATCTAATCATCTCATCCTCTATCACCCTCTTCTCCTTTTGCCCTCAATCTTCCCCAGCATCAGGGTCTTTCCCAATGAGTCAGCTCTTTTCATCAGGTGGCCAAAGGAATGGAGCTTCAGCTTGAGCATCAGTCCTTCCAATGAATATTCAAGGTTGATTTCCTTTCAGATTGACTGGTGTGATCTCCTTGCTGTCCAAGGGACTCTCAAAAGTCTTTTTCAGCACCACAATTTGAAAGCATCAATTATTTGGTGCTCAGCCTTCTTTATGGTACAACTCTTATATCTGTACATGATTTTTGGAAAAACCATCGCTTTGACTATGTGTATAATATATATATATATATATATAAATAATAGTTATGTTATGCATATATACATATATATAGATATGTACACACACACACATATATACACATGTATATGTATAGATAAAGATATATAGATATGGAGACAGTGAGGTTTGTCACGTGACACCAATACATTATAAACTGGATGACCGAAGGTACAGGACTGATGCCTTGAGTTGGACAGCCTTGCCAATGACAGATAGGGAGGAGAACTGCCTTCTCCCTATCACAGCCTAACCCTCCCTCTACCACCTCTGTTCCCCCAATTCCCTAGGAGGTGGCAGTAGACAAAGGGAATGACAAACACAGGGAGTTGCGCATGGAAGGTAGCCTTAATATGTTACCATGATGTTTCACAGCCCATGCCACCTTTTGTTCATTTTTGTAACATCTCAATCCCTTTACCCTTGTTTTCCATTCTAAGGAGGGCATACAGCAAGATTGTCCATAGGCCCCTTACTTGTAGCAGTTCAGGTGAAGCCCCCATTGTTGGTAATGTGCAGGAAGGGACTGGAGACAGCTGTCTCTCTATTGACTACTGAAATCTGCTCCCCTAGCAGCCCCACTGTCTTATAAGCCCCATCCCTCTCTCCCTCTTGGGCTATGTTTGTGGCTGAACAGAATGTATCAGCATCAGAAGTGTCATGAAGTTATATCTTACTACTCCTGTAGGCCACAGGGAATACAAATTATAATTCTTACTGTGACAATTTCAAAATTTCTATGATAAGTAAAATGCTACTTATAACACTATGATAATTACTGCACGGATGTTTCATGTATAACCAAATACACTGAAATCCATGCTAGCGATACTCCTTCTTACACTGCAAACAGACATAATTTGATCACTGAATGCATTTGAATAAAAAGGAATTTTGCAAAGTTGGCTCAGTATGGAAATATCACTAGGAATTTCCTAGGCTTGGCAGGTGGAAAGAATTATTTTTCATTGAAGGAAGTAACTGCTTTTTTTTTTTTTTTGAATGATGATTCCTATGAAGGAGGTATAACTTAAAAAACAAAAAAATCATGTATGTGTTTTAACTGTGTTGACTTCATTATCCCCATGGTTGGTTGTTGCCGTTGTTCAGTTACCACATCATGTCCAACTCTTTGCAACCCCATGGATACAGCAAATCAGGCTTCCCTGTCCCTCACCATCTCCCGGGGTTTGCTCAAACTCATGTGCATTGAGTCGGTTACACCATCCAACCATCTGACCCTCTGTTACCTCCCTCTTCTCCTGGCCTCAGTCTTTCCCAGCATCATGGTACTGGCCTTTTAAACTATGTGTCTCTGCGTCTTTCAATTTATAAATCTGTTATCTTAATGAGCAATGGTAAAAACGAAAAAATAAGTAAAAAATACTAGTATGACAGCAGTGTGAATTACTATATAGATTTTTCTGTATACAGATGTTTGTTCTTGATGAACCATATATTTCAATATAATATTGTTTACAACTATAAGCTAACATTTGTTGAGCCGCTACTATTTGTCTTTTGAATCCATTCTCTTATCCAGGGGATCTTCCCAAAATAGGGATCAAACCCAGGTCTCCTGCATTGCAGGCTGATTCTTTACCATCTGAGCCACCAGGGAAGCCCATCTACCTACCTACCATTTTATTTCTTAGAATAAAAACAATAACATATGTGCTTTTATTATTCTCATCCTACAAATGAGGCAACAGGAACAGAAAAGTGAAGTAACTAACCCAAGGTCATAGACAAGGAAACAGCAAATCTCATTAATCCTCAAGTATATCAAGTTTCTGGCTAAAATTTACTAATTTTATTCATCATTTATTATGATTTTAATCAGAAAAACTTATAAATGTTACCTTGTCACTATGTCCTACAGGCATATTTTAAAGGTCGTTTTTGTGGATTTTTAGGATAACAGTATATTAATTTCTTAGTATACTTTGTATGCTAGCATATATAATTAGGGCTTCCCAGTGGCTCATTTGTAAAGAATCTGCCTGCCAATGCAGCAGACATGGATTTGATCCCTGGGTCAGGAATATCTCTTGGAGAAGGAAATGGTAACCCACTCCAGTATTCTTGCCTGGGAAATCCCATGAACAGAGGAGCCTGGGGGGCTACAGTTCGTGGGGTCACAAAGAGTTGGACATGACTTAGTGACTAAACAATAACAGCAATATACAGCTAACAATATATTTTTCAGCAGAAATTTTATTTCAGGTAAAGAGACAAACTACAGTCAAGTGAGTGCAGAAAATGTATTTGTTCACTTAAAATTCTATCCATTACTCAATTTATTCACACAGGAAGATCAAATAGAATTCAACATTTTCTACCAATTTTTGATAAATTTTCACAAATGTGCACTCAAAAATCTGACAGTCTACTGGAAAATTGCCCTTTACACAGTATTGCTGAGAAAATATCCTCAGGGAAATCTTTTTAGCCAGTATGTTCTCACCTGCTTTCTTCAAAAAGAGATTATGTTTATCAGGACCAAAGTGTAAAATAAGCTACATTTATTTCAAAAACATATACACACAATGCATACACACACATGTACACATATGCAAACATATGTATACAAATCTCCTTTAGTATCTTGCTCTTTGCTTCTTGTTTCCTACCTCATTCCCAAAGAACTATGTCCTTAGCAAACTATAAAACAACCCCTATTAATATACTGGGAGTGAATTACTCAAGTATCACTCTTCCAAAAAGGGGTAAATTTAGTTTGACCCATGAAATGGACACCATCTCTGTACCAAACAATTATATTTCATTTATGATAATTTAAAAATCCTCTTTTACCCAATGGAAGTATTAGATCTTACAGTTGAAACTTCATGTTGCTATTTAAGATTTTAAACAGATATGAAACTCCAAATGGTAACACACAATGTAATTACTGAAGTGACATTTTTTTTTGCATCTTATTTATCACTATACTTCTGATTTACTGTTTAAATGTAAGAATATATAGTACCACAGATTCTAAAGACAAGAACTACATCCTAAGAGAGCTTGAATAATTCCAAACTGATATGAACTCAAGAATTACTCTAGAATTGAACACAGAGCCTACAAACCAAGTGTATAGTTGGGAGTTATCCAAATTAGCTCCTATATGATGTGAGCATGTTCAGTTGCTCAGCCATGTCTCACTCTTTGCAACCCCATGGACTGTAGTCTGCCAGGCTCCTCTGTCCATGGGATTGTCCAGGCCAGCACACTGGAGTGGGTTGCCATTTCCTACTCCAGGGTCCTATGTGATACATTATGCCTAAAATATAAAAGAAACTAATGAAAGTTAACATACATATTATTGTAACTCAACAACAATCACAGAATCTTTTTAGAACTTCCACCAGAAAAAAAAAAAGTGTCTTGAGAATGAATATATTAGCATTGTTGAGAGTTGATATAATATGGTAATAATAAAAAGTCGACTAATTTTGTAAGTTTTATCATTTAAAAAAAATTCTCTAGATTATATTCCCTTCTTGCTGGTCCCTAGGGTATTCTAACCACCATCCTCCTGATGCACCACTGAATGAAGAGAAAATCTGTTTGATGAGTTTCAACTGAAATACATGTGAAAGTGATGTATAACTTGCAAATTAGTACACCAAAGCAAGGTGTGAATTTGTTTTAAGAAGCATTCTCTGGAAGATTGAAGGGCTTGTTCACAAAGGAATGGTTGATTATTCACAAGATTTCAGATGATTTCAAGGAGGAGGAGATGTGGGTACACACAGTCCAGCACTCTTGTGTATGCCTGATTGTTTCAGTCGTATCCGACTCATTGCAACCTTACGGACTGCAGCCTACCAGGCTCCTCTGTCCATTGAATTCTCTAGGCAAGAATACTGGAGTGGGTTGCCATTCTCTCCTCCAGGGGATCTTTCTGACCCAGGGATCGAACTCGTGTCTCCTGTGGCTCCTGCACTGCAAACAAATTCTTTACCACTGAACCACTGGGGAAGCCCCTAGCACTCTTAGTTCTACGTAAAAAAAAAAAAAAGAGATTTATCCATGAAATCAGGCAAGAAGGTCTTCAATGTGATCAAACACAAGTTACAGGAAAATTATCCTATTTCTTTGCAACACTTTTGAAAGGCAACTCAAAGACGTAATTTCTAGTTACATATGCTAGATATCCAGGAAAATGCAAGGAACTGAACTTGATTGGTTGTGTTGACAGTGTGTCAGAACTGCAGGCAGTTTCCAGAAGAAAACGTGGGAGTAAATACACAAGAAATGGAGACACATCACTGATTCTGTTTTAAATGCATGGAGGTTTACAGTCGCAGTGATTGACTTCAGACTCTAGTTCTACAAAGTTTGTCAGGAGGGGAATTGCGTAACTGTGGGGAAACTATTTTCACACTCCAATTAGACTAACATCTTGGTGAGTCTAGATTTTTAAAATTAGGTTTCAGACAAAACTCGCCAAATTCTATTTAAATTGTTAAGACTTATACTGATGTATACACTCTACTCTAAAATTGGGACTACTAATTAACCAACTGGCTATGTGACCTTGGGCAAACCGGTTCATCTCCAGCCCTCAATTCCTCCTGAGTAAAACAAGAGTTTAGAATTGACCATCTATGACCCTCTTTAGATCTATGATCTTATTTTAGATGTATAATCTGATATATAAATTTTAGATCTATGATCTGATATATAAAACAGCTTAGAACAGATAGCAATTAAATTATCTTGAGTGCTTGTCTCACCTGAAAGAAATCTGAGCTCTGTTGAAACCTGTTTCCTTAGTTCAAAGATTATACTGACTTGCCAAAATCAAGTTATGTAAGAAAAGTCTCCCTAGAAAAGGCAATTTCAAGGATTTAATCTTGATTCTAGAATTATTTCAAATTATTCAGGTTAGCATACTCAAGTGTGGTCAAGATGACAACTCTTCCCTAATTCAAAATACTTGTAAATGAGTGTGAAAGAATCCATGACCTTCAAAACATAACAGAACTGAGCTTAGCAGTTGTTAAAATTCCAAATGTACCCAGTGCTTTTTCAAAGGCAGTGTTTCCTTTAAAAAAAAATGGCAATGTAGAAAAAGCTTTTCTTTTTTAGCCTAAATTACCAAAGAAATAAGGCACCATTTAATATGGCCCTGGAGATTCTACCAATGATGCTGTTTTAGGTGGATATAAAATGGGTGATTTTCCTTTAACAATAACAGATGCCTTGCATTTTATTTCTTCAGTTTGCCATGAATCACTATAGAACTCACAGCAAAGTAAATGCGAATGTGTTCCTTTCTTGACTCCCTGCCATTGTTAGTTCACTATTTCTTAAAGGTAGAATGAGTTTTAAGAAAGCCAAGTGTTGCCAACAGTACTTTCTGTTAAAATCCCTTTTAGTTCTTTTTGGGCGACATGACAGAGTTCAGAACAATGACTGGTTTAAATTGACACAGCAGAAAAACAGAGAATCTCCCCCTAAAAAATCCTCAGTAACATATAACACTCATAGGATCACCAGATATGATTTGAAGCTTATAATTTACTTCTCTGACATCCTCTATTCACATGTGAAATCATTTCTCAATATAAGAGAACAGAAATGAAGTTTAAATATTAGTTTTTATAGAATACAAAGTTATTCTAAGTTTTGACCAAAAACAAAGGTGCAATACATGCCTCACCCTATCTCAGTTAAAAATAACTTCTAAAACACAGAGCTGGACATTTATTGCAATTATAATGCTGTCCAAAAATACAGTGACAAAAAATCAAATGGTTGACTATTTTCTTTCATAGTATAGATTTTCTTTGTTGCATTGTCTAAACACTTTTGTCTTTCTAAACCTTAGTTAGCATTAAAAACTTAATGAATAGCTTGTCTGACTCACGACCACTTACTGTCTTCCTTAAAACTTAATCTTTAGAATCGAAGTTTTAAGTGTATCATTTCTAAGTTAGACTAGGCATCTTGTCAGAACTATAAAAAAAATAAAATTAACTTTGTGGTTGCTGTGAGGTTGTCTGAGTGGAGAGAAGAAACCCTCTCCAATCTTTGAATAACCTCTACAATTTATTACTGTTTAGGTTATTTATGTTGGTATGTGAAAACTACATGAATGATAGGATAATATTTAAAAAAAAAAACAAAACAGAAAACACTGCCCTCAATTTTTACTAACGTCTCCACATTGATCCCACTGGAAAATACTCATAACCACAGACCTCAAATAGGCCCTTATGGGTGCCCAAAATCATCCCAATGATTACTTCATTATCTCTTCCTCAAAACAATTCTGTCCTCTCCTACTTCATTTTCACCTGATAACCTCCTTGCCTCTTGTTTAGTATTTCTAAGAAAACCACAAGTGATGAGAAGATACGTTGTACATAGCCCACCATCACCTCTACCTACCACTTGACCTAGTACTCTGATTTCCTCCTGGAACTTCCTGATAAATTTCCCATGTTTCCACCTGACTGCCAGTAAACAGCTTTGTTTTCTCACTTGACCATAACCCTTACTGACTATTCAAAGACACTGTCCTTGCAATTATATCACTCTCTTGGAATCATCAGTTTTTTTCTCTCTTTCGAACTATCCTCGTTTGTGTAAAAACACTGCGTGTTCACTGATGTTGGCAGCTTAATTTAAAATTAATTTTTAAAAAGCAGATGAAATGATGAATGAATAAATGAATAAAAATAAATAAGTAAATGAATGAATGAATGCAATAAAGCAACTGCAGCAAAATGCAGAGAACCAAGGTGGCAGGGCTATAAACGCGGAACTGCCACATTCTTTCAACGTTTCTGCATATCAGAAAAATTCCACAATAGAATATTATTTAAAAACTAAGCTGCTGCTGCTGCAAAGTCGCTTCAGTCGTGTCTGACTCTGTGCGACCCCAGAGACGGCAGCCCACCAGACTCGCCCGTCCCTGGGATTCTCCAGGCAAGAACACTGGAGTGGGGTGCCATTTCCTTCTCCAATGCATGAAAGTGAAAAGTCAAAGTGAAAAACTAATCTAATTCCTCGCAATTTAAACAGAAAAATCCTCACCTGCTTCTTCACCACTCATTTGTTTCCCCCTATTCCTACAAAGTACGGCCTAAATGTTTTCACACTGATTTCATTCAATTAATAAAAGGTTCATATCAGGGGATAGCAAGGGAAGTTTTTCCATCAGTTAATATCCAAACATTCTGTATCTTTATAATTACAAACATATCTCATAGATATTTTGCAGGCTTTTTTTAAATCCAGCTAGAAAATCTTTGTCTTTTAATTGGAGTACTTAGTCTGCTTATTAAATTACTAATGTTTTACCATTCAATTCAGTTCAGTCGCTCAGTCATGTCCGACTCTTTGCGACCCCATGAATCGCAGCATGCCAGGCCTCCCTGTCCATCATCAATTTCCGGAGTTCACTCAGACTCGCATCCATCGAGTCAGTGATGCCATCCAGCCATCTCATCCTCTGTCATCCCCTTCTTCTCTTGCCCCCAATCCCTCCCAGCATCAGAGTCTTTTCCAGTGAGTCAACTCTTTGCATGAGGTGGCCAAAGTACTGGAGTTTCAGCTTTAGCATCATTCCCTCCAAAGAAATCCCAGGGTTGATCTCCTTCAGAATGGACTGGTTGGATCTCCTTGCAGTCCAAGGGACTCTCAAGAGTCTTCTCCAACACCACAGTTCAAAAGCATCAATTCTTCGGTGCTCAGCCTTCTTCACAGTCCAACTCTCACATCCATACATGACCACAGGAAAAACCATAGCCTTGACTAGACGAACCTTAGTTGGCAAAGTAATGTCTCTGCTTTTGAATATGCTATCTAGGTTGCTCATAACCTTTCTTCCAGGGAGTAAGTGTCTTTAAATTTCATGGCTGCAATCACCATCTGCAGTGATTTTGGGGCCCCAAAAAATAAAGTCTGACACTGTTTCCCCATCTATTTCCCATGAAGTGATACTGCTCTATGTAGTAGACTACATGTGATCATCTGCATGGTACACACTAAGAGAGTTGTGAAATAACATACAACTAACAAGCTAACATGGTGTAGTTGACTAAAAATAGATAAATAATATAAAATAAAGGAAGGGAAGATAGGACAGATTGCTACTTTTACCAAAATCTGGACAATGCAATCATCTTAGATTAGTTAACTTTTATTTACTGCTGATTCTACCCTCAAGCATGTGTGTGTTTATAAGTCATACATTTAATTATTTTCATATTTCACCTCAAAAAACACTATTATTATAGTTTTACATAGTCAACATTCATTTGAATTTACCCACATATTTACACTTTGTTCCACATTCTTCTCTGTGTTTCCATTCAAGATCATATTCTTGCATGAAGATCACTCAAGTATATTATTCAAGTGTGGATCTGGTAATAAATTTCAATTATTGTTTACATGAAAATCTATTTATTTCAACTTTTTTTATGAATACTATATAGCTAGGATAAAAATTATAGGATAGCAATTTCAGTACTCTAACTAGTTCATTCCATTAATTTTGGCAATCTTTTTCACTAGCTAAAAGCCAACTGTCTCTTATTTGACCTCTTTGTCACTAGCTAAAAGTCAGTTGTCTCTTAAGTTGACATGTCTTTTTTTTCTTAGTTTTCTTAAGATTTACTTTTCATTTTTGAAGTTTTCTTATATAACCACATGTAGTTTTCTTGAAGGGCATGGAACTTTTGAATCTGTGTAGTCATGTATTTCATCAGTCTTGGAAAATTCTTGCATATCAACCTGTATGTTTTTTAACCTCCTGTTCTGTATATTTTATTCTGGATATTAACTCTGACATATTTCACTTTATAAATTCTTTCTTCAGATTTGCCTAACTGCTGGCAACTAAAGCTATTAACTAAAGCTATTGAATTCATTTCAGTTATTTTAACTTTTAATTATAGAATTTCTATTTCATTCTTTTTATAGCTCCCTGTCTCTGCTGTAAATCTTCATTTGACATTTAATTTCCTGAACATATTAACTTACAGAACTTTAATATCCTTGTTTTGATAACTCTAATATTTGTACCTTTGGTGTATTACCTTTTTTATTATATTTTTCTCTTTGTTTCACTCAATATTTTTAACATCTTATTATTAATTTAATATCACAATTTATGTTACATATACTGTGTACTATATACTATATTCTTATATACTATAGAATAAATAAGAAGTTATAGATGATGATATCTTCTTCAAGAGAGAATTTAGTTTGGTTGTGAGCAGAATATTATGGTAGAGATAGATCATCTTAATCTAGTAAGAGACTGAGCTTATTTGAAAGTAGGCTTTTAGGGAGCTTCCCTGGTGGCTCATATGGTAAAGAATCTTCTTGCAATATAGGAGACCTGGGTTCGATCCCTGGGTCAGGAAGATCCCCTGGAGAAAGGAATGGCACCCCACTCCAGTATTCTTGCCTGGGAAATCCAATGGACAGAGGAGCCTGGTGGGCTATAGTCCATGGGGCCGCAGAGTCAGACATGACTGAGCAACAAACACATACTTTTTTATTTGTAAAATCTGATCCCCATATTCCATGCATTCCAGGGTCCCAGATAAAAATGTGGGATGTTGTGGCAGATGATAATTTCCAAAGATGATCCTAACAATCTATGTCCATTTATCTTGATCCTGAACATGCCTCTGTGACAACCCTATCAATATATTAGAATAGAAATTCTAGCATGTTATTTCTGACTACAGGTCACAAAAATGCCTTGTATTTGTGCCTTTTTTTCTTTGAGATTCTCATTCTTGAATCCCAGCCACAATGCTAAGAGGAATCCCAAACTAGGAAGTTTGGAGATACTTGTGTTTGGTATGACAGGTTGCAGCTGACAGCAAGCATCAAGTCCTAAACATATATGTGAAGGCTCCTCACCCTCCAGATGATTCCAGTCCCCAGACATCACACTACTCCCAGCCTTCGAATCTTCCCAGCTGAAGCTTCAAACACTATGGAGCAAAGATAAGGCACTCTGCTATAATCTCAAAGAATTCATGAACCACAGAATCTCCAGCATAATAAAAGTTGTTATACAACACTACATCTGGGGTTATTTGTATGCAGTAATAGTAACCAGAACAGGTGCCTTCCAGACTGTTTGTTTCTGAACTTCAATTTCTTTCCCCCTAGACTAGTGAAACTAGTGAAAAGCTCTTCTCACCTCCTAATTGCCTCACTGCTTTGTAATTGGCAGATATTCACACTTCTGGATTTCCCCTTTCTAAAATCTTGACTCTTCAAGAGCTTGCTCACTTAGTATTTTTCTAGTGCTTTTAATTTTTTAGTTAATTCTTGTTTGGGAGGGTTCATCTGAAACAATTTAATTCTTCTTTTGGGAAGCACATGTTAACTCACCTCAAAGACTTTTTAACTTAAATCATTACACATACACCTACAGATAATTTTAACTTCTAGAAGTCCTATTTAGGTCATTTTTAAATTGTGTTATTCTTAAAACATATTACATAAAATTATTTTCTTCACTTATGTCTGATAATTCCATTCTCTGTAGCATTTAAAAATGTAATTCTCTTATGCTTTGTTTATTGTACTGGCTCTCACTTACAGTATATATTAATTATTTTTTGACATTAAACACATTATTTTTGATATATATCTCAAAAATATTTTGGAAATTATTTATGCCTTATGTAAATTTTCATATTTCCAGAAAACCTGTTTCTGCCAATTGCTTAGTTTACTATCCTTCTGGGATCATTAAATTCTTCTTTTGCGGTTTGAACACATAGATAGCATGATTTCTGGCTCTAAAACTTGTTGAAGGACAACTCAAATTTTACAGGGAAACATTGATTTTTTTCCTCTACTCAAGTCCAAGTTAATAAAGACAAGATGGTTTCATTGTTTTTGGATTTAGTTTAATGATAATTTGCTGTTGTCCTTTGGTACTCCCACTCTGTGGATGGAGTTTCTTATTCACCTCACCATCTCCTGCAAAAAGCAGACTTTATATCCTTTCTACTCTGGGTTATGTATCTTCAACAGAAAACCGAAACAAGCCTTGCCACATAACCTATAGGTGAAATCTAGTTTGGGCACTAATCTTTCAAACTTTCCTTTTTTCTTTTTTAGTATTTTGGGATTTTTATTGTTTTTCTATATCACAATATAGTCAAAGGAAGTTTGCAAATTTTGTCTAGCTTTTTAGTTCTATTCATTAAAAGAATCATTCAGATACCCAGCCATCTCTGTACTCTCCTTCAATATGGCAGCCAAGAATCCAGATTTATATGTGATTTTTTTCATGTGACTGCTGTTTGGTCTCAAAGTCGTGTCCAAATCTTTAGTGATTCTAAGGACTGTAGCTCACCGGGCTCCTCTGTCCATCAGATTTCCCAGGCAAAAATACCGGAATGAGTTGCCACTTACTTCTCCAGGGGATCCTCCCAACACAGCGATCAAACCCATGTCTCCTGAATTGGCAGACAGATTCCTTACCACTAAGCCACCAGGGAAGCCCTTCATGTGATATGTCAGTTAAAAATGTTACCACAAAGCAAACAAAACAAAGTAGGTTCAGCCCTGAGAGCTACAGTCTGTCCCCTCTGGCCAGTGCAAATAAAAGCGAAAGCGGATAAAAAAAAAAGCATCTGGAAGTGCAAAAATGGGCCCAAATAACATGTTAATGTCTTTTTGCTTCAGTTTAACATGGTAATATCTAAACTATTTTTGTTCTTAACGCAATTTCTCTCTCATATACTAGTAAACACTGGAGGGTTACCATGCCCCCTAAGGACTTGAAAATGAGGGATACAAGATCACACTTTGAAGGTTAAATTAAAATTCCACACTTGGATCTAAAGTGAGCCAGGAGCATCATACGATCCCAGCAGGATGTACTTAATTTTATTCCCCTAAATCTCTTAATTCCATGCTCACCAAGCAACCTCCTGAGTTCCACATAAGCTTATCTGCAAGCAGAGAATATGCTGATCATGCTGACAGGACTATTTCTAGCCTGGGTTACAGTCATTTCTGTTGGTAAATCAGTAAAGGACGTCTGGCAATGATTTGGCTTAACCAAAGAGCAACATAAGCTTATTATGCTGACAGAACATTTCTGCCAAATGTAACCATTCTGTTTCTCACTTTAAACCAACAGAGTGGCATTTTAGGTGTTTCCCCCTGCTCATTCATGAATTTTGATGATCTCTCAGTCCTTTTTCATTCCAGACATTGACCAGATCAGTACTTTTCAAATCTGGATTTCCATATCATCAGGAACGCAATGTATGGTTCCAGGAATGTGAGAAAGGAACAGTACAGGACATGCTTCTGGAACAATATTTAATAGAAACAGTAAAGAAAGAGACAAAGAGCTTCATTTTTACTAAAAGAAGTACAAATATATTTGGGAAAAAATTATATTCATCATAAAAATAAAATTGAGATTTCTTAACAACTTGCCACTTGATACGGACACATGAGGCTCAATCACCAGATGCCCAGGGCTGCTTCAGTGACAAAGTTAACAAGCCAATGATTGGACAGTACATATCATAAAGCACCATATCACATTCCTGTCATCCACTGTTCGGATGGTTGATTGCTTTATTTTTAATGACTATGATTCTCTTTTTCTGGTTCTTACTTCTCTTTCCCATTCTATGATCAATCTGTTTATAACATAGATGAATTCTATTTTGTGTTAATGACAGACTGATTTTGTTTGTTTCTCAGAACATAACCGCTACCCAGTTCAATCAATGAGTAAGGAGTAAGGAGTATGCTGCTGCTGCTGCTGCTAAGCCGCTTCAGTCGTGTCCGACTCTGTGCGACCCCATAGATGGCAGCCCACCAGGCTCCCCCGTCCCTGGGATTCTCCAGGCAAGAACACTGGAGCGGGTTGCCATTTCTTTTTCCAGTAAGAAGTATAGTAGAAACTAAATTATCAGTAACTACATAAAGTATCTCATAGCTAGACAGTCTGTATGAAAGCTACACTAAATTATGTTGGAAACATTTATATTAGGTTTATTCTCAAAGACTTGGAAGAAAATTTTCATGTTTCGCACCTTCTTCCTTTGGCTCCTGGAATTAGCATGGCAGCTACACTTCAAGCTGGGTTTAGAATGACAAATAGCATTGACCTACCTCCTTACCCAAACTCTTAAATAGCTTACTCTTGCCTCTAGAATAAAGTACAGTGCCCTTAGCATGGCATAGAGCATGATCCATAAAGCATAAAGTAAGCCTCCAGCTTACTACTCAGAGTCTCATCTCTTGCCATACCTTGCCCTCAAAGTGCCTATCTGGGAAACCGAAATTCTTTCAGTGTCTTAACCTCTCTATTCTCATTCTCATGTCAGGGCCTTGGAAATTCATGCTTCCTCTGCCCTGAACACCTGGTCCCCATTATTTGGTAGTTAACTTCACTCTTCAGATTTCCACCTAGATAGGAAGCCCCTCCCATTCTGCCTTCTGAGTTTGGCTTGCACGCCCCTCAATGTAGGACTTCAGTGGTCAATGCTCTGTGCATGCCTCTCACTGAATTTTCAATATCTCATTATAAAATCTCATTTGGTCCCCATATCCTTTAATGGACTGCAAGTCAACTAGAACACTAATTTGCTGTCTTTGCATCTTTCATCTGATTGATTACTACTTACTCCTTTAGAGCTTTTGGAAGAGGATGCTAATGTCCACCCTTTATCCATTCTTCCTTTGCTTTCTAGCACCCACATTTTAGCTGGATGTCTGGTTATCCAATGCAGAATATATGTCCCAACCTCCTCTGCAACTAAAT
Source organism: Capra hircus (assembly GCF_001704415.2). NCBI lineage: Eukaryota > Metazoa > Chordata > Mammalia > Artiodactyla > Bovidae > Capra > Capra hircus. Next base: position 55,551,149 of record NC_030818.1, read on the forward strand.
GTGGCCACGGGATGGGAGCAGAACACTTATGTGCAATTTTCAGTGCATCTCCACAAGGACACTTGTCCTGGATTCTCTGTCCACCCTCTTGATGGCTAGGAAAGGTTAATAGTTTGGAACGAAACTTGGAAGCCACATGTCAAAACTGGTATAAATACCTCACTAAGCCTATAATCCTTAGTCCGCATTGCTGTATATGAGAGAACTGTATGAGAGAACTTTTATAAGATGAAACTGTATCTCTTATTTGAATCAGTTGAGAGAGTCAACTCTCTGTGGTACAGCAGCCAAGAACATAGAGGTCAATTTAGATGTCATTTCTTCAAGAACACTTCCATGAATCTGTCAACAGACTACAAATTCCATTAAGACTAGATACTCAATTCACATTTGTTTAATGACACATAAATTAATAAATGAATGAATGACTCCAGGAATCTAAAGTTATATACTAAGTTGACTAATGAATATAATGTCAAAAATTCCCAATAAAATAGCTGCATAAGTAATTAAGTAGCATCTGAAAAAAAAATTGTGGAAATCATGTATTTAATTATAGAGTATAAGAATGTTTAAGATCAGTATGTCTATTAATGTTATTTTATTGATCAAAGTAGAAGCAAAATACAAACACCATTAGGTTGAAAACTTGGAGCAAAGGGAGAAAGTAATTCTCTCATGAAGTAATGTACTCTCTCCACCATCTGCATAAATTGCAGCATCCTTCCCAGGTGGTGCTAATGGTAATGAATCTGCCTGCAATGCAGGAGACACAGGAAACATGGGTTCAATCCCTCAATGGGAATGGTCCCCTGGAGGAAGGCATGGCAACCCACTTCAGTATTCTTGCCTGGAGAAGTCTGTGGACAAAGGAGCCTGGCGGGCTACACTCCACAGAGTCGCACAGGTAGGACACGACTGAAGCAACTTAGCACACACCAGCTCATGAGGAACTGGGCTGGCAAGATATGTTCACGGGGCCCAGAAGAACAAGGAAAGCAGTCAGCTCAATTTAGTCAGTTCAGTTCAATTGCTCAGTCGTGTTTGACTCTTTGCAACCCCATGGACTGCAGCACGCCAGACCTCCCTGTCCATCACCAACTCCCAGGGTTTCCTCAGACTCATGTGCAGTGAGTCAATGATGCCATCCAACCATCTCATCCTCTGTCATCCCCTTCTCGTCCTGCCTTCAATTTTTCGCAATATCAGGGTCTTTTGCAGTGAGTCAGTTCTTCGTATCAGGTGGCCAAAATATTGGAGTTTCACTTTCAGCATCAGGCCTTCCAATAAATATTCAGGACGGATTTCTTTTAGGATAGATTGGTTGGATATCCCTGCAGTTCAAGGGACTCTCTAGAGTCTTCTCCAACACCACAGTTCAAAAGCATCAATTCTTTGGCACTCAGCTTTCTTTATAGTCTGACTCTCACATGACTGGAAAAACCATAGCTCTGACTAGACAGACCTTTGTTGACAAAGTAATGTCTCTGCTTTTTAATATGGTATCTTGGTTGATCATAACTTTTCTTCCAAGGAGCAAGCATCTTTTAATTTCATGGCTGCATTCATCATTGGCAGTGATTTTGGAGCACAGAAAAATAAAAGTCTGTCACTGTTTCCACTGTTTCCCCATCTATTTGCTATGAAGTGATGGGACCAGATGCCATGGTCTTAGTTTTATGAATGCTGAGCTTTAAGCCAACTTTTTCACTCTCTTCTTTCACTTTCATCACGAGGCTCTTTAGTTCTTCACTTTCTGCAATAAGGGTGGTGTTATCTGCATATCTGAGGTTATTGATATTTCTCCTGGCAATCTTGATTCCAGCTTATAATTCATCCAGCCCAGTGTTTCTCATGATGTACTCTGCATATAAGTTAAATAAGTAGGGTAAAAATATTTAGCTTTGACATACTCCTTTCCCTATTTGGAACCAGTCTGTTGTTCCATGTCCATTTCTAACTTTTGCTTCCTGACCTGCAGACAGATTTCTCAAGAGGCAGGTCATGTGGTTTGGTATTCCCATCTCTTTCAGAATTTTCCACCGTTTATTGTGATCCACACAGTCAAAAGCTTTGGCACAGTCAATAAAGCGGAAATAGATGTTTTTCTGGGACTCTCTTGCTTTTTTGATGATCCAATGGATGTTGGCAAATTGATCTCTGGTTCCTCTGCCTTTTCTAAATCCAGTTTGAACATCTGAAAGTTCACTGTTCACCTACTGTTGAAGCCTGGCTTGGAGAATTTTGAGTATTACTTTGGTAGTGTGTGAGATGAGTGCAACTGTGCAGTAGTTTGAGCATTCTTTGGCATTGCCTTTCTTTGGGATTGGAATGAAAACTGACCTTTTCCAGTCCCGTGGCCACTGCTGAGTCTTCCAAATTTGCTGGCATATTGAGTGCAGTACTTTCACAGCATCATCTTTTAGGATTTGAAATAGCTCAACTGGAATTCCATTACCTCCACTAGCTTTATTAGTAGTAATGCTTCCTAAGGCACATTTGACTTCACATTCCAGGATGTCTGGCTCTAGGTGAGTGATCACACCATCATGAGTATCTGGGTCATGAAGATCTTTTTTGTATAGTTCTTCTGTGTATTCTGGACACCTCTTCTTAATATCCTCTGCTTCTGTTAGGTCCATACCATTTCTGTCTTTTATTGTGCCCATTTTTACATGAAATGTTCCCTTGGTATCTCTAATTTTCTGGAAGAGATCTCTAGTCTATCCCATTCTATTGTTTTCCTCTATTTCTTTGCACTGATTGCTGAGCAAGGCTTTCTTATCTCTCCTTGCTATTCTTTGGAACTCTGCATTCAAATGGATTATCTTTCCTTTTCACCCTTGCCTTTCACTTCTCTTCTATTCACAGCTATTTGTAAGGCCTCCTCAGATAACGATTTTGCCTTTTTGCATTTCCTTTCCTTGGGGATGGTCTTGATCCCTGTCTCCTATACAATGTCAGGAACCTCTGTCCATAGGTCTTCAGGCACTCTGTCTAACAGATCTAATCCCTTGAATCTATTTGTACACCCACTGTATAATCATCAGCTCAGGAGGAGGTAAAAAGAAAGCAATGCATTTAAAGAAAACTTGGACAAATCTTCAGTCTCATCTACTGACATAAAGGAAAGGAAACATGTTATCTCCATTTCATGGCAAACAAAGCAGCACATAGTGGTCAATGCACCACGGACCAAATTCCCTCATGCAATTTAACCAAAATGATTATTGTATTTGTTACACATTCTATTGCTATTTTCATTTCTGGTTTCAAATAATTCAATAAAGTGCTGTTAACCTTTATGCAAATAACTATCACATCTTACATATAAAAATAATAGCCAGTAATGTTAATAAATGACTCTGTGCTGTATGTCAGATTACTTGGTAAGTACTTTATATGGGTTATCTCTGAAATTTGCTTAAAAACAATCTAGTAGACCCCTATTGTCAGTGTTGATTCATGTTATTTCTTATTTAACTATTGTATACACATGTACGGTAAGGAGAACAACAAGGCTATATATTGTCACCCTGTTCAACTTATATACAGAGTACATCATGAGAAATGCCAGGCTGGATGAATCACAAGCTGGAATCAAGATTGCCAGGAGAAATAGCAACAACCTCAGATATGCAGTTGATACTACCCTAAATGGTAGAAAGTGAAAAGAAACTAAAGAGCCTCTAGATGAGGGTGAAAAAGGAGAGTGAACTAAGCTGGGTTAAAACTCAACATTCAAAAAACTAAGATTATAAAAACCAGTCCCATGACTTAATGGCAAATAGAAGGGGAAAAAGTAGAAGCAGAGACAGATCTTATTTTCTTGAACTCCAAAATCACTGCAGACAGTGACTGCAGCCACAGATTAAAAACAAAAACAAAAACAAAAACAAAACTTGATCCTTGGAACACAAGCTATGACAAACCTTGTTCTTATTGTTCAGTTGTCAAGTCTTGTCCAACTCTTTGTGGCCCCATTGACTGCAGAACACCAGACATCTCTGTCCCTTACTATTTTCCAGAGTTTGCCCAAGTTCATGTCCATTGAATCAGTGATGCCATCCAACCATCTTATGCTCTGTTGTTCCCTTCTCCTTCTGCCTTCAATCTTTCCTAGCATCAGGGTCTTTTCCAATAACTGAGTTCTTTGCATCAGGTAGACAAAGTATTGAGCTTTAGCTTCAACTTCAGTCCTGTCATAGAATATTCAGGGTTGATTTCCTTTACTTATTTTTTTTTTTTTTTACTTTATTTTACTTTACAATGATCTCCTTGCTTTCCAACGGACTCTCAAGAGTCTTCTCTAGCGCCACAGTTCTAAAGCGTCAATTCTTTAGCAAAGTGATGTCTTTGCTCTTTTTTTTTTTTTTTTTGGTCTAGGTTGTTATGCTTTCCTGCCAAGAAGCAATCACCTTCTAATTATATGGCTGCAGTCACCATCCACAGTGATTTAAGAGCCCAAGAAGAGCAAATCTACCACTGCTTCCACATTTTCCCTGTATTTGCCATCAAGTGATGGGACTAGAAATCATCTTAGTTTTTAAATTTAATACTGAGTTTTAAGCTGGTTTTTTCACTCTCTTCCTTCACCCTCATCAAAAGGCTGTTTAGTTCCTCTTTGCTTTCTGCCATTAGAGTAGTATCACCCACACATCTGAGGTTGTTGATATTTCTCCATTCTCAATCCTGAATCAGTCAGTTGTTCCATACAGGGTTCTAACTGTTGCTTCTTGACCCGCATATAGGTTTCTCAGGAGACAAGTAAGACAGTCTGGTATCTCTTTAAGAATTTTCCAGTTTGTTATTATCCACACAAAGGCACAGTGTAGTCAATGAAACAGAGGTACATGTTTTTTTCTGGAATTGTCTTGCTTTTCTCTGGTCCAGCGAATGTTGGCAATTTGATCTCTGGTTCCTCTGCTTTTTCGAAACCAAACTTGAAAATCTGGAAGTTCTCGGCTCACATAATGATAAAGCCTAGCCTGGAGGATTTTGAGTATAACCTTACTAGCATGGGATCCCTTCATGGATCACTGCCTTGTCATGGTGAAGGGGCTTGCATAACTCAATGAAGTTATGAACCATGCTGTTTAAGGCCACCCAAGACGGACAGGTTAGTGGAGAGTTCTGACAAAATGTGATCCATTGGAGGAGGAAATGGTGAACCACTCCAGTATAATAGCCATGAGAACTCCATGAACTAAAAGGAGGCCAAAAAATGACAAATCTAGACAGTGTATTAAAAAGCAGAGACATCACTTCACTGACAAATGTCTATATAGTCAGGGCAGGGGGAGAAGGGGGTGTGACAGAAGCTGAAATTGTTGATGGCATTACTGACTTAATGGACATGAGTTTAGGCAAACTCTGGTCAGGGAACTAAGATCCTGCATGCCACGTGATGCAACCAAAAATATATATATATATATATACAAAATGTACACACACACACATATATATATATATATATATTTTTTTTTTTTCCCCTACACCAAGACCAAACAAAAAACACAGAAGCACAAACTTTATGAGCTCTGTTTTAAATTATTTAACTCATCTCTGGTATAACTTTACAAAAGCTCAAGTATAATTTCATAACTCATTTACATTGGAACATTTTAAAATGTTTTATTTATGTTATGAGATTTTGTGAGCATTTTATAAACTGTGAAAGTGGCAGCACCTTTTATTCAGGCTTTAACTTTCAGTCTTTGCCAAAAGAAGGGAACCAGATTACTTCAATTCAAATCACTGCAGGTTCAGATTTTTTATGCAAATTCTTCGCTTATATTTAGCCTAAAAAATGTAAAGAAAACTGATTTCACTTGACAAATAGAAAGTAGATGTTAATCCAGAGAAATTCAGTCCTCAAGTTTTTTTGTTCATCTGTACTTATTAGTCTTATTAGTATAAAACAGGAGCAATGCCACTTCCCAGAAACAAATCAAATTTCAAGTATAATTCTGTACTAACAGAGAGCTTCTGTTTTACTTCAAAAATATCTTTTGAACCTCACTAAGGGAGATTTTGAGAATTTTCTCTTATTTTCACAGTCAATATCATTTACCATCTCTAGGACAAGTGGTCCAAATAACTAGACACGTATCCAGTGATTACAGGGTCAAGTTAATGTTCCATATTACATTCTATGTTACCTGTATAAATTGGACCTATTCATTTGCATGCAAACCATATGCATATTAATGAATTTTAGTAGAAAATGAAGGTTCAGGGAACTCCCTGCTAAGACAGCACTTCTACTGCAATGACCCAGGTTCTCCTGGTTGGAGAATTGAGATTCCTCAAGCTGCATAGTGTAGCCAAAAAATAATAATAATTTTAAAAATTTAAAAAGAAAAGAAAATGAAAGCTCAGGTCTGTATAATTATGTCCTAAGAGTTACTTTTGTCTGAAGTAATAGGAAAATGGAGGCAAACGATTTTGATAAATGTGTAAAAAGCTGACTTTGTGTGAAAGGGTCAGTTCAAGGTTTCATCTTGGTCAATCATACTGTACTAACAACCTCAGTGGATATTTATGGATAACTCTTTTTGCATATCTCATTTAACTCTCTTAAAACCCACTGACATCTCTACTGTTACCACTATCACCCTCCTATCACAGTAAAGGAAACAGAGACTTAGAGGGATGACATTAATAGGTACAGAGATGCAGGGCTTGGAAGTGGCAGAGCTTGGATTCGAACGCATGTCAGTGTGATGCCAAAATCTGTCCATTTAATAGCTATGCTAACGCAATCTAGTTGGAGGTCCCTTTATTTAACAAAATGGAAGGCTTTACAAAAAGTAGGATATCTTCAGAAAGAAACGCCTTCAAGGGCTGCATTTTGGAGCAGGGGGCAGGAAAAAAACAATACCATAAAAAAACTGAAAGAAAAGTGTTAGAAGTGATGATACAAAAACTGTACTCTTTTAAAATTTTCTAGTTAACTTCCCATCTCCTATTGCTGTCCTGAAATTCTGCGGAGCTGAAGCTCCCAGTTCTGCACTGCAGCAGCCATTCAGAACAGGTGATGAATGTAATTACATGAGCAAAGCTTCACCTGATCAAAAGTCACTTTCCCTCTTTCCAGAATTTTACAAGGATCCCCTGGAGATAGCAGCAATAATACTTCATATTTACATTGACTTTTCACATTAATGGAAATACCTTTAGACGAAACACATCAAGAATGTCCTAATACTAAGTTTTCCCCAAACTCCTCTGAATCAATAACACATATTTGGTGAAATTCTGTATCTGTGGCATGCATGTGTACTTGCTAAGTCACTGAGTAGTGTCCAATGCTGTGTGACCCTGTGGACTATAGCCTGCCAGGCTCCTCTCTGTCCATACGATTCTCCAGGCAAGAATACTGGAGCGGGTTGTTATGCCTTCTCCAGGTGATATTCCTAACCCAGGGATCAAACTGACATCTGGTAGGTCTCCTGCACTGGCGGGCAGGTTCTTCACCACTAGTGCCACCTGGGAAGCCCCATTACTGGCATGTGAAAGTGAAAGTTGCTCAGTCGTATCCCACTCTTTGCAACCCCATAAACTGTAGCCTGCCAGGCTCCTCTGTCCATGGCAAGAATACTGGAGTGGGTTGCCATATCCTCCTCCAGGGGATCTTCCCAATCTAGGGATCGAACCCAGGTGTCCTGCAATGCAGGCAGATTCTTTACCATCTGAGCCACCAGGGAAGCCCATGAATACTGGACTGGGTAGCCTATCCCTTCTCCAGGGGATCTTCCTGACCGAGGAATAGAACCAGGGTCTCCTGTATTGCATGCAGATTCTTTACCAACTGAGCTATCAGGGAAGCCCCATCACTGGCATCCAGGATGCCTAATGGTGTTCCTGGTTCTGTAAGACTTCAGCAGTCTCCTCCAATGAAAACTAGATAATTTTTTTTAAGGCTCCAGAGACAAGGTCCTAACCTCCCAGGAGCTCCCAGGATGATACACTGAATGACAAGTCATCATTATACGCACACAATTCATTTTTTCTGTCTTTAAAAAAAATTCTTTTTTTGGTTAACTTCTGTGAACCCTTTTCCATGGGGGAAATAAGATAAAAAATGCAAGTACATCAGTAAGACTGTCCCCTCCCCTTCTGTGAGTCCACTGGCAGGGCAGGAGCATGTACAATACAAAGTGTCCTTTGTTGATTGGCCTCAAACTAAAAATAACATTCAAATACCCTATGTCTTCAGTATAAAGGAATTAGCTGGATCCACAATGGAAATATTCATGAAAAGAAAGAGATCCTAAGGGAAGATGAATCTCTAAATCCCTGAGACTTTGTTTTCTTCATTTGCTGCCTAGTTTAAAACACCACCAAAACCAAGAACTTTTCATGGTAAAAGTTGCTGCCAAGTGTCAGTGAGAATGAGTCAAAAATAAGAATAATCCTTTCCCAGTTTGCTAAAAACATTTTTGGTTGCTCAAGGTTGGGGCAACAGGGATAAATTAGGAATTTGGTATTAACACGTGCTGCTTGTGGGCTAAGTTGCTTAAGCTGTGTCTCTTTGCAACCCTATGAACTGTAGACTGCTGGGCTCCTGTCTCCTATGTCTCCTGCATTGGCAGGAAAATTCTTTACCACTAGCGCCACCTGGGAAGTATATACACTACTGTATATAAAACAGATGGACAACAAGGATCTACTATATGGCACAGGGAGCTCTACTCAATATTCTGTGATAACTTTTAAGGTAAAAGAATCTGGAAAAAAAAAGATATATATGTACGTATAACTGAATCACTTGGCTGTACACCTAAAACTAACACAACATTGTAAATCAACTATGTGCTGTGTGCTTAGTCACTCAGTCATGTCTGATTCTTTGCAACCCCATGGACTGCAGCCTACCAGGCTCCTCGTCCATGGCAAGAATACTGGAGTGGGTTGCCATCCTCCTTTAGGGGACCTTCCCAATCCAGGGATCGAACCCAGGTGTCCTACAATGCAGGCAGATTCTTTACCATCTGAGCCACCAGGGAAGCCCATGAATACTGGACTGGGTAGCCTATGCCTTCTCCAGGGGATCTTCCTGACCCAGGAATCAAACCAGGGTCTCTTGCATTACAGGCAGATTCTTTACCATTTTAGGCACCAGTTCAGTTCAGTTCAGTCACTCAGTCGTGTCCGACTCTTTAAACCCCATGAACCGCAGGACGCCATGCCTCCCTGTCCATCACCAACTCCTGGAGTTCACTCAGACTCACGTCCATCGAGTCAGTGATGCCATCCAGCCATCTCATCCTCTGTCGTCCCCTTCTCCTCCTGCCCCCAATACCTCCCAGCATCAGAGTCTTTTCCAATGAGAACTCTTCCCATGAGGTGGCCAAAGTACTGGAGTTTCAGCTTTAGCATCATTTCTTCCAAAGAAATCCCAGGGTTGATCTCCTTCAGAATGGACTGGTTGGATCTCCTTGCAGTCCAAGGGACTCTCAAGAGTCTTCTCCAACACCACAGTCAAACGCATCAATTCTTCGGCGCTCAGCCTTCTTCACATTCCAACTCTCATATCCATACATGACCACAGGAAAAACAATAGCCTTGATTAGAAGGACCTTAGTTGGCAAAGTAATGTCTCTGCTTTTGAATAAGCTATCTAGGTTGGTCATAACTTTCCTTCCAAAAAGTAAGTGTCTTTTAATTTCATGGCTGCAAACACCATCTGCAGTGATTTTGGAGCCCCCAAAAATAAAGTTTGACTCTGTTTCTCCATCTATTTCCCATGAAGTGGTGGAACCAGATGCCATGATCTTCGTTTTCTGAATGTTGATCTTTAAGTCAACTTTTTCACTCTCCTCTTTCACTTTCATCAAGAGGCTTTATAGTTCTTCTTCACTTTCTGCCATAAGGGTGGTGTCATCTGCATATCTGAGGTGAATGATATTTCTCCCGGCAATCTTGATTCCAGCTTGTGTTTCTTCCAGTCCAGCGTTTCTCATGATGTACTCTGCATATAAGTTAAATAAACAGGGTGACAATATACAGCCTTGACGTACTCCTTTTCCTATTTGGAACCAGGCTGTTGTTCCATATCCAGTTCTAACTGTTGCTTCCTGGCCTGCATACAGATTTCTCAAGAGGCAGGTCAGGTGGTCTGTCATTCCCATCTCTTTCAGAATTTTCCACAGCTTATTGTGATCCACACAGTCAAAGGCTTTGGCATAGTCAATCAAGCAGAAATAGATGTTTTTCTGGGACTCTCTTGCTTTTTCCATGATCCAGCAGATGTTAGCCATCAGGGAAGCCCCAACTATACTTTGATTTTTTTTTTAATCTAAATAAATTAAGAAACACTTCTGGTTCCTCAAAGGAAACCTGGAGGAACCTCCAACTTCTAACAATTAGCACAAGTAGAGCCTAATCCAGATGCAAAAACGGCAAAGTGTTCTAGGAGGGCCTCTTGGAGATGATCCTTGTGTTCTGAAAGGGAAAAGGGTAAGGACAGAGGGAACCACTCTTCTCAATGTATCACTTGAATGAGAAGAGGTTAAACATTCCAATGCCTCCTCCCCTCCATACCCATCAAAGGGGATTTGTTGCACATTGGGCTTCTCATGTGGCACTAATGGTAAAGAATCCACCTGTCAAAGCAGGCGATACAGGTTCCATCCCTAGGTCAGGAAGATCCCCTGGAGAATGGAATGGCACTCGACTCCAGTATTCTTGCCTGGAGAATCCGCACAGACAGAGGAGCCTGGAGTGCTACAGTCTGTGGGGTCGTAAAGAATCCCATATGACTGAGCACAGCATGCAACACAGTGAAGCAGGAGGAAGAGGTTATAGGAGGTTTAAAGAGTAAAAGCACCAGAAAAATCAGAAGACATTAAGGAAGCAAATATCTAGACTGGCCTGGGAAGTACTGACACCAAAACAAAACCCACTAGCAGGCAGAGCACAAGTGGGGCTGACCGAGGACCCCAGGGCAGGAAAGGGCCTTTGGTGGGGTGAGGTTCACAGCTGCACATAAAGAACAAGAAGAAAGAGATGGACAGAGGCCTCAGAGCAGGATATCCTTTATTTTGTCTTCAAACATGAATTTCATGGCATTTTTTTTCAGATTGGAAAGGAAAGATTTAAACTCTATTTGCAGATATCATCTTACAGATTGAAAATCCAAGGGATCCACTTTTGTTTTTTGCATATTTGATAAACCCATTTCATTTATTTACTTGTTTTTACATTCCTTTTTAATATTCTTTTCCATTATGGGTCATCATAGGCTACTGCATACAGTTCTCTGTGCTATACAGGACCTTGTTGTTTATCCATTCTGTATATAAGAGCTTACATCTGTTAACCCCAAGCTCCCGCTCCATCCCTCCCACAACACGATCCCCCTTGGCAACCATCAGTCTGTTCGCTATGTCCCTGACTCTGTCTCTGTTTCACAAAGAGGTTCATCTGTGTGCACCTTTACGTTCACAGCAGCGCTGTTCACAATAGCCAAGACATGGACACAATTTAAATGTCCCTCAACAGATGAACGCATAAAGAAGATGAATGAAGCAGGACAACTTTAATGACTGCCAGTGAAGACAGGTGAGTTATCTCAAGTCTTCCAGGGAAATGGCTTAGGGACGTAGTGGGGAAAAGGGGTGGAGTGAGGAGCAATGTGGGACCCCAGCTCACCCAGTTGGGGGCTTTATTATTAATATACACCTTGAATTCTCTCTCTCAGGCTGTTACCACCTGTGTGCTCATCTGAAAAGAAAAAATTCATTCTGTTCATTCAAAATATTTTCTAGATGTAAAACCAATCACTTAAAGAAAGTTAAACTATGTTGTAAATACCCCAGGGAAACAGTTTTTAAAGTAAATGACAATAAATGCACTAGGATGCAAAGAAAGTTCTATTTTATAATGTGGATAATCAACTTCAAATTATCTATTTTGTAAATATGCATTCTGGGGTTTTAATTTTCTATAAAGTAGACCACACAGAAATAGCTTAGTTTATACACATATACACATAAACACAACTGAAGTAAAAATAAATAAAAACCTGAACAGCAGAGGGCAGTGGTAGCAGAAGCAGCTGTCTATAGAATCAGAAAGTGTTGGGGAATATCTGGAGATTTTAGTGAGCTGGACATTGTGTCTGGACGATGTTGTTGTTAAGAAAGGGGCTTTCACACTGATAGTGAAGGAGAGAGCAAGTGTATATTTTCAAGACGACTCAAAGTTCTAAGAAATATATGAAGTTTACAAAGTTGGGAAAACCACCCCCAAGAAAACCAAAGCCACAATTCTGCTTTTAAAGATGCAAATAACCCAGGAGGTGAATGTCGATGACTTGCAACAGGCACAGTCAGACAGTGAAGGGTCTGCAGCTTGAGCAAAGTGGACACGGGAACACAAGGGTTTGGTGACTTATTCTATCCCTGAGAAAAACCTTTAATTCTTACGAGGGAAAAACTACAGGGATGGAGGCTTTTTCCCTTCAAGTGTGATAATGCCTGAATTTGGGCCATTAAACTTGGGCAGTTCATCAGCTGAAATTGTCTCATAACCAGGTTATCCAGGGGAGAGATCTGGGCATAAGGTAGCAGACTCTGAAGATAATTCGGCCTTCTCTCTGTAATTTGCCCTCTGTAGACAGTTTCCTTCCCAGATACTCAAGAACCATCACAACAATTACCACTAAAATAAAAATAAAAACAAGCTGCTATTTTCTATGAACTTACTATGAGCCAAGCTTTTTGTTGTTGTTTTAAAGTTTTTTATCTATTCTTCAATGAGCTGCTACAAATCTTAACTGCCTTTCTTGAGGACAGGATGCCCATGTTCGATATGTCCAAAAAGTGTGCTTATTTAGCAGTACTTTGTCTTTTTCCACAGCCTTCTACAGCATTCACAGGCCTCTGAATTCTTTTCTGTCAAACAAACCTTTTATTTTTATTTTAATTTTTAACTGAAGATAATTAGTTTATGTTCATGGCAAATAGATGGGGAAACAGTGGCTGACTTTATTTGGGGGGGCTCCAAAATCACTGTAGAATCACTCCAAAATTACTGTCAATATCACTGGCCTATGATATTGTGATGGTTTCTGCCATACATCAACATGAAATGGCCATAGTTATACATATGTCCCCTCCCTCCTGAATCTCCCTCCTATCACTCTCCCCATCCTATCCCTCTAGGTTGTCACAAAGCACCGGCTTTGGTTTCGCTGTGTCATATAGCAAATTCCCATTGGCTATCTATTTTACATATGGTCATGTATATGTTTCAACGCTACTCTCTCAAATCATCCCACCCTCTCCTTCCCCACTGTGTCCAAAAGTCTGTTCTTCATGTCTGCATCTCCTTTGCTTCCCCACAAGTAGTATCATCAGTACTATCTTTCTAGATTCCATATATATGTGTTAATATAGGATATGTGTCTTTCTCTTTCTTACTTCAATCTGTGTAATAGACTCTAAGTTCATCCACCTCATTAGAGCTGACTCAAGTAGATTCCTTTTCATAGCTGAGTCATATTCCATTGTATATATGTACCACAACTTCTTTATCCATTCATCTGTTGATATACATCTAGGTTGCTTCCATGTATGAGCTATTGTAAATAGTGCTGCAAAGAACATTGGGGCACATGTGACTTTTTCAAGTTTGGTTTCCTCAAGGTATATGCTTAGTAGTGGGACTGCTAGGTCATATGGTATAGAAACACAAAAGACCCCAAAGAACCAAAGCAATCTGGAGAAAGAAGAATGAAGCTGGAGTAATCAATGTTCCTGACCAGACTATACTACAAAGCTCCAGTCATCAAGACAGTATGATATTGGCACAAACACACTCTTTATATTTAATTTTTAGAAATTAATGTTACTCTTATCTCCTCTAGTCCATTCTTTAAAGTATTATTATGGTGGTTGGATAATCACATGGCACAAATATTTGGAAAGAAGATCTATATAGGGTGAAGGGTTTGGCTGATTGATGCACAAAGTTCTACAAACCCTAAGCTGGATGATTTTATCATGAGCTTTGAGGAGGAACCTCAAAGTTCTGAGAGCTTACACATTAGGACAAAAGGGCTGAGAGTATTTAAATAATTTTCCCAAAGACCACAGGGCATTTAGTGATGTTGTAAGGTAAGGTGAAGTCACTCAGTCGTGTCCAACTCTTTGTGACCCCGTGGACTGTAGCCTACCAGGCTCCTCCATCCATGGGATTCTCCAGGCAAGAATACTAGAGTGGGTTGCCATTTCCTTCTCCAGGGGATGTTCCTGATCCAGGGATCGAACCCAGGTCTCCCTCATTGGAGGCAGACACTTTAACCTCTGAACCACCAGGGAAGCCCAGTGATGTTGTAGGACAGTATTTAGAATATTAACATGAATATGTGTGTGTGCATTATTACCACTCTTTATTTTACCTATTTCCTCTTCCCCATTTGGAACACCTAAGCCATTTGGACTTGTTGCTTAAGATCAGGGAAGCTTTAGTGGAAAAAAAAAAAAAAAGAGAGGGGAAAAAAGAGCCCTAGGAGAGGACTCACTCAGCAAACAGATAGCAGATTTGGCAGATTACCTGAAGACGAACTAGGTTATCTGTCATAAGGCAGATTCTTTACTGACTGAGCTACTAGGGAAGCCCATTACAAGTTTAACCATCCCCTACACAGGATTCTACAACTTGGAAGAAGGTGGCTTGTCTGAAGAGGAAGCAGAAGATATTTAGGCAGTCACAGGCCCCTGAGGAAAGAGACCCTGGACCTCAAACCCATGCCTCAGATAATCCTTGAATAAATAATCATATACTTTATCATCAAAGTGACACTATAGATTATTACCTAAAAACAGGTGAAAACTCAGACTGTACTGGGAAAACCTCACAGAGGATTACCCTACCTCTGAGGATAAGAAGGTAATAGAACCTCCCACAGAAGGCAGAAAGAACCTGTGCTCTTTTCTCAGCAAAGCCATAGGGACACAAAAAATCCTTAAGAATCAGTGAGTCTAGGTAGCTGATGTATTTATAAGGCTTTTCAGAATTCCTTGCATCTCAGAATGAATCCTTTCCACCAAATAGTAGCTTTCAGTTTTCTGTTTTATAGTTTATAATTGCTATTTATTTGTATTTTATAGTGTAGCTTTTCCTCAAGCATCTGCTAAGTCTAGATTGTATGCTCATATTTATAGCTAAATCCTCTTTTGAACTGCATGCTGTATCTGTTCTTGGGACAAAGACCCACACTGGCATCTGGACAGAACATTCAGTGGTGGTGGGGAAGCGACACAACTTTTCCCCTGATCCTGGATATATCCTATTCGCCTAGGCTGTGTCCAGCCACCCTGTGACCCATTTACTCCCTCAAGTCAAAATCCCCGACTTGCTGTTCTCAACTAGATTCAGAAATCACAGTTGATACTAGACCCCAGGGAGGGGCATGAGATCTCGAGAATGAACTGAGCAGCATCTCATCACCCCTGGCCTAGGCCAATCACCCTTGTTCTCAGTTTCACCCACTCCTGACTGTTAATTTAGTACTGTATACATGTGCTTCATCAGGAGGCACCCACAGAACTCATGAGCTATAATTCCTTCTTCAATCAGTCTTGTCTTATATGAATTCTTCATTATTCTTATTCCACCAAAAGTTTCCAAACATGCTTTTGAGCTCAGCTATTTAATTATCTGTTATTTATTTAGTTAAGTATCTTTTCGATCATCTCCTGGATATTGATGGAAGAGAGGGAGACTACAGCATGTAGCAGTAACTGTGAAATTATACATATTACAGCATGTAGCTGTAACTGTGAAATGAAAGCCAAGGGCCAACTCAGCAGGGACCTGGGTGTTCTGAGAGCTAGAGACCAGCTAGTCAATGGGCTTCTCTCAGAGTGTGGTGGGGGCTTATATACAGATGATCCCTGGGGGTTACATAACGAACCCAGTATCCAGACATTACACTATATTAACCTCACTCCCGAACTTAGGTCCAGTAGAACACAGGAGCAACCTAGAAATTGACTGAGAATGCATTTCTTCCTCCCCACAGAATAAGGGCTTAAAGTAGAAGTTAAATTTATCATAAAAAAAAATGGTTGCATTATTTACATCCTTGTAAAGGTAGCGGACGGAGAAGGCAATGGCACCCCACTCCAGTACTCTTGCCTGGGAAATCCCAAGGGTGGAGGAGCCTGGTAGGCTACAGTCCATGGAGTCGCTAAGAGTCAGACCCGACTGAGTGACTTCACTTTCACTTTTCACTTTCATGCATTGGAGAAGGAAATGGCAACCCATTCCAGTGTTCTTGCCTGGAGAATCCCAGGGACAGAGGAGCCTGGTGGGCTTCCGTCTATGGGGTCGCACAGAGTTGGACATGGCTGACGCGACTTAGCAGCAGCAGCAGCAAAGGTAGTGGAATCAGAAATATTCATTAATGCATTCATCCTAGAAATTTTTATAATTTTATTTGCCAAACACTGTTCTAGATCCTAAAGACAGCACAATGAAACTGATAATATATCCATGTCTCCTGACTTCCACTCAGTTTCTTTACTAATGAACTCTCAGAAGTATCTTGTCTTTCATAAAGATAAATAAGGGATATTTAATGCTTAAAAATAATTTGAAAATAAAGTTGTACCTAGTTAAAGTTGCATTTTACCTATATGTTTCAGCAGATAAAACTACATATTTGTTTTTTATAAGATGTGAAGTAATGATATAATTCCTAAGTTCCAAACAGCTC
Organism: Capra hircus; assembly: GCF_001704415.2. Lineage (NCBI taxonomy): Eukaryota > Metazoa > Chordata > Mammalia > Artiodactyla > Bovidae > Capra > Capra hircus. The sequence continues at coordinate 55,567,881 of NC_030818.1, forward strand.
TTTCAAATCATAAACATAATATGTATTTTCTTAATAGAAAATTAAATGCCTTATTTCAACTTTATCCCGATACTTTCTCTACTCTTTTGAAAATAAACCTGTCTTTTTAATATTCCAAGAAAAAATAATGCATTTTCCACAGCCATAAAATTAGACACTATTGGTTTTTTACAGTTTGAATCAATACCAATTATACCCCTGTGGGTCTGGTCTCTTCTTTATGATAGTGGCTTCTATTCAAGTACCAGGTAACTATTTCTCCCATTTTCTTCAGCTAAAAGTAAATTGTGAAGAAATCAATTCCATTTTGGATACTTATATTCATGATATTTATTGTATTTTCACATTTTACATCACAGAATATATGCTCATTATTGTGGCTAAACCAAAAGATATACAGCTAGAAACAATTCACTAATAATATTCTATCTCAGCTTGTTACTGTTTAAATATACAACTATAGATGCTACCAAGATAATTAAAATTAAGAAAGCTAATGTCAATATATTCTGTTAACAAGTAGAATTATCCAACATAGCCTTAGTAAAAAGTATCTAATAAATCTGTCCTGTGGTAATTCTAGATGGAATTTAAATCCAACTGACAATAACATATAGAAACTTTAGAAAACATCTCAGAACCAAGCGCTTTTAGAGACTGAGGATTTTTCTTGAATATCAGTTGAGGTTGCCAATAATAAAAAAGTTAAAGTAAAAACAGTTTTGTGTACTTAACAAGTATTTTGTTGGCATTAATCAACTTCAAGTCTTCTCTATTTCCTATATATATAATTTTAAATATTCATCTGTCATATATATTTATATGTTTGATACATATTTATGTATATTTCATATATATATTTCATCTGTCCTATTAAAAGTAAATAGGAGACCATGAGATCATGATCAAGTCAGAAATGCAGAAAACCAGAGGCTGGAGAATCCAGAGAACATTTTAAACAAGTTCTCTGTTTATCTAGTACGCTGTTTTCACTGTTATAATGATTTAGTATAGGGTCATCATGACACTTAGCAATTTCTTATCCATTCTTTTCTATCCTGTGAGTACATATTTGAAGAATGGCACATTCTTGGACTAGACAACAGCAGACAAGGCAAATAGCATGATGAACATAAATTAAAGTTGCAAAGGTGGCACCAAGCAGTAAAGACAGAGGATGAGAGGGCTCTGGAATACAGTCTGTCTTTCTCCTTAAAATTAACTGTTGCATCTCCAACAAACCAAATTCTCCAAACCTGCTTAATATTTACTTCCTTCAAGAAGCTTTCTCCAAACAGAGCACTGACATTTCTAACAACTATGTGGAAGTCAAGGTGTTGTATTCGTTTGAATATTACAGATAGTCCTTGACTTATGATGGTCACCTTATCATAATGGTGTAAAAGTGATATACATTCAGTAGAAACTATACTTCAAATTTTGAAATTTGATCTTTTCTCAGGTGAGCAATATGTGGTTCAGTGCTCTCCTGATGCTAGGCAACTGCAGCCGTAGTTCCCATTCAGCCCCAAATTGTAAGAACACAAGAGAAAACAACCCATTCACACACAACCATTCTGTTTTCCACTTTCAGTACAGTATTCAGAATTATATGAGATAGTCCACACTTTATTACAAAAGAAGCTTTGTCTTAGATGGTTTCTTGCCCACCTATAGGCTAACATAAGTATTCTGAACACATGTAAGGTAGGCTTGTCTAAGCTATACTATTTTGTAGGTTAGGTGTACTCAATGCATTTTTGATGTATAGTATGTTTGAGACAAAACTCTACTGTAGGTTGAGGAAGATCTGTACCATTCATCAGAGTGCAATTCAAGAGCCATATGTATTAGATCACACAGGGTAAGTTTGAAAACACAGATTATCAGTTATCACCCCAGATGTTCCAAATCTGAAACTCAAGAAATGGTGCCCTGCAACTTGCATTTAAATGAGCTTCCCAACTAACAACCTTATATACTAAAGTTTAAGAACCACTGTCCCAGAGCTTCCAACACAGGTCAGTAAACAGTGATTGAATTAGGATTTGGGGCCATGGAAGAGAAGAATACATTCAGAAGGGTAAACATAAACATAAACTTAGATTGTGCCTTATTAGGAAATGAAACACCCAACATACACGGGGGATGCCTAAGGGAACAGAGAAAGTACATATATAAAAATCTAAGTGATCACAAGCACACTAAGAAACACTGTAGAAGTAGTCAGATATTCAAAGAAATGCTGAAAGACACCCATGCAGAAATCATTAGGATAAAAGATGAGTGTTTTCTATTTTGAAAGGCAAACAGCCATTCCTTTATTTTTACAAACTCACAAAAAGTCTGCCTAAAAATGCTAAAAAAGATGACTGAAGAAAAGGTTTTCGTTCTTTCTAGGCAAGATCAACTTTTAAAGAAGAAAATCATTTGATTATTTCTCCCTGACATCCTTTATGTTTTTCTAGTAAAAAATTATATATATTTAAGGCATACAACATGATGTTTGGGTATACATATACAAATATCTATATAATGATTATCACAGTCAAGCTAATCAAATTAACGCATCTATCATCCCCTATGGGACTTCTCAGGTGGCTCAGTGGTAAAGAATCCACCTGCCAAGTAGGGGACACAGGTTCAATCTTTGAGTCTGGAAAAAACCCTAGAGAAGGCAATGGAAATGCACTCCAGTATTCTTGCCTAGGAAAACAGAGGAGCCTGCTGGGCTACGCTCCATGGGGGACAAAAGAGTGGGACACGACTTACTGACTAAACAACAAAATTGTCCCATATAGGTACTTTGTGTGTGTGTGTGTGTGTGTGTGTGTGTGCACATTTGTGTACTGAGAGCACCTGAAATTTACTCTTTTTGCAAATTTCCAGTATAAACTACAACATTTTTAAATATAACCATCATGCTCTTCATTTAATGTTTAGAACGTATTCATCCAACATAACTGCAACTTTGTACCCTTCTGTCAGTCAGTCAGTTCAGTTACTCAGTCGTGTCTGACTCTTTGTGACCCCACGAATCGCATCACGCCAGGCCTCCCTGTCCATTACCAACTCCCGGAGTTCACTCAGACTCACATCCATTGAGTCAGTGATGCCATCCAGCCATCTCATCCTCGGTCATCGCCTTCTCCTCCTGCCCCCAATCCCTCCCAGCATCAGAGTCTTTTCCAATGAGTCAACTCTTTGCATGGGGTGGCCAAAGTACGGGAGTTTCAGCTTTAGCATCATTCCCTCCAAAGAAATCCCAGGGTTGATCTCCTTCAGATTGGACTGGTTGGATCTCCTTGCAGTCCAACGGACTCTCAAGAGTCTCCTCCAACACCACAGTTCAAAAGCAGCAATTCTTCAGCACTCAGCTTTCTTCATAGTCCAACTCTCACATCCATACAGGACCACTGGAAAAACCATAGCCTTGACTAGACAGAGCTTTGTTGGCAAAGTAATGTCTCTGCTTTTCAACATGCTGTCTAGGTTGGTCATAACTTTTCTTCCAAGGAGTAAGCGTCTTTCAATTTCATGGCTGCAGTCACCATCTGCAGTGATTTTGGAGCCCCCAAAAATAAAGTCTGACACTGTTTCCACTGTTTCCCCATCTATTTCCCATGAAGTGATGGGACCAGATGCCATGATCTTCGTTTTCTGAATGTTGAGCTATAAGCCAACTTTTTCGCTCTCCTCTTTCACTTTCATCAAGAGGTTTTTTAGTTCCTCTTCACTTTCTGCCATAAGCGTGGTGTCATCTGCATATCTGAGGTTATTGATATTTCTCCCGGCAATCTTGATTCCAGCTTGTGTTTCTTCCAGTCCAGCGTTTCTCATGATGTACTCTGCATAGACGTTAAATAAGCAGGGTGACAATATACAGCCTTGACGTACTCCTTTTCCTATTTGGAACCAGTCTCTTGTTCCATGTCCAGTTCTAACTGTTGCTTCCTGACCTGCATATAGGTTTCTCAAGAGGCAGGTCAGGTGGTATAGTATTCCCATCTCTGTAAGAATTTTCCAGTTTCTTGTGATCCACATAGTCAAAGGCTTTGGCATAGTCAATAAAGCAGAAATAGATGTTTTTCTGGAACTCTCTTGCTTTTTTGATGATCCAGCGGATTTTGGCAATTTGATCTCTGGTTCCTTTGCCTTTTCTAAAAGCAGCTTGAACATCTGGGTAGGGGATCAAAATTTCCCAGCCTAAAATATCTCTCTGGCATGTGCATTATTTTGTGGTAAAACAATCAAGGCCCACAGGCTCAGGAAGAAATTTTGACTTGCCCTCTTATCTGCCTAACAGAATAAAGGGCCTGTTCCTGGGATAAAGATATCACTGACTAAGATACCTATAAATAATATGGGCTGGGGGTGCTGGGGGAACTCAAGACAGTACCTGAAGACCTCTGGTTCACTGTGTCCCATTGTCTCTGCAGGCCAAGCAAACATTTGTTTCTGAAACACTTGCTCTTTTATCTCTATGTGAATCCTTTGAAGTCCAAAACTACCCCCTCCCCAATATATTCTTTTGTCTTTAGCTGAAGATGGTATTTAAGGTGAAGATTTCAGCCATTTTGGCAAACCATTCAGTTTTCTTGGGTCTCTCCCATGTCTACGTGTTATTAATCTTTTGTTTAATTTTCTCCTGCTTATCTGTCTCAATGATTTTAATTCTTAGACCAGTGAGAAGAACTTAGAAGGGTAGAGGAAAATATCTTCTTTCTGACATGGCATTCTAACACAATAAAAATTATAAAATTAATAACCAGAAATCTCACTTTACAAGAATTGGGAGACCAGAAGGAGGAGCTCTCATGCCCTGTGATGATAATAGATCCCAACAGGAAGAAGAAACATCCCTGTTTTTACCCAGCAAAGACTCACCCAATGAAAAGTCATGGAAGCTTTGTTTACCACAACCCTCCCAACTTGTTTTCCGCTCTATAAAAGAGCTCTCCTTCTCTTGCTGTGGGGAGACTTTCACGTGGCTGGCCATGGTTGCAGACCCCAAACTGCAATTCTCTGCTAATCCTGAATAAGCTCATTTTTCTCAGGAGAAATATCTGGCCACTTATTTATTTCAGGTCAATGACATAATGCAGAGGTTATCAGCCCAGCAACAGTATCCACTCCCAAATGATAGACCTCACATGGCAGCATCACTTAAGGGATTATTTCATCCACAGAATTGCAGCAGCCCTGTACATTCACCATCTCAGTCTGTGTTGTGAGCAGCTATCAGTGGAATCATTATTTCCTAGGGATGGGAGCAAATTTCACTTAAACATATTTTCCATTTTCAGCTTTATCTATTGGTATGTCTCTTAAAGTGTTGGAAAAAATTTGAGAAAACTTGTTTACAGTCTTGATTTTGATATAGAAAAGGAAACATGAATTACAAATTAAGGCAGGAAGTAGAAATGAAACACTGAAATCAAGATTAGCTTAGAAAATGTAAGCAAACTGAACATGACAAGTAAAAAATAAATATATGATTCAAAGCCAAAAGCATTAACCACTAATCTTGGCTTCAATTAACCAAACTCAAATTGTCAAAAAAAAAAACCATGGTGTCAAAGTATCATTTTTACAAAAATATATGGATATTACTAATTTTAAAAGTAAGATTATATAGATACTCAGAATTTCTAAAAATGTCTACTAAACAACTCACAAGTGGGAAAATTAAGGCACCAAAATTGGCAACCACAATTATTATATATGGATTACATTTACTTATACATTTGCACAGGCCATTAAAAGATCAGACTACCTCAAAATATCACCTTTTATTTTCTTTCAACATGCTACCTTAGAGTACAAGGTGGCAATAATGGGAAACTTTAAATATTTACATTTGATGGTTTCAACTATTAGATATTTGTCTTGTGTTACCAAATATAGTTATTCTTATTTAATAAGCTTCACAATTATCATACTGATCTTATTATGCCATGCTTAACAATATTCCACAAGTGGGGGTATATCTAAGAGAGGATCGAATTCTTTGGTATTTCAAAACATACAAATAATTCCAAATGAGGACCTCCCTTGTGGTCCAGTGGTTAAAAATCCACCTTCCACTGTCAGGGATGTGGGTTCAATCCCTGCCCCCATATGCCTGGGGCAACTAACGCTCTCGCCCAAGTACTAAGCCCATGCACTGTGAAGCCAGAATGCCACAGTTAGAAAGAAGCCTGGGCATTGCAACAGAATATCGCATATGCCAGAACTAAAACCGGATACAGCCAAATTAATAAATTTTAAATCTATAATACATAATGCATTTAAATAAATAAATTAAAAATACTTCCAAATGGAATCAGGCTTTGTCTCTAGATTTCAGGGTCTTACTGGCAAGATCCTAATGTCAGATACCACCTACAAACCTCACCTGGTGTGCTGAGATTACCAGATAGGGGGTGAAGTAAAGTGTCAGTCACTCAGTCATGTCCAACTCTTTATAAACCCAGGGATGGTAGCCTACCAAGTTCCTCTGTCTGTGGGACTCTCCAGCCAAGAATACTGGAGTGGGATGCCAAGCCCTTCTCCAAGAGGGTGAAGGAAGGGCTGCAAACAGCTATGTGCCCATTTACCAATCTGTATATGATAATCTGGTGCTTAAGGTCAGAGCTTCAACATCCCAGTCTCCATTTTCATGGAGACTTTTGTCTTAAATAGTCATACAGTCATATTTATAAATTAGAATGCCACATATTTATGACACTAGAATGTTACAGCAAGTAATGATACCAAGATGCCATGTCTTAGGGTCACAAATCAAATCCACAATCTATAGTTTGTGGTTGTATCTGTATTCCAAAACAGCAGGTATTTTTTCATCAGAGTTTCTGTCAATTAATTTGGTAATATTCTGTTGTTTATTTTCAATGGCAGGAGTTTTTATTTATTTCTTTTTTTTTTGAAATAAATTTATTTATTTTTTTTAAGATTTAAAATGTTTTATTTTTTATTTTTTATTTTTTTTAAATTTTAAGTTCAGTCAGTTAAGTTGCTCAGTTATGTCTGACTCTTTGCGACCCCATGAACTGCAGCACGCCAGGCTTCCCATTCCATCACCATCTCAAACTCATGTCCATCGCACCAGTGATGCCATCCAACCATCTCATCCTCTGCCACCCCCTGCTCCTCCTGCCTTCAATCTTTCCCAGCATCACAGGCTTTTCCAATGAGTCAGTTCTTTGCATCAGGTGGCCAAAGTATTGGAGCTTTAGCATCAGTCCTTCCAATGAATATTCAGGACTGATTTCCTTTAGGACTGTCTGGTATGATCTCTTTGCAGTCCAAGTGACTCTCAAGAGTCTTCTGCAACACCACAGTTCAAAGGCATCAATTCCTCAGTGCCCAGCTTTCTTTATGTTTAACTCTCATATCCATGCATGACTACTGCAAAAATAGTAGCTTTGACTAGATAGACCTTAGTTGGCAAAGCATTGTCTCTGTTTTTTAATATGGTATCTAGGCTGGTCATAGCTGTTCTCCAAGAAGCAAGTATCTTTAAATTTCATGGCTGCAGTCACCATCTGCAGTGATTCTGGAGGTTAAGAAAATAAAGTCTATCACTGTTTCCATTGTTTATCCATCTTTTTGCCATATGGAACCAGATGCCATGATCTTCGCTTTTTGAAAGTTGAGTTTTAAGCCAGTATTTTCATTCTCCTCTTTCACTTTCATCAAGAGACTTTAATTTCTCTTCACTTTCTGTCATAAGGGTGGTGTCATCTGCGTATCTAGTTATTGATACTTCTCCTGGCAACCTTGATTCCAGCTAGTGCTTCATCCAGCCCAGTGTTTCTCATGATATACTCTCCATATAAGTTAAACAAGCAGGGTGATAATATAAGGCCTTGATGTACTCCTTTTCCTATTGGGAACCAGTCTGTTGTTCCATGTCCATTCCTAACTGTTGCTTCCTGACCTGTATACAGATTTCTCAAGAGGCAGGTCAGGTGGCCTGGTATTCCCACCTTTTTAAGAATTTTCCAGAGTTTGTTGTGGTCCACACAGTCAAAGGCTTTGGCATAGTCAATAAAGCAGAAATAGATGTTTTTCTGGAACTCTCTTGCTTTTCCAATGATCCAACAGATGTTGGCAATTTGATCTCTGGTTCCTCTGCCTTTTCTAAAACCAGCTTGAACATCCGGAAGTTCTCACTTCACATACTGTTGAAGCTTTGCTTGGACAATTTTGAGCATTACTTTGCTAGCATGTGATGTGAGTGTAGTAATTTGAACATTCTTTGACATTGCCTTTCTTTGGGATTGGAATGAAAAACTGATGTTTTTCAGTCCTGTGGCCACTGCTGAGTTTTCCAAATTTGCTGGCATATTGAGTGCAGCACTTTCAGAGCAGCTCAGTTGGCATTCATCACCTCCCCTAGCTTTGTTTGTAGTGATGCTTCCTAAGGCACACTTGACCTTGTGTTCCAGGATGTCTGGTTCTAGGGGAGAGATCACACTATTGTGGTTATCTGGGTTATTAGAATCTTTTTAATATAGTTCTTCTGTGTATTCTGGACACTTCTTCTTAATAACTTCTGTTTTTGTTAGGTCCATACCATTTCTGTCTTTTATAAATGTGCCCATCTTTGCATGAAATATTCCCTTGGTATCTCTAATTTTCTTGAAAAGATCGCCACTCTTTTCCATTTTATTTTTTTCCTCTATGTTTTTGCACTGATCACTGAGGAAGTCTTTCTTATCTCTCCTTGCTATTCTTTGAAACTCTGCATTCAGATGGGTATAGCTTTCCTTTTCTCCTTTGCCTTTAGCTTCTCTTCTTTTCTCAGCTATTTGTAAGGCCTCCTCAGACAACCACTTTACCTTTTTGCACTTCTTTTTCCTGGGGATGGTCTTGATCACTGCCTCCTGTACAGTGTCACGAACCTCTGTCCATAGTTCTTCAGGCACATTTTCTATCAGATCTAATCTCTTGAATCTATTTGTTGCTTCCATTGTACAATCATAAGGGATTTGACTTATGTCAGTCCTGAATGGTTTAGTGGTTTTCCCTACTTTCTTTTATTTAAATTTGAACTTGTAATAAGGAGTTCATGATCTGAGCCACAGTCAGTTCCTGGTCTTGTTTTTGCTGAATGTATAGAGATTCTCCATCTTTGGCTGCAAAGAATATAATCAATCAGTTTTCAGTATTAACCATGTGGTGATGTCCATGTGTAGAGTCTTCTCTCATGTTGCTGGGAGATGGTGTTTGCTATGACCAGTGCATTCTCTTGGCAAAACTCTGTTAGCCTTAGGCCTGCTTCATTTTGTACTCCAAGGGCAAACTTGCCTGTTACTCCAGGTGTTTCTTGACTTCCTACTTTTCCATTCCAGTCCCCTATAACGAAAAGGACATTTTGTGTGTGTGTGTGTGTTAGTTCTAGAAGGTCTTATAGGTCTTCATAGAACTGTTCAATTTCAGCTTCTCTAGCATTTCTGGTTGGGGCATAGTCTTGGATTACTGTGATATTGAATGGTCTACCTTGGAAACTAACAGAGATCATTCTGCCATTTTTGTGATTGCACCCAAGTACTGCATTTGGACTCTTATATTGACTATGAGGGCTACTCCATTTCTTCTAAGGAATTCTTGCCCCACAGTAGTAGATATAATGGTCATCTGAATTAAATTCGCCTATTCCAGTCCATTTTAGTTCACTAGTTCCTAAAATGTCAATGTTCACTCTTGCCATCTCCTGTTTGACCACTTCCAACTTGCCTTGATTCATGGACCTAACCTTCCAGGTTCCTATGCAATATTGCTCTTTACAGCATCAGACTTTATTTCGATCACCAGTCACATCTGCAAGTGGGCATTATTCTTACTTTGGTTCCATCTTCATTCTTTCTGGAGTTATTTCTCCACTCTTCTCCATTAGTATACTGGGCACCTACCAATTTGGAGATTTCATATTTCAGTGTCATATCTTTTTACCTTTTCATACTGTTCATGGGGTTCTCAAGGCAAGAATACTGAAGTGGTTTGTCATTCCCTTCTCCAGTGGACCACGTTTTGTCAGAACTCTCCATTATGACCTGTCCATCTTGGGTGGCCCTACATGGCATGGCCCATAGTTTCATTCAGTTAGATAAAGCTGTGGTCCATGTGATTAGTTTGGTTAGTTTCCTGTGATTGTGGTTTTCACTCTCTCTGCCCTCAGATGGATAAGAACAAGAGGCTTATGGAAGCTTCCTGATGGGAGAGACTGATTGTGTGGGAAACTGGGTCTTTTATTTCTTAGAAGAATGTAAAGTCATGAGAAGGATAATATGGTAATAAAGTGAAAGATCACTAGTTCCAAAAGGTATATGTTCTTCTTGAAAAAAATAATTGGAACATTTTAATAAGAAAATAAAGCAATGTTCAAAGAGCTGGTTCTTATTTCCTAAGGCCTGGATTCAAAGTCATACTGAATGTTAATGAGAAACTTGATACTAATACTCCCTGAAGTAGATGCATAAATAGGAAAGCTAGGAAGTGTTCAAAAAATTAATGGAGAGTTTAAAAATAGGTAATAGGAATAAATTAATTAATGCACTCATTTGAAATGGCTTAAGTCATTAAACAATTAAAAGTCCACCTGGCTAGAAGCAAACAAGGGAAAGAAATTCCATGTTCTTCTAAACTAACAGAAAATAAAAAAGATGCTTAAGTTTTCACTATCATGAATTTTAGTTGGTGAAAAATTTCAGAATAATGTATGGTTAATTTGAAATATCACAAATCATGCATACATTTTAATCACTCTTTTCTATAGTTTTCATGGATGTGCTTAATTTGTTGTGCAAACCTGAGTACATTAATATATGTCTTCTGGAAATAACTCTATCCAGTAACTACACACTATGCTAAGATTGATTATGCTTCTACACGAATAGCTTGTAATGAAATAACTTGCTATTAGCATACGAAAGTGCAACTTCTGTTGCAGAGTAATATGGCATGGATGGCAAAACTGTAAATTATTTTGAGAATTTATCTTCTGGATGCCTTCCCATCATAACAGTTTTTGACTTAACCCATTGCTGCTAGATTTTATTCAAAAAGAACTACAGATTCTCACAATTCAAGAACCTCACAATGTTTAATTTGGAGGATGATTTGTTCAATAGAACTCCAAATACATACTAAGCATCAAAAAAAAAAAAAAAAGCCCTCAAGAAAAAGTAAACTATAAGAAATTCATTTGAAATAAAAAGTAATCTAATTCTCTGATCATGAGGATACAAGAGAAAAAAAAAGGCAGGGGAAAGAAAATAAATACCCATGCCATAATGATCTCCCACAAGTACACAAAAAGCCAAAAACATTTTGGGAAATGCCAGACTTGATGAATCACAAAATGGAATTAAGATCTCTGGGAACAATATCAACAGCCTCAGGTATGCAAATGATACCACTCTAGTGGCAGAAAGAAAAGAGGAATAAAGGAGCCTCTTAATGAGGGTGAAAGAGTAGAGTGATAAAGCTGGTGTAAAGCTCAACATTCAAAAAATGAAGTTCATGGCGTCCCATCACATAAATGCAAATAGAAGAGGATAAAGTTGAAACAGTGACAGATTTTATTTTCTTGGGTTCCAGAATCACTGGGGATGGTGACTGTAGCCATGAAATCAAAAGACGCTTGCTCTTTGGAGGAAAGCTATGAAAAAATTAGAAAGCATGTTAAAAATCAGAGAGACATCATTTGCCAACAAATGTCTATATAGTCAAAGTCATAGTTTCACCGGTAATCATATATGGATGTGAGAGTTGGATGTAAAGAAGACTGAGTGCCAAAGAATTGATGCTTCCAAATTGTGGTGCTGGAGAAGACACGTGAGAGTCCCTTGAATGGCAAGGAGATCAAACCAGTCAACCCTACAGGAAATCTACTCTAAATGTTCATTGGAAGGACTGATGCTGAAGCTGAAACTCCAGTACTTTGGCTACTCGATGTGAAGAGCTAACTCATTGGAAAAGACCCTGATGCTGGGAAAAATAGAGGTCAGGAGGAGAAGAGAGCAGCAGAGCATGAGATGGTTGGATGGCATCCTTTCAGTGGACTCAATGGACATGAGTTTAAACAAATTCCAGGAGACAGTGAAGGAAGCCTGCCGCACTGCAATCCATGGGGTCTCAAATATTTGGACACGACTGAGCAAATGAACAGCAATAGGGCAAACTATTCTAATACATGAAAGCTACCAGCAGAGTAGTATATTTTGAGCTATTCCACTGTGTAAATCATCAGATTTACCAGAGATGGTTACCTTATCTATAAGAGAAATTTAGATATTAAACATAGGCAAATGCAAATGTTGTCTAAGTGACTTAATTTGCATTTCAAGAACTCTGTTTTAGAGTTACGAGGACAAAGGAGAGTGACATTTTTAGTCTTAAGAGCCTGAAAAAAAAAAAAAAAGTCTTTGCATCTTCTCTTAGCATTCTTCATTAGATTCTTTCCTGATTAAAGGGAGACTTACAAGTTAAGTTCTTAGGCCTTCCTTTTATCTCTGGAGGATTTTGTAGAACTTCATTCCTGAGCGGCAGCCATTCTGTGACCATGAGGATTAGGCTAAGAAAATGGAAAATATGACCCTGAGCCCTCACTCTTCTCAGCTGTTAAAGTGACTCAAGTTCATATGTGCAAAACAAAGCCCTCCTTGTGTAAACCACTTTCTTTGCGTATCTTATTACTTTCAGCTGAAGAACATGGCAAACTTCACTAACACGGCAAGAGAGATAGTTCATGGCTCCTGAACTCCAGTGATCTTGCTTATCTATTATGATGAAAGGAACTGAATTTGTAGATTTCAAAGGGCAAACTGCAATGATACACACCCCTGAAGATAACTACAAGTTACAAAGAGAATTTCCTTTGACAACATGGCTTTAGCTTTTTCCATGTATATTTTCTTCAGAAAAAAATGTATTTGCACTCTTTAGACTTCCCTACAACTTCAAAATAAGATACCTATCATCACAAAAGATTCCTCTTGGTTTAAAAAAAAAAAAAAAAGGATGACTCAAGGGTGTCCATTAGAGAATTAATTCCCAGTAATCATGTCTCATATTAACAAGCAGGTAAAATATACATGTTTTCTAGCTAAGGTTTAGTTGCTTTTTTTTTTCCTTTCTAATGACCAGTTTTTAATTTGGGCCATTATCACCTTTCAAGTTTCAAAGAAGGAAAACCATGAACCACTCTTACTTACAAGTTTACCCTCTGCATGTTTTTTCCCCATACATAATAATTACTTACAGATTTTCCAAACCTCTTTGTCACTTCTTTCACTTACTTTTTACTAACAAATTTGATGTTTTTAATTGTTTCCCTCATATGCTCTGATGTCCCCTAAAAAGGATGAAGTCTTAATCACTCTACTTCCTTTACACACATGAATCTTTATATCTTCTTTCCTCACAGGCCTATTTTTTAAACTGCTATCCAGTTTCTTTCCTTTTTCAATTTTGTTTCTTCATCATTCAAAACGATGATCTTGAGAATGTCTTTACATCACCCTGAGAGTGACTGAAAAATAGTGTCATCTTGCATCATTTTTACTCTGTAAACCACCAAATCTGCAATCTGCAGTTTAACAGGAGCTTGCTAAAAATGCTAGTGCCGATGGTGTCTTCTCTGTTAGATCACACGATGCCATTGTGCAAAGTGAGCCCTCCAGTTTCTGATTACTGAATGCCAGGTTGTATTTAGTTGAAGTTTGCTTCCTAAAGCAAGTTTGCCACATGGTGTGATACTCTAAATATGAGTCAGAATCACAGGACTGAAGGTGTGGAAGTCTCTAATGTAACCCAGACAGGGGAAAGACCCAGGCTCTTTATACTCCAGGAGAGTACACAGGAGTAGGGGGTGTCAGGTATGTGTAATTTGTATTGGTAACTGACAACAAAAATCCCCACAAGTGAGTTTTCTTAACTGAAATCCACAGACAGAGATAAATTCTGAAAGGGGGTAACTTAAGCAACAGAATTCAATAGTATCAGATTAATTATAAGACTGGCCACTTAGCACATCTCAGAAAATATCTATGACAGAGTTTGCTCAGTCTCTTAAGCTGCCCACATTTATGGTGTCTTAAGGACTAAGTCGCTTCAGTCATATCCAACTCTTACTCTATAGACGGTAGCCCAACAGGATCCTCTGTCCATGGGATTCTCTAGGCAAGAACACTGGAGTAGGTTGTCATGTGCTCCTCCAGGGGACCTTCCTGACCCAGTTTCTGATTCCTGAATGCCAGGTTGTATTTAGTTGATTTTTGCTTCCTAGTAATATGCAGAATTGCCACATGGTATGAACTGTCATATGGTGTGATCCAGGGATCAAACTTGTGTCTCTTACATCTCCTGCATTGGCAGGTGGGTTCTTTACCACTAGACACCACTATGGTATCTTAGATCTCGAGTATTTCAAAGAAATCATTTTGGTTCAAACAGAAAGAAACTGCAGGCTAATATATGGGAAATATATCACATTAAAACCTGAGTAATGTCCCAAACATCACAAGTTTATAAGCAGAGAATAAAAACAAAGACCTTGATGTACTCTCTCCACTATCTGCAGAACCTTCCAGAACTTTCTGTGCCCTGGCTTGTGATCACTCCAATCCCTGGGCCTTGTTCTCTACCCAGTTAATCATTTTTTTAAATCTATACAACAATGTTTTAGGAATAGTCATTTACCATGAGAACAGATTCAAGACTAAGATCTAACTAAACAATCATAAAGTGAGCTTGTACAGTGAGGTGCTTCTAACTGCTGGAATGTGACTTGTGCTTGAGTAGACAAAGAAAAGTTGAATTCCATCAGGCTACAGGTCCTCAGATATGCACCAAAACTTAATTTCAAGAATGTATGTGACAGAGAGTACTAATACTCCAACAATATCCATTTTATCCTCCTTCTTTGTAAGAATAGGTCAAGCGTATATTCTTCTTGAAGCTAGATGTGGCTATGTGGCTACCTTCTCACTGAGATGTGAGTGGATATGATATATGTAATACCAAACTCTTACCCTTAAAAGAAAGGACATACAATGTTCATTGCAGCACTGTTTATAATAGCCAGGACACGGAAGCAACCTAGATGTCCATCAGCAGATGAATGGATAAGAAAGCTGTGGAACATATACACAATGGGGTATTACTCAGCCATTAAAAAGAATACATTTGAATCAGTTCTAATGAGGTGGATGAAACTGGAGCCTATTATAAAGAGTAAAGTAAGCCAGAAAGAAAAACACCAATACAGTATACTAACGCATATATATGGAATTTAGAAAGATGGTAACAATAACCCTGTATGCGAGACAGCAAAAGAGACACAGATGTATAGAACAGTCTTTTGGACTGTGTGGGAGAGGAGAGGGTGGGATGATTTCGGGGAATGTCATGGAAACATGTATAATATCATAAAAGAAATGAATCTCCAGTCCAGGTTCGATATAGGATCCTTGGCACTGGTGCAATGGGATGACCCAGAGAGATGGTACGGGGAGGGAGGTGGGAGAGGGGTTCAGGATGGGGAACACGTGTACTCCCACGGCGGATTCATGTTGATGTGTGGCAGAACCAATACAATATTTTATAGTAATTAGCCTCCTATTAAAATAAATAAATTTAAATTTTTAAAAAAAGGACATAATCTTTATTTCTTTTCTTCCATTTGATTAGCTGAGACACGGATATGGTGGTGATAAGAGGTCCTGAACTACACAGATCAAATCACAGATAATGACAGATGAGATGTCTGAGCAACATTGTAAATTCTTGAACCCAGCACTATCTTCTGGATCAAGGTAACTCACCCCTGGGTGGTCCACCTTGGACTTTTACATAAATAAAAAATAAATATCCAGTTTAAATAAGAAATTACTATTTGGTGTTTCTTATAGTACTGAAGAAGTTAGGGTAGCTAAAGTTCTTTGCTATAACAAATACACTTAAAATTTTCAACACAGTAGAATTTTGAATATCAAATCCAGAATGGATGACCCTTCCTGTTCTACACACAGACTCATTGTCTGGAGTGGGTACTCCAAGGAGTGACTCAGCGTTCCAGCATCTTTCCATCTTCTGGTTCCACTGAATTCCACATACGGGTTTCCATAGTCACTGGACTTACCTGCATCAAGCCTTAGAAAAGGGGCTTTACTGGGAGAGGACTGGGAGTGGCATGCATAGCTTCCCCTCACATCCTATGTCTGCACCTCCCTACAAGTGAGGCTGGGGAGAGTAGTGAATAACTGAGAAGAAGAAACAGGTGTGTAAACAGTTTCCTGTGATCTGCCACAGCATTCAGATAATCCTGGAGTTATTTCAAAGACATCTTAACAAGTAAACTTTTTGTTATCCTATTATATAATATTTCTTACTTCCAAAGTTACCTTATTGCAGTGCTACCTGGCTCAGTCTTGAGGTAAAGAATTTTAAAGCAACATCTCACAATCTCTTATTTCAGCAGTTATTGAATATCATCCATATTAGTGTGGTTAATCACCTATGACAATAGTGATGACAATTCCAGGAAGCATACATGAGTCACAAAAATATTCTAAAAATTTTAATACTGGTGAAAATCATTTTTGTCATGCTTGAAAAACTCAGCTTAAGGGAATTTTGTCTCATCTCTTCATAAAATTCCCCTTGGGGATGCAAACAAGCTTGAAAAGTTTCAGTCAACAGTGTAAATTGAGAGTCTGTGTTAAATTAGCCATTGAAAACTGCAGTTTAGAATGAAATTACCATCTTAGCTATTACCACAGGGTTCCATAGTACATTTACAATGGCTATGTTTTGTAATAACATCATATTCAAGTAATTTATACATTTTTTTCATTTTTAAAGTTAACTACCACGCTGTAGGAGATCTTAAAATATCATGTATATATTCTACTTTTGCTTTATTTTTCAAAGCCCAGAAAATAATATGGCAAAAATTGCCTATACTCTTAGGATGATAAAGCACAAAATCACCAGTAAGAAGACTGACAGTAGAAATTATATTCTCGCAGGCTCATTAATCTTTAAATTACACTTTGAAAATTATTTATTTTTATTAAAGTTAATATATAATGTGCTGGTTTCAAGTATACAGCAAAGTGATTCACTTATATATATATATATATATATACATACATATATATATACACATATATATATAATTTTCAGATTCTTTTCTTTATAGGTTATTACAAGATACTGAGTATAGTTGCCTGTGCTATTCACGGGTCCCTGTTGTTACTTATTTTATATATAACAGTGTGTATATGAGTAGTTATGCAAACTCTGAATTTATTTCTTCCATCTCATCTATCTCCTTTGGTAACCATAAGTTTGTTTTCCATGTCTGTGAGTCTATTTGTATTTTATAAATAAGTTCATTTGTATCAAATTTTTGATCCCACATGTAAGCACTATCATATGATATTTATCTTTCTCTGTCTGGCTTACTTCACATAGTACTGCAAATAGCACTCTTTCATTCTTTTTATGGCTGAGTAATATTTCATTGTACCTGTATACACACCACACCTGTTTTCTCAGTACACATTCCATACCACATTTATTTTGCAATATGCATTACAATACTTATTTCTATATACTAACATGGATAATCTGAAATACAATTAGCAAGCAATTTCATTTCTAGTAACACAAAACCGAATAAGATGCTTATGAATAAATCTAATAAAATAAGAGTTGTTTACCAAAAACTACAACACATTGAAAGAAATTAAAGAAGTGCGGCCAAGAGGAGCTACCCTACATCCGAGGTCAGGGGCAGCAGCCTAGAGTGCCAGGCTGTGACAGTGCAGGAATGGCTGAGAGGAGCTACCCCACGTCCGAGGCCAGGGACAGTGGCCAGGAGGAGCTACCCCGCATCCCAGGTCAGGGCAGCGGCCGAGAGGAGCCAAGCCATGTCCAAGGCCAGGGGCAGCACCCGAGGACAGGGGTGGTGGCCAGGAGGAGCAACCCCACGCCCAAAGCCAGAGTGGTGACCAGGAGGAGCAACCCCAGGTCCAAGGAACGGTGGCTGCCCAGGCGAAGAAGGGCCTAGAGGAGCCATCCCATGTTGAAGGTCAGGAAGGGTGGCAGTAAGGAGATATGCCTCATCCAAGGTAAGGAGCAGTGGCTGTGCTTTGCTGGGGCAGCCATGAAGAGATACCCAATGTCCAAAGTAAGAGAAACCCAAGTAAGATGGTAGGTGTGGCAAGAGGGCATCAGAGGGCAGACACACTGAAATCATACTCACAGAAAACTAGTCAAACTAATTACACTAGGACCACAGCCTTGTCTAACTCAATGAAACTAAGCCATGCCCTGTGGGGCCACCCAAGATGGTCGAGTCATGGGGGAGAGGGCTGACAGAATGTGATCCACTGGAGAAGGGAATGGCAAACCACTTCAGTATTCTTGCCTTG
The DNA here is from genome assembly GCF_001704415.2 of Capra hircus. NCBI lineage: Eukaryota > Metazoa > Chordata > Mammalia > Artiodactyla > Bovidae > Capra > Capra hircus. The sequence goes on from NC_030818.1 coordinate 55,586,330, forward strand.
AGAAACCCATGAACAGTATGAAAAGGCAAAATGATAGGACACTGAAAGAGGAACTCCCCAGGTCAGTAGGTGCTCAATATGCTACTGGAGGTCAGTGGAGAAATAACTCCAGAAAGAATGAAGGGATGGAGCCAAAGCAAAAACAATACCCAGCTGTGAATGTGACTGGTGATAGAAGCAAGGTCCGATGCTGTAAAGAGCAATATTGCCTAGGAATCTGGAATGTCAGGTCCATGAATCAAGGCAAATTGGAAGTGGTCAAACAGGAGATGGCAAGAGTGAACGTTGACATTCTAGGAATCAGCAAACTAAAATGGACTGGAATGGGTGAATTTAACTCAGATGACCATTATGTCTACTACTGCGGGCAGGAATCCATCAGAAGAAATGGAATAGCCATCATGGTCAACAAAAGAGTCCAAAATGCAGTACTTGGATGCAATCTCACAAATGACAGAATGATCTCTGTTCATCTCCAAGGCAAATGATTCAGTATCACGGTAATCCAAGTCTATGCCCCAACCAGTAACACTGAAGAAGCTGAAGTGAAGAGTTCTATGAAGACCTACAAGACCTTTTAGAACTAAGACCCAAAAAAGATATCCTTTTCATTATAGGGGACTGGAATGCAAAAGTAGGAAGTCAAGAAACACCTGGAGTAACAGCCAACTTTGGCCTTGGAATGCGTAATGAAGCAGGGCAAAGATTAATAGAGTTTTGCCAAGAAAATGCACTGGTCATAGCAAACACCCTCTTCTAACAACACAAGACTCTACACGTGGACATCACCAGATGGTCAACACCGAAATCAGATTGATTATATGCTTTGAAGCCAAAGATGGAGAAGCTCTATACAGTCAACAAAAACAAGACCAGGAGCTGACTGTGGCTCAGATCATGGACTCCTTATTACCAAATTCAGACTCAAATTGAAGAAAGTAGGGAAAACCGCTAAACCATTCAGATATGACGTAAATCAAATCCCTTATGATTATACAGTGGAAGTGAGAAATAGATTCAAGGGCCTAGGTCTGATAGATAGAGTGCCTGATGAACTATGGACAGAGGTTCGTGACATTGTACAGGAGGCAGGGATCAAGACCATCCCCATGGAAAAGAAAGGCAAAAAGACAAACTGGCTGTCTAGGGAGGCCTTACAAATAGCTGTGAAAAGAAGAGAAGTGAAAAGCAAAGGAGAAAAAGAAAGATATAAGCATCTGAATGCAGAATTCCAAAGAATAGCAAGAAGAGATAAGAAAGCCTTTTTCAGTGATCAATGCAAAGAAATAGAGGAAAACAACAGAATGGGAAAGACTAGAGATCTCTTCAAGAAAATTAGAGATACCAAGGGAACATTTCATGCAAAGATGGGCTCGATAAAGGACAGAAATGGTCTGGACCTAACAGAAGCAGAAGATATTGAGAACAGGTGGCAAGAATACACAGAAGAACTGTACAAAAAAGATCTTCACGACCTGGATAATCACGATGTTGTGATCACTCATCTAGAGCCAGACATCTTGGAATGTGAAGTCAAGTGGGCCTTAGAAAGCATTACTACAAACAAAGCTAGTGGAGGTGATGGAATTCCAGTGGAGCTATTTCAAATACTGTAAGATGATGCAGTGAAAGTGCTGCACTCAATATGCCAGCAAATCTGGAAAACTCAGCAGTGGCCACAGGACTGGAAAAGGTCAATTTTCATTTCAATCCCAAAGAAAGGCAATGCTAAAGAATGCTCAAACTACTGCACAATAGCACTCATCTCACATGCTAGTAAAGTCATGCTCAAAATTCTCCAAGCCAGGCTTCAGCAATACGTCAACTGTGAACTTCCTGATGTTCAAGTTGGTTTTAGAAAAGGCAGAGGAACCAGAGATCAAATTGCCAACATCCGCTGGATCATGGAAAAAGCAAGAGAGTTCCAGAAAAACATCTATTTTCGCTTGATTGACTATGCCAAAGCCTTTGATGGTGTGGATCACAAGAAACTGTCGAAAACTCTGAAAGAGATGGGAATACCAGACCACTTGACCTGCCTCTTGAGAAATCTGTATGCAGGTCAGGAAGCAAAAGTTAGAACTGGACATGAAACAACAGACTGGTTCCAAATAGGAAAAGGAGTACGTCAAGGCTGCATATTGTCACCCTGCTTATTTAACTTCTATGCAGAGTACATCATGAGAAACACTGGACTGGAAGAAGCACAAGCTGGAACCAAGATTGCCGGGAGAAATATCAATAACCTCAGATATGCAGATGACACCACCCTTATGGCAGAAAGTGAAGAGGAACTAAAAAGCCTCTTGATGAAAGTGAAAGTGGAGAGTGAAAAAGTTGGCTTAAAGCTCAACATTCAGAAAACGAAGATCATGGCATCCGGTCCCATCACTTCATGGCAAATAGATGGGGACACAGTGGAAACAGTGTCATACTTTATTTTGGGGGGGCTCCAAAATCACTGCAGATGGTGACTGCAGCCATGAAATTAAAAGACACTTCCTCCTTGGAAGAAAAGTTATGACCAACCTAGATAGCATATTCAAAAGCAGTTGGCATTACTTTGCCGACTAAGGTCCGTCTAGTCAAGGCTATGGTTTTTCCAGTAGTCATGTATGGATGTGAGAGTTGGACTGTGAAGAAAGCTGAGCACTGAAGAATTGATGCTTTTGAACTGTGGTGTTGGAAAAGACTCTTGAGAGTCCCTTGGACTGCAAGGAGATCCAACCAGTCCATTCTGAAGGAGATCAGCCCTCGGATTTCTTGGAAAGAATGATGCTAAAGCTGAAACTCCAGTACTTTGGCCACCTCATGCGAAGTGTTGACTCATTGGAAAAGACTTTGATGCTGGGAGGGATTGGGGGCAGGAGGAGAAGGGGACGACAGAGGATGAGATGGCTGGATGGCATCACTGACTCAATGGATGTGAGTCTGAGTGAACTCTGGGAGTTGGTGATGGACAGGGAGGCCTGGCGTGCTGCGATTCATGGGGTCACAAAGAGTCAGACATGACTGAGCGACTGAACTGAACTGAACTGAATATAAATTTGAAAACATTCCATAGTCATAAATCTGAAAACACTGTTAACACAGAAATGCTATCAAATTGTCACACAGAGTCAGTGCAATTCTTGTTAATATTGTAGTTGCCCATTTTACACACCTTACAAGTTTATCTTACAAGTCATACAGAAATGCAGCAAATCCAGAATTGTCAAAGCTATCTTAGAACAAAATGAAAGTTGGCAAGCTTACAACTCATAATTTCAAAACTTATTATAGTTCTACGGTATCAAGACTACTATACGTTATGGGGTATAAGCATAAAGATAGATGTGTGTATTTCAGTGGAATAGATTTGACAGTTTAGAAGTGAGCCTTTACATTTATAGTCATTTGATTTTGAACAAATATGCTAAGGTAACTCAATAGGGTAAAAATAGTCTTTCTGAAAAATTTTACTTGTTCAAGCAGATATCCACATACAAATGATTAAAATTCTATTTCTTCCTCATATCACATTCAAAAACTAAATATAAATGCATAGTGAAAGTTTTAGTAGCTCAGTTGTACCTGACTCTTTGCAACCCCATGGACTATAGCACTGGGCTCCTCTGTCCATGGAATTCTCCAGGCAAGAATACTGGAGTGGTTTGCCATGTCCTTCCTTCTCCAGGGAATCTTCCTGATTCAGGGAATTTTCCTGACCCAGGGATCAAACCCAGGTCTCCTGTGTTGCAAGCAGATTTTTTACCATCTGAGCCACATCAGAGTAGACCTAAATGTAATAGCTAAAATAATAACTCTATGAAGAAAAGAGAGGGATAAATACCACAATCTTGAGTTTGGCAATGGTTTCTTTGTGATGATGCTGAAAGCAAAAGAAATAAAAGAAAACTGCACATATATTCAATTTCTTCAAAATCAGAAATGTTTGGGCTTCAAAGGATATCATCAGTATAATGTAAACCAAACCTACAATATGGCATAAAATATTTGCTAATCAAATGTCTAATGTTACATATCTAAGACATATAAATAACTATTACAGATCAATAATAAAAACACAATAACCTAACTTTAAAAAATAATCAGTGGATTTGAATAAACATTTATCCAAAGAAGATATAGAAAGGGCCAATAAACACATAAAGAGATGCTCAACATTGTTTGGCATAATAAATTTTAGAAAAAAAACTGTTAATTCTTAGTAGACATACAACTTAACTGAAAGAAGACTGAAGTATATGTGATATGGAAGAGCGGTTGGCTAAAGGGAAAATCAGTGCTAAGTTGATGTAAACAGATTAATGATAAAATTTACTGCATCCAAAGTACACAGCACTTTACAGCACTACCACATTTTATCCACTCATTTGCCGACTGACACTAGATTGCTTCCCTATTTGGACTATTGTAAATAGTGCTGCTATGAACACTGGAGCTCATGTATCATTTTGAATTCAAGTTTTTAAAAATATAACTTAAAATACTATATAACTTAATGCATAATTACAATCAAATTGCTCCAGGAAACTGTATCTTAGTTCTACTTATATTGGACTCTTGCCTTAATCAAGAGTGAGAGCAAAAGCAAGAGAGGAAGATTCCCATTATAAAGAGGGTAGATACTGTGTCAGCAAAGAAATTATAATTCTGCTAGTGATTCAAGAGAAATTTACATTGCAGGCCCAGGCCAAGACAAGGATATAAAGCGTATGAAACGGTCTTGTGGACAATAAAGACAACACACGCAAGCATCCATGCATACTAACACACACATGCACACACACACACACAAACACACACTTAAAACCAAGAATCTTAACACTGCAGGATTATACATGTCAGGGGAAGGGAAAGATGCTGTAAAAATATAGTGGAGACCTAGCCCGGTTTCGTGGGTGCCAAAAAAACTGAAGAAGGCAACCTCTAGGCTAAGAACTGAAGGATGCTTGGGTGTCAGTCTAAGGTAAGAGAATTTCCAAGCTTATGTGAAAAGAGATACCACATAGTTCTAGAGATTGTAAGAAGTTCTTTCCACACGGAGGGTAGAGATTGAGGAAGGGATGATAAGAAAAGGAGCAAAATGAAAAAATAGGAAAAGGTCTTACAGAAGAATTTATACTTCATTTTAAGTGAAGTGGTCAATAACGGTTCTAAAAAGCAGCACTGACAAACTCTGCTTACTCTTTCCTACACTGCTTACATATCACTTGAGATACTAAGTTTGACATTATCTAAAATGTACAAGTGAGTAATGAAATCAGTTCCTATTTCAGAACAATAACAATTTTTTTTTAGTATAAGTGTGTCTCAAATATTTCATAGGACATATTTATACTACAAAATGATTTGCTGTTTATTTGAAATTTAAATTTAACCTGAATGCCCTGAATTTTTAGTATTAAAATTGACAACCATGGTCAGCAGGCAATCAAGGGAGAACTTTTTAGGATAGTGAACTTGCTCAAACTACTGCATAATTGCACTCATCTCACACGCTAGTAAAGTAATGCTCAAAATTCTCCAGGCTTCAACAATACGTGAACCATGAACTTCGAGATGTTTAAGCTGGTTTTAGAAAAGGCAGAGGAACCAGAGATCAAATTGCCAACATTCGCTGGATCATTGAAAAAGCAAGAAAGTTCCAGAAATACATCTATGTCTGCTTTATTGACTATGTCAAAGCCTTTGATGATGTGGATCACAAGAAACTGTGGAAAATTCTTACAGAGATGGGAATACCAGACCATCTGACCTGCCTCTTGAGAAACCTATATGCAGGTCAGGAAGCAACAGTTAGAACTAGACATGGAACAACAAACAGGTTCCAAATAGGAAAAGGAGTACATCAAGGCTCTATATTGTCACCCTGCTTATTTAACTTCTATGCAGAGTACATCATGAGAAACACTGGACTGGAGGAAGCACAAGGTGGAATCAAGATTGCCGGGAGAAATATCAATAACCTCAGATATGCAGATGACACCACCCTTACGGCAGAAAGTGAAGACGAACTAAAGAGCCTCTTGATGAAAGTAAAAGAGGAGAGTGAAAAAATTGGCCTAAAGCTCAACATTCAGAAAACAAAGATCATGGCATCTGGTCCCATCACTTCATGGCAAATAGATGGGGAAACAGTGGAAACAGTGTCAGACTTTATTGTTTTGGGCTCCAAAATCATTGCAGATAGTGATTGCAGCCATGAAATTAAAAGATGCTTGCTCCTTGGAAGAAAAGTTATGACCAACGTAGATAGCATATTCAAAAGCAGAGACATTACTTTGTCAACAGAGGTCCATCTAGTCAAAGCTATGGTTTTTCCAGTAGTCATGTATGGATGTGAGCGTTGGACAGTGAAGAAAGCTGAGCTCTGAAGAAGTGATGCTTTTGAACTGTGGTGTTGGAGAAGACTCTTGAGAGTCCCTTGGACTGCAAGGGGATCCAACCAATCCATCCTAAAGGAAATCAGTTCTGAATATTCATTGGAAGGACTGATGTTGAAGCTGAAACTCCAATATTTTGGCCACGTGATGCAAGGAGCTGACTCATTTGAAAAGACCCTGAGGTTGGGAAAGATTGAAGGCAGGAGGAGAAAGGGATGACAGAAGATGAGATGGTGAGATGGTATCACCAACTCAATGGACACGGGTTTGGGTAACCTCCAGAAGTTGGTGATGGACAGGGAGGCCTGGCGTGCTGTGGTTCATGGGGTCACAAAGAGTTGGACACGACTGAGCGACTGAACTGAACTTAGTGACACAAGAGTGGTAATGGCTGTGTACCTATATTCCAATGCCAGTTTGAATAGTAGGAACCTTGCAACATTTTGAGAAATTTTAATGAAGCTCAGTTTGTCTACTATCTTTAACTCCCAGGAATCCCTTTGAATATTAATTGAGAAGGTGGGTTGAATTGAACATAAAATCAAGAAAAATCATTTTCTTAGAAAAATAAAAATTCACATAAAGGCAATATAAAATATTAATTTTCTCTACATGTATGTCTATAAATGTCATATACAGTATTTATGTTATATATATGTATACTATGTCTTTTATTATAAAGATAAAATAGAGGACAAGATGGTTGGATGGCATCACCAAGTCCATTTGAGCAAGCTCCAGGAGATGGTGAAGGAAAGGGAAGCCTGGCATACCGCAGTTCATGATGTCACAAGGAGTCTAACATGACTGAGCAAATGAACAACAAAAAACTACAAATTTCATTGCAAAAACCAAAACATTATTTCTAAATTTGGTCACTAGATATCAAAACACTGATACACATTCTTAAAAAGCTAATGAATATTTTCATCCATGAAACCCCAAACAACAATTATCACAGTTGTCAACATTTCATTAAACAACTTCTGCAACATATAATTACATTTACTACTAACTAATTTTGGAAGAATGAGGCAGGCAAAGAATATATACACACTGCATTTCTTTTTAAGGAAGAATGTTTATTTAATCATCAAAAAAAGTTATCAAACATTTTTCAGTTCAGAGATACTGGGAATATATGTTTGAAACAGACTAACAACATCCCTGTCCTTGCGGAGTTGTCCACCTTTTGAATGAGTCAGACAAAATGCGAACAAAGAAACACGTGAACCAATTATCGATAGTGGAAAGTACTCTGAATGAAAGAAACAGATAATAGAGAAGCTGGTACAAAAAGTATGTACTTTTTTCTAAAATAATAATAATAATAAGCATAGTCAGGAAAATCCTCTGGACAGAGGGGAAATGATAAGACAGGAGCAGAAAGGTGCAAAGGAGCCAGTTACAGCATCAGAAAGTTGGCCTCATCTTATGAGGAAGAAGCAGCTTGTGCAAATTGGCTGAGGCAAGAGAGAACTCAGTTCATCCAAGGAGGGCACTGTGGCTTGAATGTGATGACTAAAGGTCTGCCAGGACTAGATGCAGTACTTCACAGTACTAGCTTGTAGCAAAGGACAGTGATCACTCTGGTGTTTAGAAGATCAAGGAAGTGAGCTAAAGAGGGACTGGCAGATGATTCAAAAAGTGCCAACACTGGTCTTGTTGGGAAAGGACTTGGGCTTGGAATAAGGACTTGGACAACAGGAGCTGGAGAGAGGTGGGCAGGTTTGAGGAAAGACAAACCAGAGAGAATTTTTAGCTGTGAGAATAGGGTTCTGTGAAAAGTGTGGGCTGAGGTACAAATTGAGTTCCTGTCAGCATATTGACCATATCAACACCTAAGGCTGTAGGGATGGGCAGAACCATCTGAGGAGAGAATGAAGAAGAAAAAAAAAAAGAGAGAAGTTCTAAGTCTAAACCCTGAAAAACAGAAGCTGAGTTACGGAAATAAGATAGAGCAGACAGAAGACACAGCTACTGAAGCCAACCTGTCCATGTTACAAGAAGGTCTGGGAGTTATTTCAAAATGGAAGAAAAACAGCTGGTTAGACTTTCCATTACTGTTCCTGGCTTTCTTCCTTCTTAATTGTGTGAAAACAAAGCATACCTTTTGTTCTTTCAATAGGATGACAAGAAAGAGAAAAGCAGGCGTATTAACATGCCCTAATCCTTTATCTCAGATCTCTGACAAGCTTTAATTAGTTTGCTAGTTGAGGGTTTCCTGAGTAAATGCAATTCTGTCACTTCCAAGCCATTCTGGTGCTTGGTGTAACAGATTTTTTTGGTCTCCAGCTTAGATAACATTTCTATATTATCAAAAATAGTTATAAGCAATTTTGTTAGTTAACCTCCTATGATTTCTCCCTGATATTTTTAAAATAGTGTGCATAAAATTTCAGAATTGTCCTGTTTCAAGAACATTAAAAAAATCATTATTTGTTTCTGACATTAATTTTTAAATTTAGCTTTAAATTCCATTTTCCCATTTAAAATAGCTACACTCACTGAAATGGAAAAATACAAGAGAAAAAAAATACTTTTAGGGATTGAGATTTTGCCAAACTGAAGAGTTACTGCTAAATTTAAATATTCACTTTCATAACCATTTAAGAGGAAAAATGGGTTTTCAGATTAACTTATTCATTTGAATGTTAAGGATTTTCTTTAGGTCATGTTTGCTGAAGAATTAGCTGATGCAAGCAAGAAAAGGAATGAATACTTGACTGTAAAAATATATTTGGCTATCTTCTGCTTGCTCTCTTTTCTCTGCCTGTTTAACTTAGGGAATTCTCCCTTTCCCTCACCTCCAATTTGTTCCTTTACATTCCCGCCTTTTCACTCTGTGCATTCTTGGTATTGATGCACTATCACCTTCCATGTCACTGTTTTCAGCCAATGTTTCCCTTAGGAGCTGCAGATCTGCTCAGTCTGCTTAATTCACCTTAGGTCTTTTATTATGCGATCTAAGTCTCTCTCTTTTTCATCTATAAAGTAGAGTAAAGAAGATTGAGTTTACAAAGCTGACTCAAGGAGTAATGAAAACTGGAAATACCTAGCATAGTATCAGGCACCTAGTAACTACTCAAGAAACATTAGAGCCTTTCCCCTTTCTCTTTAGAGGCTCTAGATTATCTGTGGTCAGTTCAATACAAATAAGAAGAGCTCCAACTAAGACCAAGAGCAGTGAAGACTATTCAAAGCAAAGACAAGATTCTAATGAAAGTAATTTAGAAAGTTTAGTTCAGCAGCTGGGACCAGCCTTATGATGTGCATCAAAGAATTACATGCAAGGGAAGCCAGGTTTGGCGATCTAGGGGAAACCCCTCCAAGCCTCTTTTTTTCCTTAAGAATGAGAAATCAATAAGTTGAGATAGTATGTAAAGCACTCATTTCATACTACCTTAAACTTCTCTTTTATCCTCTCCTAAATGGGATTTCTTTTACTAGCATTCACAAAACAGTCACTGTGTTTAAACCAGAAATTTTTGAAAGTAAACATTTTGATGGAGGATAAGTTACTTGTGTCATTCTAGTTTTTTTTTTTATCAGCAACATATTATTTCTTTATATTTTTAGAATTGGATTATAAGTTTCAAACCTCATTCAATTTTTAAATCATTTAAATAATAAGCTTTCTAGACTTTTAGTAATAATACTAAATGCCAGAATAAATGGAATTACATTGAAGTTTTGAGCATATGTAAGTTAGAAATATAGCATTCTATTCATAATTAAACAAGTGGAACAAAAAAGTCATAAATATTTTAGCTAAGCAAAAACTCATGAATTTTTTGAAAATATATATATTATACATACTATGTATATGTATAAAAAAGCTATTCTACTACACTTGATAAAGTCTTTAAAAAGAAAAAAATGGAGAAATTGGAAAACAAACTAAAAAAAATAGGACCACTGAATATGAAATAGAAAAAGTGAAACAAACTAGGTAAAAGTAAAAGATCATCATATAGTCTAGGTGTTTTTAAACATGCTTGCTCATTGGAACTGTATCTGGAACTCTGGAGAAAAAAACAATACCTGGGCATTTGTATTTTTCAAAAAATTACAAGATAATTCTAATATCCATCTGGATTTTAAAAACTGATTATAGATTTCTCCATTAAGTGGTAGATTTAGTGATACAGATTTCTATTATTTTCTGTTGACCAATCATGTTAAAGTGATAATAAAATGAATAATAATTACATAATCACAACAGTAAAAGATGTTTATCAGTTTTCACAATCAATGGCCAGACAAAAAAATAAAAGACAACTACAATCGAAAGCCATAATGGAAGTATGATTAAACTAACAATATAAATAGAGTGATGTGGTAAGTGGAAGTGCATATATGCACATGGGCTCATCTCCCCAGCCAGTCTATGTCTTTTGGATGGTATATTTAATCCCTTTATAGTTAACGCAATTATCAATATGCATAAATCTACTGTCATGTTCTTAATTGTTTTGGGTTATTTTGTGTAGGTCTTTTCCTTCTCTTGTGTTTCCTGCCTAGAGAAGTTCCTTTAGTACTTGTTGTAAAGCTAGAATTCTCTTAACTTCTGCTTGTTTGGAGGGCTTTTGATTTCTCCATCAAATCTGAACAAGAGTCTTGCTGGGTAGAGTATTCTTGGCTATAGGTTCTTCTTTTTCATCATTTCAGATATATCGTGCCATTCCCTTCAAGTTTGTAGAGTTTCTGTTGAGAAATCAGCTGATAGCCTGATGGGAGTTCCCTTGTATATTATTTATTGTTTTTTCCTTTATTGCTTTTAATATTTTATCTTTATCTTTAATTTTGACCCCTATGATGGGAATGTTGATGCGTTTAATGTTGTCCCATAGGTCTCTTAAACTGTCTTCATTTTTTTTCATTCTTTTTATTTTTCTTTCTAAATTCTCTTTTGCAGTAGTGATTTCTGCCATGCTGTCTTCCAAGTCACTTATCCGTTCTTATGCCTAAGTTATTCTGTCATCAGTTCCTTCTAGGGTACTGTTCATCTCTGTCTGTTTGTTCTTTAGTGCTTCCAGGTCTTTGGTAAATATTTCTACATCTTTTCCATTCTTTTTCTAAGATCCAGGATCATCTTCCCTATCATTCTGAATTCTTTTTCTGGAAGGCTGCCTATTTCCACTTCATTTAGTTGTTTTTCTGGGAGATAACTTTGATCTGGAACATAACCCTCTGTCTTTTCGTTTTGATTAACTTCCTGCAAGTTTTCATTTTGGTGACTGCAGGATGGTAGTACTTCTTGCTTCTTCTGTCTCCCCTCTGGAAGATGAGGCTAAAAAACTTGTGTAGGCTTCTGGATGAGAGGGACTCATGGTAAGAAAAACTGGGTCTTGCTCTGGGGGGCAGGGCCACACTCAGTAAAACTTTAATTCTATTGTCTGCTGATGGCTGGGGCTGGGCTCCCTCCTTCTTAGATGTTGACCTGAGGTAACCCAGCCCTGGAGTCCACAGGCTCTATGGTAGGGTTAATGAATACCTCCAAGAGGGATCACATCAAGAGACACCTAGGACTGTGACTGCCCATGCTCCTGTCCCCTCAATAAGACATTGCTAATCCACACCTCCACACGACATCCTTCAACACTAGCAAGTAGGTCTGCTTCAGTCTCCTGTGGGGTCACTGCTACTTTCCCCTGGGTCCTGGTGTGCTCAAGATTTTGTTTGTGCTCTTGAAGAATGCAGTTTATACTTCCCCCAGTCCTGTGGAAGTCCTACAGTCGAATACCACTGGCCTTCAAAGTCAGATTCTCTAGGGATTCTTAGCCCCTTTGTCGGATACTCAGGCTGAGAAGCCTGTCGTGAGGTTCAGAACTTTCACAGCAGTGGGAGAACTTCTTTGGTATTACTGTTCTCCAGTTTGTGGGTCACCCAGCAGGTATGTGATTTGATTTTATCTTAACTGTGCTCCTTCTACCATTTTGTTGGCACTGGCTTCTTCTTTGTCTTTGGATATGGGGTATCTTTTTTTGGTGGGTTCTAGTGTCCTTCTGTTGATGGTTGTTCAGCAGCTAGCTGCAATTTTGGTGCTCTCTCAGGAGGAGATTTAGTTGTGTCATTCTTAATACAGCTGCACGCATGCTAAGTCACTTCAGTCATGTCTGACTCTTGGCGACCCTATGGGCTGTAGTCGGACAGGCTCCTCTGCCCATGAGATTCTCCAGGCAAGAATACTGGAGCGGGTTGCCATGCCCTCCTCCAGGGGATCTTCCTGGATTGAACTGGAGTCTCCTGAAGCTCCTGCATTGCAAACAGCTTCTTTCCTGCTGAGCCACCTCTAAAACCATAACAATGCCTTACTACTTAACTTTTACTGCCCTGGGCCAATCAGAGGGGAACAGAGGCAGATGCTATCTGTTAACTGTAAGCATATTTGTGGCAAAAAAAAAAAAAAAGTGAAATGATGGCATGGTGGACTCAATAGTTATTTCTTGCATAGTTGGTCCTAATGGTGCACAAGGTAATGAGTGTTTGCCAAACACAAAAGACCTAGAGCTAAAGCAGTTACCACCATATCTATGTTGTATCCAAAGATTTAAGGTCAGAAAAACATTATCCATCAAATTATGTCAATTTCAATTTTCTTATTTTGTTTTGTTACTTATTTTATAAAATTTCTTTATGAATAAAAATATCTGCAAACATAATTTCATGTTTTTAATACTACCTTAAGCCCACTCTAAGATTTGGGAGGATTTTTTTAGCTTTAATTTTGGGTTTAAAAGGATTCTACACATTACTCAAGTTTCAAAACTTTGCTAATACAGCTGGCCTCATAACAAAAAGAACATCACTCCCATCTGGTGGCAGACATCAAAATTTTGAACACAGTCTCAAAACAGAAATTAATCTTAACTCTAGACAAGACACTAGTCAATTAAATTCCTATTTCAAAAGTGACAAACACAATAACTGCCAAGTAATCCAACATATGACATCAATTCAAAGAAGTACTTGAAACATAATAAATTATTTTAGTTGTGGGTACCAAAGATTAAAAAAAAAGTACAACTTAAGAAGTGTTATTTAGGGAATGAAACCATAATTGTAAAATAATAAAAACACTTTATAGCCTTTCAATTAAATATTAATATATGTTATATAGGTAAATTTCCCAAAGCATAACCTCATTCATTCAGTTCAGTTCAGTTGCTCAGTCATGTCCAACTCTTTACGACCCCATGAATTCCAGCATGCCAGGCCTCCCTGTCCATCACCAACTCTCGGAGTTCACTCAGACTTACATCCATCGAGTCAGTGATACCATCCAGCCATCTCATTCTCTGTCATCCCCTTTTCCTCCTGTCCCCAATCCCTCCCAACATCAGAGTCTTTTCCAATGAGTCAACTGTTCGCATGAGGTGGCCAAAGTATAGGAGTTTCAGCTTCAGCGTCAGTCCTTCCAACGAACACCCAGGACTGATCTCCTTTAGAATGGACTGGTTGGATCTCCTTGCAGTCCAAGAGACTCTCAAGAGTCTTCTCCAACACCACAGTTCAAAAGCATCAATTCTTCAGTGCTCAGCTTTCTTCACAGTCCAACTCTCACATGCATACATGACCACTGGAAAAACCATAGCCTTGACTAGACGGACCTTTGTTAGCAAAGTAATGTCTCTGCTTTTCAATATGCTATCTACGTTGGTCATAACTTTCCTTCCAAGGAGGAAGTGTCTTTTAATTTCATGGCTGCAATCACCATCTGCAGTGATTTTGGAGCCCCCCCAAAATAAAGTCTGACACTGTTTCCACTGTGTCACCATCTATTTCCCAAGAAGTGATGGGACCAGATGCCAAGATCTTTTCTGGCATGGTTTTCTGAATGGTGAGTTCTAGGCCAACTTTTTCACTTTCCTCTCTCACTTTCATCAAAAGGGTCTTTAGTTCCCCTTCACTTTCTGCCATAAGGGTGGTGTCATCTGCATATCTGAGGTTATTGATATTTCTTCTGGCAATCTTGATTCCAGCTTGTGTTTCTTCCAACCCAGCGTTTCTCATGATGTACTCTGCATAGAAGTTAAACAAGCAGGGTGACAATATACAGCCTTGACGTACTCTTTTTCCTATTGGGAGCCAGTCTGTTGTTCCATGTCCAGTTCTAACTGTTGTTTCCTGACCTGCATAAAGGTTTCTCAAGAGGCAGGTCAGGTGGTATGGTATTCCCATCTCTTTCAGAATTTTCCACAGTTTATTGTGATCCACATAGTCAAAAGCTTTGGCATAGTCAATAAAGCAGAAATAGATGTTTTTCTGGAACTCTCTTGCTTTTTCCATGATCCAGCGGATATTGGCAATTTGATCTCTGGTTCCGCTGCCTTTTCTAAAACCAGTTTGAACATCTGAAAGTTCACAGTTCACGTATTGCTGAAGCCTGGCTTGAAGAATTTTGAGCCTTACTTTACCAGCATGTGAGATGAGTGCAATTGTACAGTAGTTTGAGCATTCTTTGGCATTGCCTTTCTTTCGGATTGGAATGAAAACTGACCTTTTCCAGTCCTGTGGCCACGGCTGAGTTTTTCAAATTTGCTGGGCTATTGGGTGCAGCACTTTCACTGCATCATCTTTCAGGATTTGAAATAACTCAATTGGAATGCCATCACCTCCACTAGCTTTGTTCGTAGTGATGCTTTCTAAGGCCAACTTGACTTCACATTCCAGGATGTCTGGCTCTAGGTGAGTGATCACACCACTGTGATTATCTGGGTCATGAAGATCTTTTTTGTACAGTTCTTCTGTGTATTCTTGCCACCTCTTCTTAACATCTTCTGCTTCTGTTATGTCCATACCATTTCTGTCCTTTATCAAGCCCATCTTTGCATGAAATGTTCCCTTGGTACCTCTAATTTTTTTGAAGAGATCTCATTACATGTATTCAAATCCTATTTTTAATATATGTTATTTTTTCTTTCACGAGGAAAGATATGGAGGTTTTAAATAACGTTACAATTTTTAAGTTAACTTTCAGTTCAGTTCAGTTGCTCAATCGTGTCCGACTCTTTGCGACTGAACTGAACTTATTCAGCCACAAAACCTCTAATAAAGACAGATAAACATTTTTCAAAGTCAGAAAAATAGCATTTAAAAATTAAAATGGGAATTTGTATTTTAAAACAAAAACAGGAAAATATTTGGAAACAAGTTAACCACATTACACCTAAATTTGATCAAATAAATAAATAAGCTTATTAGAATTCCCATCATTTGCTTTTAGTACATTCTTCACTTTCACGCAGTTCTAATCCTCTGACAAAGATGAATAATCAACTTATTACAACATTATAGTATCACCATGGAACCATCCAAATGTATTAATCTTCGAATCTCAAGAATAAAACATGAATTAAGGTAGTTTCAATACTGATATTTTCTGGACAGATGGAGAAAGAATACAATGAGAGACTTCATTTCATACTTTTTTTCTTTAGGTAAATTCATATACAAAATATTTTGTAAACAGTATAAGACAGAGTATCAGTTCAGTTCAGTTCAGTCACTCAGTCGTGTCCGACTCTTTGCGACCCCATGAATCGCAGCATGCCAGGCCTCCCTGTCCATCACCAACTCCCGGAGTTCACTCAAACTCACATCCATGGAGTTGGTGATGCCATCCAGCCATCTCATCCTCTGGCGTCCCCTTCTCCTCCTGCCCCCAATCCCTTCCAGCATCAGAGTCTTTTCCAGTGAGTCAACTCTTCGCATGAGGTGGCCAAAGTACTGGAGTTTCAGCTTTAGCGTCATTCCTTCCAAAGAACACCCAGGACTGATCTCCTTTAGAATGGACTGTTATGATATAACATAAAAGGACACATACTGACTTAATTCTCAGAAGTTACTTCATTTCTGAGTATCAGTTTATTTCTCTAATCACTTTCCAACTTTAAATTCTCTAATTTTCAATATAAATCTGTTTCCCTGATTTTAAATGCACAGAAGAATTTAACTATTATTGTGAGTCACACAGAGGTAATTCCTGGATAAGGACTATTATCAAAAGGTGGGTAAAATTTTTTTAATTTTGAAATAATATTTTAAGATATAATGTTCTAATTATTTAGCTTTTGAGATAAGTATTAACTTTTTGAGTAAAGTTTAAAAAGATCTAAATATAGAAGGCATTTAGAGCCCAACCTAATAGGGCCCCATGGACACTACTGAAAATGATACAGAAAAAGATTAAAGAGAGCTCCTCTTCTCAGGAGGTTCTTTCCCCATCACGCCACTTTAGAACAGCTCATTAAACATCAGTGGTATTCTTTTTTCAGATGCTTAGGGTTATTTCTTAAGTTGCATATTCATCTTTCTATAGAAAAACAAGGAACAAAATTCTAATAAATTTCATCCTGTACTATTGTGATGGCCTTAGCTTCATTATGTTTAAGGCTGAATTCCAGTAATTTGATAAGTTTCTCCCTTAGTTATCTTTGATTAAATATAAAACATAAACAATTCTTCTAAATCTACATTAAAAAATTTTTTTCTAAAGAAAACATCCAATGAATCCCTATTTTATACATGGCATCCAATTCCTAGCAATAATTATTTACTATCAAGTAAGTCATATCTATCAAGTAATAAAGCCATTACTATCAAGCCAGTACTACCAAGTGATAAAGAACATTGCATTAAGAGCAAACCTATATTACTATGAAGGACAGGGAAGCCAGGTGTGCTGCAGTTCATAAGATTGCAAAGAGGTAGAGACGACTTAGTGACTCAACAATAATATCACTATGAGAACAGTCAGACATTTACATCATTTTAATGGACTGTCTCAGGTACCACTTTAATTATCTCAAGACGTATCCATAACTTGCATATGAGGACAGATTAAGTAACATATTCAAGCTCTGATTCACAATCAAGCCTTCCTAACTTCAAAGCTTGTATAAACATAATCACTACTTCCATGGTGTGAAAATAATTATAAAATTGCAATTTACAAATCTACAAAATTAAGGTAGATTTTACATTGGAAGAATAATGGCCTTCTGTATATGCTTTTTAATTACAAAGAGAATATTTACATTTTCATTTCTAACTGTTTTGCATAGACAAAGCTGTTTTTGTATATTTATACTATATCTGGCTATCTTACCTTATTCTCACATTAATTTCAATGGTACACAATAATATTATAAAAGAAAGATTTTATCTATCCTGTTCCTATGTTTACATGACATATTCCTTTATCTTAAAAGCTTGATCTTTTTCTTATTTAAAGTTTTTATTAGAAAAGATTACAAAATTCTGTCAAATGTCTGTTTAGTATTCCAGGATATAGTCTATTGAGAAACTAAAATATTTTTCTTTCCTGATAACAGACTGCCATTATATTCTTTAAAAAGTCTTATTTTGTTATGAATATGCTAAACTTTTGATACACTGCTGGATGATAGTTTCTACATTTTATGTAGAATTCTTGTTTGCATTTAAATTCAGAAATAAGATTGAATTATCACAGTCCTTTTTGAAAGTTATTTTAGAGTGTCTTGAATTTTTAATATAAAGGCTATGTTTCTTCAAGAACTACTGAGAAGCTGTTAAATTTTTTCTATGGTTGAAGCAGAACTTTAAGTAACATTGCAATTATCAGTTCTTTAAATATCAGATAGTATTCAGCTAGACATCCATCTGTTCTGGTGCTTTTTAATAACAGATCTTTAAAAGCTTTCCAATATTTATATGGCTTAATCCAGTTTTCCACTTCCTCTTGGATAAATTTTGGTTATTTCAATCTTTCTAGGAAGTTATTCCCTTCCTCTGTGCTTCCATTTTCCTAGGTGTAGAGTTGCATGTAATAGTCAACTATGCTTCTTTTAATCTCTCTTGTTTCCAGAGTTGTTTCTGCTTTCTCATTCATAATCCTATATATTCTTTATATGTTTTCCGTAATATGTGCCTGAGGAATTTATATTGGCCATTTCAAGAAAGAATCAGGGCTTCCCTGGTGGCCCAGTGGTTGGGAGTTGCCTGGCAATGCAAAGGACAAGTGATGGATTTCTGCTCCAGGAAGATCCTACACACTGCAGGGCAATTAAGCCACTGCACCACTGCACCACAAATACTTGAGCCAGCACTCACGAGCTGCAACTACTGAGCCCATGTGCTACAACTACTGAAGTCTGAATGGCTCGAGTCCATGCTCTGCAAACAAGAGAAGCCAGCTCAAGGAGAGGCCCATGTAGCACAATCAGAGAGTAGCCCTCATTCTTTACAACTAGAGAAAGCCGTTGCATGACAGCAAAGACCCAGCACAATCAAAAATAAATAAATAAATAATATCTTTAACAAAAAAGAATCAAATTTTGAATTAATTTAACCCTTTGAACTCACTATTTTAGTGATTCCAGTTTTTATGGTTATTAAATTCTGATTTCCCAGTTTCTTTTGATGTTCTTTTTCTAACTTGTTGAATACTTAGTTTATTTCTGGTTTTTCTTTAGTAAGAAAAGGCATTTAAAGCTAAAATTTTGTACTAAGCACAGCTTTTACTGGGTATGTATTATTTTGTTAAGAAGAGATCATCTTTTTCATTAAGTCATATATAGTTTATAATTTCCCTTTGCTTTTAAGAGTTATCTAAGAGTGTGTCCTAATTTCCTAATAAATTTGCCAAATGTAGTTTTTCCATTTCCTAATAAATCTTAGTATCACAGAATATGGCCTGTTAAAAATTTTTACTCTCTTGAATCTATAAAAGTTCAGGCATCTTTTTCAAGGTCTAAAATGCATAAGATGAATCTTTTCTCACATGAAATTGCATGATTTCCATAATGTAAATTTTTTCCAGAAAGAATCTTGCCATTTCAACATTGTAAGTTAAACATGCACCTCATATACATTATGATAGAAATGACGTAAAGTTTTGTTTACTACTTTAAATAGTTACTGATGGTAAATTCCTGACATCATTTTTCTTATGACAGTGAATGAATTTTATTGAGAATTCCTAAACTTCTGGTGTTTATATCAACTCTATCCAGCTTTATATAAACTGCAGGATGGCTATAGGCATATAGAGTCACTGGATATTTCAATGATTTTTATTCCATTCATAAAACTGTAATATGTGTTTGATTCATATGGGGCTTAGTTTAGGTTAGTTTTCTCTCTCATTTCCACCTTTTGCTTTAAATGTTGAACATGGAGTTTATATCTAATATTATCTTATCTCTCCTAAGTTATTCATATGTCTTCCAAGGATCAACAATCATATTACTCTTACCCTTAAGATTTCATTCCAGGGGTGGGAATGGTGAGTCTTGATAACATAAGCATATTATCATGAAACAATATTTACAAAAGCCTGTCTTAAAAGTCACATTTTTGAGAGAATCATTTTTTTATCTTTTTTAAATCACTATAGGAACACTGTAAGAAAGGTAAGCCATTTAGATATTAGGGCACACTGGAAGGGTGTTAAGAATAGTTACAGTACTAAGTCACAGTGTGAAATTCAATAAGACTTTGTAAGTATTTTCCTGTATTAAGTGAAAAACTATGAATTAGACTATTAACTGTCTTTATTTTCAACAAATATTTTTTAATCTATTGCCTTTATTGACAGAAGAATTTGAAATGACTGGATTGAAAGATACATGGAAAAGGCTGTAATTTTTAAATGTAATCTTAGATGTTTTGGTCTTTAGATAAGTCAAGAGCAAATATGTAAAGATATGAAAATTTTAAGAAGTAAGAGAGTTTATGTGTAATATTGTGCTTGCCCATCCTGGATTCACTCATGTCCTTCTCACTGACTTATACAGTATTGGTTTAGACCAGTATGAACCTGAAATTCAACCATCAAGAAAAGAAAAATGGAGAGTACATTTAATCAACACAGGGCACTATGTTCTAATTATTGCTTCATTTCATCTGCATGATAAGGGTTAAATATATTGGCATGTAATCTGAAGTGAAAAATCCAACGCTAGAATAAGGTAATCTGTGTTTGTAACCCAGCTGACAGAACTACATTTCCGAGCAGACCAACCACAAAGAACCTCCCAAACCAGGCTTTTTCAAGCTATCTATGATGAAAGGTCAAATATATGTTATTCTAAAAGTGCATAAACCAAAGATTTTTAAAAATACAAGACAATGAATAACCCCAGAAATTTAATGATAAAAAGCACAAATTTTATGATTAGCTTCAACATGCATAAAATCACTCTACCAAACTACCATAAATTTTTCAAAGCACTTACTTTAAATTTCTGTGCTTATTGCTGTCCAATAACAAATAATTCATGGATCAGTCTTAGTCCACAAACCGCAACTGCAGCAGCCAACATACTCTCAAATCTAAGAGTCTATCAGTATTAGGTGTTTCTTGAAAAAAATTTGTATAGCACTAATAAGAATCATGACCACATTTAAAAAGGGCATAAATCTAATGAAATGTTTCAACAATTACAAACAAACATGTCTACTTCCTAATCCCTAGAACCTGTGAATGTCTTACCTTAAATGGCAAAAGGGACTCTGCAGAAGATCTCAAGATCCAGAGATTATTTTAGAATATCTGGGTGACCCTAATATAATCACAGGAGTTCTTATAAGAGGGAGCTTCCCTGATAGCTCAGATGGTAAAGAATCTGCCTGGAATGCAGGAGGAAGGAGGGTTAAAGTCAGAGGTCAAGATATGATGGTAGAAGCTGAAGTCAGAGGGAGAGATTTAAAGGCGCTAAACTGTTGACTTTAATGATGGAGGAAAGCACCACAACCAAGGACACAGGTGCACTCCTGATGCTAAAAATAGGAATGAACTTCCTCCTTAAGGAACACATCCTTACCAACATCTTGCGTTTAGGACCTTTGACCCCTAGAATTGTATGGTAATAGATGGATGTTGTTTAAACTACTAAGATTGTGGTAATTTGTCATAGTGGCAACTGGAAGCATATACGCATACAGACCTTGGTTCTGGGAGGTCGGGTGTTACTATAACAACTACCTGAAAATGTGGAAATGGCTTTGAAATTGACGGTAGGCAGAGGCTGGGAACATTTTGAGGAACACGATAGAAAAAGCCTAGATTACCTTGAAGAGAGAGTAAAATATGGATGTTAAAAGCCCTGCTGGTGAGGACTCAGAAGGAAGTGAACAGTACGGTAGAGTAAGCTTTTATCATTTTAGAAATTATTGAAATCATTATAAATGAACAGTTAAAGGAGGGCTCAAAAGGAAATGAAAACATGTTTTTGGAAAATGGAGGAAAAACAATATTTGTTATAGAGTAGAAGAAAGCTTAGCTGAATTGCTTCCTATAATTATGTAGAAACCAGAGTTACGTGATGACCTTGAATATTTAGCTGAGAAGATTTCCAAGCAAAGTATTGAAGGAGTGGCCTAGTCTCTTCTTCCTGCTAATAACGAAATGTAAGAGGAGTTGGTGATGGACAGGGAGGCCTGGCGTGCTGCAATTCATGGGGTCGCAAAGAGTCGGACACGACTGAGCAACTGAACTGAACTGAACTGAAGAGGAAAGAAACATACTGAGTCAAGAATTATTGGTACTTCTCTGGTGGTCCAGTGGTTAAGACTCCATGCCTCTACTTCAGGGGGCATGGGTTCAATCCCTGGTTAAAGAATGTAAGATCCTGCCACATGCCACAAGATGCAGCCAGAAAAAAATTTTTTGTTGTTGTTAAGAATCTTAAGTTGAAAGGAACCAAGACCCAGTGATTCAGAAAGTTCTCAGGTAGGCAGATTGCAAGAGGTGTTAAAATTAGAAGTTTCAGTTTCACGAAAAAGTGGCTGTTGAGAAAAAGTCAACTTTGTGTCTAGATGACGTGAGTCTGAGTGAACTCCGGGAGTTGGTGATGGACAGGGAGGCCTGGTGTGCTGTGATTCACGGGGTTGCAAACAGTCAGACACGACTGAGCGACTGAACTGAACTGAACCTTTGGTTATTGTTTTGGAAGGATTAAAACCTTGGTATGTTCATTCACACAAGGAGCTCTTGGAAAGATTGGACACAGGATTCATGGATTCCCTCAGTGATTTCAGCAGAGGACAAATTGGAGATGAGGTTATCCATGATAGATCTACAATGTATCCTGTTTTATAATAGAGAAAAATCTCAGATATATACAAGAGAGAACCACAGGTTTCTCAAGAATGTTATATCAGTTGAAATACTGACAAATCTGAACTGAAAAAAAGAGAGAGATGAATTTCAAAAAAGCCGTTGTACCTTCAAGTTGCACAGGCAGGAAATATTCAACTGAAAATACATGCTATCATTCTTGAAAAAAGAATAATGATTCTTAGAGTAAAGAACCAGGCCCAGAGGGCAGAGCCTTGAGCAACAGAGGATTATCACCAAGCTGTGAAATCTAATTGAGTTTGCCTAGTTGGAATTCTAAACTTCTTGAGACTGGTAACCTTTTTTTTTCTTCCACATTCTCTCTTTTTAAATGAAAACATCTGCACCTGTTATCTTATGCCTGTCCCACAATGCATTTTGAAGGTGTATGATTTATTTTCTAATTTCACTGGTACATAGATGGAGAAAAATTTTACTTGAAGAAGGAATATAACTAGAACCTTGATGATAAGCATGAGAGTGCACAATTATGCCTAACTCTTTGCAACCCATGGACTGAAGCCCACCAGGCTCCTCTGTCCATGGAATTCTAAAGATAAGAATACTGGAGTGGGTTGCCATTTCCTACTCCAGGGGATCTTTCCCATTCAGGAACTGAAACCATGTCTCCTGTATTTTCTGTACTAGCAGGTAGATTCTTTACTACTTCACCACCTGGGAAGTCCCTATCTAGAACCTTACTCATACCTACTTTAGAAGATTTAGATGGCGAGATTTGGAAATTTTTAGCTGATGAATTTTAGATGAGATTTTCTTCATATTCGAACCCCTTGAAAGTCTGAATATGCTTCCTAAAAATGGCAAGAGAGACTTTTCAGATGTGATTTGCTCAAAGATCTTGAGATGAGGACATTATTCTAGAGTATCTGTGTGGGCCCAATTTAATCATAAGGTCCTTATAAGAGTGAGACAGGATGAAATATGAGGACATGAGCAGAGGTCAGTCAGAGAGAGATTGGAAGATGCCGCACTGCTGGCTTTGAATATGGAGGAAGGGGCCAAAGAAGGGAATGGCCTCTAGAACATGGAAAAGGCAAAGAAACAGATTTTCTACTTGAGCCTCCAGAAGGAATGCTTCTTTACCAATATCTTAACATTAGGACCTCTAACTTCTAGAACCATAAGATATTAAACTTGTGATGCTTTACACCACCAAGTTTACAGTAATTTGCTATAGAAGCTACAGAAAACCAATATAAGTGATCTCTAGTGACGTGAAGTTGCTCAGTCGTGTCCGACTCTTTGCAACCCCATAGACGGTAGCCTACCAGGCTCCTCCGTCCATGGGATTTTCCAGACAAGAATACTGGAGTGGGTTGCCATTTCCTTCTCCAGAGAATCTTCCTGACCCCGGGATCAAACCCGGGTCTCCTGCATTGTAGGCAGACGCTTTACTGTCTGAGCCACCAGGGAAACCTCTACCCAATATAAATGGTCTCTACTTAATTTGTCATGGCATTTCTCTACAAATATACCCATAAAATCTTGAATTTTAACTTTCTGAAATTCTTAGTTAATATAGCATATAATATGCTTCACAAGACCACAAAAAGTCAATTTTTAAAATTTAAAAATCCAGAGGATGTGTTTCTGCTGATGGCCCTCATGTGGAAATGTGACAACATAAAAATGGAACATTTCATCATTTCAACCTGATGAATTTCCCCTTTAAACTAAAGACAAAGTAATTCAATAAATATACTTCGCTCTTAAATAGGCAATAGAGTTCCTCCTAACTGCATTTGCATCTGAAAGCAAGCTAGGCATGATTTATTTAGACTTTGAATCTATTACTACAAATGAGGGTCCCCTTCACCAAAGCCCCTTCTTTAATTACCTCATTAACTTAATTTCAAAAATCACATGAAAACTTTAGTAAAAAGCACTCCAAATCCCATTGAGAAGAAAGGAAAAAAAATGCCCACAATTGGGGCAGGAATACATATTAAGTAATTAGCAATGTGGCATGATTCATTCATGCCTAAGGATTTTCACATTCTTCAGAAAGTCAGGATATAATCGCAATAGAAATATACACAGGTAACAGTATTTCAGAGCATCTCTTACCTGTGTAACAAGCGGTTCCAAAAGCCTCTCCACTGTTAGGGTCCGGATTTCCAAACTTTTGGGGTCCCATTTTAAAATGATCGGTGAAGTTGCCGAAGTCATGCTCCCTACAGAAACAAACATTATCCATTAGAAATAATGATCACAGAAATAATGTGAGCTTAGGGGTTCAAAATGAGTAAGTCACCAAAAGTTAGAACATACTTGAAGATTACCTGTCTGGTTCAACCTCATCAAGTTAGAGCTAGGGAAATCAGAAAATAGAACTATGTGAAGTAATGATGTGAGGATCAGATTGAAAACAGGTATTTCTTAAGGGCACCTGTATTCATTAGACAAACTTTTGGGGCCCAACTGACACTGAAATATGTCACTCACTCAGTGTTTAGTACACATATCCACCTGCTATATACTGGGAAGGGGATTCCCAAGAACCCACCTGCCAATGCAGGAGACTCAGGAGATGCGGGTTTGATCCCTGGATTGGGAAGATTCCCTGGATGAGGGCATGAAACCCACTCCAGTATCGCTGGCTGGAGAAACCCATGGACAGAACAGCCTGGAAGGCTACCATCCGTGGGGTCGCAAAGAGTTGGACACAACTGAAGCAACTTAGCACGTACACACACATTTGCTGGGAAAGCCTTGATCATTGCCCTCCAGTACCTGTGGTTTCAAGGCAGAAGTAGCAGAGGCTGGCCATAGTTATGCCTCAGTGTGGCCTGTGCTGTGATCAAGGAATACAGAGAAGGCCACAGGAGAACTGAGGAAAGGACATCAAAGTCAGTCACCAAAGGAGATCAGCAAAGACTTTAAAGAAGTACAATAAACTCATGACAATCAGATGAAAGACCCCAGGTCCTAACAAAAGGCTTCTTTGTTTTTGTCACATCACAACTGACCACTGAGGATATTATGCTTCCTGGAAGAGCTGAGTTTTATTCTCTTAAATAGGAGAGATATCTTACAAAATGAGTCACAATGATTCTGAAAATTAGTTTGCTGCTATTTACATACTCTCTGATTACTGACTGTATTTACATTCTAATCCCATGAAATGAGTGTCTGATAAGATTATTTATTTCATTCTACAACAATCCTTTTCTACCTAAGAACCACGAGTATGCAGGTAGCAACCTTGCACATATCGAGCATATGATATCATCCCAGCCTCAAAAGAGTAAATTAGACATTCTATTAGGGGTGTGCTTCTCACTGAGAAGTTGACTGCTCTCTGATGAATATATTTTGACAACTAACCACTGGACAAGCAACCTTAGATTATGCAAGGTGAATCTGAATCATCTGCTTTAATACCATCATAAACCAAACTGTTCATAGCTGTTCTCTTCTGAATCAATGCCCCCGCTCCATTCCACTCTTATAAATCAATGTAGATGATTATTTCTATTAGAATTAACAGTACAAAAAAGGTCTATTGCAAGAGGCATATGTCTCTTTACTGCCCTGCCACAGCTAGTCCTTTTGCAAACAGACCTAACAAATTTGCTTCAAGGAAAAAAAAAAAAAAAAAGGCGAAGATGCAGTATGCTGGTATTTTACCTCTCTCCAAATGCTATGTTTTAAATAAACTAAGCATAGCAATCCAACCATATAGACCGATTTAGACTTGGGTTCCTTCACAACAACAATAGTTGGCACGGATATGCTGCCTGTCCTCCAAAAACCAAAAAACACTTTACACATTTCCATTCACACTACCAACTGTTACATAGCAGCTCTAACATGCCCAGAATTCTGCTGTTAGGCAGCACACCTTCCTGTGTTGTGAGAGGATGAAAATGCCAGATTCTTTCTACCCACACAGGATACCTTCATCCTTGCCAAAGCCAGTCCTACCTAAGTAACCCAGCTCTTTGTTGTTGTTCGGTCATTAAGTCATATTTGACTCTTGTGACCTCATGAACTGCAGCATGCCAGGTTCCCTATCCTTCACAATCTCTCAGTTTGCTCAAATTTATATCCACTGAGTCAGTGATGCTATCCAACCATTCATCCTCTGTCATCCCCTTCTCCTCCTGCCCTCAGTCTTTCCCAGCATCTCTTAGGGCACAATGCTTTCCAGTCCCCAAGAAGTTCCCTGTAAACTTCTTCCCAGCTCTCATGGAATAATAAGTGGCCCCAGTAACAATGATGCACAACAGGGTCCTACAGGACAGACAGCTGGATAACTAGTAGTGGCGTAGTGAACTCATTTTAACACAGTAGTGAAAGGTAATAAGTAGACTATGCAGAGAATCGCCACTATTACATGAGCATGCTTGTGCATATAAGCTGGTGGAACAGAAAGGCACACAACATCTTTATGTATGTTCTGCTGTATTACTAAAGAGATGGACAAAACATGCTGATGTGAGAAATAAAAATGCTGGGACACTTACACTAGAGACACTAATCTAGCATGCATCAAGCAAAAATGGGAGATGCTTAAAAAAGACTTCAAGGCAACTGTGAACCAAGAAGCAGAATTAGAGCAGAGCCTTGGATCCTGAAGGTTAGAAGACTTATAAATCTAAAACTGAAAGGACAAGAGTGACCAAGCAAATCATTGGACTCAATTTATTCCTTTGGGGATCAATCTTTTAGTCACAGGCAAAATTCAAGAGCAAAAGGCAAGAAAAGGTTATGTGGAATTAATTTGTTGAAGGGGAAAACCTAGTCATAGAAACGTGTTCCTCTGTGTGGAATAAGCAAATTAACTTCAAATAAGAAGGCAAGTGAACAAATGAAGTGTGCAATCATACACCAGCCTCTCACATTCCAAAGGAACATGTCTCAAAACCATACTAGGCATCCACACATTTAATTCAGACTGTTTTGCCCACTAAAGAGATTCTATGTAAAGAAAACATATTTTTTTCAATAATTTAAATTCAAAGAAAAATGACATATTATAGTTGCTTTTGGTAGGAAACTTAGAATATTAACTGGATGCAAAGAGCAACAAAAGGGGTTGTAAAAAAGAAAAGACAATAGCGTTGTCCTTATCCACACACCACAATTTTACAAGCCTGTGAACAAGCTCTTGGCAATTTATTTAATCTCTGAGAAGATATTCTTGAAAAGTGTCAAACTGCATATCCATAAAAGGTGATAAAACAACCTACACAGTAATAACTTAGATAACTTCAGACATTCTTCATGGGGGTAAGGAAGAAGCACGTGTCAAGGTGTTAGCAGCCATTCATCACTCACAACAACAACAAAAAACATGACCAAAAGACTAACAGAGTAAAACAAGCTCCATTATGAGCAGCCAAAGGTCAAGTACTTTGTTAATTAGACATTGTCCTGATAAACAGAAAATCTTTTGAGGTGCCTGTGCCAAGGAGTACCTTCAAATGATATATATGTTACTCCAATGCATAATCCACTGAAGAAATTCCCCTTTCCAGATTTTCCTCGAAAAATGTCTTTGAGCTCTCTGCCTATACTTTCTGAGTTTTCACCATTCCTTCTTTTGTAAAACAATGGTCCAGGACAACTGACAGTTACTCAGGAGGCCACCAAAACCTGCCTTCCCTCCATAGGACTCCAGCTTCAGGTTCCTTTCATGGATTTTTCTCTTTACCAATACTGAGTGAGCACTACTGCCTACAAACTCTGTGAGGCTTTTTTTAGAAGACAAGTTAGCTTTGGTTAACAAGTAAAGCCATGAGTAGTTAATGACTAATACTGTGTTTATTCACCTATTGCTATATGTAGGCTATTGACTCAGCTACCTCACCTAAGCTTCAGTTTCATCCTGTAAAACAAAAATGGTAACAGCCTTATATAATTTATGAATTTATCCTGAAAATCATGACATTGCATATGCAAACACTGATGGGTTCACTTCTTTGCCATGTTTTTGTATGATTATCATCCTAGCCAGTTCAAGATATCCATTAGGGTGGGGGCCAAGGCAAGAAGCTTTAAAACAAAGTCTTGGTGAGAAAGTGAGAGATGTGAAAAAGCGAGAGAATTTTCTAAGTTTCCTCATGAATCAAGCCTGAATACATGGAACTTACTGTTTCTTCTCTGAGTATTAGTAATACTGGCTAATGATCTAACATTGTTATTATTTGCCATTTACAGATAGGCAAGCTGAGGCGTGAAACAGTTAAGAGAGCTACCCAAGGTCACAGATTTTGAAACTAAACTGCCTGGCTTCAGGCTTTGTGCTCATAAGCACCATGAAGCATTATGTTTCACTTCTTATAACGAGGAACTCCTAGGCTTAGGTCTATGCCAGCATCACCACAGTGCTTCTGAACCATGGAAGGGAGACAGAGACATAGACAAGAATGGAAAATCCAGGAGCTACCCACTTCTGGAGAATGAGAGAGAGAGCGAATGCAGAGGGACACAAAGGACAGACGAGATAAAAGGAACACAAAGGGCAGATGCCCTGATGCACACGTGGAGCCCACGGGAAAGGTGCTTCACTTCCTGGGGAAGCAGAACAGTTTCCTTTAGCCACTTTGATCTCTGGGGCAAGAATGGGATGCTGATGGTGAGGCTGGGCCACCTAGGGAGCAACACAGCACCTGGGCGAAGTCAAGAGAAAGACCTTATGATGAGTTATGCCAAGTAAACAGAATTTTGGTCCCCATGACCTCAGACCCTTTGTTTTAAACTTGTGATTATGTTATATTTCATGGTGAAGAGGATTTTGAAGATATAATTAAGGTTATTAGTAAGTGACATAAGTGAAGTTGCTCAGTTGTGTCCAACTCTTTGTGACCCCATGGACTGCAGCTTTCCAGGCACTTTCGTCCATGGAATTTTCCAGGCAAGAATACTGCAGTGGGTTATCATTTCATTCTCCAGGGAATTAATAACCTTCTAAAGGTTATTAATAACTGGACCTTAAAATAGGGACATGACCCTCGATTATCAATGTGGCCCCAATGTGTCACTGAACACTTAAAAACAACTTCCTCCTGCCTGGGTGCAGAAGAGGCAGTCATAGAGATACAGCAGACAAAGACATCAGGTAGGGCAGGGGAGGGAGGCGGAGGGACTCAAGGTGTGAAAGAGACTCGACCCACCACTGGAGATAGATGAAAACCATGAAAGGAAACGTGGGTAGATTCGGGAAGCTAAGAGTGTACCCTGGTTGACCTCCAACAATGAAAGAGGGACCTTAGGTTACAACCACCAGGTGCTGAATTCAGTCAAAACCCTGAATGAGGTTGGAAGTGAATTCTTCTCTAGTGCCTTCAGTAAGGAATTCAGCACTATCAACATCATTATTTCAGCCTTGTGAAATGCTAAAGAGAGGACCCAGACAAATCTACCTGGGCTTCTGCCCTTCAGAGAGTACAAGTAAGAAATATGTGCTGTTTTTAGCTGCTAAATGTGTGGTCAATTTTTACAACAGCAATAGGAAACTATGGCAGGTGGCTGTCATAGTTGAATTTGAGTGTGTATCATATTACCTGGAGGGCATGTTCATACACAAAGCAATCCAGACAGTTTCTGATTCATTAGGTCTAGGGTGGGTCTGAGAAACTGCCTTTTTTTTTTTTTCTTTCTTGCACTTGGAACCAGTGCCCAGATGATTCTACTGGTCCAGGAATTGTACTTAGAAAACCACTGTTGTGATTATAGTCCATGGCCATGCATGCCAGAAGGGAAGCAGTGATCAGGAAGATGGGGGATATCTCTGTGGAGATCCTAGCACCAGTAATGATAACACTACTGTTATTACAAGTATCACTGGGATCATTGTATCAATACTTTCTGGATGGTATTTATGATTTTCCAATGCCTTGAAGTGATTCTCAATGGGAAAATGAAATCGCATACCAAAATCATTTCAGTTTTTTTAAACCACATGTACACCAACCTCCAACATCCCCAAAAGTTCTCAGTTTCCCCAGAAGATGCCTTTTCCAAGTAGTATCCCTGCCACCGGAGAAGGCAATGGCACCCCACTCCAATACTCTTGCCTAGAAAATCCCATGGACGGAGGAACCTGGAAGGCTGCAGTCCATGGGGTCGCTGAGGGTCGGACACGACTGAGCGACTTCACTTTCACTTTTCACTTTCATGCATTGGAGAGGAAATGGTAGTGATCCCTGTGAAGAATGTAAAGTAACAGTGGGAGAGAGCCACGCTCCTCAGTTCACCAAAATCAGAAATGAGGGTCCAGGAATAATTGCTTAATAGAAAATAATGTTTCCAAAGAATCAGTTCCTAAATATTTTGATGTTATTTGAGGGCTATGAAAAAAAGTTTTCCAAAAATGCCATCTGAAATATGATAGTAATTCTCATTCTTGTTGTATTAGTAAAGGAAGTTACCGCTAACATTCCTCCCCTCTATTGTAAGAGGGATTTTTTCTAGAGTTGAGAATGTGCGTATGCATCTCAGACAGGAGTAGAAGTTGAGAACCAAAAGCAGAAAACAAGGCTTCTCATCTGATTCAAAAACCCTCAGAGAATAAAAGGCACACTGATGCCTACCTGCATCAGCACCAGATCTAAACAGATAGTGACAGGTATTCAGCACTCTTCCTGGTGGTACCCTGGCTATGAAAATAACCTGGCTCCTAACTTGAACCTTTTCACCTGAAATCTCCATCAACATCCATACAGGACTGCTGTGAGGATTATATGAGTTATGTGTGTAGAACATTTGGCAGAGTGGGGAAGCATAGCCTAGATTCTTAGGATATGGTAGCTACCTCTGCTAATACTCCTGGCGGCAGCGGCAATAGTAATAAATGGTAGCCATATTTACAGTAGGAAATAAGCTGGGAAAGCCCTGCTACTGATATTCCACCATTAATTTTGCTCAATGTCACTCATTTCTTTTCCTGTGACTATAAGGAGGCAGTGGGTCGCCCATCACTGTCCCCGACATAATAAGCATTCAGAGTCCTTGATCAGTGAACTGACAGGTGACCCAAGATGCAAGTTGCTGCTGCAATTAGAAGATCCATCACCATTTTTAATCCAAAACTGAGGTGATGTGTAATTTTCAACTGCTCTTTGCTGTTTGCAGTAGAAGAGAGTGGGGTAGTTATTTCTGATACTGTTAAAGTTTAACACAGCCCTCAAGTACTACATCTGCAAGACCTCTGTGTATGATAAGCTCATACCTTTAACAAAACACTGAAAGAAATACTGTTGAACAAAAGCATCATTCTAAAAATTTCAAGAGGTTGTAATAATAATACATGTCTAAGCACAAATGCCTGTAAAGTATACCTTAATATTTTAAGCAAATATTAAATAAGTATTAAACTACTAAATTCTCTTCACAGCCTCTTTTTTAATTCTACCCAAATAAACAAAACATCACCAAAAAGGAATATAAGAATAAAGCTCCACAGCCTAAAGGCTGTCAGGATGACAAGCTTAGACTAATAATATATAGCCTAGAGCTTGCTGATTAAAAAAGAAATATCCATGTCCATATCTCACTGAAATGAGTTTTTACACTTACAATAGCATACTCATAAAATTTAAAACTATGTGCCAACTTAATAGAAATTCACAACTCCTGATATATGCTAACAGAAAGCCAGTAATTTGAAACTCAAAATGAAAACTAGTATCTGTCAAATTCATTTCCGTGCTTTTCACTACATTCATATTCTCGTCATTTAAATTCATTTTGGAGCATAAACAGACTCAATATGCTCCTAAAGTATGACTTGCTATCCATTTGGATGTGAACATATGTGATATCCAGGTAGGCAGTGCTCATTGTATATGCTGTTAGGTTTCCTAAGTCCTAACAAGGACTCGGTTTTTCTAAACAAAATATATCTGACCAAAGGTAAATTAACACTGTTCTACCTATTATTCTACCTATTATTCTTCAAAAGCATTTCAATTCTGATTTAGGTAGTAGATTCCACAAACTGAAAATAATAACTGTTACTATTTCAGATAATATATTTTGAGAAATTATCTTTATAGTCCAAAAGTATCAAGTTATTTAATAGGAACACATTATTTAATTGGCAATTAACTTATTCTCTGTCCTTCTAACCTCCTGTAAATTAGAAATCCATACGCAATGATTATATAACGTTAATCTTCATAAGAATCTCAACATTTCATATCCAGGTTACAGCAAGATAAACATAAACTGCTCCCTTTATCTTTCATTTTGATGTATAATGCAGCCCAAACTAATTTTCTGAAACATTCCTTTTGTAGAACAAAGTAACTGCTTAACTCTCTTCTCTAACAATTCCCAAGTCTTTGTAACACAGCTGTCACTCTACTTTTTGACCATGGGCTACTGGATCTTATGTCTTTAACAGGAGCCTACTACTGAAAACAGGTCTGGAATACATTATAACACAGAGTTTATACCATTTCCCAAAGATTCCACCATACTGTGCTCCTTCTCACCCTCCCAAATCCAGACACTGACATCTTCACATTGTAATAAACCCTAAATTGCTACTGGATTTACCGTGAGTAGCAAATGATCGTACTTTTTTTTTTGTAACAGGCTCATTGCTAAGAAATTGACATTAGTTTCAAATAAGGTTATAAACTTAGACTTATAACTAGATTATAAACTCATTAAGGCACAAATCTGTATAATAGCACATGCAGCTCAGTTCAGTTCAGTTCAGTCGCTCAGTAGCGTCCGACTCCTTGCGATCCCATGAATCGCAGCACGCCAGGCCTCCCTGTCCATCACCATCTCCCAGAGTTCACTCAGACTCGCGGCCATCGAGTCAGTGATACCATCCAGCCATCTCATCCTCAGTCGTCCCCTTCTCCTCCTGCCCCCAATCCCTCCCAGCATCAGGGTCTTTTCCAGTGAGTCAGCTCTTCGCATGAGGTGGCCAGAGTATTGGAGTTTCAGCTTTAGCATCATTCCTTCCAAGAAATCCGAGGGCTGATCTCCTTCAGAATGGACTGGTTGGATCTCCTTGCAGTCCAAGGGACTCTCAAGAGTCTTCTCCAACACCACAGTTCAAAAGCATCACTTCTTCGGCGCTCAGCCTTCTTCACAGTCCAACTCTCACATCTATACATGACTACTGGAAAAACCATAGCCTTGACTAGATGGACCTTAGTCGGCAAAGTAATGTCTCTGCTTTTGAGTATGTTGTCTAGGTTGGTCATAACTTTTCTTCCAAGGAGGAAGCGTCTTTTAATTTCGTGGCTGCAATCACCATCTGCAGTGATTTTGAGCCCCAAAAAATAAAGTCTGACACTGTTTCCACTGTTTCTCCATCTATTTCCCATGAAGCGATGGGACCAGAAGCCATGATCTTCGTTTTCTGAATGTTGAGCATTAAGCCAACTTTTTCACTCTCCTCTTTGACTTTCATCAAGAGGCTTTTTAGTTCTTTTTTTTTTTTTAATTCTCATAAATTTCTTTATAACCATTTTGTTTTCTAACGTCTATTTATTTTTTTAATTTATTTATTTATTTTTTATTTTTATTTTATTTTATTTTTTAAATTTTTTAATTTTTTTTTATTTTTTAAATTTTAAAATCTTTAATTCTTACATGCGTTCCACTTTCTGCCATAAGGGTGGTGTCATCTGCATATCTGAGGTGATTGACATTTCTCCCTGCAATCTTGATTCCACCTTGTGTTTCTTCCAGTCCAGCATTTCTCATGATGTACTCTGCATGTAAGTTAAATAAGCAGGGTGACAATATACAGCCTTGATGTACTCCTTTTCCTATTTGGAACCAGTCTGTTCTTCCATGTCCAGTTCTAACTGTTGCTTCCTGGCTTGACAGAAATCTAGTCAATCTAATCACACTAGAACCACAGCCTTGTCTAACTCAATGAAACTAAGCCAGGCTGGTGGGGCAACCCAAGACAGGCGGGTCATGGTGGAGAGGTCTGACAGAATGTGATCCACTGGAGAAGGGAATGGCAAACCACTTCAGTATTCTTGCCTTGAGAACCCCATGAACAGTATGAAAAGGCAAAATGATAGGACACTGAAAGAGGAACTCCCCAGGTCAGTAGGTGCTCAATATGCTACTGGAGGTCAGTGGAGGAATAACTCCAGAAAGAATGAAGGGATGGAGCCAAAGCAAAAACAATACCCAGCTGTGAATGTGACTGGTGATAGAAGCATGGTCCAATGCTGTAAAGAGCAATATTGCCTAGGAACCTGGAATGTCAGGTCCATGAATTAAGGCAAATTGGAAGTGGTCAAACAGGAGATGGCAAGAGCGAACGTCGACATTCTAGGAATCAGTGAACTAAAATGGACTGGAATGGGTGAATCAAACTCAGATGACCATTATATCTACTACTGCGGGCAAGAATCCGTCAGAAGAAATGGAGTAGCCATCATGGTCAACAGAAGAGTCCGAAATGCAGTACTTGGATGCAATCTCAAAAATGACAGAATGATCTCTGTTCGTCTCCAAGGCAAACCATTCAATATCACGGTAATCCAAGTCTATGCCCCAACCAGTAACGCTGAAGAAGCTGAAGTTAAACAGTTCTATGAAGACCTACAAGATCTTTTAGAACTAACACCCAAAAAAGATGTCGTTTTCATTATAGGGGACTGGAATGCAAAAGTAGGAAGTCAAGAAACACCTGGAGTAACAGGCAAATTTTGGCCTTGGAATGTGGAATAATAGCATATTAGATCCTTCATAACTGTATGATTAAATACAAATATATAAAATATGGCCCAATGGGAAGAACCCCTGGAGAATGGAATAAGTAGTAAGTACTACTTACTCCAGTATTGTCTGGAGAATCCCCATGGACGGAGAAGCCTAGCAGGCTACAGTCCATGGGGTCACAGAGTCGGACACGACTGAGCAACAGACACACACACACATTTAAAAAAAAAAAAAGTTATATTTATATTTATGCTTAATTTAAATATATACCTATGGTTTTTATGTACATATTTTTACTCAATATATTCATTTTTAATTGGAGGATGATTGCTTTAAAACATTATGTTGGTTTCTGCCATATAACTGGATCACTAGTTTTTATTTATTATGTTTTAAAACTAGGTGTCATTTTTGTTCAGGAAAAACTAAACTCGGGGCTTCCTTCAGCAAAGCAGTGAGGCCTTGATATTTGATTGCTGAGATCCATGTGGCAAGTTTTTTGTGAAAGATTGTACAAGCTCCGCAAGTTGGCCCACAAGAGCCCTTAGGAAATATTTCTTCTCCTCATTGACCCAAATTGCCTTTTTTCCCTAAGGCCCAGTGTCTTTTCCTTTCTCTGAATTCCATCAGTATTCCATCTAATCAGAATAGCTAGTGCATAATATTTAATCTGAATACAAAGTGTCTTGTGTTGCTCTCTCCTTGCTTTATATAAATTTGTCCTCTCAAATACACTCAGGGATAGGGAATTTGCTCCCTTTACAATGATTAGGATGGTACTGAACATTTAGTAAAAATGCCAAGTTCAAATCTCACAATCAAATACACACACAAAAAATGATTCTAGTTAAAATACTAGTGCTTTTTTGCAAAAAAGGGAGATTTTCTACTCAGAACACAATAGTTAAGATACCACTTATCTGAAAAACAAAACCCAAAGTGATTTTCCTTGCTCAGAATGCCTTCCATATTCTAGCAGAAAAGGCAAATCGCATATGCTCCAATTCTCCCTTCCTTTATCCATTTATCCAACCATTCACTTAATCAAGGTAAGTGTACTAACCACCCAATGTGTATCATACTTTATGCTGATTGTTAAGATGAAACGGGCTCTAATTCATCATATTTTAAAAAAAGCAAGAACAATTCATCGAGCAAGGAGTGTTCAGAGCATGAGCTTGGATGAGAATGGACACCTGTAGGGCCAGTGTCCTTCCATTTCACCAGGGCACTTATATCAGGCAATAGGTAACCAAGAGAACCTTCAAATTTTGGATGCATTGGTCAAGAAATATTGAACAGTTTGTACAACTGAAAAACAGGGAAAAATTCAACACCTTTTTGAACTGTTGCCAGAAAAATGCTCTCCAAAAAGTGAGCAAGAATATGAAAAAACATTCAAGTAACCTTGGGACATACAGTGAAAAAGACAAAGTAATCAGAATATTAAGATATGATGTAAAGAAATGAATGCAGATATTTAGGTAAGAGCTATTTTAAATTGTTCAGTGATTGTAAGAATACTTGTGTGTGTGTGTGTGTTAGCTGCTCAGTTGTGTACGACTCTTTGCAGCCCCATGGACTATAGCCTGTCAGGCTCCTCTGTCCACGGAATTCTCCAGGCAAGAATACTGGAGTGAGTAGCCATTATTCCCTTCTCCAAAGGATCTTCCTGACCCAGGGATCAAACCTGGGTTTCCCACATTGCAGGCAATGTATGAGCCACCAGGAAGCTCATACCAGGAAGAATACTTAACTAGTACTCAAGGATTTGATTTTTTAAGCAAGCTCAAATGTGTTAATATTTTATTTTAAAAGGGAAAGTTAAATCAATTGATGCGATGTTAACTAGGAATTAAGTTGCAGAGATTCAGAAATTATTGAAGCCTAACACCGCTGCTTCTTTCAGTTTCCCATTTTAAAGTGGCTTATTCACCTGGTGTAACCACCAGTCACTGCTGTTCATCTGGTGGCAGTTTAGCAAATGGAAGATAACTCGCCTGCATTGTGTTATCCCTGCCTCGTTCAACTGAATTACTAGATGTAAGAGGTAGTAACACATTATAGCAATTATATTTGCTTACAAGTCTTTTGTTCCGAGAATTGATATTTCGGCCTCAGTGATACTCAGCATATATTCCTGCTGATAAATCACCTTATCAAGCTTGTTGTTAGAAAAAGTCATTTGTGAAAAGAGAAACTAATCCAGATTTCCTCCTGGTCATCTGAGGCATTTAATCTTGTCTTATGAAACAAAAAGTACCCCAGGGGCTATGCTTTTGTAAAGACAAAACTAAAAGGTACAGTGGCATTTAGGACATGCAGATGGACTCTGTTAAGTCTGCACATTTCGGGGTGGTACCCCTTTCCATCTAGTTCATCATAATTACATTTCACAGCAACTAAGACTTCACGGAACACTCCTGGTCACTGGCCAAAGTTCATTATCATTATTAACAGTTTCATGTTTCTGTCAGGAAGTCCTGCTACGTAGCAGTGAAAGGGAGACCTTGAACCCTGAGAGGGACAAGATATGTATGAGAAAGTAAAATACAAGGACACTAATGTGCGGTAACACATATATTATTAGCTGTGCTATCTTCTATTTGCCCTGAGATCAGCATGATGATATCCCAGTTTTAGAAGAGAAGAGAACTAAAGCACAAGTATATTATTTTTTCCAAAGTTAATGAAACTCAGTCAAGATTTATTTCAAATTTGTTTTTCGCACCAAACAATGCCACTTCCCTAGGTTAAATACTATACTTCACAGGGGCCGGACAAGCTAACAAAATACACACAGAAACATGTGGATAATAAATACTTAATAGGTTATTTAAGGTAACTAAACCATTTGGGGATCATTCCATTTGTTTAGAGAAGACTAGACTTTTCTAACATACATCTCTTGGGATCTTTCTCAGGAGGTAAGTATACAGATCATCTTATCCAATATTCAGGTTTTCTGTCTCACGCAAATTTGAAAAGACTTCCTCAAATATCTCATTACACATGGGTAACAACCATTTTCATTCTGGTGACAAGAATCACGTCAGGTGACCCACTGGAAAACTTATCAAAACATCTTCCCACCTACACCTTCTTCCCAGTTTCCTTCTTGGAAGAGAGGGTTCGGTCTCTCTTTCCTATTCCTTCCTTCCCTGACTCCTAAGGCCTCAACTCTATCAATCACAATCTCTAATTTTTTATCTTTTAATTCATCCCTCTTAGGCAGCTCCTTCTAGTCAGCCATGTCCGACTCTTTGTGACCCTGTAGCCTACCACACTCCTCCGTCCATGGGATTTTCCAGGCAAGAGTACTAAAGTGGGTTGCCATTTTCTTCTCCAGAGGATCTTTCCAACCCAGGGATCGAACTTAGAGTCTCCCGCATTGTAGGCAGATGCTTTACTGTCTGAGCCACCAGAGAAGTCCAGTCAGTGAGAAGTCTTATTCAAGTAAAAATTGAAAATATAAAAGAAAAAAAAATCCCTCTCCATCCTACTCCTTTCTTGACATCTTCTGCTTCCCTTTCCCTTCACAACCTGGTTTCTTGAGAGGGCGGTCTGTAATGTTCGTTCTGTTTCCTCACTGCCCACCCATTCCCCAGCCCACACAACCTGGCTCCTACCCTCACCATTCCACTGAAATTAGCCATACAAAGTTACAAATGATCTCCCAGTTGCTTAATTCAACAGACACCATGTGCTCCCCCAGCTTATATACTAAAATTAGGACAGATGGAGAAAAGATTATCATGGACTTTGGACAAGAATGACAACCAAATTCATGCAGTGTCTCCTATTTTTATAATGGGTACTCACTTTGTTATATATAGACACATATCTAGATATATCTAGGTAGAGAATGTATTTAAATATAGAAAAAATCTAAAAGGATATACATTATAATTTTAGCAATAGTTATGCTGGCTGATGAGATGTTTGGTAATTCTTAAGTTATACATAATTATGTACATTTCCACTAAATATATATATTTTTTTCCACTATATGTATATATCTCATTATATATTTTCAAATTACATAATAGTCACATATACCTTATCTAAGTAAATATAAATCTATCACCTCAAATCCCTTCATGGGTCACAGCCTTGTTATGGTGGAGGGGCTTGCATAACTCAATGAAGCTATGAAGCATACCACGCAGGGCCACCCAAAACAGACTGGTCATAGTGAAGAGTTCTGATAAAATGTGGTCCACTGGAGAAGGGTATGGCAACCCACTCCAGTATTCTTGCCATAAGAACCCCATGAATAGAATGCAAACATGATATAACACTGGAAGATGAGTCCCCAGGTCAGATGCTGTCTGCAGGTGTTGGAAAGTATGCTATTAGGGAAGAGTGGAGGGCAATTACTAATAGCTCCAGAAAGAATGAAGGGGCTGACAAAAGTGGAACTCACACTCAATTGTGGGTGTGTCTGGTGATGGAAGTAAAGTCTGATGCTGTAAAGAAAAATATTGTATAGGAACCTGGAATGTTAGGCTCATGAATCAAGGTAAATTGTATGCGGTCAAGCAGGAGATGGCAAGAGTGAACACCAACATCTTAGGAATCTGAGTAAAATGGACAGAATGGGCGAATTTCATTAAGATGACCACTAAAGCTACTACTGCGGACAAGAATTCCTAGGAGGAAATGGGGTATCCCTCATAGTCAACAAAGGAGTCCAAAATGCATTACTTCAGCGCAACCTCATAAATGACAAATGATCTCGTTCCATTTTTAAGGCAAACCATTCAACATCACAGTAATCTAAGTCTATTCCCAAACTGCATTCCAAAGAAGTTGAAGTTGACTGGTTCTATGGAGACCTACAACAACTTCTAGAACAAACATCAAAAAAGTTGACCTTTTCACCACAGGGGATTGGAATGCAAAGGTAGGAAGTAAAGAGATACCCAGAATAACAGGCAAGTTTGGTCTTGGAGTACAAAATGGAGTAGGGCAAATGCTAACAGAGCTTTGTCAAGAGAGCATGCTTGTCATAGTAAAAACACCAATTTCCAAAAACCCAAGACAACTCTCCACATGGACATCAGCGGATGGTCAATACTAAAATCAGACTGCTTATACTATTTGCAGCTGAAGATGGAGAAGCTCTATACAGTCTGCAAAAACAAGACCTAAATGGCTCAAATTACGAGCTTCTTATTGCAAAAGTTAGGCTTAAAGTGAATAAGTAAGGAAAACAACTAAGCCATTCATGTATGACCTACATCAAATCCCTTATGATTATACAGTGGAGGTGACAAATAAGATTCAAGGAATTAGATCTGGAAGACAGAGTACCTGAAGAACTACAGATGAAATTCGGTAACACGGTATAGGAGGCAGTGACCAAAACAATCCTAAAGAAAAAGAAATGCAAGAAGGCAAAGTGGTTGTCTGAAGAGCCTTTACAAATAGCTGAGGAAAGAAGAGACATGAAAGGCAATGGAGAAAGGGAAAGATATACCCATGTGAATGCAGAGTTCCAATGAATAGCAAGGAGAGATAAAGAAGGCCTTTTTAAATGAACAATGCAAAGAAATAGAGGAAAGCAATGGGATGGGTAAAACTAGAGAACTCTTCAAGAAAACTGGAGATATCAAGGAAACATTTCATGTAAGGAAGGGCACAATAAAGGATAAATGGTAGGGATCTAACAGATGCAGAAGAGATTAAGAAGAGGTGGCAAATATACAGAAGAACTATTCAGGAAAGGTCTGGATAAACACGGTGCTGAGGTCACTCACTTAGAGCCAGACATCCTCGAGTGTGAAGTCAAGTGGGCCTTAGGAAGCACCACTACAAAAAAAGCTAGTGGAGGTGATAGAATTCCATTAGAGCTATTTCAAATTCTAAAAGATGATGCAATTAATGTGCTGTACTCAATATGTCAGCAACTTTGGAAAACTCAGCAATGCCCATAGGACTAGAAAAGGTAAGTTTTCATCACAATCCCAAAGCAGGGCAATGAAAAGAATCTTCAGACGACCATTCACATACAACCATTTCACATACTAGCAAGGTTATGCTCAAAATCTTTCAAGTTAGGCTTCAGCAGTATGTTACCCTAGAACTTCCAGATGTACAAGATGCTTTTGGAAGAGGCAAAGCAGAGATCAAATTGCCAACATTCATTGAATCAAGGAGAAAGCAAAGGAGTTACAGAAAAACATCTATTTCATTGACTATGCTAAAGCCTTTGACTGTGTGGGTCACAACAAACTGGAAAATTCTTGAAGCTTTGGGAGTATCAAACCACCTTATCTGTTTCCCAAGAAACGTGTATGCAGGTGAAGAAGCAATGATTAGAACTGGACATGGAACAACTGACTGGTTCAAAATTTGAAAGGAGTATAACAGGGCAGTATATTATCACCCTGCTTATTTAACTTATATGCAGAGTTATATCATGTGAAATGCCAGCCTGGATGAATCACAAGCTGGAATCAAGATTGCTGGGAGAAATATCAACAACCTCATGGATGCAGATGTCACCACTCTAACGGCTGAAAATGAAGAGGAACTAAACAGCCTCTTGATGAGAGTGAAAGAAGGTGAATATGCTGGCTTAAAACTCAACACAAAATAATGAAGATCATGGCATCCAGTCCCATCACTTCATGGAAATACAAGGGGAAAAAGTGGAAGCAGTGACAGATGTTGGAGTCTGAAATCACTGCAGATGGTGACTGCACCATGAAATTAAAAGATTTTCTTTGGAAGGAAAGTTTATGACAACTCTAGACAGCATGTTAAAAAGCAGAGGCATCACTTTTGCTGGAAATTTTCCATGTGATCAAAGCTATGATTTTTTCCAGTAGTCATGTACAGATAAGAAAGTTGGACCATCAAGAAGGCTGTTGTTGTTGTTCAGTCACCCAGTCGTGTCTGACTCATTGTGACCCCATGGACTCTAAGAAGGCTGAGAACCAATGAATTGATGCTTTCGAATTGTGGTGCTTGTGAAGACTCTTGAGAATCTCTATACTGCAAGGAGATCAAACCAGTGAAGCCTAAAGGAAATCAACTCTTAATATTCATTGGAAAGACCGATGCTAAAGCTGAAGCTTCAGCATTTTGGTTATCTGATGAGGGAACAACTCACTAGAAAAGACCCTGATACTGGGAAAGATTGAAAGCAAAAGGAGAAGGGAGTGGCAGAGGATGAGATGGCATCACA
The DNA here is from genome assembly GCF_001704415.2 of Capra hircus. Taxonomy (NCBI): domain Eukaryota; kingdom Metazoa; phylum Chordata; class Mammalia; order Artiodactyla; family Bovidae; genus Capra; species Capra hircus. The sequence continues at coordinate 55,628,700 of NC_030818.1, forward strand.
CATTAGATAGCATCACTAATTCAACTGACATGAATTTGAGCAAACTCTGGGAGACAGTGGAGGACAGGGGTATATCTGGCATGCTTCAGTTCGTGGGGTTGCAAAGAGTGGTACAGGACTTAGTGACTGAATAACAACAAATCACCTCAAAATATCCAGTAGCCCCATTTCAGTTATCTTACTTGACCATTCAGAAGTATTGATAATATGAATATTTTACTCTTTCCTTGGTTTCAAGGACACCACTCTCTTTTTTCTTCCTCTACCCACTTGTTGCCCTCAGTCTTAGCTACCTCTGATTCTCCTCTATTCTGCAGTGAGTTTGTTTTCCAAAGTATAAATTATATCATGTCACTCTCTGTTGAAAAGCCTCTGATGACTTCCACTGCAGCAAGAGTTCCAATCGTACTAAATGTCCAGCAGTATTGACTCATTACTCAGCATTCATCCACCTTGCATCTTAAGTCTTTAGACTCCAGATTCAGTGAACTGCTATTTGTTATCCAAAAATTTCATATGTTCTTCATTTTCCCTGCTCTTTGTATAGTCTCTGGTTGGTCTCATTCACGTCAGCAGTTTACATTATGTTGAAAACTCCCAAATCTATTTCTCTAGCTCTGGGCCCTTGCTTGAGTTCTAGCCCCTTATAGTAATTACCAGTTTTCCAATCACTTCAACGTCAACATGCTTAAAAGCGAACTCATCATCTTTCCCCCCAAACTGATCCAACTCCTGTCATATGTCAATGAGGAGAACCAGTCACTATTCATCGAGCCCTGTCAGAAACGCAGGAGTCATTTTTAATTCCTTTCCTTGATGCTATCTCCTACATGAAATCGTTCATCAGGTCAAAAATATTCTACCTCTGATATTTCAAAAATATACCTTCTTTTTTTTCTCCATCATTATTGCCTTTATCAAGGCTCTCATTCGTTCTTCCTTAGATTATTGAAAAGCTTCTTCTGCCTGATCATGTTGCCCTCAGCCTTAGCCCACTCTGATTCCTCCTCTATTCTGCAGTGATTTTTTTCCCCAAAATACAAATTTCATCATGTCACCCTCTATTTTTTCCCCCCCTGATAGCTCAGTTTGTAAAGAATCTGCCTGCAATGCAGGAGACCCTGGTCCAACTCCTGGGTCAGGAAGATCTGCTAGAGAAGGGATAGGCTACCCACTCCAGTATTCTTGGGCTTCCCTTGTGGCTCAGCTGGTAAAGAATCCATCTGCAATGCGGGAGACCTGGATTTGATCCCTAGGTTGGGAAGATCCCCTGGAGAAGGAAAAGGCTACCCACTCCAGTATTCTGGCCTGGAGAATTCCATGAACTGTGTGTCCATGGGGTCACAAAGAGCCGGACACAACTGAGCAACTTTTACTTTCACTTTCATGTCACCCTCTATTGAAAAGCCTTTGATGACTTCCATTGCAGAGGGATAAAGTTCCAATTGTACTGACTGTCCATAATATTGACTCATTACTCAACATTCATGCACCTTGTATTTTAAGTCTTCAGGAACTCCAGATTTAGTGAATTGCCAGTTGTTCTTCAAACACTCCATATTCTCTGATACCTCTAAACCTTTGTCCTGTCATTCCTTCCACAGGGAAGCTCTTTCCCTGTTTTCTTTACTTAATCAAGTAAAAACTTAACTCAGGTACCATTTCTAGACCTGCTTACACCCACTCTTGCTCTTACAGCACATCATGCTTGACTCTTAGTTCAGTTCAGTTCAGTTCAGTCGCTCAGTCGTGTCCGACTCTTTGTGACTCCATGAATCGCAGCACGCCAGGCCTCCCTGTCCATCACCAACTCCCAGAGTTCACTCAGACTCAAGTCCATTAAGTCAGTGATGCCATCAAGCCATCTCATCCTTGGTCGTCCCCTTCTCCTCCTGCCCCCAATCCCTCCCAGCATCAGAATCTTTTCCAGTGAGTCAACTCTTCGCATGAGGTGGCCAAAGTACTGGAGTTTCAGCTTTAGCATCATTCCTTCCAAAGAAATCCCAGGGTTGATCTTCTTCAGAATGGACTGGTTGGATCTCCTTGCAGTTCAAGGGACTCTCAAGAGTCTCCTCCAATACCACAGTTCAAACGCATCAATTCTTTGGCGCTCAGCTTTCTTCACAGTCCAACTCTCACGTCCATACATGACCACAGGAAAAAACCATAGTGTGCCCTAATTCACAGCCTGTTTTAACTGTTCATTCATTTGTAGCTATCACACTAATAGAATGTTGGAATCCTTGAGGATAGTGCTGAGCATTTAATTCTTTACATAAACACATAAGTAAATGACTGGAATAAAAGAGGTGGATATGACGTAATGGAGATGCAAAACAAGGCCTCTACACACAAAATATTACTGTGTCACTCTTAAAATTACTGAAATAAACATAAGTGCATCTAAGGGCATTTGTTCAATCCCAAATCTGACAACTTAAAGAGTTCAAAATTCAGGAAGAATTTCCAATAAAAAAAAAGCTGGAACTTGAATTAGAACCATCCTTACTGACAAGCATAAGGTCTTTTATGAAGGCATTTTGTTGCAGGATGTCATGATGCTGTGCAGGGAACACAGCAAATGAAGTGGGAAACCATATTTTACTTATCTCTTTACTTTCCAGCCACCCAAATGATTCTCTTGGTAAATCACTTGCTTTATCTGAAATTATAGGATAGTGCCTTTATGAGCCTGAAAGAAAAAGATGGTCTTCTGTATTCCCATTTACACTAAAATAAATAAGTATAACATTTCACTGAGAATACTTTTCCACCAAAATTGTTTTCAATTCCTATAACACAAACCAGGTAATACACTAACTAGGTATGATTATCTGATTATCTAGGGGCCTATTGAAGACGTTCCTTAAGGACTATCAAGTAATCTTTGTTAACCAAATTTAAATGCTGCCTTCCATACACTGGTATTATGGACCTCACAGCAGGAAGTATGACTTTACATCAGCTCATCAACACTACAGAGAGATCACCTGTAATCAATAGGTAGAACTTTGGTCCAGGTTCCTCTCTCTTCTCTGACCAAAATACAGGCATGCATGAATGCTCCCTCTAACAGGTGAAAAACATGGAAACAAATGGCCTCAAGTAGCACTGAATACTGATTACGTGTACAAATACAGATTATATGTAGCCAACATGGAAAATACTACATCTCACAGACAACTTCCTCAGTAACCTCTCGAAGCCTGCTGCTCTTTCTCTCAAAAACAATCTCAGTTCATTCAAGTATTATGTATCTACAGCTTCGGGTTAGGGCTTGATCTTTCTCCAGCCCAAGGAAGAAGAATCAGCTTTTACCCATGGCAGTTATGCAGAATTCCACATAATGAAATTTTTTACCCTCACCCAAAATACCAACCGTGATCCTATTAAGTAATACTACTGATACCTGAAAAAACTCTTAACTCGATGTCATGTCTTGGACCTATGAATGTTTTTCTCATCGTACCTACCACTACAAATGTGGTAAGTTTATCAGCACAGGTAAGTAGCAAATTAGAAATACAGTATGGAACACACTATTGATCCTCATTAGGTTTTTGCTGCTTGATTAGAGGAAATATATGTATAGTCATTTTAGGAGATATTTATAAAACTAAAGTTTTCTGTTTTAGGGGCTCATTTAGATATAAACAGAACATTCCAAGTTCTCTTCTAAGATACAAGTTGGCTCTGTACAGAAATTTTATTGAAGCATATTTTACTTTACATTCATGAATTTTTAAGTGTTTTCTATGTTCAATTTTACAGAGTGATTATAATTTCTTTGGAGTTTCTTTTATATTAAGTAGTATTTTATAAATAGTGATAATTAATTTAATTCCTACTTTAATAAAAAGACCTTGAAATATTTTATTGGAAGAAACTAAATTAGCATCAGTATAGAAATCTGAATTTGAAAGAAAAGCATATGCACTGGAAACTACTGCAATTGGTTCACAATTTAGAAATATACACCATTAACCACATAGTCAGCTGAACATGAAAATTAAAAGGGTTTAAAAATCTGTGAACTGAATTCATAAAAACAATTCAAGGGATATAAAACAAATCCATCTTCAGTGGAATGTACCATAGATCCTAAAAATGTTAACTCACCTACAATTGCTATTTCAATCAAGACACTGAAAAGCTAAAGATTAGGAAAAATCAACAAAGGGGCTGTTTCAGTGAGACTGGAAGGATAGTTTGGACATTTAGAAAATAAATGGAGAGCACTTCAACTTTGCAGATTTCAACCAATTTATTTGTTCTGTTTTATCAAATATGGAAGGCAATAAGAAAAAGGTACTAATGTGCTCTGAACTTCATGGGTCGCAAGTATTACCCCAGTTTACTAATTCCTTTCATGTTCTTTGAGAGTTGGGGTTTCTTATGTATTTACAGGGCAAAACCACCTAAAAGTCCTCTCAATATTCACAAAAGAAGTGCCACCAATTCCTCTTCTATCTAAAAGGGTTGTGCTGAATATATGAAAATGCTTTGCTATGTAACAGTCCCCTGGTTAGACTGCAAATGTTGTTAAGGCACTGCTGCCTGAAGACATGCAGTGGTTCTGTGACTCTGAGCAATGGGAAAGTCATTTCAGCTTGGACCCCAAATATGAATGATTCTGCCTGCACAAAAAAATGTAAAAGGAATGTACACCTCTCACAGATATAGAGGATTTGATCTAACAAGCATGTGGCTGGTAGAGATGAGACATGAAGGACAATACACTCACATTGACAGAACTGATTGAACAGACAGATGAAAGCAAAATAAGGAGTTAGCACATCAGGTAATGCAGCATCATAAACACAGCATAGAGAAGGAAAGGAAAACCTTCAAAACAAGCGTGCTTAAAAGGAACCGTGAACACATATACCAGAGAAACTCAGGATTCTCATAAAATGCAGCAGGGAAGAAAGAAAAAAACTTGAAACACAAAAAAACAGGATCCCACAAAATAGGAGAAAAGAACGCAGGACTTCCCTGGTGGTCCAGTGGTTAAGAAGGTTAAGAAGGTGACACAGTGTTCCATCCTTGATCTGGGAAGATTCCACATGCCGAGGGGCAACTAAACCCACGCACCACAACTACTGAGCCCGCATGCCCCAACTACTGAAGCCCACACACCCTAGAGCCTGTATTCTGCAACAAGAGAAGCCACCACATTGAGAAGTCCAACTACTGCAACTAGAGAGGAGCTCCCACTTGCTGCAACTAGAAAAAGTCTGTGTGCAGCAGTAAAGACCCAACAAAGCCAAAAAATAAAATAAATAAATAAAAATTTAAAAAAGAAAAGAACACAGCTAAGGAATAGAAGGATTTGGGCCAGTTTTCACTGACAAAGAAGTGGAAATTGTTATCCAAAGATACTATATTCGTACCTTGCTACATTTCTGTGAATAGTAAAATGCATTGTACGTAATTCTCAGCTTAGAGACAAACTCAATCATTTCCAAAGGGAAAAAAAATTGTTGCTGTAGAAAAAAGTTGAAGGCTCACCCACATAGTGCTGTTTGGTAAATGTACCTGGATCACTGGCTCCTCTGTCACAATCACAAGAAAGGTTTTAATGCCCCCAAAGGCACAAAAGTTAGGTTAAGTGACAACATCTTTAAACCAGACCTGAATCATACATTGGGGAAGGAAATGGCAAACTACTCCAGTGTCCTTGCCTGGAAAATCCCATGGACAGAGGGGCCTGATGGGCTGCAGTCCATGGGGTAGCAAAGGTCGAGCATGACTGAGCAACTAACACTTGAATCATACAAAATGATTCGTAATAATTGAAAAGGAATTAGGAAATACAGAAAAACAAAAATAAAAATTTCCCCAAATTTCATTCAACCTTTTGATGTTATTTAATATCAGACTATTTGTTTCTGTCTCACACAACGTATACTGGAAGTTTTTCTTTAAAACTGAGACTAATATACACTGTTTTAAACAACCTGCCCTGTTTGTTGTTTATTTTACATCAATTTTCAATGTTAATGTGTTTCTGTGTATAAAATCTACAATGTAGGCTATTTTATTTAATTTTCCTGACCAATTCTTTGTGGTTAAAGACATGACAGTTAGAACCAGACATGGAATGATAGACTGGTTCCAAATTGGGAAAGGAGTAAGTCAAGGGTGGACATTGTCACCACAATTATTTAACTTATATGCAGAAATATCATTATGTGAAATGCCAGGCTGGATGAAGCATAAGCTGGAATCAAGATTGCTGGGAGAAATATCAATAACCTCAGATATGCAGATGACACCACTCTTATGGCAGAAAGCGAAGAAGAACTAAAGAGCTTCTTGATGAAAGTGAAAGAAGAGAGTCAAAAAGCTGGCTTAAAACTCAACATTCAAAAAAATAAGATCATGGCATTCAGTCCCATCACTTCATGACAAATAGATGGAGAAACAACGTCTTGGGCTCCAAAACCACTACAGATGGTGAGTGCAGACATGAAATTTAAAAGATGCTTACTCCTTGGAAGAAAAGCTATGACAAACCTAGACAGCATATTACAAAGCAGAGACAAAAGGTCTACCTAGTCAAAGTTATGGTTTTTCCAGTAGTCATGTATGGATGTGAGAGTTGGACTGTAAAGAAAGTTGCGTGCCGAAGAGTTGATGCTTTTGAACTGTGGTGGAGAAGATTCTTGAGAGCCCCTTAGACTTCAAGGAGATCAAACCAGTCAATCCAAAAGGAAATCAGTCCTGAATATTCACTGGAAGGACTGATATTGAAGCTGAAACTCCAATCCTTTGGCCACCTGGTGCAAAGAACTGACTCATTGGAAAAGACCCTGATGCTGAGAAAGATTAAAGGCAGGAGGAGAAGGGGATAACAGAACATGAGATGGTTGGATGGCATCACCGACTCAATGGACATGAGTTTGAACAAGTTCCAGGAGCTGGTGAAGGACAGAGAAGCCTAGAGTGCTGTAGTCCATGGGGTTTCAAAGAGTCAGACACGACTGAATGACTGAACTGAACTGAGAGTTGTGAATGTGCCTGGGATTTGATCACAGTTGGCTGAGCTATGGAGAAGTCAATGCCATGAAAGGAGCTTTATACTCACAGTTCTCAAGAGGAGGAGGCATGCTGTATATCACAAGGCCACATGGGGAAGCTGAGGGGTAAGTTAGGAGGCAGAAAGGGATGAATGGAGAGAGACTTTATTATAGCTCCAAGGGAAACAATGGGTAAGTCAGCATAGTTAGGTTTAAGATAAGTTTAGAATTGGATAGATTGAATAATTCAGTGGCTCTGAACTATAGGGATGATCCAAAGTGGTCTAATACCTAGTCCTGGGGTGATTCAGGACAGGAGAAATAATTGGCTTGTTGTGCAGAAGTTAGATAAAGGAGGTAGTTCTATCTAAGATCTTTGAATTGCTTGGTTTACCATGAAAGGTATGCTTCCAGGCAAGTTATTGACTGTCTTTAAAAATTAGCCAGCCCAGAGGGGAGTCTCTCCAGGACCAGCAAGGCACCAAGATGTTGCCTATGTATGTTTATTCATGGACTGTAGCTTGCCAGGCTTCTCTGTCCATGGAGTTTTCCAGGCAAGAATACTGGAGTGGGTTGCCATTTCCTCCTCCAGGGGATCTTTCCAACCCAGGGAATGAACCCACATCTTCTGCATCTCCTGCATTGGCAGGCAGATTCTTTAGCACTGAGCCACGAGGGAAGCCCAAGATGTAAAAACATCCTAAAATACAAAGAAATATATAAAACGTGATGAATATGCCCATATAGAATCTTTGTGAGCTTCCTCTCCTCCCTCTACCATCTGTTAAAACACTAGGATTCAATCCATGTATATCACCAATGCCTTCATCACCTGGCCCCATTCTTCTTTAACATCTGGTATTATTCTTTGATGACCTCAAAGTCCTGAGTCTAAATCATCTAAGACTCCAAACTGTCCAACACTGATCTCCGTCTCAGTTACTCATTCCACACAACTAATTTCTTGGTCTAGCAATCACCAGAACCACCTCTACCCTCAAAAGGCAGTGCTGGAAGCTATAAGGTCAAAGGGTTAAGGGATTTTTTAAAATAATTAAGCAACTCAAAGCAGGGTTCTTCCAACGTTCAACAGATTGTTTATTCTTTTTTTTTTTTTTTTTTTTAGCAAAATATGCCCAAGATCAAAGCATCTAAAAGGGCATCAGTACAAGTTGAGATAAATGGACTCTTCCCAAAACAACAATGGAAAGACAGCTGTTTGGGAGTTAAGTTGATACTTCAATTTTTTAATCAAAAATTTAATTTTCATATCTTTTACTTCTGAAATTCAACTTCCAGTCATTTATTTCACTGACAAAATTTATAACACATGATTTTCACTATGTTCATGCTCTCATAATATCTGGACAACTGCACAAGGGCCACTGTGCCTAGAACACGAGGGCAGAAGAAATCTGAGAACTGGAAAGGGACAGGTCACATGAGGGCTCATAGGACAAGGGTAAAAATCTGGACTTTATCCTCAGTGCAAAAGGAAACACACATGAGGTTTTCAGGAACAGAGTGAACTCCAAAAGTAAAGCTGTTAGGTTTCTGAAATATGCCTGAAGGGGTACAACAATGAAGAGCAGAAAAAAAGGACAAAGCTGCTGCTGATGATACAAGAGAGCAAAATATCTTGAAAACCATGTAAAATGATAGAAATAATATTTTCAAGAAAGGAAAAAAAAAACAATAAAGACATTGGTAAAGCTGGGAGAAAGTAAGTCAGAGGTTATCAAAAAACTACAGGAGAAAAATTCCATTGGGCAAAAGACCTTATCAACAAATTAAGTGATACCTCATGGCTGAAAAGAGAAAACAGCAAAAACAATCTGAACTGGTTTCCTGAAAGAAAAGAAATAATTTGGCATGATCCATAGTCAAGAGAAATGTTGGTAATAAATTCTTCAAAAGCAAAAACAGATTTTCAATAAAAGTTTTATCAAGAAAAATTCAGTGTTCCACAATAGACAACTTCACTAATTTCAGGCAACTTCTCCAATTCTAAGTTGTTAATTAAAAAAAAAAAATTGTTTCTCAAATTGGAAATGCCTAGGTCAAAATATCAACTCGGTTCCATGAGAACCTGAAGAATGACTTAAAATTACAAATAGACCATTTTAAAAATAAATCTACACCAGGTTTCCCTGGTGGCTCTGACAATAATGGATCTGCCTGCACTGCAAGGAGACTTGAGTTTGATCCCTGAGTCTGGAAGATCCCCCGGAGAAGGGAATGGTTACCCACTCCAGTATTCTTGCCTGGAGAATTCCATGGACTACATTCAACCTACTGTGCAGAAAATTCACCATTCCATATTATAGCATCTTTACTGTTTGGCACAACGTCAAAGTTATTCAAGGAACAGTATGTTTCCTCTCATAAAACAGAAAGCCTATATTTAAAAAAGCATGTTTTTAAGACATCAAGTATCAAAAGCCTTGAAGAAGAAATGTTAACACTTTCACAGTGTGTAGTTAAACACTAAATAAATTAACTAATAGACTCCAAAAATAAATCATCAATTGAATATGTTTAGATTGGAAGTTACATGAAAATTTTCTAAGTCATTTGAAGCACAAAGGATTACTGTCAAAACATAGTATAGT